>NW_026126447.1:11176250-12420000 GCF_943737965.1 Phodopus roborovskii
CTAGAATGATTTTTTTTTCAAAACAATAAACCATTATTATGAACAAATTATATAAATATATTATTCTTGTATTTGTGCTAGCTTTCAATATTTTAAGAAATAACATTCTGAAGCAGGCAAACATCATCAAGTATTCTGTGGCCACAAGCAGTGACAGGACTTTCTGCCATCACACCAGCAAAAACAACAGTCGCTATTACAGTGGAAAACACATTTGGATGGGTTTTATTTTGTATTGTACTCACGCAGCATTCTGGTTAGACACTCCTCCTATTTCTTACACTGTACATAATGAGCCATTGACAATTCCCAACAATAATCTAGTAATCTGTCTCCTTTGGCTGAAACATTTACCCAAACCCCAATAGTGTCCATCTTAGCAAAATCACTAGTACTCTAACTGATTTCAAAGCAAACATTTGGGAAAAGAAAAGGCTATTAGAACTGGGAATAAAATGTTAAAGTGCAAGCTGATATAAGCATGTGTTCTGACAGAAAATGGACTTGAAATTGTGCAAAGGCAGGCATTTGCTACAATTTGGAGATTTGCCCAGTGAGAGTAGAACTACTGCCTTATTCTTTGACAGGTTAAGAAGATGGTGACTGTTGGCTGGTGTTAAAATACTAGGACATGGAAAAGAGGAGCACAAGATTTCCTCAGCCTAAATCATTAAGAGAAGCATGCAAGTGCTTCTAAATCCAATATACAAAACGAGATATTAGGAGGACTTAACTCTCAGTTAATAACATATCCTCTGGGATAATGACATGACTTTTTCATTCTTGGGCCTCCTAAAAGGAAATCAAATTGCCAAATAAGCAATGTGTCCAGGATCCACAGGCTTAGATTCAGAACTGGAGTTCAGTTCCAACAAAACTAAAAGTTTCCTTCCCCCCACCCCCTCACCTAACATTATGCATGCTGCAGATGCTAGTTTGTGAATGTTAACAGGTTAAAAAACAGAAAGCAATAGAAATCACCTCCAAACTGAGCCCAGAATTTACATAATCCTTATGTTGTAATCTTCTTTCAATATGTTGTTTTGGTTAACATTGATGGCCTAGAATGTAAACACAAATCTCTAGGTGTAGCTGTGAGAGATTACCTAGAATTCAGCTCCATCCCCTGGGATCTTGGACTATAGGAAAGGAGAAAGCAAGCTAAACTTCCTTTCCCTATCCTTCCTGGTTGCAAATGAAGGGTGACCAGCTAGCTCCTGCTACCATGATTTCCCATCCCTAGTGAACTGTACCCTGAAATGAATCAAAATAAGCCCCTTCTCCCATAACTGGATTTTGTGAGGGCATTTCATCCCAGAAATAAGAAAAGTAAGATGCTTCTAGTCACTTCAGACATCCACAGGAAATCTTTCTGGACGCTCACCAGCAGCTGAGCAGAGCTCAGATACTCTAGTATACTCTAGTACTATATTTAATGCTTGTATTGTTAAAAATAAATATGACTGAGATCACTTGTTGTCCAGTCTCCTACACTACAAAAGAAAAGACCAGACTGAAAATGAAACCTAGGTTTGTTCATACAAAGTACCAAACAGTAAGTTCCTGAGAAGTAGGGAAAGACAACTTCTTGAACAGACAAATTACATTCAGCATGTATGGTGCAGAAAACTCCTTCAAATTAAAACATTCTACCTGAAGGAAACACCTCCAAACTCCAGAAGTTCTATGAAGAAGCTGCTAGGACTCTCATCTGTCTCAGGAAGTCCTTGAAACTTTCCTCACACAGGAAGCCCTTCCTCTCCAAGGGGGGGGGATATATATATATATATTCTCTCTTGAGATAAGAAGACTTCTCCACTTCTCCATTTGCCAAACTGAGTGCCTGTCAGGCCGAGCCCAAGGAAAACTCTGGTGATGCAGCTGTTTGTGAATCACCCATAAACCTTTAAGTAACCCCTGCCCCCCAAAGTCACTGGTTCACTGTGGTGGCCTTTAGTAGAACCATCAATATGATCTGTCCCCAGTTCTCTGGGGCGGTACACATTTGTTTCCATTTGTCCAGGAACAGTGTCACACAGCAGCATGCTAAATGCTCTTAATCAACAGTTAGCAATTCTGTCATTCCATTTTCCCATCCTCACCCTAACAAGGGAAGTAAGTGCAAAACACCTTAGGTATTTTTGTTCTTCCTTTGTTGTTAGGTGTACAGAACCAAACTCCTCAGCTTACTGGAACACTTGCTCTATGTGATGGAATTCAATGCAGGTGTCATAAAGTGAATCCAGATCTCTGAATTATTACTGTAATTTGATCCTCTGGCAGTGGGGTTCCCCAGAGCACCTGAGCCATCTTCCTTCTTAGAGTTCTACCCTACCACACTACCCTGGTATTCTTCCTACACCATGACCTGCTTTTTTCTCAAAATCCACTAAGGCTTCACCACCTTTTTCCTGCCTGCTAAGTATTCCAGATCTCACACATTCACTGCCCACTTTCCTTAGTTATGTTCACTTTTCCCAGCAGGCTCTAACTACCTTCTATATCCAGTGGGTCTCTGATGTTTAACTCAACAGCCACTATGACTCTGATACACAACACAGTCTCCCTCTTATGATTACCTAACATTTTCCAGGCTGCCGGTCCTTGAAGATATCTGATATTTCTAAACCAAAACCTTAAATTTCTATCCTAAATTTCTTCATAATCCTACCCTTCCTTCCCATGATCTAAACAATTAGAAATCCCATCTCCACAGCTACCACCATCTATCATCTAAACTAGCCACAAAAGCTTTCCAAATGGCTTCCCTGTTTCTTACTCCCTTGTCTATTCTTAATACAAAATCCAGAGTAAAAATTTTAAAACAAAATCCAATATGGCAATAATCTGCCTAAAATTTTTTTCATGGTCACTCACTGCACCCTAAATGAAACACAGGAGGCCCACAAGCTACTAGCCATCAGATCTCCCAATCTGTCTCTCTCCAATCATAAATTCTGACTCTCCAGTCTTTTACTCTTCATCCCTACTGATCTTTTCTTAGTTATCAGATACTATTTCCTTCTTCATGTCCTTAATAGATGTAGGGATTTCTTACACATAACCAGATAATGATTTCTCATCCCTCCTGCCTCAACTCAAAATGTTGCCACAGTAGAGAAATTATAAACATGGGAGTCTAACAAGTCAAACAACATTTTTAAGCCTAAAATCATCTCTAAATGCTTATATTTTCATATGCCTGTACTATTCTACTCTGCTAAATACCAAGTTCATTAGTATTAAGGATATTATATCCCTGGTCAACAGAGAATATTTAGTGCCCTAGGACCATGTCTTATATACATACAGGAGACAGTCTAGAGACTTCAGAATATACTGCCTCATTTGTCATGGTCTCTGGCCACATGTAGAATCAGAAAAAAGAACTGATCATTCCTTCTGTTTTGAGTGCCTGTTAAACCAATATCACACTGAGGCAGGATACCAAATGGGAAATACTGGAAGTGAGAGAAAACCCCTCTTCCAAAGCCTCTTACCAGAGGCGAGCCAAGAATTCCTAGATATTCTGGGCATCTCAGAAAAAAGAATTAACCCCAGTTTACAGTAGAAAGTATCTTCTTCCACAACCCTTGTGACCCAGAGTTTTTCCACCTTAACAGCTGCAACCCTATCCAAGGCATATAACCTGCACTCGGATCTCAATTTTTCCCTTAACAAGTGTCTTCAGAAGCTTCCCTAAACAGCAGCAACGTGGACACACAATCTTGACCCTCCCTGAAGAAGCTCACACCCACACTTGAGTGTGTCTCTCTCCTCCCTTGAGTACTTATCAGCATCTATTCTAAAATCTGATGAGTGTCTTTTGAAAAACTCCAGTTCTTCTTCACATGGGCATGCCCTGAAATTCTTCTCTTCTACAGCCAGATCAAGGATCTAGTTTTATCTGAGTTGAGGCCCCTAAAAGATGAAGGGAAGTCCTTAGGCTGCTGCCTGCAACAGAATGAGATGATGTCTCTCTCCATCCCCACAGCTGCTAACAGAACTAGGTTGTTTATCTGACACAAAAAGAGTAAGAAAAATCTCCATTTCATATTCCAGTCTCCCAAATTTATGGTGAATTTCATATTTCAATCCCCCAAATTTATGGTAAATTTATGGTGAATAGAAATAAATGGGTCTATGGGTGAATGATGGTATTCAAGGACTTTTCATTTTATTTCACAAAACTGGAAGCAATTTCTTAGGTTCTCCCCTAGACCCTAGAATATAAATCTGCTCATCATTTACATTTCAAAGCAGATTATGCCTGGAACCTATATGATATATATATCAAGTCCCATCACTCAAAGATTTATTACTTGCTAGAGGCCATTAAAATTTCTGAATTAAACTAAACATGGATCCAATCCAATTAAGCCATGGCTAAATGGACTTGAATAAAATACCTTTAAAATAATAGGCCTGAAATTATGTGGAAGAGCATCTTCTCAAGAAATCACATTTTCATAATTATTAGTACAATATCCCAAAGCACATTTAGTTAGCACTTCGCACTATCATCAAAAATAATGATAATATATTCAATATGCTGGACACAGTGTGACCTATTTCACTAGCACACTTATTACTAGAAAGGAATGTAAAATCCATGAAGGTCTTTTGTTACACAATCCACAAATGAAGAGTTTGATTCAATGATCACAGAGCAAATTAGCCTGCCACCTTGGTCTTGGACTTGTATCTCCGAGAACTGTGAAAAATAATGCTTGTGGTTTAAACCTTCCAGTGTATAATACTGTGTTCCAGCAGCCTGAGCACATTAGGACAGTAGGTTTGATGGCAATACTTTAAAACAGTTGGTTACTCTATTTATTATGTAATATACAGAGTTGTTCAAAATGAACACCAGGTTCAGTTGCAGACCAGTTATCAAGGTCTGCTTACTGAGGTTTTTATTGCCTATGCTTTTCTATAACATATGGCTGCTAAGAGAGGAAGAATCAGTTTCCTCCATGAACGAGTTCAGTCACATAGGATATATACATACAATGTGTGTGTGTGTGTCATATGTACATACATATAACCATAATCATTAAAGCTCAGAATCTTGAAAGGAGACATGGGCAGAGTTGCAAGGAATGGCAGGAGGGGTATACAGGGACTGGAGATGGAGGAAGCAGTGGGAGGAGGGGGGAGCAGGAATGATATAGGTGTGGTGCTCATGTACAAAGTTCATAAAAAATTATTTTATTATACATTGAAATAACAAAACATATGTCGTGTTCCATCTGGATTCACTGTACTGTACAGCCTTAACCTTTCCAACAGGGTAAAATGCCATTAAAATTTGTGTAATTCTATCCCAAAGTAAATCCTGACTACTCAAGCCATATTTTAAAATAATTCAGAATGCTTTCATCTCTTCACTGCAAGCATGAAATATCCTATAATGTGTAGTACTCATAAAGGATTTGTCAAGATGCTTTTTATATTCTATCAGTAATATGTGTATGTTTTGTATTTACTGTGGGGAAATTACTACATCAAAAAGATCCCTAGGTTCACAGGCAAATTATTTTTAGTTTTTAAAACTGAAGTATAATTTAGAAATCAATCCACTCAGATTTTAAATGTAGAAGGATGAGTTTTCAAACACATGTGTCAACATAACTATGTACGTATCAGGATATGGAATATGCATTTCAATATAAGCTTCAAGTTCTGTCCCATTGTACTCTTTCTCCTTCTCTTAAGTTTTTTTTTTTTTCCTCTTGAGCCTACACAGTCATTTCCATGGCCTGTCACTGTAGATCAGCCTTGACTACTTAGCCTTCATATTAAAGTACTAGGCATGGCAAATCTCTTTTCCAGTTGTTGTTCATGGCAGTCTACATATAGATATTACCATCACCCTTGGTACCTCCAAGAAAAAGGTAATAACTTATTGCTAAAGACATCACCCACTTGGGACACAGGAAGTGGAGAAAATGAACTGGACCTGACCTGGAGGCTTCCTCACTGAGGACTAGTTCTCATAGTCTTAGAAGGAGCCATGCAAGCTGCTAATGCAAAAAAAGCAAAATTTGCCCTAGCCCGCTACATAATGCCAGTGAGTCCCAACACTGACCATCATGGTAAATATTTGGATATGTAACAATAGTAGCACTTATATCCTGGGACTAACCAACAATAATGTAATTGAACTTAAGAACCACTCCACCTGAGGAAATCCATATATGGAACTGTAAATTTAGTAACTACCCACAGCTGGAAAGGCCACGGAACTTAGAGAAGAAGCTATTACTGCCACTTACCTAGACCAGTATAATTCCTAACTGCATTCTACTTATCCTTATATACACAGCAAAGTGTAGCTCTCACTCCTCATCAACAAAGCATTTTTTTTTCTTTTATTTGTTTTTCCAGCCAAGATCATTACAGAAATCCACAAGTAAACAAACTACAGAGACTGCAGAATGCATCCCTAACTGATAAATCCAAATCACATGACCTACAACTGAGGTTCATCAAACATTCTGGAAGAGGAGGCAGAAAGATTGTAAGAACCAGGGACCAGAACATCTGTTGGAAGATAATTTCTTCTTAAAAATAAAAAAAAAAAAAAAACAGAAAGAAAGAATGAACAAAAATAAAGGAATAAAATAGACAGAAGGGGTGGTTGAACCTAGGTAGGATTGGGCAAAAGAGTAGGTAGTGAATAGGATCAAGATACATTGTATTAAATTCTCAAAGAATTAATAAAAATATTATTTATTTTTACAAACACTCTCAGGTAGAAACACATACTATGTTTTCCCTTACAATATTTTTTATATTATTCTATTATATTACATATATTAGCTATTTTAACATTTTAATATTATCATTTATTGATATCATTACTATTACCTTCATTTTTCAGGTGATCAAACACATCAGAACAAATGAGTAAGCTACCTAAGCTCTTGTGGGAGAGAAAAGAAAATTGTGCTGTGGGTCCTGAAACCCTGACTTTTATAACCACAACCTGAAACACTTTGATTTACTCTGTTTAGAATTACTGAGTAAATTCAGGAGGTTATGTTGAACTATAGTGTGCAAAGGCATAAAAAGCCAAGGGATGTAGATTAAGGCATTTCAAAGATATACTCATAGAGGCCCCTGCCATCTTCAAAAGAATGAGCAAGTAAAAGAAACATTGGTATTAAAAACCAATAGTGAATCAAGAATGTAGAATACAAGACAAGCTAATGACAAAGATGCTGCCACAGGTAAATGCACACTTATAAAGTGTGGGACCCTGATCAACCCCTGCCCCACATGTTTCAGCTAAAAACAAGTAGGCTTGGAATGTTTAACTTCTCTGTAGAAGATCCTACTGGCAAAAATTAGCTCTAGCACATATGTCTGCAACTGATAATAAATAAGAGTAATGTTGATTGAAAATTTCATTGTGTGCCAAGCATTGATATTGGGATATGCAATTTTAACTAATCTTCACAATAAATTAGGGTAGAGATACGACATATTTAGATTGGATTAAATTACCCTAACTAGATAAAGATACCATTCTTCCACATAAAATCTGTGTTTCAGTTCAATGCTGTATTTCTATAGAAAAGGTGATTTAACACTGGAAGACAGCATAATGATACTGTGAATAAAAAGTGAACAATGGGAATACTATTTCAATGGTCTACGGGTTATTTTTCACAGTGACATCCAGAGATCAAAGATTTCTTTTAACTAAGAAAACACTGGCTCAGCCCATATGTATAAACAATAAGTTGCATGGGAGGGCAATGGGCTTTAGCTGTAACATCTTGAATATTGAAAGGCAAGCCATTTGATCGATAAGAATCTCATCTGATAGCCTTAAGTCTAGCTTCCTCAGCTCCCCATAAACAAGGTGTAAGCTGTCCAAATCAAGTTTGCTTGCTCTTGTAAATTAGGTTTTAGGGAGAAACATGTTTTTAGATGCATTTGACCTGTTTTGTGTACACAGCTCACAACCATCATCCAGCTTATAATTACATTTGAAAAGTCATTTGTATCATTTACTACACTGCATGCTTCATGCTTGGAAGGAAACCAGCCCTGCTGCAGTCCATAGCATTCCCAATTGTGTGAACTAGCCCTTCCTTCAATTCATAGCACAGAGCATGTTTCCAGTGAGCCATGAGGAAACCAAAGACAGAGGCTCGGCCTACACCACTCTGCAGAGAAGGTGCTCTAGAGAAGGTAGGTACTTGCAGTCCAACTGCTGAGTGAGATGGGCATCAGTAATGAACTTGCTGATTAAGGCAGGATGCTTACCTCTAAACTTCAGCCCCTCTAGTGGTTCTCAGCCTGTAGGTTAAGACCCCTTTAGGAGATTGAACAACCCTTTCACAAGAGTCTCATATCAGATATCCTGCATAACAGACTGTGATTCATAACATCACGATTAATAGCAGTAGCAAAATTACAGCTATGTGGTAGCAACAAAATAATTTAATGGGTGGGTGTCACCACAACAAGAGGAACTGTATTAAAGTGTCTTAGCAGTGGGAAGGTTGAGAACCACTGCTATAGATGATAGAGTATTGAAATCGCAGGTAACCCGAAAACACTGGCTTGTTTTTCTTAAAATAAGGAAGCAAAGCAAGGGAGGAGAAACAGGAAAGAAAGGAGAGAAGGAGGAGGAATGGAGGAAGAGGTCTATCCACAGAGTCAGTCTATTAATCTGAATCTGTTACAAGTCAGTTAAATTCTGCAGTCTAGGCCCATGGATCCCCTTAAAGCGTGGCTTTTCTTTGGTCCTCCAATTCTTCAAGATGGAAGCAAGGAGAGGGGACCCCATCTGTTAAAAATGCATCACAAAGTTCCTAAGATTTTGCACCTGTCTCAGCTCTTTAATTTCTGATCAACAGCTCTCCTGGTTCTATTCAGTGTAATCCTAGGAGGATGTCTAGAAGGGTTAAATGCTGACTACATTGGATAAAAAATTAAAAGTCTTGCCTACTCTGTGTCAAAGTCCACTTGGCTTGTTTCCATTACACCATTATGAAATTGCCTGAGGAATACATTATGTAAGCATGCCCTGTGGCTGGAATAGAGATCACAGAGTCCACATACAATTAAGAAGAACACCCCAGCATAAATCAGCAAACCTAGTCATTTCAGGAAGAGAAATGGCAAGGTGAGCAAAATTCAAGCTTGCTAAGCTTCCTCATAAACACACACTACATTCCTTTGAATGCCAAGTCCTTCTGAATCACACATATCATTGCTACCGACTCAAAAAAAAAAAAAACATGCTCCATCTCTTCCCAGCACAGAATGAATCTTATCATTTTGGAAATGCTTGGCTATTCACTTCAGCAGTGTTTCTTTTATGAGTCAGCTGTTGTAAACACTGCAAAATCTCACAGAAAGTTTCATTGGGTAAAAACCATTTACATATACTAATTTGGCAAAGATGCATTGCCAAATCAGACTGCTTCTACTTTGCCTTCAGTTTTTTTCTTGACAGTTGGATATGGGTACAAGTTGTAATTTACCTGTATCGAGTTCCTACTTGAGAAATGTCCAGTAAAATCATTCAGAGAGCATGACAGCTAAAAGGACAATAATGAAAAGTGCCCACAATCTTCTGAGAGCTCTAATGTTCACAGAATGTAAACAATGAAGGCCATTGTATATGTGTCTATACCCATATGACAGGAGACTGCTAAGGAAACCTGAACATATTTACAGATCCTCTCAAAATGGCGGGTAAAAGGGTCTGTAATCAGCAACCCGCTTCAGTTTCCCTTGAAAGGTCACTGAAGACAATGAAATCCAACAGTGGAAAGCAGTGGATTTTTGAAGACAAGACAGCAGAGCAACAAAACACATAGGGCCCATGGCAGCTAAACAATATTCCACAATGTGAAAATTTGGACAAAGATAAGTAGTGAGTCCCAACAAAGGAAGGTTCAGTATGGGGACTGTCACAAGAATCAGACTTCTCAAAAATGCAGAATTGAACAACGCCACATAGTACTGTCGGGGATGAGAAAGCAAAGTGGCTGTGTCTGCACTCCTGATTTGTGCCTTGTTAACATGTGTTGTTGCTTAAGTTTATGACAAGATTTCCTAAAAAAGACTGCTTTAAATATGAAGTCTTCAACTATAAACCATTGTCTCTAGAGGAAGTTTGATATTCTCTGAACTGGTTGTGTATTCTTTTTATCTACCTCTTATCCCTCTAGCTCTGTCTTGTTCTATTATCTACTTCCTTCCCATATGTGTCCTTCCCTTTTCCCTTTCTGAACCCTCTTACTGATGGGGCTTCATTTTTCCATGTAGCAGATAATGATGCACACAGAAAATAATGCGTGAAATGAAAATTAATATAACCTTTCACTTCATGTTGGTACTATCATAAATGTAATATCTGTCCTCGTGAGGTTCTTTTATTCCCCACTTGATGTAACCTAGAATTCCCTGGAAAGAAGGAATATCCCATGAAGACTTGCCTTCTCCAAGCCAGCATGTCTTCATTGATTTCTGATGTGGGAGGGCCCAGACATAGGCAGGGGTGTCTGGGATATGTAAGAAAACAAGATTAGAGCATGAACTAGCCATTGAGCCAAGAGAAAGCCAGTAAGAAGCACTCCTTGTTCATCCCACCATGGTGTACTTAAATTCTTGCTGAGAGTTCTGTCAGTGATGGACTATGTTCTGGAAATGTACTGAAATAAACCCTTTCCTCCTCACAGTGCTTTTGGTCAGAATGTAATTAAGAGCAACAAAGAGCAAATTAAGGTGATATCCATCATTCACTGTCTACAAGAACTCCATGATAGAGTAGACATTTTCTCTTTTCTTTTTTCTTCATTTCCTATTCCTGTGCATATAATATACTGAGTTAGCTTCTTCTTCATGGGCCCTAGAGAATAGAAGTAGCACAGCCATTTAATTTACAGGCCAAATCAACAGAGGTAGCAACAAGATAAAAAGGAACAGGGTTTGAAGGACAACAATGAAAATATGTTTCTCTGTTCTACATGATTAGGCAGAAGAATATGCCTAAGTATAAACCCGGTATGGCAGTATCACACAACCTCTAGCTCCTATAGGATTGAGAGGTAGAGTTACAGACATGGGAGCATGCCTTGATTCAGAGGAATACTAAATTTGTAGGAAGCACCATTCCTAATATGAAATAGAATAAAAATTATCTTATCATTAAATATATACATGTACATATATATTTAAATGTTACTGTCTTCCATCTTAGAAAAAAAAATCACTTAACAGGCTGGTTTTGAACTCTTGCTGCTCCTGCCCTTGGCTTTCCAAGTGCTAGGCCACATTTATATATGGACTAAGTCACTTCAGTCACTTTTATTTGTACTCCTAGTACTGAGCATACTGTTATGGAATTGTACTAGTTAGCCTCACATCAGTTAGTTATAAAGAGAGAATACATCAATGTGGCTTTCACATATTCAAAACAACAAACAAGGAAACTTGTTCACAGAGAACTTTTAGATAGACTTCTAAAAACTTGAATGATAGGAATTAAATGGTTACATTTTGAAATTGTGTGTGTGAAAATTCAGGATTCATACAATAGGCTTAGTATGTGTACATCTGTGCACATCTGTCCATGTGAATCTGTACTTGTGCATGTCTGAGCTCTTATGGACATAGGTCCATGTACACATAAGTGCATATGCACATGTAAACAAAAGAACAACATCCAGTGTCACTCCTCAAGTGTCATCTCCCTGACTTTTTTGACATAGTCTCTCATTGGCCTGGAACTCACATATTAGCCAGGCTGGCTGGCTAGTAATCCCAAGGGACTCTCCACTTCTGCCTCCCCAGGACTGGGATGAGAAAAGTATACCACCATTGCAAAATTTCTTTACCTAGGTTGTGATGACTGAACTCAATTCCATATGCTTATGCAGCAAGCACTTGACCTATTATGTTGACCTGGCTCTTCATTTACTTTTTATATGTAAGACATATCTAAAATTCAATAATAATATTCTGAAAAACATTGCTATCAAACATCTGACCCTCTTCTCATGTGTTTATTTTTATTTACTTCATAAAAATATTATTAGCCATTACTTTATTTCTAAAAGTTTTAAGTGAAAAAAAAAAAGGTATGGACAAGGTAATTTTATCAACATAGCAACAGATATAAACTGCGTAAGTCAGTGATGTTGGCATGCTTTTTTTTTAAGCACATTATCTGATCTAATGGCCCTAGCAACACTATAAGAGAGGTAGACACTCCTGTTGTTTCTGTTTCAGACATCAAACAAAGGGTGATGGTTCAGTGGGTAAGAATACTAGAATCATCTGCAAGAATAGTGACCAGAGTTCGAATGTCTAGCACTTACCTAAAAAGCTGGCCGTGGCTGCTAATGCCTATCTATAATTCCAGCACTGGAAAACGGGGACAGGATTCTGAGAACTCACCAGTCAGCCAAAACAGCCAAAGCCCTAAGCATCCAGTAAACTGAGAGATCCTGTCTTAGGCAGTAACACAGAGCAGAAAGGAAGACACTTGGTGTCCAGGTATGGCAAACCACCACCACGAAAAATTACCACAAGCACAAACACAGACAACGTACCAACACCACAACCCTCACCATAATCTCTTCTCTTTCTCTCTCTCTCTCTCTCTCTCTCTCTCTCTCTCTCTCTCTCTCTCTCTCTCTCTCTCTCTCTCACACACACACACACACACACACATACTTTTATTTTTTTAATTTAAAAAACTGACAACAACTAAGGATGACAGAGGCTATACAGCAGGAATTCAAACCTTCCTCCATCCAAAAAGTTAGGCAAAGAGACAGGATTCACAGTGATTTCTAACAAACCATTGTGCTATTCCTCTTGTGTTAAGCAAAATAATTTCTCTTAATTTTCTACTATAAAACTTGGGCACAAAAACAAAGGGAATAGAGAAAAGCTTTGTGTAGAAAGCTTAGTGGTTACTAATCATAATGGGTTCATCTGAAGCAACTGCATGGATTGGGAAGCAGATACCAATTTCTCAGGCTGTGGGAAAATGCTGGGTTAAAGTCAGTACCTGTGTAAGGCAGTGACAGAGGTTTATAGTCAAGTGGGCCCAGGAGCTTCAGCGTCAGAGTCAACAAAAAAGACCAGGCCATGGAGTGAGTGGGCAGAGGAACTCAGTGACCTTATTTGTCTGCTTGGTTAGATATCACCAGGGTTTATGGTACCACCTGTAGGGAAATCAGAGTGCAGAGGTAGATCTGGCCCCTTAGTAGCATGCACACAGAGGAATGGCTAGGTCTAGAATGATAACTTCTAAAAACAGAGCCAGGAAGGAAATCTGCTTTTCAAAACGGTGGAAGAATAAAGCCATGCACTGGAGGCTAGCCTGAGCCCTCCTTCCCTGTACCCCCCCTCAAAGCCCTGCCTGGACCATGCCACTAACCCAGCAATGATTCATCCCATTTCATGGCACCATGTCTTGCCACATTGTTTTCTGTGCTCTGATGACTTGTGCTGTATGCAGTTATATACTCTCTCTGCATCAGGGTTCAGGACCAGAGAAAACAACCTGATCTTGATCATCACCTCCTTCTTCATGTCTGGGACACAATAGTAAGATCTTGTTGGTTTCAGAAGGAAAAAGTTTAAAAGCAACACTTTCCTAACGCCATTTTCATAATCTTGAGTTTTATATACTACTGCCTGTTCTATTCAAATTAAGAGATCGTTAAAATGATGAAAATATAATATAATCATAGTTAGTGACCTTGAAATGTGTAAATTAATTCAGGCATAACTACTGCTCAGAAGGCAGAACTTGAGTGTTTGGGTCATTTAGTGGAACACAGACAGAGTACAGTGAAAACTACGCTCTATTTCACAAAGAAAGAGAGCCGCTGGCACACATTTAAAATACCAGTATCTGTCGCTAATTACTGGAAACCAACACTCTTCACAAAGTTTTCTTCTTTACAATAGCCACTAAGTAACCTATCATGTACCAAATACTTAATGAAAGTTCATCCTTAAAAAATACTAGCATAAATGTTAATGTTCACGTTTGATATGAAGTTCTCTAAGAAATTGTCTTAAATTAGAAACATTATTAAAAGCAAATGTTTAAAAAAGGTGGTAAAAAATACAAAAAAAAATTAAAGCAGATACACTTTGAATATTTGTCATCCAACTAAAAATCGAGAGCATCTCCAAATTAAGAAAGCTGAGGTAATGAGGATTCAAAATTCTCTGATGAAAGACCTTTCTATAAAGAGAAATAGCTTGTTTCTTCTTCCATTTTGAAGTTGTAAAGGGGAAGTTTTATCATTTCAGAATTTTTTAAATATTTTCATATAATATGCCTATTCCCACAACATGAGTAAATTCTATGATACTAGACAAAAATCTAAAATGTCATTTCTTAAGAACATAAGGACCAGTGTAGGTTATGTCACAGAATAATCAGGAGGAATTATCGTAGAGAAATCTGTAATAAAATTCATAAGCTAGAGGGCATGCCTTCAAAGGAGGATTTCTAAAGGACTTTAGCACATAACTGGGGAAGGAATTTTTAAAACTAAAGTCAGGAGTATAGCACAGTCCTATAACCAACCTTAGCTATTCGAGAGAAAGTGAGAAAGGGAAAGTACAAATTCAAGATCACCATGGGCCATGCAACCAGAACCTCTGTCTCTCCTTCTCCTCCCTTCCACACAGAAATGAGATTTTCCAATGTTTCAAAGCATTGCAATTTTTCAACTATAAAACTAACATCACATTTCTCACACTCAGCCCATTATCAGGCATTACACGAACTTTTATACGATTTTCTATTAAAGGAATTAAAGCTGAATTTTAAAAACAAAAATAGCTCTGCATGGTGGCACAGGCCTAGATTCCAGTACTAATGAAGCAGAGGTTAGGTGACCTATGTGATTTCAAGGCCAGCCTCATTTCCACAGGGAATTCAAGACAAGCCAGGACTACAGAGTGAGACCCTGCCTCTAAACAAAGAAACAATGAAAACAATAACAAAACCAGGAAAGATCTTACTTAATAGGAAGTTAGTTAGTTTAGTGTTTATATGGCTGTGTGAATATTGTTCTTGGTTGTGAATGTTTTAATCAAATTTTCTTTTGGAAAAATAGAACCTTTTTTTTTGGTGGTTTTTAAACACAATGGTAGTTTTAAATTGTTTAATATTTTCAGATACTTCACATAGTGGGATATTCACTTTGTCTCCTTCTGTGGCACTGACCACGCCCATTGGGGGTGGAGCCAGGGGCAGAAGTGATCTGTGGAAGGAGGTCTGAGAAGGAGCCAGGGAAGGCTCTCTTGCTGGTGGGACGCGGACAGGAGAGCATCCGGTGGAACTTGCTGGTGTTCATCTGTCTAGGTTGTAAGTTATTTCTCCCTGAAATAAATATCTATTTGGCCTATTTGTTTATCCTGATCCTTATTTAACCGCAATAACTTCACTCACCAAATAAGTTGAGAACCACTTTAATGAAGAATGATACACGAAACAAGAATGAAAGGAGCAAAATACCAAGACATCCAGATAAAACTTTTGGGAAAGAAAATGACATCCTAATTCTAAATGCAAAGGAGTGATAGGAGGAACAGGAAAGAAAAGTCAACAAAACCTAGATGTGATTTTCAAACTGAACAAAGAGAAAACAAGCCAGTATCTTCAGTCTTCTCCAGGCAGATAGCCATCACATACATATCCTCTGGATCACAAGTTAGCAACTTGTTTCAAAAGATACAAAAGATGCAAATATGTGTATGTCTATAAGTCACTTATATACAGTAGTCCTAGAGAAACAGTGCAAGCCAAGTATGGTGCATATAGGTGTAATCCCAGCAACCAGGAGGCTGAAACAAGAACCCAAGACAGCCTGGGAGCCTGGATTACATAAGTAATCTTCTCAAAAAATTAAAAAAAAAAAAAAGAAAAAGAAAGAAAGAAAAAGAAAAGCACAGAGGCATAACCCAAGTAGTGATAGAGGGAAAGAAAAAACAACTATTCCCATGAAAATATTCAGCAATGCTTGATATTTGTAATAACAAAAGACACAGGCATTGTGTGCTAAGCCAGAAAAGACAATGACCATCAAGAAAAAACCAACATATCACATTCAGAAGGTACACAAAGGAAAACACTTGGTCTTGATGGTAACTGACAAAGAACCAGATAGCAAACTCATTATGAAGTATAAAGGACTCGGCATTTAGGCTGGGTCAGAACTGTGGGCTCTTTTCAGATGAAAATATTATAAGAGACGTTGTTCTTCAGTTCTGAATCTTTTAAGTAAGGTTCAATCACAATTATGGCTTTAAAATACAAAAAAAAGTCCAGATGAGAAAGAAGACAATAGCTCTGGTTTTGTGACTGATGGTAAGAGTTCACCAGGAGAGTTTCTTTGGCGCCTTCTCTCTTGCAAACCACTGTACTGTAGTCCCATCTCTTCTGAGTTTGCCAATTAGAAACACACCCCCATGGTGTATTCAGTATGCCTGCTTCCGGTGAAGACTCAGAATGAGAATCAATGCTAAGGCAAAGTTTATTCAGTAAGTCTGTGATGACAACCACTTAATAATCTGACATGTGCTGCAGATAGGGCCTGTGACTCAGTGGTTATCCAGTATGTGTAAGACCTGGGATTCATTCCCACCATCACCACACATACAAGCACATGCAATAGTGAGACATAAACCAAGTCTTTCTGAAGAATAACCATGCCAACATATAAAACTGAAAGTCATATAAAGTGGGAAATGATTCATTGTCCTTTTAATGAACTTAGCAAGTTTGTGTCGGCAAAGCCAGAAAAGTAGTCCATCACTTGAACCAGCCTGCCCTTTCCACAGCACAGGAAACAGCATGAAAAAAGAGTAATCCCATGTCTGAATTCCTGGGACTCTGTAATGGAAAGTCCTAGCATCCTTACTTATGACATTAAGTTCAAGTTCTTCATCATGACCTGGGAGATCATAAGCAATGGCTACATTGTGATGGGGATGAGGAGATAGGCTATTAAATCTTTCTGGGGTGAAAATGTGTAGCTGTTTTATATAGCTCATAATATTCTTGTAACCATAAAGATTTAGATCTGTAATTATAGGAAGGATGCTGATTTCACTCCAATTACTAAGAAAGATGCTACGTAATAAAAAGCCAAGACTTGAAAAATGAGAATATGTTAGAGGTGAATGTTCCCAAATCTAGTGGATTAACTGGTTGAAAATAGAACTCCTACTTTAACACAACTCATCCCAGCCAGGAATCCTACAGGCAAATAAATAAACAAATACATTTGTCGTAACCAAAACATTTTTCTTAAATGTGTGGAGGGGCAAAGTCCCCTCCACTGCTCTGACACAACAAAAAATCTCTCTCTCTCTCTCTCTCTCTCTCTCTCTCTCTCTCTCTCTCTCTCTCTCTCTATCGCTCTCACTTCCTCTCCCCCCTTACACACACACACACACACACACACACACACACACACACACACACCATTAGCCTTAAGTGAAAACAGCAGGCTTTGTCCTAGGCTATTTCTACCCAAGTCTGGAGTTCAATCCCTGGACCCATGTAAAGGTGGGAGGAAAAAACCAATTCCACATCTCTGGCCTCTGGATACATTCTGTGGTACACACACACAACATAGACACACCATGATAAATAAATAAGTTTATAAAATATTTTTTAAAAAAATCTGTCTCAGCAAAAGCTTCCGTGATTTTTTTTAATTATAAGCACTGCTAAATATACAAACCAATTATGTCCCTTAACCTCCCAGAAGGCTATTTGTGCTTATCTTAATTACAAAAACTGTTAGGTACATACCTACATAGTCTGAGAAGTGAATCTTAAATACCTTACCCTCAATGGCTACAACATAAATATTCCTTCTAAACAACATTATAAAACAAAAGAGCTTCTTTACTAACAATAATAATGATGAGAAAAAATATTCTATTTGCAATATGTAAACCCAAACAAGGCCCAAAACCTGTGGCATTCTGGAGATACATAGAAGTTCACAATGGGAGGAAAAGAAAAAGGCACATGGAAGGATTATCATGGGTTCTGGGGCTAAAAGTAAAGCTGATTCTCATTACATTAAGCTTTGTAGCTCATCTCCCTCCTCTCAGCTCTTCTATTCAATGGTTCTGCAGAAATCTCAAACCAAGCCCTTAAGCCCTTGCCTGGGAGATGGAGAAGTAAGGGTTAAGAGACTGATGTAGTCCTCTCTCTCTCTCTCTCTCTCTCTCTCTCTCTCTCTCTCTCTCTCTCTCTCTCTCTCTCTCTTTCTGTCTCTCATAGCCTCTTATATCCAACAGATTGTCAGAGGTGGAGTCTGGAAGTCACTTATCTGCCCCCAGACTTCTTTCAGCAGCTTCTAACAGGTTGTTCTGATATGTGCTTGTCAGCATTAATTACATGTGACACTGGATTGGCTTGAACGCTGACAAAATTTAAAAGCACTATAATAAAGCAAAAGGGCATCAGGCAAGCTGCCAAGCAGGAGGCTCAGGGGGCTCGCACACCTCCCTCTTGCCCAACCACACACCTCCTCCATCCCCTAATACAGCTGCTCCTCTCTGCAGGTGGAATTTAGGATATAAGAGTATCCAGTTTGTGTAAGATAGGCAAGCCTGCTGTCCCATTAGAAGCATCCCCTCTGTCAGCCAGCTCCATGTTTGAATGTTAAATATAAAATCATCTTGCTGAGCCTCCTCTTTCAACTACATTACCATTCTTTAATTCCACCCATATAGTTACAGAGTTACAGACAGACAAAGATCACCTGGAAAGCAGCAGAAAGGCTTCCCTGAAACCTGAGAGGTGAAACTGGTGATGCTCAATCTGTTTCTGTATTAATTCTCCATGGCAGTCTTATTTCTCAACATTAAACTAGTACAAAATCTGAGAACTTGTACTCATTAGACAAAAAGCACAGAATCTGCTACCAATTCACTTTCCCTGAGAATAAATGTGTTTCAGAACCCCATCTGGCTGGTACATTCTTTGCTAATAAGATCACTGGGTATACTAAGCATATAAATGGTGGCCCTTTACTTTATTGCACTGTAACCTTGAAAAGAGGAAATAATGTTTCAAAACTCAAGTGGACCAGTGGTTGTCCAAAGGAGCTTCATCGTACAACAGAAACTTCTATACAAAAGCTGCTCTATATGGTCACTAGCTATGTGTGGGTTTTGGCCACTTAAAATGTAGCTAGCACAATTGAGCTCTTAATTACATTTAAATTTAATTAAGTAATAAGGAAACTTGGCTTCTTAAATTAGATAATTAGGAACAAGAAGATCTGTCTGCTATTGCTTCCCATGAGTACTGATGAGAAGACACTAGACACTGGCAGATTCCTCCCAAGGCAGAAGTGCATGGGTCTGGGCTCTATGATTGTCAGAATGACAGCAACTGTGTCAGTGAGGAGAGGATTGGTGTTGGGCTCCAAGGAGTTCACTGGGGATTCTTAAATTTTCAGCATCTTAGTTTCCTTTGCAAAACTGTATGAAATTTAGTTTAATGTTCTGTTTATAATGTTTAGAAAAATTGTGGTTTAATATCTGAGAAATGACCCTCACTATGACAAAAGAGCCAAGATGTTGTCCCAAGGGTCCCCAGTCCTTACCTATTTATATGGAGCCATGTGTGATGCTTCACTCTTGCACATAACTATTACAAAAGAGGGAAAAACATGCTTAGAGGCCACCACTTCTTGTGTCCTTCCCATAAGAAACACCATGTTGATAGGAATGTGTGGATGGAAGTAAACCTGTGCCTTTTTCTTTGTTTTTCTCAAAGTTAATGGCCAAGAACAAGAACATTACAATTTAAAAAGCCCTACTAAAGCTCTATGCCTTTTCTTCTATCTAATGAAGACTTTAAAAGATTTTCCCTATCAACAAAGGTAGCAGATCTTACCACATTTGACGTAAAAAGTGTTAATCACAGGAACATTATTTTTAAGTAATATACATCTTAAAGTGGTTGGAAGCCATCCATTTTTTAATTTTTCATTGTTCATTTTTAAAATATGAACAATAATCACTAGCTACTATGCATATTACTCTTTAAAGGGCCCTATCAATTTATAAACGTCATGACATAAAATAACATTCAAAGTGGGTCCAAGATGATGTATATTTTAAACATTTCTCATAGAAACTAACCATCTGCACAATAAGCCATGTCTATTCTACCAAGGTGATTTATTAAGGATAATGAAGCATATGGTTTAATAGCTGCTGCAAATCCTTTCTCAAGTAGGATGGGAATAAATAATACAAAATAGGCAATAATAGGCAAGTCCTATCCTAAGAACTATGCTGTATGCTGGGTCACAAGAAATCCCATGAGCTCAGTTAAGTGTAGAACAAGTAAAGATTAAGAGTGGCTATACAGAAGCAAAGACCTAGTTCCCCATCTCTTATGCTAGTAGTCATCATGACTGTTACTTAGTGTAATGCTTTTCCCAATTGAAAATACAGAGCTCTCCAATTGGGAGTAACGATGTGGCTCAAATTTTGCAAAACTCTGGATCTCTGACATCTGTCAGCACAAATTAAAGTTGGCAGTCCTTCCCTTATCCCTATACCCCTTAGCATATTGCACACCACAGCGGACAATGCTTTAAAGACTGAACTCACAATAGGAGAGCAGGTGAGTTCAAGAATTAAATGAGGTCTCTGAAATCTATACCATCCTTACATACACTTTTGTCCCTATGAAACCTGTTTCCAACCTTTGCCATCTCTCACACTATTGAAAAGTGTGCATGGCCAGTTGTCAAAAGCTATTGCTTTCAGCAAAATCTTTTTAATTCTCAGTAATGCTATACAATGTATAAAACCAAAATCACACATATCATTTAACTATAACATGTAGTCATTGCCCCCTATTCACAAATTAGCTATGCCTGGTAACAGTCCAGTCTTCCCACAGCCTTATGACATCAGTATGGCAAATTCCTAACAACAGGAAATACAAGCCATCTTACATGGCAGCTGTTTGGCATGAACAGACTGCCTGTCTGTGCCTTACAGTTGTGACATAGCCATTCACCAATAAGCTGGAGAGGCTACCCTGTCCCAATTCCACCCAGCAAGTGCATCTCAAGTAATATGCTATGTTACAAATCACATCTTAAGTGTTCAAGTAACACTGGGCCTATATGTGAGGCATATGCAGTTCCTACTGCCCTTGCTCTTGTGAGCCTGGCTTGCCAGAACTGAGATCATTTTATTAGATGCCATTAGTCTCTGTTAGGGCGGTCATTTGAATAACAACAGATTGGCAAGTATAAAACCAAAGCACCTGTTGTACATTTGGCAGCCTGGATGAAGCCCCTTAAAATGAAAACAAATAAGAGCTATAATCATGCCAAGAGATGGCTTTTGGTTCAATAATGACCATGTGTCAGAATTAAGTGCATCTGGGAATTCCTACCACAGCCAGATGTAAAGGCAGATTTGTCTTGTCTAGTGGCATACGAATGGATACACACAGTCTACTCAAATTTGGCTTTGTTGTGGTTTAGTAACCAACTAGGTAAGTGAAGCCTTTTCAAACAAAATAAATTAAGTACTGAAAAGGAACTAACAATATGCTCATAAACTGTAGACTCTAAACATGTAAGATTTGGGCCACAAATTCATTCATCTCTGCTTTTTGGTGTATAGTGGAAAATGAGAGAGCATTCAAGTGGGAACAGAGAATGTTCAAGATTAAGAAGAGTCCCAAAGGGAACTGCAAAGACGTTGGCAAAGCTATAACATGTGTCCATTGAGGTGGTAAAGAGAAAAAGGAATGAATGTGGATGCTAATCAGACAAGAACAAAAGTGTTTGAAAGGACACCAAGAATCAGGTGGCTTTTCTAAGTATTATTTCAAGGTTCATAATCAGGGGAACAGGATCCAAATTCAAGTATATTCTAGTTAATAATAAAAGTTAAGTGCAAATCAGCCTATCCAACAGTTGCTTAAAAGCAGAGACTGTAAGCAATATCTATTAAATTTTTGTTAGAAGTATTATTTTTAAAGATAATTTATTAGCTACCAAAACTAAGTGTAATGACACTTGCCTGTAATCCCACTACACAGGAGGTACAGGCAGGAGGATCAAGAGGTCAAAGTCATCCTCAGTTAAAAGGCAGTCTGGGATACATAGGACCTTGTCTCAAACAACAACAAAGGCCCTAAATAACTGTGGAAGAATCTCAGCACATGGTACCTACTTCGGGTGGCACTTTATGAATATCAATACAAGTATATACTCAGACTTTGTTAAAGATCAAGCTGGCTATAGAGCAGAAAAGCAACGGCATTGATAACAAAGGCACAAAGAAGGAAGCTGCAGTTCAAGCAAAGGATGCTGGAGCTGTGCTGACAAAGCAGGATGATGGAGGCTAGTGCCTATTCAAGTACCATCACGACAAACAGATTATACACAAGAAAAATATGCCAAATTACAAACTTCAAAATCAAATTTTAAGTTAAGGTTACCCTAAATTCTTTTATTCATTTGTGGGAAGATATACCAAATTCAGGTTGTATCTAAAAAGCAAAATCAGATTCACATGCATTTAAGCCACCATTGCTTAAAAATAGTAAAAATAGCATGCATATGAAACTTATTAAATTTGTTATTCTCAGTTTGTAAATATTTTTATTTAAAGACATTTATTATAATAAGAATCAAAAAGTGGATGATTTTTCAGAACAAAGAAGGCAGAACTGCCCCACACTTCCTGGAGGTTATGGTTAGCACATTAGTTTGTAGAAAAGCATGTGACTAAATAGGCTAGTGTTTGCATCTAAGAAGATTTTTTGGAAACTGGTACCCAAAGGACTTAAATGTTAAGACACAAAAAGCCCCATAAAAGAAAAAAGCATTCTCCATGTGACTTTATGTACCATGTCTGATTTAAAACTTCAGGGTGCCTGCTGTCAAAGAAGCAAATGATTTTCCAAATCATCAAACAAATATAACACGCTGAATTTTATTCTTTAGAAAAACATAAGTAGTCAAAAATAGTTCCTCTGAAACATTTATTCCATCCCCTCTGAAAAATCCCCAAATAAAATCCTATTAAAAATAAATAAATAAGTAAAAGTTAAATGGAGAAAAAATAACCCACTTGCCCATTTGTTATTGATGATAAAATTATCCAGAGAACAGTAAAACCAAATATTGTAGAAGCTATTCTAATGGACAAAGGTTTCCCAGATGAACATGTGGCAGGCTGGCGTCCAGCAAAGCAAGCACCTACCTATGCATCACCCCCTTGGCAGAACTCCACTTCTTTGATGGGAGGCTGCTCTTCGGAGATTCCTGCTTGATTTATATTTCTCTTTATAAAAATGCTTTTGATTCCTAGTGGGTAGTATGAAAGTGCCAGGTTTTATTACTTTAAAATCATTTTTGGTGCAGATCCTACACCTAAGCATGCACAGAACGGAGCTCAGCAGCTCATCACTGCCCTGGAAGCATGACATATCAGAGCTGGAAGCAACTAAAGCCAAAGGTCAACTGCCCAAAGCCCTGTGGGGAGCAGTGTTTCTCTGAGAGTATAGGAGAGAATCTTGAGAAACCTATGTGTTTATATTTTTCCTGAATTTGTGCATTGCCAAAAGAGCAGAAGTATCTCTGGTGCCTACTATGTGTGAGACAGGCTTTAATCTTTTTTTTTTTTTTCCTTTGTACACAAGAAGGAAGAAGGAGGGGCTTATGTGTAAACAAATAAAATTTTGGTGCTAATATTGCCTGACTTAAAATAATCATGACTCTAGGACCCACCCTTACCACATCTATGTACTCAACCTTGACCTCTCTGCTATACAGTTTTCCTTCTTGTAAAACCATGACAGAGAAATATCTAATTAGCATTTAATATACATAGTATTAGTTTAAAGATTAAACATGGTACTGAAGGGAAGGAAACAAGCAGAATGCCTCACACCACACTAAGTGCTCAGTACATTTTAGCAACTATCACTAGCATGATTATTGCAGGCTGATCACTGTCATTATACTTGCAATATCAACAATACTAAAGGACATTTTCTCCAAAAAGGAATGCTAAATTTCACTGATCTCAGGGTCCTGGGGTTTTGCTTTCTTCTGTTTTTCAGTTTCTCAGGATCAAACCTAGTGCATCCACACATGCTAAAGGCTCTGCCACTAAGCTCTATCTCCTATTTCCTCAGCCTATTACCATAGGCTTATATTTACAATGGTTCTAATAGTAACCCTTTAACAGAGTGGTTCTCAACCTCCCAATGCTGTGACCATTTAATACAGTCCATAAAATTGTTTCGTTGCCACTTCATACTTATAATTTTGCTACTGTTAAAACTGATAATGTAAATATCTGATGTGAGACCCCTGTAGGGGTCATGACCCACAGGACAAGAACCACTGTTTGTAATGAATAGAATGATTATTCTTCACATTCATGATTTCAGTGAAATTCAACTTAAATCTCCTTCATTCAATACAAAGAAAAGGCTATCTAGTGCGTGAGCTGAGCATCAGATGACTAGGCAATACTTAGGAAGGCATCTATGGTCACAACTTGGTACAACAAACAAGAAGGAAGGAGGGATTCTTAGAACCTTATTGGAGAGTCACAGCGTCCCACAGCAGAGACTTGTCCAGAATAGCTCAGAATCCACTCCTGCCCCCAGAGGAATAGCCCAAAGGCCTTGGTGAGAAAGCAGGCTGGACATGCAAATTACAGTCAGTCTACAAATGCCTGTGCCTCCTGTGAAGGGTTGTAACACCTGATCGTGTAGACAGGAAAAAAACTGCTCTTCAGAAAAGAACAGAGAAAACACTAAGACAACATGGAAAGCTATTTATGGATTGCTGAGCATTCAAGCACATGGTAAGTCAGAAAAGGAATGAAAGTCATTCAATGAAAAAATTCCAAGAACAGAGCTACAAAATCGGATAGGACCCAGAATGAAAGAAGGAAGTGTAAAGGAGATGACACCAAGGTTCATTCCAGAGGGCTAAAACAGATGAGATGTGGTGGGAAGGAAGGAAAATAGCTACAAATATGTATGGGAGACATTATTCAGAGTTTACAGAACAGACCTGGGAATGCCAGAAAACCTTTTATTTACAATGATCTATCAAGCTGATAGAAATTTAGGATTTGACAGACAGATGCTAGGAAACCTACTTTCATGGTAATCTATGCAGAAATTGTTGATTCTAGTTATGCAGGAATATCCCAGTAGTAGGCATGGGTGGAGGAAGGGGATGAGTAAACTGTAGATTAATTAGTATTCAAGGAGTGTATAATAGAGATAGAAGCTAAGAGACCTAAACATCACTGGAAAGGTCGGAATGGGGGCCTCCAATAGAAATTGTTTCCAATATTTTATTTTTATAGTGGACTACTAAGATGCTGCAGGAAAAAATAAGTAAGAATGATTACATTAACAGTATGCAGACTTGGAATATTTAAGATATTTCTAGGTGACAATTCTCTGCTAGTCCAAGAGTCATGTACCAAAAGAATCAGACTGCACCATTTCAACCACACATTTCTGAATTGGTAGTGGTTTCCCTCTTTTTAAAAACTTTAATAATATTTCAATTAAAATACTACTTAATAAAAAGGGATGGAACATGTTTCCCATGGGATAGACATACTTATGGAAAAAATAAATTATTAGTGTCACTCAATATGTCTCTTTGCTTGGGAAGAACATTGGGAAGAATGGAGAAATATCTTATTTTAAACACTGAAAGCACATGTCTTCTGACCTATAATAGGACACTGTATCAGCATTTGATGTGGTTAGTCTAATTTCTTCCTGTGAAACTGTACCGTTAGGTCTTAGGAAAAGACAGAAGGCAGAAAGTAAATTCGTATCTTCCATCAACACATTTGACCTCCGAGCAAACCCCACAACTGGCTACAGGCACCCACCATCCATCACTCTTCTTGAAACCGGATCTTTCAGGAAAAGACAGCTGCACTGGGCAAGAGCTGAGCAGCTTTCTAAGATGCAATGCACTTTTTTGAAGGCACTTATTTTGGTTTAGGATTTTAATTAACTGCGTTTCTAAGCATTTCTTTCCCCAAACTGCAGTTCCACATCAACAGCTATCCTTGGGAATCTATTAATTCATTCTTGACTTTTAAAGAAAATGCTCCCTGTACATTCTAGGCAAAGTCATTTCTAGCTTTTACTTTGAAAGCTTTCTGAGATAGTGGTGTACTGAGGCATGCTAAAATGCACAGACTGTGATGAACACACTGTGCAAGAAAGATTGTTCTAGAATCTGCAGTGATTACAACAAATACACAGTAGAATGCAGAGGAGGAGGGAAGGATATACAGACACCTACACCCAACAGATCTAATTTTTCAATCAAGCATCAACAATTTAGAGCAAATAGAACATAATCCAGATAGGTATTTGTCATAAACACAAGCCTAGCATGAAGCATGCTTATTACATAGCTACTACATTCAGGACTTTTTTAACGCAAAAAAAAAAAAAAGACAAATTTATATTGCACAGTTAGCCATATCATCCCACAAGAATGATTATTCTCTTCACCTTAGAGATGGTGAAACTGATGCCTCCATCCCCAGCAGGAAGTGGGAAGTGATAGGCCTGAGAACCTGAGTTTTCCTTACAGCCAAGCTAGCACTATCATGTTTTCACTGGAAAGAAAGGAAGGAAGGAAGGAAGGAAGGAAGGAAGGAAGGAAGGAAGGAAGGAAGGAAGGAAGGAAGGAAGTAAAGAAGTGGATTGACATTCCACAGGAGTCTCCTGTATTTTGGTATCCAATGATTACAGCTGATCATTCTATATCTTTTTAAAATACAGTTTCCACGAATCTCAAAACAGGGTCAAGAAACACTTTTTTAAAAATCAATCTATCAACCTCAATTTATTTAGCTGCTGCTACTTTAGCTCAAAGGCTATGTTTTTTTTTTGTTGTTGTTGTTGTTGTTATTGTTTAAAGACAATTAAGAGTTTTTAAGTTCAATTAATGTGAAGACACTGACAGACTTAAGAATGTTATAGCCAGTAAACAGCGATGAGAAAGGCTAGGAAGCTCCTGGCATTGTTATCCGAAGGTCAAACCTTCAGCAAAGTGAGGCAGCATGTCCTGGTCAATGAGCCCAAAGCACTAACACAAAGCCTAGACTCAGATGGTGCTGGGTTTGGGACTCAGGTCTTAATGTTGTTGTCACTGCCTGAAGCCCATGCAAGTGCCTGCAGCAACCACTCACAGCCATTTGTAGAGCAAAGCAGGGCTTGATCTCCACAGGTGAGGAGAGAAGCACACTTAAGTGGTTGGTCCTGTGTCCCTATCCTGACCTTGCAGACAGGATAAGCTGCCTTTCCTTTCCAAATTGTCAATTTTTGGCATTTCAGTGCTTGTAACATACAGAAATTTAATTTAGGGAACAGAAGAACATGGTTAAAGAGCCACAGAAGGCTTTCTTTATAAAAATATTAATATAGACTAATTAAACATATCAGTATCAAATAGAAACTATTTACTATCGGCCACTGAATTTTCTTGAGGGGGGACACTGCAGCAGGCATCATCTTGGGCCATTTTTCTCTCATGAGTTGCTCTGACAAGTGTGGCAATATGAACAAACAGTAATTTAAGTTATTTAATGCCAAGTCTTAATGCCCAGGTCTTAAAGGTATTTTATTAATAAAATATTAACTATGAATTAAATGAAATCAATCAGCTAGTTGCTGATTTTAAAAATCATGGGTCATTTGTTAAACGGGAAAAAAGGAACATAACACTTCAAGGTAATTTCATGGCATGTGCCTGCCTGGTAAAGAATACTGCCTCATTGTGCACCAGCTTCACAGTTTGGTCACGGCATTATTATTTAGGTTACTTTAGGTCAGTGACTACCACAACATACCAACATTTGCTCTTTGACCTTGCCAAGACTTATTACACAAAGGAAATTCTCAACTTTTACACTGGATGCTATTGGATGCTATAATTTTATAAGATGAGAAATCAGTAAACGTAAGCCATGTATTCCTTTAGTTGTCCTCCCTGAGAGCTTAACTGTGAAGGCCTAAAATATACTCTTCCTTTTTATAAAAAAAAAAAAATAGAAGGGAAATGTGTACACTTTCCTTGTTGAAACATACTCAAGCCAAGTATGATGTTTTAGCAAGCATTACCAACTCCTGATTAGAAGCAAATGGGATTACCCATAGAGAAAATCCCAAACAAAACTGTCCTTTGGTAGAAATGTCACTGTGTTATAAAACCACAGACACTTAGGCAAATGATGCCTGCTCAGTGGAAGTCGCTGGCAAATACTATCTAGGCAATCTCCTTCCAGATTAACAGACTGCTTCAGATGAAGTACTATTATAAGGGATCCTCAGTCTCATTGTCTACAGAGAATAGTCCCTCTCTTTGGTATTTCTTGGCAAATCAGAGATAATATAAAACAGAAGGTTTTAAAGCACTGATTTTGCTCGAGGCTGCAAATTACCTTTGTGCCATCACAATTACACAGCTTTCCTAGGCGACTTTCTCCAAGAGACTTAACAGTGCAAGGATTAAGCACAGAAAAGTTAAATAAAATCCATGAGGCAGCAAGAGATTCGCAGTAAACCTGGTTTAACACAATCTTACTTACTCATGCTGACCTTCTCAATTAAAACTGATGGTTATTTTACAAATAGGACAAATCAAAATTCAATGAATCTTTTAGGAAACTGAATACTATTATCTTTACAATTAATACCTTAAATATGTGCATTGGTAACTGTAAATATATTTTGTAGCCACCAGATTCAGTATTCTATATCAAAGGTAAAGTTCTTTCCAAAAAACTTTTGGGTATAGGACCAAGAGGCATTGGTATAGATATTAAAGATAATAGCCTTTAAAAAGTTTAATCCCCTCAAGAAACAAACTAGTTACAACTATAGACTACCCATGGAAACATACTGAATTAAAGAGGTGTGCTTAAAGAAAAAAACACCTTGAAGAACCCATCTTCCTTAGGGTGGCATCTTTCATATGAAAAGGTGCTGGATAATTCTTCATTTACCAATGGAATCCTTTAGAATACAGATTTTTTTTTCCAGCAGCATGATAAATTAAATAGGTTTAAAGGAATCCAATATGCATATATTTACAGCATGCTCCCCTACAAAGAATTGCCCATGTCAGTTTAAAAAACTGAAAATCAACAAAAGATCAGTGTAAGTAGACCTGACCTTACTGTCTAATGTCATCAGGATTGGCACAGTTGAACGATTTCAAATTTGTGAAACTGACACTTAAAAATATATAATGCACCTCAGTTCAGTTCCCTCAAGTGCTGTCTGAACTACACTCAGAGCTTCAGAGTCCCCTTCTACACAAACGTGCACAGCACTTAGGAAACCAATGTAATCACACCATCAATTACACTTCCTGTAAAGTAACTCTGCTTCGTTCATCGCCTAACCCTGCATTATGCAAACCTTATCTTATCAGACCAATTAGGAGTAGTTGTTTATGTTTTTTTCTTGTTTAATTTTACCATACACTAAGAAATAGGCGTCAGATAAGAATCTGCATGTGTGGTTTTTTTTTTTTTTTTTTTGTTTGTTTGTTTCAGGCACTTTATAAAAAAAAAAATTATCCTAATACCACTATAGTGTCATAGAAGAAGTAAGACAAATTCTTGAAATATTCTTCAATTAGCATTCACAGCTAACATCAGAGCATGGGCTGTTCTTTTTTTTAAAAAAAAAAAAAGAAAAGAAAAGAAATTAGGGAACTACCTACTTGAATTTTTCTTAAATGTCTCTCTAGGAAGGATTTGTGTAAGCCATAGCAGGGTGTCTCCTGAATATAAGAACAGTTATACAGGCCCCTAGTGGCTTAGCAAATAGCAGCAGTTGAGGGGAATTCAATTTTTAGTTCTAGTTTTGGGGGTAGTTTGGTTTTAAATGAGTATCCATCTTAAAAGGTATTTCAAGTCATGGTATATATTATTTTAAGCAGTTTTGCACCTATAATTACCTACACACCCACATCCATATATGTGTATGTTTGCATTTCACTGCCTATATTAATTGTCCAACTTCACTGGCCCAAGAATTTTTGACATATAACCGCCACAATAGAATAGTTGACACATTTGCTTCTTTACATGTCATTAGAAAGTAGTATCTCACCCAACATCCTTAAAATGCCTTAAAAATCCACCTTTCCTATTTGAATCCCATTTCTAATGCATCAACATTACTAAGGGTTTTATAATAAGTGTTCGTTATTTGAAATCACATAGACGAATCCAAATGACACTTTTGTAGTTATAGAAATCTCAAATGTGTTTTCTACAACAGCATCCACTTTAAAATATTTACAATTAATAACACCCTTTAATCCTCTATCCCCTGTGTCTTTCCTTCACAAAGAAAATTCCAGACAGGCACATTTACAGCTTTTAGCAATTTTTAACTGGACACAATCTGACAGCTGAATTCATGAAACTGACCAGCTTGTCAATTTCACACTTTGAAAGTACAATAATAGCTGATAACATGAGGGTGAATTTAAAAAATCTGTCACAGAACTGCTAGCTCCATTGAAAAGGACAGTACAGTACATAATTATGGGAGGCAGGAGGTTGGGGAAATTTTATTGCCCATTTAGGAGATGTGTTTCAAGAATTTGGACACAGAATGGGAAATGTGTTTCCTCTTTGCCACGATGTCTATCGGGGGCATAGAGAAGAAGATATGTCAAAAGGAGTATAATGCCTCCATAGCTTTTCCATGAACATTAACAGTGCTTTCACAATGGGATCATCATCTAAAGATTGGTTTAAATCAGAATGTTTTGAGTTTGGGTATATCATCCTGGATTTACATTAAGATGAGACCTTGGCTTGTGCACTCTGAAACAGAGAAACAGCCAAACCGTAAGAAGTACCTTTGGGTGAAGGAAGTGTAAATAGGTGTGCTACAGACTGGCATAAAGAATACACCAAAGTCTCCATTTGTGAACTCCTAAGCAGTTATTAGTTACTAAAAGCCTTAAAATGTGCGAGCTGCTGCCTCTTGGTTCACTAACATTGAATATCGGAGGACATAAGAGGAAAACAACAACAACAAAAAAAAAAAAATTAAGAAGAAAGACAGGGGCAGCGATCCCTCGGGAATCTTCTAGGGCATTTAAGGTGTAGATTGTAGATGAGGTTGGGGGACATAATCCAGTCTAAGAAACCCAGGCAACAAGAGATGCTAGGCAAGTAGAGCACTGGGAGGTGAACTGGAGACAACACAAGTGGATTGTGATAGTCAGGGTTTTGAAGAATGGCACTACTATTTGTAATTTAGACCGCACGATTAAAGAATACCAATCTCATTCTTACTGTTCAAAAAATATCTAAGCGGCACAAAACCAAACTTCACTTGTTAAAGATTTAAAATAAAATCAACATCGCGGAGAAAGAAGCAGGGCAAGTTTTTGTTGTTGTTTTTAACATGTCTGTGTAAAAAGCTACAGTCAACGTGTTGGAAAGCAAAGGATCTTTGGTTGGTAGCTTTCTTTTTTAATTGTTTCCTACTACTTCAACTCTTCAAAATAAATTACGCGTTTCCTTCGCAGCGGAACGAGTCTGTGAGAGGACACCAGATCCCCGCAGCAGAACTAGAGCTCCGACCAGGTCACGGAAAGCGCTCCGAAATAACCCCCTCCCGTGGGCAGCCGCGGACCCTCGGGTGTCTCCTATTTTTCCTTCTCCAGCACCAATTCAGAGCAAAGAACCCAAAATCGCCCTCCAGAACTGGCCGCTGCCGCCTGGAGCAGGTCGCCGACCCCTAGCTGTGCCGGGGTACTGAGCGGAGCAGAGTAGCTCCGGGCGCACCGCGGTCCCGGGCTAGGCGGGCTCAGGGCTCCAAGACCAGGATTGCTTACCTGCTCACGTCGGCTCGGGGCAGCCACCGCCCGCGCCGCCACCGGCACTGCGCTCCAGCCCTCCGAGGCCGCGCCGCCTCCGGGCGGCCCTTCAGTCCCGCAGCCGTCGCCGCCCAGCCCGAGCGGCAGCCGCAAGTGGCGAGTCCGCGGGAGTCCCGTCCCCGCAGCCAAGCGCCCCGCCTCCCTTCGCCAGAGCGGCGTCCTCGGCCCCGGCGCTCGCCGCTGCTCCCGCTCCTCCCGCTGCTCCACGCTCCTCCCGATCCTCCGCGCTGCTCCGCGCTCTTCTCCTCCTCCTCGAGCGCCGCTGCTCCAGCGAGCGGCTGGGGGGTCCGGCCGCCTCTCGCCTCCTCCCTCCGCCTCTCCTGTTTCCTCCTTCCTGCTGCTGCTGCTGCTTTTAAAGCAGATTCTTTGGCCACAAATAGCAACTCCGCTGCCCCCCTCAGCGCCTCCCTCCGGCTCTTGCCTTCTTCCCCCCAAAAGTGAAGCGCGAGTGAGATAACCCCACACTAAGACCCGCAGGGGTGAGGGGAGAGAACTAGAGGGGCCCGTGGCACCGGAGAGGGGTCCAGGCTGCACAGCTCGAGTCGGGGCAAGGTGGCCGGCCCACACCTTAAACCTGGCGGGAACGTGGTGGTCACAGTTGCAGGCAACGTGTCTTGGTGGGGAAATGAAATGAGGGAGCTCAGGAAAGTAATTTTCTAGGCTTCTGTCTTTGTTTCCTTGTCTGGGTGATTTCTAAAATCCTCATAACTGCTGGAGATCCCATAGAATCGCTGTGCCCAGAGCTTGGGGATTGTGTGTGCCTGTAGTCTGTGCCGGAGAGGAGAGTGAGTGGGTGCGTCCCGGGCGGGGAGAGCCAGCCCGCCGCGCCCGCTGGCTAACCCTCAAGCTAGACCACCGACTCACTGAGGGCCAGAGGTTTGAGCAAGGAAACAGGCTGGAGAGCTGGGCGAAGGGGAGCGTGCACACACACACACACACACACACACACACACACAGCGCGTGCGCGTGCACAAACAAGCACACGAGAGAGAATAAGAGAGAAGAGAGGAGGGGGGCTGGGTGACGTCACCTCCCAGCATCCATCCATCCACCCAGCCAGAAAGGACCCTCTCAGATTCACTCAACTCATCCCTGTGCAGTCACACCCAGGCGCTTCCTGCTCTGCTTCCTGAATCACAGGAGAAAGAAAGGCTGGGCTGGTTGCACCATAGTCAAAGCAGTTGAATAATACAAGGGACATTCATTGATGAGACTCAGTTGAGTCTATCCCAGTTCACCTTGGCAGCCTCCTTCCTGGATGTTTGTAGGATCCACTTTGGAGGCAGAGAGGAAGGCAGGGAAGTACTAAACCCAAATCTTGGTGTGAGAACTCTGAGTGCTTTCTGCTACTTGCTCTTAATGTTAGCAAGAACTGCTCTGCAGAAAGACATAAAATCTCTCCCAACAGGCACCAGTTGTTGGACATGTGTGGGTAAGGTGCCTGTTACGGATTGCTATGTAAAAGAAGCGTTTTCCCCTTCTTCCCTACTCATACGATCTCCAGCACGTGGGGGAAGTCAGCATCTGGAAGCCTCCATTGGCAACTGGCCCATCAAAATTCATTAAGAACACCATGAGAAAGGTCAAGTGAAGCGAAACCTGGGCCTTCAACCCACCTCCACTGCTCGTTCTGTGTTCAGGCCAGCCAATGCAAACAACACTTGTATCTGCAGACTCCAGTCTTGGAAGGAGCAAAGGTAAGCAGATCCTTTTAGAAGCAAACTAGTGGTCCAGTATCCAGCATCCTAATTGTTGTCTCTAGTTGCCAAAATATTTGCTTCAATCCTCTGCATGCCATGCTCTTGAAAATTTCTGAATGGATGGTCAGTAGTCCTCTGAAAGCTACATACTGCAAAAAGAAGGTATATCCTTTGGAAAGGGTCTTGGGAGGTGTAGTTTAGTTCCTCAACAAGTTAGGAGTCAAGAAACATCCTTGCCTAACTCTCCCTTATTTCCCCCTCCCCCTCCTTTCCCTCCTCTTTGACTGGTTAGTCTTACAGTGAGAACCAGGAAGAAATCTATTACCGTGGAAGATCCAAGCCATGTTTAACCAAGTTTTTGATGCAACAAGGTGAAAGCTTAAGCAGGTATCACAAACAACTTATTGTTCTTTATGCCCTCAGAATCAGTCTACAAATATGACCTTCTTGATAAACCACTCTAATCAACATAGAAACTTCAGGTTGGCTTCGTCATTGCCACATCCTCTCTCATGAATGCTGGCCCCACTTTCCTCTAGAGCTGGGTACTGGAAAGACAAGATACCTTCTGCCTCCACATCTTACCTTGCTAAGAAGAGCCCAGCAATGAAGCCTGACTATTCTGTGGGTACACACTCTTGAAAGTTTTCTCTCTCCACACTAGTAGCAAGTTAGACTAGCCAGAGAATTCGGTGCAGTCTGTTGCCAAGGTGAGCAAACTAGATCACAGTAGGAACAAATGACAAGCCCAAGTTTTTCAACACCAGAAGGTCATAAATGTTCAAGTCCCAATTATAACCAAGTGTGTGTGTGTGTGTGTGTGTGTGTGTGTGTGTGTAGGGATATAGTGGCATCTAGTCTCAGCTGTTATTATACAAAAGAAACTTAGAAAAATTCAGAGTAAATCTGCTGAGGAAGGAAAGATAGGAAAAGCAGAGAAACAAGACATCTCCACACATTCAAGTAGAAGTGAGACTCCAGCCAGGCACACACAAATCACCACAATGGTAGCAAATGCACACAGCAGCTGATGCTACAGCATCTCATGGAACAGCTGGGATGCTTTGCTTTCTGGATATTTTAGCAGAATGTTTCTGGCTAGTTTCATTGTTACAGATAAGAAAACTTCATGTCTAAGCCTATAAAGTTACACAAGGTGTCTATGGCAGAGGTAGAGTAAAACCCAGGTGTCATTGACTCCTTTCCCTTGTCCTATAAATGTCCATAGTCACCTTTAAGTTCTGGGTCAGATAAACTATTAGACTGTTTTAACATGATAGCTGTTTACACAAAGAAAATGAAGCAATAGAGCTGGGCTGTCTTAATACACTTCCAGCCCTGACATTCTTCGAAGAATGGCACACTGGAGCTTTGCTGTGATACATCCCCCCTGGAGTGCAGAATTCAGCTAGGGTAACTATGAGTATGTTTTGGACTCCATCCAAGGAAGTTTGTTCCTAGAAGTACTGGTGAGATGGTATTTTCATTTATCAGGAAGCATAGTAAAAGAAGTTTTAAAATAATCAAAATAGCAGAAACAATTGTCCCCTTGTATTATGTAATTAGCATGCCAACACATCACATTGTTTTGCTTGAGTGGGTAGGGTGTCCTAGAAAAAGACTCTTTTGTAGCCAACAGTGACCTTGAACTCTTGATCCTCCTGCCTCCTCTTCCCTGGTGCTAAGATTATAAGACTATGCCACCACAGTCAGCTCCCACTGGTTTTCAAAAGACATGATGACCTTTCCAAAGGTTCATGAATATAGTGATTACAAATAGGCTTTTTTTTTTTCTCAATGGAAGAAAAGTGGGAAAGAATTGCTTTGATCATTTGGCTAGTCATTAAAGGAGAAGTCTCAAAGCCACTATCTCCAACTGTAACCTTTGCCTTTCTGGCTGAATATTATTAGTTTCTGAGTTTAAGTGGGGAAACAAGATCAAATAAGATACAGAACTTAACCATTCTGAGAGCTTGACAGTAGCCAAGATAGAATTTTGCACCTATAACTTTTCAAGTCCAAACTTCTTTTATTTCTGTAATGATGAAAAATTTTAAGCCAAAAGATACAATAAATTTTTGTTAATACAATAAATATTTTCCTTGAAAGGAGTGTGTGTATGTGTGTGTGTGTGTGTGTGTGTGTGTGTGTGTGTTTTATGAAATTCAGCTAGAAGAGAGAAATAGGGAATAGATCCAAATGACACATGAGTAGCTTTATAAGCAGCAAAGCTAATATCAGACCATTCCTACAGGTGCTAGGCAGTGTCTAACATTCTTTATTAACTTGTTGCTAAGAGCAGAATGAAATAATAATGAATGGTTTTAATCCTCAAACATTCACCTCTACAAGTTAAAATGTTAGAAATTCCTAGATTGAATTCCTGTAGCAACATTCTGCTAGCTGCCTGTGCTCTCCTATCACAGAGGCAGCATGAAGAAAGATTAGAAAAATATGAGAGCCTAAACTAAACAATACTTAAGCTTAACTTGGCAACAGAAGATACATTCCTATACCTGTGGATATAATTCTACCTACACTACAAAGGAGAATGCAAAACAGTAACTCACTGGAATAGTGCTGTGGATTCTACTTACAGGGTTCCACATTGCGCAGTATGTTCTGATTACTCAGCCCTGAAAGTTCAAATCCAGCTCCAAGAAATGGCCACAGCATATCATGACCTTTCTGATCTACATGGAAAGGAATTCCAGTACACAGTGGAGTGATTGGGGGTTTTGTTGAGCAGAACTATGGAAACATCCACACTTTTCTGGATATGAAAAATGCACTTTGTCTCTCATCTGGCAACATCTTAAACAAAATCCCTATCCTTCTCAAAAAAAAAAAAAAAAAAAAAAAAAAGAAGAAATAAAAGAAAAGAAAGAAAGAAAAGAAAAGAAAAAGAAAAACTAGGCCTCTCCTTTCTTTGGCTCTCAGCTCAGTTGTCACATTTCACCCTCACCTGTACTGTGGAGAGGACATTATACTACAATGCTGTTTTCCATTGGCTCAGCTACTGGAGATTACAGCATGCAACTGTGACAAATGGATATTCCCATTAAATTCTTTAGAAGAGTGGGTCATTCCATTAACCACTGGCGCTATCCCAACCCAAGTGAAACACTGTGGCATTTTTTTTTTTTTCATGTGAGCAAGAAGTGAAGGAGGAAAACAAAGGATATACTCTAATTACTTTCCTATTTTTTTGTTGCATGCATTATGATAGTCGTATATTACAATTACTTATAATTATCATATGACAAGCTGTCAGATAAAATTTAACAGGTGATTTGTCAAGAAGCTCCATTAATGCATTTACTAAGCACTGGTTTTCAGTATTTCTTAACAGGAAAATTGTGTCAATTTTGTTTTTAAAACTATACAGTTTAAATATTCAGAGGCCTCCTGTCTTTAAATGACAGAAACTACTTATTAAAATACCATGATTTGTGGGTAGTAGTTGTGATCTCGTCTAGTCCCAGCACTCAGGAGACAAAGGCAAGTAGATCTCTATGAGTACGAGACCAGCCTAGTCTTCACAATGAGTTCCAGTCCAGCCAGGACAACATAATGAGACCCTGACTCACCAAAACAAAAAAAAAATTAAGTACACTGATAATACTACAATTGCTAACATGCATGAGTGCACAGTTATTAATGCCAGGCATAAGCACACTTTCATCACCCCAGTTTTTGAATGCTGAAGTTTTCCTTGAAAAGAACAATCGCTTAATATTCTTTTTTGTATTAATTGCTTATAGCTTAAAATCTGAATACATCTTTTAGGTTTTAAATATTTTTCACTTAAAATATACAAGCGACAGTGCACTTTCATGTGTACACCTTTATGTGTATGAACATATGCCACAGCATGCACATGCAGAAGAAAGGACAACCTTGTCCTTTCCTGCCACCATATGGGTCCTGGGGGTGGTACTCAGGGCATGGCGCTTGAGGGAAAGTATCTTTACCCACCAAGCAATCTCACCAGCCATGCTTTTAATATTTTGAAATACATTTGTTTAGTGTATTTCTGGGGAGGGACACGTGTAGCAAGGCACATGTTGGCATGAAAGGACAACTCGATTTCAGAAGTTGGTCATTTCTTTCAACTGTGTGGATTTGGGGGCTCAGATTCAGTTGGTTGCAGAAAGTGTCATAATCCATCTTCTAGACCCAATTTTCAATACATTTTAAATAGATGAATGAATAAGAAGATAATAAGAGTACATTCTGTTTAGTATCTTTATCTTACCATAATGCAAAGGAAGGAATATTTTAAAGTACAGGCAACGATTAAGAAGTCAGTGAAAAGCTAGTAATTAATCACTGAATAGAGGACATTCTACAGCAAGGCAAAACTGATGACCCTGAGGAAGCAGGCTCTCTTTCAGCAGCTGGCACAAGAACAGGGCACACAATGCAAATGAATCCCAGAGAGTTCTGGGAGAAGAATCTTGGGAAGAGCAAAAGTTTTGGTTCCAATATCTGAAGGATGTCAAAGCACATAACCCGGAAATGAAATTAAACTGCATGCCACAATTTTATTACTGACCCCCTTGGCCAGCCAGGGTTTTCTACTGCTTAAGAGGCTGATAGGGAAGGAAATACAGCAACACTTGCTTACAGTTTCATTTGCACAGGCCTGACTCTTATCGTTAAGCCTGTGACATGCAGCAGGCTGTTAATGACTGGCAATCTCCTTAATGAAAGAATGTGCTTCAAGATTCAACAGAAAATAAATAAATACATACATACATACATAAATAAATGAAGAAGAAAAGAAAACAGAAAGTAAAAACTAAAGCCCAGCTGTCTTTCAAAGCAAATAAGACACCCAACGACCAAGGTCACCAATAAAAGGCAGGCTTCACATTTTCAGAGAAAAAGAACCTAACAAATACTTGAAATTATTTTTAAAGGTTCTTTCTCCCCAGGTTTCAGAAAATGACTTTAGAAGCAAAATAGCATAAGCTGATCTCCATGCAATGAGAAATGTATCTGTATGAAACTGGGGGCTTACAAATAACCAGAGACAAACAGATCCTCATACCCTGGGACAGGTGCTCATGATTATATGGTTATCAACTCCTGCTGGTCCCTGTACATATAAAAGCAGTTATTACAGATATCAATTTTTTCTCTTTCCTGTTTTTCTCTCTCTCTTTTTCACTTCAGTTATTACACTTGATTCCACTTAAGTTCAGAATTAGTGGCATAGTTTTTCAGCTATTTGAGGGGATCTGTGTCTGGTGGGAAGAAAAACTCCTACCATAGGGTTCCAAGCAGTGTAGGATTTCATAAATATTTGATAGAGAAAAGGCAGTGTGAAGACAGGAAATGAGAATAATTGAATGTCAGTAGCCTATTTTCGGCGAAATATCACTTTTTTAATAAAGTTTCCCACATCCATTACAAAGAAAGAATTCACGCTATCTTTAGTCTCCTGTGTTTTCTTTTTCTTCCTAATATATATGCCTTTGTATTGTATCTGTGAGCACCCTATTAGGCCCTAACCTTCTCCACATTCTTTATGTCATCATCAGCACCTGGAGCATAAACACATGTCAAACAAACATCTGTTGCATGGATCAGTGTGATGGCCTGTGCTCAAACCCCAATGTGGTTGATGTGGTGCCATTTCATCTTCCACTCTTCCTTAGCCTTCACTGAAAGGCCACATTACCTATTTTGGTCATTCAGGTTTCACCAGTCATAGCACGCACAGAACTGTCATAAGAAATAATAGAATCTGAGCGGAACTGGATGGATTCATAGTTCCCCAGAATTCTTGATGAGAGTAATTTTAGTTTCATATTTTCTTGTAAGTTGTCAGAATTATTTATCAGTTGAAGAGGGGAAAATTTTCCATAATTCTAACTGGTTACTGACCTTTTCGATTTTAGCTAAGTATACTCTAATAAATAGAAATGGTTCTCAATACCTCATATTTGTAAATACTGTTTCTTATCTGACCATGTCATCCTTTTTGAAAACTCATTAGCCATACCATATTTCCACTACATGTAGCACCAAGCAAGCCTAGAAGAGAGTCTAAAGGTAAACAACACCATTCTTAGTTATCTAGTTGCTCACTTCATTTCCTTAAGTTATGTTTTATTTCTTTGTTTTTCACTGTCAAAAGCCCATCTTTCCAATAAAATGTATTTGCCTTTACTCTTTTATGTACTACTACAGTGATTTCATTCTTTCCTTTTCTTTTCTTTCTTTCTTTCTTTTTTTTTTTTTTTTTTTTTTTTTTTTTTTGTTTTTGGTTTGGTTTTTTTTTTTGTTTGTTTGTTTGTTTTCATATTATTCTGTTCCCAATCATTTTCTGGTTGGGCTCCAGTCCATTCTCCATTATGCTGTCTAATTTAACTAATTAAAACACAGGTTTTATTAGCCAACTATACTTTGCAGAAGAACTCAGTGGTTCATGATTGGACATACAATTCACATCTACTCACAAGTGTTTAGAGCCATCCAAGACCCAGAAATGAAATGGTACCTGAGTTCATTTTCCTGTCCTCAATTTCAACCCCTTACTACCAATGTCTTTGTATTTATTTAACTATGTGTGCATAAAAGTGCATTTTTATTTTAACCCAAGCACAAATCTCTCCAACAATCACCTACATAGTAAATGCATAACTATTCACAAAGGAGCCGCTCGCCTTACTTGTTTTTTGTTTTTTCTTCTGATTCTGTTGTTGCCCAATTATAAACAATACTCCCCTTTAAGATGTTTAAAAATCTCTCCCAGGGTAAATAAATTTGCTACAAAAGTTGATGAGAAGATCACATTAAACAGCCCCTCTCCCTAAGACTCTTTTGATGGTTATATTTATTCATATCCATCTATTTACTATAATAGTGAAGTGCAATACATAGGAACATGACATGAATAGAGGCAGTAGGAATTTATGGCAATTGAAACCTAATCATGTCCTGCAGAACCACTATGTTTAATCCTACCTTGAATGTTCTCATGCCAGGAGACTGTGCTGGGAAGAGAACAAAGGAATTTAAGGAATCCGAGTGAGTTAATGCTAATATGCAGAACAACTGACAAGCTAACATTTTCTTTAAGTCTGCACAGTGCTGGGAATGGAACTTGAGGACTTCATGCATGGTAGGCAAGCAGTTAGTGAGCTGCACATCCCCAGGCATCCCAGCTTTTTATTCTTAATTCATCTTGCAGAAGGACCAGCATGGGACTCCTAACAGTCTGGGGCCTGGAGAAGCACAGCAGCTCACCAAGGGAGGCAGATGTGCTTCCCCCATAAAAGGACTCCAGGGGAAGACACCTCAGAGAGGGGTCTCCTGCTAAGTCCCAGTTGCAGAAAAAGTATTCCCCCAAAGGGGTGTCGGTCAGAAGAGAGACCGACACCTGGATTCTTTCTCATTTTTTATCTCTGTGCTTATTCCCTGCCCTCAATAACAATTCCCCTGGAGCTCCATTCTGAGATTGTGGATTTTCAAGCTGCTCAACTTTGCAAGTTCTAAAGCTGAGAAAGATATTAAAACCAGAGCAAGTGCTGAAAACTGTGCTGCTTTTGTGTGATGAATTCTTACCTGAACATTCACGTCACAATCTTTCATTAGTTTTCCTGGTACCTTTTTCTGCTTTCTCCATTCTCCATGCCTCTGTGACAAGCCAACTCCTCTGCACATGACTGTTATCAGACGGCAAGACTATAAATGCTTGATAGGGAAAACTGGATGTGTGGCCCTTGAGCAGAGGCAGAACAGAACTGTGTAGAGTTATCTTTCTGGAATTTAACAAATTGCCTGAACAACAACAACAAAACTCTGAAAAACTGAAAAACTTGAGCTAAGTGTGGTGGCATACACCTATAATCCAGCCCTGTGGAATCAGAGATAGAGAGCCCTGTGTGTTTTAGGACACCCTTGTCAACATAAAAGTAAGTTCTAGCCCAGCCAGGGCATCCTAGTGAGACACTGTAGCTCAAGCACATCATCATTTTTTTTAGTTTGATGTTATGTCTTCTTGGCTTCAGGCAAAATTGTGTATATCACATCACAAAGTCCAAATGTTTGTATTGCTAAATGCTATCATGATTATTACCCTGCTGTATATTAGAATCTCTATAAATTTTAATATATGCCTACAACCCCCTTGTAGCAGCTGAACTGGTTCTCTGAGACCAGGAATCTAGAATTTGTGTTTTTAAAGCTATTCAAGTAATCCAAATGGTCAGTTAGGTTTGGTTTGCTAACTCTAGGAAACATGATTTAGAAATTTTAGACTAGATAATCTCTGACATTTCTCCCTTTCCAGCTCTTGAATTCTTTGTGAAGGATTTATTTTTTCATAAGTAAAAAGAAGTGACCCCTTTCCTGAATTCCATTTTTTAAGTGGCAGCCCACTGGACACTCCCATGGTGTTTCCATCATTTGCTATTGCTTAGTTTTCAAGAGGCTCCATCTATCTCACTGCTCACTCATCAGACTTCCTTTGTGTGCAAAGCATGTGAACTATGCATATGATGTGTGTGTGAACAAGGCACAGGTGGCAAAAACCCTTACATCCAAATAAAATGCAAACACCCCTTAATGACTTTTTCTATGCAGTTTAATTAAAGGATGAGGGTTTGCTTTGCAGCAGCCTAAACTCCATCCCTCCAAAACAAGTGTGTGATTAAAACAAGAAATGGGGGGGGGGATATTAGTGACGGGGAGTGAAGAACAAGAAAGACTGAAACTCCTTTCGCAGGAGCATATTGGAACTACCCTGGATACCTGCATATTATTTTCTGAGTTAAGTCAGGAACAAAACTGCTACTTTCAAGAGGTCGATCCCAATTTTTGCCTTAGGAATTCATATTCTTGAGAAAAATATTCGATAAACTCTAATAATAGAAACTATCAATACATATTGGAGACATATCCCTCTCCAAGATTCCTAACAGATATCTGGATCTGGTCTACCCTTTATTGGCACAGAGTGAATATGTGTGACATTTTCTAGTCTACAAAGTAAGTTGAGAGAACAATCTCTTTCAGCATTTGTTCCTTATAATTTTCTAACAAACACATTTTACAGAGAACCCAGACTATTAATTGCTCCAAACTCCCAAATGTGGGGCTAGTTCCTGAGAGTCAATATTTCGGGCAAGCTTTTTAGGTAATTCTGAAAACCCATATATAACACAATTTAGATTAATTGATTTGCTTAATTTTTCCTAGGAAGATAACCCGTACAACTGAGCTTATTCTAGCATCCAAATGAAGCTAAATGCCTTTTAGAATCAAGCCCCTCCCCATTTCTTTCTTCTACTTTAATATGGTAGAAAAGGACAGGTCACAGGTTTTACCTAAATCTAAAAGCTTTTGACTTCTGCCTTACTAAGCTGGTCCATTCTAACAGCCTCTACTCTGATTGAAATGCCCAGCTTCTAGCAAGGTTGTGGGGGATTTGGATTCTATCCACTTACTTCACGCCTGACTATAACTAACATCCTAACAGCCCATAGAGACCAGAGGGTCCTTCAGCAGGCAGCTGTAATTACATGAAATTTACTGGACACCCAGCAACCTGCCAGAACATTTCCACTATAGCTGCTTCACTAGGGGAGAATCGGCCACGAACTCTGTGGTGCTGTGTGCCTTTTCCCAACAGTTTTTTAAAAAGTGAAGCTATGCTCTTAGCTTGTTCCCCTCTCCGCATTTATTTGGAAATCCAGCCTCATATATGATGTGAAATAATAAACAAACCCTGCAGAAACCTTACACTAAAACCACATTTTCAAGGGCAGAGACAATGTTATTTCTGCCCTCTAATGACTCCTGCTCTATACAAAGCCTGGAGAGGAGAGGGCCTTGATTTTATGTCTGAACTAAACACAATTGGTCATAACTGACCAATAAGCTACATTAGTTGAGAAATATCTCCAAGAATTAAAGGAAAAGAAAATGAGTATGAACTACCCAACTCTCCCTGATTATAAAAAAAAAAAAAAACTTTCCAATTTTTTTTGGTTCACCAAGCATCTTAAGTAAGGTCTCAGTGGGTAACAACTCCCCAGTTCCTCTGGGCACAGTTTCTGGGAATCTATCTGTCACTGGAAGAGAGGTTGCAGAGAGCCTGGCATTCTTCCTTGTGGGCAATAAAAAAGGGTTATGACACAGATGTGTACACACACAGTCTTGGGAATGCAATACCCCATGATTTGCCACCTCTTTTCACTTGAAAGGAACACTGTGGGAGGAGGGAAAGGACTTTTCCTGTCACCCAACGTAAGTGACTTCACTGACTGCCTCAAAACATGACCTTCAGTCCTGATAGTGCTCCTGGGTGGTAAGGGTATTGGGAAAATGACAGAAGGCACTTTGCCATATCTTTGAACAGCCAAAAGGGTAAAAAGGACTTTGTGCCTTTTTATTTCCTGACTGCTAAGCAGGTAAGCTAGTCATTATGTGATCCTGTTTGAGACCGCCAGGTATTGCACCTTTCACTCTGTTGTGCCCTTTAAACTATCAAATTAGTCCACATGTTTCTAGGTTCACAATTAAAGTGTTGGCAAAGCTCATTCCATTGCTTTCAATTTCATTTGCACAAATGATCCCATCACTCTTTTTAAAAGCCCCAGGCATGTGTTCAAAACATACAACTCAAACAAACAAACAAGATAACCAACCCAAAGCTGGGGGCCCTGGGTTCATCCTTACTATTACATAAGCCCTCCAAAAAAATCACAAAGAGAAGGAAATTTCTCAGAGCTGACAATTGCAAGTTTTTATGTTAACACAGTATCACCAGAGAAAGAAGGGGCTCATACATATGACACAGAATCAGCAATTTAGCATTCAATGAGATAAATTTCACCTTGAATGAGTCCTTAGAAAAAGAGAATATTTAAGAAGGAGCAGAGTTCCTATGGGGAATCTTAAGGTAGAACTTGAGTTTAGCAGAATTTATTACTTCCAAGTGCTGAGAAAGAGTTTATATTTAGAACTAAGTTCTTGATCTTATCCAGTGATTGACTTTCATGGCCTTTGGAAATAACTTTGATAGCAGAATTCCTGTCTGTCAGTTACCCCCCCCCCCATGCTGGCATAGCAGTGGGAACTGCTATACAAAAATGTCATGGTAAGTGTTAAAACTTTGCCAAGGTGAATGGCTCCAACATATGGAGAAAAGAAAACTTTGGACAATATACTTAGAATAGCAAGAAAGAAATTAAAAAAAAAGGAATGCAAACTATGGTATGAGATTTCACCAACACAAAGTGAGAAGAACTGCTCAGACCCATTGTTCAAAACAGTTAGGAAATAAGGCATTTGGCTACATCCAGTTTACAGTGAAAGCTGGCACCTTCATCTGGAGGCTCTGCTGGGAAGGAGCTGTCTTCTGCAACATGGCAGCCTGTTCAAAACAGCAAAAAATCGATCACCAGGGAAGGACCAAAGGTTTTGCTTCTTCTACTTCTTTGACAGAAAAAAAGAAAAGAAAAGAAAAGAAAACCATCAAAGATGGCTACAAAGTCAGCTCTTACCTACGACAAAAAGTGCAGCTATAAACTAGAGTGGTGCCAGCTGTGCTATGTCTCAGCCTCATCAAAATCTTTTTCTCTTGCATCATCTCATGAGGAAGGAAAGGGAGAGGAACTGATGGTGAGACTGTGAGCTGGAAGAAGGAGCTAGAGACTGAGCAGAAAAGGCAACAAGTCTGTCTCCTGCTCAGAAATAATTGTGTGATAGGATCTCACCCATAGCAAAAAGGTGCCAAGTCCAGGAAAACAAAGACTCCTTTGCCTAGAGTTGTTTCATCACGTGACTGAGTCATCTTGCTAACAATGTGTTGTTATTACAACCTTTGGAAGGCTGGGGACACACATTTGTATTAAAATCACAGTGAAGAAAATTGTTATTTATACAAGCAAGGTTTTTTTTTTTTTAATCCATAATTGAGCTTTTCTCTGTGTTCTTGGTGAATGAGGAAATTTTGAGCAAGGTATATTCATTATATTCACAAAACCATAGAAATGGGATAAAATGGCACACTATCCAGGGTGTGACCTACATTTATGAAAACCTTGTCAATACAAGGTTCTCCTCTGTTGTCATGTTAAAAGTCTGTATTTTTTTTAAATTTTAAATTTTAATGAAACCCATCCAGGGACAGTCCACATTTTTCAGAAAGAACAAATTTTTCAGTACAGGAGACAGTGATTGCCAGTACAACAAGACACCAGCCAAGTTGCTGAGGAGGAGCTAAGTGAGTACATTTCAATAAGGGCCCAAACAATCCCTGGCAACCGTTTAGAAAAACAAGTCATCATTAAATTAAGGAAGCTCTCAGATATGAATGATGTTGGTGGAAAACAGAGTTACTCACCAGCTGAAATGTTTACTTGAAGTGAGAATTATTTTATGGAAAATACTATGAGTCTTAGCACACTTACAATCTGCTCAGATTGGTCATTGTGTAATTACGACAGCAATATGCCCCAAGATGTCAAATCTGTCTGCTTAATGAACGAGAGGTTCTCCAGTGAGCTGTGGGCTCATGAAGGTCCAGGACTCTGTGGTATTCATCTGCTATCTACAGTACCAGCTTGATGAATGCAGTCAATAAATTCCAATGTGAATACAGATTGCCAGACACCCTGACCCTGTGATATAAATTAGCACTCCATCACCACTGACCTAATGCCCTGCCTAATTTCTCTTGTGATTGATAATTGCCAGCTGTCATGTTTACATGATTCCTTTTTATTATTACTTTAATTCTCATCTCCTTCACTAAAATCTACTCTCCCCAAGATCAGAGACTGGAAAGGTTTGATTTTCTTTAGAACTCTAGTTCCTGGAAAGACACTTAGCACTTCTAAAGTCAATCACATGTATGTGTTGACCTTTGAATGAGGTAATGATTGGTGAGGAAACTGCTTACTCTGTGTCTTCTTTATTTTATTGATTTCACCTTAAAAATTATACTCTGTGCCTCAGCTGATTGCAATAAGAGGAGGGCTTCCTCATATTGTAGGTAGTTGATTCTAAACAATGGAAGGATTAGAAGGCTAGTCTTATTGATATCAGATGCATGCTTCTGCAGAGAAATATGAGTGAAAAGAAAACGCAGCCATCAGCAAGGGGTTTCTAGGACTAGGACCACCCAATGTGAACAGTGAAACCCTGTCTATATTCGGCACCATCAATTCTCCTTGGAAATTCACTTTTTAAAAATTACAAAGTGTTTAGCTACTGCGAAAAGTCTACATGCTCTTGCAAGCTTTGAGGACTCAACAACATCTAGATTTTGAGTATTCATAAATGTAGTATTCAGTAATTTTTGACTTAGTCAAGTTTTAGCAAATGACTGTAATAACTTTTTCTTCCTGGGCATTTCTACATTGGACATGTCTCTGAAGATTCCATTTACCTCCCTCATTTAAAGGACTGAGGAAACCAGTGGCTCGTGGTTCAATGATTTTCTTATGACTTGCATGGTGATCCAGCCAACAGAAAGCTTTGATCTTCAGTTTATTGTCAAACCAAGACACAGACTTTTTTTTTATTATTTCTTATAAATGATTCTAAGGTGTGGTTAGAATTGGACAGAACTCAATTTTGCAGTTTTTCACCTTGGGTATCACCACAAGAACCAAGGGTAAACAGAAAATTGGCCCACTTGCATAGTCTGTCTAGAAAGTGCCTGGGAAATATCTATGTCCTTTCTATCTGATTCTTCTTCTGACTTACACCTGCCAGGAATGTCTTATATTAACCTCAGTCAATTCTCCTTGGTGTCTCTGAGCACAAAACTTGGTTTCTTTGTTCTCTCAATAACTCTTATCTCTTCACTAATTTGCCATACTGGAAATTGCTCTAGGTTTCAGAGAAAACAATCCCTAGCTCTGTTGAGCCTTGTAAGTTATGGGGTGAATGGCTAGGACCTCCAGAACCCTCCTTTATTTATTGAGAACCAGAGATAATGTTATTTATTTTGCTAGGTTATTGAGCAGGTTACCTAGAGTTGTGCAATTGAAACTGCCATATAGAGCTTGGCTCCTAGAGACTGATGTATATCAAAGAGATAACATTTAGACTTTTGCTCTACAATGGAAATTCTAGTGAAACTCACAAAACATTAGAAAAACAAACATTTCTCTAGTGGGTGAGAGGACTACCCAAGATGGAGCAATAGTGACATGGTGCAGGGAATGCAGGCTATTCAGGATTCTGGTGGACAGATGTGCAGTCATCAACCATGATGGAGGGAATCGAAGGAAAAGTGAAGAAGTCAACTTTTCTTTAAAGAAAAGCTAAAAATAATCTCCCTTTAAGGTTTCAAGGAGGAGTACAAGAAACAACCCATCAATCACTTATATATTAAAGTTAATTATACAGTTCTCATGGTTTTGCTTTAAAAATTCATTACAATAAATAAAATAATTTTTTTTGTCTTTCTAGTGTTGATAAGAAAGCTCTTTGAGAAATTCCAGATTAGTTAGAATTAACATAACACAAAAATAGCAGAGTAACTACAGGAAGATTGTGTTCAGTCCCTATTATATTTCAGTTCCTATTATCCCTTAGAGTTCATGACCATCATCTGTCCTGTTTCAGATCTAAAGTAAGCATCTCTTATGTCCTCACTCCGTATGTAGAAGGGAAGAGAGCTGACATCTGTGGAATACTAGACTTAGATGCAGGGATGTATACGTGGATTCTGCTTGGCTCACACATGACCCCTTTTCCTTAGATAATGCTCAGAATCTACAATGCATTTCATCACTTGAGAGGGATTAGGACAACAACAGTATCTTCAGATAGATTTGTTAGAAGCTTGGCTATGCCACTTAGCTGAACAATTTAAAGCATGATCCTTCAAACTCTCTGAGCACCCCTCTCTGTGTAAAATAGCCAAAATATGGCCTCTTATAATGATTGTGAAGGGAGAGGAAAGTTATGCTATGTCTCCAAGATTTTTTTATGCTGCTCAGACAAAAAATTAACAAATACTGAAGTACATGCCTGGACTTCTTATGAGGTGTTAGAATTGTTAGATTTTTCACTGGACACACCCAGTGGAAGAAAGTTTTAAGGGATTTTCTACATTGATTAGCTCATGAGTGTGACTGTGGGTGATTGTCTTAATTAGGTGAATTACTATGGGAAGACCCATCCCACTGTGGCTACACCATTCTTTAAATGAAGGGTCCTGCATTGTGTAAGTAAACAACTCAGTCTGAGCACTTGATGTAAAGTAACTGACTCTCAGGTTCTGGCATTAACTTCCCTGCAATAATGGACTATAACCAGGAGTTATGAGTTAAAATAAACCCTTTCACCCCTAAGTTTCTGTTGTCAGGATATTTTATCACAGAAACAGAAATGAAAACAGGACAGGATATAAGTGTCCTTTTCTTCAAGTAACATGTTTGTTATGTTTTCCTCTTACTTGGATCTCACAAAGTCTGACTAGCACGTCACTTATTTTTTGATATGTCAGTGAGTGATCTTGTTTTTAAGAATGAAGAATTTACATACTATATGTGTTTTCCACTGCAGTATGGTGTGTGTGTGTGTGGGGGGGGGTAATTGTGTTGCTTAAAAACAAAAACTAGTGAAGTCAGGCATGGTGGCACTCAAGAGGCTGAAGCAGGAGTATCAAAAATTTGAGTACAGATGGTCTACATAAGGAACTGAAGTATAATCTGTGTTAGTAATGAAAGCAAAAAGGATAGAACCGTGAAGTTCAATGAAGAGGGGTTCTAGTAACCTTAACCTTGTGGGCCACTGGGGAGCTGCTGGAAACCTGCAAGCTACAAACTACTTTTATTGGAAAAATTGGGAACAGACAAGGAACCCAGTTCTCAAGGAGAAAAACTTGTTATGAGACTCCAGAAAAATGCTTGCACCTCTCAGTCTTCATTGTGAGACTTATGCAAGACAATGTTATGATACTTACTCTATAGCACTGGTTCTCAACATTCTCATTCTAAATCCTACAATCCTTTAATATAGTTTCTCAATATTGTGGTGGACCAAAACCATAAAATTTTCATTGCTACTTTGCAACTGTAATTGTACTACTGTGAACAATCATAAATATCTGTGTTTTCGAATGGTTATAGGTAACCCCTGTTAAAACATCATTCAATTCCCCCAGAGGGGTCTTGACCCACAGGTTGAGAACCCCTGCTCTATAGCATCCTAGGAAGACTGTGGAGTCAATTCTTTCCTGGGTAAATGTTTTGTTATTGGTTCCTGACAGAAATGTCTTCACTAAGAACTCATTTGTTTGTAGTCTGAGGGAATCGTCTGACCTTTAAAGTTTGGGGACTTTATATTCAACAGTTCCTAGCACATTTGATCATGGTTAGGATTGCACAGATCTTCACTCTCTGACCTTGTCTTCTTGGCAAACAAGTTTTTACTGTTTGAGGGAAAATACAAGCTTCTTTGCCAACACCTTCAAAAGTTACAAAGTTCAGGGTCATGGCTAAGCATGTAGACAAAGTAACTTTTGTTTTAAATGTTTCATTTTCTTTGTTTGTTGTTGTAATGATTCAGGTATCGTATCATTATGTAGCCTAGACCGGCCTTGATTTATTTTACTCCTTTCTGTCTTCCAGTGCTGGGATTATGCCTGGCCCAAACATGCCTTTTAAATGTGTATCTTTGTCTATTGCTGTTACTATGCTGCTTCACATTGAAAATATTTGTATTAGCTAAATTAGAAAAAGAAACATAAGCTGGGCCTTGTTCCAAGAATTCAAACATGAATAGCCCAGGGTAACCTCTACAACAAATTAATGATTCATTAAGTTCCGCTGAATCTACCTGAAGAGGCAAACATCTAATTTTTAGCTATTTGTAGCATAGTATAAGATAGTAATACTCAGAGGGGCTTTTAGAGTAGCAGTTTATCTCTCCTACTGTAAAGGAAAATATTCTTCCATATTTTGATGAGAATATTATCTTTTGTTATTCTGATATTTAATGGTTCTTTTTGTGATTAAATAACAAAAAAAATCACATTTCCCCATTTACAGAATAAAATGCAAAAGAACATTCAGATCTCGGTTAAACGTGACCTATTGTTAAATATTTTCTAAAATTAAACTTCATTGACATTTTACTGAGACAGATGAAGCAGGCCAGTAAACAAAGGTGCTGGGTGTCTTCATTTCCCACTTACCTTTCCTATGTAAACACTGTACACAAGAGTCTCCAAGTCTTCTCAGCTAAGTCAATTCTGACTGTCTTAAACACAAAGCTATGAAGGAGGCTCAGCAGAATAAAAACATAAAGCAAGGGTGTCGAAGGGTAGATCTCTGCCTATAAGTAGTTTAGATCTACCTGGAATAGTAAGAAGGGTCCAGTGTCACCTCAGCTATTGACATTCTTTAGGGAAGTTGTGACACTGAGAATCTAACATCCTGCATGGAAAATGAAATGCCTTATATCCAATAGAAAAGCTGTATATAAGTAACACTGGAATATCGCAGTTTGGCTTGTTGCTAGATCTCCTTTCTCCAGGACTCATCTGAAAACAAGTCTAGGAACATTGTGCCTTGGTGCTCCCAGTGACTGGTTTGTTTGTGGAGACAGGAAAGCATAGACCGGGTCTGCAATTCTTCATTCCCCAGACGGCAATACTGGAAGGGACATAAAATGACTGTCTCACCTAGTATACTATCAGCTGCCTCTATAACCATCCAAACAAACCCAAAGACATGGTGCAGGAGTACAGGACCAGGGTCAAGATGAGAGAGAACACTGATGGCAAAAGGAAAGTAAATAAGAAATAGTTACATCTGCTTTGGAGGAAAAGAAAAGTACTCAGCAAATTCCATTCTCCACTGCTTAAAGTCCCCTTTGGTATTCACAGCACAGCTGGCAGTTCTGGTTCATTCTAGTTGTGTGCCTCCCAGGGGAGACTGGTGCTTTTCTCTGTACTCACTAGGCTCTCACTGTTGATGATAAATAAGGTTTCTTTTTACCCTGGCTATGTATGGCAAACAGGTGTCATCTGCATGCATTTGAAGCTGTGCGTCGTTATGAGGTCAGGTAAACTGAATCTGTTCACTTTGAGGTGAGTGTTCTCTAACTCTGGTTTCAGTCTTGAGTGGTGGATGAAAACACTGCTTGGACACAGGCAAGCTTTGCTCTATATGCATTCATTCACTTGTTGGCTCACACCACTTTCATTTTTGCATTTGTGCATTTGAACATATGTGCCAGATGCTCTGAAGAGGGAGTGCTGTACTAAGAAGGACACAACTGCGTCATCATCTTGTTGTCATCATCCTGTCGCCATCTTATGTCATAGAGCTCACTGGTCAGTGGCATACAGCACTGGCTGCTGCTATGCTTTTGTGTGTCCCTCGATGATTAATATTAATTTTTTATTGCTAATATAAATTAGACGTATTAAAATATTGAATCTGCTCAGTAGCAAAAGAATATCCTTTAGCTTTAATATCTGGAAACACAATTATGGATTTGGGAAGTACTGCTTTAAAATCATCATGACAATTTTCCAGACTTAAAGTTCATTAGGTATTGCATCACATTTCCTCATAGAAACAGAGAGAAGATAGTTCAAATTTTGAAGCCAAGTCTTTCACCATCCTCCTCTGGAACCATTCCAAACACAGAGTTTTAAGGCACAGTAATTCCCAAGGAGAGGAAAACTACATATTCAAAGATGTCACTTCTTCCATCAGAAATCAGATTTTGTTTTGATTGGTTTATTTTGTTCTGTTTGAGAGAGGACCTGGCAGGGCTAGAACTCACTATCTTGATTTACCAGGTTGGTCTTAAACTTGTAGCTCTCCGCTTGCCTGCCAAATTTTAGAATTTCTGATGTGCCACCACAGCCCACAGTTAAGTCAGACTATTCAGCGCAAACATTTTAAATATTTTCAACCTTTTCTTTGTAGCATTGCTTACAAGATGGACACAACCTGCAATTCTCAGACATGTATTTGAGGAGGCCAACTGCCTATTTCACTAGGAATGTAACTGCTGCATTCTACTATAATCTAGGAGGGTAACTCACTGAAGAAAAAAAAAAAGCATATTAATGTCAACTGTCTGATCTCAGGCAAGATTTTAGATCCTCTCCACAATTGGTTTTACTAAGAGAATTCTTCAATTCTAAATCTGTTTTATATCCATTTGGTACTATTCATAGAAACTATCAGCATTTGTTTTGCCTTCTCTCCTTCTAGAAGCTGACAATATTGTATAGTATACCATCAACTACTGCTCACCAGTTTAACATAGCAAAATTCTTCTCAGAACTGATTGCTACTGTCTAATCTGAAGGTCAGTATTAAAAGAAAAATTATCACCTGTAGGTAAGTGAACAAACAGCACAGGTCCACTAGACTTCTTTGCCATTGACAACCACAGCTGTTATTCTCAGCCTGAATAAGTAAGAAGCAGTGTTCAATCTCTTGTATAGCCACACAGTGACCCATAACCAAAATAAAAAGATGTTTTCACAGTTTTGTTTCACTAGCCTACTGTATGTTTTCTAAGGTCATCTGTGAAAAGTACCAGGGCTGACAACACATGGTGCTCCCTCATTTGAGTAACAGATACAATTCTTCATTCTTATTCTTGTTTACTCATGTAATAAATACACTCAATGTATTTATTAAGCACTGACTCTAAAGCAGGGACCAGGAGATACAGTGGGAAAGAAATCAGATATTGTCCTTTTTCTCAAGAAACTAAGACACTAGTGGGAAAAATCATTCCTTAAAGGGCTGTAAATTAGTATGTATACAAATTCATATTGAAATTCAATAGTTGTTTGGTTTAACAGAATTTCTTCATGAATAATTATAAAAGTTAAAGATCTGACATATATCTATGAATTGAGCTACATCCATTATGCTTGATTAAAACACAGTGTATTTTCCTTGTTGAATGATAATTTGTATTTTTACAAGGTTTCTGAACATAAGTATGATACAGATTTGTAGTTTTGCAACCCTAAATAGCAGGAGATCATAGGAGAGTGGCTGCTACCTACAACTTATGAGTATATGCACTGATTATATGTATAAAAGTATATAATGAAACAAAAGACAGTCAGACAACTAAATCAAATATTTTTTAAGACTGGGTCTTACTCTGTAGCCTTGGCTGGAATTGAACTTGGTGCCCTCCGGCCTCTGCATTGTGATTACTGGATTACAGACATGTGCATTATTCTCTGCATTGTATTTTCTGAAAAAGTGGAAGGATAGCATGACAGGAGGAATAAGGGGCAGCCACTGGGGACAGTGTCTTGAAAAGTTTCTAGGGCTTGGATTTTAAGGACTATTAGTGTTCATGAACAAAAAGAAGAGGTAGCAGAGAAAAAGAAATACATTCACAGGAAGGTAAAGATCCATTTACACATAATTTTTCCTATGATTTGGCTGCCCCTCCTGTGGAAGTAAATCTTGGTGTGCCCTTCTAGACAATGTTCTGCATACTTAGTGGACCTCTGTTGGTTCTTATTCTCAGGAAGAAAGGCTGGAGAAGGAAGTCACCATTTGTTTTCAAAGTAGTAAAGAAGCTATATTCTATTGTGCAAAATTAAATTATCAATGTACAAGATGACAGAAAACTATATGGAAGAGATGAACACTGGCCTTCTGAGGATCATATCTCTGCAGTCAACTCAAGAGTAAATACTAGGGTTGATAAGTTGGCTCAGTAGTGAAGTTGCTTGCCACCAACACCAACAACCTGAGTTCTATCCCTGGAGCCCCTTGTATAGAAGGAAAAAATCGAATCCCAAACGTTGCCTCCAACTTCTAAATGTTCACTGTGGAATGTGCATATGTACAAACTAAAATAATATGGGGGAAACAAACCAAACAAACAAAAAGACAAACAATAACTGTTTCAAAATAAACACATAAAAAGTACATTGGGCAAGAATTTTCAAGGTCTTTTATTTTTCCCCTGCTCCCTTCATGGTTTCAAGATAAAAACTCATTTACAGAAACAAAAATGTAGCTATTCCCTTTCTTCTCAATGTCATTGACTGTTACATATATTTTACTGTACCTGGTTTTAAACTTATAATTTTGAAAAGATCCTTAAAAGCAATCCAATCCAACCTCCTTGTTTTATAGCTTTGAATACTACAGAGTGGTGAGTAATTTCTTCATGGTCATGCATTTTAGGGGGAAAACAGACAAAAAGACAAGTATTTTTAACTCTGTCCCCAGTGGTGGGGTGGGGAGTAGAGGTGATTTAGAACTGCTTAGAGTGCATTTGAATTTGTTCTCTTAATTGTGTGAGTCTGTTTTCTTCATATAATGGGAATAGTAAAACTTTATAGACAAGCTATGAAGAATACACAGAGGAGTTCTAGCATTTTCACAGATGTGCAGTGCCTTTCCCTTTACCAAAAACAAAACAAAACAAGAAAACCACTCCAAGAGAGTGTAATAAAGATACTTTAAAGATGATATATGAACTCAATCTAAAACAGTACTACTGCTGGGAGATGCATGTGGGTGCTCACTGAAATCACACAGAAATGTGAACACACAATAAAAGATGGATCCTATAGATTCTTAATTCCTTGTAAAGTATTAGTGGTGCCTGTTAGATTAACTGTGAACACCACTACTGAGCACTCATTATGGAGCACGTGTTATGTTGAATTACATTAATTCTCACAGCAATCCTAAAAACACTGCACACATGACAACCAGGGACAGAGTAGTTAGCTTAACCATGGGCCAGCAGCAAGCTGCTATTAGGCAGCAACTGTCTCAGATTTTCAGTATTAAGATTTGTCCATGAGGATTGTACACTGAGAGGTAATTTCTTTTTTTCTTTTAGGTTTGTTTTAATTTACATGTATGTTTGTGTCTGTGTGAGTAAATGCCATGTGTGTTGGTGCCTATAGAAACCAGAAGAGGCTGTCAGATCCCCATGGAGCTGGAGTTACTGCAAAGAGAATTGAACTCAGGAAGAGAAGAGTACACTTTTAACCATTAAGTCATCAACCCAACATGTGAGTTCTTCCATAACATCCACTCTAGCACAAATACCTAGATGCTAATGCAGCAGATGTCCTCAGGAAGCCAATGGAAGTGTTACTAAACTTTATCAGTCAGAACCATAAACCTGAGTAATTTCAAAATTGATTAAACGGTGCAGAGGAAGGTTTCCTGAAACACACACACCTGCTGGGAGCTGAGTTAGTGTCCCTAAAGTCACAGTTAACTGCAGTTAGACCTAGATGAACTCTGACATGTTGATTCGTCACTGCTTGAAAGTGGGAGACTAGCATGGTGCGTTTTCTTCTACCTTCATAGTGGTTCTGAAAAGTTCCCCATTGAGGACTCTCTTTTAGGTAGATCTCTGGTATATGAATGCCTGGCCCCATCCTAAGGACAGACCTTCTCACTGAGTGTACACTTGCATCTTCTGAAGTCAGCACAGAGATGGCAGTGGAGAGTCTAAAAAAGCCCAAACCAAAATATTGGAGTTATGTAGTCAAAAACTCACACAAATATTTTCTTCTACAGAATTTGTGAAAGGGGAGGAGTCCATCTTCAGAGGTGACATGAGTACCAAGATGAACAAATTAGTGGATCTGTATATTTTTGTTGTTTTATCTCATTAATTCCCACAGTGATGAGAGAACAACTTGTAAGAGTCAGTTTTCTCTTTCCACCATGTGGGAACAAGGCTTGAACTTAGGCTGTCAGAGGTGCCTATTACCTGCTGAGCCACTTTACTGGCAATGACACAAATATAATTTTATACTCATTTTATTAAATAAATAACCAAGGCAGAACATGAAACAGAAAAAAAATAATGAAAACATTTCTTTGATGTAGGCCAGTAAGAGTTATTTAAAACCCAGTTTTGCCTGATGCAGCCAGAATTCTGAGAGGATGACCATGCCAACATTGTACAAGTAGCTTAGATATTAAGAGTACCCACTGGGAAGATTATTATGCACAAATATGGATCCCAGGTTGATAAGCAGAGAAGGGAAAGGATGTAGTATGCCAGACATCTAAGATTGCAAGTGTTGGGAGGGCTATAATTTGTAAGGTGCAGAAGACACAAGAAACCAAATAATTTAGAGGTAGAATAAGGTAGAAAGAGAAATCTAAAGTGTGCAAGGGGATCTTTGAATTTGGAGCTGGACCAAGTGATGAAGCTAGACATAGCCTGTTGATAATCCTGCACAGAAGTAGCTAAAAGAGGGCCAGAAGAACCAAAAACTAAAATGGATCCAGGGAGGTGCAAAGTGTATAGTACTCTAGGAACACTGGAAGATTTTGTTTGTGGGGGAAATACAGCAAGCTGACCCACAACCCCAGCAAGCAATGTTTCTGCTGTGTACAATGAATCCTATGATAGAAACAAGAGTTCTTAGATGACTTGGTTTAACTCAATTGGTTTGTTAGAGCTTCTCATTTAAGTGCATGTATGAATAAATATTTAGCTTCCCATGTATTGTACTGTGGAGGATCTACAGTGGGTGTTTCTGGAGATTGAGTTCTCACACTCTGATTCTGAACTGGGGCAGCATGGCAGGTCTGTTTGAACAGAAAAACGAAACTTGCTTTGGGATTCCAATGAGGATGATGTAAAGTGCATGGCCACTGTGTCAAGGCTGGAAAATGTAGTGTGGAAACGTGTTTTCAGGATGATATGGAATCAATTAGAATGACTCACAGGGTGCAAGCAAAGTGTTGATTGCATTGAGTGAAATGGAAAAAGACAAGCCTGTACTCTGAGAGGAAACAGAATGGGAAACGGGGATGAGATCTTCGAAGATGATAATAGTTCCCATTTGGCAACCTTCATCTTTCTCGATGCACTAGATGTTTCATTTAGGCATTACTGTGTTGCACAACTCTGTGAGGAAGGGAATGCTATCCTAGATGAGGATCTTGGCTATTAATTGCCTACATGCTTGGGACGAAAGGATTTCTCAGACAATCAACTTTGTGTGCTAGTATGGGAGAACCTCAGACAAAACGTGATGATTCTGTCTCTAAGAGTCTCTAAGGGCCATGATGTTTCATTACTTGAAGAAAAACCCAAGGTTTTCTGATGTTACTAACTGTCTTCCTAGACACTGCTTGTCTTTTCACAAATCCCAAATTTACCAATACCAATGTGGATGGTTTGTATAAACCCAAACACAGAAATGACTTAATTTCTTGAACCAAATAACTTTTTACTCTCTCTTTATCTTTACAGCTAGCATCCTTATATGATCTAACTTACTGACAGCATCTTTCAACACAGGACACATATTTTCATGATAAGGCCTTTTGTATTATAAACTCAATGATAAGTGGTAAAAAAGAACTTCCAAACAGACTGTGTAGATAAGAGAATAGTATACGGAAGAAAATGAAATGAAAAGCTTAAGTCCAGGTGTTCTGTCCACAGGCCAAGCACAGTGATATTTGAGAACATCTGGGGAAGTGATTGAAATTTTAGAAATTCATGTGTATATCCAGTGTCATGTAATCACAGCCCCAAGAACACATGGCAAGATGGACATAATGGCATTTCACTAACTATGTAATTGCCACAAGGAACCTTTTCATAATGCTAATGTCTGTAGACAGAATGAAGACGCACCTTGCTGACCTTCACTATAACATCAATTATATTTTAGAGCATATGGTTGTTCTGTTCCAAGACTACAGCTTGACCCAGATAACTGTGTAGATGTTATGGATTTTGAAATTGGTTGCTTTATAGCTTTAAGTTGTGTTGGCTAAATGCAGTCAAGAAGAAAGTGGGGGAATTTACTGGATTCCCCAGGTTTCCTTAAGTAAACAAACTAATGTTATTTAAAATGTATGAATCACATAATTCAAAATTTTAAATGATGTCACAGTCTAACTAAAAATAGTCTCTGGGCTCATTTACCCTGCAATCAGCACTCCACCCCCATGTGCCTGTTGTGCGAAGCAGCTGCATTATCTACATTTTGCCAAGTAAACAGACTCTGTACCGTGCAATGGTGTTTGTTGTTTGCTAATATGCCAGTGGTTAAAAGTGCTTACAAACTGTAATTATACATCTTCACATAATGCAGAGGCGGGATATGGGTGTGCTCTATTCCTTGAAGATATACACATATAAACCACATTTGTGTTTCATCTGGTTCATAGTAGTTATTCAATAAATGTTTTGGCAATGTCTTAAAAGCAGTATTTATCTGTCAATGCCTTAAAACCTTACAGTTTACTGGATGGTTAAGTAAGTGTATTCATAATGGTTGATATCAATTTTCCACATGATTAGCTCTAGAATCACCTGGAGGCTGGGCACTGAGCATGCTTGTGAGGAATTGATGTGATTAGGTTACGTGAGATGGGAAGGGTTGAGCTAACTGAACACTACCATTCATGGATTTCCTCTTGTTGATTATGGATGCAATGTTACCAACTGCCTTCAGATTCTGTGGCATGCACTCTTTGCAATGTGTTTTAATCTCATACTAAAAGAAACCATTTCTCCTTTAATTTACTTTTGCCATGGTATTTTATCACAGCATTAGGATAACTGTTAAGGAGAGTAAACTCTACTTAACCCATAAAGTAACTTTTGAAGTAGACTTGTTTCTATTTTACATGATTATTAAATGAGGTGCATAAATACTGAACAAACAATTTGCCTAAAGTCATATCAATGTAGCACAAGGCAACATTTTTTTTTTTTGAAAATGAGTTTGAGTTCATAATCCCTGTTCCCAATATCACATGCTACTGTTTCTTTGTAAAGTGAGTGTCCCGTGATAACCTTGTAAATTTATGGAGGTCTCAATGGCTGGCTTGAGATCACTATCAAACATAAACCTGAACAGATCATTTTATTGCTATTTCATTAAGCAGGGCCTGATGAAATGGATCAACCAGGAAAGACTCTTGCTACCCGGCTTGACAACCTGAGTTTGATCTCAGGTTTCCTTGGTGTTCTCCTGATGGAAGGAGAGAACTGACTCTGAAAAGTGGTCCTCTGATCTACACATATGTACTCTAACATATATACGTGCATACACAAATACATACAAAGGGCAAACAAACAAATGTAATTTTAAGAATCATCATGGCAGTGAGGTGTTGATTTCTTCCAAAACTGGGGCAAGACAAGTTATTACACAGATCCCACTTGCATACATCTCAACTGATTCAGCCACAGGGCCAACAAAAAGGTGTTTTAATCAATGGCTCCTTTAAAGAAAAGTTATGTGCTATACTGTCCTTTGAAATCTGAACCCCTTATTTTCTAACCTGTTCCGTTGCAAACATAAATCATCTTAAAAATATGTTGACTTGTGAATCAGATCTCTTCCACAGGAGATTACAGTATTTTTATTACCCATTTAAAGTTCTTCAAGATTAGTTTTTTCAAAATCTAATCTAATTACAAAGAGATGATGTTTTTAAGTCAAAGGGAACAGTTGCAAAATCGACAATTGCAGAAAACAAAACTCCCTCTTTCATTCAGTATTTGGAACCTCATTCACTTCTTTGATAGTTATTTAAAACTTCATAATACATAAAAGCCACACAAATTCTTTGATTATCCCACCACCAGATTTAATGAAACCAGCCCTTTGATCTAAGGTCTTTTCTTTCCCTAATGAAACTCATTGGGAAAGTCCCCTCAAGTCTCAAAATCACCAATTCTAAAAATTTATCAGGAACAACATCATTAAGTAGTATTTTATGCATAATCACAAAATTATGGTTGTAAAAACAAATATTTGTATTTCTCAGTGAAAAAAGTTTTGAAGGATAATGACACTATCTACAATTTAATAGAATAATGAAGTGGCATTGGTTACACTGTTTTTGTTTTGGTTTTAAAAGAGTACTCATCAACTATTACACCAAAGCCTGTGTTTACCTACCAACATAATAATACCTTTCACTTACATGACTATTTGTAGTTACAAAGTTCTTTTGAATTTATTACATTGTTGGGTGAAATTATTGGATACATAAAATTATATACCACATACAGTCATCTGACTAATTTCTTGCTCCATAATTCAAGGCAGATATAATATAGGGCAGTGTGTTGACATGAAAAAATAACAACTAAGGAATACTTGGAGTGGGAGAGACAGTGTTGCCCAGAGAAGAACACACCAATTGATTATCTATTATTGAATGGTCAGCCATAATTACATACATACAAGTAACATTACACAGTCTGAGCAGGTTATATTTAGAAATATATGTGCACATGTACATATATATATATATATATATATATATATATATATATATATCTCAACAATTAATGACAGAAGAAAACCATGAATTTGAAATAAAACAAGGAAGGGAATGTGGAATGATTTGGAGAAAGGAAAGGTAGGGCAGGTGATATAACTATATCATGATCTCAAAAATAAAAGAAATAATAAAAAGTTAATATATGTGTATATATAATTTTCAGGCTAATTATTAAAAGTTACACACATTGGTGAAATTGGCATCATTTCAGTGATAAATAGATGGATATACATACATACATACAGTCCTAAAGAAATCTTAGCTAAAGGGAAAATAAAAAAAGATGTAAAACATTGTTTTACTGCATTATAGTCAGATAGGATGCACAGAAGTATTTCAGGTTTCATGTACTTATTGAGATTGACATATTCATTCTATAAAGATTTCCATGGACTGCTGAATAGAATGTATAGTGTTTGGAGTTTGGGAAAAATATTCTGTCGTTATCTGTTAGGTTCTTTTGATGTATGGCATTAAAGAAAATATAACACAACAAAATCTATGGAACACATTAAAAGCAGTCATAAGAAGAAAATTCACAGTTCTAAATGCTATCATTAAAAATTTAGAAAGAGTACAAATAAATGACTTAACAATGTAACTGAAGAGCCTAGGGAATAAGAACAAACCAAACCCATTTCTAGTAAAAAGAAACAATAAAAATCAGAGCAGAAATTAATGAAATAGAAACTACAACATCCAAACTACAAAGAGCCAACAAATCTAAGTTTTTTTTTTCTGGCTTTTGGGGCAGTGGTCCTTCCTTCCTTCTTTCCTTCCTTCCTCCCTCCCTCTCTCTCTCTCTCTCTGTCTCTCTCTCTCTTTCTTTCCCTCTTTCCTTCTCTCTCGCTCTCTCTTTTTGAAAAAAATAACAAGATTAACAGACCTTGGTCCAATTAACAAATGAAAGGAGAAGAGTTCCAGATAAACAAACTCAGATATGAAGAGGGAAACAACATAACATACAACAAAGAAATTCAAATCATTATAGGAGAAGACTTCAACCTGTACTTCATGAAGAGAGACAGCATAAAAGAAATGGGCTAATTACTAGATTCATCTGAACCATTACATTTAAACAAAGAAAAGATCAATAAATTAAACCAACTCAAACAGACAAGGGGATCAAAACTAATAAACAAAACAAAATCCCTGATTTAAAAATGCCAGGCCCAGATGGATTTATAGCAGAATTCTATCAGACTTTCAAAGAGCCACAACCAACAGTTCTTAAATTATTCAAAAGAAGAAATGTAACCATATCTTCTAGACTTATTCTAGGATGCTGTTTTTATTCTTTCTCCAAAACTAAATTACCAGGTAAAGATACAAAACACAAAAAGAGAAAATTATAGGCTAACATACTTAATAAACATAGATGTAAAAATAAAAAAGAATCATGAGGGTGACCAAGTTGGCATCATTCCAGAAATACAGGGATGGTTCAATATACAATGCCTGTTCATCCCAATAGATACCTAAAAGCCCTTTGGCAAAATCTAACATGCCTTCATCATAAAATTACTAGTGATAATAAAACTATAGGAAACATGCCTCGACTTAATAAAGGCTATCTATAACAAACTCATCACCCGAAATGGAGAAAATCATGAAGCAATCACATTAAAACTAGGAAACAGACAGGGTTGTTTACTATGACCATTTCTTTACATTATAATGCTGGAAGCACTATAAGCACAGTAAAATAAGAGAGTGAAATTAAAGGCATATATATATATATATATATATATATATATATATATATATATAAAGAAAAAGTCCAATTATCACAATTTGTAACTGATAGTATACATAAGAGATTTTTAAAAATCCACCAGAAAATTTCTATAAATGAGAACCATTTTAAGGAAGTTGGTAAAACACAAAATTACCTTTAAAATACCAGTAGGCTTTCTATATTACAAAAGAATCATTCTGAGAAAAACACCATGAAAACACTCCCATTCACATAAACAACACCAATCTAAGAATTAGCCTAAGCAAGGAGGAGACACACCTCTACAACTAAAACATTGTATCTCTGAAAAAAGAAATTGAAGAAGACACTAGAATATGAAAAGACTTCTCATGCTTATGAATTAATAGAAATAATATTGTGAAAAGTATCTTCTTACCAAAACTCAATTCATACATTCAATATAATCACAATAATAATTGTTATGATATCAATAAAAAATAATAAAATCTATATGGAAGCCCAAAAGGCCACAGATTACTAAAGCAATCCTGAACAAAGTGAATAATATTGGAGGGATCACCTTTCTAGACTCCAAGCTATATTACAGAGTCATAGTATTAAAAACAACATAAAATTGTTATAAAAACAGACACTAAGAACAATGGAACAAAACAGAAGACTCAAACATGACTAACATTTGGTAACAGTGCCAAAAAATATACACTGGAGGAAAGATTGCACCTTAAATAAGTGGCACTAAAAAACTGTACGTCCATATGTGGAATAACTAAATTAGATTCATATCTATAACTTTTCACAAACTTTACTTCTAAATGGACCAAAAATCTTGATGTGAACCTAAAACTATAATAAGCAAATGAAAATGACTAGTGTATTTCTGAATGGAAACCCTTAAACCCTGGCTTCTTAAAAGACACCTGGTCCATAGGCAATATTATATATAAGTGTTGAATATAAGGATGGGTGGATAGATGGATGGATGGATGGATGCATGGATGGAAGAGCAACATGCCAAGCCTGGTTCATTGCCATTATCTGAACCAGATGAATGGTTTGAATGAATACACCATTAATCCAAATGATGAATGATGCAAATAAATGATATCCAAGTGAATATCAGAAACATTCTGTCTTTTATTCTGGCAAAAGACTTCCATAGAATTTTAAAGAAAATGGATTAAGAATAGAAAACGCAGAATGGTAGTTACTTGGAGAGTGAGGACATGGCTTTAGTTAGTTCTTATACCTTTCTGTATGAACACAAATCTAGAAAGTTTTGGTTATGGGAGTGCAGAAAGTTAGCCACCTTTTACAAGTTCATAGAGTACTTCCCTACCTCATCCTGAACTGAAGACTCACTAATAACATAAACCATTGTATTGCTTGAGTCCATCTATTGGGTCTAGGCGGAGTCATTGTGGTTAAAAAAAATTTTTTTTTTGTTCAACAAAAATGCTTTGTGCAAAGAAATTAAATTTATGTCCACATTAGGCAGGTGTTTTTCTGCTATCTATGTACTGATCTTTTCCAGGAACACTGGACATGAGGATGAAATGTTGTTGTATTGTCTATTTTCATTAGTTATTTATTTTATTGGCTAAAGGGAAGTTTTTATACAGCAAGTTCAATACCTTTTAGGATCACTGATGAGGTGAACTTTGTCATTTTAAAATATAAATGAGGGATTTTTTTCCTAAGTGACTTGAATTACTTTAGAGATAAAGTTCTAGGGCTACTGAGATAGCCCAGTGGATAAAGGCACTTGCCACTAAACCTGGTAACCTGAGTTGGAGCAAAAACTGACTCTCACAAGTTGTCTTCTAATCTTCTCATGCCCATTGTGATGAAAGGGGTCACACCACACACAAATAAAATAAAATAAAACATTTTACATAAAAATACATTTGTCTTTGCATTTGAATAGACAGGTTCTGTAGTGAACTAGAATCTCTGAGCCTTGAATCAGTTCTTTCTCCTCTCTCTCTCTCTCTCTCTCTGTCTGTCTCCTTCTGTCTTTCTCTCTCTCCCCCCCTCTCTCCCTCCTTTCTTGTTTGCAACAAAGGCCTCACAATGCTTGAAAAGCACTCCTCAAGCCACACCCATAGATACGACTACCCTACTATTTTGTTTTGAAAGAGAATTCATTAATATACAATAAAGAAAATCTTTAAAAAATAAGGTTAATATATGAGTCATTGTGTTGACTGTTTGAGGTGGTAATGTACAATTTAGCATAAAAATTAGCACTAATGATTTTGGAAAGCAGTAATTTGATCTTACCAGAGAAGTCTTGCAATTGCCTGAGTTCTGCCCTTACATCTTACTTACAGTGATGGAGCTAGGAATTACAGACAATTGTGGGCCTGAACACATATCAATGAGGTACAGGAAATACTTACTAGTAGCAGTCAGAGGATTCTAGTCAAAAGTTTGAGACAAAGTAGTAATTCCTTGATAGTTTAAAGCCAACATGGGAGGCAGCCATACCAGAGCTGGCATATCATGGTGACCAGAGTCAGTCTATCCCTGTGAAGGATTTGGTTTTATGCCTGCTTTGTGAGTAGCCTAGAAACACTTTAATTACTGTCACCTTCTTAACACCGACATAGCATATCTTAGCTTTTTCCTCATTTATCTCTCCCTCTGCTTTGTTCCCTCCTACTTTCTGTTTTTATTTTGTATTTTGAGTTTGGGGAATACAATGCAAGGAATGCAATTCTATTTGGGTTTCTAGTTGGTCCTCTGGTGACCTCAGTCCTTAGGGATGGGTATGCATTTCTCTCCAACTAGACTCCTGAGTTTCTTGGTCTGTGAGAGGAATTTTTCAACCAACGCAAAACTTGTTGGATTCCAGCAAATGTCTTGGTCAGCAGGGTGAATACAATTTTGCAAATACAGAAGGCAAGCAGTGCAGGCAGAAAGAACACACTTTTAGCATTTTCAGTGATTCTCAACTAGTTTGTTAAAAGTAGAATGGACCCCAGAGAAATGCTCACCAAATTTATTCAATTATTCCACAAATATTTTCCAAGTATCAAGTATTGGAGGTGCATAAATAAATTTTAATCCTTTATGATATCTCTTATTATGGATAATTTCCATTAAAATAAAATGATTAAAATAATGGCAAGGTTCTTTATTGATTGACTCAAATGTGAGGCTTAGCAGGAAGCCAACACACAAAGACTCAGAAAGATGAAAGAGTGTTCCATAAAGCTTTTGGGTCCATTCATTATGAAATAAAATGATATCAAAGTAGAAAACACATCAGTGACATTATGTTGGTTGAAACATACATAAAATGATGCGTATATGGTTAAATTCTATTTAAAAATAAAATATAAAGCAGACAGTTTTATGTATAATTTATCTGTCTATATATTTTATTTTCATATATATTTATATATACCAAAATGATAAAAAGATGAGGTCACATACATTGTATCTGCCATTATTTTACTTTAGAAACTATATTAGAAAGCATGCAAGGACAGAACACCCTGCAGCAGAGAAGTTACCAGTCTACTGCTCCATGCAACTGTATTGATGCCTCTCACAACCTTGAGGCTGGGCAAATTATATTCCAAAGAATGCATACTGTGTGATTTTTATAAACACTGAAGTTGATGTTTCTTGATAGAGTCAGGATTCAGGGCTGGGGAAGGTTAGAGACTGTAAATGGATTCAGATAACCTGTGGGCAGTGCTGTTATATCCTATTCTCCAATCTAGTCTCTGGATGCAGTGGATGCTGGCATATGAAAATTCATTGAACTATGTACTTACTAATGCTTTCTTACTGAATGTATGTTATAATATAAAATGTGAAAATGCTATCTAAAAAGAAGAAAAATTCTTAGGTAAAATGACATATTGGCATTTACTTATGCTGGTTTGATGGGATCACAGGTGTTTTCTGACATTTCTGTGTTTGGCTCTTTATTTGTAGTGTTTCCCCCTAAGCAGAGAAAGCAGTTGCTCGATGGAGGAGAGAAGACCACATGATGAACTGAGACAACAGTAACAAATGACCAGAGCTTGGAGACACTGAAGACTTGCTGAAAAGCCACATGTCAGCCAGTACGCCCACTTCTCACCCCAGTTCAGTGCTGGCTTCTGACTTTCATAAATTCTCCCAATAATTTGTCTTTGTAGTCTGGAAACCCTTTCACTTTCTGCTTTTCAGTATTGTAAAGGGCCCTACACATTGTTAGCAACTATAACAGTAGCAGCCACTGATGCCTTATGCTGCAGAGCTAAGATGGTCAAATGGGTGGAGATGGTACCTGTTCAGCTTTTCTACTCCTTAACAAGGATGAGCAGGCAGTCAAGCCTTAAGGAGATGCTACTTTCTAAGATACACTAGATGAGATCAAACCTTTGGAAAAATGTCTGGAGTTCTTTTTTTTTTTTCATTTCCAAAATAAAAATAGACATGATATTCGACATTATTAATGAGTAATGTTGCTCCCATTTTCTCTGGTTATTGAGAAACCCATGTGAACTCTCATTGCAAATTTCAGCAATATTGAGTTTGATTTGAAAAGCACCATGTATTTGAGATAGAGGATCCTTTAGAGAGTATTTTCAGGAGGGCCCATTGCCTTTGCTTGCTCTAGGTAAATGCAGTAGAAAGTGTGTGCAGTGGCCTTTGGAACTCTGTTTACTTTTGTGTGTGCAGTTCCTTTGCCCTGCACTCACTTCAGTGCCCAGATGATCCCACAGTTTTTAACCAATATCACTTCAGGATATCACACTTGTTTGCAGAATTTGAGGAGGACAGTGATGGATGCTGAACGTGAAAGAGCTTTCTGTGGAAAGATGAGTGGGAGTGGGTGGGAAGGAGATGTTGATGGTTCCCTTTGGTGTACCTTGCAAGTAAAGCCACAAGAAGATACATTCCACACCAATACTGGGAATTTCTCATCCAGGGGAGGTGGATTATCGCTGAACTTCTTGGCTTCAGCAGATTCTGAAGAGCCTGTTAATATTTGCTGCCCCCTGTAGTTTGCTCTTGAAAACATTCTAAAAAATTGAAAGCTACCCCAAACAGCCTTTGCTCTTCTAAATCTTAAGCACTTGTGGGATTGTGTCCGCTTTCTCTGTTCCGCCCAGCTCCACACATCAATGCTGACATGGAGCAAGGCAGAGGCTACTTCATTGTGAGGCAGGGATTTCATTTAAGTGAATTAACTGTGGGAAACAGTTGCCTCATAAAATATGCAGATTGTGTTAGACGGAGAAAGCCTGCTAAAATAAATACGATTTTCCTTCAAAAGGCAAAGGAAGAATCTGTTTATTAAAGCCCTTTCTCAATTTCCTATTGCCTTCAGAATCGGCTGCACGACATGATTGCCATTGTCTTGAAGCACAATAGCTTCTAATAGCATTAAGCTTAAAATAATATAGTAGAACAGTCCACATTCATGGTTTGTTCATTTGCTGAAAATAATATAGATGACAGAAATTATACTCAAGCTTAAAGTAGCTTAAAATAGCACATGGAACACTAGTAATTTTACCCGGTTCACTGATGAATGAAATTTCATTATAAAGAATCACAGCCTGATATCTAACTTTTGTAAAAATTTCGGGAACCGTTTAACACCATGAGCAAATGCTGAGGGCAAAGTTAATAAATGGGTTTACTTTGGCAATAGAGTAATGAAGAGCTGGTGATCTTAAGATAATGTCACCCAAGAGCCCCTGTGACTTGAATAGCTTTAGGTTTAATTTCATGATGCAATTGGCCTGTGTGCATGTAATTCCCAGAAAGATTATAGAAGAGTATGATTAGTTTGTGCATACTAAAGCCTCCCTTGGGCACATAAAACATCTCAAACATCTCTTTTAGTTCCTTGAGAGTCTACGTTGTACATTCACATTCAGGTTTGTTTGCTTGTTTTTTTTTTATCAGAAATAGTCTTATAAGTTCAGGAATTTAATGAGAGAGAGAGAGAGAGAATGTCAAGAAGCAGAATTTAAGCCTGACTTCTGGTTTTTTTTTGGGGGGGTTGTTGTGTGTTTGATTTTATTTTGACATAATTGAAGTGACACAAAAATGTTTCTTTAGCCTTATGGAAACCAACTACTGTAGAAGATTCCTAAAATACATACATATGTGATATGGAAAAATATTGAAAGGAGTCACTAACTAAAGGGGAGATAATACCCCCAGCTAGACATATTCTGCCTCCAAGTAAAACTTCCAAGTGTCAGGAATGGTTTATGCCTTATCAAGTCACTGGCCAAAGGGGCCTATTGGCCCTCTTCCCGTGTATCATAGACTATTACCAAGGTTATTTGTTATTCTCCATAACTTGGTGGTAAGGCCCTACTATTGAAAACAACTTACTCATTCATCATTGAGAAATAAAGCTGATACTCAGATATAAGCTTTATTCCCACTGAATAGTGCTCATGGCACTAGAAGGTGCTTTGCATTCTACTGGAGGAGGAAATAAGTCATCAGTTATATCCCCTCCAACCAGAAACAGAGATCTTCCACCTACCATATATATTGGTGCAATAGCAAAAACTAACATAAGATGGAGCCAATACCTGACACTGCCAAAGTTTCCAAGAACCTGACATTAGATGGGTCATGGGTCTAGAGGAAAACCTCTTACTATTACATTTCTAAAGGAACATAGCAATAAATTACTTTATATTGCTTAACTCTCATCAGAGACATTTCTTCATGCAGTAGATAGAAATTAACAAAGAGATCCACAACTGGACCACATGTAAATAGTCAGACACTTTGGAGTACTCAGCCCTAAATGGTATGTCTTTAATAAACCATTCCAATCAAGATCCAGCTAACTATTCAGAAGAGGAGGCAGAAAGATTGTGAGAGTGAGAAGTGGTAGGTGAGTCCAAGGGAAGCCTGTTTTTCAGCCACAACAGGGATGTGTCACATATCATCATACAGAGACAGCATACCCAAGATCTGTACAGTTTCAAACCAGACCAAATCCTAGCACTGAGAAAGGAAGTGGATACAAATTCCCTCCCTAACCAAGAAGCTATAGCTATTTGCAATTAGTACCTGCTGGCAACATGAAAATCAGTTTTCTTTGATGGAGTGCCACTGGATGTAGCAGCTACTCCAAGGCAGGGCCATTACCCACGAAAAGTTGTCCAACACAATATGAACTTTGTGGGTTTTTTGTGTGTGTTTTCTGGGCTGTTGCTGTTTTACTGATTTTCTTTCTTGTTTTATTTTGTTTGTTTTTAATGTTTCAATTTTGGTTTTGGGGTTTATTTCTCAAATATATTGTATGAAAATATTTTACTATAAGCTTTTTTAAAACCACTTTCCTTTATTGTTGATATCATAATTATGTCATTTCCTCTTTCCCTTTTCTTCCTATGAACTTTTCCATATATCCCTCCATTTTAACGTGTGGATTGTTGTTGTTCAGCTTATGTTTAGACAGTTGTGATGATGAAATTGCATGGAAGTAGCTTCTGATATTATGAGGAGACACCATCTCAAAGCAAACTTCCTGATCTTCTGGCTCTTAAATCTTTCATGTTGTTTGTTTGTTTGTATACTTTTGAGAAATAAATGATATAAAGCTATGTAGAGAAGTGGAAATGGGAAAGAATATGATCAAAGTATATTGCATGAAAATTTTAATGTAATTTAAGAAATATAAACAAATTTTTATAATCTCAATTTGGTCTTGAATTTTTTATAAGCATGTTTCTACCTCTCAAGTGTCAGGATTATAAATGTGTGCTACCATCATTGGCTGCCAATTTCTAAACATGTTAAAAAACAAATTATTTTTTCACAGGAAAATTTACAATATATGATGCTTAACCATTTATATTGACAATCAATTTTTATGATAAATTTGTTGGCATTGTTATTTCACTTTAAAGTAATAAACAGAGGACTAATGCTACCAAATCCAGAGCTAGTTATTAAACATCCATGGCCACCTGTTGAGATGAATCTATAAGATGGGTAAATAGTATGTGCACTCTTCTCCAGGTTCCTGTAGACTAATTGACAGAAGAGAATAAGATTTAGAGAGCCTCACTACAGATTCTTTTTGTTTACAACATTTAGGAAGATCTAGACTGAGCTGGGATAAAAAAGTACTTCCTAAAAATCAGACACTGAGAATAAAAAGACTTGAAACTGGCCTTAGAGATTTGTGATAGTCCCAAAAGAAACCTTAGTCTAAACATCCTTAGCACCTACAGACAACACAGAAATGAGTCTCTTAGTGATACAGATGACCTCAGCATATGTCTGAGCAGTGTCTTGAAGGAGCCCCAGTGAAGAGGATTGGCCAGAAGAAAACATTCCTTCTGCAAATTGCTTGGAAGGTCAGCAATCTGATGGGAAGAGTGCTGAGTTGGATAAAAAATAAATATATTATTTCATGTTCTTTATGTATTATATGAAGTTTGGTTGGTACAAAACCTTCATATAGGTGTGTGTGTGTATGTGTGTATGTGTGTGTATTAGTGTTTGCTTGCTTTTATGTATATGTACCATATTAATGACTGGTGGCCAAGGAGGCCAGAAGAAATTGTTGGATCCTTTGGAAATGGAGTTACAGAAGATTGTGAGCTACCATTTAGCTGCTGGGAACTGAACCTTGGTTTTCTGACAGAGTAGTAATTGTTCTTAGAACCTCTCCAGACATGTCCCACATAGGTATTTTGTTTACAGTATGAGGAGTAGTCCTACTATTTTCTATTATCACAGTATTGAGGTAGTTAGATAGACATTGACAGGCTTGGAAGTCATTGTGGATGAAGCCCCTCCTCATACTCTGCCTTGAAGCTGTCTGCTGTTTCCCTGGTAACACTAGAAAGAGAAGCAACACAACTTAAGAGTTAAAATACCACAGAAAACTGTAAAGGTATCTGGGATTTGCTGAGGTCCAAGGACAGCTACTTTGTCATTGTCTGTAGAAAGGATACTGAGTTCTGTGCCTGGTCCTTGGTGGAGTCAAAACATCCTGTTCATACTAAAGGTGGGATCTGATATGCTATTCTTCCTTAAGAGTTAATCCACCTGGGCCTAAAAGTCACCTGGTTACTAGACCACCCCTAAGGAAAGCTGATTTACCCAAAGACTTGCTAAGGACATGAGAAGAATATTCCCTTGAAGAGATAAAGTACTCTCCCCCTAGAAAACCCTCTAGGGCAATTGCTTATGGTTTTTCACTGTTATGTGTGTCCACTTTCTCATGTTACAGCGTAAAAACAACAATGTTTCCTCTTCCTTCATTCTGTTCTTTTCTGATAGCAGCCAAATATCCAAACATCCCTGACACTGTGCTTTCTCACTGGTTCTCTGATGTTCTATCCTCTCTGCAACTGGTCTCAACTCAAAATGACTTTCTCTCTTCATCTGTCATCCTCTTTCAGGTGGCAATTGCAACTCCCAACTTTTCCACTGTATTGGTTTTTCTCTCAATAAAATGCTTCTTAATCTTCATTTTGAGTCTGTTTTAAAATTCTTTCATCAATGAGACTGAGAGCCAACAAATGGGAGATCCAATTCCCTGTAACAATATCTTCTTAGTACAAAGAAATATTGTCATAAACACAATTTGTTAACTGTAAATGCTGCATAAGCAAAAGGTATGTGATCAGCATTCTGGGAGAAGCTGGGCTTCATTGGCAAAAATGGTGGCCATCGTCTTCTGCTCTTCCTCATTAATTCATCTCCATTTTACATCCTGTACAACACTCCTTTTCAGGAAATCTCCTCTATTTGTCTATTGTCAATTTTACATATCACTTGAATTCTTAAGGTCTATACCACATTTACTCATGTTATCTTTTACTTGAGAACATATTGCCTTAAGTGTCTTGTATTTTTGTTTGAAAATGATTAATTGTAGAACTTTCCTTTATTTAGACGCAAAGAAGAAAGGTAAAGAAAACTGTTTATAGAAGGTAGCAAAGAAAACCAAAGGACAGCCTGACCTTGTCACAGGTGGCCTAGTTGTTCTCTGGTCATCAACAATTCTCTGTTCTTTCCTGGACATCTATTTATAGAACAACAATAATAGCAATTTAGATTCTCTATTACATATGTTTTGAATTAGATAGAAAATGTGTTAAGAAAAGTATTCATTTTGAACATGTAGAATTTCTTTCAAAAGTTAAATTACAGGCAAAACCTGGAAGAGAGTTCAATCTCTATGTCAGATACCTTCAAATTTTAAACATCAATACATCAGATGGGAAGATAATTCTTGATGGAATTATTTCAAATTCTCATAAATGAGCTAGGCCCCTCATCTTATGACACTTGCTAGCTATTTCTATTAAAGTGGGATGACACAGAATATAGACACACATACAGCATATAAGCAAGACATTTGTGAAGGAGCCTATGAAGCAATGAACTGAATTCTTGATTTCCACCTTTTAAGAAGACACATTTAAAAAAACGAGGACTACTTTCATTCTATAATCATTTCACTGAGAAAAGCAGATGTGAGGTGAGATACAGGTTAGAAAGGACACAGTGTAAAACAGGGCATCAGTAAAAATGACTGAAAAGTCATTGTTTTGTGTTATCTGCCTCAGTAACCTGCCTGTCAAATGTCTCCCTCATAATTGTTTATGCCATGTTATTTTATCTTCCTGTCCTTAGAAAAGCCAAAGAGAGAATGGTGGACTAGGTAAGATATCTGTTAAGCAGAGCTCCTGGATTTTTTGATCCCAATTAAGGGAGCCTTGCTCAGGGCCACCATGAGTACTCTCCTGAACCTTGGCCTCAGTGGAGATACCATTAGCTCACAGCACTTCCCTACTGATAGTAGCCTGCCGTCTCTGTGGAAAGGCAGTTGAAATAACGGACTCTGTGCACCTGTGATTTAAGAATTGACTGTGTTCTCAAATATTATTTCAGGACATCACTCAATTCAACTTAAAGGGCTGGGCTTTCACATTTCTGTGCTGTTCTTCAAATAAACACATTCCTATCCTAAGAGTAGATAGACAACCACAACAGAAGATTATAAACTCATGATACATAATACATATTTAATTAAGATTGAGGTAAATTTTCCCAGATCCATAAACACACATATTTTTCTCATTGAAGTCAGCACATTTGAACATATATTTTGGAAGGCATATACATTAAAATTAGCTAAAATTGTAAAGTTTAAAGTTGGCAAGCTTATCAGAAAATAAGGCAAGATTTAGATGAAAAAGTCTCCAAGACTTAACTAAATAATCAATTATCATCACAAATAGACCAATAAACAAAGAAAGAAAAATAAGGATGGAAAAAAGGAAGAAAGAAAGAAAGAAAGAAAGAAAGGAACGGAAAGAGAAAGGAAGGAACACAATCAACTTTTTGGGTCCACCCTTCACAGTCTTCTTCTCTGATTGGGTGATCTAAATTCCACATGAAGAAAGACTTCATGCAGTGTGTAAATCCATCTAATGTTTATGATAAAAATGGAAAAAACAAAATCAAAGCAGTTTCAATAAAGTAGTGACTTTTTTGTTCCTTTATTCATAGGCATCTTTAAACCTGGCCTTCCACAGCTCCCACTGGTTGGCCTCAGAAACTCTCTTCTTTTTGTTTCCATTATAAGTTTCAAGTGTAAGTCATTTCCTTTCAGTGTGCAAAAAAGGATAAGGGTGAACAATGAGCATGTCACAGAGAGTAAAGAATAAGCCCACCCTTCTTCCTTTCTGGACTAGCCCAAGATAACTTATTTTGAAATAGGATACTACACAGTCCAACAGATTTACTCACAATGACCCCCCCAAGGAAACTGTCAGTGCTACTAATTTATGCTATGAATTTTAAAGTATAAATAAATATTAGTCTGGAGTAGTTTCTTTTGGAATGTTCAGCCTTCAAGTTTTCTAGTTTAGTTTTAACTGTACTACTTTAGTTATATATAGTTTCCATGTATGTGAATAAATCTGTGTCCAGCATGCAGAAACACATGGAATACATTTCCTGAATGCAGTAATGCAGACTGAACATGAATTAAACTCTTCAAAGACCCATGATGTGAGTTTCACATTTTCATGACCAGATGATGGTTTTCTTACTTTGAAATGCCCTTCAAACAAATATTTCTTTTCTCTAGAATCATGACTTATAGAACATTAAAAGTTTGAGAGATTAAAGGATGATGGGCTTTCTGTTTTTAGTACCTTTAACTACTCTATGTCATCCAATAATTCTTGAACACCTTATTTGAACAAACTAAGAATAGACTGCAATGTGAGCAATACATTAATTATTAAATCATTAAATTAAATTAGTAATTATTAAATAGACACATAACAATTAATAAATTATTAGCTAAGTTTTAAGTTTCTATCAAATAATTTCATATAAATATTAAATAATTAATTATTAAATAACTCTATTAGTTATATTGACAAAAATTTGAGATTAACTTCGCTAAAAATAATGTACATATATTTCTAATATTGTTCATTGTATTGTACCTATACAACTCATTTAATAGTGTAATGCAAATTTCTTGTCTTTGAAAGTTATTGTTATGAATTTATAGGATACTAAAGAAGTGAAGTTTAGTAATTAGTCAACTATTACATTCGAACTTGCAGTCACATTAGGTATCTTTACAATGTCAAACAGATATTTTAGAAAGACAGGTCATCTTCAAACTCTTCAGAGATCTACAGTTTATGGCATTTAACATGTTTTAATAACATAGGTGCCTTTTTTATGATGAGGCAAGTCTGCTCCTGGCAGCCCCAATATACATCAGAGAAGATGAAGGGTATCGAAGAAGCTCAACATGGAGTTTACTTTCTTTGTGTAGCAAAGGTAAGCTACTGGGCAAGAAAGTTCCCTTGCCTCAACTGCTGACAGTATGCTGTACAAATTGGACAAACAAGACACAAATAAGAGTGACTACAAACCTTGCTAAAACAAGGTGGTCCAGTCATTCAGATTATCCTGTTTCACAGATATGTCTGTAAGATATGCTAGGCCCATAGGCTGAAGATGGATGCCCCAAAATTGCAGAGCAACCTTGGGTGACTTTCCAGGCAGCAAGATTTTTCTGTCATTTCTCAAAATTTTTTGGAAGTCGTTTGCTCACACTTCCTACTTTCTTAGTTAATATTATTTCCTTCTTTGTGTCTCTGAGGGAGTTGATGACTAGATAGTGTAGTTATAGCTTTTCTTGTTTATCAGACCCAGTAAAGAAACTCACTAAATATGTATTAAATGTAATAGGTTTGAAAGACATTAAAAGATAATTTGATAATGCAAATTAGGATAGAACATAAATTAGGTACCAGACTTTGGACTAATCAAGAAAGATTAGATATGGACCTCAGACAGTGGAACCAGGATGTACTCCTGGTGCACCAAAGGACCTTGCAGGCACATCCCCCATGGAGGGATACTTTCTTAACCTAGAGACAGGAGAGAAGTCCTAGTCCCTACTTCAAATGACTTGACAGATTTGCATGACCCCCACCTGGAGGGCATCATCCTACATGTGGATGGGGGAATGGGAAGGGAGCGTGGTTGGGGTACATGTAAGGGGGGGGAGAGGGGAAGAGGGAAGGAGGGAGCGGGAACTGGGATCAATATGTAAAATAAAAAAATAAAATAAAAAAGTTACATAAAAAAGAAAGATTAGATAATGAAGTACTTTCTCTGAATTTGTCAAATACTAATAGACTAGACATTGTTGATATGGTTATTGCCTGCATATATTGTATATTATACTTATTGTATATAGTTTTCCTTATATTAGTTATAACTTTTTAAATTTTAGACAGTAAAGGGGGATATGTGGTGACATCTTGCTTGTACAAAGAAAGCCTGTCTGAAGGTCAGAGAATGGACCCTGGGACTAACTAACCATAGAGATCTGGAGGTCTGTACAGACAGACAGGAAATGAGTTAGCTGGATAGAAACAAGATATAAATAGGGAGAAAGAGGAACTTGCTCTCGTGTCTATGGAGATGCTAAGGAGATAAGATGTGGCACTGGCTTACTCATTCTTCTCTCTGATCTCTCAGCATTTTCTTCTATATCTGACTCTGGGTTTTTATTATGTAGACCAAATAAGAACTCCATTTACACATTGTCTAGCAGTGTAACTTTGGAAGTTACTCTGTCTTTATATAGCTCAGTTTCCTTACCCACCTGATGGAGATAAAGGAACAAATGAGATAATGTTGTGACACAACAACAAAACATAAGTGATCAACAATTGACAGAAATTTTAGTAACATTATAATTATTGTTTCACCAGTAAATATACTATTTTTTAAAAATATTTTATAATGAAATCTTCATCCTAAGTAGATAATATGGCTATACATTTTAAAAACAAATTCGACTTCCAGCCAGAGAAATCTAATGGGAACAAATAGTTCCCAACAACTTCAAAATTAAAAATGTGACAAACAAAAAACCAAAGTAACTGAAAAGCTATCACTTGCAAAATTTGTTCAACTTCATGTAAGAGCTTTAGGTGACTATGGCATTAACAACTAGACAAAAAATAATAACTGTACTTAGTATCCTAAAATCAATTACATGTCCTAAGATTCAAAATAATTACAACTATCATAAACCAAAGTTTTTTAATATAGTTACAATATACTGATATATATATATACATATGTATATGTATATATATATGAATATTTTGAAAAAAGTCATACAATTTGAATCACAGTTAAAGCAAAACTGCATTCAAGAAAAGACAAACTTCAAGAAATATACAAATGAGCAAAATTGACCCAAGAATAAGAAAAGAAACTTTTTCCACAGAGTGAAGCCCACTGCTGTACTGTATCACTGGTTTATATTTGCATAGACTCTTTGAGAAAGTGAGAACACTCACAGCACATTCTACGATGGTCTTATGAATTAAACTCAGGTTGTTCAGGCGTTATGACAAGTGCCTGCTGTTCTGCCTTACCAGCTCCTAGACTCAATGTATTTTGAAAATCAATAACAACCAAAACAAACCCATATAACAGTGATGATATAGCTAACTAGTGAAACTTAAAACCAAGCATACAGAGCTGATTTATTCCAGTTCCATTGAATTAATAAAACCGAAAACTTAATAAATAGGAAAACTAGGAAAAACTCACATGCATTAAGTACAAATGCAACATCTACTCCAGCCCCCTCGTTTTAAAACTGACCAATTTCAATATGTGGTACTGACTTCCATTAGAGCATGGTTGACCTGTCAGGGCCTATACACTTAAAGAAAACTATCTTCCCAACTCCTGGAAGCTATTAACTCCTCAACGTTGTGCCAATATCCATGGCAACACTGGGGTTTTGTCTGTCTTGACTATAAACATGTCTTGAACATGCTGTCATACTCACTGTCACTTCACCAGCAGTTGCCTTGCTTTGTTTGGAAAACATAGTTTTCTTGTAATCATCTACTACCTTTTGCTTGTAGGATTTTTCTGTTATCTCTGCTACATTACTCCTAAGGTTTGTGAGGAGGGGTGTGGAATAGGTGTCACATGTAAGGCTGAGAAATCCACAATTACTCTCTGAACATTGAGCAATTGTGGATCTCTGTGTTAATCACCACCTTCTCCAATAAAAGTTTATCTGATGAAGAATAAGAGACAGACTAATCTTTCAGTATAGCAATAAGTCAGAGGAGTCAGTCTAATACTATTCCCCTTTAGATGGATCACAGTAAAAGCTTCTCCCATAGTGGGTATGACCTGTCTATCCACAAGTTCTTGGCTCCAGTAATCATTCCAGATATTGGTTTCAACTTGTAGAAAGAATAGTTTCTAAAGTGGTTGGTTTCTTCCATGGCATTGCTATCATTATGGTAATATACTGCAGGGATAATCATTTTTGTTGTAGTTCTCAAAGTTCACAGGTGGATAAGACTAATTATTGCTTTTCTCCTCTGGTATCATACATAACACCTTTTATCACAGTGAAAACTAGTAAGTATGGATGAAGTTTCCAGTTTAATTTCTCCATGATCTGTGATTAAGTTTGTGGCATCTCCAGCAATAGGGTTTTCATGTTTCAATTGTGGATGATAACAAGTTCAATAGCAACAGCCTTTAAAATTTACTGGCTTAAGGGACATCACTGACCAAAAACCACAGAAGAGGTTGTCCATTCCTGGTAAAGGCATTTTTATTTATTAGCTGCTTATCTAGTATAGGTCCTCATTGCAGGATGTTTCCATTTAAACTCTTTTTATATGTGTATTTGTAAATATTTTAGGAAACTTCTACAATAGGTCATTTCCATAGGACTCTTATGAAATATCTTTATTGTTATTGTCCCCTCATACTCCATCCTCTGGCCTTCTCTCCTGTACTCCACTCCATTATAGCATTCCTGTCCCACTCTTCCCACTGTATCACTATCTTTTATCTATCATTCCTAGAAAGTCACCCCCTCACATGCCTTATTACTGGTTTCGTGACATCAATGAGTATTTCATAAGAAACATGTACATATTTAAATATTCAAAACTAACATCTATAGATGAGAGAAAAAACTGTAAGCTTTGTTTTTCTGGGTTCCCTCATCCAGAATGACTGTTTCTAATTTGAATCCCATAAGTTTAATAATTTCATTTTTCATGATCGCTAAATAATATTCCATTGTGTAATGTGTGGCATTTTCATTATCTATTCAGGAATGTTTAACAAACAAGTCAAAGACAACTTCTTCAAGTGACAGGGAAGTTTCAAAAGAAAATCTATAGCTAGAATAATCTTTATGGTGAGAATTCTCATTTGTCCTCAAGGACTGAAAATCAACAGAGATATCTATTCCTGCCACTTCATTTTAAAACTGTGGGACAATGAAGCAGTACTAGAAATGGAAAATGGTTGAAAATAGAAACTTGGATAGTGGTGATAGATACAAAGTATATCAAATCATAATTGTTGGCTTATATTGTATGTGAATTATTACCCAATAAAACCATTAAAATAAGGAAGAAACTGTTTCATTAAAAATAAAAAGGGCAGCTGGGCAGTGGTGTTGCACACTTTCACTCCCATCACTCAGGAGGCAGAGGTAGGTGAATCTCTGAGTTCAAAGCTGGCCTGGTCTACAAAGTTAGTTCCTGGACAGCCAAGGCTACACAGAGAAAACCTGTCTAAAAATAATAGTAATAAGATAAAATATAAAGGGCAAAAGCTAGAGAGATGACACTGGTTAAGACCACATGTTGTCTGTTGTGGTATCTTCCTGCTAGGGTTTGCATTAGGTTATTCTTTCATTGTTCAATATGAATTTATTATTTTTATGAGAAGAATCACATTGGAATTTTGACAGAGATTGTAATGCTAGACTAGAGTTGCTTATGTAACTATTTCCACAATAGTAATGCAGTCGATACAGAAAGATGGAAGGTCGTTCTGTGGTTTAGAATACAATATCGACACACAAAAATCAGTAGCTTTCATATGTTCCAGGGGAATGAATGGGCTTAAAAGTTTTTATATAGTATGAGGTGCTCCAGACTAAGAAACATAAAACCACAGACCTGGAAAGGTTTAATAGTGGTAGGTGGGAAAACAGGGAAGGGAACAGAATAACAAAGACTAAGACTGTATTCTAAAAACTAGATCATGCTTGTTAGTTTTTGAGGACTTGACACAAACTAGAGGCACCTGAGAAGTATGGGAATGCCTGCATCTGACTGGAATGTAAGTCTGTGGGAACATGTCTTCCTATGTGAAGACCATTGTGGATAGTGTCATCCCTTTGGCACGTAGTCCATGGTTGTACAAGAAATCTGGTTGAGCAAGCCATGGAAAGCAAACCAGTAAGTGGAAGTCCTCCATGGTCCCCACTTCAGTTGATGTCTGCAGATTCCTGCTTGAGTTCCTCCCCTGATTTTCTTATCACAATGGACTATTATTGGAAATATAAGATAAATTAAACCTTTCCCCCCTCCAACTTGCTTTAGGTGATGAAGTTTATAATGTCAACAGAGAAGCCAACTAGGACATTGTATGGAAACCTACTAATTTATAAGCTAATTAGAATATTTAATTTTTAAAAGAGTTTGAATATATTGAAATGTCCTGCATGCTCCATCCAGAAACCATAATTTTTAAATGTAAATCCTATTGCTAGGTGTGGGATAATTCTCTAAGAGTTTTTGGCTCCAGAGGCATTTTTAAAAATACAAACTTGGGTTGGAGGCATGGCTCAGAAGTTAAAATCACTTATTTTCACAAATGAGGTTTGACCCCCTGCATTCACATGGTATCTTGCAACCATGTGTGATTCCAGTTCTAGGACCCCTTAAGCCAGTCGACATGCAATGGTACATATATATACATACATATATACATGTAAAACAGTCACACACATAAACATAATAAATAATAAAATAAATAAATAAAATCTAAAAGATTTTAAATAAAACAAAACCAATACAAGCTATAGTTATTGCTCTTGGTTATCCACTGAAACTATGCTATAAGGTCCTATTGCTAAAGACACCATGCACTTTGAATACAGAACATGCACAAAAAATTAAGATGAAAATGAGTTGGAAGCCTCTTCCCTGCTATTTAGAACACCAGCCTTCCAATGGTACAATACTGGCATTGCAGTAAACAACTGGTTTCTGATTGGACCCGAAGCCTGCTCTGTAGGAGGGAATATATGCCTGTTGTTACAAATTCAGTGAGAAATCTATGGATGAGAAATCACAGGTCCTGGGGAAATCACAGGATGGGGACCTACTACTGTGTTTTGCTAAATGAACACACACACACACACACACACACACACACACACACACACACACACACACACACTAAATAAAGAAGTAAAGAAAGAAAAGAAAGGAAAAAATTATTGTCTTTCATGTCTCGATCCTATCAGACAACATCTGTGTATATATTTATGAGTGTGATATAGTTTACACTGGCTATTGGTGGACTAGTATGGAGAAGAGAAGAAAAAAAGAGTGGGAAAAAAAAGAGGTCTTGAAGATGTGGGGAAGTGCATAGTACATATGTGACATGGAATTGAAAAGTTGGCTATGAGAAGGTAGAAGGGTCCAATGTGAGTAGTCAAAGGTCTGGGGAGTAGATGGGACAGTAGAATTAACAAGTTTTGTTTGAAATGTCATAAAAAAGAAAACCTTAATACTGTGTATTCTAATGAAGATAAACACCACAACACTTTATGGGGCTTCTTTGGAGATAGCTCAGTTGCCAAAGAATTTTCCTTGAAATCATGATGCCTAGAGTTTGGTGAGGATACACAGGGCTGGGCACAGTGTTGTTCTTAATGTTGAAGAAGCAGAGCCTTGAGGCTCACTGGTGAATCAGCCTGGAGTTACAGGCCTGCGAAACATGAAGCAAAAATAAAAAGTTAGTAGAACACAAGAAAGGTTGTTGAGGTTGACCCCTGGTCTCTAAAAACACTTACATGCACACTCTCCCACACGTGAACACAGGCACAGGCACACACATACAGATTCATTTTATGTGCATGATTTGCCTATTATCTAGTAATATAGTTTTATCATGTTATGGTTGTAAGTAGTTGGCAAGAAGACAGAAGAAAGCATGTATTACATGCATATTTTGAAGGTAAAAACTTGAGTATTCTGTGTCTTTAGACTCATTCCCCTTAGGATTTACCTTTATAAGACACATTGCTGAAGATATCCCTCTGGTGAATTCTTACAAATGAATTTTGCAACAGCAATTTGTTTACATAAAACCTTAAAAATCAAGCAAAGTATATTATTTACACATGAGAGATTCTATTCTGAGTCTGCATACATCTGGCAGAGCTCATATTTTCAGTTAATTTAAATAAGTAAGTGTTGTAATGAGTGCCTTATATTTAATTGCTCTACACTGTGAAGCTTCTGCATCAAATTTTAGAATATGTTTATAAGAATGAAATCTCTCTTATGGTATACTTCTCTGTCACTTATCCTTTCTCTGTCATCTCTATGTCTCCTAATGAAGAGTACAGAGAATGTTTAAAGTTATTATTATCAATGCCCTGCAGTTGAACACCCTTTCCCTGGTGGGAAATGAAAAGGGATTCTGGAAAAGAGTGAGGGTATAATGGTTATGGCTGGCTTTAGAAGTAGGGAGACTTGGGTTGAATCCTTACCCTGTTCATGAACCATTCATTCAACAGACATTTATTAAGTACCTGCTTTGTGGTAGCATTGATCTAAGTTCTGCAAAAGTAATAGTGGATAAAAAGATAGATAGCACACCAATCTCAAAGACAGGTTAGTTTAGACAAGAGGTCAGCTATGAATTGCATAATCGCATTAGTAAATTGTTCAGACTGTAACTAAAAGTCAAAGCCTCTGAGAACAAAAGCATAGTAATGAAGTGACAAAGATTGGACACCAGGAATGAAATGTTTTTGAAGTTCTGGGATCGAGCTCAGGGCCTTTCTCACATTATGCACGTGCCTAACAATGAGCTGTATCTAGACTCTTGAGCCCTGAAATGGGATAATTTCTAAAAACATCTCTTACCACATACCTGTTTAAAATAATATAGATATAGTATGTACTAGCAATTACTAGGGCAGGCATGTTTTAAATTTTGAAGGCATCACTAAAATTAAAGTATTTTTATGAATCAAATTTATTCTTGTCAAACAAAAAAAATATAATTACCTGCATGTGTTATCATTCCATTTGACCATTTAAAAGGAAATTCCAAGTCAAAGCTCTCAGGACTGCAGTTTGCAGGACTGCAGCAGCACAAGCAGTTTCTTTCACTCACAGTCTCAATGCACATATTGCTCCTTTGGCATTTACTCCTTAATAGAAACTTGGTGTTCTAGACTTCAGACGACTTATACCTGAGACATGCTACATGTGACTATGAGTGAATACACACTTGATATTTAAACAGTGGTGTGCAGCTGAGTCCATGTCAAGAGCTGCCTATATAATTGGGAGCTCTACAAATTAACCTCTAAACAGAATGTTTTTAAGCAATACTAATTTGATGTGTATATAAATATTATTCACATTTGTAAATATATCAATTGTTTAGAATTTAGACACACAAAGTAATTATTCAAAAAAGATACCAGCCATTTTACACTCTGAGACACCCTGGTTTAAAGGACATAAATGTGTGTACATTTATTGTAAGAAATTGGGTCATGATTTACAAGATATGTGGCCAGTTTTCTGGACTCCCAATGGCACCTTAAAAGGTGGCAATCTAGAAACATTGAAAGAACAGCTCAAGGCAATCAAGAAGAGGGCCATTCTTAGTCACAGTGGACAGTATTTTGTTCTATGCCTTCACCTGACTGGATCAGATTCCAGTTATAGAGAAAATCTGTTTTCTTTATTCCATTCAAATGTTAAAACCATCAACAAATGACTTCAGAGACACATGCAGAATGAGGTTTGATCACACACACACACACACACACACACACACAAACACACACACACACACACACACACACACACACACACACACACACACACACAGGCTTCTTGTGGTCCAGTCAACCTGACAAATTAGTCATCACAGTGGATCCACTTTTAGTGAGAAGGAAATGTTTGGAATGATCCAAGTGTTTCTAGCTGAGACCATTTGGTGATTGGTGGCTCATTTCCTCAGGGAATGCTAGAAGAGCAGTAGATTTTAAGTTAAACATCAAAAGGTCTATTGTGAACTTCCTGAGTTTGGGGTGACTTAGTGGCATTAATAGATAGATACACCAGTGCAAACAGTCTGGTACTTAAAGGAGAAGTTCAGTTTAGAAAGAATGACATGAGAGTCAACAATTTGCTGATGCCAGTGGGAGACCACAGTATAGGGAGAAAGAAAGAGAAGTCTGAGACAGAAAAGAATCCCAAAGTCAGTGTTTGGATAGTTATACTATTTACTAATTACATTAGAATGGAGACCCAGAAGTCTGGACAGTGGGGGCAAATGAGTACTGAGGTCTCAGGTGAGAGTAGAACTGTTTGACCCAAGCTGAGTGATGGTGAGCCCTGGAAGTTTCAGTCAGTGAAAGAAAGCAAACTTGAGACTGAGAATTAAATTCGAGAAAAATCTGACTGTGAAAAACAGAAGAGAAGTAGGGTTGCTGATCACATGATTATTAATAAAGGGTTTCACAATGTCTTCCTTTCTACACTCCCCCAGCCAAAATCAACTGCCTAATATAATCAAAGTAACAAAACATTTTACCTATCTCTCAGTAAATACATGTGAAATAAACATATCTCACAGCCTGACATCCTTCTCTTTGGAAGGCTATTCTCTTTATTTTACTTTAATTGGAACAATATAATATAGTTTATTAAATATAATATCTTACAGTAAATAATTATATATCAATGCTGTATACATGATTAAAGCTTTCTTGTAGGATACCCAATCTCTAAAGCAAACTGGACTATTGTTCACAGGATTCAGGCAAGTTCTCAATATCATTATGTCCTTTTCCTGAGGCCTCGTGTGATAAATGAGTCTTTTCTCTGCATATGGAATGTACAATTTCATTGGACAGGCAAAGGCAAATGTAACTGATACTATTTCCCTTAGCAGGGGAGCATAAAACAGCTGCACTTTATTTTAATCCTAGAAAGACAAATCTCAGGGAGTCATTTTGTCTCTTTCTCACCCATTTCATGACTTGGTTTTCTCCACCAACCAGGAAGTGTTATTTACTCTACATCTTCTTGTGCTGGGCTCTTAAGTGAAATATAAACAAAACCTTCTAGCCATCCACCCTAAGCCAGGACCACACACCTGTAACCCTCGACACTGCTTTCCCCAGAACCCATCTTAATGCAACATTTGGCAAACAGCTTGATAATCTCAAGGGTGCTTCCAGAATCATTTGGTGTGAAGGCAGGGAAGAAAGACAGGATTACTTTAAAGGGTGATTTTGAGGTGCGGACTGTGTATCCCCTCTCCCCCACCACTCATGCACTACTGTTAAGGAAGTCTCTCCTTTGCAAAAAGGAAGGTGTGTTTTTAATGAGCAATAGACATTAAAGGGAATTTGGGGCCTCTTAGAATCACCAGCATCACAGCAAGCTTTCAATTACAGGGACATCTGTTGGGAATGCAGGGTAATCTCCATCCAATGTCAGTTGCTAATCACATTCACCTGGCCAAGCACCAGGCAGCCCTAGCACTAGGACAGACTGCTTATTTCCTTGTGTTCAATCACACTGAATTAAGGAACCACCTGGGCAATGTGTTAGTTTCTACCTGCTGACCGACCTAGTCTAACAAGATGCACAGAAATCAACCTTCTAAGCATACAGAATGCAGCTCTTCTCTTGCCTAGAAAGGGAAACAGAACAGAGAGAAAGAAAAAGCCCAAGATTGGAAATACACAAGATGCTGTCAGGGAACCAGCATTCCTTTGGGACTTTTTGTCCTCTCAGCATTGGACATAAAGAGGACAGCCTTTCTATTTTCAGAATTATGGCATTTAAATGAAATCTGAATAATGGACAGATTGCTTAGTGGTTAAGAGCACTTGTATCTCTTCCAGACGAGCTAGGTTGAGTTCTCAACACTGTAAGGAATAAGATTTTTCCTGCCTGCTGCCAGTCTAGACCCGCCACCTAGCCAGCCCCAAATACCCAAATAACACACAGCGTCTCTGTATTTGATAGAATGCTGTTGGCCAGTTGTTTCTTATCGGCTAGCTCTGTCTTAATTATTAACCCATTTCTTTCTATTTCCACGTGGTCCCTTTCCCTACCCCTGGAATTTTGGGATAATAGTCATCTTCTTTGGGTTGGTTTAATTATTTAGGGTTGGGTATGGAAGGTGATGCTTACACTTGGGTTTATCTTTTAGACAGGAATAGGGTATGGTTGGGAAAGGTATGGTTTAGATGGGATATAGGTAGATTAGCCTATTTTCTTGTTAATTTGAGTAAGAGTGAGATAATAGTATTTTACAGTTTACATTGTTATATATTCTTATATCTGGTAAGCTATGTAAAATTAAGTTTATATTTTGTTATATTGTGTGAAATCTTTCCACTTATGATGTTTTATGCACATTATTTTTACCATATTCTATGTATGTATACTTTTACTTATGTTTGACATTTTGTATATTGATACAATTTAGGCACATTTATTTTTGCCATATTCTATGTATGTATACTTTTCTTGTATTCAAGACATTTTGTATATTGATACAATTTGGGATATTTATCATGCTGCCCTTTATAGTTCTACCACTTGTCTTGACATTTCTACTTTACCTCTATTTTAGGAATTTATATGTATGTATATGTACATAGTTATATTGTTTAGGTATTTGTTCCTGCTTTACTCAGGGAAGTTTTAATCAGTTTTTTAGCTAAGTTCCTGAGTATTACAGATTATCTTCACTCTTGTTTCCTGTACCTATGATTAGTCAGATATAGATGCTTAATCTTCAATCACTTCATAGACATGCAGAACATGGCATTTAAATATTTTAATATTAGTACTCCGTTGACATGAGACACTGTTGCTCCTGACAGCACCATGCACTTTCCCAAAAATATGTTGGACACTGTTGTTGCTCCTGCTGGAATTCATTCTCGCCTCAGCTAATGGCCTCATGGGCAAAGAACTGCCCCCACCTTGACCATTGATTTGGACATGTAGTCCTATGTGCTTGCAGGAGACAAATATAGAAGACTGCTGGACCTTGCCAAGTCAGGGTAAGACAGCCATTTTACCTCCCTGCTGTTGTTGTAGTCTGTCAAGTTCTCTTGGCCTTAGCCAAAACTGGGTGTACCAAAGTTCCTGTGAGACCTAGGGTGACTGTCCAGGTAGTTTGCTGTTTCTGTCTTTGCTGCACCTTTTGGAAGTTGCCCATCTGCACTTTCTGTCTACCCTAGTATCGTTATTTTCTTTCTCAGGTCTTGATGAGGCTGAAGATTAAACTATCACAACTATTATTCTCTCTTCTTAGTTAGATATATTAGGTACTAGACTTACATTATCCAGCTTAGGACAACTCTATTATAAACTTTATTATGCCTTCACCCTAGGACTAGATATGTAGGTCATTTTGTTTTCAATTTTCCTTTTCTTAGAGCATACTTGTTATTCACTGTTTTGTATATAGTTTTGTATCAAGCCTAAATCTTTTCTTTAGACTAAAAGGGGAATTGTAGTGAGATATTCACTTTGTCTCCTTCTGTGGCACTGACCACGCCCATTGGGGAGTAGAGCCATGGGCAGAAGTGACCTGTGGAAGGAGGTCTGAGGAAGAGCCGGGCACTCGGACAGGAGAGCATCCAGTGGAACTTGCTGGTGTTCATCTGTCTAGGTTGTAAGTTATTTGTCCCTGAATAAACATCTATTTGGCCTATTTGTTTATCCTGATCCTTATTTAACCGCAATATACCACCAACATGGCAGCTAGTAACTGCCCCATAACTCCAGCTCAGAGGATCTGACGCCCACTGCTGGTCTCTGTGAGTAGTGCATGCACATGTGGCACTGGGAATGTATGCAGGCAAAGCACACCTAAACTTGAAAAAAAAAAAAAAAAGAAAGAATCTGTTCAAACAGAAATCTGATATCTGATCTGTAGAGAGTGAAACTAAACAGCAGAAGTGTCCATGTAAGACTGGCCCAAACATTGGGTGATTACTCAGCCTAAGTTGGACTACACTTTACTAGACATACAAAGAATAGATGAAGATAAAGTTGTTGCCTTCTTCAGTTGGCTTTGCCTATTTAGATCCAAACTGAATTTTTTTCTTTATCAAGTTGTCATTCTGGAAAAATGGTTTGATAAAACTGTCTCGTCTCATATTACTGAGGGCCATGTATGCATGGGAAAGACTCTCTGTTACATAGAAATGCCTTCCTTTCCCTAGCTTAGCGTGCAGAACATTTCTCTTAGGTTTAGTGGTCACTTCTATACCATTATGTATGTATTAAAATCAAGTTATAATGATAATGTTTCCTTTAATATTAAGAAATAATTGTATTTGAGATGAAATGAGTGTAAATAGCTGGCTTGGCCACATACTTACAGGTTATTAAAATGATTAATAATCAAACTCAGGCCTCCCTCTCAGCATTTATAAGCAATTGATACATTGTAATAAGAATTAACACTAACATAAGTTCTTGCAGAGTCCATAGTTCCCAGAAGCCACCTCTGTTTTCTGATGGAGATAATCAGTAAGTAGATCTCCAAGGCATCTATTAATCACTGTCAATTTTTACTAAATAAAGGTTCTGATTGGCTGCTCAGGAATTGCCAGTTGCTAAAGGAAACTAGGAAACCTTGGTAAAATATCTATTCTTCCATTATAGAAATGCTTGTTAGTTGAGATCATAAATAGCTGTAAATGAAAGGAAATAAATCTAAAGGGATAAGTGCATAGATTTACTGAGTTTTAACAAATGAGTGGTAATAACTATTTTAGTAAAGGCAAATGAATGAGAGAAGTTAATAAATATATGCTAAATCTCACATCCAGCAAACAACCATCTCTAGTACATAGAAGCTTGCATCCCCTATGTACCTTTAAGCTCAAATATTCATGTTAATGTAATGGTTGGTCACAAGACATCCATAACACCAACATTACATCTGAAAGCTAGGATAGAAGTATCAGCTGATAACAATGTAATTTTAATAGTTGCTTTAGAGTTAGGTACAGCTGGTTGACAATGTTAATAACTTTCTACACTTAGATATTTGGGTATGCAATTTTATATTCTTCTTACCTAACAACTATGTCCTTACAGAATGAGTGGTTCAATTTCCTGTTTAAGATCGAAATAACTGGAATTTTATCCATTAAACCTGGTAATAAAGTGGGAAATATTGTCCTTAATATTCAAATGATGCCAAATCTCTGTCAGTCTTACTATTCTTGTCTCTTTTGCCCTCCTACAAAAGAAGCAGTGGTCTTGCTTTCTCAGAAGAAGTCTGGACAACTTGTCTGTGTATGTTTAGATGCTAAATCTTTCACTTCAATCACAGAGTAGGTCAAACAACCTATCATTTGTTCCAGGTCATTTGGGATTTTAGCAGAGCACTTTGGTTCTATCTGTGTTTGAATCAAGGGAGATACAGAGAGATTTATAAACCATGTTGTCCCAGAATAAAATATACATTAGGAGACAGAGATTGAGAAAAAAAGCTATCCCAGAATAAAACCTACATGGAGAATTTAAAATTTCACTTGAATGTCCAAATGACTTTTTCTGTTTTTGCATGGCTCTTTCCATGGTCTGGATGTACTTCCTATATTTTTCTATCATGAGAAAAAAACTCTTCAAGAATTCATATATTTGAATTTTCTTAGGCATATCAGTATGTTTATGGTTCCTGCAACCAAATGGGCTATTCTAAGATATTTACAATATCTTTAATTTAAACCAAGTTATTTTGTTGCTCTCCACTCACTATTAATTTAATTTTTAGCTATATATGATATCAATATATTTTCTAATAAAATGACCTTGATAGTCTTTGCTTAGTTGATACTTATTCTAATGAAAAGTTTTCATTTGAGGTTATGAATTGAAAAGCTAACATCAAATCTCATTTTTCGTGGATAAATTCTACTAACTCTTGTCACCAGAGTATGTGAATGTGTGTACACACTTGTGCATATATGTGTGGTGGTCATGGCAGCAGCATGTTCATTGAATGAAAGAACAATTCTGTGAAGGTCTGAGGATTACCTTTTAGAAAATGCTCAGCTGAGAACTGCTGTCTTCTGTCCCCACCAGCAATGTCTAAAGCTATTGCCTCTGGAATCTCTGAGGCCATTCTATCTTATTGAGAACATTATACAAGATGAAGAAACAAAGAGATAGTAAGTGTACTGGAATCATGGGTTGTTGATCCTATTTCTTTGTTAAATCCTGAACTTATAAATACCCATTACCATACTAGCTAGTATGTTACACCCCCTAAATGTGCTAAGAAGTCCTGATGGTGTGGACAGTAGTAAAGCTTTGTCTGTTACAGTCTCTCCAAAAGACTAACATAGGCTGTTTCACAAAACAGTCCAGGAATTTCTTCTGGGGCAAAATGAGCCTGCACATGTGGGATCGGAGTTTGCTGACTTGTGTTTTACATTTCTTGAAATTTAATACAGTAAAGCCAGTGTCATCTTGAGGAGACACCATTTCATCCATTACCATATCATTTCTTGGGAAGTTTACATAAATAGTTCAGTGTGAATTGGGGAAGGCACAAGTGAGGTGTGAGTTCATAATTGTGCAAAGAAAATGGCATGCTAAGAACAACAATGGGATGCTTAGGACAACACTGGGATGTGTAGAACAATAATGGGATGCTAAGAATAGGCAAAGCTGGTCAAGAACCAAGGTAGATACAAAACTATTTCTTGTGCTCAGGAAAAAGGGTTGGTCATCAATATCACTTCCTGATGTGAACTGGTATGGAATTTATTTGTAGTTTAGTCTTATCAAACCTCATGTTAATATATATTTGAAAGCATATCTTCTGCACTGTTGTTTTCCTTCACTAATTCTTTCATCTGTGTGTTTTTTTTTTCCAGTAAAATCCGGTGCTAATATACATTTTTCTTATCTGTAATCTTTCTTAAGTTAATGGACTCAGTTTATATTTTTTATGAGTCTTAATATTTCAGAGAAAATATGAACAGCATCTTTCTTGCACAGCCTGGAATGAGGAATATTTACATCTGTCATTATAGTAAACACATATGCACACGTAATATAAGACAAATGATTTAGCTTTTGGCTCAGTTCATTTGTTTTAATGTAATGCAAGAATAAAGATGTCAGCAAGGAAGTTAAAGGGTTTAACAAAAGTTAAAATGTCATTTTGTGTATTAGTGTTCATTTGAGGTCACTTCCATCCATATACATGAGGATTCATCCAGAGGCCCAATATGAAATGGGGATTAAAAAGGCCACTTCCAACTCTTTAATGCCTAGTTACTTTTTATTTCAGAAATAGCTCAAAGTAACTTCAACAGTTAACAGTGGTAAGTGTTTTTGAAATAATAATAGAACATAGGCATACTCTCCAAATACTGTGGGAGCCTATAGTTCTCTTCATGAAAACACGGTAGCAGGAAGTAATAAGTGCCAGTCACGTGCTTTGCATATGACTGGAGGTGACCTCTGCATTGGGGTTACTGTGAAATAATGTAGTGAGGTACAGATGATTGTTAGGGCTTATGATTCCACAATGCATTATAAAAATGGGAAAATGCATTCTATATTTGAGTCCTCTGAATGTTTTAATTAAAAAACCCTTTAAGCTGTGTTACACCGTTTATGCAGCTGAAAAGACTGAACTGTGTGCAAGCCATTATCATTTACAAAAGGAAGAAAGCCATTTTCTAAATTTGGAACAGTGAAATATTTTAATTTTGCTATTATGTCTACTATTTGTCTTCATAAGGCACAGTCCCAGAGGCCTCCGCCACTATTAAATCCAGCATTCCACGTCATGCCTATGATTCAGTACCTCTGAGAGCGGAGTTCCTTAAGGAAGTCTGCTGCACTGATCTCACTGGCAGGCTCTCAACCAAGAAACTACTTCTTTCACTAAGGCAAGATAATGTTCTGCTTTTTTTTTCTTAGTTGCACAGTTAAATTGGCTATTTATTGAACCTTAATCATTGCTTAGCTTACTGATGAGAGCAAAGGAGAGAGTAACACACACACACACACACACACACACCACAACACACCTAATCCTAGTGGGTTAGAACTGACTGTGTGTCAAGTTCACTGGGTGATTTTTAGCATACTCTGTCAGTATGTGGAAGAGGAGTTCACTTTACAAACAAATATATATAGGCCTTGTACCAATCATGGAATCAAACTGTACTTGTATTTTCAGAATTTACTAACCCCTCTCTCTTGAACTAGATTGTCACCTCACCTCTCTAGTCAGATGTGTCCAGGAGGGTTTTACATCACTAGCAAACTCCCCAACTCCCCAATTTCATATGCAGAAGAAACCTTGATAAACCAACTCCTGATTGTGCCTTCTCTCATCATGTTCATCCTGTCCAATAGTTCATTAGAGCTTGGTGTGAGGCAACCACTCTAATGTAAAGTAGAATGGCAAATACTTTTGTTGAGATAATTCACCAACTTGCTTTTGTTAAAATGTGACAACACTTAGCATTCATGAGCTTTAAGTGATACTTAGGTAATCTGAATGGGCCTATGGAAATACCTTTTACTATTTAGTTAAGATATTTGTATGATTTTTATCAACTTGATGCAAACTTAAGTCCTGAGGAACAGAAAACCTTAATTAAGGAATTGCTTCCATCAGATTGACCTGTGGGCATGTTTAGGAGGCATTTTCTTGATTAATGGTTGATGTGAGCCCAGTTCACTATGGAAGATGCTACCCTAAATAGGTGGTCCTGGTTTGTTTATAAAAGCAAGTTGCATATGCTATAGGAAGCAAGCCAGTAAGCTTGTTCCTTCAATAGTAAGTGTTCCTACATGGCTTCTGTTTCAGGGTCTGACACCAGGTTACTGCCTTGATTTCCCTTAATGGTACACTGTAACTGTAAGTTAAAATACTTTCCCAATTGTTTGGGGCCAGGTTTCATCACAGCAATGGAAAAATCAGTAGGACACAGGAAAACACAAGGCTATACCTTGCAAGTTAGCATGTGTTAGATAGAGTTCAGGCAATAAGATTAAAACAATTCTTCCTGTGGGGGCATTTACAGTCTTCAAAATTTTGGTAAGCTCCCATGGTTGTCTTCTGCCTGCTTTGTACACTTCATTTGCCCTTTGCGATCAAATTGTCTTGCAGACTCGATTGTCATCATTTCCTGTGTCCTGTTGCAGCCTGCCTTGACCACCAGAATGAGTACTTGCCTGAGATCCATATCTTTGTAGGCTACCAAGGGTCCTTTCACCCCATTGCAGACTCTTGTAAGCAAGATAGGTATAAGATATCTATGCAGCAAGTGCTGCTAGGGAAAGTACAATCTTCTCTCCCGAAACATATGAGCCTTTTCATTAACACCATCTGAGTTTCCTTCCCAGCCTTCAGTACCATTCTATCCTCTGCTTTAGGAATTCAGCTCCTTTTCTATTTTCATGTAAGTGAGTTCATGTATTATTTGTCTTTCTGTGTCTGGCATTTTTCACATATTGTCCTCTAGTTTCATCCACACTTTAACTTAAGGCAAGGTTTACTGCCATATTAACACTAAATAATATTTTATTTTGTACATATATACCTTATAACCTTCTGAGTGTAGTCCAGGCTGCCCTCATGATCCACTCCATCCTGCCTCAGACTCCCAAGTTTTGGAATTGTAGACATACTCCACCATACCTGGGGCAAAGTTTCTTTAGCTATACATTTGGAGACAGAGACTTAGATTGTTTCCACATATGGCTATTGTGAAAATGTGTACTGAACATGGAAGTGCAGATAGCCCAAAAAATAGAAAATAAATGACCTCTCTTTTCAGAACACAGTCTTACTGATACTCTAAAGAGCTAATAAAACATAGTTAGAAGTAATAATCAAATTCAGTAAAGTAGGATATCAAATCAGTATGCGCACATCAGTCTCATTTCTATATAGTAACAGCAGTCCATTCATGAACACAATAAAGGAAACAATCCTATTTCAATAGTATCACAGAACAAAACAGCAACAAACTAAATGAAAACCAACAGCAAAGAACCCTTAAAAGTTAAATTTAGCCAAGCTGGTGAAGATGTACATATCTTGATGATAATGTATTGATGGTGCCTATGTTTGAAGTTATGCAGGTGGGGTATTTAAAGTATCCACTATTAACATCCCTAGAGACACCCGACCTTCACATACTCATTTTCTTACTGAAGAGATCCCAAAGAAGCTCAATGAACACTTCCATTGCCAGCTTTTCTTGACTGGAGGCCCTGAGAAGGTATCAAACACAGCTTTGTGCTTCACTTAGGGACAACCTACCAACAGGAAATTGCAAGAAACTCAGTGCCGAGGGAAACTAGATCCTGTAAAAGTGTCACAAAAAGTACTGTACTCCCCCTACTTGAATAAAGATGCCCAAGTCTTGTGTCTTCACATATCACCAGATGTCTCAATGTATAATGTGAGAGCTGCATGTCGTGAACTTTTACCTTTCCTGAAAATTTTAATGCTGCCTTGTTGAAGCAGCCTGGCCTCCTGGCTCAACAATTATTCCTTTAACCACCTACTAAAGCATTATTTTGAATGGCAGAGACATCTTCAATTAATTTGATAGAACTTAGAGATAATTTCCCACAGTTTCTGAACCACACGATCCTTCCTGTGAAAGACAAGCAATGTAGTGATTTGGCATATGTGGCGATTAAAATCTACTTAGTCCCAAGCACTTCTCATGCAGTCTTGCTCTGGGGAACTAGAAAATTCAGAAAGCTGTTCACATGGAGTAGAAACAATAATTAACAGACAGGAACAGCCACATTATGCTTACTTCATCTGTGGTCAGATATTCACCCTCATATGATAACATGGACTTGGTTTCATAAATCTATTTGACCATGACAGTATTCTCCTTAGCCCTCAGATGCAATCAGCTTCCTGCTAGGTGTTCAAGGGTAAAATTAGGATCAGACGTGAGGTAATTCAATATGATTTCTTGAGCAGAATCTATTGTGAGACCAATATTAAGTTAATGGAATGGAAATTAATAGTGCTGAGCAATGTAGATTGCAGTTACTAATCCTTTCTTATCAACTCCTATGTCAGAAGGGCACACTTTTGTTTTTGGCTAGGAGGAAGCAACAACAACAATCAAAACATTAAATGATATTATACGCACAGTCACTTTTTAATAGGATATACTACTAAAATTAGAGTATACAAATCATGATTGTTTGGGGCTGGCAAAATGGCTCAGTGGTCTAAAATGTGCTTACTTCCAATCCTGGCAATCTAAGTTTGATGCACAGAATCCACATGGTGGAAGAAGAGACCCAACTCTTGATAACTGTTCTCTGACCTCTATACAGGAATCCCCAAATACATAACTATAGCTCCCCCCTACACACTAAATACATAAAAATATAATTAATGTTTGGTTTGAGGCATGAAAAATAAACAAAAGAAATTGTGATGCTTCCCACTCTTGGGTGGGTAGGGGTTAAAGTCAGCACACAGTAGGGATAACAGTGCCCATGCTTACTGTAGTCCTATATAAAACATCCAATGAAGAGAAGCAGAGATTAGGTTTTTCAGTTCCCTACACTGTGTAAGTGTGTGTAATTCATCCTGAAAGAAAATACTTAGATAAGGCCTTGTCAGTTTCATAATGTTTCTCATGTCTATCCTTTTTGTGCACTTCCCCATCTAGCTTCCTGTTTAGCATCATTCTCTACAAGAAGCTCTGCTGCTTCCATGGATGGAGTTTTGCATTGCAGCTTGGAATGCCTATCTTTAGCATTGACTCTTTGACCATTGGTCATTATCCAAGATCTGAATTAAACAAGTGATTGAACTTCATGGCTTTCCCTTAATTTTTTTCTTTCAAAAGCACACAATTTAATAACTGTATTTGTTTTAGTTTACTATTGGTTCACTATTTACAAGAGAACTAAAGTACCCCAAATCTTGTAGCTACATTATATAACCTACATACTCTTTGGTTCTAATAGCAAGAACAGATGTATACATACAGGTTTTCATTTAAAATTAACTTAATAGATAATAAACCACGTACATATTAAAATCACACAAAAGTAAGTTTATATAGCTCAACATCAAGGAATTTGCTTTATTGCTTCATAGAACACCTTGAACTTACAAGGACACTGTTCTGATTTACATTTAGGACTGCATACATCATAATCTTCAGTGTAACTCCCATAGCACATGGGTATACAATACTGCATAATTGCAGGTAAAACAACACTGTTGAGGTTCATAACATTTAAGAGAAAGGCACAAAAGAAGGCAGCAGCTCACCATTGTTACTGGATGTATTTCACAAACTAAAGTATCCACTCTGTGCCTTAAAATAATAATACTCTGTACTATTAAACTGGAGACACTATACTCTACTTATGAGGTTGTCTTTGCAGATATATTTTACAGAGAAAATTTGAGCTAAGTTTGCCTAAGCTTTCAGTAAAGACGTTAATTCAGTAAGCATGTTAATTAAGACAAGTTCCAAAGTCTTTCTCCTTACACTGCTAGGTAATGATTGCACGTACATTTGTCCAGCAGAAGTTGCTCATCTGAGATTTCTACAACACACCCTTCAGTCATTCAGATGTAAGTTAAAGGTACTTAGCCATTGGATGCTTTGTTTTTTAGACCATGTAATTAAACTCTGATTGAACATTTTGTCATTGAGGAGTTAGGACACTGCAGGACCTTTCAGAACCTCCTGATAAGAATGTAGTGCAGATGTTCATGCTATGGCTTACAGCTGTTGTTTATTGCACAGGAAGTTCATCTCACCTTCAGATGGGTGCACTTTCCATGACTTCTGATATTTATTTGAACAGCCTGCTTAAATTTTGATTAGTGTATGATGTTCAAGGAAGAAAATACCTAGAATATTTTTAAAAACTTTGGATGCAGTACAATATCTTTTTGGATCAAAGTGGGACATAAATGTGGCAAGCATACATGCAGTTAAGTAGAAAAACTGATAGAAGTGTCATTTTAACTTCATTTGGAACAATATGAAACTCTCCATGACTCCACTGTACACTGGGAAAGGAGACACTTTTATAGCCATCAAGACTTAGGAGAACAAAACGTATGAGTTCCTAGGAGAATTATTCATACAGGCTCATAGCGTGTGCATTTCTATATAAGCTCCAGTGTCACACGTGAGTCTACACACTGTAATGTGCGTGAACACACACACATACACATACACACACACACACACACACACACACACACACACACACACACTATATTCCCCAATCTACTATACATTGTAAATTTTAAAATTATAATTAGAAATCAACTTGAGAAAGAGAGGCCTCATCCATTTATTTCTTATATCATTGGTGGGGTAACAGTTAATAATATCTTTCATTCTACAATGCATTCTACAAATGGCATTCTATAATGACATTTTAAAAAGGGTTAATAGAAACTAAAGCAAATAAATGCTGATGTTTCAAATTCCTTCACATGCTGATGTGTTCAGTGACATTCCTTCTAAACATTTAATTCTTTATTGTTGCAGCTCAAGAAAAATTTTAGCATGCCTGCTTTGGACCTCTTTAAACTCATTTATTTCTTTGTTAACAGTATAAGAAAATAAAATTAGAAAGGTTAGAAACTGTTTTTTTACTTGATGATTAGTTCTCTAATTAATAACAAATACGCTTCAAAAAGTGATGTGTCCTTATAAACCAGAGTGTAAAATGGTTGGGTATCTAATCTGGGTTTGGGAAGAGCATGGACTCTGAACACAGTCTCAGATTCCATGCTTTCACCCCCATATGTTTTGGATCTAGTATGTTCTTTTTCAAGAGGATAAATTTGACAGTGGTTCTTCACAGATCTCTTAACTGAGCTACAAGTAATACTTCAGTGTCTGACCCTGAGACTGGAACTGTATTGTCTCCCAGAAGTGTCTTCTTTGCTGACCTGCTGGCTGAAGACCAATCTTTCCTGTGCCAATATGTCTTCTCTGAAACAAAATTAACTTCGTTACCCCCTTTAGCATTGTGCCTTAGGTAGACTCTGTGGTTTGAAGGAGGTATGGATCTGAGGAAAGGGGGAGGTGATGTTGAAGACTGAGAGAAGAGGACTGAGTAAACTGTGGTTGGAACATAATATACAAGAGAAGAATTAACTAACTAATTAAAGTAAATAAACTTAAATTTTAAAATCACTATTGGAAATGTTGATGGAACTGGTAATGATGGCAGTGGCCACCAGGCCAATCGCATCTCAATAATTCATATTGTGCCTAAATCAAGGCCCTTACCCTGGGTTTCACTTCATTGGAAATCAGAAAACAAAATGAGTCTTTACAGCTTTATGCTTGGGGTTTAGATATTATGTTGGCCCAGCAGTAACTCCTGATAGCCCATCTAATAAGTATCATTTATGATATTTTAATTCACCCTCCCACCAGGCAAAGTCAATGACCCATGTGTTCCTCCTTATGAATATCTATATAATTCTAAAATAAAGGTTAAAAGGCAGAATAAAATTTTCTCCTCTTGCTCCCAAATCAACAAGGAAGTATTTGGTCACTACTTCAACACAATGAGAGAAACAGGAACTGATTATTCTATAGAAACCAAACCACTGGTACAGGTTGTCTGCATAAAAAAAAAAAAAAAAAAAAAAAAAAAAAAAAACTATGTATTTATATGTTGTGGATTGTGTTCATTGTTAAATAAAAGATGAATGGGCCATAGCTGGGCAAGAAAAGATTCAGTGTGAGAGACAAACTAGGAGAATTCTGGGAAGAGGAAAGGCAGAGTCAGAGAATTTAATAAATTAATGAAGTAATTAGAGTGATCTTGCTATATAACTCAATCCTCACACCTTAGTCTTCCAAGTGCTTGTATCACTGGAGGAATCACTATGACTAGATTGAGGTTCAAATTAAATATTCACCAGTAAATGTCAACAATTATGTTTGTAATATGTGCTAATATTATTGGCAAAATAATTAAATAAATTTGGAAGGAAGCTTTTTAATAGTTAACCAAATCAGATTGTACAAAATATATGAAAATGTAAAAGACTTCCTTAACTAGCTTAATGAACTTGTCAATATGAAACATATAATAAAGGTCTTGTCAGGCTGGAGTCTGGTATCCACCATACTGTTAGTCAATTAGTAGTGTGTTTCTTATGCATTGGTTAGGTTTATGCTTTTGTTAAGCTGCTGTGAAATAGAAGTTATGTCCCACTCCTGGCCCCTCTGCCTGCCTCCTGTTCCTGTGAAGGGGCATTACTATTTTACTTTGTTGGTGTTCTGGCTGAGATAATTTAATCTGGTACACATAAGAAAACTGAACTACCACTCTTAGGAGCCTAAGCCTGCTGTAGTTCATGGGAACAGACATGCTACAACCATGACAAAGAACAAATGTTATGCAAAGAGAAATTACAGTGACAAATTATGAACAATGAGAAGACAAGGCAAGGCTAAAAGCCTTAAATTTGGTTTAACATGACTGCAATAAAAAAAAAAAAAACAAAACTCAAAACCAACCAACCAAACAAACAAATATAAAAACAAATGACAAGGAAAATAAATGGGTAGAACTCAGGCAGTTTCAGTGACTTTGGATTTCTTCCCATCCTTTCCCTTCATGTGCCCATGGGTTTGAGTTCTTTGCTTTAGTGTTACAATAAATAATTCCCCAGAGACATATTTAAAGTCTCTATCTTCTTGTGAAGTGCCCTGCCCATATGAGAGCCCATATTTCAAGTCTTGCTCTTTTCTTATCTTCTATTTTCCTTTGTGGCTTCCAATTTCTTTTTGCATTCATAGCTGTCACCTCTTAATAGTTCACACCTGGCCATTCACAACAATCTATCCTGCTGGCCATATTTTCTTGGAGCATGGTTTTACCATGATATACTCTAGCAAAAGCCAAACCCTCTATGGGTAATGAACTCATGCCCAAACCCACACCTTGGTATCCCAGACTCCTGTCATTTCCTTCTATTCTGTTCTTTCAGTTTTACCATTAAGTCACATGACAAAAGAAACTCCACAATCCCACCATCAGTGGTATGCACACGTACCACACTTGCTACTGCATGTGACAATTTGGGCAGTCACATTTATCTAGCTGGCAGATACTTTGCTTTTCTTTTTGCTATACCAAATCTCTACAGACCTCATTGAAAAAAAATAATCTGATTCCTTTCAGAAGCCTTCCTTAAATAAGTCGAGAATTAACGTTTTTCTGAACTCACTCTGTAGACTAGGCTGGCCTCAAACTCTGCCTCCTGAGTGCTGGGATTAAAGGCATGTGCCACCAACACCCTGGCTAAATTTCTCAATCTTATCAAAAACTATCTTTGCCAGAAAGTTACACAACATAAACTAGATAAAATAGTAACCAGGGCACTCACATTCACAGTGGACACAAGTTGTTAATTCAACAATATCATATAGCTAGTCCTCCAGTTTTGAATCAATACTTGTGTGCTTTTTGTCCCTTCACTTTCAGCATCAGTGTGGGTTCCATTAAGAGAAGGTAAATAGTAGCAATAATGGCTATCAAAAAATCTTAATGAAGAAAATTTTCCCTACAGTGAAAACAGTGTGTGATTTCAGTAGGTTCTGTAGAGGACCTGGCTCCTTGGTGTTGCTAACAAAGTAACTCATCCTGTTTGAAATATTGAGGATTATATGGGAGTAATAATACTGGGTCAGAGAAAGATTAAATGAGAAAAAGATAGTCCAACTCCCCCAGTTTAACATAGAGAAATAACCACAAGTAATGTCCTCTAATGGAAAGGTAAAGTTCTCCCTTGTGCTGGCAGCTTTTTCTACCACCAAGAAAGTGGAATGCAACTAACGAGAGTCAAGGACAGAGCCAGAGAGTGTGGACTGTTTTCTTTGCCTTTCTTTGGAGTCAAATGTTTAAAGTTCTCAACCCACATCCCTTCACATTTTCCCCCCTCCCTCACCTTCTCTCCCTTTCCTCTTCCCCTATTTCTCTCTCTTCTACCTTCTATATGTCCTTTTCCACCTCCTGTCTTTACAGGGTCTCATCATATAGTCCAGGCTGGCCTGGGACTCCTAACCTGACCTAGGTACTTACCTGATCCATGGCATGCATGCATTGCTGTCTCTGGCCTCTTTCTATGTCTTTATTATCCTCTCTTTGCCTGCATTCTAACTCTTAGTCTCTCTTGATCTCACTCTTTAAGTCTTTGATTCTGTTTGTCTGCCTGTCTCCATAGGTCCTTCTGTCAAACTCTGCTTTCCTCATCTTTTTTTTGTTTCTATCTCTACATCACATTCTGCTTTTACATATCTGTTTTTTCCCCACTTCTTTCTTTTGTTTTCAAGACAGAGCTTCTTTGTGAAACAGTCCTGCCTATCCTGGAATTCATTTTGTAGACCAGGTTGGCCCTCAACTCACAGAGATCTACCCACCTCTGAATCCCAAGTGCTGAAAATAAAGGCTTGTACCACCACTGCCTGGCTTATATATCTATATTTTTTTCTCAAACTCTTTTAATGTCCTTTCTTACAGTGTTTCTGTCATTATCTTCTGTTATTCCATATCACCAAGGTTAAGCCACAGTCTTGGGTTTAGATTAACAAAAAGTATTTTTCATACTTTGGCCCACTAGCATTCAAACCACTTCTGCATATCAGTGAGACTTCATCATGTGAAGCCTGTGCCTGTGCTTTCTGTCTGGTTTGCTTTGTGTTCATGGATAGGGGGCACAATATCTTAATAAATAAGGAATTTTTAGTTTGCTCTAGGCATGTATTTTGCGTTCTTTCTATGTCAAAAGAAGATTATTACTGTAAGTACAATAAATGTGTCATTTCAAAATTATAGCAATAGGTATGGATTATTTTTATGAAATACCCACAGGTTTGCCAAACAGAAATTTAAGTATTGGCTCATTAGCAACTCATCTAATCTGCACACTGATGCATTAAATTGGTATTACTACTTTTGCTAGGCTAATGATCAGTGCTTTGATCATCTCTAAGCCTAATGGATGTATAGAGTATGAGCTGTCCACCATTTTACCCAGCATCTTCAAAAGAATCATTACTACCAAAGTGTCAGTTGGATTTGCCTTGAGGAAATGAAATTGTATAGCTGTTACTTGGGCTTGGTGTAGTGAACCATGTTCATGTTTTAAACATACATTTGGATTAAAGTTTGAGGTCAGTTTAAGCACACACAAGACAGTGCCAAAACAAAACAAAATATATACAGATTTGCTACTCTATTTTAACAATGGGCCTTTTTTGAGGATTTATTTTAGATACTATATCTCAGTAGTGAAACAAAAATAAGTTACAAAATATGATATATTTTACTAATAGAGCATTTAGTTTTATCTTGATAGAACAAACATCCCATGTTTATGGAATGATTGACTCCAGGGTCAAAAACAGATGAATAAAACCATATTTATGAGATACTTGGGATATAAAGAATGGCATGATATAAGTAATTTTGGTGTCCCACAAGATGAGTGGTATACCAGCTTCCAGGTTTTGTTTTGGTTTTCTGGTTTGAACATTACCGTATGACATGCGAATTAAAATCAAATGGTATATAAAACACATTAAGAACAATGAAAGGAATTTGTAATATAACAATATAATTTTGTATTACTTTTAAGATCACATTTCACTTGAAATTCACTTTTTCTTAACTTGAAGGTAGAATCAACTCAGCTTCTTGTTCACAGCTTAATTTTCATGAAAAGCAAGAGTAGAAAAAAACACTAAAAATGCAGCTGGCTCAGTCATAAATAATAACCACTTCCATTTCCATAGCACCTGTGAAAAGGTCCCTAGAAATTTGATAACTTTTAAAACCAGGCACCAGATTTCAAATGCAAAATCTCCTGAGATGTAATGTTGGGGTTAGGAATTTAAACACTGGAGGTCAGTAAATGGGAAATGTCTGCTTCTCATTATGATGTTATCTCATCTGCATAAGCATGCTTTGTAATTTCCCCTTATTCTTTACTTAAAAATTCCACTGCACTGAAAATATTAAGTCTATATAAATATTTAGCACACCAAAATGTAAACAGTGTGGGTTTGTTGTGTTCTGTGTGTTGATATTTTGAAATACAGCAAGAAATTGGTGCAATTATAATTTTTACTTTTGCCTGGAATCCTAAAGTAAATGAAAATGCTGGCCAAGAAACCACAAGGAAATGTTAGCTGCTTACCTCATTCACTTCTGTGCGTTTCTTCCAGGGTTCAAGAATGAGCAGAGACACACTGGGGAGTCTAGCACAGTACTAGTGTAGGCTGGGGTTGTGACATCATTTTATGCGCTTTGCTCATGTCAACTTGTTAATCCTTATAGGAATTACAAGTAGGCATCTTAATATTTATCTTATGAGAGAGAAAATGGAAAGTGGGGGTGATTAAGAAACTAGGCAGCTGAGATAAACAAGTCAGAATTTGCTTGCTGCTAATGTCCCCACTTTTCTCATTGGGTGGGTTAGGGGAAGTACCCTCTTGAAAATACCTTTACCTACTTTGGGTCACTTTCTCAAATCATGTATGGCTAGGAAACAGACTGTAGACAAAATGCAATGGAAAATTTTAAGCATACAGTTTAAATTTTTTAATGTAATCTACACAACTGACAGCCAACATTTTAATTTGGGAACATATGGAAAAGGGTATGTGCGTCCAGTTGAGATGAAAGCTGCAGGGCAAGACCATCTGCTTAGAGGCACTTGATCAGTCACCTTGTGGGGGGTGGGGGCAGTGACCCACTGCAGTTTATCAGGCAAGTTCGCCTGATACTAAATCAAGGGTTTTCCTGTAAGGTTTCCCTGTAACTGATCTCTTTTGGCAGTGGGGGCATGCTTCAGCTGTCTTCTCACATGCAGTACAACACACAGAGAACTCTGCAGACAAATAGGAAAAGCATCTATTTTCTCAATTGGTTCAATATCCCCAAATTCTAGCCATTCGGTTGATGCTACCAAAACTTAAAATCATGTTATTTTAGAGGATGGAACAATCTAAAAGACATTTTTATTTATCTGAGCTTTAGAAGCAGTGGAATCTAAGGATAACATTGTGTTTGAGTTATCTAAGTAAGTGCAGAGCTGATGTCAGTATCTGGGGCTGCCTATAGTACCTGCTCAGAATTCAATGCATTTTCCAACTTGAGGCATTCTTCCTAAAATATAGACCATTAATTATTTATTTATCTATTCATTTATTTATTTTGTGTGTGCTTGCTCTGTTAGGGTTTTCTAGAAGAACAGAATTGAAAGAATAACTCTACATATCCATAGGGAAGGGGAATTTACCAACATGGCTTACAGGCTGAGATTTAGCTCTACCAATGGAAGAGTTCTACCAATGGAAGGTTCACAAATTCAGTAGTCATTTAATCCATAAAGCTGGATATCTCACTTGGTCTTCAGTACACCCCAGGATCCTGAAGAAATAGGCTCTCATACTAATGAAGGAAAGGGCTTGCTAAAGAAAGCTAGAGCAAGCAGGCAAAGAGAACAACAAGCTTCCTTCTTCCATGCCCTTTGTATATGTTGCTAACAGGTGTGGTCCAGATTAAAGGTGGATCTTCCCACTTTAAAGGTTCAGACCAGAAGTGATTTAATTAAGAAAAATCCCTCACTAATGTACCCAGACTCTTGGGTTTTAGTTAATTTAAGATGTAGGCAAAATGACAACCAAGAATAGCCTACCAACACTTGCGATGGTATTCATGTGGAGGTCAGAGGAGCTATTTCTGAATTAAGTTATCTCCATCCACCGGTGGATCCCAGGGAACAAGCTTGGCTTGGTGGTAGGCAGCACTATCACTCCTCTGAGCCATCTTCCCAGCTAAGAACAATTTTTGAAAGGCAGATTTGGAGTTCTAGTTTGCTTTAAATTAGAGAATTGTTTCAAGAGAAGTTTTGATTGATGAATCGTATTTGACATAGACTGGAATGGTTGCTTATTTAAAGAATATATGTTGGAGTTCTTTTAATAAATGAAAAGTCTACAGTATGAACAGTATCTCTCTTATATTAAGGTGAAATGATTTTGTGGTTTAATCAAGCTAGTCACTCAAGATAAAAGTGGCATGTGTGTGTGTGTGTGTGTGTGTGTGTGTGTAGAGCCAGAGAGAAAAGGAATAAAGAGAGTACAACTTGAAATGCATGTTATGTGTCCCTCTGTTTTGTCATGTGTTCCTAGCAGCTTCTTACTATACTGCCCACGCTGTTCCATTCCTTGCTAGGACACCTGTTCTCCAGTTCTCTAAATGCACCCATGTTTCAAGCTTAACCTTTGTCTCCTTTCTTCTTTTTCTCCTTAGGTTATTTAATTTAATCCTAATATCATCTGTGGGTTATTAGCTTCTAATTTGTTAGTTTAAGCATAGACACTTCACTAAAATCTAGATTTATGTAGCTGACATTACATTTGCTGTTTCTGCTTTTTCACCTCCCATTTCCTGTGTTCAGGCATTTGCTTCAAGTGACAGACCATCCTTTCATTTTGTTGCTTGTACTCAGAACCTGAAATCATTCTTGGACTCTTCTCTTTCCCATTCCACAAACAGGGAATCAGGCACTCTTATCTGATCTCCTTCATAATATAAACAGGGTCCACCTATGTGATAACTTCTCAGAGAATTCAGTTTCAGGTCCTTAATCTCTTATGGGTACAATAGCAGTTCCCTTTATCTCCCCCCTTTCCACCCTTATGTTTTGTAAAGCACTACATAGGAACAAATATGTTTCTGCAGAAACTGCAAATATGTTTCTGCAGAAACTGCTTTGATCACACTTAGTAAATTTCCAAGACCTTATCATGCTGCACCATGTTGCTGTTCACTTATCTTATTCTTGGCTTTGGCTCACATGAGTTCTGATTGGTTATTTATAACTATCAATCAGGTAGTTTGAATGTAATTGTCCTTCATAAGCTCATAGGGAGTTGCACTATTAGAAGGTGTGGCTTTGTTGGAGTAGGTGTGGCCTTGTTAGAGGAATTCTGTCTCTGTGGGTGTGGGTCAGACCATTTCCTGTTCCCTCCTGATCAAAATGTAGCCAGACTCATGTCTGCCTGCATGCTTCCATTTTCTCCACCATGATGGTGATGGACGAAACCTCTGAACTGTAAGCTGCCACCTCAATTAAATGCTTTCCTTTATAAGAGTTGTTGTGGTGATGGTGTCTCTTCACAACAACATACATCTTATAACAATCAATAAATCACACAATATACAATAATATATTCATTTTATGTATATACATATATGAGAAACTACTCTTGTTGACCACATCTATTTATTTTATTTCCATGTTTAATGTCCTCCCTCCATCTCCAAACCTCCTACTTAAAATTTTTGTCTGCCTCTTGTACTATTCTGTGAATTTCACCAAGTCATGGATTTTACTTGTTTTGTTCAGTTTTGTGTACTCTCTATCTCTGGTAAATACAAAATAAAGAAATTAACTCAGAATATGTTTTTTCTTTATCAAATTATGGGCCTTGGGACACAGGTTAAAAAAAAGTCAATGTATTAATATAAATACCATCATATTATTTTACTTTGTCTTATTTATACAATGGCATTAACATAAACATTATCATCATATTAGTTTATTTCTTCTAATTTATGGTGTCTTATTAATATAAATGTCATCACATTACTTGATTTCATCTTATTTATGCAGATAATCAGTTACGTTTTCTACCTTCACTCTTTAAAGCATATTACAAACCATAAAATAAATGTTGAACATATGAATATATATTTGCATATTGTTTTAATCATAAGCATCAGGAAATGAAACTTTCTATGGCATAATGTGGGTTTGGGATAGGATGTGAGATCTGTGGTTCAGGAAACTCTAAGAAAATAAACTTCATAGGGTCTGAGGCTGCAGGTAAGCAACCAGGGTATTTGTGGGCAGACACTCTTTACATCTTTATGTGAATTTTAAAACTGTCCCAAACTAAAGAGTTTCAGTGATCATGCAGTTCTGTATAGAAGTGACTGCATATCAAAAACAGGATGAGCATATTAAAACTTGGTGAAAGAGAGAAAGAATTTTAACAGTTTAAGAAAAATAAATGAATTTCACACTCACAATTTGATAGCAAATCTTAGGTTCCTGTGAACACCCCAGGTATAGCAAAGTCATCAACAGAGTTTCTGCTGGCTTCTGCTTCAAAGACCAAAGGCCACTGGGGTGTACCTACTGCTTTATAGTGTTCACAGAATCAGAAATCCACATGACTTATGTTGCTCCATTCCAGCAATTTTACCATGGTGAACAACAAATAACATTTAACATATGTAGTTTACACAGATAAAATGAATGTTTCTGGTTAGCAGGGGACAGGTTAGCACAGCTAGGATAGCTCACAGTAGGATGACTAATCGTCTCATGCATGTGTAAGTGTGTGAGGCAGATGTGGGAGTTTCAGAAAGGTACATCACTGCAGAAGAAGGGTTGCCATGTTAAATGCCAAAGAACACAAACCATGGGCTTGAACTATGTACGGCTGCTTCAGACAGAGGGAAAGAATGGGTTTCAAAACTAGTATTTATTTATATACTATCTAAAGATGTCCTTATTCCTGGTCTTGATTTTTCTTGGCTTTTGCTTTCTTGTGCATTCTTGTGCACAAGGTTTCTCATTTAGTATACAATGAACAATATATAACCCACAATAAAAGATCTCATTTTTAAAAGACTGTATTTAAATAACATAAAAATTTCTATAAAAATAGCAGTTTGTGCTAGGGAGAGACCAGGGAGCAGATAAGAGCACCCAAGGCTCTTGCAGAGACCCAGAGTTCAGTTCCTAGCATTCACATAACAGCTGAAAACCACTTGTAACTCCACTTTCAGGAGATTCAGTACTTTCTTCTGACCTCAATGGGCACCAGACATATACATGGTACACATACATATGCAGGCAAAGCATTCACACACACAAAAATAAAAATAATCAAATCTAAAACTGGTTTAAAATAATGAAGCATAAGTAATAACATATATTGTTCAGCCTATACTGAGAAAAACTAGTGAAGTTTGTAGTACTACAGATACAAAATACAGACAGTCACATTCTTGTTCAAATTCATCTGTACTATTTTAAAAAGCTTATGTTCATGCAGAGATATTGCACTTCAAAGAGGATATTGAAAAATTAGACAGCAAGTATGGAAAGAGCTGTAACTTGATAGAGGGTAACCTTGATATCACACTAAAAGAGTTTGCATTATTTTGTCAGATGGTTGAAGGATGTAATAACTCTTTTCAAAACTATGAAGAGCTGTTATTAGAATATAGACCAGCTGTTCTTCAGATTCACTGAGGTCAGAATAAGTAAACTCTGACTGGTTTTGTTTAAAAGTTTGAGAGAAAGCTCTACAAGTAAAGGTTATTTATAGATTTCTGGAGATTGGCAGTCTTTTTGACAGGAAATGCTGAGGTCTCATTCGCTCTGATGGTAAGATTTAGTCTAGTTTAAGGAACCCCACTGTACTTGGAGATATAAGCTCTTTTATTCAAATTCACTAATACCACATTCACTAATACCACAGTCATTGACAACTGTTAAGAGGAGGCAGGGTTGTTCATTGGTGTCATCAGGGAGTCAGGAGTCTCTCTCTTTTGGGGATTTTATTCTTGTCTATTAAAATATTTAAAAATGGAATTTGAATGAATCCCAAGGGCAAGGCATTAGAATTTCATTAAAAAAGAACAGGCAAAGCAAACTGTGACTCAGCAACTCCTAGGAATAGAGGAGAAGTGGAATAGAGAAATCCATGCCATTGTGTAAGGGTCCAAGAAAACAGAAGGGTTCAGTAATGGAGGTAGGTAAGCAGCTGTTGACAGGAGAAAAGTTGGAGTGGGTGGTGTTTTGGAGATGGAGTGAGAAATTCTGGAGTATTAGGAAGCCATATTTAGGCTTTTGGCCACAGTATTTGGTCAAAATTAGAAAGAAGGAAAAGAAAATGTTACACTACTTTGAGTAACTCAAAAATGTGGACAGGCAAGATGCGATGCATGGTGTAGGATACCTAATGACTATAACAAAGAGTGGTTGTCTTGGAAGAACAGGCACATCATTTTGTTAAGGGATCATTATTCCTCCCATCTCTTTAGTATGTCACCAGGTGAATCAGATTTCCAACGGAGTGGAAATCCTACAGAGTGGACTGCTACTAACCAGGTGATTGTCTGATACATATAAAAAAGAAGCAATAACTTGCAATGTTTTAATCTTTGAAGCAAATTGAGATTGGAATTTCATGTCTTTACTCAGATACAGGAGGCCTAAGGAGTGGCAAAGTTGATGCTAATCTTTCTAGTGTTCGCAGGGAAATGTAAGGTAGCCCCAAAGATATCTATAAGGGAGGGATTCTTCCTTGAACATTCATTGAACTGGAACATTCCTGTCTCAAAAGCTGAGACCCTAAAAGATTTTGAGATAGCCTGAAATTGGTGACTAGATACCACTTATTTTCACCACCAAAATCCACAGATCCAATTCCAAAACTGAAACTGTTTCCCAGAAGTGCTTTAATGTCTGAAGTTTCAGTTACACCCACATGGACAGCATCCAGGCAAGAATGCTCATTTAGGAGAAGACATAAGCTTGAAGAGCTTCCTCCTGGCACTTCTGGCCTCTGACCAGGACAGTACCAATGACCTTTTTAGCTGGGAACAATGACTGAAATGGAAGTGCTCCTTATGGTTCTCCTGCCCTAAAAACTACCTAACCCAGATTATTCTTCTGTTCTCCCCATCCCCTCTCTAAAGAAGTATCCCTAATAGTCTTTAGGGAATCCTGTCCAGATCTGGGGAAGTAGAAGTTTCCTTTCCTCTCTGTTTATCTTCTCTCTTGATAATAAACTTCTATCAAGTCTTTCACCAGGAGATGCTTAGGGACTATTTTTTTGTTATCATCCTACCTAGCTTGCTTTTGAAATACAAAGAAAAAAAGGAAATTTTATATTTGAACGTGGGAATCTGAAATTGAAAACTCATGCCTTTTAATTTAACAGGGATTTTCACTCAAGTCTAAGTCCTGTATCTGGAATGCTCATTCATTAACTCATGCAAATGTGAAGGAAAATAGAAGCTCATGCCTCAGACTTACATATGGCATGCATTTGCATATGCATGAGTGTGTGCAAGTACACACACACACACACACACTCATACACCTTATTTTACATTAAATCTGTCTCTATACTATTTATATTTATACCCATTTGCTGAGTCCAAATATATCTGACCATTTTTTTTTAATTCAGCCAAGTATTTTTTAGAAAGTATTCTTAAGTTATACTCCTTAAGACTTTGCAGCAAAGCTGAACTATGGTGGAAATCCTATACAAATACTCAGTCTTCCCAACAGCAATAAATTACAATGGCAGAAATATAAGTTGCTGACCTCCCAGTGTGAACAAAAGTTGGGTGTGAATGATGGGAGGGAGCTTTGATTAGAAATGCTTCTCTTTAAGAATGCAGAGAAACAGCTATGTGTAAAGTTTCTCCTGATGTTTATCCACATAAAACACAAGAGGATTTTCTTCAATGAACAAAAAAGAAACCCCTATGTTTCATATTTATACTGAAAGTTATAAATGCTTAATGCATCTCATTACTACAAGTTTACTGGGTCCTTTTTACTTAAATAAATGAAGGCATTTTTTTTAAAATAAAGAATGAGCAATCTTTAATGTGAAGAAGAATTTAGTAATTTTAGAATATCAAAGTGACAAATGCACTGTGTGCAGCTCTCTTTAAAAAAAAAATACCAGCATACTGTCTGAGTTGGATTGCATGTGTAAGAGTCAGGATCAAGGACTGGTGTCCTTGATGTTTCTCAATAGGGAGTAATCCCAAACTGTGAACCAGGACAGAAGCAGCATCCTTGCATCCTTCATTATCTTCCTGGAACATTTCCTCTAGAAACATCTCCAAAAGTAGAATAGGCCCCGGACTAAGGAAAGACTTTGATGGGACAGTCCTCACTAGCTCTTAACCTCTGACCCTAATTATTTTTAAGAAAATACTAGTTCCACACAAGTCAAGAGCACTTATTTGGATGAGGTACAAATATTAATATTAAACAAGAGCAACCAAGGCCTTTATCCAAGTGCAAGTTCTAATGTGAAAGTATGTCTTGTAGCTAATTTAACACCTGACTATGATTTCCTACATCATGAGTGTCAGTGAGATAATTCAGGCATGTAAGCTCATGACTTCATCCTTGTGATTCCATCCTTTCACAATCCTCTCTGAATCATCTCTTCCTGTGCCATAGCCATAACCAAATCAACTTGGACAAAATTGCACTGTACCAGCCATCTTTGATCTTGCTTTTCCTGTGAAGGTGTTGTGTAGCAGTTTCCTCCCAGACTGAAGCATTATAACCTGCAGGGAATCTCTTTAAGTCAGGAAATAATGTAAAATATCTTCAGGAAGTCCCTAAAACTGAACAGATTCACTCACCTCCTCCTTCTCTAAGAGAATATATTCAGCAGAGCTGCTAAGAGTCACTCTCATTCAAGTCAGGCTATGAAGAAGAATCTCAGACAAGGCAAGGTGCTTAGAAGAGGTTCAGATCATGCCAGCCACACAGAAGAAACCCTTGAAATGAGTAAGGACCATCCAAATTGGGTAGAAGAATCAAAGACCAGCTACACTACTTTTAAGAAGCTTAGAGAACTGAGACCATCTAGAAAACACCCTTCAAATACTTGAACTGCCTGCAGGTACATTGTGCCTTGGATATCCATGCTGTTGTGGTCTTTTGTGATACAGTTGTTTTTGAGTCATTTTTTTTAATTATGTAAGTAATCCACCACACACATATTTCAGTAAGTAATCCCAATAAAACTCATTGGATTTCTAAGTTGGACTTTCATGCTATTTGTACTTGGGTCCATTCTGACTCGTTCCATATATGTGGAGAGTAAGCATTTGTTCATGTCTCCCAGGAATTGTCACACCACACACCACGTGACACACAAGTTTCTTCGTTAGGCACAGGTTTCAACCTTTAATTACCTAAATATCTCCCCAACTTTCTGTGGCTGTCTATTCTTCCAGACAAACATTTTCAATTTTGAAGTAGTATATTTTAGGCCCTTGACCATCTGGTTTCCATACCAGGAGCTTCTCACTGAACAGCAGGGATCTACAGTTCCCCAAGCCTCGTCTGGATCCAGTATTTCCTTAGCCCTGCCTTCTGCAGTTTCTTTTTTATTTATGAAACGCTGATTCCTTTTGCTCAGCTGACACACGTCTTAGCTCAAAGATCATTTCCTGAAGTATTTCTCACCATGCAAGTGGACCCACGTCATTCCCCCATTCTTAACAGTTTTCTGTGCTATAGAATTTGCATTTGTCCCAATATTCTTTGGATCTTTGTTCTTCTCTACTCCCTGGGTTCCAGTGAAGTTTTTTTTTTTCTTTTTAGAAACAAGAATCATATATTGTCTAAGCTTTCAGCAACTGGCATAGCACCCCATGCATAGTAGGTACTCAGTTTCTAAATTTTATAAGGGACTGCAAAGTAATTAAATGGCACAGAGTGTGCATGAGCTCACGTCTTAGTGGCTTAATGCTGAGTATGCAAAGGCTGGAAAGTCTGTCTGCATTCCAGTGCCAGAATTATATTTATGAGGACATGTGGAGGGCAGAACAGACTGGAACACTCTAGTCCAAAAAGACAGGAAGAGAAGACCATTTTTAACCTTAAATTGTACGTAGATCACTAGAAGATTTTTTTTTAATTTATTGGGAGAAAGGTCAGTTCTATGTTTGACAAAATGTATTCCTAATGGGGTTCTCCATACATAGACTTTAAGCACCCTGAGCTGCCTGATGACTCCTGCACGCTTCTCACACAAAATGTTGTCTTATAATGTGTAGATGGAGTGGAAGGAGTCAGAATTTGCTAACAGTAGAAAAGTAAGTATTTTATTTGGGGACCCACTATTCCTGTTTCCTTTTCTGCTTCCTGCTTAACATTTCTCATTCTGAGGATGCAGCAGATATGTAAAATGCTGCCTAAGTTGCTCCATCATTAGATCTACTCCTTTTCCCCTTTAGAAAAGTTGCCTTTCTTCTCAATTTTTCTATAACATCTACTAGAATTTAAGTTTTAGCCTGAACAAAAGAAAGAAAACAACAGGGCTCTTGAGATGGCCTAAGGGGTAAAGATACTTGCTGCTGAGACAGAGGACCTAATAGTTCCATATGACCAACATGGTAGAAGAAAAGTGGCTCCCACAAACCACCATCTAATCTCCATAATATGCTGTGACACACACACACACACACACACACACACACACACACACACACACAAATATGAATGATTAAATAAATAAATGTATTACATTATAAAATCAGAGAACATGGAAACAATACTGTACAATAATATTAAGTAGATGACAAAACTGAGCCTTTTGCTACATCTCTGGCTATTTAGAAGCAGACCTCTCAAGTCATGATGGTACCATCATTCTTGTTAATGATTGGCTCAAGAACTAAGGCAATGAGCTTTTCTAACTCAAAGAAACCACTTTAAGAAAGACATATAAATGTATATGAACTAATAAGATGGAAAAAGATGCTAGTCTAGTGAAGGGAGATGTCATTCTGTAAATATGTTTCTCTTATTGGTTAATGAATAAAGCACTGTTGGCCAATAGGAAAGCAAGATAGGCAGGACTAGGAGACAAGGAGGATTCAAGGAAGTAGTAGGGAGGAGTCAACATGTAGAGACTTGGAGAACAGAGGTCCAGTCTCTCTGTCCGGTAAGATGAGACCACGTGGAAATTCTTAGATTGATTGAAATGGGTTAATATTCAAGACAGAGCTAGCCAATAAGAAATGCTAGTAACAGGCCAATAGAATTATAAGCGATACAGTGTCTCTGTGTGTTATTTGGGGCTGGTGTGGCAATCGAACCATACCAGCAGTGAAAACCTACTCTTAACAGCCTAGTTATTGGGCTGGAGAGATAGCTCAAAGGTTAAGAGCACTGATTGCTCTTTCAAAGGTCTTGAGTTCAATTCCCAGCAACCACATGGTGGCTCACAGCCATCTATAATGGAATTTGGTGCCCTCTTCTGGCATGCAGGAATTCATGGAGGCAGAATGTTGTAAATATATTAAATAAATAAATCGTTTTATTTTTTTTAACAGCCTAGTTATTTATGAGAAAGTAAAAAAAACACAATTATTGGAGTCTCAGAAGAAAATAAACTCTCTCACTAGACATGGCAAAAGAAGTGTATGTTTCTTTACTGTTCTTTGCTGTATTTTACATTACAATCAGCATGTTTTACAGACTGAAGATGTGTAAGCATCCCACATTGAGCAAGTGTACAGTGCTGTTTTTCTAGCATATGTTTATTTCCTGTCTCTGAGTTACAATTCTCAGAGTACTTGAAGACTTTTCACCATTATCACACCTGTATGGTGATATATGATTAGTGAAGCTATACTTGGAATCATTTATGAGAAGCAGAAACTGTGGCCACAATAATAAAAATGACCTGCTGTGTTCAGTTACCAATGACTATATATTCTACCATATTTCTCCATCTTCACTCTTTGAGACATACTGTATAGAAATCAGAACAATGAATAGCCATGTAAAGGGATGTGGTGATTCACTGCTATAATTCAAGGACTTTAGAGGCTGAGGCAGGAGGGCCATTGAGTGTGAGGTTCACTTGGTCTACACCACTAAGCTCCAAGCCTTTGTGGAATACAAAATGAGACCCTGCTACAAACAAACAAACATACAGACAAAAAGCAATCTCCCAAAATAAACCAAAAGTATTATCCTCTAATTGCCTTGTGTTGAAATAAAGAGGAAAAGTCTCAGGTCCCTCATTTTTAAAATAAAATCTATAAAAAAAATTAACCCTACTGAAGAAGGTACGTTGAAAAATAGGTCCAAATCCCATTCTTTTAACACCATGTAGTTAACAGAGTTGTGTATGAAAAGCAAAGATTACGGAAGAAAATATTAAAAATGCTTCTTCAGTGAGTGCATTGATGAGGAGGAAATATAACAGCCTCATTGTTGGTGTGGAGGTTTACTGGGCAGGACAGATTCATAAACCAGAAGCCACATTGTAATAAATATCAAAGTCTAAGTATCTTCAGGTCTATTAAGAGGCAGAGGTAAGAAAGATATAGGAAAAGAGTTGGAGCTCAACTCAGGAGGTATAAGGAACAAAGTGATCTTCAAGATAGAAGCCATAGCAATTGTCCCAGAAGATCCAGCTATGATCACTGGTGCTGAGGCAGTGCTACAGGACAACCTTCAACAGTCTTAACTGGAAAAAGATGCTATTTAGGACTTCCATGGAAACAAAGGAAAAGTTAATACCTGTTGGCAATGTTTCAAAGCCTGGTCTGTCTTGTGAGAACCTAGGGCTGCTTTGAAGCCAATATTCATTTTCCATTCTAAAAGTTCCAGGGCCTTCCAGAATGATCTACTTTGTCTGTGCTTTGTAAATGGAACTCTTGAGCCTGTGAAGTACCATACATCTTCCTCACATGTTTACTGAAAAAAATTTTAATTTTTTTTCCTATGAGGGAGTGGGAGGCACATGGTACTGTGATATGTCCCTGGCTGACCCTCAACTCATAGCAATCTTCCTGTTTTAAAATCCTAAGATCTTGGAGTATAGGTGTACACTACCACAGCTAATGTTACCAAAACACTTTAATCTTAATGTTGAGACTTGCTTTTCAAGAAAATAAACCTTTTAAAATATTACTTACTGCCTATTGACAATGTAACCTGATCACATAAAAGCTTTGATGTAAATGGTTAATGAGATAGACTTTAAAAAAAAAAAACCTGGAAAACACAACTTCTATTCTGAAGTTCAGGGATCAAAGAATAATTTCTACTTTTAGAGCTTATTATTTAAGAACAAGGGGTTTATGAGATAGCTAAGTGAACCAGGCGTCAGTAGCACACACCTTTAATCCCAGCACTCTGGAGGCAGAGGCAGGAGGATCTCTCTGTGAATTCGAGGCCAGCCTGGTCTACAGAACAAGTTCCAGGACAACATTCAAAGCTACACAGAGAAACCCTGTCTTGAAAAAACAAAAACAAACGAACAAACAAAAAAGACAGCTAAGTGGTAGAACATTTGTCTAGTATGCACAAGAGCCCAAGTTCACTGCCCAGAACCCAGAGCAAAAAAAAAAAAAAAAAAAAAAAAAAAAAAAAAAAATGAAAAACATTATATAAAGTTGGCATCCTCATCCACAGGAGTTTGACCTGTGAGTCTGGAAATGGCACTCAAAACCTGGAAAGGATTCTTCATCTTGATGCCATTAAGAACATTGTGACTCCTGGAACTTAGTCAAATTTTCAACAGTAACAGAGTTGGGGAAGGTGATGTATCTCTCATGAGTGACCTTGAAGGATTCAAGACTACAAGGGTGAAAGAAATTTTTAGCTTGGTTAAAACATCAGAATAGCCTGAAGTGAAAGCATAGCACAAGGACCTGACAGGATTTTTGTGAAAACAAGGCTTTGCATCTCATGATGGTTTCTGATGGGAATATTCTCCAGGTGAAGATATTGAGGACACTGTTGTCTTAGCACAAAGGATGTAGGATAGTTACATAAAGCAGCAGTGGGCTTTGGAGAAGATTGCTCTTAGTTTCAAAAGAAGTTGTACCCAGGATCAAACACTGCTTGAGTATGGGAGACACATAAAAGTGTCCATCAGTGCCAAAACCCTGCACTGTTTCCTTAAGAAGCCACCACATTCACTGCAGGCTCTAGGAGCTCTCATTCTATTGAAGTCATCCATATTGACAAAGACCTCTACTACCAAAGGATTCTGGGTCCCGAAGATTCTGTGATCAAGGGCATTAAAAGCAAAAAGATACCTTTCTATTGCTATGCATATTGCCTTTAGGTACAATGTTATTGCACTTGGGAGTAACTGTGCTATATTAATGGTATAATAAACACTATCTTGTACATTAGGAAACAAAACACATCATGTAACTTTACTGCAGTAATCATATATGCAGTATTCTGAGACTGACCCAGCAACAACTCTTGAGATATGAAAATCATTTGTTATTGTTGTTTGTTTGAGTCAAAGTCTCATGTAGTGCAAACTGGCCTTGAACTCACCATGTAGCTGAGAATGACTTCTCCTGTCTGCACTTCCCAGGTGTTGGATTATAGACAGCCCTATGCTACTCATATGATGGGAATGACTTGGAGTCAATATTATAACCAAGAGTCATTGATATACCACAAAGGAACACAAGTGTTAGCACTAGATGAAAACAGCAGAAGATTAACACAGCTCTACTTACTTGCTTTGAGTTTTTTTAAAACTCTATTTTTATATGGAGGAATTAATGTGAATAACAAAATCCTTGAGTATACCCTAGGGAAGGCAACCATATTCCTATCAAGACTTTCAGTAAGCCAGGTAGATAAAGTTTCATGATCTTGAAAAATTTTAAGTACTTTAGAAATATTCAAAGTAAACACTTCACCTCAGAGCATGCTGATAAAACCACTAAGCATTCTCAGCTTTGTAAAGTGACTATTGATGTTGGAGGGAAGACTTACTCACCTCCAGGGTTTATTGAGCATTCCATGTATCAGGGAATTCACAAACATCTTTTTCACCCAGTTGAGTTCTGCACATACTCATTTACTACTCTGTACCTCTGTTGATCTTGTAGAAATTAGCACACACCATAGCATTAAGGATACCCCTTGAAGACTTAGATTTCCATCACTCCAAAATCATCTTACAATATGCTTGCCCTGTCACCTGAGTCATGAAACTGGGTAAGTTTTTTAAACTTTATCATCTTCATTTGTAGAGTGGCGATCATTTGACTTCTATGGGAGAAGCCTGTTCTCAGGATTAAATGAAATAGTATTGAACACAATGCCTAGAACACAGCAAGCATATTAGCAATTCATTGATCTATGTATGGTACAGGTGAAAATGTCGGATATGAACCTACTTGAAGCAGCAGTGTATTTGGAGTTTCTTGGCAACTGACCTTGTCCCCTCAGCTACACTTGGGAGGTGTCCCTAGAAACTAGGACACTGGGAGAAGCAGGGTCCGTAAAAACAATTCAGGTAAATACTGTTATAGGTCGCCAACATCCTGCAATTCAAAGTTCAGACATTGGTAGAAAAAAGATGTCAAGTACATCCCCTGCCCCAGGCTCACATACAACAGGGTGAATCTGGACTACCTCCATGCTAAACATCTGCTAGCCCAAAGGCAGTAAAACTGTGTCTTTGGAAGAATTAAAGTCTGAATATACACTGTCTGAAGGCAGAAGTCCTGCTTTCCAGTTTAATCCTGTCATTTATAAGTTATTGATTCTAAACAAATTTGTGTCATTTCCATGATTTTATTTTCTCATTAGTAAACTGGGCATGGGTATGGATTTTGGCCTGACACAAAGCATGGTTGGTATGATTAAATGAAAGAAAGCACTTGGAAAAGTCTAAAGAGCATCGCCAAGTCCTTAATAATTTCTTTCAGTGATAGTTTTGAAATCTTTGTCCTATTCCTCGGATAGTAGCTTAAAACAAAAAAGGAAATATATTGTTTAAAGGAAAAAGAAGAGAAACAGCCTTTTTTTTTTCCCCCTAATTCAGTGATTCAGTGATTCGGACAGGCTCTATGGGACTGGCTCATGGAAGCATGTCAAGTCTCTGCATGGGGGGAGGGGCTTCTGGGAAGACTATGTACATTATTTCTCCAAGGGAAGAATTAGCCCCCTCCCACTTTAGGACAATCACCTGAGTCAGGGATGGGGGGAGTCAGGGCATGGGATGTGCCAATCCTAGTCAAGTGACTGACAAATTTCACTGGTTTAATTTCTAAAACAAGGGAACAGAAGTACGTGAGAATTTAGGTAGGTTAGACTATCAGGTCTCCACCTAGGGCCACAGGGTAAACTACTCTTTCCACCAGAGGGAAGTATTTTGTCTTAATGGGTATCCATAAAGCCTAACTTCTCTAAATTTCAATACACTGATTTAAATGCTAAGGATAGACTTTGCTTTCTATTGTTAGTTAGGAAAGAAGAGGTGGTATCTGAAGACCTACATGAGAAGGGGCTCATGATCAATGGCCTCTAAGCCTGTTAATTCATGTAACATATTTGTGGCAGCTTGTATCTCTTTATTTTTTATGCATCGATTGGTATTTGTTTCTATTTTCCTTCTTTTCTATCTCTTTTGCTCTCAGATAAGAGCCAAAAGCCTAAGCACACTTTCCCTGTCACTCTGGGCTTTCTCTTTGTTTCTCTGAAGATACCCCTTGGACCCTGCAGCTGCTTGCCACCTTCCATTGCCAAACACATGGTTTTCCCTCTTTATCTCCCATCAGGCAGCTGCCAAAATTTACAGCTTGCCTGCCTTGTCGTTTCCTCTCAAACTCTAATGAAATTGCCCAGGAGCTTTTATTTCAGTCTGTTTTAAAATTCTTTTATTAACAAGACTAAGAACCCCCCAAAGAGACCTCAGTTTCTCCAGCTACAAAGAAAGATGTATAAGATTCAGTAGAACACAACACAGATGGATCTGGGGAATATGTTACAAAAAAGACAAGGCATGAGTTTATTTTAGATAGATGCTTGGATGTATTTCAGGGGAATGAGGTGGGAAGGATGGCACAGGGACAAAGGATAAAATGTGCATAAAACATAAAGCTTTCTCCATGAATTGTATTAGGCCCCATTGCAGCCAGGACATCAAGCTGATTGAGGTCTTGCATTCTTTACTGGTGTCATCACAGACTTTCAGCTGTATTACTTGTTGGGAACCTGATGACTCATGGTCTTGCGATTCTTTTACCTATGTCACAGGTGTCCTTACACCTGCAGATGTCATAGGCTCTGACAGTGAGTGAGTATACCTTCCTCTCTGATTTCACCAAACACTATTTCTACATATGTCCATGTTGCACCCCTGCATTAAGCTGAAGATACCAACGAGCAACAACTGGATGATTTTGTCATTTTTGCCTTACAGTTGAACAGAAGGTTTCAGTTTTCACTGTCTTCTAGGCTACTTAACTCTCCCTAGCAGAAGTATTCAGATGAAGAAGCCCAACTGTTAGGATAATCTTGTTGATGTAAGACATCTGTATATGACTTCATGACATCTGGCACTGTTTGGAATATAAGGAATCCAGAGCTTTGAATTCTCTAAACACACCATGTGACAGCTCAGGAAATGTTTGCTCATTTGGACAGTAACAAAATTCTCAAGCCAGGTGAAAGAAGAAAAGGTATTCTATACAAATAAATCTATAGAAATATATGTGGCATGTGTTGTATATAAAAAAGTGAAGTCAATTTACTGGCATTTCACATAATTAAAAATCATTTCTATGTTATGTCTATATGGACTCTTAAAAACATCCTTTACATTTGTCAAAGTTAACAAACACTTAACAAGGAACACTTACATGCTAAGTATAATTATTAAAATAAAATGATAAAATATTCCTTCAAGAAGGTACTGTGCAAATAGACATGCAGACACATGGCAAAAACAAGTCACAGACTTGTTGTTATATCTCCTTGAGGGCATTACAAATGCCTTCACAGAGTAGCTGACTTGGTGCTTTTCCCCTCTGTAGTCCTAACTGGAGAGGGCACATGACCCAGAGAGAGCAGTGTGTTTTCTTCGGGGACTTTTCAACCAACACATTCAGAAGAGATTCTCTTTCCACATGGTTGACTAAGGCAAGACCATAGCACTCTGCATATCATTTTGGTAGTCATCTTACCCTCCACACAGACAGTGGTGAAGAATTAAAAATTGGAAAAGGGAAGGGCTGGTAGAGGAAGGCAGAGAAGGAGAAAGGGAGGGGAGGAGAGAAAGAGAAAATACCAAACATATCTGTACTTCCTTATAATCCTTTCTCATTTGTCTAAAAATTCACTTCATCAATACCTGAATGTGGGGTTTTTGTAAGTATCATATCCTAAAGCATTAGAATTTGAGAAGAAGCTCATTAAAAAATATTCAGTTGTATAGTCTCAGAGAATAGAAATTAGGGCTCACACTACTAAGGGTCACCTTGTGCAAAACTAGTATAGTACCTAACTACAAATATTTGTGGCACCATATTGTAAAATAAAGGAGGTATATTTTTTATGAACCAGATGTTCAATATTAGTAATATATGTAATACACTTTAGAGTGTATGCACAAAGGCTTCCTAGTAATTAGTTGTAATAAACAAGCTAGAAATAAAAGAATGTTCTCTACAGTATAATTAATAGATAAACACATAATGAAAATATATATACATACATGTATATATACATATATACATACATATATACATATATACATATATATATATATACATATATGTAAAAAGTGAATGACCTATAAAAACTTAACAGGATGGTAATCTTATTATCACAATATAAAGTGATAGGATCTAGGCAAGGAAATACAGAAAACATTACTTAACAAAATAAAAAAGAACTGAAACACGTCAATTTGAATTACTTGGTACAATATTAAAGAAAGGCAAGGGAATAGTCCTGGAAAATAAAGAAGTCATATTGAGCAAGGGGAATAAAACAGAGGTTTTGTGCTACTAGTATGTGTTGGGTTTGGATTGGCAGATAACAGTGTGGAGGTTTAACTAGATCAGTCAACTGGATTATATTTTGCATGTGTGTTGTATTTCACAGTAAAAACCAGAAATCAAAACAATGCACTCTAATAATCAAATGGATTCAGCTCAGGTTAAAAGACATACTCAAGACAGAAACCCTATCATAGTAATTTACCACAGAACTGATTACATCAGGGTGAATGAGATGGATCAGCCAGTAAGAATGCTTGATGCACAAGCATGAGAGCTCGAGTTGAGATATGAGCACCTGTGTAAACAACACAAGGGTAGCTGCCTGTGTGCCAGTAACCCCTGTGCTCTGGAGTTGGAGGCAGGAGGATCACTGTGCCTTGCTGACTGGGTCCAGTGATAGAGTGACAATGGGATACATTAAATGTCTGCATTTAATCTCTGCATGCGTATGCAAGGTCATGCACTTCTTAAATGCACACACACACACACACACACACACACACACACAAATGCAAAGTTTAAAAACAATTACAGAGAAAAAACTTGATATATTTCTTTTTTAAAAATATTTATTTACTATTATGTACACAGTGTTTGGCCTGTATTTATGCCTGTACTCCAGAAGAAGCCACCAGATCTCATCATAGATAGTTGTGACATATCATTTAATTGCTAGAAATTGAACTCAGGACCTATGAAAAACAGCCAGTGACTTTGGGAGCCCATTCTACATAGAGGGATATTCCCTCAGCTTAGACACAAGGGGGAGGTCCTAGGCCCTGCTTCAAATAATGGGAAAGACTTTGAAGATTCCCCATGGAAGGTCTCACCTTCCCTGGGGAGCAGAAAGGGTAAGGGATTGGGGTTGGTAGGCAGATAGAAGAGGAGGGAAGGGTGAGGGAACTGGGATTGACATGTAAAACAAGCTTGTTTCAAATTGAAATTTAAAAAACAAAATTATAAAATAAAGAAGCCACATCTCCAGCCCTTCTCCAACCCTGATTTATTCTTAGAGATACAGAAAAGCATCCTCTGAATGTGCATGACCACTATAAGGAGTAAGGTTTTTCTGCCCGCCACTGGTCTTGTCCCTTCGCCACGCCAGCCCCAAATAATGCACTGAGACTCTGTATTTGATACTATGCTGTTGGCCTGTTACTTGTTTCTTATTGGCTAGCTCTGTCTTAGGTATTAACCCATTTCTTGCTGATCTATGTCACGTGGTTTTCTTTTACCGGGGAGCCGGCCAGCATTCTGCTTTCTCCAGACTCTCCATCTTGACTCCTCCTTACTACTTCCTCTTTCCTCCTTGTCTCCTAGTCCCTCCTATCTTCCTTTCCTATTGGCCAACAGTGCTTTATTCATTAACCAGTATGAGAAACATATATACATAATGGCATTTCCCATCATTTCCTCTTTTCTGTCTAAATAAAAAGAAGGGTTTTAACCTTAACATAGCAAAATATATCACACAACAGTTATCAAATAAGAATCACAGTTAACAATATTTAGTCCATTAACATTTAGCAAGATTTAAGAAACTATTTTATCATCTATCCTATATTTGTGAGTCTAAAGTCCTATATGTAACTATTTTTTAAGCTTAACTAAGGAAAACTATAACCATAACTATCTTGTCTTCAACTCCTTCAAAGACCACATTAGGATAGTATATAAGCTCTAGAAATGACAGAGAAAATTACTGCCTGATCACCCAAAGTTCTTTTGTAATCTTCCATCTTCAGCCCATAGGCCATAGTGTGTCTGGAAGACTCTTCGGTAAAGCAGGGAACTTTAAACTGTCTTCTTGTACTGGCAGTTTGTCAGTCATTTTTTTCTGTGTCCTGTAGACTGTCTTGCAGACTCTTCATGAAGCAGGAATCATGTAGCAATGTCCATCTTGAATCAGCAGTCACTTTTCTGTAAAACTGTAGGTCCAGTTTTACAGCATAAAGTCAAACAGTCCAGACAAGAGCAGTATCTTGTCCAAATGGCTAGTCTTGCCACATTGGAAGTAAACTCCATAACGAATTTCTTCAATGTTCATCTTCCTTTCTGACGCAGGTGGTTTTGCCAGGAGCAATTATGTCTCACTGTCAAGAATAACCCTAAACCATCTTAAATGCCATATTCTGTAGGTCTTTGAAAGGTTTGAAGAATGCCTATCCATCTCAAATACATCTTCAAAACCTAGGTAACTTAATTCTACATTTTGACTATCATATGTAGCTACTAATATTTGTACTAATTTATACATTGCATTTCTCAATAAGCTTTATAAACACAATACGTAAACAAGAGGAGAAATATACATGTCACAAAATTGACCTTAAATTGTATCAATAAATGAAAATCCATTCTAAAACAAATCTATTTGGCCTATTTGTTTATCCTGATCCTTATTTAACTGCAATAGGCTGCATGTAATTTGAACAAAGCATAAATAAATAATGCAAATTACTTTCACAAATTTATAAAAAAAGTAAAGATTATTTTTAAAAAATGTAAAGAAAAACTTAAACATTTACTGCAATGGAAAAATATTAGTTTTCTTTTAAAATAAAACGGGATCATATTAATCTTTATCATTACAGTGCTTAACAGGCAACTCAAAGTTTATCTAACTATGCTAAAAACAAAACAAAACAAAAATCCCCAAAACTCAGATATACAAAAAATTAAAAGAGCAGGAGAAGACATATGTTGTCTTTTCTGATGGACGATAGAAATATTTTCTCAGAAAAGTCAATCAACAAAATCCAAGTATTGTTTCTATTTTAATGTTGGATAAATGATCTACTAACACAACAGCTTTCTTTTATATCAACCTTGGCCAACGTGAAAAAGTAATTTCAATAGTAACACAAAATATAAAAGACTTGTATAGATTTTTGTTATTTCCTGCAAAGAACACAGAAGATCTGAAAGAAAAGAATGAAATATTTTGTGAATAGGTGAGTGAAATAAATCCATACCAATAGTGGGGCACAAAATGAGAATCCCAATGAAAGTCACAGAAAGGAAATACCATCAGTGAGAGCCAAGGGCAACAGGAACCCAGACTTCACACCCAACTAATAGTAGAGGAAATGCTTTAGTGGTCTACTTTGGGCACTGCTAAAATATATGACATTTGGGGTTTTATTACCATAGTAACTGGTAAAATTAGCACATGTTAAAATAGAAAACACTAGAAAATAATTAGATATAGACATTGGACTAGGATTAGAAATTTGTCCTCCCATCTCAAACTGAAAGGGATGTTTTGTGGCCATGTGAAGTTTGCCATTAGAGGTTCCAGACTCATTTGTTATTTCAAAGAACTCTGTATAAATTTTGAAGGAATGTGATGATTAGTATTCTTGTTAATTCTCTAGACTATGGTGTCATTGATATATTGGTGTGAATTATGCATTTTAAAAAAACAGCATAAATCTTATCAGCTTTACATCCACAAGAGTACCATCTCTGTCCTACACAGGGGAGCAGAGAATAGCATCTTTCAGAAACATTTGGTTCTGGATGTCTTTGCACATTTGAAGAGGAATAACAAAAAACTGAGTAAGACACTCAGTTTTTAAGTTGTGTGCTGTGTAAACATGGGGACTTTGGATCCATAGGGTCCAAGCAAAAGTTAGGTGCATATGTAACCCCAGAGCTGGAGGAGATGGAGTAGAGGGTTCCTGTGCCTTGCTGGCAAACTCATCTTGTTGAATATAATGAGTGAGCTCAAGAGTCAATGTCAGACTTTAAGGTTGACAGTGATAGAGGAATTCACCTGATCTTGCCCTCTGCAGCAGCACCCAAGGGAGGCATGTGCACATATACCTGAGCAAATATGCACTTATATCTTGCATATCTCTAACATACCCCAAAGACCCCACCCCCAGCAAACAATGAAAAAGAACTGTGTGGGGGTTGGTGTTCTGCCATTATTTGCCAAGAAAGAGGCCATTAGATGAAAGATTACAAAAGATCAGCCATCTAAAAATTATTTATTCAAGGAAGTACAGAGAGTCATTGATACAAAGATTATCACTAGGCCTACAAAGAAGAATTCCTAGAAAGAAACTGTGTCTGAGAAGGCTGGTTGATTGATTAAAGCTTTAGTGATGTGGAGAGGCTGGAATGCTGCTGGTCCAGAGAATAATTACTGTTTATTTTGGGTTAGCTTTAGTTTCTTATAGCCACTTCTTCCCCACCTCTGTATTGGATGTAACATCCCTCCACTAACAGATAAAATCAAACCAACCATCTTCTTACCAGATAAATAAAACCTTTAGGAATGTATTAAATTAACATACCCTCTTTCCACCAATGGAAGGGCTAAGAACAGCCTCAGATATCATGCAAGGTGAACAGAAGCATTCCCTTCATGTTATTATAATGTTCCTGGTGGACTCAGCAATGTATTTATAAAGGTTCTTTATTTATGACTCTCTTTGTTTTACTACTATAAAAAAACTCTTGCTTTGGAATTGGAACATGGAATTTGGGGAAACCTAAATGTGTGTTTCTGAGCCATGGTCACTCATACTTATCTCTAGAATAAACTGCCCCCATTTTTAAAGAAAGAGTTGTGTTTTTATATCAATAAGATAAATTCACAAATTCTATGAGATAGAACAAAAACAACCAAAAAGCAGTAGCCTATCAAAACAACAACAAATACACAAGCAAAACAGAAAACCTGAAGAGCTGTCTGTTTTCAAAAGTCCTGCTAAAAGAAAGGAAAATTATGATAATTAAATCAAAGCCTACTTTAGAAATAATAATATTGACTATAGAAATTTAAACCAGTAAAGGAAAAAGAGGGAAAAAAAAAACACTACAGAATCTTTCAAAGTGAACTTTAAAAACAAAACAAAAGAAAACAAAAAAAATATGCCTCAGCCTTAACCTTCTTTTTGCTTCTGATCAGATACAACAAAGGAAAACCAGTACATATGAAGAGCAATTGTCAACTCAGCAATGAGAACAGCCCCTCTGTCAACAAGAAAAAAGCCCAGAAAAGTACAGGATACAGTGTGCACCCTACAATATCATGGGATTATGCAGGGCTGTGTTCTTAGAGTGTTTTCAACTAGGGAGGGGGATCGTTTAAAGCAGCAGCATCTTTGAAGAAATTGTTGTCATAAGAAACAAATGTGAAGGTGCTGATTTTCTTTTCCTTTGAGATTTGAAAGTTAAGAAGGCTGTGTTTCAGATCTGTAACCCTGTTCCCAAGTCTGCAGAAGTTTACCAAACATTTTATCTGAAGCAGTTTATAACTGGCCTAGTCATTATCTAGAAAAATATAAGAAAACATATTTTAGCTAAAATATAAAGATGAATCATGCACAAGTGAGAAAAATGAGAATGAAAAGTCTTTCTCTACCCTCTGTTTTGGCAGTTAGGTATACTCAATGAGCTCTAGCTTCAGATCCCATGTCTTCGTTTCAAAGCTGGCTTCTGTGATAGCTTCAAGAACAGTAGTTTTTCAGTAACTCTAAAACAGAGTTACTATGAATAGAGATTGAATTAATATATGTAAGTGTCTAGCACAAAGTATGGTACACAGTAGGGTCTCAGTAGTATGCATGCTCTGGGATTATTTGTTTATAGTCAAGCAAAAGCTGTAGCAAGTTTTTTTTTTTTTCTTTATACAGTTTACTTAGGCCAGTAATACATGCTAATCCTCTTAATGAGATGACAGACAAATTGAAGTCAAACAACAATAACATTAATAACAGCTTCATATTTATTACTTACTTCATGTATTAATTTTGTGTTTGCTCATTTTATCCTCACATAGTTTGAGTAATAAATAATATTATTATTTCTATTGCATAGAATAGAAAAATAAGACTAGAGAAATAAGTGATCACCACTTATTGGAATTTGAACAGTCTTCTGTTAACTCAATAGTAATTCATTGAAGCTTATTTATTCTACATAAGATTTGAAGCAAACAATATAATTTCATTGTATACTCTTTTTCTTTAAATATCCTTACCAAATTAAAATTTCATAACACAGTGTATATTTCTATGATGAGCCAGATTAGAAGAAAAAGGGTATTTCAATATCCTACCATGAAACAATTCAATTGAAGACATCTCTTATGGCACTGACTCACTTTATGACCAAGTAGTCTGACGTAGCCTCTGTGATGGCCCTTCTATCCTAGTTTGATTTCTTTTGCTGTAATAAACACCACAACCAAAAAAAGTATCTTGGGGATGAAAGGGTTTATTTGGCATATAGCTTCCAGTCAGGATTCATTATAAAGGGAATTCAGGGTAGGAACTGAAGATAGGAACTTGGAGGCAGGAACTAAAGCCTAGGCCACAGAAGAGCACTGCTTATGGAATTGTGGATGAGGGCCAAAGTTATGTGCTAAAGAGAGCGATAAGCAAGAGTGTCTACAATTTGTAAGTGCCCAAAGACAGATAAAGACCTGGAATGCTGGGGGCTGTTATTCATGTGAGATAACAAGCCATGTGTTTTTACTTCTGTAAACACGTTTGGTTGCCCAACTGCACAGGATGTGCTTGTTCACCCATAAGCTGGATATACATTAGCAGGAAGTATGTCAGGATACATGCTTACTCTCAGATGGATGAAGGTAGGAAATATGTAGCCTTGTGTCCATTTTAAGTCTCTGACTAATGTAGTTTGATGTCATTATCTGGAAATCCTGCATATAGTTCTGGCCAGCATCCGTCATCCTGGCTAGCATTTAAGAAAGCTTGCTTCAAATTTGGCTCAAAAACTGTGGTAGTGGTCTTAGTCTCACCCAGTGGAATTAATATTTGCTCCCCATTTGCTTTCCTGTACTACCTAGGACCACATGCCCAGGCATGGCACTGTCCCCAGTGGGCTAGGACCTCATACATCCATTCCATCCATTATTAATCAAGAATATGTATGACAGACATATCCACAGGTCAATTTAATGAATGCATTTCTCTAATTAAGGTTCCCTCTTCCTAAATAACTCCAGATTGTGTTAAATTGAGGAAGAGTCACCCATCTCAACTTTCTACTCTGTTGTATGTATTCTCCACATTTTGTCACTTGAGCAGACAGGTGCAGTGCCTGCTGTTCAATAAATGCATGAAGAAAGGATACTGTAACTTTAGCTAGGGACTATTGATTCTATTTCCTATATAGGTCATCAGTAGCCGTGTTAGACACTGATAGTGTATGAATGAATACTAAAACTATTATAGAGAAATGGCTGAACTACCCGATTTAAATAATTTTCCACACAAAAGTAATAGAGATAGTGATGTTAAATGAAATCATGCAAATTATCTAAGTTAGAATGCATTTATAATAAGAAAAATTAATATACAAGAAGAAAATAAAGGAAGAAAGGAAAATGGAAGGAAGAAAGGACAGAAGAAAGAAAGAATAGAGAAAGAGAGCAAATGAGATGAAAACAAAGTCAAGGGCTCACACCTAGTGGTGAAGTGCTATTTGGTCTACATAGTGAGTTCTAGGACAGACAGAGCTACATAGTGAGACCCTGTCTTGAGGAAAACACAAACAAACAAATGAAAAAATAAATACAGAAAATGAATTTTTATTGATTGACCAATGGTCAATCAATAAAAAAAATTCTAATTGGCCCTTTCTCACAAAACTTCATGGGTACAAGGATTTACATTTTCTGAATAAGAATCTAGGACCATGCTGGGTGGTACATTTCCACATGTCCATGTTCCTAGCTTGTGAATCAGGGCAAAAGGATCAGGTGCTCAAGACCTGTCTTGGCTACATGAGAGTATGTATCAACACCCCCTTCCCACCTGCCAAAAGGAAAGAACCTGAGACCCAAACAAGTTCCTAGGGATGTGTTCAACCAATAAGAGACTTAAGTTTTGGTCTCTTTGTATGTTTCTCGTAAGACTTTAATGACAGAAAATATAATTCCCATTGTACTGGGAGCAAAAATTATGTACATTACTACACAAATGGCACCAATGCTGAACTTGCACTCATGTGTGCGACTCACTTCTTTCTCCACACATCAGTGTTTAGAGCGCTGTAACAGAGTCACAGATGGAATGTAGGTTTCTCTTTTTATCAACACACTACTTTCAGGGAGAAAAAAAATCATTTGGTCATTTGGGGAGAGAGAGAGAGAGAGAGAGAGAGAGAGAGAGAGAGAGAGAGAGAGAGAGAGAGAGAGCTGATTCAAGCTAAAGAAATTGACTTTTATATGTATTTAAAATTAGGGTTTGACCCTAGCACTAATTCCTGAGAATCCTTTGGGTCTGTTGCATTCTTGAGATCAGAGGGACTATCCAGGATAGCACCTGTTGCTGTCCATTGGGGATGCAGTCTTCTCTCTTTCCTGGATTATCTGGATTGACTGTGTACATTTATTAATACCTCTTGGCCTTTTGCTTATTTTATATACTGTATCACTAAGTTAGGAATTTTACATGAAAGAATAAAGTTCTGAGAGAGAAACTCAGATAGAGGAAATCTACTGAACTAAGTTTGCAAACCTCAAGGACCTAGTCAATGTTGCTCCTCCTTCTCCCTGTCTTGCTACTCATTTCAAAAATGAGCATTGCATATCAAGGCAGAGCAGACACAGTCATTGAAAGCAGATTTTGAATGACATTCATTGGAACATACTGAGGCTTCTGCCTTTCTTCTTGTGTTTATAGTTGTGGGGACTTTAGGTTACAGATTCATGTGAACCTGAATTTTGGAATCAAACCCAGACATGTTATTCATTTATTGTTTATTGCTTTTGAAAGGTTAAAAAGTTCAGTTGCCCACATTCAGGTACGTACAAGATGAATTCAAAGAATCAATTTTTCCAAACTAGTTTTAGGTGGTTTTGAAAGCTTGTTTAGCTAATGAAACTATTCTGAAAACACAGAGGTTCTCTGATGTATTCCTAAAGGGTTGGAGAATAAATCTGCCAGATATTAATATACTATGCAAATCTATTGGAAAATGATACTAGATTTCTAGAAATTTCATCAGTGTTTTCAAGGATATTAATGTTACACCAGAATATTCTTCAGGGACAAAATAAGTAATAAGTATTTCTGGACTAAAGGAATTTTTCCATTAGGAAAAATGACTCTGGCATCCCATTAAGGAAAGAATGAACCACAGGATCTGAAATATGTGTAGCTCCAAATCTTTACCTTGAGTTAAAGGTTAAGCCATCTGAGAACAATTTTGGTGCTTACTCTAGATGTTTGTCAAAGTGAATCTCAGGGGACTCATGGTATGGCCTTATGAATCATGAGAGACAACAGGAAAGAAAAGAAACCATGAACTGATAACATGCATTTTTTTCTTGCCAAAATTCCACCTTATAGATTTGTATGAAGACAATGGATATAAAGCTGACAATGACATCAGCCTCAGAATGATGAGTGTGGTGGGCCTCCCAGGAGTCAGAGCTCAGAGAGCCCCACATCCTTGAGCAGAATGCTAAATCACTTGCCTCCAGCAATGCACTAATGGGATTTCCTTCCTTTTGGATTCTAGTACTCGGTGATTTCTAGACACTGATCTAATCTTTAGGTTACTGATCACCTGACTTTGGCACCTTACTGAGAACCCCATCCTCTACTGGATACTTAATGTGTAGGCAGCTCTTAGACACAGAGATAAAGTCAGTATCACTGATCATACTCCTGCCAACAATGAGAGTAGAATTTTAGAACAATTTTTATTTGGGGGAAGCTTGTACACACAGGTGTGCACACGAATACACACACACACACACACACACACACACACAAACACACACACACACACACACACACACACACACTACACACAGAGCCAAAATGAAATGCTAGAGTGTTCATATTATTCCAAATTGATTTCTCCATGATCTATGACTCATGCATATTGGGACTTTATCAATAGGGTTATCAATGGTAAGATTCTATATGAGTAGTATGTATATATATGTTAGGAACTTTCTACAATAGTAGGTGTCAATATGGCACTTTCAAATTCCCAGTATTAGTTATCCCTAGTCATACTTTCTCTTCTGCCTGACTTCCTCTTCTTCATCCTATTTAACCTTTTCTCTTCCATTTTTCTCCTTACCATATTCATTTTGTCCCGTTTTGTAAGCTGGAAGTTTCTAATCCTGCTACTGAAGGAGAAAAGTTTAAACCAGCTGTGAGGTGCCGTATTGAATAGCCTGGCAAGAAATATCCACCTGTGCAATAGTGTCACTGATTCTACAGGAGTAAACAATCACTTCCTGATTTGATTTAAGGACTGCTATACACAATGGAACTCATGCTTGGCACTATTATCAGGACCCAGATCCTATGCCTGGCCAAGTTACAAGCCCTAGGGAATAACTTAAATACTGCAACTCTTTTAATTGACCAAGACATTAAACTGTCCCCCAAGATCTTGTCTTTATACCCATAGTCTAGTGTATATCTCATTCATCAGAGAAGCTTCTTTTTGAAATAAATAATATTTAACACAGATATATACAGTTGGTCAAAATGCAAAGAATAAGAATCTTGAAAATATTTAGCTCTAAGTGGAGTATTTATATAAAATACACCCTCCCAAGGTTCAGGGATCATCATGAAAGAGAGTCAGAAAGATTGTAACTACTAGTAGGAGGGGAGTTCTGCAACAAAAAATTTTACTGGACATGACAGGATCACTGTATGAGCTCACTGCAGCTGTGACTGTATATAAAAGTCCCAGACAATATCAAACTATATAAAAATTCTAGAATGAAACATGGAGAGGCATATGAATTATCCCCACTGACTGGAACTATTGACACTTGATAAGTTCTGAGAGACATAGCCAATGGAGAGCTAATCATGTTCCAGTAGATGACCCTTTACCCACATACAGACAGACAAGACTTTGCGGCTTCAGAGTATTTTAAAAAGTAGGATAGTGTAGTGGGAGACATCATGTAAGATTTGGAAGAGAGATTGAAGGATGGATTTTGTTAAAACATACTGCACATTTAAGAAATTCTCAAATGTGAATAGCAAGGATTAAGAGGGAAACAAGAGTTCCTATCTTTGCAGTCAAGTTGAAGAATTTTAAGATATATTTCCAATGATGTGTGGACACGTGATTTACTCCCTTAGTTTGAATTCTTTTGAACTAGAAATCATTTATGAGAACCAAGTGTTTATATTTATATGCGATAGCACAATGCTAATTTTTTCTACTAATATAATTATAGAAAAATTATATACTTCTGAAATTTAGTTTTTTTCTTCATTATTTATAGGAGTTCATTGAAGCTGAAATGGAATAATGTGTGTGAATATACCTGCTCTTGTTAGTGATATCTTGTTTGTACTCTAACAAAATTTGCCTGAAAATCAGAGGGCAGAAATTGCCACTAGTTAACCATAGTGGTCTGGTAGTCTGTATAGACAGACAGGAAGTGATGTGGTTGGGCAGAGAGGGGAAGTGATAAGGCAGGAGGAGACAGTAGCTCAGTTTCTTTTTGGCTGGAAGATTGAGAAAATAAGCTGGCTGTGGTTTTGCTTCTCCATCTCTCTGATTTTCCCCGATATCCAGCTTTTATTATTAAAACCTATTAGAACTCATGTTACATATGCTGAGAGTTGGCTATATAACTGTATATGAAACTGAAAACATAATACATTTCCTATAATAAATAAACAAAATTGAGAAAAAAATTCAAAACCACCTATGCTTGAGTTAGAATTGTGCTTCCCTCTACTCTTAGGACTGAATGCTTGAAACTATTTTCTCTCATCAAAGCAGAGGGCAGATGCTATTTTGGGGTTATTAAATGAAAATTACAATACAAATCATGGGAATATTCCCTACAAATAATTGGGAAAAAAGTTTAAGAATATTACTAAGCATTCGTAAATTTCTACATGTGCACTGATTGTCTTAGTTTTGAATGTTTTTTAATTGAAATGCGTGTGTCTCAATGATACATTTTTTTAAAATGTCGTGGATTTTTCTTGTAGTTTTCATCAATATACAAGTAAGCTTTTTAAGGCTCCAACCTGTATAGACTTAAAATTTTCATTTATTTGCCACTATCAAAAGCATAAATAAAGCTCTCCTCTCTATTCTCCTCACAAAACTGACCTTTTATTTTAAATAAATGCTTCCCAGAAATTCAATCTGAAATCAGCATTTTAATAATAGTAAATGGTTCTCCCACATTCATGCCATGGACTTCAAATATGACATTTAAGTATAATTCTTACCTTTTAGTTTTAAAAGAATGAAATGCCAACTAAAGGAAGAGAACATAAAAGCAAACACCAGGAAGCCATGAGATACTCAGCAGGTAAAGGTGTGTAACACACAAGCCTGGTGACCTGAGTTCGATTCTTGCAACCCACATGGTAGAAACACAAAACTGAATCCTGCAATTTGTTCTCTGACATTCACATGTGTGATGTGGCACACACACACACAAAACCACACACACACACAATTCACAAAGAAAAATAAACACTATTACCGAAAATTCAAAAGCAAATGGAACAAAATAACAAGACCCTAAACAAAATTTCCAGAAATATCTTCATTGACATCAATTCATTTTTATTAAAATTGGGATAAAATATTTGTAAAATGACTTCATCTTTCCAATCTTGTTGATCCTAATGTCAAGTTCAGTGTTTATCTGTTTTAGATTATTAACTCATTCATTTTCAGCAATTAGAAGGACCTGAGACTGTACATAACACAAGTATTATATAATTTTTCTGTAATTTTCAGAGTATTCAGAACTTCTTATATACTCAGAATCACAGCTTTGTGAGTATTCAGAATAAATCACAGGCATTAAACATGCTATTATTATTGGCATGGTTTTCAAAGAAGTGACATCCTGGACAGAAAAGCACTCCAGAGCTAGTGTGTTATCAATTAACCTCATTTACATGGGTCAAATCTCAATGTGTTCTGTAACACTATAATGTACAATGGAGAAAATCTCTTTGATGTGGTATAACTTTCTTTGTAAATGTATAAATGATTTTACTTCTTTCTAGTGTGTTTTCACTGAGTTTCTCAGTACTTGGTGGCTTTCCCTTGTTCCAACAATATTGTGATCAGGAATAATTAAAATGGTCAAAATTAGCCTAACTGGCATCAGAGAAAATCTACTTCCTTTTTTGTTTATGTGTTTATATGTGGTTTGTTCATGTACACCTGATCATGTGCTTGCCAGTGTTATCTGAATGTGGAGGCCAGAGATTACTGTTGGCTAAGGCATTTAGATTGCTTTTCATCTTACTTTTTGAGGAAGGGTTCCTCACTTGATCTAGAAGTCACAGATTTGGCAATAAACTGGGCAGCAAGTTCCAGGGACATTTATCCCTGCTTTTCTAGTGCTAGGATCTCAGAGGCATACCATCATGTCCAGCCTCATATGCTGGAATTATTAACTCATGTCCTCATGTTTATACAGCAGGAACTTTATCGGTTGAGCCATATCCTCAGGCCCTCTGTACAGCTTTCATTGCAACATGAGATTTTCACTGAATTGTTCCAACCTTAAGAGAAATGAGGAAAAATTAAGTGCTCTCTCAGGAAGAACAACTGACGATGATTTTACGTGATGAGGACAGACCAACTGACGACAGTAGATTTCATTTCTTGAAATGATCTTAAGTTTCAGAGTGTTGTTGTTTACTGTCTTTATTCATGGTTCTTTCATATATAGGAAACATGCTACTATTTTATAGAATTTCTGCATTTCATCTTTACTTCATGTAAAGGCTATTTAGTGTATGAAATCAAAATATCCTTAGAAATTAACTTTGTATCAGTAAGTGCACAAATTAAGATCCCCAAACCACTATTGTAAAATTATCTTTAAAATGAAGGGACTCTGGACTGGAGGGTTCAGTGGTTAAGAGTATGTGTTGCTTTTGTAGAGGACCTGGGTGTAGTTTCCAGCATCCACATGGTGGCTCACAACTATAATTTACGTTCCAAGGATTCCAATTCCTCTTCAAATTTCCATGGGCTCCTGTTCACATGTGGTGCACAGACATACATTCTGGTGCACATACACATATACAAAATTAGATAAATATTTTTAAACAGAATTTTGTCATAATAATCAGTAGTCATGTGTATTACTTTATATAGAAATCAATTAGAAATTGCACATGTGTGTTTACAGACTCCTTTGTTAGCACTAATTGACACCATAAAAACAAATAGTACACTAAAACTGTAATTGTTTTTTTTTAGGTGAAATTATTGATTTACCAGTTGAATAGCAAACATTTTCTAAGCTTTAAACTATAATTAGTAGTATGTAATGAGACCAAGCTCATCAAATGTGTTTCAGGAGAAAGCTTGAAGAGCAGAATGGAACCTTCCTGTTTAAAAAAAAAAAAAAATACAGCGAGTGACAAATGCTTCAATTTTGATGGCTCTGCCACTTCTTCAGATACACCAAGTTTATTTCATCTTTTTAGACATCATGAGCAGCTTCAAACTCAGAGACCCACCTGCCTCTGCCCCCCAAAACCTGGAATTAGTGCCAAGCACCACTATGCCTGACTTCAAACTCATCAGCTTATAAAAATTATTCAGGTGGGATGCATTGCTGGGCCTTGATGCAGGGTAGGGGTGTGTGTGTGTGGGGGGCTCTGTCTTGCTTCAGTGGAATGTGCCAGGATTTGTTGACTCCCCATTACTCTTTCTCAGGAGTGAATAGTGAGATGGGTTGGGGGTAAATGAGGAGGAGCAGGGGAAGGAGAGGAGGAGGGGAACTGTGGTTGGTGTGTAAAATGAATAAAAAAAAATAAAAGAAAGAAAAAAATAAAACATCAGATCATGAGTTACACTGACAAAACTGAGATATAAATGGTCATCTGTTCTGAAACATTCAATACTCCCTTTGGGATGAGAAGATTCTAGAAGCACAACTAAGAAATTTTTAAAAGTACATCTTCCCTTTAACTTCTTGGCTTCTGGAAAGAAATGCAGGCATTTTGAAAAATAACCTGTTACTCTTGTTGCAGATCTCATGTGTAGCCTTGAGTTTAACTGTTTCCTTTCTACTTGTTCTTAGTCCTTTCTTTTGAGACTGGGATTATTTGATAGAAATGAAGTATATCACTCAGTGTGGGCTTTGGGAATTCACAGGTTCACTCACTTTCAGTTTTATTTTTGCTTCATGTTTGTGGTTGAAAGTGTCATAGTTCTGCTCTCAGCTCATCCTCCATACCTACCATGCTGCCAAACATTCCCACCACAATGGACTTTTATTATTCTAGAACCATAAGCAAAATTGACTCTACAAGTTGCTATTGGTCTTGGTATTTTAGCAGTGGGAAAATAACTAATAGAGGGACCCTTTATTTAAGGTGTCATTTGGTGAATGAACTTATCTAAGATAAGAATGTGTCTGAAAATCATTATTTTTATAAATCTTGGCTGCAAGGATAAACTATCACATAAAACCATTTGAACTTTCTTAACCTTAATTATTATTATTATCATCATCATCCTTTTTCTTCACATCCTACTTCTCATTCTTCTTTTTTCCCTCCTATTGAACAATTGAAGTTATTCATTTGATACTTCAATATTTTCAACATTATTTACTCAGGGTTTATTTTATTTGGCCTTTTGACATGATTGCATCAAGTTGGATACAAAATCACTTTTAATCCATTTAATGCAAACCCTTCTTGCAATTTCAATAGGAAAACAAAATCTCTGAAGAGAGAGATAGATTTTTCCATGTGTAATCAGACATGCAAATGGAAAACATGGGCATACTTACGTAAAAAATATTAGGTTTGGAATAGATGCTACTTAGACTTTTAAAAGTTATTGAAAAAACAACGACCTTCCATACGAAGACTATATTAAGCAATGTATGCATATGCAAATTGCTGCTCATAAGTACTATTTTGTAGGAGAACTACATGATTGGATGTTTTATTCAATATTTTTTAAAAGTCTCCTATATCCGACAGTGAAATTACAACTTATTTTGAAAGAGACTCTGATACTTAACCTTTAATAAACCATTGAGAAACTGTGAGCAACGTATATGATTACGGGTTATGATAGTGAGTAGCAATCATAGGTTCCATTCATGTGGAACTAACTGTGAGCCATGCTTTCTTCTTAGTCCTTGACTTATTTAAATAATTGAATCTTCCAACAATGTTAAGTATAGCAAAGCTGAGCAAGTTGCTTGGGAATCCACAGGTATTAAGTGATGAAGCTGTGCTGTTCTTCCCTGTCTATTTCCATTCATTTAAAGGGAAATGTGATGTGTATGGGGATAACATTTCCTGTTGTCAGCAGTATACAGTGCATCTATACCCTTAAGTTGATAAAATTATGCAGTATCTATTTTAAACAAATGCTGGTTAGGACCACTACTTACAGAAAAAGTTTCTTCTTTCATTAGCCAAAAGGTGTGTTTTTTTGTTCTGTCCTTTTAATTATTTCCTTTGAGTTGCTTTGTTGATAAAATAACTTTCTTTTATGGTGGGCCATATAAAATGTAAGCAAGAACAGAGCCTACCTGGGTCTTCAGCTGGTACTCTGCATATATATTATGGCTTTCACCTTAGTATTTTCTTTGTGGGACTTGGGAGTGTGTGAAAGGATGAGTCTCTGATTTTTGTGTCTGCTCAATGTTCTTTTCCTTTTGTTGTGTTGCCTCGTCCAGCCTCGGTGTGGTGCTTTTTGCTTTATCTTACCATATTTTATTTTGTCATGTTTGGCTGTTATGTCCTAGAACAGGATCTTTTCTAATGAGGAACAAAAAGGAGTGGATCTAGAGGGGAGGAATGGTGGAGAGGGACTGGGAGGAATAGAGGGCCAGGAAACTGTAATCAAGATACATTGTATGAGAAAAAGAATTTATGTTCAATGAAAAATAATTAAAACTAATAGTTTGAGTATCTTAGCAAGGGCCAAGGAAGGCCTTTTTAACTCAGTTTTACAAGCCTGTGTTATTATTGTCAACCTTTAAAGTGCCCTCCATGTGGCTCTATGCAGATGCCATTCTGGCACATTGTCTCAGAATTTCTAGCAAATAAACTGGAAAATTTGGATGACAGCTATCAGAAGTGGTTGGTAATGGCCCAAAATGAAGTAAATGTTCCAAAACAGAACCTGCAAGAGACATTGAGTCTGTCTAGAAGAATTTGGTGGGTTTGGGGAGAACCTCTCTTCCAGTAAGAGGAAGAAACTTGGGACAGGTTTAAAACAGAGTCTGAAAATCAGCACATACTCACAGTATCAAATATTTTTAGTATAAGAAACAGGAGGGTGTTGGCCTATAGGAAAGCAAGATAGGCAGGACTAGGAGGTTAGGATGATTCTGGGAAAGGCAGTAAAGAGGAGTCAAGATGTAGGTCTATTAGAAGTAAGAGGTCCGGATCCTCTCTCCAGTAAGATAAGACCACGTGGAAACACATTGATAGAAATGATTTAATATTTAAGACAGAGCTAGCCAATAAGAAATGCTAGTAACAAGCCAACAGTTTCATAATTAATACACTGTCTGCATGTTATTTTAGGACTGATGTGGCTCTGGGACCAGGCTGGAGGGAAAGTACTTGTAACAGGAAGGAGGGACACAGAATCTTCATACCACAAAGATGGAAGAAGAGACAAGGAAAAGTCTCTCTGCTTGCCAAGGGATAGAGCAAGAACAAGACTCAATCTTAGGAGATCCTTACTGACTCAGCAGTTTGGTGCCTCTGATCCACTGAACCACATGTGGTCCTGGGACTATATATGGAAACATGACCCACAGAATACTTAAGGAATGCTGGGGAAATCCTTTGTAGTGGAACCTAGCAGCACTCAGGGAAATGTCTAAATGTAATGGGAATGAGAGTCTTCACCTAGGAGTTGGGCTACAGAGCCACAACCCAGACATGATCCCGCCAGTGAAGGATTGTCTGCTAATAGGACAGTCACTTCAGAGTCAGTCATGCAACAGAGCGTGTAAGAGTGTGAAAGGCACCCGTGAGCCAAGTAAGGAATGCTGACTGAGACTAAAACCAGGAATCAAGAAGACCACATTCCGCATGTTTTTTTTTTTTTTTGTTGTTGTTGTTATTTTTTTATTTATTTTATATAACCAAGTCCATTTAAATGAAAACAAACATTTATAGATAATATTTGGGAATTTGGGCGTCGTTCTTTCCAAACTATCTACAGGCACATGCATAACCCAGGAAACTTATGCTGTCATCAGGCAATGAGCGCAGGAGACAATATATATATAAATATATATATATATATAAAAAAGAAGGTGGCCGCATTCAAACTGTGTATCCCCATATAGTTTTCCCTTCACATCAGTTTACCAGGGCAGCCTGTACTTAACCTGTGCAGCCCTCACCTGTGTATCTTTTGCCTTGTTTTTATTTCCCATACTTAACATTTTCTTTTTCCACTTGACAGGTTTCCCCAAAATACTTTACAGGCTTTCTGGGACTTCTTTCCTGAGAGCTGAGACTCTCATTTGACTACGTTTCTTTACTTCCACTTTCATCCTACCTTTTGCCAAAAACAACCTTATCTCACTGCCTCCATATACTGCTTGCCCTGTCCACTGAACATGGGTGCACTCACTTTTACTAAGAATATTCTACTAGATATAATGCAGCATAAGGATGAGGACCTGAGTGTAAATCTCTAGATTTTAGTAATAAAAAGTCAGGCCTGGCCATACCCTCACTTCTGTGAGAAAATCTGTTTATGAATGCAGTTATAATCAACAACATGACCCATAATCCAGTCTTGAAACAAAGTTGATTAAGAGAGAGAGAAAAAAAGAAATTAGATCCTTAGAAATTTAGTATTCAAATAAAATGGCTAAACTTCCAATACCCATAAAAAGTTATATTTACTACGATGTGGAAATAATTAGTGTTTATTTAAAAATATTTTTATTGATAATTGCAATAACATCTATGAGAGCTACCTTTCTTTAGGAAAAGAGGTAGAAATACTGGGTTTTATACTAAAAAGCTAAAGTGGTATCTTTGATTAGGATTTATTTATGGGGTCATATAATAAAATGCTTGAGTTAATGATGGTATTTTTTAAATGTAACCTGGAATTGTATGCCCCTGGAGATTAGCACATATGGCAGCAGTTCCTCTTATGATGAGTTTTACTTTCAAAAAGAAAGCTCATATATTAATTTAAAAGAAATTGTTTAGCAGTGTAATGCATCCATTTCATTAATATTACAAAAGTTATTTTTAGACTTTACTCTATACATTGTTTTATGGAAAAATTAAATTTTGTTCTGTTCTTATTGTAATTGATTTTCATTTGTTTATTTTGTAGTCCCTAGCGAACATTTATTGTGCTCTTTTTCTGAGGACAAGAAAACGCCAACATTTTTTAATATACTGAATTGTTCCAAGAAATGAAGTCAGTCCTTAGAGATATAAATTCAGAAGGAAACTGGTATGAGTTAATGGAAATTATTCCAATCAGGTTGAAATAGGGAAAGCTAGGTTCAATTTACTTTTTGTGCAAGAATATTTATACAAGTTTTAAAATTAATATTTGATAAATTTTATAATTATCACTAGTTGTTATTATGAATTAGAGTATGGGCTGAAACTTCATAAACAACATATAAATTTTTTTTCTGTCAAATTTTGTGGTTAAATCATGTTCTATGTTTTTTGACAACTAAAAATTATTTTATCAACTCAATTTTATACTATGAATTTTGCTCATATTCACTTTTCACCCTTCCTCACATCTCCTTAGTCTATCTTCACATCCCTACCTCTTCCACATTTACATGTACTTTTAAAACATAACCTTTAGAGTCAAATTTGTGCTGTGGACATATTCTTAGGTATAGTGATATTCACTGGAGTGTGGTCAACATACCGGGGTAAATACTGTTAGTGAAAAACTGACTCTCCTTCTCACAACAGCTGTCAATTGTCTATAGCTTCCCAACAAGGGGTGAGATTTTATGACTACTCCTCTACTTTATGTTGGGATTTTGTCTGCCTTGATCTTGTATAGAACTGCCCCATTTTATACGGTAAACACTATTTTTTATAGTCATCTGCTAACAATGGCTCTTATTACCTTTCTATGATGTTGGATGTTCTTCTCTATGCTATGAATGTGTTGCTTTTATTAGTTGATAAATAAAGTTGATTTGGCCAATGGCCAGGCAGAATAGAGCCAATTAGGAGATCCAAACAAAGATAAGAAAAAGAAGGTGGAGTCAGGAAGATGCCATGTAGGCCTCAAAGGAGTAACGTCCAAGAGTATTATTGGAAAGCCATAGCCATGTGGTGGTACACAGATTAGTAAAAGTGGGTTAATTTAATTGTAAGAGCTAGTCAGTAATATGCCTAAGCCATTGGCCAAAGGATTATGATTAATATTAAGACTTAGAGTGATTATTTGGGAACTGACAGGCAGGAGAAAAACCTCCATTTACATTTCTATCACCTTTTCTACTATTATACTAGATCCTTGGGAAGAAAGAACATAGTACAGATGTCTCATTTAGGGCCAAGTACTCCCCATGGGTTTATGATCTCTCTAGTAATTAGTTCTTAACCCTAATAACAGTGCTACACATGGGTTCCATCTGTGGATGGGGCTTTAAGTCCGAAAATTGGTTATTTCCATAACATTTTGCCATTATTGCATCAGTGGTTATATCTTGCCAACCAATTGTTATTATAGCCCACATTGTTCACAGTTCAGCAAGACTGATGATTACTTTTCTCCTCTATTAGTATATACAAAATCTATCAGCTCTATGAAAGCTAGGCAGTAGTGATGGAACTTCAAGGTGAGTGCCAGATTATATCGTCCATGTTTTATAACTCGACTACAATACTTGAGTAACATTAGCAAGAGGGTATTACCATTAAATTATAGGGCATAACTAAGATCAATAGTGGTAGCATATACTGTTTGTAGGTCTGTGGGACCTCACTGACCAACAACTTGAAAAGAGATAACCTATTTAGGCACTGAACTTTTTATCTGATAGGCTATGGTATCTGGGAGAGGCATTGTTCCTCAATTATAGAAAAAACTCCATTAAGCCCCTTTTTATATATGTATATATTTTAGAAAACTTCTAGAGTAGTCCATATGGCCCCTTTAAAAGATCTTTAGTATTAGTTAACCTTCCCCATGCTTTCTTTCTCCCATCCTCACAGCACTTAATCCTTAATTCTTCATTATTCTTAGAGTCCAGAGTGCTAGCCATTACACCATGGAACCCTATTCTGCATTATTCTCAAACACCCATTTAGAACTCCTGAGTTTGTATTTGTGTGTATGTATGTTTATGCATATATGTATCACGTAAGAATAGATGCCAGATGATAGTAGATACCATGTAGCTGGAGTTAAAGCAGTTGTGAGATCTGTGATCTATGTGTTGAGGCTTAAATCCAGGTGTTATGCAAAAGCAGTAAGTTGTCTTAACCCATCTCTCTAGCCCATTATCTATGAATTTTAAACAGAAAATATGAGCAATGTTTTAAAATAAACAAAGGAAACTCATTATAAAAAAAGAATTAGAAGTGCTATTACATGTATTTAATGCTCAAAAGACATGGATTAGTAAGAAATAATTAAGAGAGAATTCAAAAAATACCTTGATTTTAAGTTTGAAGTGAAATTGCTAATATTAACTTATTTCTACATTTTAAATTGTAGTAGTTACTCAGGCAATTCATTGTATAGTGGCTAAAAGAAAAAGTAACTTACTTGGGAAAAATGTGAGAGCTGGGAACATAGATCAGCCCTAAAGAACCTTGGTGCAATAGTTAAGAACTTAGTTTGGATATTCAGAATCTCTGGTTCCAACACTGCCTGAGTATAGACAGGCAGATTTGCAGGGTTGGCTGGTGAGCTAGTCTGGCTGGTGAGCTAGTCAGTTAAGAGTGACAGAGGAAAACAGTATTGTCCTCTGGTCTCTCTGTACACACACACACACACACACACACACACAATAATAATACCATTTTAGTTTGGATCTCATTCATTCAACATCCAGGGTAACACAGGCAAGTTTAGACTTATGATTCCTATTGTTCATAAAGTTATTTGTGGGACTGGGCATGGTGGTACATGCCTTTATTTCCAATATTTGGGAGGTAGAGGTAGCCTGTTTGTCTATAGTTTTGAGATCAGCCTGGGTCACATAATCAGTTGCAGGCCAGCAAAGGGTACAGAGTGAGGACTGGTCTCAAAAGCAAGCAAGCAAACAAACAAACAAAAAATCAAAATAAAAGGAAAAAGTTATTTGTTAAACAACTTATTGTTGCAAACAGTCTTCAATAGTATGTCTCCATAGCAGTCCACCTATGAGATGAGATATGCTTGCAGTGCTTAGTCAAATACAGTTGGCCTGGTTTCATCTGTGTGTACCACTATGTACATGAACACTGTTTTGGGTGCCCTCAGAGTGGAAGAGGGAATTATATGCCCTGGAATTTGAATTGCATCAGTGTGAGCCTCCATTGTGTGGGTTGAGAACTATCTTGGGTACTCTTTAAGAGCAGCCATTTTTCCAGTCTTTGGTCTGGTCTGTGGTTTTAAAGATATACCAAGAACAGAAATATAGTCAAATAATGTAGAAGCAAGGGTAAAGTTGAGAAATAGCCACTGATAAAAACTGTCAGTCATGGAGGTCCTCTGAGCAGAAAGGAAACAGGCTTAGAGATTATGATCTGTCTATACCTAAAACTTAACTCTCAGACAGTAAGGACATTGAATTTAGGGACATTGCAACTGGTAATGTGCAGCACATAGTAAGCGTTCAGTATCAACTTGAATGATTATTGTAAACAGTTTAAACTCCTTTTATCTTACACTTCTGTGCTCTTAGCATTTAGCTCACATGGGGCATATACAAACTTCTGTGAAGGGCTTATGTGCCTGCACATTTCTAGATCTTTCATGTAGAAGCAAGAGAAGTACAGGTGAAAAGAGCTCTTGAGTTAGAATTCTAGAAAATGGATGGGTGTAAATGGATGATTTAATCTAAAGTTATTTTATTCATTTCCTAATTGAAATCTTAGAGTAACTCATTAGTTCTGTGCAATATGCTCATTAGAGTAATTTTAATTAGAAAGTAATTTTGCTCTGTCCATCAGATCAACAGTGTTTTAAAATAGCTAATTACATAATCACTAGTTCATAATAAATATTTTTGAAATCTGCCTACATTTTTTAATTCAGAGAAGTATTTAATTAAATTCATTTCTCAATATTTAATTTGTTAAACTACTTTCAAAGAAATTAGCAATTACTTAGAACTGAACATTAAATTTTAAGGTTACTTTTACAAAAAACTATGAGCTCCAGAATGGTAGACTGAAGCCAGAGAGAACAGCTCTGAAGTGGGGAGGGGCTGAGGGGGTTCTTTATTCATGTATTTATTTACTTTGAGACAGTGTTTCACAGCATAGCCTTGAATTCATCCCATGCCCTAGGCTTGCTTTCACCTGTCTGGCCTCCTGATTCAGCCTCAATGTGATAGTGACTTGGACCACAGTGCAACCCATTTGGTGGTAATTTATAACCCCAAATTTCCTTCATTTCCCATTATACTTCCTTAATGTCTAGTCATCTGTTTGAGGCTCAAACACAGAATCTAATATCCAATGATACTATCAGGAAATAATAATTTGCTGACAGAAATATTTCTCCAACACAGTTGGTGATTGATTGAAAAAGTACTCTCAAAGGTTAAGTATTAGCAAATGAAATTGTAATGATGACAAGAAAAGTTGGAAAAACTCCCCTCCCTCCCTCTCTCCCTTCTTCCATCCCTCCCTCCCTCCTCCCCTTCTTCCCTCTTTCCCTTCCCTCCCTCCTTTCTTCCTTTCTTTCCTTCTTTCTTTCTTTTTCTTTCTCTCTCTTTTTTCTCTTTTTTAATCTTCATTTATTCTTTTCCCACACAATATATCTTGACCTTAGCTTCCCCTCCTTTTACTCTTCCCAGTACCCCCAACATCTCCTCTCCTCCAGATCTACTCCCCCATCCCTCACACCTGTTTCCTCACCAAAAAGATCAGCCTTCCCAGGGACATCGACCAAACATGCTACATAGTAAGAACCCTCAAATCATGGCTGGGTGAGGTAACCAAGTAGAAGGAAAAGGGTCCTAAGAGCAGGCAAAAGTGTCAGAGACACCCCCACCTCCTACTGTCAGGAGTTTCCTGAAAACACCAAAGTAATAACCATAACATACATGCAGAATATATATTGCTGACCCATGCAGGCTCTGCAATTGTCACTTCAGTCTCCATGAGTCCTGCTTAGTGGATTTCATGGTCCTAAGAGGTACTTTTCCATGTGTCCACATTTCAGTTTGTTAGTCCATCTTTGATTTACATCAGAACAATGAAAAGAGATTGTGATAGACATATGCTAAGAGGCTGGAGAGGACAGTGAAAGTTATTTACCACTCTGAGATCTTAATTAGAAATCTCAGCTGGGTGAGGCCACTTTAGAGGGCTTGGACCAAAGGATTCTTCAACTTTTCTGTTCTTATAACTGATTGACACCAGAGGTTTGACAATTTCAGTACACTAAATACACATTGTTGTGTGTGAGATGACGTGGCTGAGATCAGGATGAGTAAACTGTTAAGAGCTATATGACTACAGAAAGCTTTGTACCCTCAAGGGTTGAATCTAGAGACTACATGCTGCCATACCTTTAGAATACGGTGCTGGCTTTAGTACTCTGTACCAGTCCTCTCTTTAAATAGTTATAGGAATTTTGTTATCTGGTTCTTATTAGACAGTTCCCTAAATTATAACATGATTCAAATGACACTTTGGTGTAAGTTGGTATCAGAGGACCTAAAATGACATCTACTTGATGGTTACTTGGGAAAAGAATTTCTATTTTTGTTTCTACAGAAAATAAAAAAGCCATGGATATTTTAAAAATAAAAGCTATGTGAACATTATCAATGGTTTTGTTGAAACAGAGCAAGTTCAGCCCAACAAATAATAACAAAATAATATTTATTTGGGTTGACTGGACTAACAATATAGGAAAATAGATTCAACTAATCTTAAAAATGTTTTTCAAGTTTTATAAAATTTTGAATGTGTTTTGATTTTTAACTTCCAAACTGGCTGGAAATTATATTACTTGTTTGGAATTGGTTTTTGAAGAGATGCATGTATTTTTATTTTGTGTGTATGAGTGCTTTGCCTCCATGTATGTCTGTGTACCACATGTGTGCTTGGTACCCAAGAAGAATAGAAGAGGACATTTGATCCTTTGAAACTGGAGTCATGGATGGTTGCAAGCTACCATGTGGGTGCTGAGACATGAACATGGAACCAATGAACTAGTGAGACATCACACAGGCGCCTCCCCCCCCACCTTTTTTTTTTTTTTTTTTTTTTAGGAATTTTGATTGGTGATGACAAATTTAATGTTTTAAGAAAGGGCCTGGATGTGGTCTCAGACTCTGGGTTGTTTAGAAGATAAAATCCACTGTACAAACATGAGGAAGAATTTAATGTTTTAGAGGTCAGGTCCTGGCCAACATAGTTATATCTGTGGCCCAGTTGAAAGACTGAGAGGCACAGATAGGTCTGAGACCAAACAATGTATACTTATAATGTATTCCATTTACAATTTTTTGACATTTTCAATGTATTAACTATGTACAAACAATATCAGTATCATTGATAAAACAATTTAGTCATTAATGGAATGCATTGATTTAGTTTCATTAATTTTTTCCTAAAAAATTAGGGATAACAAAAAACAACAAAAATGATGTAAATGTTTCTACTTTGGTGGAAAAAAATATTTCATTGCCTAGAGTGCTTGAAGTTTCTTTTGTCCAACATATGCCTCGCTTTTGACTACTCTGCTTGCTATTGATTTTTCAAGTTTTTAGCAAAGAATTTAAAAATATATACCAAATGTTACGAATTCTTTATGCCTGTCACATATTGATGACCCAAAGAGGTGTAAAATGGTTTATTTATAAACTAGCTTAGTGTCACAGTATGGGCAAGAGCAAATGAAAAGCAAAGCTCCAATTTCTATGAACATGATGTGACAAAAAACACTAAGAGGATGGTGTTATTGCCTCATACCTCAAATATTTTGAGTAATAAGTACATTGATATCTGTGCAAATGCTCACATATGTTTTGTCACCAAATAGGATTTCAGCTATGATGAGAAACTAGATAGAATTTAGGGATGTGCTCTTGAGGCTGAGTCAGGGATGGAGATAATTGAACTTGGGATGTCTGTTCCAGAAAACACAGGCTCTTTTCATGCAACTGACTTACCTATTATTTTAAATAAGTTGTTTCAATCTATAATTCACTGAAACTATGGAAAGGGAGCAACATGGAAAGGAAGGCATAATCAGCTGTTTACAAAATGATGATTTACTTGGTTCTTTATGGCTCACAGTGATGTCTGTGGATATCTCCTTCTATAACACCAGGAACACCAGTGTTACTCTTGTCAGCTTGAATGGCATTGAAAAATTCTTCTTTTGTTTGGTTTATTTGATCAAGTATTTGTAATGTAACAAGTTACTGAGATCCATAGGACAATTATTCAAACAAAAGAGGAAACCTGGACAGGAAATTTGACGGCATGGAGTAATTAAGTGGGTTGATAGTTTTAGGTGGTCTGTTAAAATTGGGGATTTTGTAAAGAATGAGAAAGCAGGGCTGATCTGGTAGCCGTTAGATGCCAAAGACACTGACTTTGTCTGCTTTGTGTGGAGAGACCCAGGGAAGAAAGAAAAACAGAAGGTCTGATAGCTGAATGAGATCAAAGAGAATACAGAGAATACAGAGCAGTGCCTGGGAAGGGACATACTCTTGACCTTTACTAAACTGGAAATCACAGTCAGGAGTGGAAACACTTTTGTTTGTTCTGCTTGTGTCCTATTGCTTGGAATTCAGTTGAAGGGAACACCTTGGAAAATAACAGTAGTCATGTAATTTTCAAATTACCCCCTGGTCTCATCCCTTTACTTCTTTAAGCAAGTAAGAGACACAGAGGAGCTGGGAGTGAAACATATTTCATAAAACCAGAAGCATGAAAATAGAGAAGCTGAACAAACACCACATCAATGAGCAACTGCCATTTTTAAACAAGGAAGTAATGGAACCAAAAGCAGTGTTTTAGGCAGTAAACTTTGAATCTGTTATGGAAACCAGTTAATATTAAATAATCATTTCTTTACCAGCTGCAATAATACCTTATGTCATGTTAAAAAATCCTTATCTGTTTTATTATTTGGTAGTGTTATGATATGACATTTGAAATATTCTATCAAGGGATTAAATGGAATGTAATCCAAATTGATATTAAGAATACAATACTGGCTCTATATTGATAACTTTGAGACTTTCTCTTAGTATCTAATTTTCATAGTTCTCTATTTTTATGAGATGTTTAAAAATGTTCATGGTAGGCCAAATTTCCTACATTTTAATACACGAAGCTTTAATGGCTCTTTAAAAGAAACTATAGGGATTTGACAACTGTCTCTGGTCACCCTCTGGGATGAGCTTTATTCAAAGGTGGTTTCCATTTAATAGAACACAGAGAGTTGAAATCTGATTTTTCTAACATAAAGGGTGCCAGTAGCTTCTGCCTTTCCAGCAGGGGAACAGACCAGAGAAAGTCTCTTTGAGGAACACAATGCAGACATGCAGTATTTTACAATGCTACCAAGTACAAAAGGCCATTTTCATGAGCTAGGGGAAAAGTGATTGAATGTGATAGACTTCACAAAACCCAAAATCTCTTCCTTACATATGTGTGTCCAGACATGGATTCAGTCTTTTTACACCACTAAGATGACCATAATGTCATATCACTGCATTCTTACTACAATGGCAAAATATTAAAAAGAAAATTAAAAAGATACTACTAGCTGTTGGCAAAGGGAAGAGGCATGAAACCTCACACAGAGCTGGCGGTGTCACTATTGATGTTGCAGTTACAAGCCTCAAGAGTTTGTGTCTGATATAGTTAATAAACCCTTAACTGCAAGTGTGTGTTAAAGCCAAGCCTAACGTTCCTAGAAAAGGCAGCTACCCAAGAGAAAAGAAAACAAGTTCTTATCAAAAACATATAGTCAAATAATTCTAGGAACTCTAATTCATGATCTTCTCAATGCAACCAATCTAATTCTTTCCACTGATGAATGAGAACATGGGTTGTGGGGTATCCATTCTTAGAATACTACTTAGTTAACAAAACAACTGATAAATGATTATTGCTAATATGTTTAAAATATGGTTAAGTCTCAAATACATGTTTTGACTTTCTGGTGCTGGAGATCAAACTCAGGGACCCAGGGACTTATTTATGCATGTTGTGAGTATATGGACCCTCTGCATGCTGCTAGGAAGAACCTCATAGATATGAAGCCCTCTTCCCCCCCCCCCCCCGCCCTTACAGAAACCTGATCCTTTTGTTCCTGCATCACCTGGCATCTGAATGAAAATGATGATAATGTGACTGCTACAAGGTACTGTCCAGGAGATTTTTATTGTAGATTTGGGGAAGAGTATAGCCCAAGGTGCTTGAAAGGTTCAGACTGACCTTGAGAGAGTGGAGGTAAACCAAGAGAGGAAGAGGAGAGAGGGAAGGGGGTGAGGAAGCAGAAGAGAAGAGAGGAGAGAAAGAGAGAGAGAGACACAGAAAGAAACAGAGACAGACAGAGAGAGAAAGAGAGAGAGAGAGGTGGGGGAGGGAAGGAGAGAGGGAGGGAGCGAGAGAGTGCCAAGAGGACAAAGAAAGCAGAACCATGAAAGCTAATGTCTGAAATGGAACAGTTATTTAGGAAAAATAATCTGGGGGGCGGGGGAGGCAAACACCTTGTGCCTAGAGGTGTAAGCTGGGCTAGAAGGTGTGGAGAGGACACACAAGTACTGCTTGAGTCTGGTGGCCTGAGTGAGGTTTGGTATGCTAATAATCACCTTAGTTAGCCTTTGTCTGAGAACAGGAAAGCTTGACTTGGTCCTATAGTACAGGATATATATTAAAACTGCTTCCTCACAGTGCAGGGCTTCTGATCTCTTTGCCACTCATGGTGGCCCTTCATTCCCATGATGCTTGTGTGGGTCTCCAAGTCACCGAGTTGACCTGCAAACTTGTCCTCTTCTAGTAGTCACCCTAGTCTCTCCTTTCTCTTTTTTTTTTTTCTTTATATGATTCTATTTTTTTTTTCCTTTTTTTCCTTATTTTACATATTGATCCCAGTTCTCTCTCCCTCCCTCCTTCCCTCCTTCCCTCCCAATCCACCCAATCCCCACTCTACAGGGAGGGTGATGCCTTCCAGGAGGGATCAACAAAATCTGTCAAGTCATTTGGAGTAGGGACTAGAAACCCACAGAGATAGCTGACCTGAACAAGGGGGAGCTAATGGACCCTCAGACTGATAGCTGGGAATTCAGCATAGGACCAACTCAGACCCCCTGAACATGGGTCTCAAAGGCCTGGGCAGTCTAAGGACCTCTGACAGTGAAACCAGGATGGATCTCTGGTGCACAAAAGGACTTTGGGAGCACATCCCCCATGGAGCAGAGCAATACTCCCCTAACCTAGAGAGAGGCAGGAGGGAGGGCCTATCCCTTCTCCTTTCTCTTCTTTCTTATCCTGCTCTGGCACTCCCAATCTCTGCTGCTGCCTTGCCTCCCTCCACTGGTGTCTGTGCTCACTGCACCAGAATGCAAGCATGAGGCTAAACATGTGCATGCCTGCAGTTCTTCTTCCTGGCCAGACAGTCTGATCTGAGAGCCCTATAAAACAGCCACGACTGGCTGAACCAGTGCTTGAACCCCCTCTTTCCTTAACAGCTGATTTGTACCCCTGCCCCCAGCTCACCCCTAAGATGTTTTCTAAAAAGTGATTAATCAGAAAACTCCCTTTGTCTTCCCTATAGCAGGCAAAAATGCCCACAGCCACACATCTGCTTAACAATGATGTTCTTAACCTCCTCACCAAATGCTCAGGCTGCCTGCCTAGAGCACTGTCTGTCACTTACACTTGCTTCTGAACATCAGACAGAGGAGTCGAAAAAAAGAAAACTGTTTTCTCCTCTTCATTAAAACTATTCCTACTAAAATTAACTGGCCAGTCCTTTTGCCCTAAATCTCACAACAGAATTCTCTTTATGACTCTCACCTTCACTATGCCCTTCTATACTTAGAGATATAATCCACTAATATTTCTTTTTATTATGGTAATAATCTAAGACTAAAAATATTACGTGTTCTTTTAGTTTCTCGTTACAGTCCTCAATAGTTTTCATGTATTTGTCATTTTTTTTTTTTGTTGGCCAGTGTTGTATATGTTTATAGTAAATGCTTTCATATCCTAGTTCTTATGTGTTAATTTCACATCCCAAGAAAGAATTAAATAAAAATATGATGTCACTTCATTTATAAATACATTAAAAGTTATGTAGTACAAAACTCTTCGCATAGGTTAATTTTAATATGTGTGCATCTATATGAATATGTATGTACATGTTTTAAGGTGAATTTGACAGATACTGGCTTACAAACAACAGAGATCCTTATCTTAGCCAAGACTAGAAAGAAAAAAAATGGTCAACTAAATAACTTAACTTGGTTAAAGACAAAGAAAGACATCTTCAGGTTTACAGATGATCTTAATGTATTTTATTACATCATAAATGTGTTTTTTCTTTACAATATGTTTGAGCTCATATCTTATCTGTGTGCCTTCAGGTTTAAAAATGTTGTCTATACATTTGTTTCTGTTAAATATTTGGAACACAATGTAAAACAAAGTGTATGCCAAATTATAGTTCTTTTCTAGGCTTCCTGAATTTTCTTCTTTGTAAATAAAATAAAACAGAAAGGAATCATCAAATATGAAAAATGTGGACTTACAGACTTCAATTCTATTTTTGATAAAGAATGTTAAATAAAAAGGAAGTACTATTGGACATAAAAGAACATATTTGATAAATAGTAGTTTGTTATAATTGTGTCAAAATAGAAATAGGTAAATAAAAAGCCAGGATAAATATGTTACAAAAAGATTTTTATGACAGTTGAAACTTAAAGAAAATTACATAAACAGCTTTAATTAAAGGTTATTAAAATTCCTAAGTTCAAAATTCAATGTCTTGAGTTAAAATTTATATATTTCTAACACTTTACTTTTATTTAAATGCCTATGTACCACACATAGGGAGTGCCCCATTCCTTTAGGCTGTGCAGAATTCATTCTTATTTCAACTTTAGATAAATTACCTACAGAGGGAAAAACAGAACAAAGATCTAAGGAAAAATTAAACCCAGATCATAATCACTAGAAGATCTGATATGATTTAATGCTTTATTTCTTAAAGGCTTCACTAGACTAGTTTTTTCCCCCCCTAGAGATTGTGCCCTAACCCCTTCAATGTGTCCTCCACTGTACAAGATCATAAAAATAAGACTTCCTAGCACCAGGGGACATGAAAAAATACTTGTAGGACATAAAAATTTCGATGTCTAGCCAATAGGTAACCATGGAACATAGTTGTCAGAAAAACTCCATACCCGTATGCAAAATTTTAGGTTTCAGGAACATATCAAAACAATCATAAAAAGTATAATTATTGCAGGTTCAGTGCCAAATTATCTCAGGCTACCCCAATTCTTTAAAATATGGGTTTAGTGCCTACCTCTGTGTATGGTGGCCTCAGAGTAGATAGGTTATGTGTCTAGGGAATACCAAATGTTATTGTTCTGGTTAAGGAAGATAGCAGTAACTTGACTCCTAACAAGATATTGCTATAGCCATAGATCACTGTCTCACTCAGCCATCACCAAAGAAAATTCTCACAGAAGATGGAATTTAACACAGAGACTACTGGACAATGTTCAGTGAGTGAGAAGCATTGATCTCTAAGTGATAAATCTTCATGAAACCTCTCCACTGAAGGCTCAGGGAAATATGCAGAAGAGGAAGCAGAGAGATTGTAAAAACCAGAGGCCAGAGCCAATGGATGATTGCAAGGAAACAGCGTCTTGTATACCCAGCAGGACTAATAGACATAGAACTCAGAGATGCTGTAGCAGCATCTCCTGAATAGGTTCAAGCCAAGAAGGTTCTCAGCACTGAGAAAGGCACTTACACACAGGGTGCCAGCCCTATTTACAATTGCTATCTGTTAGCAGAGGGTTTAAAAAAATACATGGGGGTATATAAACCACATTCCAGGGCAGGCCCCATGCTCAGGATTAGTTGGCTAAAATGAACTCCATTTTAGTTTCTTTTGGTTTTGTTTGGGCACTTTTCATTTAATAAATATTTTTGGGAGAGAAAGAATATAAAGTTGGATCATAGGGAGGTGGGGAAGATTGGGAGGAGTTGGGGAAGGAGAAACATGATCAAACTATAGTCTGTGAAAAATTTTAAAAAGTCAAATATGTGTTACACATATTGAAAATTTTGCTTAAATCATACTGTATACACTTACAAACTAAGCATAAAAGAGAATAAGAGAGTACTTTTCAATGGGAATTGGATGCAACATGACTGTGGTCCTAGTCCCATATTAACTTGGTATGCTTTCTTACAGTACAGGTCTCCCTCCCCCTCAGAAGCCTTTGAAAGTAAATGTCCTGCTTTGTCTGGTGAGGTTGAAGCTTTGTCAGGTTTCCTTGTGCCTTGCTTCTAGCTGCCTGGTGACATTGACAAAATACTTGCCTGAAGGATGATTTGACTCAGTGCTGTTCTTCTGAGCCATGTTCTCCACCCTTCTCCACAAAACATCTAAAGCATGCTTACAGAAGTATGACCACCTCGCTCCTATATGCCCTGCCTCTCAATTGCATTTTACTAAGTAAAAATAAGGCCAGAGTCAGGGTCTTTGTACTATATTGTAGATGTGACACTCTGAAAGATGAAAACTAATAGGGACAGTGAGCAGCTATTGCTGCCCACATGTACAGGCAAAGAAACATTAATAACAAAGAGACATGAGTGGACTTTGGGTGACATATTAGTGTGTTGGGGCTGATACAATAAAATACATTAGACTAGGAAATTACCAAGCAACAAAAATTTAATCTGGGTATAGTGGCTCTCATCTATGATTCCAAGACTCTGGAAGATTGCTGTGAGTTGGAGACTATAAAAAGACATTGTCTCTGAAACTAACGACCCAAATTCAGACCACAGTAAGAAAACCTGGAAGTTTATTATGTACAGTAGGTTGGGAAGCTAAGATCAAATTATAAGTAGATTTGCTGTCTGGTAAAGACCAGTTTCTATGTCCCAAAATAGGTATAAAAGAATGTCAAATAAATAATTTTCAGTTTCTTATATTAGCTCATCTAACTTACACAAAGCTTCATGGCTGTACCATGGCTATCATTTTGATTAAGTGTCATCATAATAGTTCTTCTAATTGAACATTTAAGCTATCTTTCTACTTTTTATTTTTATAAATAAGAGTTGATTAAAGTGAAGAGCAAAGAATATTATTATCCCTTTTACAGCTCTGTTAACCTAGTTCGAAATCTTTTGTAATTGATATTATTGCTTTGCTTTTGTGACTTCTACAGAAACCTAAAGATGATGTCCAATGTAGTCCTCTTAATTTTCAGGGATGTAGAATTCTATTTTTACAAATAGAGTTTGGAGATTAAGCTTTGTAGAAGAAATAAGAGGCCAGGGTGCTGACAGCTGAAAAACAAATCCTCCCAACACTGTTCAAAAGCCTAGCTAAGCTAAGGCTGAAATATCCGTGAAGCAGAGTGAATATTTCAATGGATATTACTTCAGGATGAGAAATATTAATCCTCATATGTCAGAACACTGGTGGTGAATTTGTGCTCTGGCCAAATGCTGCTTTTATGGGTAACTGGGGGCTCTATGCAAGTTCAGAATCCACAGTAATGATTTTGCATAAGGAACATGTTAAGCAAATCTGAACTTGCTGATATCATCACCGATCACTTTAAACATTATCACTGCCTCTGCATTTGCGACTCACTCCAGATTTTGGAACACAAAATGCTAGAGTATTAGGACTGCACTTTTGTTTCCATCTGAGTCTGTGTAAAGGTTTGTAATTCTGAAATCCTCAAATAGCAAGAGCTCTTGATTTGATTTTACTAATGAAAATCTCCTTTGCAAAGCTATTTCATTGTACCACAGGGGAGAATCATTGGGTGAAGATGGATACATAGGAGTAGGGAAGGGAAACCTAGAATGGCAAATAAAAGATAAAGCTTTAAATTACACTTTTATTTTTTAATAATCCTTTGCCTGGGACCTGTCACTAATGAGAACAGCTCTTTTTTAGATTCTCTGTCTATCAAGATTTTAATGATTTCCATTGTAAAATACCATCTTAACACCTGGTATTTCAAAATCACATATCTCATCGTAATTGATGAATTTCCCCTCCCATGGATATTGTGGATATCTGACTACTAGATGCACAAGAAGACCTCATTCAGCCAAAATGAACATTGCCAAACAGAATCTCACATTCAGCCAATCAGCACTTGTGTGTTATAAAGAAAACCCAACTCAAAGAAACCCTTTATCACAATAAAAATGTTGGTCCTACAACCCCACAACATAAAGTAGATTTGAGCCAGAACACAGGTATATGGAGGGGTCACAGAGAGATACCTGTATTTCAGGTCAGCTGTAGCTTACCATGCAAACAGCTGCAGCAAAGAATGATGGTGAATCTCTGGCCTTCTAACTGAGGGTATAGCTGCTGTTAATGCTGCTTTAGACTACCATAAGTTTCGAGGAAAGGTAGGAGAATTAATTCTAACAGGCAGCTGTTATTTATGAGGCACTTTTACTTCATCACGGACCCACCTATTTAACACTAGCAGCATCACATTGCAGATAATTCAATCCCAGTTTTTTTTTTTAAACTTCCTTGTAGATCACATGGGAGAATGGGCAGAAGGTTGCAGGCTTTAAGCTACCTGTATATTTGTGAATTTGATACTATTTTACTAATCAGGATACTAACACACAATATAATGCAATGATTCAGACTGAATAGATGATATTATTATACATTTTGTACTTCTATATGTATTTAACAAAATCAAGTTACTGCTCTATGTTGACAGCCTTATGGAAATATATGCATAGAAACTATAGGGTTGTGCAGAAGTAAAATGAATTAAAATTTTACTTAAGTGTGCTGAGTCCTTAGTAAAAGTCCCTATACTTTATCTTGGGAAGGCACACACTTGCAAGTAAGTACCTTAAAGAAATAAAGTAGCAATAAAATGACTCTCAATGACATTCTATTACACTCATAGTTCAGTATTTTGCACAGCCATCATCAGAGACACTTCCTTCTGCAGAAGATGGGAGCAAATACAGAAACTCACAAAATGCACAATGAACAGAGACTGGGATACCTTAGAACATTCAGTCCTAAATGGGATATCTCCATCAAATTCCACTCCTCAAGCTCAGAGAACTCTGAGAAGAGAATGTGGAAAGGTTGTGAGAGCCAGGGGATAGAAAACAGCAAGGAAACAAGGCCTAGGTACAATAGGACTAATGCAATGTGAATTCAGAGACTAAAGAAGCATGCCCCGGTCATGCACAAGTCTGGAGCAGATGGGGTTCAGTGATGAAAAGAAGTAGACACAATCCCCAACCCCATAACAGAAGTTATCTACAACTTATAACTGCTCAAAGGACAATTAGTTTTCTCCATTGCAGTTTCAATGGGTACAGGCCCTATGACCAACAATAAAAGGTCAATTGAAAATAGACTAGTATTTTTTTTCTTTTTACAGATCTTGTGTTTATATGTTACTTTTTTTTAAAGTGGGTTTTTGTGTGTAAATGTGTTTGTCTCAGTGTCTGTATGCATTTCTTGAACTTTTTCTTTGTATTTTGTTTTGTTTTGGCTTATTCTAGTTTGTTTTTATTTTATGCTATTTTATTGTATCATTATGTTTAAGTGCCAGTTAATATTCCAATGAGAGACTAAAAAAGAGTGAATTTGGGTGGGTTGGTAAGTGTGGAAGTGGGGAAAATCTTGGGGGAGTTGGGGGAAGGAAAACTGAAATCACAATATATTGTGTAAAAATCTATTTTCAATAAAGAAACAAACAAAACAACAACAAACGAAAAAGGAAATGGCCTTAAGAAGTGATTACCATAGTCTTTGACCAAAGGTCTTATGTTAGATCTTAGTTTGCTAAGAAAGGAATTTTTTATTGCAACCAGCAAGTGTTTGTGTATGCTTTATTGCGAACTGTAAAACATTTCACTACAGATGTTTATTTATTCAATTTTTGTTCCTATAAACAATGTCTAACTGTGTTAGAAACTCATTTTTTTGGGTATGGGACTCAGATAACACCCTCAGGTAGTCACACTGTTACCTGTTCTATAAAATCTGTAAGAAATTGTGGCTGGATGTTCTCAAGGCACTAGCCTAGGTTCAGCCCATATGTAAAGAGGAGCTATTCCGTCTCCTCTGTCAGAGCACATGGTTGGTTTGTTGCTGTTTTGACATTCTGTAATATACAAGGTACACAATTAGTTGGGTTATAGAGTAGAGGCTGCTTTAACAACTAGTTCCACAGCACAGAACACTATGGAGGTTGATGGCTCACTTCAGGTAGGCATCTTCTGCTTTGTCTTATTTGAGGCCCCTTCAGAAACATGAAGTGACAACCTCTCTATAACTTTGAATCAGTGTTAGGAGAATAAAGGGGAACTAAGCTCAAAGCTTCCAGCCTTAACTTCAGCTGCTTTGGGATTTGGGTAAGATTTGTTTGTTTGATTGATACATACATACATACATACGTACATACATATAATTTTTTTAAGACAGGATTTCTCTAGCTTTGAACCTCGCTCTATAGACTGGGCTGGCCTTGAACTCACAGAGATCCCTCTGTCTCTGTTTCCTGAGTGCTGGGATTAAAGGTGTGCACCACCATTGCCCTGCTTGGAGACAATTTTTTAAAATACCACTTTGGATTGGGTGGCTGTCAAAAGGAAAATACATCAAGAGATACCAATGAGCTGTTCTCAAGTCACCTTTGAGTCTATCAATCTATTTTCTTTGTTTCTTCATTTTTCCATTACTTTCAGAATTATACTTCCTAAAGAATGCCTACTCACATGGATATGCAATAACTGATCCTTATCCTTAGTCCATTGTGTGTGTGTATGTTAGAAGATTCATACTCACATCATATTATGTAACTACTCAAATTACTGTATTCATCATAATTTTATAGGAATACCAAGATTAATTTATAAATCTCATATCACATAAGATAATAGTACACAGAATTAAGTGATCAAGGAATTGGCAAGGTAAATGGGAAGTGATATTTTCATTATAAAGTATTTAATGAAATATTATTTGAAAAAATAACATTTGTTAGTTCTAATGTTAAAGTATGTTAAGAGTCTTATAATACATTGAAAATAAAGCAGAGCTGAGTAATTATCAAATCATTAGTCAGCCTATACTAAAGCTCGAAGGATCAAAATTTAAAGGGAACTTACATAATAGTAGTGAAAATATTAAAATAATTTTCTATTATATAAATCAATCTTAAAATCTTTACAAGTTTTACTTGTTTCTTTTCTACTTAGTTACATGTGTACAGAGGCAGTGAATTTGTAGTTCAGGGCTCTGCTATCCCAACAATAATATCTTTTATGATTTCTAATTTATATTGATTGATTTTTAAATGTGTAATTAGGCTTTTTTTCTTTAAATCTCAGCAACTTAATTTTAGGCTTTGGTCTAGTTGTTGGACTTCTGCTAATGTCTAGGTACCCGAATATATGATACAGAAATTTACTTATTGTCCTTAATGTCTCAGTAGGACCTGGGGACAGGACTCTGTATTGACAGGTTCCCTACAGGGTATTAGAGCCCTACTTCTGTGTCCCATTCAAGAAGTTTCTTCACTATGCACTACTCATCCATAAACTTCATTTGTGTTTCTTTCCTCTGTAGATTTTCCATATTAACATCAGTGAAATGTTTGGCCCGGCCTTTCTGAGTATGTAATAATTACTCAAGAATTAAGTGAGCTGTGCTGCAGACATAAAGTCAATCACATTGGAAGCATGTAACCCACCCCCTAGCAAACATATATAATAATAAATAATGTATTTTTCATTATGTGCTCCAACACTACTGGAGCATTGCGCATTTCGAAACATGTTAGGAAACTATTTGCTCCCCCAGATTACAAAGTGTAAGTGAAACCTTGACATAAAGCATATGTTCCTCATCTTCATCTCAGGACATTGAAGTGGCTTACCATAACCCAGTGTGGTTCTGGGTTCTGGTTCCTTAAGTTGTTTATGATCAACTGAGACATGGATTGCTAAATAGAAAATGACTTTCTGAAAACTCTGGGCATCACTTGTCTATGTGAACTGTCTGAACTGGAAGTGTCTCTCTGCTAATTTCAACTATTAAAATATGCCTATTTGCATTCTTTTCTCTCAATTGCCAATATGTGGTATGAGACTGGGAATGCCTTTCTGTATTTCATGATAAATGCCCTTTGACTATGGGTTTGGAAGTACATGCTTCAAAGGAGATTTGCTAAGATGGCATGGTCCATGGTGTTTGCTAGCTTGGTTTATATGGTTATGGGTCCTTCATAATTTTAGTATATGTGCATGAATTTCTGGCTATGTTATGTATGTATGTATGATGGATGAATGCATGTGTACAATATGTGAACTGGTGTCTGAGGAAGCTGGAAGTGGTCCCCAGAACCCCAGGAACTAGAGGTAAAACTGTTGTGAGCTACCTGTGGGTTCTGGAGACTGAACTCAGGTCATCTGCAAGAACAGCAAGTGTGCTTAACCTCTGAGCTATCTTTGCAGTCCTGTATTTTAGGTCCTTGTTTAATCTACTCAAATGTAGCTGGAGGTATTTTAAGCAATGGACAATGAACAAACTGTGAATGAGAGACTGATAACACAATTGGTAAGGTAGGTATTTGATGACTTGCTGCTTTGAAATGAGTTTCTTTAATGTCCTCGTGTGTGTTTTTGAACTCCTCTGTGATAGTTGGTAAAATATTTCCCATTAAAGGATTAACTTTATTAGAAAATCAGACATATCCCAATCTGTCAATGCCTGACTCTATTATGCTATACAGGGGACCATTAACTTCCAGTTGAACTTACTGCTGTTTGGACCTAGCTAGTCTCATGGTCATTGTATTTCTAAATAAACCTATCCTCATGTCTAGCCTCATTCCTCCAGTAGAGATTTTTCTAAAATATAAAGAGCAACATTGAACATTTCTTTTCCTAGTTTTCTGTGATTTAAAACACTGAAAAGAAAAACTACATTTGTCACCTCCAGCACTCCAAATAATATTGTATTTTGAAAATTAGTAGTGTGTTTATTAGTATAAATTATAATTTTGAAACATGCACATTATCTTAACCCATTTTAAGTTTTAACATCAGGTCACAAAAGGCTTTGAAATATTTCTAGGCTATACTTCAAGTATTTTAGACATATTATCATCTAAAGTAAAACCCTAATGCTCTTATCCTTCAACTACATTTCAGGCATTTGGACAGAAGACCTGTTAGAGCTGTGCAACCATAGCAATTCAAAATCACATATCTGCTATAAATATTCTGAAACCCTAAACTTTTGGCACATCTCATCCTGTGCCTGTTTCGTGCTTGGCTCTTGTTGGTTAAAATGATGAAGATCCAGAGTGACTGCATCCTATATAATTCTTCCCAAATGTTTCACTTCCTGACATTCTTCAGCCACATGGAACATTTCCATTTTCAAAAGGTGAAAAGTGCCAGGAAGAAAATAAGTTTATAGTTGGAAAATATAACAACACTGCAAGCTTAAATAGGAGGGGACAAACTGCCCACATATAAGAGGACTGCAAATCTAACTTCTGGAATCCATAAACCTCATCTTTTTTGGTAGAGCAAGAAGAGAAAAGCCCACAAGTGTGCAGTACTGAGCAATAGATCAGACTCCAAACACTTTTATAAGGACAAAGTAGGTCAGAGTAAAATGAAAAAATACCCCAAACTGGGTTTGTTTTCAATGATAGTCTTGTTCAATTGTACAAGACATAGGGAAGCCAAAAATGAACTACCACTTATGTCACTTGCATTTTCTGCCAGGTGTTTGCATGTTTCGCTGGAGCCGTCCATTCCTTCATTAGCCATGCTGTCTTACAATTCCTACTGCACACATTTTTGAGTAGATGGACCTTCATGGGAAAATATTTATGTAGTTTTGCTACATCACCAGTTGGTTGACAAACAAGCTAGCTCAGTTCACAAGACCTTAATAGTAAACCAGTTACAAGAGGCACTGTCCATTCAGTTTGCCCAGTTCATTACTAGACACTTCACAGGATACAAGAGAGCTTAAAAAATGCAATATGAGTTTCAATTTCATCCAAGATAACAATTGTAAAAGAAAGTGACTACCTTGCTTGACCATTGTGAGAATGAGAAGATAGCAGACTTAAGTGAAAGTAGAGTGGTGCTTAGTTCATACTAGTATGAACATGTCATGCACTTAATGAATAATGAGTACTATTACAAGTAATGAATTTATACTTATCATAAGTGAAGGAGGAATCTCTGTGTGAAGTGATAAAATCACAAGAAAATATACAATCTATATGTCCTTTTTGAGCCACAGAATTCACTAGTCATTCAAAAAGGTGACTACAAACCAAAAGAAAGGTGACAGCAGCTACACCTGGCCAATCCTGTAGTAAAGAGGCATTCTATAAAAAAGCTAAGTACAAGAAGACAGGAAGGGCTGGGCAACAATTTATGCTGCTCTCAGCAGCAGAGCAGGATGGGATTGCTCCCATGGGAGCCTTTTAATAAAGTTCACTTTATTATTCTCTAATGCATTTTAGCAAGCTCCACTGGGTTAACCATGGCTTTCTTAAATGAGAGATTCTTTTTCTTTTCAAAGAAGCAAATCGAGATTTCTTATCATAATTTGGTATGTCTAGAAGACAAATCTGTACCTTTCACTGTTCAGCGCCTGGACTGCTGCTGTAGACCAGCTGCCTTGCTTCACTAGACTTGTTAGAGAAAAATAGCACACATGCAGTGATGACTGGAAAATATAGCTCTTTGGAATTGTCTTTACTGTGAATATACTCAGGCTATTTTGCTCATCATGAATGACTTTTAATTTCCACAGGACAGAACCCATCAATAAGCCCCAAGATAGCTGCTGCTTCATTTAGAATGAGGCAATGGGCAGCTGATTCTGTGAAGACTTCCTCCACTGATGTTTCTGAAGCAGGATGATTTACTATCAAAGAAAGAGCCCAGTATTTTCACCTGACAATGTCATATGATTTTCAACATATACATATGTGATGCATAATTTATAAATGTGGATGCTCTTTATCATCTCTTATTGTTCTTTTCCAACAAGAAGTCTAGTTATGGCGGGGAATGGACAAAACAAGAATTACCCATTCCCTTGAAATTCACATGTTCAGTTTGAAAGCTTATGTTCTGAAGTCAATGATACCCACAGATCTATATCTGCTTATTGAAATGAAGACTGAAGTCAACATTTGTAATCCCCAGTAGGCCAAATTTACCATATTTATTTATGTGGTCTACCTGTTGTTTATAAGTTGAAATTAGGAATGGATATTATGTCAACATTAGCTCTAGGTCTATTAATTTTTGCATGTGTTACTAACATTATAAATCGGTGCCCCTGGTAGTTAAAGAGAATTTCACTGTTTTAGTATGGCAAGGAATCAAACTATACCAAACTGAAATTCAAATTACCTCAGACATTTCTGGATATATTCGATCTCTCTTTTTCTCTTTATTCTACCCTCTCTTTATATATACATATTCCCCATCCCACATTTATGAAATATTTGCACATAAGAAGAGAAATGATTCTTTGAAGAATGATAAATTATATTCATCCTTAGTATAGCTACACATAGGTAGATATGTAAATTCAATAGCCTTTTCTTCATCTATACTGGAAGCTTAGGTAGTGGAAATTCTATTTGTAATCTCTAACGACTGTCTATTCACCACAAGGAAAAACTCTCCATCTCTCCATCACCTTCCAAAATGTTGAAAGCAATTATGTTGAAAAAAAAAAAAACACGAATACACACACAAATGCAGTGTCAGTACTAGGTTCTTACTATTTTGTAAAGTTAATTACATGTAAAATTGCATGTCCTTTTCTTTCTTTCTTTTTTTTCTTTTTCTTTTTTCTTTTCTTTTTTTTTCTTTTTTTTTTTTTTTGCTTTCCATTCCATTCCATTCATTTTTTTTTTCATTTTTAATTATGTAGCTTCTCCCTATGTTTGGCATCCAATTTCTTGTGTCTTAGTTTTATATGGTTTATTCTCACATGCTGCTTAAGTGTATAATCAATTTGTTTTAGACTTTAAAGTATTTTACCTAACTGAAATTGCCTTTGTTACATCTTTATTATTACTAACATTTGATACTGATAGCGCTTTATATCCTTCCTATATTTTTAATGTGTGTGAATTCTTAATTACATACAAAAAAGTTGTAGAGATTTAGAAAATACATTGTGTATCTTATTTATTATTTATTTATTTTTTATTATTTTTTCTTATTTTACATATCAATCCCAGTTCCCATCCCTTCCCTTCCATCCCACTCCCTCCCCACTCCACAGGGAGGGTCATGCCTTCCAGGAGGGATCAACAAAATCTGTCAAGTCATTTGGAGTAACATCTAGGCCCTCCCACCTGCCTTTAGGCTGAGGGAGTATCCCTCCATGGGAATGTGCTCCTAAAGTACTTTAGCAAACCAGGGATACATCCTGGTTCGACTGTCAGAGGTCCCTTAGACTGCCCAGGCCTTTTAACTGAGATCCATATTCAGGGGGTCTGAGTCCATCAAGTATTCTTGAGTGGTATATCTGGGTCATACAGCAGAACTTACATTAGTTTTTCATGAAATGTCTATATGGATTTCCACAGTACCAGGAACAGTTTATTATTCTACAAAAAGTGTTGTGTACTTTTGAGAATTTTATGCTTCTTGTATGTTTTAGAGATTCATCTTCTGTCAGATGAAATATTAGCAAAGAATTCCTCTTGTTTTGCATGCTGTCCTTTTCCTATGTGGCTAGGTTTTTAATTCCATGATGTCTATTTGTCTAGTGTTAACTGATTTCCAGAGCCATTAGAATTTTACTCAAAAAGAACTTGCTTATGCTTATGTCTTCAAAATTTATGAGTTTATCCTCTGATGTTTGTAGAACTGCAGGTCTAATATTAAGTTTTTTTTTTTAATTTGCTTAGATGTGAATGGTTCACAAAGTAAGAGACAGAGATGTAGCTTATTTCTTCTACATATGGATGTGCTAGTACCATTTGTTGAAGAAGCTAATCCTTTGGTGTATAGTTTTGAAATCTTTATAAGGGAAGATAAGATGGATGAGCTATGTGAATCTGTATTGGAGTCATCTGTTCTAGTCTATTGATCTACATATTTAAGGGTAGTAGCATGCTCTTCCTTAATCACAGCTTTGTGGTATACCTTGAATGGTGCCTCCAGCAATATTTTTATTACCTAGGCTTTCTTTGGGCATCCAGAGTATATTTCCCCCTTCGATATAAGTTTCACAATTTTTGTCTATTTCTGTGAAGAATTACATCATAATTTTGGCAGGGTTACAATAGTCAGTAGATCGTTTTTGCTAGTACATTCATACTTGTCACATTCATACACATGGGGTGTCTTTTCATTGTCAGGTAGCTGTGTAAATCTTTTTTATCCTCTAGTGTTTTGAAATTTTCATTGCAGAAGTCTTTCACTTCCCCAGTTAGATTCACTCTGAGATGTTTTAAATGAAATTATGCCTTCACATTTTAATTATATAGATATAGAATACTAAGTTATAAATCCTTTTTTCTCTCTCTCTAGGATTTTAAAGCACTTTCTAGACAGAGTGTATTCAGTACTATTTTGAGAATATGGTGCCATTTATTTAACTAGTTAGTTTTGAGACAGATTTCTTTGTGTAGCCCTGTCATTCCTAGAACTGTCTCACAGAGACCAGACTGGCCTCTAACTCACAGAGTTCTGCCTACCTTTGCCTTTGGGGTTCTGGAATCAAATTCTTTTTCATAACTTATTCATTACTTCTGTTCCTGGACTTTTTGTGCTGCCATTTTTGGAAGCCATTTTAGTCAGATTCCTGATATCTTGAATTAATTCTCTCATTAAATATTTTTATGCTATCGCTGTTTATTTTTGGTGATTTCTCTTTCTTTATATAGGAAGTCTATTTGCTACATGTTGTCAACACCCAAGATCCTCACATTTTTCTCTGAATGTTCTATTTTTGATGATACCCTCTTTTAATTTCATAAATTGAATGTGTTAAAAAATCAGCTCCTGACTTGTATCTTTTAAATTTATTATTATTTCACAAGTAGCAAAATGTTAGAGTTTGAAAATAGTTCTAGATTTTCCCCTCTGATTGCATTGGGGTGTGTCACTTTCTTCTCATATGAGAGAACCTACATTCACTTCAGTTTGTCTGAGGCCCCAGAGCAGAGGTTAAGGAGCAAAGCCCTGACTCAGCAGATCTCATTTCTAACCTGACACTCATCTGTAAAATCACCACAGGGAAAAGTAGCAACGATCCACCACCAATGCATGGTGTAATGTACTTTTGAAAATGTTCTCACTGAACATCTGTATCTACATGGAAGTCTGCTTCTTGCTGTTTTAGGGCATAGCCTGTGTGTGCATTTGTATGTGTGTGTGTGTAATTTAGGAATGGTAGCCAAGTCTTCTGGAGCTGTATTATCTAACTTGCATTTAAAAGTTATCCACCTGTTTCTCACAGTTTAAAGCTATGAGTGATTGCAAACTCTAGAGATAAAATTAATGTATGATTTGAGGATGTAGGAGTGAGAAATCTCCTTTAAGTGTTGACATTAAACACTTTGATGTTTTTTGACTCAAATTCACTAATATACTAGGAAAAGTGAAGCATATATGTCGTAGGGCACTATTTATTCTTGTAGTTATAAAAAATAAACATTTTATAGAACAGAAAAACAGTGTACTCTATTGAATTAACCAAAATTACTAAAGTACCCTGTGTGTACATATGTAAGCTTGTTCCTGTGACCTGTAATGGCTTGAACAGGGGTTCATTCATAACTTGTTTGTTTGAGTTACGTTATGTCATAGCTATTTCTCAGACATCTGGTAACCTTCAAACATTGGTGCCATAGGAAGCTTTAGTGTGGAATCTTGTGTCGATGTGTGTGTGTGTGTGTGTGTGTGTGTGTGTGTGGTTATATGTGTGTGATGGAGATGCCTGTTGATTGAGTTTTTTATGAAAGGACTTTAGATAAGAAGGTGTCTATTTCTAAGTATCATTATATTTTGGTGTTTTCTCAAACACAGTTAAATTTCTCCAATAAAGAGCACTTCATTTTAGCCTTTGTTCTGGTGTCTATATGACTCATGTTCAAAAGGTTATCTTCATTCCTATTTTTGTTCTTTAAGTCTTCATGGAATTCATTCATTTTGAGATTCTTGATTTTTGGTTTAATTTCTTTAAAATTCTTATTTATTTCTGGAATGTGGTTCAGTGAACTAATAGCTATATATTAATATGAAAATGAAAATGTATTTGGTAATCTATGTATAATCTAAAGAGTTGTAAGTAGCTGTTTTCATTCTAAGTACTTTGCCTTGTTTCCTTGTGCCAGACAAGTGAAATAATTGAACATTATGCTTTTAGAGTTTCAGAGCTGATGGAATGAATTGGCATATCTCTTGGTATTAGCTAAGTTTAATTTCCTAGCCAAATCTAAGCAGAAAGTCATGACTTTGCTTCATCATGTTTTGTTACTGTGGTCATATAAGATTATAAGGTCACAGTGAAAACAAAACAGAACAAAACAAAACAAAACCACTAGTGGTAAATTTGCATTGTAGCAATATTAGAAATCCTTTCAAGTTTTTGACTAGCTCACATAATGAGTTCTGAGGATTTAGTTTGATTTTGGACTGATGCTGGTCCTTGGGAAAATTTTGCTCTTTTATGGCCTTGAACGTTTCATATAGTTTTGGTTGTAAGCCTAGCCTTTAATGGCTGAGCCATGTGTATAGCCTCTTGAACATTTGTTTTAAGGAGACTTAAAGTTACAGAAAGAGTTTTAACTTAGTCAGCCTTTATTAACATGAAAATTATTTGTTTCTCTTTAACCACTGCAAATAGCTAAAAGAATATTAAAGACTTCAGCAATGTTTCATGGAAGTCCCACAGTTCTGAAAAGAGACAAAAACCCAAGAGGTGTGAATGATTGATGTAGCTTCTAAAGCACTGTAAGAAAGCAACCAAAGTCTTTTCTCCTATCCTGAGGTAGAAAAGGAAGTCCCCAGCTCTGCTAATAGAAAGAAGGTTATGGATAGAAGTTCAGTTTTGAAAGAAATGATGCAAAATTGTACTGAGTATGCAGGCATATCTCCTTTCTCATCTATTTTCATTTTTCCTCCAGTTGCTCCATGAATGATGAATTCAACTTTATGGAATTTGCCCATGAAGGATTTTTTTTTAGTTTTTGTTTTTATATGGTCCAGGATTAAGAGCTACTAACAGATTAATATTATAAGGGAAAATAAAGAGTTCTGTGGCTTATTTCTCTGTTGTTTTTTAAAAGCTGTTTTTTATTTTTATGTATGTGTGTCTGTGTAAGTGGAATGCAGAAAGGGTATTGGATCATTTAGTTGGAGCTGGCATTACTGGTGGTTGTGTGTTTCCCAACATGGGAGCTAAGAACTCAAGTCTGGTCTTCCAGAAGAATAGGAAGTGTTCTTTTAACTATGTGTCATCTCTCCACCTCTCTTTTTCTGTTTCTTTATTTGTCAGAATATGTGAGGTTAGGTTTTGGTTGGATGACCCTCTTCAAAAGTACAGGTTTTTCCAAGTGTTGATAATACCGTGTCTCATCAATCAATGGCATAGCTGCTTTGTTCTCCTTTACACATGTATAGTCCTCTGTAAATAGTTGTTCCCTTTCTGAGAAGATACTGATTGATTCATCTATAGTAGGTCACTATACATATACCCCACTCACAGCCACATGAAGAAGTCTTGTTTATAGTCTGTGGTACTATTGGGAGTAGATGGAACATTTAAGAGATGGAGCCTAGTTGGAGTCCTCTGACTACTTGTGTGCACCCTTGAGGAGGATAGTGGGACTATAGGCTCTTCTTGTTATTATTCTGTACTTATTCTTATGTGCTGGATGCCCTGAGTTAGGCAACTTCCTAAATGTCAATAGGGGATTAATTTTCTCTGTCAAAGGTTTCTGCTAATGACTTAATGGCTTCTTAAAGTAGGAAAGCATCATGACTACAGACTGACACCCTGCAAACTTTGAGCCAAAATAAATCTTAAATTCTTTGTTTTTTTATTTCATTCTTTGTTTCATTATTTCCGGTATTTGCTATAATAACAGAAATATGATTATCCCATTAGACTAACAGAAATCAAGCTCATGCTGCAAAAGAGACACAGCCTCCAGAAAAGCTAACAGAGATTAATACAATTGTTGGGAAATTTCAACATTTTAGTTTGTTAATTTTTTGTGTGGGAAAACATCCTATGCTTTTCAGTTCACATATAATAATGTACTCATAGCTTAGATTGCCTTAGTTACAAATTGTTGGAGAGTGCATATCCTGATTACCTTGTACTTTGCTCCTTGTAGATAGAGTATGACAGGTATTACTGAAGGGGTCATCAGAATTAGTGTCTATTCTAAGATGACCTTGGAGGCTACAAAGTAGGTAGTATTTCAGGGCTCAACTGACATAGCTTCTCCTATTCTATACAGCTCCATAAATCTCAACATACAACTCCTTAGGGCAATGGCTAATAATTCGCCTATTAGTCTCACATTCTGGAAGGATAGGAAGCCTGGAGCTTTTGATTTAAATATCATACAATTAAGTGGTTATTTGAGAAAAGAGACCTATGGATAAAGAGATTGTAAAACACATAATAACCGCAGCATATAATTACACAGTATATAATCAGCTCTGTGGGTGATACAAGTCAAACAATATCACATGCTGTAAGGTGTTTATTACTAGCAAACAGTATTATTCAAAGTCCTAAGACTCATATGCTTTTCAATGCCAGTACAGTCATAAATATAGAATCATTCATTATGTAGCAAACTCGTACAAATGGAGGAACTGTGGGCATGGCCCAGTAACAGTTCCACAGATGTATTGGCAGCCATTTTACGTCTTTATTAGCAAGATAGTAGCAAGATTTGTTTTGAAATGCAATTTAAAATCTAGTTCAAATTTCAGATTCCAAGGTTGTGCTCACCATCAGTGTTTGTTACGATCCTTATGTGACACAGGGACTTTGTTGTGGCTCATGCTTTTCATCTCAGTTTCCATACTGAACTGTGCTTCACTGGGGAAGGCCCCCATCTTGTCAGACTTTTAATGATTGAGTCTTATTTTCCCTTATTGCCTTTTCACACCAACATGCTATGCTGGCTGAAGAAGGATAGGGCAACGAATTTCAAGCAGTGCCTGGAACCTAGAGGAGTTGTAGGCAATTGCAAACAAGGATTAAAAAAGGAAGGATTGTAGGAACCAGAGGACTCAAGGGCACTGCAAAACACTGCTCACAGAATCAACCAAGCAGGGTTAATAGGGGTTTACAGAGACTGAAGTAACAATCAGGAATTCTATGTAGGTCTGAGCTAGAGGTCCTTCACATATATGTTTTGGTTATATAGCTTGGTGTTTTTGTGGAACTCCTAACAGTAGAAGTGTTTGGCCTGCTCTTGGGCCCCTTTTCATCCCACTGGTTTGTCCAGACTTCGTTTGATGGTATTGCTTAGTTTTATTGTAATTTGTTATGCTGTGTTCAGTTACTATTCCTAGGAGGCCTGCTCTCTTTTTGAAGGAAAACAATGGTGAGTGGATCCAGGGGAAGAGAGGAAGTGGGGAGGGAAGGGAGTCTGAGGAGTGGACAGAAACTGTGGTCTGGATGTAATATAGAACAGAAGAATAAACAAAAATATATGGTTTCAAAATTGAAAACAAAAAACCCTGTTGTATTAGCTACTAAGCTTGTGTAACTTGATACACTGTAGGGAAAACTGACATGGCTAATGAGCATGGGGCTGAGTGCCATGGAGATGTTTTCTTAAATCCACATATTTAAGGAAGTCATGATAAATGATTTCTAATACAAGTGTCTAAGACAAGAAGCAACTGGGTAAGATATTTTCTTTCACATGCAGGCAAGGGAAGCCTGACTACTTTAAGAGCAGAGAACAAAACGTACTGTAAAGGAGACTTAAAACTCCTATGATTTTTATAAACCTTCATCACATTCCATGCCATATGCATGCTTTGCCGGTCTGCTTTCCAGGATTAGCAATTGCCTTCTCTGCCATTTTAGGGTATTTATTCTTATAACTGCATCCCACAATGCCACAAAATTCAGCAATGTTAAAAGGAAATCTGTGTCATATCTATATGCACTACCCACTACCCTACATCCCTGAATATCTATACTGAATCTCTAGTAATCTGTTGGTGCTGTCTTGATTGATTTCAGCAAAGAGTTGTGTGCCTGAACTTTTTGAAGGAAATAGAAAACACCACACATCATATTCCCAGAGGCAGAAAAAATGGAGTTTAAAAAGGGATACATATAATAAAATATACATTTTAGAAAACTGAACATTGGTATTTGAAAATTCTTGTCGGTTCTTATGCTCCAAATTTCCCCTAATTTCTGAGACTTCAGGAGTTCATGTCTCAGTAAGAAACAGCAGTTAAACTCTGATGCAGTAGAAAGAGCTTCTGCAGCAATAATTAATGTATGGGCTACCAACACTAGAATTAATCTTGGGAACAGGGAAAATAAATGTGCTATGGGAGTTCCCATAGGGTGGCACTGACATTGTTGGGTCTTATCATTGATCATTGGTGATAGCACCAGAGTGATCACTCACAAGGCAGACTTAATCGTAGCCTCAAATTTGGAGGAGTCCTCACTTGCTGCCTGTTCCAATAACAAACCATGTTAACTGATTATTTTTCTTCTCCACAGAGCAGAAGCAACAAACATGTACTTCATATCCCCAGTGCATTGTAAGAGTACCTGGGATCAGTTGATTCACCTTTAGAAAATTGTCTCTTTTGATACTAACCTTTCTCTAGGTATAAAACTCCTGGTTCTAAGAAAGTATAGATGTAGTACTCCTCCATGGTACCCATGTGTGTGGGTTCTGTACTCTACCCAGTTCCAGACACATAAGTACATGAACCTTAGGGGACACTTAACTATAACAGCCATGAGAAATTGACCACATGCTTTTGTTTTAGTGACATCAAGGAGAGGCCATTGCCACCACTGGTTCTGCCGCTGAAATCCTACAACTTTAGGCTTTCCCACTTAATAGTCTTGGAAGTGTTGATGCTCAAGTTGAGGTGTTTAGATATAATGAATCATGTGCTACCTCTAACAGTGTGTAGTGTGTCATCATCTTCTAGCCCTTGACTTCTGTGCCTTTGCCACCTTGATGCCTTCATCATTAGTTGTAGCTAAAGCTAAAGAGCCATTTTACTCTATAAGCAAACCATAGACTCTCTACAAAGTTAAAAGTGACTCACAGTGGTGGAAATGAAAAATAAAAAATGGTTTGGCCCATGGCTGTTTCTTTCTGAGAACATTTTTTTTTACATTGTTTCATAAGGAAAGTGAATATTTTAAAAATAAAATTCCTACCTGATCCCAAGATTATGTTAAATTCTCATAATCTAGATGAATTCATGCTGTCATTGTACAGTTAAGCTTCCTTCTTCTGTGTAAAACTCCAGTATTCTTCAATAACAGCACTCACATTTCAGTATCCCCACAAAAAGAACTAATGGCATATTTTGCCTTTGATTTGAGTGTTACAAAAGTGTGAGTATACAAAATGATGAGATCACAACCCAAAAGAACATTTCATAGCCTTATACAGCTTCTTTAACAGAAATTTTCTAAAGAGGAAATGAATATGTTTACCTAAGGCAATAACAGGGCTGCTGGATGGAGATCAAGCTAACTTTACTGTTGTTTTTATCAAGTGCTGTGTTTACACCAGAGACAATTTTAGGAAGGAGAAGATGACCTTGCAGAACTCACACAATGGAAGTGTATTCTAAACACATTCCACATCTTGGTTCTGATGCAACAATGACCACTCAACACTGTGTTCTGATAGACAGATGACAAACAATGCAGATTTCACTGCCCTGCCAGGCCCATACATATGTGGGAGCATACATATATATGAATATCATAGAAATGATTATTTATTGATCATTATCCACAATTCTAACAGTTTAGGATCCATATGTCTAATGAAAAAATACAACATGCATATTTTAATAAAGATAATAAAAAACAATTACTTTTAAAGTTAAGCAAGCAGCCATGCAAGAATCCCTTTAAACTTTTTCTTAAGTAACTAACTTTCTTTTAAATGTAGAGAAGTTGAGGAGATTAGCCTCCAATGGATGTTCAGCATGGATACTCTCCCTCTGAAATTCAGGAAGAAGTATATTTAGACTACCTGAGAGGAAGCAGAGACTTCACACCATCAGCAGGAAGCAGATGCACTCAGAAAACATCTTTGCTTTTCAGTAATGTAGATGAAGAATGCTGATACATAGTGGAAGTACAGGACCTGAAGCTTCTATTTGCTATTTACCACAAGAAATCAGAGGAGTTGTATCTCACTAGCATGTGCAGGAAGATTTGAGGGACCCTTTCACTAACTGGTCAAGGCTTAGAGAATTGAAACCTTTTCTTCTGTTTATTAGTGCCTCCCTCAGGTGTTGTAATAGTATAATCCCTGCAACACCATGTTACACAATATCCCTTCTCTGTCCTGATTCTTTTGAGAGATAGCAATGACTTTTGCTGTCCTGTTGATTTAACCTTTTCTCTGCACCACATGACATATTTGTCTAACTTTTGGCCCTGAATATGCCATGTTTCTCTGAGGGAGGTAGCATGGTACATTTGTAATATGCCAGAGGTGGGGGGCTAGTACCAGCTTTATTTTCCCTTTCTGTCAGTTATGTTTCTAAGATTTTTCTGAGACTCGTCTAAAAACAGGCTATCACTTACTCATGACGTGATCTATTGGTGGATCATATGAGACAATGTAAGTAAAACACCTAGGCTAGTGTTTGTGAAATGTGTGGAGAGAGTCCTTCTTTCCTTCTACTGGAGGAACTTGAGGATTAGCAGGTGGAGGTTATTATGGGCAGGAAAATATTTTCCTACTCTAGACATAGCACCATGAAGGTGATGACTAAAGATTTTTTGAATTGTGAGTTAATCTCCAAAATAACTTTTTAAAATGGTAAAACTGAATCACAAGTACAAAACCTGCAAAAATTCTGATAAAGCCAGTTTTATGGCTCATGGACATTTGGGAAGGTACTTGTAGAGAGGTGAAATGCTAGCCTCATTAGTGTATCTCCTAGTGACATCCTAGCAATATACTTTAGAATGACTGCTGTTAAAATGCCATAGCAAACATGTGAGAATGTGACTCTGTACCTTTTTCTAATGTGAAAACATTGAGGCCCAGAGGAACTTGATTTTTGATGGTAGTTCTGAGATTTTTAATATTTTGGAATTGAGATTCAGTGGGTACATTTTTACTGCTCCAGCTGAAGGTTCCATAGTTATGATATATGGAGATTATAGAAGATAGTGGATTTACCTTGGATTTATATGACTCATAAATAACAAAAAATTTCCCAATTCTTTTTGGTTGTTAGTACAATTATTCACAATTTACAGTACATTAAAGCTACACACCCATGATCAGCACTAAGCATACATCCCATCACATTCCCCAAGTATTTCCTTATTCATGCCTTTATCCCAAAGAAAGTCAAGTTATATAGATAAGTGGTTATGCTTTGGTTTTGAAATAGAAAAACTCACTTATATACTTTCCTTGGCATATCTATAAATATGGGTTGAGATCAGCGCCACAGTTAACCTTTCCTTTACCAACAAATAGCAAATACAGCAAAACTACAGTGTAAGTTTAGGACTCTTTATTCCTGAATACAAAAGTGATTTGAACCATTCTGACTGTAAATTTGAATGGCTTGAAGTAAGGTTTCTATGAGTTAGAGCTATATATTAACGACTTATTTCACTTTGAGATACATGGTTTTAACTTTAGGAGAAGGCTGTGTTCCTGAGCAGAAATATTAGCACAAAGGAAATCAGGAACAACTCAGGAACTGGCTGCCTCTTTTATACATGGCTTGAACTGTCCACAAGCGAAGGTTCCACAAAAAGTCAAATAATTGTTGCATGATAAGTAGACTCTTTTCTTCAACAAAGTATACAAAAACATTCAGAATTTCCTTTTGTAAAAGACCCATTTTCCAGTTAAATTGTCCAGTAAGTGAAAGGGCAAAATGTAAAAAGAACTTTCTCCCTCTACTCTCTTTAAAACTTTTTTCTATTTTCCGTTTTCCTCCTCTCAAATGCAATCTATTGTATGTCCTGTCTCCAATTTCTATTCTCTACTGTTAATTCTTGCTGGTTTTACCCCTTTGTTCCCCACATCCACAGTGATGCATAGTTTACCTATTTGTTTACTTAGCTCACTTGCTTTGTATGGTTACTGGACCATTTATTACTCCTATTGTTTTCAACTCTCTCCTTATTGGTGTGCTTTCTTTCTGTTCATCATGCTTTCTCTATCTCCTTCATTAGCCAATATTTCTATCATCATTCCAACATAGCTAATTCTAATGTTGGAGAGGAATTCTCTCTAGACTCTGTGCTAGTAGTCACATTAGCACATGGAACAGTACTTTACTGAAGCCACTAAAAAGTCAGAATAGGACAGTTACAATGGTCTTTATAGTTTTTTTTAAATTTACCTTGCAAAAGCTTACAAATTCATTGTTCCTCCTGTGAATGAAACTCTATGTCTTGAAATTTCAGACTGTAATTTATTTATATCCATCTATTGCATTAAAAAGCCTATTGTATATTTAAGACTTCAAATAGTCTCCAATTATTGGAAGTTCACCTTTATTTCTCAAACTTCATAATTAAACTGCCAACACTAATAAAAAGAAGCCATAACCCACTTTATCAAATAGACACAGGTAAATAATAACGTAAAGGAACTTGAAAGCTGGACCCAAACCAGGATGTTTGAAATCTTACTTGCTATTTAGATCACTCGGGTATTCAACAGACTTCTCCCTAAACAAAGAAGAAATGTGACAACAATTAAAAAGTGAAAACGATGCTATGAAAAACTGTTCATTTAGGTGAAGCATGTTTATAGCGCTTGGCTAGTGGAAAATGTCAAAATCTACAAAGAAGCAAGATTTGTTGTATTATGGCATTTTCCTTCACACTTACTGTTGCAAAGAGCAATCTAAAACATTCCTTTTTAAGCTGACAGAAGCACAACTCTCTGACTATTCTGGGAAGAGGAATAAAGTTCACAAGTATTCTGTGTACTTGGCAATATAAATTATATACAATACTAAATTAGTGACAGAAGTCATAATTGTAGTTAGATAAATATTTCTCTTGGAAAATTCTTGAACTATCCTTATGAAAAGAAATACTCTTTGTGATGTAAACTTTGGTTGGGATTCAGATGATGATAATGATTACTATTATTTAAGAAGACAGAAAACAATCACTGAGTTTCTTTGAGTAACACCACCAGTTCTTTAAAAAGAAAGAATTTCCCAAATTATGAGGTATTGTTAAAAAAGAAAGAAAGAGAGAGATATAAACTTCAAAACTGGGTGGAAGAAAAGTCTTGGTAAGAATTTAATCAAGGGCTGCTGAAATGGCTTAGTCAGTAAGGACTCTTCTCATAAAGCCTGAAGACCTGAGTTTGATCTTTGGGACCCACATGGAGGAAGGAGAGAACTGACTCGTGCAAGTTGTCCTCTCACCTCTACACATATGTGTAATTGCACACACACGTAAAAACACATATAGACACATATTTTTAAACAAAACAAAAGTTTACTGTTAGTGTGATTTTCATTAAGACTGAGAAAGCTACAAATCTATGAAAGTATTAGTGTTTTTCAGGATGTTTAATTTTATAACCTAGAAGGCACTTCACAAACACAACAGTCATTTTTCTCATTTTACCAATAATTTCTAGTTACTTTGTTCACTGTGGCTTATTTTTAATAGGAAAAATGGAAAATTAATTTGGACTTTGAATAGTTTGGGAAGTAGAGATATTTTTGTACTTTAAAAACATTGTGAACATATCTTGTATTCCAACATGGCCTTGAATTTGCTGTGTAGCTGATAATGATCTATTATCCTTCCTTCAACTTGAGTGGTGGGATGACAGTTGTTTTCACCAGGCCAGGTTTATATGGTAATAGGGTATGTGTTCAGGATACAGTACCACGTAACCCATTTTCTAAGCTCTATGTCTGCGCATTTTTTGGAAAATACCAATTGATTTAAGTGGGACAAGGAAAATAAATGAAAATGTAGCCACGAGTGAGGAAAGGAGGAGGAAGACATTAAAAGACATATCACCAAACTTCTAGAACTGATGGATGGGAAAAAAAAAAAATATATATATATATATATATATATTTGCACTCTTAATAAAGAAGTGGAAGTATGTCATTTAGTATATTTACTACCAGACATATGACTTGCATGACCAAATTGTTGATGAAATTAGTTGCAATTTTTGTTTTAAAAGAACAGCTGTAGCTGGGCATGGTTTCATACATCTATAACCCCAGCACTGAGAAATCTGAGACAGGACCAGAAGTTCAAGATCAGACTGGTTAACATAGCAAAATTGTGTTGAGAGAGAGAGAGAGAGGAGGGGGGGGAAAGAGACAGGAAGGGAGAAAGGAAAAGAAAAAAAATCTGGTTGCTTCAAGAAGACTGTTAAAAAGCCTAGGTTCAGAAGTGGGGTAGCATTCTGTAATCAGGTATGGACTATAACATTGGCTGTAGTCTTAGAATATAATAATATTTGAGTAGATTTTAATTTTGAGACTATGAAAATGTTAAGTTGGATAAAAGTTCCTAGATTGGGAGGGTACCATTGAGATGGGTCATAAGTTACTAAATGGAGCAACTGGACAATCCAGAGTCAGGATGCTACCTGACTCAACTATTTGACTTGCCCAATTTCTTCAATCTCCCACACAGCCACAATGAAGCTACAAAGAATTTTTAATTAGACAGAAATTTATTTTAGCTAAGTTTATCTCTCTTGGTGTCTACAATGTAGCAAGGCAAAAAATTATACATTTATACACAATCTTTTGCAGAAATAGTTGTCAAATGAAAGAGAATTTAAATATGGCACTTAACTAAAATTTTCAAAGAAGTTACACAATTTGTAGAACTTGGATATTCTTTTTTTGTATTGGACTGAATTAGAAACAAACAATCAGTGATATGATTAACTGACATTAGCTGTAACATTTATATTGTGGTGATCCAAGTGAGCACTTTTATGTACTGACAGAAATCAATGAAATAAATAGACCATGCTACTCAAAACCACAGCTCATTATAGTAAAGGGAAGTTAGGTTTTAGGGTTAGTATGGTGGGTTTTTTTTTTTCAAGATATTTCTCAGCTTTAGAATAATCCTTAGGAATATTGGTTTCATTAGCATTCATTGGTTGTTTTCATCATTGAAACTGGGAAATTATGTTTTCTTATTAAACTTTGTTTCTTGATTTATGAAATGGGGTTGCATGCAGCTAATAAGTTTCTTTTCTATGTATTCATATATGCTTTATAAACTAATAATGCTATTAGTTTCTAATTGTTATGTTGAAGCCTATGAGTATTTCCAAACAATGAATAATTTTTCTGTTGCTACCATTCTCTAATATTGTTAGATGCTGCATGGTAACATCAAACTTTAATTTAATGGACAAAACATAATTATTTAGCCCAATCAATATGGCCCTATTGTCCATGATATGTGTACTAAAAGTTGCATGTTTGCAAGTAACCAAGGTTAAATCCTTAGGATAAACTGCTGAACTGACATGTATGCATAGTAAATTAAAGAAAATAATATATCTCCAAATTACACTACATAAAGTTATAAAAACTTAACAAACACCACTAGAAAGACACAAGAGTGCCTACCACCACAGGCATAAAACAACAGTTGATTTCATTGCTTTGATTTTTAATTTTTAATAATTTGACAAATTGCCTGTTATGTTAGATTCATTTGTATTTACTTTTATAATTTTAGCTTCTGAAATGCTTGTCATATTTTTTGCTCTTCTTGTCTCATTCCAAGTATATAATTTCTCATAATACTTGTAGTAGCTTTTTGTAAGTTAGAAATAGTAACTGTAATCATGAAGTTTGGATTAATAAGACCAGTGATGTATTAACATTTACAGGACATGATTCATGCTGAAACTCAAGAGAAAGTTAAACACATTCTTAATTCCACTTGGAACACATTCTTAATTCCACTTGGGGCAGAAATGAGTCTGACTAGACAAATGATTTTAAATAATGCTTGTGATTATGTTTCTCAGCCCATTTTCCTTGAAATTTGGATCAAAACTACATTTTACTCCTCTAATTATTGCATTGTTTATATCAATATATTTTATTTAGAATAAAATTACATTTTCTTATCTTCATATTTAGTAACATTGCGAATCAAGATAGTGTAAGGAAACTGGTATAGTTAAGAGTTGCCTTTGTGGAAGTGCTTTTTATGATAATGATCTAATGCTCTCATTTGACAGAGTGTGACTCTACTGAGGTCAACAGCTAGTCACTAGTGAAATCTCATGTGAACCCATGTGTAGTTATGTCATTTTATGTGTAGTCCTAGAGACTCTTATAATAGGCACCCTCTTTTCTTGACAGAGTCGAGAGCATCAAGAACTTATAGAACCAGGAAGAATGTCAATTGCTGAAGTGTATCCAGCCAACAAAGGCAATTAAAATGAAGTATGATACATTGCTATTCTGGATTATAATCTGTTTTCTATCTCATGTGACCTCATAATAATTTGGAAGTTGATAAGGAATATAATGTGCTAGAAAAGATCCTTGTAAATATATTACTAGCCACACAATAAAGAGTAATTTCTCAAAAATTCTTGTAGATATCTGAACATTCCCTAGTGCCAGATTTCTCTTTAAACCTGTAATGGCTCCCTCTATTATGGTATCAAAAATTCAGCTTCTTTTATAACATGATACATGTAGAAGAAACCAATATACATCTTTCAGAATAGCTATATATTATAATGGATATTTAGTGCTTAATATTGACTTAATTTTCATTTGTTCAACATTTATACTTGAGCATATACCATGAGTTCTTTTCTAGACACTGGGAGTTTCAGTTTTAGGAAAAATAGCCATTTTCTTCTTACTAAAGATTATTTGTAATGTGTATCATAAGCATTAAACAACAAAGACAATAGGTATACAGATAATGGAGAATAGATATATATATATATAGATAGATGACAGATAAGTAGCCAAACAGAAGGAGAGATGGGTAGATGGAAAGTTTTAAATATAACTAAATGCCATGAAGATAATAAAATAGTGCAATTTGTATTCAAGAGAGTTGATCACCTGTAGTGAGGTATTACAGTCTTGTCAAAGGAAGTGGTAGAAACATCTAGAAAGGGTACACAAATAAAAATGATATGGGAACAAGCTTTGGGGTTTGGAGAACACAACTGTGGCCAGGATGGTTGGAGATAGTGAACCAGAATAGTCAGGTGTGAGAGGGTGAAAGAAGAGGTGACGGTAGCTTTTAGATCATGTAGGTCTTTGTGTCACCAGATGAGTTAACCACTGAAAAGCCACAGAGTAACTGGAGAGAGAAGGAGAAGGAAGCCAATAAAGCTCCAGAATACTAACTTCTTATCAGTTCAGGATACAGTCTTGATGCCATGGCATTATACAGCAACCTAGTCATCAAGTCCAGTTTCTTGCTCTTGTATAGTTTTGGCATTTCTGTGTTCACTGCTATTCATAGTATTAATGTTTTCCATCATCAAAGACCAAGATTAATGATGGCTCCTGACTTGTTTTTGGCTCCTACCCACTTGAGTGCCCATTTCCTGTCAAAATTGTGCCTGCCCCCCTTGATTGGACCCTCTGCTCTCCACCTGTTGTCCCTGACACCATCTGTGTCTGGAGCTCTTTGAAGTACAGTTTTTATTCAGTCTTCTTGCCTAGCATCCTGACATAGTTCATCCCCTCTGCTTCTTGTTCCCAGCATTGAAATTGTCAAAGGTGACTAGCACCCAGGTTAGTACTTTTTTCCCCATACTGACATTTCATTACCTAGTCAAAAATTGGCACTCATAGGCCCCAGGTTGAGTCTACTATGGTTATTGTGTCAACTGGAGATATCATAAACCTGCCTTCTAGATTCATGTTTCTATAGATTAGTGCAGCTGTCTGACCTCATCAGAGGTCTTTGTGTGATGGACAGTGGTAAGTGCAAAATCCCACAGCAGATCAAAGTAGAGACAATAGTGTCTTAAAAGTGCTCAGCCATAAGTGAGACATCTATTATCACTCTGCCTGAAAGGCTCAGGGACCAACACAGAAGAAGAGACGAAAAGACTCTAAGATATAGAGGTTGTGGAGGACTGGAATGAAACACTGTATTCTGTATACAACAGGACTGTTAACACCCATGAAATGGTAACTCTGCTTGTGCAAGATCTGTACATAATGACTTCTCAACAATCAAGCACTGAGGGGCCAGGAGCTCCTGAGGCCCCACCCATAACTGAGGAACGTGTTGGCACAGGATGGTTTCTGGAGAGGGAGAGTAGTTTTTCTTTTTTAAGGAAATGTGACCCGATTGAGTGATATACTCTAGTAGATGGCTCTACATCCATGAGTATATGGACAACATAATTTGGAATAAGTGAGCTATAGAAAAAGGGACAGCTATTTAGAAAAGAAATGGGCCAGAAGGGAGAAGAGGAATTTTTGATGATGTTAAAATTTAAGTGTTACTAAATACTTCCTTTTTAAAAATAATTTTAAACTGAATCTGAATTTTTAGTCTTAAACATGGTCTCATGATATTTTATTGACTCATGTCCTTCAAATCAAACACTATTTAGCCTACTAACTGCTTCTATCTTATGTAAAATGCTAGTAACTCATACACAGATCCGCTGTGATGGAGGAAAAATATCTCTTTACCCTTCACACCAGGACTCATTACTTTAATCTGTAATTCTCTGTGTGAAATCTTATCATAGTCTCCTTGTGTGTATAAACATGGAACCCACCCTGACTTTTACATCCAGAGTCACTGTCCAGAACTCTATGACAAATTAATGTTGGGGATCCTTTATCTAATCACTTTTCCTAACATATTCTTTTATTAAATCTTCAAAATGTGTTTTTGAGCAATCTTTTATATGGATAAAGTAATTAAGCAATATTTGCTGAAGTTCACTATATTATGTTCTCTGTAATCCCATTATGTTTACTATATTTTAGCTATCAATATTCACAGTTTTCCTCATATAAACACAGTTCAGGACAAAAATTATACTAGCTTGTCTTGACTTTATATTTAATGTAGATAACCCTTATACTACTAGTATTTCATTTATCCTTTTCAAACAAGATCAAATGTGACATTTTATAAAACAATTTTCATATTTGTTTATTTATTTGTATGTGTATGACTGTTCTTAATTGAGGTGTGTAATCTCAAAGACTCATAGGAAAAAGTGTGCTATATCATCAACATGAGTTATCACATACTATAAAATTAATACATTAACATTATTTAAAACATGAAGTTAAATTTAACACTAGTATTGAATTATTTCTTTTTATAGTTTGCAATATTTAAAGAACCTTTTAGTTGCATACACTAGTTGCATTTATGACTTTCATTACAAATATGTATTAGCTGTTTGTCTCGATGCTATGACAAAATATAGCTATGACAAAAACAACTTAAAGAAGACAAATTATTTTGGTTCATCTTCTAGAATACAGCCCATTATCTCAGAGAATTCATGGCAATAGGAGTTTGTGGCAGCTGGTTACACTGCATTCCCAATTAGAAAGAAGACATAAGAAGGTGTGTGCTCATTTACTTTCCTCCTTTCACACAGACACCATTCCATGGTACGGTGTCACCTTCAGTGAAGATGGGTCTTTCCCACTTTGGTTAATATAATCTAAATGATCCCTCATGAATGTGGTGGGAGGCCTGACTTTTAGGTAGTCTATATCTTGTCAACTTGCAAAGCAAAGTAAGCCACCATAGTAACTATTGGTCAGTATTGAGCTATTGAATTACTGTAAGTAAATTATAGCTATTAAATGTGTGGGTTTTTTATATGACAATGCTTAAAAATGATGAATTGTTAGGTGATATACAAAAATAGAAGTATGGAAAATTCCGTGGAACACAAGTAGGTGAAAAGGGCTTCATGGCACAGGTGTCAATAGAGTGAAATAGAATAGCAAAATTGACTTTTGTGTTTCTGACTACTTTTCTTTAAAAAGCATTAAATTAGATTGTTACTATTACAGAAATATTGTAAAATACTTTCCGAATAATTAATTTGAGTGAATAGCATGGAGAAAGGAATTAAATATCTAGATGCTATAAAGAGATGGGAGGAACAATGGTAGAATTGGTGGGACAACCTGGATACAGACATTTCAGTTTTGGAATACACTGTACTAGTACTATTATGGTGATACCTAGCCCTTCAGTGGGAATAATAATGTCATGTTGGGAGATGGGAAAAGGTTGAGTCTAATGTGATGCTGTGACACCCATAACTTAGCACTCTTTAGGTCTTTGGTGAAATGTTCATGGAGTTGAGAATGGAAATGGCAAAGCTCATAACAAATATCTGTAGAGGCATTAGTAGACCTGAATGTTGAATTCCAGGATAATGGTACAGTTTCATGTGATGATTTGTTGAAGTATGGAGAAAACACACATTTAATTGTTGGTGGAGACAAATTGATCAGTCATGGAAATGAGAAAAAAGTAGAAAAAACAATGTGGGATCATGGAGTCTAAGAAATAAAAAATAGAGAAGGAAAATCAGCTAAAAGGAGAAACTGTTTAAAGGTCATGAAAGATACGTATGGAATTTTATTATTTAGTATCATCATGTAACCTGGCAGAAACACAGTCCTTAACCAGGAAACATGAGATTCCACAGATGTTTCCTGACCTTGGTGCCTTTGCCTCCCATGAACCACGCTGAGACTTTGCTGCAGATGTTTGTCTTTCCTCATTCTCTGTCAAGTACACCTATACCATAAACGTCCCCTGAAGAGCACCAGACGATTTATTGTTTCCTGTACACTTAATATCTGCATCCTCAATCAGCACATATCACTGACAGACTAATACTATTATCTTTTCTGTACATACCAAGTATTCTGGCTCAAAAGCTGAATGCTCTTTGCTCTCCATCTGGCTGCCATTCTAGGATTGCCTTAATATATAAAAAATACCATGCATAGAGGAAACATCCAATCAAAGAAGATTCAGAGCTGGACCAGCAAGAATAATAGACTTGGACTGCTGGGAGTCACGATGCTCTCCAAATCCATATGTCACAGTTGCTTCATTTCCCAACCAGTTTTTATCCACTGTTGCTCTCCAGGGCCTTTCCTGTTTTATAACAGTACAACCCTCATTTATTCAGTAAGTAAGGAAGCAATATTTAGAAGGCTACAAAGATGAATCTTTCATGCATTCTGCATATTACAAATTGTAATTTATAGTCATGTTTTTGTGTCTATTACCATGTTTGAATGTAAGGCCTTGAGGTAAGATCTTATCAATATTTATGGTCTTACAATTTTTATTGCATTTATTTATTTATTTATTTGTTTGTTTGTTTATTTATTTATTTATTTAGAGAGTGATCATGTGTGCATGCCAGAGGAAATGTGAGGATGTTTGGAAGTCAGATTTCTCCTTGCACTATTTGAGTTCCAGGGATTAAAGGCAGATCACCAGCCTTGGTGACAATTGTCTTTATCTGTTGAATCATCTTGTCAGGTCCTCAATATTTGCATTCTTAATACTAGAAGGTTCTAGATATTTGGTAGGCTATCAGTTCATATTGTTTAATGAATGTATAAATGGAACTGAGAATTCAACAAAAATTATTAGCGTATATTATTTGTATGAAATAATGGATCTTGTAATGACATATTCATCATTGCAGGAATAATTTTTTGAAAAGGGTGATCAGAAAAAATTTCAGTGATAACAAAATAAATAGTCCCAAACAACTAGGGAACACATAAAGAAATGCCCAGGGGAAAAGAACTCATGAAAACATTTTAGGGGTTACTGAAGAAATGAAATATGCCTGATAGAGGGATGGAGAAAGTTAGGTAGAATGTCACAATCAAAGTGGCATTTTTTTGTCTCTCAAAAACAATGACTATCTGAAGTCAGCTTAATTTATAATCATTAATGAGAAACACAAATTTTCCATGTCTGTTTAGTTTTCATTTGACTTCCTGTATCCTTTTGTCTACAAAAAGTTTTTTTCCCCCCAATTAAAAACAAATCTTACAATATGTAGCTACACAGTCAAGTTTTATTTTAAGGACAATGGCATTTTTACCTCCTGTTTTGCATGAGGGTCTGTGGGTTTTAGGAGATGTGAAGAGAAAATCTCCAGCTGCCACAGCCCGCCCAGCAAAGCCCTACAATGATGACTGCATCCATTTCCACCATGGTCACATACTGAAAATGATATTTCTGAAAGAAGGAATGCAAATAGCTACAGCTACTCAAGGCTGTGCTTGCTCTTCCTAATGCATATTGCTGTCTCCCCACTGAAGCAGCTCCCAACAGTGGTGCCAGCCTGCCTTTGATCTCTTAATTCCTGGCAACACAAAAACAGAGAAACTTCATTTGAATGACCTAAAGTAGATGAAACAGGCAGGTGTGGAGCAGAAATGATGATGAAGGGAGATACAATGAGTGCTCTCTGGTTCCAGGTAATATTCTTTGTATCTAGTCATGGCTCTGAAAAGATACCCATAGCTAGGAGGCAGTGAGAAATGTGTAGAAGAGAAAAGAAAATCTGCATCTATGGACATACTAAGTTAATAAGAGATGGTAAGAGTGGATCAAGGGTTACATGCCAGCTCCACATCATGTCAGGTTACTGCTTTTGTGCTTTTTTTTTTTTTTTTTAACTTCACTACATTGAGTAATCTTTCTGGGTTCCTGAAAGTGGTCTGTGTATTCCTTCTTTGGGGGTTGCTATGACATTGCTGAGATGTGGGTGATTCTATCTGCTTTACAAGGTATTGTCAGTGTCTCTTCAAGCTGCCTTCCTTTCCTTTCTCCACAGGTTCTTGAGAAACTTATGCTAAGGAACTTCTCCAACAGTACCACTTCTCACAGACATGTGATGCCTTGACTTTCATTGCCACTGTGGGGCATGCTCACATGTCTTTGTCCTTTCCTTGTGGAGATTCATTAGTCCTGAGATACACATTTCTTTTCTTTCTTTACCTTCATTCTCATTTGCCTCATTGGTTACCATCCATAGACAAGACATGCAATTTGGCAGTAATCCAAGGCTATATTTTCACAGTTTCTTCCTGTCCTAAGGACATGTTTAGAGTTATAAGAAGAGTATTTTACCATTGAAGGAAGATCTAGGAAACATCTCAGCTGAACTCATGTAGACAATGCATAAATAGCTCATACCTATGAACTAGCTTATTCCAAGTTTGTATTAGAACAGGAATTTTGCTGCTTATCTTTGAGAACTTTATCAGAAAGACATATTGTACTTGTGTTGTCAGTCACACCACAGTACATCTACACGGAAGACCAGTGGATCAGTGAAGGCATTTGGTCTGAATATTTACTGGAAATATTGGAGGTTGGAAAATGATCGGAATGCCCCCACCCACCCATTTGCTTCTTGGATTGGATGTGCATTCTGCACTCGTTTTGCCTCTGCTCCCCCTTTTCCTCATAGCTCATCTCTCAGTTGTCTCTGTGGTCTCATTTAATGATGGTACTATCTCTAGTTGAAATACCAGGTCTTCTTGCTTTGGGGACTATAGTATGCAAATTGGTGGGAGTCAATTGTACCTGATTTTCTAAATTGCCTCTGCTGTAGCAATTCTTCCGCCCATAATAACCCATTGAAACCAAACAATGGGATTGATTACACATTCCTCACTCTGGGGGAAACTATTAGTTTTACCTGAATAAAAACTGCAGAAAAGGGCTCAATTTGGGTAAGTAGTGTACAGAATTGTTCAGGAAGCACAGCAGAAACAGGCTTAAAAAGCCTTAAATATTATTCTCTACCTGCCGAGTCTATCAAGGAAAGAGAATTCTATTTACAAGTCAGAAAAACAAAGGCACAAATATTCGACAGGGCTCCAGAATTAACACTCACTCTGTTCAACTTGAAGAGGAATCTGAGAACTCCCTTAGCTTTTATAGATCTATCCATGGGTAATCACCATGGGAGACTGTCCCAGTTAAGTTGCAGATAACCAGTTGTGTGGTGTTCTAGAAGAGTCCTAGCATTTATACTAGGATACACTGGTCAAATTGTTTAATTTTCTTGAATCTAAGTGTTTTTATTTGCTTTCATTTGGATTTTTTTTGTTTGTTTTTGTGTTTAAAACTTAACTTAAAATATTTTTTCTTGCCATTTTCTGAGTCAGGATCAAATGAAACATGGTCCAAAATATGGCAAGAAATCTCTTAAGTGCCCTCCTAATATTCTTATCTAAGTAAACCATTTTGTTTTCCCAAGCAGATGCATAACTTATGATATAGACCCAGCATGTGGTAAGGCTCCTGAGTTCACACTGCAGAGTAGGCAGGCAGAATCTATTGTCAGTTTAACGTGTACTTTCTGTTCTGTCTAAAGATGAATCAGACTTCGGAGAACCAAGAGGTGAGTTAGACTTCAGAGAGCCATCAGCAAAATTGCACTAGATGTACTAACTAAATAAACAGGGCATTGCCAAAAGCAGCAATGATGTGCTTGGAATAGAAACACCATACAGCCGTAGACATCTATTTGTCATAGAAATCAACTGCCATGAAGAAATATTCATAGGTGTCTCCTTCTAGTAAACCTAGAGACACTTGTGCCATTGCTGTCTGAAGTCTTGGCCCACAGCTGAAGTTTATCTTCTTTTTGTAGGAGAGACTTTTGAAGTCCTTTAGGGGGCTAACTGCAAGAATACAGGAGCCCATGGGTCTGGATTCCTAGATGGTCAACTCTTGATGCTTAAGATTTTATTTGGCTTTCTATCTCATCAATTATTCATAGTCACAGCCTAGCTTGGAGTCTTGTGTGCAGTTGACTGTCCAGTGAACAAGCACAAAACTGAGGACATAAATGTTGGAATGTGTAAGGGTGCATAGGAATGAAACTGGGAGGCTAGTTACTCTTGTTTCAAAGCTGTTTGATTTTGTAAGAATATTTATCCTAGAAAAATTTCAAATAATTTTTTGACATGTATCTTTTCCCAAATTAAACAAATCTTTTCTCACCTTATGTGGAAGTGACTTTTCTCAAAGATCTGAAACTATTATTGGAAATGTAAATGCCAATGGAGAAAGTATCAATATGATCCAGTTAATATTCTAACATAATATTTTTATTAATTATTTGGGCATTTCATACAAGACATTCTGGTCACATTGCCTTCCCATTTCCCTCCAGGTCCATCCTCCCATCCTTGTACCCCCCCATCCAAGAGACCAAACCAAACTAAATCAACCCACCAATCAACCAACCAACCAAACAAACAAGCAAAACCCTCCCCCCGAGAGACTATGTTGATATCTGTAGTTCCTGGGGCTGCCAGAGTACTGGTATGTCAATATTTCTCAGTTTTTGTTGGAGAGATATTAGCTTAACTTCAGTGGGTTCTGTTAGATCTCAAACTCAGGACAAATCGATAACTGAGGTGCCTATTTAACCAATCAAAGTGGACTCTGGCTGCCCATCTCCCTTAGTCTTTATTGTTACAGAGTCATTCTCGCAGGCATACCCTATCCCCTACTCTAAAATCTCCAGCTTGGAAACTGGGCTGGTCTTCCTTCCCTCAGCTTTTCTGATTCCTGGATAACCTCAGCTATTTTTGACCACCAGACTTTTTGTGTTCTTGGCCTCTTAGTCTCTGAATTCCCATGCACTCTCCGTGCTCCTCCTCTCTTCTCTTCCTCTCGAACCCCTTTCTCTTGGCTTGGCTTACTCTGGACCCTTTCAGATGTCTCTGGCTGTGCTTTCCCTCATATCTATAATAAACCTCCTCCTCTATCATATCTAGGAGAAGTCATGTCCTCATTTATTATTCTCATTCATGTTCCTTGATCCAAAGAGTCCTCTGAGGACAAAGTCAACAAGCTAACATAGGAGTATTACTAAAGGGACCCTGCCAAGTCCTTCTCCTCTAGTACTAGCCATATCTTGTAACATGTATATAATGGTATGCAGTTTCCTGGTTTTGTAGAAAGGTTAGTTGTCTTCCTGTTAGTGTAAAATCTCTTAGCAAATTGCTTGTGTTATGTTGCCTTAATGCTTGTCAAAAAGTGGAGAAAGTTCTTTTCTACACTAATGTTTTGAAGAGGATTTCTGGTGTGTGTGTGTGTGTGTGTGTGTGTGTGTGTGTGTGTGTGTGTGTGCGTGCACGTGTGCATGCATGCATGCATATTTTAAATATGTATTTTCCCTGAACTTTCTATGTAGAGTGTCATGACTTGATGCCTAAAGGCTACCTGATGTCTTTAGAGATAGTGATTGAAAGCCAACTTTTCTATGTTTGCACCAGACAGAAACCTACATTTTCCTATGATTTTGCACCCAGCATTTGTACAAGATGGAAACCTATGATTCTGTATCCAGCATTTCCAAAAGGAGTAGTTTATTGTTCAACTGTGCATACATAATTCCATCATTATTATCTCTTCTACTTTAAGTAGATTTAGATGAATCATCATACTCAGTATGTCTGCTGACCACTTTGAATAATATCTTTGAGAAGCTATAAACTGTTCTTACCCCTGTGAAGAGATGTGCTTTTAAAGGTATATTGCTGGACTGGGCAATGGTGGTACACACTTTTAATCCCAGAGGCAGGAAGATCTCTGTGAGTTTAATGCTATCCTGGTCAACAGATCGAGTTTCAGGACAGGCTCCAAAGACAAATTCTGTCTCAAAAACAACAACAACAACAAAAAGACCATTGATGGTAGCTTAAAAGTTTTCTCTAGTCTTTCATTGGGTGATTATAAACATTCAACTATTATACACTTATTTTGAAATTTAACTATATTGTTCTTCAGTCAAGTATTATTTTATAGTTTTAACTGAGTGACTCTCTAATAAAGAATATTCCATTTCATCCATACAAAGAAGTCCTGATTAATCACAAATTCTCCTCACCCTCTGGCTAGGATTGCCCTCATTATCTCTAAGCATTCTTAAAATTAAAAATTCTTGGCAGTGTATAAGGTAAATAGGGATTTCCAGACCATTTTCTAAACAATGGAGTACAAAATTGATTCTTTGCTAAGTAGAGAAAGAATTCAAGAAAGCACACATAAATAAAATGAGCTATTAAATAAAATCCAAAGCTATTCAGATAAAAGGAGATTCATTGTTTAAAAAAGGTGAATGTTTAACTTAGGTAGGAAGAACCAATGGATAGATGACTACAAAGAATAGTGTAGAATCAGGCATGGGATTCTGCAATACATTGATACTATGTGACTGCCCAATCCCTATGGAGGTATAATTTCTCAGCCAAGATAAAGGGTGGAGGGCATTAGTCCTGCCTCAAATGATGTGACAGACTTTGATTGTACCCCATGGAAGGCCTGACCCTCTCTTAGGAGTGGATGGGGGTGGGCTGGGGAGATAGTGGGGGGGGATGGGAGGAGAAAAGGGAGAGGGAACTGGGATTGTTATGTAAAATAAGATTACTTTTAATTTAAATAAAAAAATTAAAAAATATAATTCTTGCCATACTATATATTTTAGTAGTTTCTAATCTTATACCAACTCATTTTACTACAGTATAGTCCAATCTAAAAGGCTGTGTATGTACTAGGATAAAAATAAAACGAGAGTAGAATATCTGTCTAACAGGTAAGATCAGGAAATAATTCACTCTTAACCTCATATCTAGCTTTCAACTTGGGAAAAGTTCAATTAGAGAGCTTAACAGTATTACGTATCTCATGATAAAAACACAGAACCTCTATGTTGCAATGTTAGAAACTAGTTTTTAAATTTAAATATCTCTATCTATATCTATTTAATCTATCACTATCTCTATCTCTATCTCTATCTATCTATCTATCTATCTATCTATCTATCTATCTATCTATCTATATCCCAGTTAGGTAGATTGCTTGGTCTCTAGGCCTTGAATGCAGGGCTATTTGTCAAACATTTGTTGTCAGTCTGATTACTCTCTTTTGGAAATTTTGAGAGGAAGGACCAGCTTGGGGGAGGTAGGTCTTTGATGGTACACTGTCCTTGGTCCCTGCCCTGTCTTTATCTAAGTACTTTCCGACCATAAACCTCTCTACCAAATATTCCCATAGCCTTGATGCTCTTACCAGTACCCGTGGACTGAATCATCTGAAACCCTGAACAAAATATTTTTCCCTTCATACAGTGTTTCCATCAGGAACATTTTTTTTTTTGGGGGGGCACAGCTATGCAAATCCAATACGTCTTGTGTATTGAAAGGCCCTACCTGCTATGTTCATATATAATTTTGTTCCAGAAAGAATATGAGAATGGACTGAAATAGAAAGAGAACACACATAAAATCTTTGTTAATAGAACTAACCTTAATGGCTCTCTTATCAAGTTATCTGGAACTAGTTTGCCTGAGAATGGAGTATGTTTACATGTTTTAACGTCAGAGCTGAGAAAGTCCTCTCTGATGTAAAAGTCATTTTCCCAACTGCTAAATTCTCAGTCAGGCAAAGAAAATGTTAGGAGGGAAAGGCATAGGTGGAAGGGGGTAATGGGTGGCTTTAGTAGTATGATAAAAGGTAAGAAGAGTCCTGGTGTCTGAAGACTGACTGGGAGAAAGTTGGTTTGGGCTCACTGGTAAATCATTTTACTCTCAGTTATATTTATTTTATTTTCTTCACCAAAATTGAAGTGCTTTCATCAAATATTCCACAAGAAATTACAGATTATGATATCATTAAACTTACCACAACTATCACTATTTTTCACTTGGAATGTAGCTCAGTGTAAGTATAATTATTATTATTTGCTGTTCAGTGTGTAATGATTGTTATTGTTTTATGTATAATCAGGGGCTTTAAAATTATCTTTGAGTATCCTGTATTATATCCCCCACCCCAATTTCTAGTATATTTTTATGGGTATTATATATAAGTAGAACAGCATTATGATATGAAACCATTATGCTCTCAAAATATCTGGATAGAAAATAAGGAATTAAGGTAATATTTTCAACTAAGCAATAAATGAAAACACACACAATCTTATCCTTTCACATGTAGATTCTGTACAATGAGATATAAAAGTGAACATTATGAAAATTATAACTTAAATGGGCAGAATGGCCACTGGACTAAGAATTGAAGCAAGAAGAAGCCATTCATCTACATGGACAGAATATGTCAACAGGACAGAGAATTAACTAGCACATGAAAATTGGGTCCGATAAACAGTACTCATAGTGCAGGCACTTCACTCTATTTTGGAGGTGATGTGTACTGGTACTAGATGCATATGTCCAAGCATCTTAGGTCTACTTGACTCACTTCCTAACCAGTGCAATGGGAATAAGTACAGTCCACTAGTTTGTCCGTCAATAACTTCTTTGGAATGCAGTCATTGCCATTTGTTTACACACTGCCCAGGCCTGGTTTCCTCTGAAGCTCCTGAATTGAGTAGGCATGGTTGTGAAGGGGTCTGCTCAGTCTGGAAAGCAGAAAATATTTATTATTTAACCTTTACAGACATGCATACCCATGATAATCCAGCCAACTTTCTCTGACTTTCTGTCCTCTATCTTTTCTTTCACGCCTATTTTTTTCTATGGGTTCTTGAAAGAGCAAGAACATGAACAAAAAGTTATGAGGCCATCTACAGAACGTTCTTATTTGTGGGATGATGGATATTCTGGGAAAACTGAAAGTTACAATATCTGAGATCAAAGTTGGTTGTGGGTCTGAGGCAGTATAAGCAGGGAAAATTATGCAGACACACCAAGGGACAGATGCAGCTCATGCCTGCTTGAACCTTGGAAAGCAGACAAGACTGAACCATAATGAAACCTTGAATACCTTGTATGCAATACAGAGTCTTATAATCTTTCTCACCCATATGTGTTTTCTAATAAACCTGGTAACCTGTATTGTGTACCACATTATAATCCTATGTATTAAGGAAAAGGTTTAGATAAACTGTACTTATAAATATATTTACTTAATCATTTTACTGGCATGTATTCATTATACAGTGATTTTTTATTTGTTTGTTTTTGGTGCTTTGAGACAGAATTTCTCTGTGTAGCTTTGTCTTGAAACTAGCTCTTGTAAACCAGGCTGGTCTCAAATTCACAGAGATATATCCACCTGCCTCTGCCTCCCAAGTGCTGGGATTAAAGGTGTGAACCACCATTACCCAGTTTACAGTGATGCTTTATAAAGACATTTTTTATACAATTATGGCATGTACTTTGAACATATTTATTGCTTTCTTGATCCTTTCTCCTCTCTCTCTACTACTATCCTTCTTCCTTTCCTTATAGTCTCATGAATATCTTTATTAAAGTGCTAGGATGCACATAACACACACACACACAAACACACACACACACGCATGCATGCACACACACGTTTTTAACCATGTACAATCTAGGACCTATAAGTAAAAGAAAACTTGATATTTGTTTTTCAGGTACTGACTTATATCAGTTTAATATAGTAAGAATATAGTATATTAATTTTCTTATCAAGGTCACAATTTCATTCTTCGTTTTTTAACACAAAACTCCATTGTAGATTTATATCTAGTACCTCTAAATTCTTTGAACAATGTAAATTCGAAAACCACCACACCACATATGTAGATGTGGTTAATTCACTAAAATGCAATTCCTGCTCAAAGAAACTCATACTTACACCTGGACACTAGGATATTAGTGGTTGTTCTTTTTTGTTCACTCCTTTCACTCCCTTAATATCTGTGCTTAATTCTACATTAAAGCATTTTCTCAAGAGATTCACACTTTGCTTTCTACTGTTTTATTCTAAAATTTTTTTCTGTGGTATATGCCAAAAATCCTGCTGCAATGGGTAGAGGTCTGTGTTGCAGTCAAATTGAAAAGCCTCCTGTCCATCCCACTGCTATTTAGGAGCCGACATACTGATTGTAGATCTATCTCAATGTAGTCTCTCTTGGATCTGATTGTGTTTTTGCTCAGGTTTGAGTAACCTCTCCTTCTGATGACCTCATTGAATTTCTCCTTTATAAATGCAGGTGCTATCTTTTTAGTTGTAAGCATAGACTTTAATGGCTGAGCCATTTCTTGGGACCTTTTTCCACCTACTGGTTTGTGTTGCCTAGCTTTGATAAGAGGGTTTGTCCCTAGTCATATTGCATCTTGTTATGCTATGTTCTGTTGAAATCCCTGGGAGACCTGCTCTTTTCATAAGGGAAACAGAGGAGCAGTGCATCTGGGGGAGAGGGGAGATGGGAGGTGGACCTGGAAGCAGTGGAGGGAGGGGAAACTGCAGTCAGAATGTATTTTATGAGAGAAGAATAAGGAAAAAGAAAACAGAAAAATACACCCCCCCATACACACAAAACCAAACCAAAGCCAAATACCCCACAATAAACAAATAAAGATGCTAAACTTCAGAGAAAAGAAGAAAACCACGTTTACTGAGCAGTTAGTCTTTTCAAAGACACTGAGTTATTCCAAGGATCAAAAGTGATATAAAACTCAATGTTGTATTTACACTGATATAAAAGGAAAAGAATACCACAGTTTGCTGGCAAAGCCAGAACCTGAAAGCAGGTGCTGAGATTCCAGTACTTTTATACTATGATATTTTCACATGACATATACTGCCTGGGAAGTCTTCTTGTGTGAGGCTTAAGAAAGCAACACCATATGCTTCAACCTTTTCCTCCCACAAAGGTATGTGGTGTTATTTAATAAACACTGATTAAGATAGAAAATCCTAGAGAATTTAAAGGTATAAATTTTAAAACCAATTCTGAGTACTCCTACTGCAGAGTAGACTCATACCCTGCTACCTTCCATAGTCACCTATACTCTTGTGTAAAGGAGTTTGCTGACTTCCTGGCCTGCTATTCATAAATAACCCTTCCTGATTATTTTTAAAACTGCTTTTTTACTTATTTTAATTCTTGTAATTGAATCTTTTGTAACTGAAACATATTAGAATTTGCAAATGCTTAGTAGAAGAGGAGGCTATCGATATTACTGGGCATAACCACAGTGGTGATACCTGTTCTAAATAAGATGCTGAAAAAAATACACATTTCCTTCAGGCTAACAGAGATTTCAACATAATTAGCCTGTAACAACCATCTAATGTTGCTAGCTGAGGCACTGTCTTCAGGAGTTCTAAATGTCTGACAGTTTTTATTTACTAGTTTTGAATACTAAGTAATAAATTCATCAGTCTTAGCAATAGAGGTGATCTCTCCTGGACCACCACAGCGTGTGTGCTGCCCTGGTTTTGCATTGTAATCACTGACTCTCTTTCTTGTCTGTACAAATTAATTTCCTGATATGCAGATGCTGACTATTTCATAAAAATTTTTGTCAATGAATCATATTACCAAAGGTAGTGTTTTAACAATTTACAAAGGGACATATATCTGAGGCTATTAAAAAGAAAAATCTATAACAACTTATTTTCCATGGTTCCTAAAAGAATTGTCCCAAATATGCCAAGGAGGTGCGAGCAGTCACACCAGACATCACCTGTACATTCTTCTTATAGAAAGCACTAGAAATTTCCTGTGAGATGCCTGATCCAACCTAATATACAAATGCGGTATAGACATCTTGGAAACAGTAAGTCATGAGCTGAGCTCCAGACCACAGGGCTCTTGGATATCAGAACTCGGGGCTACAACTGGGATGTGGATTTGTAGACTGTCTCCTACCCAGCTAAGAAAAATAAAATGTACACTTTCTTTGGAATTGTTTGCAGAGGAAGCCTATAAAATAAAAGCAGTTATTTTAGGTTTTCTTAGTTTCGGCAAAGAAAGAAGAACATATTTCTTAGAAGGCTGTTTATGTGAAAGAAATGCAATTTTCTCTGGCTTGAGCATAAAAAGGAGTTTATTGATTTACTTAATGAAGCAACACATGGTGGTAGTGTTGCTGAGTAGAATTGGAGTTTCAGGCCCTACTGGGTTATTTCTTCTTGTGTCTCTTATCTTTGACTTTTCTTACATAGGTGCTTTTATTCCTTCAAGCAAGCTGTTTCTGTGAAGCTTCAGATAGCTTCCTCGTTACTGCCTTATAATGAAAGAGAAAAACAGACTCCTCCCTAACAGTTTTAAAGAGGCGTATCCCCAGAAAGTGTGGGTATGTCTGGCAATTCAAATGGATATGTCAGGATTGATAACTGTCACTGAGATGTTGGTACTAGGAGTCATGGACTAGGAGACAGCAGAGAAATCAGACTGGCTGTTCATCTCAGACTTAAATTAGAGAATGAGAAATGCAGGCCCTTAAAAGAACAGGTTGGGCCACCTGAGAAAGGAAGCCAGATGCACCAGACAGGTACACCAGCGGAAGCTGCATGAGGGTTTGAGTCACACTGAAGATAGGATTGTCCCTAGAAAAACAGTTATGACATTGGAACTTTTGTACTTCAGAGTCATTTATCTTATGAACCTTGCTATGAGACACAGTCACTTGGTACAGTGGATGAAACAACTATCATATCCTTGCACTTTCAGCCCACCATATCTAGGAAAAAGTAACATGGCATAAATATAAGTCAATATAGCTGTTTTTCTGAACTTTGACTCATGAGTTAGTGATATTCAATTTCTAGTAATAGAAACTGCAATTTTTAATCAAAGCTCAGTAGCAAAAATGAATATAACTGGAAAACAGTACTCATCTGTGTCCTATTAGGACTAGAATGTTTTGAGTTTAAAAGTAACTCTGCATTTTATCTAGCTTCCTTTGTTCCTGGATTCTTTTGCTTCTGGTCTCTAGAACCATAGTAACACCCTGAGTTTCCAAGAAGTTTATGACATACTGATTTTTTTTTTTTTTTTTTGTCAACCAAGAGTGGTTTCCATGATTAAAAACTAAGTTATGTCACCTATAGTTTAAGAAGAAAATTCTTCACTGTTGTTGGGATACATTTCTCCTCTTTGTCCTGAAAAACTAGCCTACTACCACACTTTATTAAATGAGAATAGTCCCTAAATTCATTCTGAAACTTATTCTTACACCCAAGATAACTGTTGCTATCACCCCTCATCAAAGAAGCATCTATTGGAAGCAGATGGAGACCAATAAAGAAAGTCATAACTGACCAATTTGTCAACTGATGTTGAGGCTGGGCCCTAGCGCCACTATACCACTACAATACACTTCTTGCACTTAGGATTCATGGAACATCTTGGAAGAAGGGTGTAAATATTGTAAAACGGAGAAGAGCAGTAGTAGGTCTACTGTGAGAATGTGTCTCCTGGAAATGGCATGAAAGCTACACCCATGATACCTTAACAGTATATTTAAAGTATACCTAAACAAGCCCAAATAAAGATCATATCAGTAGATATGTTAATACTTAAGGAGTAAATCTCACAGTGTTCCATCTTTGGACTAACTACAGGCAACCAAATAAGGCTGAGAAATGGAGAATTAGTGTTTTCCAGGGATGAGGCCCCTAAGTGGTTACCCAGTACCAAGTAGTCAATCCTGAAATCATATGCATAGAGGTAGCACTAAACATACCCAACAAGTTATATTTTTATATTTATGCATGCATATGTGTAATAATAATAAAGAGCCCATAAATTTTAGAGGACATGGGAGGGACTGGATGGAGGAAATGGCAGAGATTATGTTTATCTTAATTTTAATAAAATATTATTCCATTTATTATTTGTGTGTATGTGTGAGTACAAGCATGCACACAGACTGCAGGATACATATAGAGTTTAGAGAACAACTTGCAGGAGTAGTTATCTCCTTCTCCTTTGTGGGTCCCAGGAGTTGAATTTATGCACTCAGTTTTGGTAGCAAGTATGCTTCCCTACTAAGACATCTCATTGACTCTGACATGTTGTTATTATTTTTAGCAGTTAGTTTTAACTGATGTTATAGCAATCCCTATCAATGGAATCCCTTGGTCTTTGTTAGTGTGTGCTATCTGCCTACCTCATTGTTGTCAAGCAACACAGAGTTCATTTTTTTTCTCTCTAAACTCATTTCCAGGATGACCTCAAGGTCATTGTTGCCTGTTTTTCTCCTCCAGTTCTGCTATAGCAATGAGGCCAATACCTCATTTTCATTTTCAACCAAACATGAAGGCATAATGTGCTCCCTAAAAGAAAAATGGCCTGATTCCTGACAGTCCAAAAATGATGAGGAAGAAGAGCTTACAACTTTAATGTTAGAGTTTAATATACATAGCATTAAATACAATGATGTTTCCTTTTAAAAGTCTGAGATTCCAGTGTAATGGCCGTGTATCTCACCTGGCTACAAAGAATGGTTTAAACTTAAATGTGACTTTTAATAAGAAGAAATGAACTCCTGTCTCACTTTAATCCCACCTTGATAATGGATGATAAGAGAATGTTGGAGACTAAATGCCACCAGCGACTAGGCATTGTTTGAGAATATTTGCATGCTATCAATGGTTTTATCATTTTATATTTTCTCTGGGCTTTTTTTTTTTTTTTTTTTTTTTTTTTTTTTTGGGAAGGTACACATACATGCATGCTTGGTAGAAATAGATGCCATTGACCCAAGCAAATGGCACCCATTAGTCTGTTATAAATATCTAAGCATGCTACATGGTTCAGAGCTACTGAGGACATTTTCTATCACACTAGATGATGTGAGAGTCTCTCGTACTTTGAATAGTTCATGCTATGTAAATATAGGTTGTTCTCTCACTTGGTGAACATTAACCAGTTCAGTAATTTCTGTCTCTTACCAGGCAGAGTCAAGCATACAAAGGACACTTGTCTAACTAAATAAAAATGACACTGTTAAATAAATGCAGTGCTGTAGAGATATTAGATGTTAACTGAGAATTACTTAAGGGAAAGACAACCCCACTGTAACTTTTGCTTAGGAAGTGTATTCATATCTGTGTTCAAAACAAATTCTTTCAGCTTCTTGTCTTTCATTTTTTGTTTTTGTTATTATGTATTAGGGGACAGGGAAGATCACAATTTAGGAAGGATGACAAGTGTCTCTGAGCATTAAGAATGCGAATGAACTAGTTCCTCCAAAGAGTGTTGTGACAGCTTGTCAGAAAGTGCAACCTGAGATAGCGCCACACAGACTGCTGAGAACCACCAAAGATAATGAATGTGCTTCTACAAGAGAATCAAGATAATCAACAGAAACAAGGAACAAAAGAATCAAGGGCAAGTTCTTGGTGACAGAATCTCAGCCAAAATGATTAAAAAAAAAAAAAAAAAAAAAAAAAAAAAAAAGAAAAAAGAAAGAAAGCAAAACAAGCAATGATATGAAACAAGACTGTCATTTCCAACGAGTTAACTAGACATGTGCTGTTTGAAACAAATTAGAAGAAATAAACATACCCCATATCTTTATATAGAGCACTGAGATGAATTACATGTGACACATCATGCAGGAGCTCACTGAAGAGAGGTAAAGTTATGAGTGTCGGGGGCCAAAGGAAAAGATCGTCAGGTTCAATCAGAGTGATCTGAGGGTGCTTCTTGTTCTTAAAGAGGATCCCATTTCCTTAGCGCCTCCCAATTAGAGAGATGAGTGTTGGCCATTCTGGCAAGTTTTCACCCTGGAACGTGGGTAGGAATGGACTGGAAGTTGAGGACTGCCTTTTGTCTTAGTTTGACCAGCAAACAACCACAGATCAGAGAGAGACCACTGCTGTCTTGCTGTTTTTCTGATCTTAGAGGTAGTGCTTGGACTCAGGAAAAAGAGCAGCTTATGTCTGACTCTGTTGTGGAGGCTGTGTCTGAGGCTGTGTCTGTAAGTTGAGCTTTGAATGACACATTATTTCCTCTGTGCACCTCAATCTATTTTCTGCCTGACTAAGCTTATAAAACTGCAAAAATTCTCTTCTCAGCCTGTTCCATAATCCCACGAACACATTGTCTTCCTGTTCATTCCTTCAGCCAGAAAGCACCAGCTGTTGGGTCCTGAAATATTTTGTGATAAAGAAAAAAAAAAAAATAAAAAAGTTGATCAGAAAGCTGTAAAAGCTGCAAAGTGCTTGAGAGACAGCAACTTTTTAGGGAAGTAGGTGTTTGACCTGGATGAAAGAACTGATTAGGTTTCTCCCAACCCTCAGCCCATCCCAAACTGTTAGAATCAGTTTATCCCGATGCTGGCTGGATGCCCTAGTTTGGCACATCCTGTAAACTCATTCAGTATGGTTTGTTATGTGTTCTAGAAAGGATCAACTCTGAGCTTAAAGAAATGAGCAGAAATACAATTATATTAACATAACACTTGTGCTTCAAGAGAAAACACCACAAACTTTATTTCCTGCATCTTTCAGCTTCAAAAGGAAAGTAGAAGTTGCTTGATAATGTCTTTTTAATTGCTTGAATGCACACTTTATGCTTCAAATACACCGAAAAGCTAGTTGTTATAATTAGAAGTTATATAAAGACACAGTTTATATAAATTGCAGCTAATTACTTAACTAAAATGCCAGTCTCTTCCCCATTCTACAGGGACTATATCCAACAACATGTGATTTAACAATAGGTCAAAGTGGGAGAAATGGTGATTATAACAGGAAGGTTGTTCAATTGCTTTTGTGAAGTTTTCTAAAAAAAAAAAAAAAAAAAAAAAAAGAAAAAAGAAAAAGAAAGAAATTGATGCCTGTTTCTGAGAGAACTGAATAAATACTGTTTCCATTTGCAGGCTTATTTCAGGACATACATAGGAAAACAGTGCTTATCTATATTCCAAATAAATTGAATAGAAGAATTCTTATGTATATTCTATTTCTAAGTCTTCCTATTCCATTTATTGAGTCTTTAAGGGAGGAGTGGAAACCAGTTAATCAGGTGATATTATTCTAAGGCAATAGCTATATAACACTCCACACCCTCTGTCTTTTCCTGTCTTTTATAGGAACATATGTTGGTTTTAAGGCTTTCAAAAGGCATGAAGTCTTTTCCAAACCTCACTAGTGTTGCCATTGTTATTGGGAAGGCAGCCATAAGGTAAGACATAAGGCAGGTATTCAGGCACATGGTGGTGTTTCAGGATACAGTCATAGTTATAAGTGGTTCATAGATGTATTTGCCACCCCATGAGCTGTATATATCATAAAATATCCTTGAAAGAAAATTCACAGCATACAGAAGGACATACTATCAAATTTCCTTCAGGGTTAGCTTATTTTATCCATAGGGTTAGAGACCATAATATTGGGGGCTTTTAATTCCAGCACTTGGGAGGAAGAGTCAGGTGGAATTTTGTGAGTTCAAGGCCAGCCTTGTCTACAAAGGAAATTCCAGGACAGGCTCCAAAAATACAGAGAAAACTGTCTAGAAAAGAAAAATAAAATAAAACAAAACAAACAATAAAACAAAAGAGAAAAACAATAATAAAACTAAGTTGTATAGTTTCATTACTTGAACTCGTATAGGTCATTTCTCATCAAAGCACCACTAGAGTCTATCCCACAGAAAAAGGAGAAGAGAGCATGAAGTTACTTTATAGTTTATATCTATTCTAGGATTACTTTGTGGGGTTTCAGATCTTTTTCTGGGTTACTTTAGGACAATATTCCTACAGAAGAGATTGTGACTTACAAACAATACTATCACTCTTACTCAATAAAACTGAGACATTAGCCTTGAGTTCCAAAACAGTTGTAAACACATGTGTGACGATATCAAAGGGAGATTAGTCATTTCTCGTTTTGAACTAATGTGGCAAGATGTGGACAGGCTTTATTATGTGCATGCAGCCATTGGGAGGTAGGAGTAAAAGACACCATGTTTTGTCCTGGTTTCATCACTTAGCACCAGAGTTTGCTCTTATAATTCCTCTTAAACCAAATTTTATCCATTAGAAGCTCTGAGAACATTAATATACCACAGGAGAGGGCCATAAACAATTCACCATATTTGAGAATTTTCTCCCTTCAGTACTTTTTTCCTATGGTCAAACATTTTTCAGTGTATCAGATAGCCTTCTTGATGTAATAAATGAAAAGATGGCAAGAAAATCTATTAATATTACAGGTGTCAGGACAAGAGTATGGAGTATACCATGTATGGCTCATTCCCTTTCCCATTCTACAAATCTAATAGTCAATGGCAATTATTGTGCTTTGCATCCATACATACCAATAATAATATTCATATTGTTTTAAAGCACTGGAACAAAATCAGGATCAACTAAACAAAATATGTCTGTGAGCCATACCTTTAATTTTCCCAACAAAGTGGATGCAGCCTTCTGATTCCTAATTATAAAGTTTTCTTTTATTATCTTATAGTCTCTTAGTTATCAAGGTTATTCTTTTTTCAACTACTATATTTAGCAAATACAAAGGCATGTAAAATAACAATATTAGATGTGTAAAATTTATTTTAGCCATAATAAATTATATCTGTCAACTAAACATATACATTTTAGAAAATAACATTAAGTGATTTGATAGATTTGCAGTAATCTTTCTAAGCAAAAAGATGGATATTATAAACAGGGTGCATTTTATTAAACAAAATTCTGGCCAACTTATACAGTTTGAATACTTCATTATGTGGCATGTGCTTATTCCAGTGAACTAGAGATCTCTAAACACATTGATTTAAATGCAAATGAATTTAAATGTAACACTCAGCTTTGGTGTCATTTGGTACTATACTTTGCCATCAAAATTTAGTTGTATTCTTTTCATTTTACAACCTAGAAATCTAGAAATCAACAGCAATTCTAGAAAAAAACTTACAGAAATTGAGGAAGCATATTGAAGAACTGATTTACATGCTCAAATAATTTAGAATGCTTTCATTTTCAGGTACAGAAAATGAATGCATATTTAGGTTTTGGCATGGGCATTGGAAAAAAATGATTGGTAGCTTCCAGAGATCACAGTCAATGAGAATAATGGCAAATAGTTTTGGGTCTTTATTTCATCCAGTTACAGAACTGACCAAGTTGTTTTCTTTCTTTTTTAAAATTAATTTTTATATCAATTTAAAACAATTTTTTGTACATATGCCTACCTGTTCCTTCTCCCTCCCATCCACCCATTGCCCCTATCCATCTCCAACCCATTCCCATCCACTCCGCAGGGATGGTGAAGTCTTCCATTGGGGATTATCAAAATCTGTCACACCATTTGGGGAAGACTGAGGCCCTCCTCCTGTGTATCTGGGCTGAAAGAGTGTCCTTTTATAGAGAATGGGCTCTGAAAGCCCATTGATGCACTAGGAATAAATACTGGTTCCACTGCCAGAGGCTCCATTGACTGCCCATACCCCCAACAGACACCCATGTTCAAGAGGCCTGGTTTAGTCTTATGCCATCTACCTTATAAACATTGATGCAAAAATACTCAATGAAATTCTAGCAATGAAATCCAAGAACATATCAGAAAAATCATTCACCATGATCAAGTAGGCTTCATCCCAGAGATGCAATGATGATTTAACATACAAAAATCTGTCAATGTAATCTACCATATAAACAAACTGAAAAAGAAAAAGCCACATGATCATATCACTAGACACTGAAAAAGCCTTCGACAAAATCTGACATACCTTCGTGATAAGGGTCTTGGAGAGATCAGGGATAACAGGTACATACCTAAACATAATAAAGCCAATATGCAACAAGCCAACATCAAACTAAATGGGGAGAAACTCTGTGATTTCTCTAAAATCAGGAGCAAGACAAGGCTGTCCACTTTCTTCATATCTCTTCAATATTACACTTGAAGTTCTAGCTAGAGCAATAAGGCAACAAAAGGTGATTAAAGGGATACAATTTTTAAATGAAAACTTCAAACATTCACTATTTGCAGATGATAGTTTACATAAGTGATCAAAAATTCTATAAGGGAACGCCCACAGCTCATAAATGCATTCAGTAAAGAGGAAGAATAGAAGATTAATTGAAAAAAATAATACTGTATATAGATGATAAATAGGCTGACAAAAATCAGAGGAATATCACTCTTCACAATAGCCACAAACAACATAAAATATCTTGGGGTAATGCTAACTAAACAAGTGAAAGGCCTGTATGACAAGAACTTTAAGTCTTTAAAAAAGGAAATTCAAGAAGATACCAGAAAATGGAAAGACCTCCCATGCCCTTTGATAGGTAGGATCAACATAGTAAAAATGGCAATCTTGCTAATGAAAACAGTTTGGTATTGACACAAAATAGACAGGTAGACCAATGGAATTGAACTGAAAACCTTGATATTAATCCACACACCCATGAACACCAGATTTTTGACAAAGAAGCTAAAATTATACAGGGGTAAAAAGAAAGCATCTTCAACAAATGGTGCTGGCATAACTGGAACTGACATGTAGAAGATTGCATGTAGATCCATATCTATCGGCATGCACAAAACATAAGTCCAAATGGATCAAACACCTTCCCATAAACTCAGCTACACTAAACCTCTTAGAAGAGAAAGTGGGAGGTACCCTTGAAAGAAGTGGCACAGAAAGTGGGAGGTACCCTTGAAAGAACTGGCAGAGGAGACCACTTCCTGATCATAACACCAGTACCACAGATACTAAGATTGAAAATTAAGAAATGGGGCATTCTGAAACCGAGATGCTTCTCTAAGGCAAAGGAGACAGTCAAGGCAAATTACTCCAACCTAAAGAAAAAAAGGTAATTTTTTTCCTTCTAATAGTACATGCCACAATACTATGACCACACAGCCATTATTCTGTGCCTAAATATGCAAATACAAAGGACATTAGATGTGCAATGAGGGCATGAGAATTAAATGAACTATTTCATTTACTTCAGTCAATTTAAGTTGCTATAACAAAAGTTACATAATTTAAAAGGCATGAAAAACAAGTATTTAAGAATCTAGAACTAGAGATCTGTAATAGAGTACATCTTTAGCATGCATAAGACACTCCAAGAATCCCCAGGGCAATCAAATAATCAAAAATAATTAATAACCACCAATTCACTATAATACCCCGTACATAGAAACACAAAGCTGTAAAGAAATCATTGATTCCCAATGGGTAAGTTTATCTTTACTTTATAAGCTGCATTAACAATTTTATAACAATGCAAAATAAAAATTTTATATGCAGAATAAAGCAATGTTGAAAAACAATGTGCCTATTCTTTTCCTTTGGCTGAGTGTGTCTTCCATGTCTCAGTTGTTAATGGGAATTAATTTTACTAGCTAGAAATTTAATCTGATGAGCTAACTGTCCTCTGTAATAGTTTTATATAGTGAATGCCATGTTTCATTTGTCAAGCATATGATTAGAAAGTATTTTCTGAAGAATTGTAAGGTTTATCTTTTAGTTATATACAGGTTGAACATTTTGCAAGACACTAGAATGGTAGCAATTTAGTAATCTTATAATAGTGCAATGAAGTATATCAGTATCCACTTTAAAATAAATATAAACCCAAAACCAACAATCAAAGAACAAACCAGCCCAGGATATAATCCTAGTTCTACCACTTAAAATTGTTGTAGGATGTCAAGAAAGATACTAAGTGCTTATGTACATAAAGTTAGGCCCCCTTTGCTACTCATTGCTAGTTCTGGAGAAACACTGGTCATGAGGCTACTCTTGCTCACAACAACTTTAATGTTATCTATTCTCTATAGCAACTCCTGGTTGTGTCAGTGGGTATAACAGTGTTTCAGATGTTCTATTTTTATTTCTATAATTTGAGATAAAATGGAAATATCCAAATTTTCTTGAGAAAGGAATTCCTCCAGAGACTTTTGAACAGGCACATCCTGTATACTTCTTCCTCTAAAAGCTGGGAGAAATTCCATTTCTATTGACTTAAGCCAACAAGACTGTGGTATTTTATGGAAATCACTATATGGTAAGTACACAAACACATAATACTGAAAATAATGTCATCTCAGGCTATGCTGTGTGAGAAAGTTGGAAGTTATTGTAAATGTTGATTGACAGGCTAGGTTTACTGGATGATTTAGTTTCAGAAATATGTCTCTTGTATTTTATGATGTCATTTCTTTTCATGGATTGAAGCCAAAGTATAACCCGAAAAGTACAAAAATATTTTTAAAAAGTGAGGTCAGAAAAGATTCTCTGTTAATTTCCATATTATTCCTTATTACTAAATGTCTACTTGGTAATGTAAGTAGATATTTTTCTTTTCCCTTGAAATATCAAACTCAGCTAATAGTAACAAAGATATAATTGAAGCTGCTCTAGTATGTGTTAATATCTGGTGCATGAACTAATGATCAGAGACATTTTATGAAGCACTTATGTATATTACCTTATTTAAACCCACAACAAACCTATGAGGAGAATTCTGTCAGTATCTCAATTTTACTTGATGGAGTACTGAGGCTCAAAGACAGTAAATTACCTTATTGTAGTTAATACATCACAGTAGTTTGTTAAAATTTGAAGATATTTAATAAACTATTCATTACACTAGATGAGGACTCTCTAGGAGACTACAGTTTTTATAATATCCAGAAGGTACTTCTTTAAATGAACAATTAAACTGACTTCTAAAAATTTACTCTGACTTTTCCCAGTGATCTTTTACAGCTTCTCTTACATGTGGATTTTCATAACTCATTAAGACATCTCTTTGTGCAAGTATAAAGAAGTCTACACTCCAGTGAGAGAGAGAAATCTTGCTAGTGTTGATTAGATTGAGAGTGATATTTATAAAATGATCAAAAACTTATTCCCCAAAATAGAGTTTTTGTTAAACAGGGCAATGGCTGAGTCATAGAATCATATCTGTCAATAGAAAGAAAAAAATAAGAGTAAAGTTGTGTTCCATATATCGCATTTCATGTATCATGTACTGTGGCACATAGATATTGCATTGATATTGCTTGGATTCTGGTTAGTATGAATCTGTTTCAGTCTGGCTGTACCATCTAGAGAACTGGCTTAGAAAAGACATTTTCTATAACTATGTGCTTCAGAGAACAATAAGAAGTCAATTTCTTCCTCCTCTGTTTTGTCTCTGTCTTTGTTCTCTGTCTCTTGCTTTCTCTATCTACTTCTTGCTGTCTCTCTCTCTCTCTCTCTCTCTCTCTCTCTCTCTCTCTTTTTGTGGTTTGTCTGTGTGTAGTTTGTGTGTATGTGGTCCGGTGGGTAAGTTCAGCCACAGTACAATGCATGCAGCTCAGAGGACAACCTCAGGCATCTAAGCTTATCATCTACATTATTTGAAACTGAATGTAATTTTTGTTTGGTTTTGTGTATGGGAGGTTATCTTCCTAGCATGATCCTGGGGAGTCTCCTAGCTCATGGTAGGTGTGCTTGCAGACATGCACTTCTGTATCAGGTGTTTTGTGGGTTTGGGGGATTCAAACTCATGTTTTAACACTTGCACAGCAAGCAATTACTCACTGAGCCAGATTTCCAGATCAAGAGTTATTCTGTGAGGAAGAGAAAGAATCATAATATCAGTGATGCTGTAAAAGGAAAGTTATGAAGGAATAGGAGTCAGTGAGATTAATATTGTAGTGTATGTTCCCTTAGAAGATGGAGTAAAAGAGGAAGGAATGATGAACATGGGAAATGTTTATAGATGATCCAAAGCTGAATGCCAAAACAATTTCACACAAAGCAGAATATTTCAAAGAACTTAAACTGTAGAACTTTAATCTTAATAAAGTTGCTGATGGCTTTGATGCTTTCTGAAAACTGGGGATGAAAACTTGGTTGGGGTTTTCATCAGCAGAACAGCTTTAAGGAGCAGCTATGGAGATATGACCACTGTAATTAGGAAATACAAAGGCAAATGGGCAGCATCATGGGCAGCATATGTGGCCTGTATTTGAAGTCCACTGTCATCCCCATCAGGTAGTAAAACCTGAGCTGTAGCTCTACCATAGACACTTGTTACGAGTAAGTTTTCCCTGCTAGCCTGGACCTGGTAAGATGAGACCACGTGGAAATACTTAGATTAATAGAAATGGGTTAATACTTAAGATAGAGCTAGCCGATAAAAAACAAGTAACTGTGATGGGAGATGCCATTATGTATATTTGTTTCTCATACTGGTTAATGAATAAAGCACTGTTGGCCAATAGGAAAGAAAGATAGGAGGGCCTAGGAGACAAGGAGGAAAGAGGAAGTAGGAAGGAGGAGCCAAGATGGAGAGTCTGGAGAGAATACAACTGCCAGCCACCTCTCGCTGGCAAGACCATGTGGAAATACATAGAAATGGGCTAATAATTAAGACAGAGCTAGCGGATAAGAAACAAGTAACTGGGCCAACAGAATTATATCTAATACAGAGTCTCAGTGTATTGTTTGGGGTTGGCTGGCGCAGGGGCAGGACCAGAGCCGGCGGGAGGAAAAAAAGTACTCCTTACAAATGGCGCCCACGTGGCTAATAAGAACTTTCACTTAAAATTTAACAAAAGCTTAAAAAAGGGTTTTAAAAACAAAAGAACAGAGACAAGCAAGGTTTCTTGGTAGCAGTATTTTTCTCGCTTGGACTCTGATTTGCGAGAGACAAGCAGATATTTGCGCGGCTCCTTTAAGGGAAATTTCCTGACTCAGCATAAGCAGCAAAAAGCTGAACGGCTTTTAAAAGGCACTGCTAACAATTTATTGGTGTGTACGAGAGCTTGCAATGGCAGTGACCACATCTCCAAGCCGGCAGCATGCAGACCAAGGAAGTGAGAACAGTTCTCAGTGCTGGTGGTAAAATACCCGCCACCATGACTTTCATTTTAGCAAAGTTGTTGTTTACCTGATAAAAGACTCGTGGCTACAAAAAAGATAAAGATTTACATTAAAGACAGATTCACATTAAGTAAAACCTCTAAAGGTTTACAGTGTGTTTTAAAATATACGTAGACATGGGGAAAAGAAAAGAAATAAAATGGTTTTAAAAAAACAGAACAGCTGGATGTGGTAGCACATGCCTTTAATCTCAGCACTCAGGAGACAGAGGCAAGCAGATCTCTGTGATTTCAAAGTATGCAAAGTAAATTCCAGGACAGATAAGAGTTACACAGAGAAACCCTGTCTCAAAAAATAGAAAAGTAACAGAATAATAAAAAAGCCAAAAATGAAAAGCTCAGAGAGAATCTGTATACTGTATGGCATTATATTGTCTTTATATCATTTGACTGCTGAGGAAACAACTGTTAAAGGAAATACTGCTGGATTAATTCAATTTATATATTTTAAAAATGCTTTGACTCCAAAATTTAAGTCTAAGGACAAGTTACTGGGGAAAAGGATTTCTATTTTTGTTTCCACAGAAAATAAAAAGCTGTGGATTCCTTCCAGACTAATGTGGTTTGATCAAGCCAGGTCCCCTGAAACAGAGTTGCTGGTGATCCAACATTCAAAACCAGCTTGGACAAAGCAGCCTCGCAGACTACAACCAGGATTTCTGCGTCTTCTTAGGATTCCCCCATGACAGCGCCCTTTACCAGCAGGAAGTAGTTTGGAAAGAATGACGCCCAAATTCCCAAATATTGTTTATAAATCTTTGTTTTCATTTAAATGGACTTGATGGTTAATGATCACAACCAATATCCTTTTAAAGGTAAAAAAGGAAATTATGGTATAGATATGAATACTTTGTTTTGGAATGGATTTTCATTTATTGATACAATTTAAGGTCAATGTTGTGATATGTATATTTATCTTCTTGTTTATGTATTGTGTTTATAAAGCTCATTTAAAAATGTAATGTATAATTTAGTACAGATTTTACATAGTTACATATAATAGTAAACACTTATAGCTAGGGGTGTTAGGTTTTCTAGAGATATAGAGATGTATTTGAGATAGATAGGAATTCTTCAAACCTTTCAAAGACCTACAGAATATGGCATTTAAAATAGTTTAGGGTTTTTCTTGACAGTGACACATAAATGCTCCTGGTAACACCACCTGAATCAGAACGGAAGATGAAGATGAACATTGAAGAAACTCGTTATGGAGTTTACTTCTAATATGGCAAGACTAGCCATTTGGACAAGATACTGTTCTTGTCTGGACTGTTTGACTTTGTGATGTATAAACTGGACATGCAGGACCCACAGGAAAGTGACTGCTGATTCAAGATAGACATTGCTACAGAGTTCCTGCTTCATGGAAGAGTCTGCCAGACAGTCTGCAGGACACAGAGAAAAGTGACTGACAAACTGCCAGTACAAGAAGACAGTTTAAAATTTTCTGCTTTGCTGAAGAGTCTGCAATACACACCATGGCCTATGGGCTGAAGATGGAAGATTAGAAAAGAACTTCGGGTGACCAGGCAGTAAGTTGTCTCTGTCATTTCTACAGTTTATATATTATCCTTCTGTGGTCTTTGATGGAGTTGATGACAGATAGTTATGGTTATAGCTTTCCTTAGTTAAGCTTAAAGATAAGTTACATATATGACTTCAGACTCACAAATATAGGATAGATGATAGAATAGTTTCTTTTAATCTTGCTAAATGTTAATGGACTAAATATTGTTAACTGTGATTCTTACTTGATAACTGTCGTGTTATATATTTTGCTATGTTAAACTTAAAACCCTTCTTTTTATTTAGACAGAAAAGAGGAGAAGATAGGAGATGTCATTCTGTATATGTTTCTCATACTGGTTAATGAATAAAGCACTGTTGGCCAATAGGAAAGGAAAATAGGAGGGACTAGGAGACAAGGAGGAAATAGGAAGTAGTAAGGAGGAGCCAAGTTGGAGAGTCTGGAGAGAGAAGTTCGCGGCAGCCGGCTCCGGGTAAGATGACCATGTGGAAATATATAGATTAACACAAATGGGTTAATACTTAAGACAGAGGTAGCTGATAAGAAAGTAGTAACTGGCCAACAGTATAATATCAAATACAGAGTCTCTGTCTATTATTTGGGGCTGGCATGGTGTCAGGACAAGACTAGGTGGCCGGCAGGAAAAACCGTACTCCTTACATAACTGGTCAACAGAATTATATCTAATACAGAGTCTCTGTGTGTTAATTGGGGCTGGCCTTTGGTGGAACTTGCTGATGTTCATCTGTCTAGCTTTTAAGTTATTTCTCCCTAAATAAACATCGATTCAGCCTATTTGCTTATCCTGATCCTTATTAAACTGCAATAGACACTTAGTCAGCATGGATGTTAGCAAACAATAGCTTCTTGTAGTAAGATGGCCTCTCAAGAACCTGCAGGCTAATATATTTTGATTGATGTGAAACTCAAAGACTAACATAACAGGTTTGACATTAGAGTAACATCTGCTTTTAGTAGGGAGGTGGAGGTTACTAATTGGAAAGGGACAAAAGGAAGGCTCTCTGAGTACTGGCTATGTTTGATTGTGTTTCCCCTTATGATGGTAATGTGAGTTTCTCACTTTGTGCAAATTCCTTTAGCTGTAATTTTGTTTCTTGCATTTTTCTATGTGTTATACTACATAAAAAGGTAGAAAACAATAAAAATGAAGAGAAATGGGAGTCATCTCATTTCAACAGCCTACTTGTGTTGAAATGATAACCTTTCTAGACACATCACTTTAAAATCTAGAATCCTGTTTAATGATATCCAAAACGAAGACTCAGAAAAACAATGAAATGATATTATCAACTTTATAGATTTTAGGAATTGCTTAGAAGATTCTTTTTTCATTTTTTTCCTTTTGGTCAAAGGCTATTTCTAAGACACTTACCACTATTAGCAGGTGGCCTAGCCTATTGACCAATTAAGTAAGTCTGAAATGTAGACAGAAAGGGTCAAAAAGGTATGAGGAAGTCTCCATTAAAATATTAATAAAAGAAGAACACCACTTTATTAAATGGAAATCTACTGATTTGCTCACTGTAGCAAACAGCTGTTATACTTTTTATCCTATCAAGAGTCTGGGGACCCAGTGACACTAGCAGGTCTGCTTCTGTGTACATTTATCTCAGCTGGTCAAATAAACAGCTCCTTTCTCCTCCTGTAGAGAGGCAGGGCTGCTCCCAGTAGTCAAACTCAAATAATCCTCCTCAAACAGAGTCTGTGGCAAGCTTAAAGGAAACAGTCCAAAGCCCACTGCTCTAGGGATGTTGACACCAGACTTCACAGTGAGTCCAGAAATAAAAAGACATCTCTGAATAAAAATCCATGAGTAGGTCAGAGTTATTACCAACACCCCACCCAATGTCTTTCCTCACAAGACCAAGCCCAGTCCCTAATATTTCACTTCTCTCTCCCATGGCATCTCATATCCCAGTAGCTAAAGTTCAAGTTCATGCAGCACAAAATGTTACTTATACTTTTTCCCCCATGAATCAAATTAATATAATGTGCCAAATTATCAGACAATGTAGGCCACCTTTCGTGTGAGAATACTATATAAAACTGCTAGACAGCTAACAATATACATGTACTACATGGTTGTTGATTAAAAATTAAGTAATTGGCCAGAAATAATGACTACAACTAACTATTCATACCTTGGGATTCTAGCAGAAACATTAGTTTTATATGATCTGGGAAGACACTTCTCAATTCCTTGTCAGTTACCACAATTTTGACTTTACCCTTCAAAATAATATACCATAAGAAAACATGCACCTATCATCTCTCTCATTTAAAAACCAATGTATCATCTGTCTGTCTATTTACCATTGATCTACTATCATCTATCTATCTACCTATCTATCTATCTATCTTCTTTTTCTTCACCATCTATCTAATTGTGCCTGGGAAAATTAAGTATGAAACTCAAATGGTCCATCTGTCAGGACTGAATATATATTTCTGTGAGTAGGAAATACCAATAGTGTAAACAGAACAAAAAATCCACCTGTCCACTTGTGTGTAAATTTGATGCAGCTGTATATCCTTGATATTTGACTGATTTTTAACCATAACTCCAATGAGCTTTCTGACTTGTTTTTTAACAGTCATTAATAATATGTGTCTTATTTTCCCATTCTAGGTAGCTCTTAACTCAGATGAAAGACTGTTGCTTATTTTAAAATAGTGTTTTGACTATAAATGTGGCCACTTAGCAAAAATATTTTAATTAAAAGGAATATAGTAACACCATAGTTCTTGGTTTTTGTATTGATCCTAATCTTGACATTTATACGAACTGTATGCCTTTCCATCAAATGACTGATTGCCTCATATCTATGTCCTATGGGGGAAAAGCAGAGTAAGATGACCATTCAATTGAGCATCAAAGGAGTCTGGCACAAGTGATGACTTTACATACAAGTAGATTGATAGTAGATTTATATTGTTTAATGATAAAACTCTTGACTTGTCTGGAAGTCACTACCACATCATTAACACAGTGGAGAACTAGACACTGTATGGCCTGGAAGGTGTTCTTTACCTCTAGCTTTGTGGAAGTGTGATGTGTTTTAACTTGTTCTTTGGAAGGGAAAGAATGGATGTTGGAAGAACAGAACATTGACTTAGGAGTTGAAGTCACATCTTCCAATATCTCTTTTCATCAGATAAACCAGACTTCAGATAGTCCTCACAGATATCTCAGAGTATGAAAAAAAGGAAAAAGTCCACTTACTACAGGCTATAATTACTTTGTTTAAAAGCCACCTTTCTCCTAAAATAGAATGTAGATTGGCTTGTTTGTTGGGACCTAAAGCAATGCTTCATGTTATAGGGCTAAAAAACCTACTACTTGAATGAAAAAATGCCTGGCCAGACTCCATAGCTAAGGCTTGATCTGTTCAGAATAAGATGTCACATGAGTACCTGCATGTGAAAATCTTAGATTTCTCACATGTGCTAAAACAAAGATGTATTTGGTCTAGAAACACTCCAATAAAAAGTAGTTGGAAATTTTCCCATCCTCCAAAAAAGTTGCCAAGTCACTGGAGAAGTGTGTGGCTCAAGTGTGATGAGGTTTCCCTGCCATTCAAGGGAATCAATCATCTTCTATTTTACATGATTTGACATTAATCCAATAAGAACTTTGTGTAATCCTAGAGTAATTGTTTTTATTGACTGCAGCATGCTTTTAAAATATAAACAAGTGACATGCAAATTTTAGTGAAAAGGAAAAATCTATCTAGTGCTCAAAGTAGTTTCCCTTTATGCTGACAGTATGCCTTAAGATACACATTGTTACATATTGTTTCAGAAAGCAATTTACATAACTGAGTTTAAAAGAAAATTGAAGGCATAATAAGTGGCTTTTTAAAAAGTTTTTTTCCCAGCATCTGTGCTCTCAGTATGTAGATTCTATCTGTTTTTGCTTATTCATTATGTGCATCTATTTTTAGAGACTCCAAGAACTAAGAATATGTATTAGGCACATTTTCCCAGACCACTTCATCACACAATAGTCTGGTGGGTAATTTGTATATAGGTCACTAGGAGTTTTAAAAGAAATTCTATAGTTCTATTTCATGTAGTCCACGATGCCCTCGTGATCACTGATTGCCACACAATGATCCAATCAGCTGTTTGATTGATCTGATTCTCTTCATCCATGCCATCTGCACCAAACATTTCAAGGTCAGGCAACTCCTGTCTGACATTGATGGAAATGGCACACAATATCAAGGAATAAAAATGAACATTATATTCAGAAACTGTCCCACACCAAATACATTTCCATTGCTTTCTTAAAGATAACCAAGATTTCCTCAGCTGAATGCCCTTTGCTCAGTAATTTCAGCCTGTAGCTGTCTTTCTCTGGTGCTGAAGTTAGTGAAGGGATGAATTCATGGCAATCATGATTGAACAATCCTTTATAGTTTTATTCAGAAAGGCAATGTAGATATAAGATATGGGAAACACTGTTTGATATGAAATGAACAGCTACCTAGAATATTGATGTAGACAGAATCTATAACATATAGTACAATATCACCCCATTTTAGGTTTTAAGCAAATGTAAAGAACTACAGGAAAGTATTTACATTTCCTGTATTCTTAAAAGTGATTTAAATTCTGATTTCTTTTTTTAAACACAAGAATTTGGCTGGAACACTAATCTCACTGTTCAGGTCAGCTGTCTCTATGTGTTTCTGAAATTGGTCTTGACCTCTCCATCTGCATCTAGATTCTAGTTCGACTCAGTGTTTAGTTATGGGTGTTTGCTTCTGTTTCCAACAGGTACTAGATGAGGGCTTCATAATGGTGGATAAGTTAGTTGTTGATCTCAGTATCTGGAAAAAGCATTTATGGTAACCTTTCCAAGTTTGCTCAAATTGTTAGTTGGCGGCAGTCTTGTAGGTCTCTAGACATTTCTTTAGGTTCAGTTTTCTCTTCAAACCAATAATGGCTCTCTCTTTTATGTTCTCTCTCTCTCTCTTTCTCTCTCTCTCTCTCTCTCTCTCTCTCTCTCTCTCTCTCTCTCTCTCTCTCTCTCTCTCTCTCTCTTCTGTCTTCTATTCCTACCTTGGCTCAATCTCCCTAGTCTCATGTGCTTTCCTTTCCTCCTTTTCTCTTTCTTCTACTTCTCTTTCTATTCACTGCCCCCCCCCCACTTAAGTTTCTCACAGTGAGAGCTGGACCTCTCACTGGCACTTAGCTAACTTTTGGTAACTGGCTGGATTGCCTGGCCTGCATCAACTTGATATGTCATGCATTGTGCAGAAAGGAGATGGGGGAGGAGTGGGTAGGGAGTGGGTAGATGGGAAAGAGGAGATTAGAGAGGAAAGTTAGTTGGTATGTAAAATAAATGAAAATAATGTTATTTAAATAAAAAATTGCTGTTTATATGTTAAATAAAAATTGGGTAGAATATAATGGTAAGCTTTATTGTGAACAAGACACAACCTAGAAGCAAGTGGGAAGAGAGTCCTATAATGAGGAATTGTCTGCATCATGGAGGCCTGAGTTATTGTCTTAATTAAGTTACTTGGTGTGGGTAAATTCAGCTCACAAAAGGCAGCATCATTCCTCAGGCAGAGGTCCTGAACTATGGAAGAGTGGAAAGATGACAATGATCACTGCAAATAATCAAGTAAAGATGTGTTTATTTATTTCTCTCTGCTCTTCACTATGGATCTGCTGGGATTAGCTATGTGAAGTTCCTCATGCCTTATCCACCCCAAAATGATGGACTGTGACCTGGAATTGTGAGCTGAAGTATACTGAATTTCTTTTTGTCATGGTGTGTTTTTTTCCCCACATTAACAGAAATAAAACTAGGACGATGTGCCATGGGCATGTAATATGTTCTAGGTTCTATGAAAACGCTGAATGGGTGATAAAGAAGCCAACCCCTCAGGCATCCATCAAAAAGCAGAACATTTGACATGATTTAATTAGTTCATTCTTTGGGAGAGAAACTGAGACTTGGCTGAGTTTTGTTCAATTATTCTTCAGTAAGCTGGTAAGGGTCTTTGACAAGTGAATACATACTGATATAAATCATTCATTGCCTTTGTTCAATGTGGGTTCCAAACTGGACCCTCTCCTATCAATGAGTAGATTCAAGCAAGACAGAAACTATTTACTCTGTCAAGCCCACATTCCAAATTTAGAACATTAACTGTATTATAGACTTTTCTTCTCTCCCCAAGGAGAATCCTGGAGCTACAGCTTTCCTCCTGACTGTATGGCTTTCGCTCAGGGTGAGGGCTTGTGGCAAGAGGCTTCATGTGTTCTGTTTTGCATTTAGTTTCCCAGAGTGTAGGAATATCTTCATTGTCCTCTAGATTGCTCACAAAGTATTTTTTTCCAATTAATTTTTGTCAAATCATGTGTTCACGCAGGGGCAGGACTTTCTATTTGATCATTTTGCTGATACCACATCTCTACTTAAAGTATTAGTCCATTTACAGATCCACATAGCTTTAACTCCACTGTAACATTTGTTACTAGAACACTCTATTTCTATTGGTCTCTTTAGTTTACATTCCACTTCTTATTACCTTTTGCCATAGTTTTGTTTTTCAAATCTTCAACATTTTATTTCCCCCATTTATTATCTCTTAAGTTCCCACTGTTTAGTGCATATTTTAATGTTTCCTTAGATATTTAAATGCATATTTTAAATATTTAGATTCAATTCCTATCTTGAACATTTATCAGAAAACATATCTTGGAACCACACAATATTTATATCCTATTGATCGTTATGTTTGTATCATTTCCTTCACTTTCTCTCCAATCTAGAACTTCTGTCTCCACCCAGATTCTGGCAAACATTGTACTGGTGACACCATCTTCTTAGTAAGAGCAGGCATGGGTTACACAGGCAGTGATCAAGTGACCACCAGCTGAAGAGGTTATCTCCTGGGAGATTATTCTTCTTTGGAAGACTCTTATCAATTACTTATAACTATATTCACTCTGGGTTAATCATTGGATGCTTCTCTCATAAATAAAATTTAAGCTATTTTGCAAATGTTACCTTCATTTTAAGGCAAGGAAAGTTGTACCTGTGGTAAGTTTATATTTTCTATAACAAAATTAAGAGTAATAGGCCTTGCTGTCATAGAGACCTAGCGATGCCTGAATTTCAGTTGAAATATTCCTCACTAGGTAGCATATTACCAAGTGACTCATTGTGTAGTTACTTTAAAATGCTTGTAAATATTTAATTTCAAGTATTCATTCACGTATATATGTTTGTGTAAGTATATGCCATATGGACATGGATGCTCATGGAATTTGAAAGAATATGATATACACTCTGAAGCTGGATTTAAAGGCAGTTATGAGCTGTCAGACTTGGATCCTGGGAACATAATTGTGGTCTTCTGGAAGAGCAAGATTACTCTTAACTACTGAGCCATCTTTCTGACTCCATTATAAGATATTTGAGTAGCCTTAGAGCCATCATTAATTTTACAGTCAAAATATTGGGCTCTATACTCATGTAGTACCACTTATAAGTCTTTCTTAATTTTATTCATTTTAACATGTGGTCATTTCTTTTTATTTTAAATTTTCATTATATTATTTTTGAATGCATACATTGTGAAATATTTTCTAAGAAGGTATATACAAGGGCATTTTAATGTACCCTTGAGATTTTATTGTACTGTGCCACATAATGGTATTTCATGCTTGTACCAGGAAATTATACCACATGGTGGACTAGTCTTTCCTAGATAGCTTTTTTGTTACTATGATAATGCACTGATTGGGAGCAAGTTGGAAAAGAATGCATTTATTTCACCTTACAAATTACCGTTCATCATACTGGGGAAATCAAAGCATGAAAGTGAGTCAGAAACTGTGGAGGACTTCTACCTACTGACATCCTTCTTCTGGTTTGGTTACCTACCTTTCTTTATACCTACCTGTCTAGTTTGGTTTAGGTGTCTAGGGATGACACTCCATCAGTTAACGATCAAGGAAATGCCCTCATGGAAATGCCCAAAGTCCAACAGATGGAAATAATTCCCCAATAAGGGTTCAGTCCATCATAACGAAAGTGTGGCAGCAGGAGTCTGAGGCAAGTGTCCACTTACATACATTCAGTAAAGCAGAGAAAGATGAAGACTGTTGCTCAGCTTCCTTTCTCCTTCATTCATTATTGGATGTTAGGTCATGGGGTAGTTCTGCTCCACATGTAGGGTATATTGTTGCACTTCAATGAACTTCATGTAGAAACCCAATATAGACATGTTGAAAGATTCATCTGCTAAGTAGTGAAGTTGAAAATGGATATCAACCATTATAATACCTTTTAACAGTTAAGAAGTTTTGACCCATCACTTATATTGTTACTTCATTTCTGTCTGCTAATTCTTCTGTGATTTCTGTAATATTTATGATGCTAGATATTTTCATATGTCAAATAAAATTCTAACATGTTCTCGGCACAGTTTGGTTTATTTTGTTTTTAATCTAAGCTTTAGACAATTTTATTGACCGATGTTCTGCCTGATGAATTATCTCCTACTTTAAATATTTTTTTCAGCTAATGAGTCCTTTATTTTGATTATTGTCTTTTCTTTTCTCAGCTTATTTAAATTATATTCACCTGACCAAATTTTCTTTTGTCATCTATTTCCTCACACACATTAATCATAGTTATTGTAAAACAATGGAATTGGTAACATCTCTATCAGTTATGCTTCTGCTTACAGTGTATATGTGCATATTTTCAAGTAACCTGGTTAATTCATCATAGTTTCTGGGATAGCAAATAATTGTTGTTGCATGCCATATCCCTGTAAAATGTTATAAAAATAAATTGAGGCTAAAACTGATTTATATTTTCCAAAAATGTTTCATTTTTATTAATATTCAATAATCCTGATGAACAAACAAAATATTGCTTACTCTGATTTCTAAAATAGATATTGTTTGTAATAGCTGATTATTGATATAGTTCATTGGAATAAGCTACTTTCCATGGCCTTGAGAGAATTTTTTAAGTGTTATTAAATAAAATCTTAAATATGATACCAATTCATTCATGGGTATCTCCCACTTTCTCTTCTAAGAGTTTTCTGTGGCTGGATTTATGTTGAGATCTTTGATCCATTTAGACTTGAGTTTTGTGCATGGTGACAGATATAGATGTATCTGCTGTCTTCTACAGGTCAGCATTTGGTTATGCCTGCACCATTTATTGAAGATGCTTTCTTTTTTTCATTGTATAATTTTAGCATCTTTGTCAAAAATCAGATGTCTGTAGGTGTATGGGTTAATATCAGGGTTTTTCAGTTCAATTCCATTGGTTCACCTATCTATTTTTGTGCCAATACAAAGCTGTTTTCAGGACTATAGCTCTATACTATAGCTTGAAGTAAGAGATGGTGATGCCAATAGAAGTTCCTTTATTGTACAGGGTTTTTTTTTTTTGGCTACCCTGGGTCTTTTGTTTTTCCATATAATTGAGTATTCTTCTTTCAAGGTCCATGAAGGATTGTGCTGTAGATTGCTTTTGGCAAGATTGCCAATTTTACTATGTTGATCCTACCTATTCAAGAGCATGTGGGAGTCTTTCCATTTTCTAGTATATTCTTTAATTTCTTTCTTTAAAGACTCAAAGTTCTTGCTATATAGGACTTTCACTTGTTTGGTTAGTGTTACCCCAAGATATTTAAGTTGTTTGTGGCAATTGTAAAAGGTGATGTTTCCCTGGTTTCTTTCTCAGCCCCTTTATCATCTGTATATAGTAGGGCTACTGATTTTCTTGAGTTAATCTTGTATCCTGCCACTTTGCTGAAGGTGTTTATCAGCTCTAGGAGTTCTCTGATAGAGTTTTTTGGGTCACTTATGTAAACTATCATATCATCTGCAAATAGTGAGAGTTTGACATCTTCCTTTCCAATTTGTATCCTCTTGATCTACTTTTGTTTTCTTATTGCTCTAGCTAGATATGGAGAGTGGAAAGCCTTGTCTCATCTCTGATTTTAGAGGAATCTCATTGAATTTCTCTCCATGTAGTTTAGCACAGTCACTGAGATCAACAATTAATAAATGGGACCTCCTGAATTTGAAAAGCTTCTGTAAGACAAAGGACACAGTCAAGTAGACAAAATGGCAGCCCACAGAATTTGAAAATATCTTCACCAAGACCAAATCTAACAGAGGGCTTATTTCCAAAATATACAAAGAACTCAAAAGGATGTTATCAAAACAACAAATAACCCAAATTAAAAAGTGGGGTACAGAACTAAGTAGAAAATTCAAATTCAAATTTGAGGAATCTCAAATGGCTGAAAGACACTTGAGAAAGTGCCCAACATTCTTAGCCATAAAGAATATGCAAATCAAAATAACTCTTAGACACCATCTTACTCTTGTCTGAATGGCAAAAAAAAAACAACAAAAAAAAAAAAAACAAAAAAACAAAAACAGTTAACGCCGATGAGGATGTAGAGAAAAGGGTACACTCCTCCACTGTTAGTGGGAGTACAAACTCGTACAGCCACTTTGGGAATCAGTATGGTGGTTTCTCAGGAAAATGGGAATCAGTCTACCTCAAGATCCAGTAATTCCACTTTTAGGCATATACCCAAAAGATCTACATTTATACAACAAGGACATCTGTTCAACTATGTTCATAGCAGCAATATTTGTAATAACCAGAGGCTGGAAGCAACCTAAATACCCCTCTACTAAAGAATGGATGGAGAAAATGTGGTACATTTACACAATGGAGTACTACTTACTAAGTGGGGGATAAAATAGAAATTTGAAATTCTAAGGCAAAAGGATGGAACTAGAAGACATCATCCTGAGTGAGGTAAATCAGTCACAAAAACACAATCACTGTATATACTCACTAATAAATGGTTTTTACACATAGAGTAAAGCATTACCAACCTACAATCCTCATTGCAGAAAAGCTAGGATACACGGAGGACCCTAAGAGAGATGTACATGGTCCCCTGGAGAAACAGATAGGGACAAGATCTCCTAAGTAAAGTGGGAGCATGAGTGGAGGGGATAGGGTGTTGGGGGGAAGAGGAAGGGAGAGGTGGGCATGAATGAGCAGGAAGATTGAGTAAGGAAAGAAGAGGAGAACATGAAAAGAGATGTCATTATTGAGGGAGTCATTATAGGTTTGAAGAGAATTCTGGATCTAGGGAAATATCCAGCGATCAATAAGGATGACCCCAACTAACAATCTAAACTATAGTGGAGAGGTTACCTTAAATGCCCTTCCCCTATAATGAGATTGATGATTACCTTATATGCCATCCTGTAGCTGATAGAAGCAGGAGGAGACACTCATAGCTAAACACTGAGCCAAATACATGGCATACAGGTGCAAAAGGAGAAGTGATGAACAAAGGGCTCAAGACCAGGCTGGAGAAACCCATAGAAACTGCAGACCTGAACAAGGAGGAGCTCATTGACTCCAGTCTGATAGGTGGAAAACCAGCATAGGACCCATCCAGATTCCCTGAATGTGGTGTTAGTTTGGAGGACTGGGCAGTCTATGGGGTATCTGGTAATGGATCAGTATTTATTCCTAGTATATGAATGGACTTTGGGAGTCCATTCCAGATAGAGGGATACTCCCTCAGCCTAGACTCATTGGGGAGGACCTGGACCTTGCTCCAAATGATATGACAGAATTTACAGACTCCTCATAGAAGGCCTCAATCTCCTTGGGAAGCAGAAAGGGGATGGGATGGGGGTTGGTGGGAGGGCAGGGGGGACAGGAGGGTGGGGGAACAAGGATTGATATGTAAAACAAGCATATACATATATTCCACCTATCCACTTTGGGTTCCTTTAGTTTGCAATTATAATTACATCTCTCTTCATTGACTTTTATTGTTAGAATTATTTTGCTATTCTGAATTATTACCTAGGTAAGACATTTCACACAATGTTTAAAAGCATTATCAGGTCAATGAGTCACTATATAAGTCATGCATTGTGATGTATTTCTGTATGTGGCTGGTTGGACTGAATAACACTGAATAGTCATTGATTCCAGAATTATTAGGTGTGTACTCATTCCTTACAAAGCTTTAGTATTAATTCAACTAGCCTTCAAGAATACTGTGCAATTATTTCTCCATATCTTCTTTTAAAAGTTCACTCTAATTAAAAGGTGATTATGTGATAACCATTTTCAAAACTTGTCCTAATATTGCAAGTAATTACAATTATATTTTTGTATTACAATTAGTCTTTTTTAAAGTTTTATTACATTATTTTTATGTATGCTTGTTTGTGTGTGAAATAGAGTGAATAATATGAGTATGTGAATCCCTGTGGAAGTCAAGGGAAGGAATTGGGATTTATGGAGCTGGAGTTGTAGGCAGTTGAGATCCACTGTCTTAATGTTGGAAACCAAACTTAGTTCCTCAGGAAGAATAGAAGACCTTTTAATGGCAAACCATTTCCATTGCCACAACAATTTAAATATTTTTTAAAAAAAATATTTAATTTTACTTTTATCTGTGTGGGTATTTGCCTGCTTGTATATCTGTATACCACGATCACATTTAATGCCAGAAGGACAGAAGTAGGTGTCAGAGCTTGACTGACAGTTGTGAGTTGCCTTGTTGGTGCTCGGAACCAAACCCAAGTACTTTTAGAAGAACAGCTGATGCTAAGCCATCTTTCCAGCTCCATAACTTAACTTCATTTTTAAAGCATTACTCCTTGTATTTGATCTTTGTAGTTTTGTGGTTTTCAGTTTGTATATTTTGAGAGGTGGAGTGCGAGTATGAGTGTGTTTGTGTGTGTGTGTGTGTGTGTGTGTGTGTGTGTGTGTGTGTATGCACGCACTCTCATGTGTGTACAGGTGGAGGCAAATGGTCATCTATAGGTTTCTTCATCTACCTTTGCCAATGCATTATTTGAGTCAGAGTCTGTCACTGAATCTCACCATTTTTGTTAGCATGGCTGGCCTGCATGGCTCCTGTATGTACCTGCTCCCAACCCCAGCACTACCGTTACAGATCAACACTTTTATATTGAATTACACATGGGTTCTGGAGGTAGAACTCAGATCATCCAGCTAGCAAAACAAGAACTTAACCCACAAAATTACCTCCCGAATCCCCTTTTACATTTTAGTCTTCTTTATTCATATCTTTTATAACTACCATCTTATCTGTAATATGATACTGTGCCATGTTCCCTAGATAGGAGTATCCTTGAAATTTTTTTCCTTCCATACGTATTCATTTTCTCCTTCTTGGTAGCTGTAACACACACACATATACACACTAACAGAAAGAGCTTTAACTCAAGGTTTACATGGACACTTAATGAATAATTATCTATTACTTTATAGTGTAACATTGATTTATTGTTTATTTGAATATATTTGCTTTATGTATGTATGGAGAACAGAAGGGATGTTGAGTTCCTTAGTGCTGGAGTTAAAGGTGGCTATCAGCTACAAACATGATTTCTAGGAAGAAAACTCAACTCCTCTGCAAGAACATGAAGCCCATTTAAGTACTGAACCATCCTTCCAGTCCCACTTCAATATATTTTTAAAGAATTAATATTGACCAGACTCAAAAACACATTTGTCGTATGTTCTTTCTCTTCTGAATCTGCTAGGTCCAAAACTTCAGATATGAATACATAGCCTGGAGTAAGCAAAGAAACAAGAAAAGTAAAAGGGAGCCATTGTCAGGTTAGGGCAATTGGGGAGCAATAGGGAAGGTGATAGCAGTTACATATGATTTGATTCTTGGAGTGGAAAGAAAAGGAGAGGCTCTAATTATGTGTGGGAAGGGAGATAAATACAAAATGAGGATGGGGTGAAATTAAATGTAAGAATGTCTGAAAAAGTCATAAGAAAGCATTAATTATCTACCAAAACGAACTATATAATCAGAACTTTGAGTCTTTAAAGAAAGAAATTAAAGAAGATGCCAGAAAATAGAAAGATCTCCATGTTCTTGGATAGGTAGGATTAACACAGTAAAAATGGCAATCTTGCCAAAAGGAATCTACAAATTCAATGTAATTCCCACCAAAATCCCAGCACAATTCTTTACCTTCTCATAATTGCCTTGGGATTCATTCATGTACCAGTCAGTCGATTCTTTTAATTCTGAACTCTAGTTAGCTGTCTGGATAAGCTACAGCTCAATTGTTCACTCATTAAGGGGGAGGGGGTTTCTCTGTCCTCTTGTCATTTCCTCTGTTGTTCTTCTAATCTCTCAACATGCATGTATAGCAGTGGTTCTCAACCCTCTTAATACTGTGACAGTTTAGTACAGTTTTTCATTTTGTGGTGATCCCAAACATAAACTTACTTTTGTTGCTACTCCATAACTGTAATTTTGATACTTTTATGAATCATAATGTAAATATCTGTGTGTTCTGATAGTCACAGATAACCCATGTGACAGGTCAACCCACCAAAGAGGTTGTGGCCCACATATTGAGAACTGCTAATGTACAGGTTTTTGCATAGAATTAACTGCCCATGAGTGCAATGATCAAGTTGTGTAATACTAAATGTACTTTTAATTTTATAACAAATTGCTATAATTGGTGAGATGGCTCAGCAGGTAAGCCCTTGCTGTGTAAGTATTAGGAACTGTGTTCAAATCTCCAGAACTCATTATGGGCAGGTGAAATAGAACATAACTTTAACCCCAGCATTCCTATGCTGAGGTGGGAGATGAAGAAAGGAGACTTCTCTGAAGCTCATGGACCAATTGGCTTGTTGTATGAAGTGGCAAATCAATGACTCTGTCTCCATCAAGTAAGAAGTCATAGTTCAGTACGCTGTGGCATTCAGCAATCTTACAGCCCCTAATACATGATCAGGGATTTAAAACCTGCTGCTTCCTTGAGCAGTTATTATATTTTACAATAGTACTATTAATATAAGAGCAATCATTGTATTTTATTTAAAATTCCTGACATTAACTTTGACCCACTATTTTAACCAAGTTTTCATATGTGTCACATTTTATTTTTGGGACACAAAGTTAAGCAGTTATGCATCTTTGTCTTATACTTGATATTTAACATCTGAATTTTTATATGGCACAAACATTAGATATTTTAAGATAGACTTAAGATAATAGAAAACTAATTTTATTATGTTAAATTTTATAATAAGATATCATACTAACAAAGGACAATAGAATGGTTCTACGTAAGTAAAACAAATCAAAAGTATATTTTCATTCTATAATAAATGAAAATTTAATATAAGTTAAAACAAAACATTGATTGGACAAGAAAATCCTGGCAGAACCTTAAGTTCTTCAAATAAAAACTAATTTCTGTGTATTATTAAACACTTAAAAGGCATTGCTAAATAAAATAGTCTTTCAAACAACTTTTTTCAAAACCTGGGATTATTTTTACTTATGTATTTATTAAAGAAGCAAAAAAGTACAAAAGTATTAAAAATGAAAAACAAAGTATAATCCTGGTGGCATTTATAAGAAGTTGATTTCCACATGTCTTTAAGACAGGACTGTGTTGTTTTCATAGTAACATATTTAGGACATTGGGTAGAAATAAAAAAAGCTTCACTGTTGTGTCTTACTGACATATATAGTTGTCACAAACTAAAAGAAAAATAGTTTCTCATGATACTACTCCAGCTGTAAAACTACACTATGAATTATATATTTGAGAACTTCAAAGTTTCAGAGTTATCAACATTTGTTAAACATTATTTTGTGTCTTATAGTGATGAATGTAGTACTCGATGCTGTTCCTTGAGCATAATGACTAAGGTTACAAAGGCTGAATATAAAGGTAGAAGAAATGTTTAGAAGTCTTGGTTTAATATAGAAACTCCAGGTATTAACCAGAATTTGGCTTAGTAGTATTGAAAAAAGAAAACAGAAATGAGTTCGCTCCAGCAGGGCCAGATTCAATCATCTAGCTATTGTGTACTGGCAGGTGGAGGGTCACCCAGTGCTTATTATTTCACCACAGCAGAAAAAAAAATCCATAAAATTAAAAGAAAACGAAAGCTTTTCTCCCAGTTGTCTCTGATGGAATACTGCACAAAATCAGTCAACACTTTATTGTAGATCATTTCCCTTATGGCTTCTTCTGAAGAGGAAGTCCTTGAGGAATCAGCCATGTATTTCAGTATCAGCAGAGCACAGGGGACCAGCTGTGCATCATAATTTACAGAATTTTATTTTTTCATGAGGAAGTCTTGACTTAAATTAGGTAGATTCTGTCTTGGCTTCACTTGATTATCTAGATTTACACAAGGGTTGGAGAAGCAATTTATGCAATTCAAAGATGCCAACTTGTCAGGGAGCAAATCAAGGTGATTTTCATAAAGCCAGTTTAAAACATAAGCACTCTGTGCTTCTACAAAGGGTAATATGCTCTTCGGCTTTGATTCCTTCAGAAAAGTGTGTGCACGTGACTGTGATGAGCAAGTATGTATTCCACTTCCCATAATTAATGTAAGCACAGGTATCCACAGTGACACAAATCGTTCAGATCTCAAGATGATAAGTTTAACTTCGTTCAAATCTCTTCCTATTTTGCACATTCAAAGAAGGAAACAAATGCACATTACCATGTATTTGTTATTGTTGTAGTCTTTTGTTTTTTTAAAGCAATAAGTTTTTGGACTTAATTTTCAGGCTTAGCCAAAGTGGAAGAACTTTGATACTTATTTTTGTAATCTACAAAGGCTTCAAAATAATTTTAGGTTGAAAGTTATATTTATCTTTACTGTGTAGGTTAAACAATATGCTAAATACAATGTAATAAGTCCAGTATAAGAAGCAAAAAATGTCAGTCAAAGCTAGTACCCAGAATATCTTTTAAAATACCAATTAAATATGCGAACACTATTTATAATGATGATATTATCAGTCTTTCCCAAGAAAGAAGAGTTTCAAACATACCCCACCATACACCACATACACACCCCACACCACACACACACATACACATACACACACACACATATATATATACACACATATATATGTCACATATGTACCACATGTATGTACCATATGTACTGAACATAAAATCACACACACACACACACACACACACACACACACACACACACACACAAGTCAATGCTCCTGTCACACCATTCCATATATCACACACACACCATACATCACAGACACATATATAGAGTTCTTGATTTGCACATTTAGTTCTCAACAAGAACAGATAGAACTCTTTTGTTCTCTTTCTACAATAAGGGGTTTTTCTGAAGAAGTATAATAAAAAGATGTATGTTGTTGTTGCTGTTGTTGTTGTGGGGGGGATATGAGGACACAGGAATATGTGTGGAGTAAATTTAAGGCATGTTCCTCTATTATTCTCCATTTTTCTTCTTGAGGCAGGGTGTCATGTGTTCTTGAAATTTCCATGTAACGTTTTGGCCTTACTTCTTGGGGAGATTTTAAAAGTGACCCTAAACCAAGGTTGTTCCAGTTCTTCCCATTTGCTTATATTTTAAATAAGCTTTTAATAGACACTATGACCGATGAAATATAAATCCACACTGGCTATGCATATTCAGTTCCTCTTTGATTTCATATTTATATTCAAATGAATGTAATACCAATATGATTAAGCTTTGGTAGTGACTGATATTTAGTTTTCAGAACTGGACCTGCAATTTGAAGAAAATTTAGGTTAAAAATAAGTCCCATCCAAGATTTATTCTGAGATATTGACATTATAGAACAAATAGTGTCTTATTAGTGAAAGGCATCTTAGGGTGAATATATCTACCTAGTGTCTAGATACTTTAGGTAAAAGTGCAGGAGGCTAAAAACATTACAAGCCTGCATAAGCAGGACAGATTGATTTCGTAATATAGCTATTACTTTTTATTGCTAATTTTGTTTACTTTATGACTGAGCAAATGAAATAAAATGTATGGTCAGCTGATCATGATTAAACACACACACACACACACACACACACACACACACATGCACGCGCACATAGAGCACACACGAGAGAGACTCCATTTTTTTTTTTTTCATAATTTGTTTTGGAGAGCTCTAGTTTTCTGAGATTGATAGAGCACAATATTATAGAAAGATTTGTGAATATAAGTAGTTAAGTAACTCTAATGAATCATAGTTGAGTGTTTATTTTTAAAATATCATTTCAGTCAGGGGAGAGGAGACTAGTCACATAAGTGGGCACCTACAGAAAACAAATTATAGCTACAGATACACAATAATGTGAAGGAAATGGATATTTCCTTGCAAGAGTGAACAGAAATGACCTTAGCTTAATTTAGCTAACCTGAGTTAGTTTTGTTTTCAAAAGTCCTTCCCTGTACTTTTTCTATTTTCTTTTAAATTAAATAAATTTTGAATAAAACTTTATTTATATTCAGACAATCAAGAATGTGCCTACCTAGCATAAGCCTAAAAGGAAGAGCTAAATGGTAAAGGGAAAGTCTCATGTTTTATCATTTGTAACTGTGTATGAGATTTCCGTTGAAACAACTTCAAGAACCTTGAAATGTTCAATGGCCTATGGGGGTTCACAAATATCTTTGTATAAAATTTGAGTCCTTGAAATTAAATTTATTGACTTTAGAATCTAGAAAGGAAACCACAAAATCAAAATGAATAAATGTTTAATTAAACATCTATAAGACATAACCTATGCCACTTCATTAATTATTAAATTTACTATTCATAAAAGTTTGATTACATTTGAAAACACTTTGATGCATACACTGAAGACTTCATGAGAATTTCTTAGTCAGTAGAATGTTGAAAATCATGGTTAATTATAACTTACCTTAAATACATTACAGCTAAATGTTTCAAGAAGTAAATTTTGTGACATTCCTGTTCAAAATCATTGTGGTAATAACAAACCATGAATGGTAGTGTATACTTAGAGGGTGACAAGATGCCTACTGTAGCTTTCATGAAGATCTCCCTGCAGCTCCACAGTGAGTCAGTCCTGTTTACTCTGCCATGACAAGTTAGAAAGAAATACTTGGCACTTGGCTTGTTACTCATTTCTTTCAAACATTTCCACATGTGTGATACCTTAGATTGTGCTTTGTAGAAGCAGTGTCTTGGAAAACAGCTGAATGTAGAAGTTTTTCTGGTCAATGCCCTTTGGGTGGATAGTGAGGCCAAGGAAGTAGCCATCAGCGATATGGCTAAATGAGAGGACTAGGTCCTGAGAAGAAGTCCAGAGTTGTAGTTGGGATGGCTCTGCAGAGCTGTTGTAAGCTAGGGCATTTGAGTACCTGTGAAAGTCAGTTGCTTGCCACATGTCTGCCCTGGGCATGGGGTAATAAGTTAGACATAGCAGTTTGTGATTTGAGTGATTTGAGTGGGATGCTTACAGTATGTGCCAATCTGTGTGTTTTCATGTGACTAGGAATGTTAACACCAAGATTCAGCTCAAATGTTCTATACCATTTATTTCTTAATCTATGATCCCAACTCTCAAGAATAGTTAACTGAAATCAAAGATTTCAGTAAGAGGGGAGTGTAAAACTTAATAAAAACCTCATTGATTCCAAAGTCTACTGCTCTCACCTCAATGTACTGTTTTTTCAAAGTGGTTGAGAAGATTTTTCTTAAAAATTTAAGAAAATCTATGCAAAATAGCATAAGTTGTGTTCAGAATAGTTGTGAAATGTCCCTGTAGGAGAGTTGTAATTTTATTATAGGAGTTGTTAGCCTGTGATGTACTCTGTATTGTTCCGGTGCTTCACGTCAATAGACACTTCAAGATTCAGAAGCCACACATTATTGCTTTATGACACCCCTTTCAGTGGTAGGCAAAATAGGAAAAGAAAGGGTTAGTCAACTTCTTAAAATTATAGAGCTTTAAGCAGTAGAGAGCTCCACACTCCCATCTTCTGAGAAACTCGCTTGTTACTGAAGTGCTATGCCTCTTCAGGTCAAGTGTTCATGCATTACATTTGAAGTGCTGGCCTACTACTCTGTTACAGAAATGAGTATTGGCCTCGACACACATTTATGGGCGACGAAGTCAGTGTCAGCTTCTAGGAAATTTCAAGGACTGAAAATGAGCAGGCTTGGCGAATGTAATTGTTAAGCCTTTGTCCCTAACAATGGGTGCAAAAGTGTATTATAACTAAGGTATACTGTAATGAAATGTAGGCATAGTATGTAATGAAGGACTGTTTGCAAGGGAGTGTGGTCGTGTTCATAGACAAAGATTGAGCCAGCTAAAGAAATTGCTACTTTTACAAGGTTATCAACATTGTACTTCCTCTAATGCTTAAGTATTTCTTGGCTACTCTCCTTGTCTCTCATCCTTTAGTAGCACTATCTCTGTCTCCTCTCTCTCTCTCTTTATCTATCTTTCTCCACAGTATTACTCTCAGCAAATGAAATTTATTCCATGTGGGCACTTTCAGCAGAGGAGCAAAGAAGTTCAGTGTGCTTGCTAAGTCAGCCTCCAGGGTCTTTCCACAAAGTTTAGGTTTAAATGAAAAAAAAAAAGATGCATACATAACTAAGCATGTCTGGTCAAAGCATGGTCCTAGCCATCATCCCTCTTTGGCCTCCCAGATCTCCTCCAAGGTGGACTGACAAGTTGTCATCATTACGTATACTCCTTTTCCAGGAGAAAAGCTGCTCTGCCTGGTGTCTGGGTATAGTCCTTTCCCAACATCTTATAATTACATTTCTAAGCCTATAGGATAAAGGATAAGCTTTTGCAGACAGACTCATCTTATTCATGTATCCTTGGATACCTTAGTAATTAGTATGAAGTTTAGGCTGGCCCTGAACTCATAACCAACCTCCTGCTAGTGCTGACATTGCAGGCATACATGAACACACTTGTTCTTCTGTTTTGGTATTTGAAATGAGCCTCCCATATTCTGGGCAAATGTGCTACTGAGATGCATCTCCAGCTCTGAGTAGAATTTTAAGGCTACTTCCTTCTTTCTATTGAAAATTGACTGTCTTAGTTTGGTTTCTGTTTCTGTGATAATCACTGACCAAAATCAATTTAGGGAGGAAAGCATTTATTTCAGCTTTTATAGTGTATAGTTCATCATGAAGGAATTTCAGAGCAGGAACTTAAGATATGAACTTGGAGGAAGTAAACGAAACAGAGACCATGAAGAAACACTATTTACTGGCTTGTTTTCCATGGCTTACTAATTTTGCTTTCTTATATCACCTTTATTCAACTGCCCAGGAGCAACCTTATTCACAGTGGCTTGGACCCTCCCAGAGTTGACCAACAATCAAGAAAATGCCCTCTCTGGGGATGCCCCTATTGCTGGGGCCTCAAGTTAGGTGGGCCTGTAGGTGTGCAACTAGGATTACAGCCCTGTACCCTTGGTATGCTATGGGATGACAAGGACAACCCCTACAGGGTGGAGAGCTGACTTATGGGCATGAGAATGGAAGAGTTGGCTCTGTCCTTCACCAAATGCAACAATCTGGAGAGTGGTTCCTATACCTTGACTGAGAAAAATAGTAGAGTTGGCCCTGGTGGTGTGAATGTGGGTGACTTATACTCAAGGCTATAAGAGGTAGAGAACTGGCTTAACTCCTTGCTGCCTGCTACATTGATTGAGCTAGCTGGGGCATTGTTGGAGAGCTCTCTTGGGTGGTGATGATGATGGAAAACTGGCAGACTGACCAACACAGCTATCATCATCCAGGCCCAGAATAATGACTACAAGTTAGTTAACCCCAATACCCACCTCGTCGATGAATTGGTGAAGCACATGAACTGGACACAAGGCAAAAATAGGATATCTAAGAGGAGCCCCAGTGGGAGTCTAGGTTAGCAGAAGCCAGAGGCCTTGAACCAGACCAATAACTCATTGCAATGAGCACTTACAAGTGAATATGTATAGACTAAAGGGTATGAATCACTGGGCCACACTCCAGCTTCCATGACAATTTTTTTAAATTGTTTCATTGTTGTTGTTACTGCTGGTGATGGTGGTGGTGGAGATTAGTTTTGGGGGTGCTTTTCATTGTTTTATTTTTAAATTTTGTTTTAGGATAGGTTGCAAGGGCAGAAGCAAAGAGATGGGGAGATGAGTGGGATAGAGGTGCATGATATGAAATCTACCAAGAATCTATAAAAAATTAAAAAAAAACAAAAAAAGAGAAAATGCCCTATATATTGATTTATAGGCAATCTGTTAGATATGCTTTTTGTCAGTTAAGTTTCTTTCCTCTGATAATTCTAGTTTGTGTAAAACTGACAACAGAAAAAAAGAAAAAAACCAGATAACACCACCCAAGCCATAAACAACACCCACACAAAAAACAACTTAAAGGTAGCATGATTATTGATTGAAATATATGATTTAATAATTTTATAGTTATTTTGTTAGACATCAAACACTGGGTGGCTTATCACCACTTTGGGAATCACGTTTATTCTGAAAGTGCCTTCTCCCACTGCAGTGTGGCACAGTGGTGATGGAGACTGAGGAGAAATGGGATGCATGTACCCATCACCTTCAAATTGTTTACAAGCATATTAGTAAGATTTCCAGAAGAGAGACTGCACTGGCTGTTAAGTGCAAATCATTTATAATGTATATTTTCTTATGTCTCAAAGAAAATGTTACTTTTTGTCAAGGTGAAGATACAGCATGTTAATTCTTGATTCTGGATGTTCTATGCAGATGGAAGTTTTGATGGGAACTAATGGATTCTTAGCTTTGACCCTTGGCTGAAAATAGTGGCTTGTTGTTTTTTTAGAAAGAATAAGATCAATTTCCAAACATTTTAGAAATCTCAGGGCTTTTTTCCTTTATAAATAGACAAATAAATGGCCACATTAGCACTTTCAATTCAATGTGAGCCAAGGACATTTTTAAAATGTCACAACTCAGGGTTAACGCTCTTATTTTTGACATTTGGCCTTCAGATTTTTCTTCTTAATTGTCTGTTTGCTACTTCATTGCCATATACAGAGATTTAAGGTCAAATTCAACCCTTTCCTGTATTGCTATAAGATACAAAGTCCAAAAGTTTTAAATATTTCATACATTGATGGCTAGCACACTTTTCGAATCTCTCCACTAGGTCAAATATCTTGAATCTAGAGCAGGCTTTTCTTTAGGCCATAATTGCCTCAAGCAAGAGTTATCAGTTGCTTGATTCCGACCTTAGCTGTTTGTTCTCTATCTAATGTTTATGGGTTTGTTTTTATAGACCACTGGAAACATTTGGGGCTAGTTTTACAATGGCAAATGAGGCCAGAACAAGAGATTATGTTGTTCTATAAGAAATTGAATGAACTTCAAAGAGGTTGATACTACTGGAACTTGAGATTAAAAAAATAATATAAATCAGTTATAGAATGGCACTGTATGGTCTGAAGTGTAAACACTATACACATTTAACTGAAGAGGACATAAAAATAAAAATGATGTGCATCTGTAGGCATAAATCTTTACTTTTGTTCTTCCCCATCCCGTGTGTGTATGTGTGTGTGTGTGTGTGTGTGTGTGTGTGTGTATGATTGTATGTGTGTGTAAATGTACATACTGATGTATCCACATACACGTGAAGGCCAGATATAGACATCTGGCATCTTACTGAATTGCTTTTTCCTGTTTTTTGAGGCAATGTGTCTCACTGCACGTGAAGCTCTCTAACTAGAAAGATTAAGAGATGCCCCATATCCAGTTGCCTGGGACTGGGACTAGAAACACACCCTACCATGCCAGCTTTGTCATGAGTGCAGGGGTTCCAAATGCATGTCTTATGTTTGTGAGGCAATTATTTTATTGATGATCAAGCACCCAGCCCACTGAAGTTCTTGAATAATACACAGTGAAAATCATCATGAGATTCATCTACTAATATTGAGACACTTGGCTTAACCTACAGTCTGTGCTGCCTATTATTCATTTGGCATTAGTGTATTGATAGCCATTTTTGTACATGTTACGAAAGTTACTGGATGGCAAAGGAAAAGTTGCTTCTTTTGAGAATTCCAGGAGACACTGTCTTCCATTTCATACTTTATTAAATGATTTGCCATTGCTTCCTCATTTAACTTTGAAAAGACGTATAGTCATGCAAGTTTATTTGAAGACATCAGTTTCTTTTCAAGGGTACCTGCCAGCTAATCCACAGCCCTCCTGCCCATATTTCTCCTGTTCTAATCCTAGTGTTAGTGGTGAAATGTGGTCACTGACAGTAGCAATAGGTAATACAGAGCTTAAATCAGCCTTCTCCTGCAACCAGGCAAAACTTCCAGGGACTGTGACATTAACCCAGCCAGAAACCCTTAGATCTACAATTTGTTCTGCCTCCAACATATGCTGAGGTAAAGATGGTTCAGAAATTGTGGGAGTGACCAACTAATGGCTGGCAGAGCTAGAGACGCATTCCTGAGCAGGAGCTCACCCCAGAGGGTAGGAAACCCTAGAGAACCAGGACAAAACCAAATATTAATGGCAAAACAAACAAAAAAAAGACCAAAAGAACCTCTACAACAACAAAAATATAAAAGAAAGTCAATGAAATGATTCCTAATGATATTCAACTATTCTGTTAGATTGATGTCTATTCCAACTGCCATCAGAGAGGCTTCCACCAGCAATTGATGGAAACAGATGTAGAGACCAAGGACCAATATTAGAAAGATTCTGGAGAACCTTGCAGAAGGGAGAGGAAGGATTTTATGACCCAGTGGTGTCAAAGGCAATACAAGAAAACCCATAGAACCAACTGACCTAGGCTCATAGGGGCTCATAGAGATTATACTGATAACGAGGGAGCTTGCATAGGACTGACCTAGGCCCTCTGCATATATGTCACAGTTATATAACTTGGCCTTCATGTGAGATTCCTAACAGTGAGATCAGAGGCTGCCTTTGAGTGTGCTTCCTACCATCCTCTAGGATCTATTCCTCCTACTGGATTGCATCATTAGCCTTAATACAAAAGGAGTTGCCTAGTCTTAATGCAACTTGATATACCATGGCTAACTAATACCCAAAGGAGGTCTCCATGTATCTGAAGAGAAATAGTGGGGACAGAGTAGATAGGGAGGGGCAGAAAGAGGGGAGGAGGGAAGGAAATGGGAACAGGGGTAAGTTTGGTTGGGATACAAAAACAAACAAACACAAAATAAATTAAGTGCCCAAATGCTACACAAGAGGACTCCAACTCTCTGGTGACAGCTGAGATGACTAAGGGTGACATAATTATTTTAATAGCTGGATACCAGAACCTGAAATTTAACAGAGCAAAACCTTTGTCCAAATATAGGCAAAGAAGGTTAGTTAAATAAGTCACAAAGTTCTGGGTGATTTCATTTAGTGACACCAAAATATTGTCTTTAGTAAGGTGAATCAAGGAGCTATAAAAAGATTTATACTATGCCAAAAGAAGTATTGTTGTATAGCCAAATGTTAATAAAATTGCACAATGAGGTAGACAAGAAAATGAAAAGTGTATACATCATGTGTGTATATATATATATATACACACATGTATACATATATATACATATACATATATATATATATTCATGTGTGTATATATATATATACACACATGTATACATATATATATACATATACATATATATATATATATGAATGTATATACTTCAGAAAAGTTGAATTTACCTAATTGTATTACAACACAAGTTTTGCACCTGAAAATAAAGAGAAGTAAGGAAGTCAGGGGGAGAGCATGAGGGATCAGGAAGGTACAGTTGGAACAAGAACACAGAAGAAGAGCAAGGAAAGAGATACCTTGATAGAGGGAGACATTATGGGGTTATCAAGAAATCTGTAACTAGGGAAATCTCCAGAGATCCACAGGATGACCTCAACCAAGAATCTAAGCATTGGAGATGCTACCTTAAATGCCCTTCCCCTATAATGAGGTTGATGACTACCTTATATGACATCCTAGATCCTTTATATTTTATCTAGTGGAAGCAGAAGCAGAGACCCACAGCAGCTAAGCACTGAGCTGAACTCCTGGAATCCAGTTTCAGAGAGGGCTAAAGGATGAGCAAACGGGTCAAGACCATGCTGGGGAAACCCACAGAAACAGCTGACCTGAGAAAGCGGGAGTTCACAGATCACAGTCTGGCAGTTGGGGTTCCAGCATAGGACCAAATAAGGGCCTCTGAATGTGGGTGTCAGTTGGGGGGCCTGGGCAATACATGGGGCCTCTGGCAATGAAAACAGTATTTATCCCTAGTGTACAAATGGGCATTGTGAGCCCATTCTCTAAGGAGGGATACTTTCTTAGCCTAGATACATGGGAGAGGGCCTAGGTCATACCCCAAATGATATGACAGACTTTGATGATCCACCAGGGAGGGCCTCACTCTCCCTGAGGAGTAGATGGGGAGTGGTATGGGGAGGTTGGTAGGGGGAATGGAAGAATGGGAGAGAGAGGGAACTGGGTTTGGTTTGTAAAAAAGATATTGTTTTTATTTATATAATATTTAATTAAAAATAAAAGAAGCAAATGTCACAGTCTCTGAGCTGGGATTCACCTAAAGAAACATGTCATCAAAAATTATGGTGCTAAATATTTTTGTTACAAAGGACTTATGGCTCCATTCTAATGACACTTTTCCCTGTCTTAAAAAGGCTGCAGAAGAGGATATGAAGAATAAAATGAACAAAAATGGTGTGAAAAAAACAAAATCAACCCAAACATGTATGAAACACAAATACAGTTTATAAATGAGAGACAATATTGAGGAAGCTCTAGTCATGACAAAAAGACTAAAGTCTGAGAGAAAAGAGGGATATGAACTCAGATCCTATAGATGTTAAAAAGATAACAGAAGAATATAATGTTCAACTTAGTGACAAACTTTAATGGACTTAGATGAAAAGAACTAATAAGTTTAAAGATGCATAGATACAAGTCCACTTAAGATCAAACAATTCACCTGGATGGTCTCTTATTAATGGAATGAGGGGAACTGGAAAAATTAGAAGTTGAAAGTTTCAAATAAAGAAAGTATCAGCTCATGGTAGCCTCTTAGTAAATTCACAATTGAATAAATAATACCAATCCAACATAAACATTTCCATAAAACTCAACTCATTTTATGAACCTAGCATTATTTCAGATCCCAAAGTAGGCTAAGAATTTGCCAGCATTAAATCCTATAACCCAATGTCACTCACAATTGTAGATTTCCCTACTAGTAAGGCACATATAGAGGTATGTAAAAAGTGCTTCTATATACTAACCAAATAGGGACCATCTTAGGACTGCAATACTGGATCAACATTTGAAAACTAATAACAAAGTGATATTAAACTCTATTAATGATAACATGAATCTATAAAACAATCAACAAAGACTTCATTTTAAAATAAAATTTATTTACCCAAACTATCATTAGTCTTTTTACATAACTCAAAGACCCACGGTTTTATTCATAAATCTGAATAGAACATATCAAGATATATGCTCATGCTACTCACACTCAACATGCCAGAAATATTATATTGTATACCACATAAAAGCAAAAGTTAGGATTCTTCTTGAAGGGTCCTATGGAATGGATACACTGAGGCCATGTGTAAAGTGTGTTTGGTGCAGAGGAGATATCTCAGTTGTTAAAAGCATTGACTGCTATTCCAGAAGATCAGGATGACAGTTTGTCATATCCGAATATGACATAATTCTGCAAATCTTCTTCAGCACTAGTTCCAGGGGATATGGTGCTTTCTTATGTTGCCTTTGGATATGAGGAATGCAAGTAATGTAGACATGCATGCAGGCAAAACATCCATGTATATAAAAATAATTAAATAAAGGAAATAAAGTTTAAACATGTATGTGGATCTTCTTTCCCTGAATATCACTCTCAGTGCAGATACCTTACCATTTGATGTCAAATGGACTGGCCTCAAGGACATTGTGCTGAATAAAAAGAGCTAAAGAAACACAAATATTGAAAGATTTTATATATCCATTAAATCTTAATCTAAGTTTAATTGCCTCAACAACACTTGAAAATTTGTTTGGGCATAAGAAAAAAATTCTCTTGAATGACACAATATAAATACTGAAACATTTGGTTGTCATACATGTAGGGCAACAATTAATTAGATGGAGCCATGACTAATTTCTAGACACAAGGGCTATGCTTTCTTCCCTGTAAATTTCTAGCACATTTCTAGATGACTGTCATAGGGGTAAACATTTAGGAAAACTTGGATTATCCTGAAAGTTGATGAAATATCAATCCTTTGAATAGGAAATTTAGATAGGTACAAAACCAGTATCTCACAGGACAGTATCTGGTATGCTTGGGAATAACCAGAAATCATGGAAAAGACTTCATGGTTCCACAATTTAGAAGGCCCCATGTGAACTGACAAGAGCAGGGAGATAGGATCTTTAAAGGAAATTGTTTAGTAGCAATGTTCTATGGCTTTCATTTTTTTATTTTTTGTTAATGTTCTAATTTTGTGATAATGTTTCTTAGTTAGTATTGCCCTAAGAAGCAAATGTCAGTTTTATGTTTTAACCAACAGCACAGAGATACCTCTCATTGAATCAAAATAGTTTTCTGACCAGGACCAAAAGATTTGTGTTCCACAGTTTAGCATTCTCTGCAAATAATCCATGAATATGAAGTTAATTCCTGCCCATCTTCACTTTACCCTATGGGATTCAATATGGGAAACTGACATAAAATGTTGATTTTCTTGTCTACAGATTCTGGTATAATTAAGTCATGGATTTCTGCCCCTGGAATGGTCATGTTCAATCAACATCTATGCAACTGTGGCAGGCTACTCTAGTCTAATTTCTTGTAACTTCAACCTTCCAAAACCACATTTTAAATTAACTATTAATATTCACAATGTGAAGAAAACTTGAAAAGGAAATTTTATCTCTTTGTAAATAATTTACAGCCAAATTCTCTCAAAGGAATAAAGCATAGTTGGTAATTATTGAAGTAGTTTTGGATACAAACATATACAAACGTATTGGTATCAGTATGATAAATTTTAGTAAAGAGATAAGTTGTATGAAATGAGATCAATCTGTGAGTACCTAAGTGGAAAATTGCTCTGATCTACATTAGATAATGTGAACAAACTCCAGTGTCATATTTGGAGAGACTCAGCAAATTTTTCAAACACACACAATTTTAGGAAGGTTACTCAGAGAACTTCTACAAGGCTGCAATTTGTAAGTGAGCAGAAATTGTTATATATTAATCCAGGTGCCATGAGCTTTTGCTTGTTAGAATTGATTGCATGCTTAAAATTTAAAGAAAGCCAATATATTTACATATACTGAAATAAATATATTTTGTGTAACTTAAAATTAGTAAAAATTATGTAGTCTTCAAAGTAACTCTTATTAATATTATTCTGCAAAATGAATTTCTTTCTCTTCCTCTAAAGTTTAATGCACTGCTTTGTCTCCTGCCGGTGACTTCTATTGTTTTGTCCCATGGAGAGACTTATTGTTGATATAATCATTATTTACTTTTAGTGATTATTATTAACAGTTTTAGTGATTATAATTCTGTGCATCTGCAATGGATTCAGTGAAGTTACTAATGACAAAAAATAATCATCATGATGACATTTATTATTACCTCAGTCAGCTCATTGGGTCTTTTACACTAGTTGGTTTGTTTTGTTTTGGTATCGGGTGATAAAGTAGTACCCATTGACCTCAATATTATGGCAGTGCTCCTATCCTCCTGTTCAGCCTTCTGAATGGTTAGGATTACTTTCATGCACCTCAATGGTAGGCTGAGAAAGTGTGATTTGACATTTTGGGGGCAGTGTGTTATTAAGCTATAAAACCATTCATTTAAACACATTGCACAGGAGTACTTTTATTCCTGGAAAGTCTTATACACATGCTCACCAGGATGAAAACTCAAACATGTTCACAAATGGTATTAATGTATTAGCAAAATATGGAATCAAATATGATGTCTGTAAGCATTAAATGAATGCATGCCCTATGGTGGAATCATAATATAAAGCATTTATGTAGTAGTTCTAAAACAAGATCACAACACAATCATAAAATTTTATGGACACCACTGATAAATAAAATAATGAGTAAAATGATCAAGTGAAGATAACGGACTGATTGTGTGTGTGTGTGTGTTTGTAAACCTTGGACAAAAGTTTTAAAAAGCCAATGCAATGACCTGTAAAATTTGTTGCAGATAGGTTATGAAGATATTAGAACCATTTTGTGGATACATTATTATTATTATTATTATTATTATTATTATTATTATTTTCTTATTTTAAATATTGATCCCAGTTCCCTCTTCGTCCCTCCCTCCCACCCCCCTCACCAAATATTGTCCCATCCTCCCACTCTACAGGGAAGGCGATGCATTCCAGGAGAGATGAACAAAATATGTCAAGTCATTTGTAATAGGGACTAGGCCCTTTCTCCTGCCTCTAGGTTAGGGGAGTATCCCTCCATGGAGAATGTGCTCCCAAAGTACTTTTGTGCACCAGGGATACATCCTGGTTCCACAGTCTGAGGTCCCTTAGACTGCCCAGACCTTCTAACTGAGGCCCATGTTCACGGGGTCAGAGTCAGTCCAATGCTGGTTTTCCAGCTCTCAGTGCATTAGCTCCCCCTTGTTCAGGTCAGACCAGTGCTGGTTCATGATTATTCATCTTCTCATATGATTCACAATATAAAAGCATATCCTGAGGGAATAATAAATATCAAAATATTACACACTAAAACATGAAAATGAAAATGAACTGCACTGGTTATAATCTTTGTATTTAATACATGTCAATAGTCTATATCTATCTATCATCTATTAACCTGAAGTCTACTTCTGATTTAAGATTTAGAAGTTATTTTATAGAGTGATGTTTTAAGTTTTACCACTCTGAGTGAATTTTGGACATTCTAACATTATTTATTTGTGTGGTTAGAATCTGTGGGATTAACTATGAATTAGTGACATACTCTCTACTTATGTTATTGTTGAGCAGATAGAATATATTTGCTTATAGGTTAAGTTTCTACAATTGTAATTATGTTTTCAAGAACAAAAAATATTGCATAGTAGGAAGCAATATAGGTGTTACTGGAAGCTGCATGCTGTGTAATAGAAGTGAGGATTACTTTCTTATGGACCACGGTTTCTATGAATAGAATTAACCAGACACCAATTATCACCTCATTGAAAGAATAAGTCACTGTGACATCTACAGCTGAGATCAAACTCATTGCTTTTGCAATGTGAATTAATTAGAATTGGAGAGAGCTATACTGAAGGGTTAGGGAGCACTGAAAATATATTTTAAGCAACTCAGGGAAGAATATGTTTCAATTAGTATATGATGCTAATATGCAATAATTTTATTCTTACGAAAGTGCTTTACAGAAATACTTAAGGGAACAGTGGAAGAGGTACAAAATTATCTGCCTTTTATTATGACTATAATCAAAAGGATAAAAAACACTGGTAAATATCATATTTATTTTTAACTGGATTATAGACAGTACAAAAAGGGTTTACTACAAAATGCATAGCCATAGTGGTGAATGGAGTAAAATGGCTAGCTTCTTACAATCACTCAAAAACACATCATATAAATATGCCCACCGGCTTCAATCAGATAAATATGCCCACCAGCCTCTTTGGACACAGCAGTAGGTGTTACCATCTGCTCCCAAATAAGCCTAAAACCCTGTATCTCTTCCATTTTGGCACCAGAATTTATGGGAAGAGCATGATGTCCTAAGATACACTGATTTATGAAAAGTGCCTTGAAAGAAAATCTCTGGTGACACAGCATAATATAAATAGCTGGGTTTGCTTCAACCACCACTGTGTTGGTAGAAACCACCTCCTTTTTCTATGTTGGGACAGGATGACATGACCCAGAAAACTTAACATCTTGTTGGAATGATCAGGTAGACAGAATAGTGTTCCAGAAGATTATGACCACATTTGTCATTTATTTGTTTATACCAGAAAATGTAAAGAACAAAACAAATCATAAATTTGGTGACAAAAACAGATGGTACTACTAACAGGTATCAGAGAAGATAAAAAGTCCTGAAGAAACTGGTAGCCACATTTTGAGGATAATGTTCCCATCAGGGGCATTTCTAGGCAGGTCTATTCACATGTTTAAAATTAATTATTTATTGTGAGAGGTAGAAATCTACAGTGAATTCACTGTGATAAAATGAAGAGTTCTTAATCCTCAGGGAATTTTAACCTCATATTATCATATAAATATTGATACTTAATTCTCATTTCATTGTCTTTTTAACCACTTAAAGATATTAGATTGTCTAAGAATTTACACAAATATAGAACTTTTAACAGGTTGGTTTGTTAGTATTTTCATTATAATTGATTTTTTAAATAAGAAAAATGTGCTTAAATTTTAGAGTGTCTATGAAGGTAATATGTAATTCAAACAAATTGGTCATCATGACATGGGAACAAGAGCAAGAGAATGGGATCTTCAGTTACTGTTTAATAAAATGTTGACAAAATCAATCATAAGCTCATGTAAGCAGTAAAGTATCCATCAGGAAAATTCTGAGCTTCAATAGACAAATTAAAATTAGTTGCTTGGTAGAAGAATCTGAAATGTTAGGTAGGCATTTACTTCCTATTTTTAAGTAGACAGAATATTAATTACAGACAGATGATGCTCATGAATGAACAAAGGTGTTTTGCTTTCAGCTCTGTGAAACACCTGCACAGATAAGATTACCATCCGTGCCTCCCATGAAGGCAAGGAAGGATATGGAAGGCAACACTAGCAATGTTATTGGTGCATAAGGCACCATGGCAGGGTGTGATGATAAAACCAAAGTGCTTGCACAAGGATTTCATGACTGACATTTATAATACTGGCAAAGCATCATACGAGTTATCTATTGTAGCACCTGATTTAAAAAAAAATAAAAACAGAAGCAGTAAAACCATATCATTATCCACAAACAACTTGAAGAGCTGCAAATTTGAAACATGACATGTGCCTGTCAACTATACTTTGTTTCTCATTAAGTTATTCCTAATAATGATGATTAGCCTACATGTATTGTAAGTAGGAATATTTTTCTACTTGAAGGTTTGACATGGGATGAAAGTATTTCTTAATTCTACATTTGTACATACACAATTATCTATTTCAAATATTTTTGAGTCCTAACACTAAATTTTATCTAAATCTAAATTCTTGAGTAAGTAATATAAAACACACTAATATGTGAACAATATCTAAGTCTCTGCTTATATGATATTTGCAGAAGTAAATCATATACTCTTCAGTGGTTGCTTTGATTTAGTTGTTATAATTAATGACTGAAAATTAATCATTTTCCAGGATAAAATATATTATTCAGTACAAGAAAACATGCAGGATGAGATTTAAATTTTAAATATTCCCCTCAACTTTTAAATAAATATTGAAAATCACATTCAGAGTTTGTGTTACATTTATTTTGAAAATATCTAGATTATCAATGTTGCTGAATTTTCAACCACCTTTGCTTTAGAGAGTTTTATATTGGAACTCTTCATCTTGTTTATGTATGAGAGAGAAACAGAATCACATTGGATCTGTATTTCCTTTTCATATCCCATCTACAGTCACCAACAAGCAGGACCTGGATAGGTCAATGATTTAAGCAGAAGAAAATAGCCAATTTGAGCTACTAAACCAAAACCATGCTACTGGAATTGTGGCTTCTTCCAAATCATTCAATGATAACTGCTGGTAGAGCAGGAAAGAGAGGTGGCATTCAGCCACTTGGCTTCTACACCATCCAGATCCTCTCCCAGAGCCTCATCAGCATCAATCAGAGAGATAACAACTCATCCTATCACTGGACTAGTGTTGGAAGACACACTTTGCCATCAAGCTGGCTCGTAACACAGATGACACCACCTACAGAAAAAAGCATTTACCAATGACTATTTTTTCTTAAATATGCATACTACAACTGCTTATAATGGGAGCTTCTAAGTAAACATTCTTAGAAAATTAAGCTAAGTGATGGTGTGTTTTCTCCACTCAATTTTTAGATACAACAAAAAGAAAGAAGACCCACAAAGTATCAATACATAGAAAGTCATGAGTTGCTCACTGGATTATCTGTAATTAATGTTATCATATGAGTAAAGTGATGTTTTATCCCCAGTAGAAAACAAATACAGGTAGTGAGTCACCTTTGTTGTCCTTCAGCTATGGTCACCCAGTCATTTGCATGATATTGTCCTGGTCCTCATTTACCTTTCTCTCTCTCTCTCTCTCTCTCTCTCTCTCTCTCTCTCTCTCTCTCTGTCTCTGTCTCTGTCTCTCTCTCTTTCTTCTAATCCTCATGCTCAGTCCTATATTAAATCTATCTTCATAAAGTCTCTAACTCTGCTTCAACTTGGCTAGGTGTGAAACTCATTTTTGCATCAAAGCCATGAATCCTGGTTTGGCTTGACTTTAGGTCCTGAAAAGATTTAGCGAACTCCTCAAAGTGAGGAGTGACAACAGGATACCTTATGAATTTTCTCAAACCGAATAGCTCTATAAAAAAAATCATTCAGTGGTTATTTGAATTTTAATAATATCATCTTGGTTAATTATTATGGGTGAAAAATTATTAATAATATGTAATGAATGTTATTGTATATGAATTTTTAAGTTCAATGTAAATATCTTACTTTTAAGAAAGAAATTAGTTACAATAGTTCTTGGCTTAAATGTTGAAAACTGAAATGGGTTACAGCACTTCTTTATTTTATTTAGCAATCTGTTACTAATGAAAATAAAATGTAATTGAAAATGTGCCCTCTCCAATTGCTGAAGGTACCTCTGCTCTTCATAGAGAGGAACCCGTCTATTCTCACATGAACCCCTCTTTTCTCCATAGTGATGAATCCTCCTGCTCTACATTTTGCTATACCCTTATGCCCCAGGTGTGTCTAAAAATAACCTCCAATGCTATTGTCACCCTTTGCTGGTGTATCCAAAAACAACATACCACAGGAACTGTGTTGGGCAGTGGCAGTCTGGACCCATGCACTCACATCTCACTAACACAAACCGCTCATTTGTCCACTTATTTGATCACCACGTTTGTTCATTCTGTAGTCACTCATTAAGCCACAAGCACTTTCCTAAGCAGAGGAAACAAGTGAGTTAAATGCGTTTCTTTAATTTCAAGAACCAATATTAGCTGTGATACCAGCAAACTTCTGGCTCGTAGTCAGGATGATGGCAATTGTGGATTGAGATTTGTAGAACATGGTGAAATGCTTCAGATGCAAAGCAAAATGCAACATTCATTCGATAGTTTAAGAAGAGGTTTTTTTTTTGTTTTGTTTTGTTTTTTTTTTTTTTTTTTGGCCAAGAGTCTCAATGCTATACATATTAAATTTTTGCTTGTTTACTCAGGAGTATCAATTATTTGCTTATTCTACAATCATAGAATTATATGAACTAGATAACTAGTGATATGAACTAGATAACTGTAGTGATGATGTGTCCAGATTTTCATAGTTTTGTGAATGAGGAAGTCTTTCTGAAGGAAGTCAGTGAAAGGTCACCCACTCTTGCTGTTGCTTCACCTACCTACTTCAGGGACTCTTCTGTCTTAGGTCAGCATTGCTTCATTGGGCTCCTCGTGGTCCCTTAGTAACTTGCTCCAATTATGCCTTACTAATTTTTTTAGCAGGCAAATTCTCTAACTGAGCTAGCAGGGAAATCTTATCTTTTCTTCAATGATTCCTTAATGACTATAGTTAATAAAACACAGAAAATGCAATTGGATATGATGCTCTAAAGATGTTCTGTCTTTTAAATTTTCTGCTGATCTGAAGTAGAAACACAATTACATCAGCTCTCAGACTCAGTATATCGTGTTCTTCATTCTGAGTGACTCCATAAATTGTAGTTGTAGTCATTTGTGGCTCTCACTAGATTATAGGTGACCAAACATTTCATCAAGTAAGACCAGAATTCCCATTATACAAAACATTTGTATAATGATCTAGGAGAGTGGATTAAACACACAGAAAGGGAAAGCTGAAACAATGAGGGGATTATCAGTTTAGCTTTTCAAATACATTCAACTAAAATAACCTTGAAGTGGCTCTGCTAAGGTGTCAGTACCATTTTTGGATTCAAATATTTTGAAGATTCATGTAGTTTTTGTGTGCATAATTTTTTTTTTGTTTCCAGGAATCTATATGCACCATATGCATGCCTGGTACTTAGAGATGTCAGAAGAGGACATTGTGTCCCCTGGGACTGGAGCCACAGATAGTTGTGAGGTGCCCCATGTGTGTGCTGGTAATCAAACCTGGGTTCTTCACATGACCAACAGATATATCCAACTGCAGAATCAACCTTAAAGCCCAGGTTTAAAATGTTATCTTCCTGACTTGTTGTTACTAAAAGTTTCTAATGCTTATAATGATACAACCAGGCTCTACAATCTCCCTCTAGACTCCTGTTTAGTTCCTTGTATACTATATAACCTTGAACTAGAATTGTGGTGTGTAGGTTTCTAAGGCATAACAGTTGAAGATGAGGCAGGTCATATAATTATTTTGCTTTTAATTCAGACATCATCCTCAGAGTTAGAACCATGCCTGTGACTGATAGAATTTCCAAGAATTCAGAATGATGACTATAAATTAGTTTCATCAGAAATCTTCATCATTGCATCATTTACTGGTTCACCAAATCACCGGAATTCAGAAAAAATATTTTATTTAATTTACACTATGCAATGAAGCAGTCTTTGTTATATCCACATTTCTCAGCCATATCTGTAGTGGCCTTGAGTATGTAGAATAATATCAATAACTTACAGTGATAAATGTACACTACCTGCTATGCTTTAGGAACTTTTCTACTTTATAAATCTTAATTTATCTAATTTTCCAGCATCTATGACAGGTATCATTCCCATCCTGAAATTATAAACTCTTTCTAAATAATATGCCTAAACTCACAACTAGTTATCAAAACTAATCTGATCTTAGGCAACTGGGTTTTGGTGTTCACACATACAACAACAAGGCATCCACTGATAGCTCATTCACATGTGTTCCCAGTCTATGATCCACACATTGAAAGCTTATCTGCAATGCCCTCTTAACCATAGCAAAGCCATCACTTAACATTACTGCCAGAAAATAGGAACTATACACTGGTTAGTTGGTTGTACAAATGTCATTTAAAATATTCCAACATATACCAGTATTCCTTCCCATTGTCATCTAAATATGTTGCTTATCCATCTCAATGATTTAGAATTGTTATGATATACATTTTATCTTCAAAATACTTCAGCAGAGACAGTTTGTGTGTGTGAGAGAGAGGGGGGGGGAGGGAGTACTTGTTTGTGTTGATTTGACCTTAAAACTCAAGATTAGTTGGTTTGCATGAACATATTTTAGGGGTAGCTAGAACTCGAAGATTTCTAATCAAAAATCCCACTTTTAAAGTTATACACATCAGCCACCATCTCAAATGTACCTATATAGGGTAAAAGTAGAGGCTGGAATGCCCAGCTTAGTAGATTTAGAAATGTCTTCTCAAATGGTATGATGAATATAAGTGTTGTGTAGGATTCCATGACTCCTCAAAAATGAGGTGTAAGATTTCAGATGCCTGCATTTTTTTGGCAGGGAATCTGAAATGTTACTTTCAAATGGTCTCATCTATGCCCAACAACTAAGCATCATGGTCACCATGCCGGATGTAGCTGCTAAAACATCCATTTAATTGTCTTATACAAATTTTTTATCCTGGAGTGGTTGAAATATTAAGAAGCTTAATGAAGTTAAATGCTTGTTCACCAATAAATGTTCGTAGTTATTAAGACCAAGACCATATTTCATGTTTCTGGAGTGATATGGCTACAGAGAGAGATTTGAAACGCTGGCTATGAACTCATATTTGTTTTGTGCCTTGCCTCTGCCTTCTGAGTGTCTACTATTTGAAATTTTATTTATCATGAAGGAAACTACTTATAGTAAATAGTCATCAGGCTAGATTAACCAGCAAGAGACTGTATGTGTGCACATGTGTGTGTCTGGCCAGATGCATGTGTGCCTCCTCCCCAAACCTAACAAAACCAAACAAAAAGAAGGCAACCATGAAACAGGACATGTGAAATTGGAGATGAACAGTGACTGCTGTCTGTCTTTATACTAGCCCCTGCCCCTCAGGGAAGTTGTTATCACCAAATATTCCAGGATTTTTCCATTGGTGATTAGGCTATTCCTTTTGGTTTGTGAAGGGTATTTTTTAAATTTTCTTGTAATGATGCTCAGTTGACTGCACTTGCTCATTTTCCTGTCTCTTTTATGACTGATGACCATGATGCGTTCTCCCTCATTTGCCTTCATCAACTGATATGCTTTTATTTACTCTTTGAGATCCTTTGTTGTGTTTATTTCATGGCAAAGTAGAGTTTCAATTATTTTACTTTACTTTTTTATCTTGACAAATGTTCGATCACTTTTCTCATACAAAATTTACATCATTATCAATTTCTTTTCTTACAATTGTGCTATACTTGTTTCTTATATCTTGAAAATAAGAAACCTTTTGGTTAGGATGGAGTTGAAGATAGGACTCAGCCACTAAGAGTATTTTCTGACTTTCCAGACAACTTGAGGTCAGTTCCTAGAACCCATGCAGGGCGGCTCACAACTGCCTGTAACTCAAGCTGCCTGGCCTTCAAAGACACTTATGCTTACATGGCAGAGATGCCCACATGAATACATACACATAAATAAAATTTAAACCAATATTTTAAAGATGAAACAAAAGTCTATTTGTCAAACAATATAAGAAATTGCTAGTTCACATACTCAGCCTAAAAACACTTTCTTACACAAAGTTCAATTGAAGTTTCAAGAATTCTATTTTCCGATGAATAAGTCTGATTGATATAATGCTTTATCTTCCTGTCATTCCACTTATAACACTTAGCTTTTCATGATTCTTAAATGTTTTACCATGAATTGATATATATTTCATTCTGTAACATATAACCAGATTAAATCACCAGTACTTGTCTAAAAACAGGGAGACTCTAAATACTTTTAAATCAATAATTATTTCTACTTCTTATTTCCATAGAAGAAGGATTCTTTAAGTGCTGTAACTTAAAATACTTTCTCTCACTCTGGGTTGTTTGTATACTAATAAGCAACCAAGATGATTATACACAAGGCTGGAGAGATGACTCAGTGATTAAGGGCATTGGCTATTCTTGTGGAAGACCTGAATTCCATTTCTAGAACCCATATGGAGACTCACAATCATCTGTAACCCCAGTCCCAGGGCATCAGACACCTGCTTCTGACTTCTACAAGTACCAGGTACACATACATCTATATGCATAAAAAAGTTACTATGCATTCCTGCAAACAATCATGGGAGATCCTATAAAGCATAGGAAATGGAAATTGATTGGCAGGCAGACTCCCTGCTTCAGCTTCTATGAAGTCATGATCCATAATGGATGATGTTTCAAAGTTTTTGTATCACTCATAGGTTTTCAGTAAGTGTCCAATAAACTTACAGTTAAAAAAGAGTATGCAAGCGTGATCTATTTTGTTGGAGCCCATTCCCTTTGGTTGGATGCCTTGCTCAGCCTTCAGGCAGTGAGGAGAGGCTTAAACCTGTCTCAGCCTAATGGACCAGGCTTTGTTAAATCCCATGGGAGACTTTACCCTGTGGGAGGAGTCAATGGGGGTGGGCTGGAGTGGTGAAGCCAGGGGTGGCAAGAGGAGGGGTGAGAAGGAGAACAGTAGTTGGAATGCAAAATTAAAAAAAAAAAAACATACTTAAAAGAGAAAAGAGAGTAAGAAAAGCAAAGAAAAACCAAAAGAGACAATTGAGTATAATCCACTGCTTAGAGCTGTCCTTGCACTACACTGGTGCTTCTGCTTCAAGATATGACCAGCTTTTCTGTAAAATGCAATCACTTTCTACTTCTCACACTTCATGTCTTACTGATGAAAGCATTCTTGTTTTGTGTAAAAATTGGCATGGTTCTTTACTTCAGGCAGAAAGCTAACAATGTGAGGAAGTGGTTAAGGAATCCTGGTGAAGTTTTTCCTTCCAGTAGGAGATTATGTAGGATTTCTGAGTGGATCTCCACATGTATACAGATCTCCCCTGCTGTGTATTAGGGTCCTGAGAGCTTTAAGATGTTTCTGTACTTTTAAATTTTCAATAATCTTGTTATTTCCTATATATATATAGCTATGCACAGTCAATGAAAAGGACTTTGGAATCCTAGTACTTGTGTAGTTTTGCTGTTTTTTTTTTAATTGTTGTTGTTGTCAAAAAAAGGAATATGGATTTTGCAGTCCTGCATGAGGATGGAAATAGTTCACTATTATTTATTAAAATTTTGATCTTGAGCAAGCTAATTAGACTCTGAAATTCTCTGAAATAGAGATACAATGACATATACCAGAAATGATTGTGAAAATGAAATAAGGAAATAAAAATGAAACACTGTAAAGAGCATTCAGTGAAGAGTGGCTTTCAACATAATTGCTAATATTAAAAACCATGCCAATGGTAATAAGGAGAGTGGAGAGAAATGCTATGAGAAAGGAAACAGAGCAGAGAGGACAGTCTGTGCTGAGCAATGCCTCTGATTGTAATTGTAAAAATGTGCACAAAATTTCTCCCACAAATATTAACCACAAAGCTGACATTTCAGAAACTTGAGACCTCTTATGTTTGCTTAATTAAAGCAAAATAGCTTGGTCCTAATCCAGGAGAAACTTCAGGAGTCAAGAATCGAATGAGAACAGGGTAGTGTCAGAAATCAGTCAACAGAGGAGATTGTGCGGGGTAGAACAGGAGAAACATTACTCTAGTCTCAAAATGCTGTAAGTTATTTGCTTTAAGTAATCTGTATATGCATACTATTATGCTTTTGATAATGTTGCATTTTGAACTTGACTGTCTTTCAATTCTATTTACTTCTAATAATAATGACACCCAGATGTCAAACTTGGGCATATATTTTTTGGACAGTTGGTCCCATAGATTGCCTCAACCAAAAAGGTTAATATCATTCTGGGACATGACAAAAATGCAAACTCTAGAACCCAGTCCAGAACCATGAAACCCAGGATGGTGTTTACACAAGTCCTGTAGATGATGCTGATGTACGTGCAGTTTCAAAACACTGTTCTAGGTGCCACAGTGTCCTCATACTCCAATGTTGCAAATGTGCCAGGCTGCGGTGGCACACAACTTTAATCCCAGGACTTGGGAAGTAGAGGTAAGTGGATCTCTGTGAGTTCCAGGACAGCCTAGTCTACAGAGTGAATTCCAGAACAGACAGGACTGTTTCACATAGAAACAAAACAAAACAAAATGTTGTAAATATAACCTCCTCCCCTTCCTCACCCACTATCATTGTCTACACTGACTGATGCTGCTTTTACACAAAGGCCTTCTTCTCATGACCAGGATCAGACTTGTCCAACCCTTCATTATATCAAATCACTAAATAATCCAATAACTAAGTAAGAGCCTCAAACACATCCTCTTCCTCTCCTGCCCTCAGAACATCAGCGTAGCTTTCTATTTAGACACACTTTTTCAATGAAGGAATGTTCTGTTCTAGTTCCTGTAGCCAAGTAAGAGGAAAATCCCGCCCAGCATGATTTTGTGGGTAAGTATTTACTAGAAAATAGCAACATACATTTGCTTACATTATATATGGTTTTATGTTTTGGCTCTTTTGTGTTACAAAGTAGGTGAATGGCACAATTATAGTATGGTCCTTAGTCTCATGTGATTTGCTATGTGGCCTTGTACAGAAATGGTTTGGACACCATTATCCTAGGTAGTATACCTACTATCCTGGTGGAATTTATAGTACATGGGGATGGTCAAGAGATATTGTGAGTGCTCTGGTTATGTTTCAATATTGCTCAGACAGAACAAGAGAATGTTCCATATCTGTGTTCAAGGAGGTAACTAGGAACTCAGGAGGCAAAAAAGATAGTAACTGGTTGTACTTACTGTGTTGGAAGGAGGCTTAACTTTGCCAGTCCTTGTTATAACTGTCTGGTTTTCAGTCCAGTTGACTGAATGCCATCACTTCATAAAAGCCACTGACACTGTCTTTAGAGGGTATGTTTCACTGGTGGGTAGCCTCTCCTGGCTCTATGCTCCTCTGTTATAGAATAATCATTCATTACCTAGGGCAGCAGTGGGAACATTTTTTTTGTGAGTTTCAGATATTCTATATATATATATATAAAAAAACAAAATAAATCCTGAAATCCTAATACACTCTTGAGTATAGGGAGGACCATCAGATCACATTTAGTCCTTGCTTGGAAAGTATTAACACAACAATATTACATGAGGGTCTGAGCCCATTTATGAACTGTTACAAAGACAAAAAACATGAAGATTGGAAATGACTTTAGATATGGATTCTACTTTAATGAGTGAAAAAATTAATTTTTTTGTGGAGATACTAAAATAAATCATTTTTAAAACCTCTATAAACATAAGAAAATCTGTCTGAAACAAAGAGGCATTTGTTTTCTTTACTTTATTACTGTTTATAAATTGCATGATATCAAACCAAACAATCACATCCCTTGTCAATAAAGGCAGACACACACAGAGTACTTTCCTTCCTTCTTCCAACGAGAAGGTGTGAGGTTAGAAGTATAGACCACTGCCAGGGTTCAACAATTTCTTTTTCTTTTTCTTTTTTCTTCTTTTTTTTTTTAATTATTTTATTTTTTTTTTCCGATTCCAGTTCCCTCTCCCTCCCTCCCTCCCTCCCTCCAGCCCTCCCTTCCTCCTTCCCTCCCTTTTACCCTCTCTGCCCTCTCACATGCACTCTAAACACCCTCCCCTCTCATCCCCCCCACCCCAATTCCATATGTAGGGGAATGCCATCTAGTTGGGGTCATGTAGATCTGACAGGTCCTCTGAAGTAGGGACTAGGGCTTCTCTCCTGTCTCTAGATTAAGGCAGTTATCCCTCCATGGGGGATGTGTTAGCAAGGTTCTTTTGTGCACCAGGGATACATCCTGGCTCCACTGTCTGAGGTCTCTTAGACTGCTCAGTCCTTCTGGCTGAGACCCATATTCAGGGGGGCCTGAGTCAGTCCCCTGCTGGCTTCCCAGCTATCAGTCTAGTGGCCTTTAGCTCCTCCTTGTTCAGGTAAGCTGTCTCTCTGTGCTTCTGCTGCATGGTCTTGTCCTCTCCTTAGCTATCAGGGAAATGCAAATCAAAACAACTTTGAGATACCATCTTACCCCTGCCAGAATGGCTAAAATTAGAAACACCAGTGATGACTTATGTTGAAGAGGATGTGGAGAAAGTGGAACACTCCTCCACTGCTGGTGGGAGTGCAAACTCATACAGCCATTTTGGAGATCAGTATGGCGGTTCCTCAGGAAAATGGGAATTAGTTTTCCACAGGACCTGACAATCCCCCTCTTAGGCATATACCCAAATGATCCACATCCATGCAACAAAGACATCTGTTCAACTATGTTCATAGCAGCACTATTTGTAATAGCAAGAACCTGGAAGCAACCTAGATGCCCCTCAATTGAAGAATGGTTAATGAAGATGTGGCACATCTACACAATGAAATACTACTCTGCAGAAAAAAATAATGGTATCTTGAAATTCGAGTGGATGGCACTTGAAGAAACCATCCTGAATGAGGTAACCCAGTCACAAAAATAGGAACACAGTATGTATTCACTCATATATGGATTTTAGACCTAGATCAAATGATCACCAGCCTATAATTCACAGCACCAGACAAACTAGGATACAAGGTGTATTCTAAGAGAGTCATATAAAGTCCCTCACAGAACTGGGAAGGGACAAGTCCCCCAGAGCTCAGGTGAAGTGGGGGAGGACAGCGAATGGAGAGAGAAATAGGAAAAAATGAGGGGGAGGAAAGGAAAACAAGTGCGACCAGGAAGATTGAGCCTGGTTAGGAATAGAAGATAGGAAAGAGAGAGAGAGAGAGAGAGAGAGAGAGAGAGAGAGAGAGAGAGAGAGAGAGAGAGAACATAAAAGAGGGAGCCAATATTGGTTTGAAGATAAAATTGAACACAAAGAAAGGTCTAGAGAACTACAAGACTGCTCCCAACTAACAATCTCAGTTTCCGTGGAAAGGCTATCATAAATGCCCTTCCCTGAGAGTGAGATCAACAACTAACTTCTCCATGGAGCCCTCAACTAATGCCTGTTGAAAATAGGAGCAAACACCCATACATAAACACTGAGTCGAACTAGAACCCAACAATTTCTGTTTGGAGAAATTTCTTGCTTCATTTTGTGGTCACTTTTTTCTGCTTTTATTGGTGCCCCATCCTTTCAGATAAAACACATATCTCACTCTCCTTTCTCCTTACAAAGCCATGCTAGAATCATTCCACCTGTTTTATTTAGTTGTCAATGTTGCCTTTGGCATGAAAATGGAAACACTGGGAGCTTTAGGGCATAGTCTACACCTGCAGCATTGCATCTTAATGGATGCCCTCTGCCAGCTAATAACTCATCCCTCCCCAAATAGTGCATTTTCATTTCAGGCAGGGTGGCAGTTTCAGAGCTAGAAGTAGTTAGGCTTTCCAACAGACTTCTTAATCCCACCCCCACCTCCCACCCCCCCACACACAGGCAGCACACACCAGCCTCTCACATTCCTCATGAATCAGATCATTGGCTGCTTGCTCACTCCATTTCCTTGTGCACAGCCGGCTTCCCTTATCACTGGCATTACTTTCAATCTTGTAGATCTTGCTGATTAAAAACACTGGTCTTGAGAAAATTCTCTTTCTTGAAAGTCAATGCTTGAAGGAGATTAGTCCTATTTATATTGTAAGTCACTTCCTTCAAGCCTCTGGTGACTTTAGTCTCTTGACTGATGCAAACCTTAGCTAATTCTTTTTATCCAGATAATCCACTCAAGTCCAATATTTATCACATGGCAAAATGAAAGCTTTAAAGAAAGAATAAATGTGAAGGCTTAAATTCACATAGAATTTTAGTCTTAATAAAACTGTGAAAGAAATTATGAGGAAGTCAGGGGCTTTGTGTCCTGTTTCCAACGAGATAACTTAAAAGGGAATGAAATCTATGCCACCATAGCACATATGTTTTGTTCATCTTGATTTTAACAGGAGTATAAGACCTGTTAAACAGAAATATAAGTTTATTCTCTGATCACACAAGATAAATTTTGCTCAATGAAACTTTTATTTCTTACTTGCTTTTCTAAAGACTTCCCCATTTCCCTCAGGTCATTTGATATCTGACTTAAATTCACTAGATATTTAATGTTCAGTGACCCACACACAAGTACCTGATGTGGTAGGGAAATCTGTCTTGAAGGACTTCCAATATTATACTGAAGATACACAGAGCTGTTATGAATTAGGGCCAGCAAACAAGGGAAAACTAACAAAACCCAGGTTAGTCTTTTTCCTACCAAGGTTCCTCAGACATTCTGGAAAGAAAACCAGTGAGGAAAGGCAGGCCTCATACATGTTAACTTATTATTCCAGACCTGGAATGGTGCCATCAATAGTAAACCAGGCTTCTAAGATTTGAAAGTGTTAAGAATCAAGCCTCTATGCCAGAATCTAGAAACTGCCTAAATGTCCCCCAACTGAAGAATGGATAAAGAAAAGGTGGTACATCTATACAATTCAACTGAGTATTACTCAGCTGTGAAAAACAATGACCTTATGAAAACTGTAGCCAACTGGATGAAACTAGAAAGAAACATCCTAGCCAGGTGTTGGTGGTGCATGCCTTTAATCTCAGCACTCGGCAGGCAGATCTCTGTGAGTTTAAGCCAGCCTGAGAAACTCTGTCTCACAAACACCCCCCCCCCACACACACACACACACCACACAAGAGGAAGAAAGAAGAAGAAGAAGAAGAAGAAGAAGGAGAAGAAGAAGAAGAAGAAGAAGAAGAAGAAGAAGAAGAAGAAGAAGAAGAAGAAGAAGAAGAAGAAGAAAGCGTCCTCAATGAGCTGTGTGAAGTAACTGAGGTAACCATGACTCAGAAGGACAAACATGGCATGTACTTACTCATAAGTGGATATTAGATGTAAAGCAAAGGATACCCAGACTGCAATCCAGAGAAACTAGGTATCAAGGAAAGCTCTATGAGGAACACATAGACCACTCTGAAAAGGGTAATTAGATGAGATCTCCCAGGTAAACTGTCAGTGAGATGGTCAGTAAAGGAGAGGGGACAAGGGATGATGACATAAGAGAATGGGATGATCTAGGGGAAGAGGGAAAGTAAGGAAATAAAATCCTTGATAGAAAGAGCCACTAGGGGATTAGGGAGAAATCTGTGCTAGGGACTCCTTCAAGAATACATAAGGATGACCCCAGCTAAGTCTCTGAGCAATAGTGGAGGAGGTGTCCTAACTGACTTTCCTCTATAATCAGATTGGTAAATACCACAACTTTCATCAAAGAACCTTCATTCAGTGACTGATAGAACCACTTGCAGAGATCCATAAATAAGCACCAGGCTGATCTTCAGGAATCTAGTTGGAGAAGAAGGAGGGGATACATGAGCAAAGGGAGTCAAGATCATGATGGAGAAATCTACAGAGACAGTTGAAGCAAGCTTATGGGAACTCATGAACACTAGACTGACAGCTATGGAGACTACATGGGACTGAACTAGGCCCTCCATATGAGGGAGACAGCTGTGAAACTTGGGCTATCTGATGGGGCCCTAGCAGTAGGAACAACAGCAATCAAGCCTCACTTTATCCTTTGACCTCTAGTTATACATCACATGTCAGCTGACCTAGTTTCTTACTCTGCATTCCAGGATTCTACAGGGATTACCAATGTATACCCATATATATTCAAAAAACACTAAGGAAATTTTCCCACATTTCTAACATAATGTGCTATAGTTAGGTATCAGTTGTCTTCACCAAAAGATTGTTATGGCTTTGAAACAAAAGATATGGGAAAGGGATATCCAAGATGGAGGCAGAAGGGAATTGTTTGTTTTTTACCTAGGCATATTCTACTTTTCTTTAATGGGCTAATTGTGATGGAATAAAACAAAGATCATCGTTTAAACAAACAAAAAACAAAACATTAACAACAACAATAAAAACAAGCAGCATTGTTGCAAAATATACCCCTTTGACCTGAATTTGCCAACATTAAATCTGACACACACACACACACACACACATACACACACACACGCGCACGCACGCGCACATAAAATTAAAAGGGCACAGGCTAGTAATGCTTCCTGCAGCATCTGTTGCCGAGATTGTGTGAATTTCTACAAAATAATTTTAGGTTGAAACAGGGAAGTACATTGATGGTCCACCTTTTAGAATTAAGGTGGTATGTTTGCATGTAACCTGTTATTTTATATCCCCATAAGGAAACAATGGTTATGTTAAGCCATAAGTTAACAAAAACTGATGGTCTCTAGAATGCCTATTCTGCCTGTTTTGGGTTTGTTAGACATGGGAAGCCCAGAATGATCATTTGTTTCTCTACACGAGCACATCCAAAGTGTTTCTGAAAAAGGCATGTGATAAATAATTGTGTATTAAAAAAAGTTTCTTAACCACATCAGCAGCATATGTGTAGACCCAAACCACAAACCCAAGTTTGATGTGTGCTTCAAAGTACTCCTCCAGGGTTTACTTGAACCATGAAGACAAAGAAAGGTTGAATTTTCTGCTTTATTTTAGAAAGATTTGAAGGTATTTTCTGATGTTACTGGTTTTATGAAATGGTGTGAGGGAAAAATCAATGAAGAGTTTTGCCTTATGGTTTAGTATCTGCATACACAGAATGTTCTGATAAGAGTGGTTTGTTGTGGGTCTGAGTTCTTATTCCCTCGTGGGCTTTGGGTGTACTCCAAAAGTTGTGTTCTGAATGTCTGTGTGGGATGACACTTCTGTTTTGGGCAGGGGTCCCTGTGGAGATTACAGATCATTTAAAGTAATATACCTCTCAGCTTGAAATTGAAGTTTACCACTACCAAGATTTGGTATAATTTAAGCCAAACAATTATTGAACTTTCAATAAAAGGAATTATATACAATTTTAGGTCTTACAACTGAATAGATAATACTATGGAAATAAAAACAATTGTTTCATTAATTAGCATGATCCACCAGTGGACATGTAATGAGCTGGCCCACAAACTTCATAGGTTTGCATGTTGACAGAACAGAGACAGTCCATTTAACCCCATTTAACTGACCAATTTCTGAAGATTTGAAATTGGATTTTAGAAGTAGTGTCCAATTTCACAGCAGGTACACAGTGATTTGGTCCCCAGCAACATTGCAGTCATGCTCTGGCTTTCTATCTACCTCCAGGAGGACTTGTCTTTATTTTCTGTGTCAAGAGCCAAATTGTCTAGGCTACCAACCTGTATGCATCAGAGAAACTAGGCTGATTCAACTTTGCCCATACAATATCCACTTAAAATATATATATAAAAAAAAAGCTCTAAAACTCACAAAGATGCCCATTCCCTCTCTTAAAATGACATGGTTTTACTGGTGACCTGGAAGTTAGTTGCAATCATGGGCCAGCTGATAACTGAGCACATGGAATGAAGAGAAAGTGGTGGCCACAGTGTGCTACTTTTTAATGTTTTTATTTTCATAATTTGAATTCCATATGATCAGTGGAGGATGAAATAGTACTTTAAAGCAAATTATGAGTCAAGTGTAAGTGCAGCACAGCCATTACTTCTTACAAAATTCATGCCGATGAACTCTATCCATCAGTAAAAGGGAGGTAGATGATCTGCAGCCATAGTACTGGATGTGAATGGTTGTTACTTTAAAGGATGATAAGATTCATGCAAAAGACTGGGGGGGGGCAATGGAATGTATCCATTTGCAATCTTTTCTTTAACAGCAGTGACAGTAACAGCTGAATCTGATTGTTCTTTTGATTGGCATTCTCTGCTCCTTGAAGGAGAGAAATGGAGTAGACCAACATCCTGAGTGCCTCATGTAGCTACTTGGTCTCTCTCTATAACAATATAGCCTAGTCTCTTCCTATTGCATCTTTGTGTTTGTTTGATTGTTTTGAGATAAGGCCTTGAATTTACTAAGTAGACTAGGCTGTACATGATTTTCTGTTCTCCTACCTTGAATATGTATGGATTATGATGTGTGCTGACATGGCTGCATTTGTTTTCTCTTTGTAACAAGAGAAGAGGAACATCTTCTATAGTGTGTCACAAATTTAGCTTAGTAAATATAAATTGATAGCTCTCTATGCTATACAGAATGCTGCAGACATGATGCTCAGTATTATTAAGAGCTGTATAATTTTCCAGAAGGAACTTGATGACTTACATGAGACCTGAGACCAATGTTCAGAAACCCAGAAATATTTCTATAAAATTTACTTTACATTATTAAAAGATTGCAGAATCAGTAGCAAATTATAACAAATTTAAAACATGTGTTTGGATGATAATAATAATAATACTCAACTTACATTTTTTTCAAACTTTATACTATTAAATAATTTTTAAAGTAGCAATACATAGATGCTACGTAAAGGGCATGTATCTATTGAGCTTCGATATGCTTGTTTACACTTCTCTTCTGGAGATCACAGCATTAACTGGCATCCTGAAACTTTGGTAAGTAACAGAGTAGAGAACATAAGCTCAGAAAATCTGTTAGATAATTTATTTGAAGGAAGAAGACATGCATAGTCTTTTTCAGGTAAATCTCAAAAGATAGCACATATCCATATCTTGGGAAATGCTAAATCAGCGATGCCAAGGAGATCGAGGTTTTACTAGGAACCTGTTGTGCTCTAGAAAGCCAAACACTACTGTTCTGCTAAAGAGAGATAGCGATAGAATGACTCCCAATGGTATTCTGTGCCTTGCTCATCTATCATCAAATAAATTACATCCTGCAGCACATGCCAGCAAATACTGAGACACACAGCCAGACATTGTGCAAAGAGAGAGATTTCATCTCAAGGCTCAGAGAACCCTGCAGAAAGGGAGACAGAAAGAGTGTAAGAGCCAAAGAAGAAGAAGGAGGGCAGCAAGGAAACAAGACCATCTAGACACAGCTCACAAGCAATGCACATGTAAGATTACAGAGATTGACAGCATACACAGGGCCTGAATAAGTTTGTACCAGATGAGGTACAGATCTAAAAGTTCCTAGACATGGAACATAGTCTTTTATCTCTAACCCAGAAGCTATCTCCAACTGATAGCCACTTGCAGATGGGAAATTAATTTTCTCCAAGGGGGTCTGTCTGGAGAAACAAAACACTCGTAAATGTGGACCCATGACCATCAGAGAAAAATATAGTCAACAGTATTTTTAGAGGTTCTTTGTCTCATAATGTTGGGTCAGGGCATTTTTATTTTAAACTTTACGGATCCTTTTTTATATATTGAGGCTTCTGGTTTCCTGATCTTATGGAATTCCTTATGTGTGAATGTGTGTCTCTTTCTATTCGTGTTTCTCTGCCTTTTAAAATTTTCTCTTCTTTGTTTTGTTTTATTCTGTTTTGGTTGTTTTTTTTTAATCTTATTTTATTTTGTTATTATTTTTAGATTTTTTTTGTTTTCTAATGAGAGGACTGTGTGAGTGTGGGTGGGAGAGGAGTGTAGAGGAACTGGGAAGAGCAGAGTGAAGGAAAATCATAATCAGAATATATTGCATGAATAAAATCTATTTTCAGAAAAAAAGCTCTAGAAAGGATCCTCCATAGAACTCTAAAAATATTCATTACCACAAATATCAATCATCTGTGTATACGTGGATGGCATTTGGGACAATGCAAATTTTGTCAGATATAAAACTATGCACATAATTAATTGCTTATGGAATTCCATTTCTGAACTGAGGCATAGACTTGAGGAAATTCTAAGTTGGTTCCATTCTAGAATGAGATCAGTGTGGAAGATGAAAAAAAGCCTTGATTCACAGGCACTGCTCTGAGTGTTTCTGGTAGATTTGAATTAGAAGAATTCTTTGATTTTACTATTTAATGCATCCTTCTGGAATTCTTTTAAACAGTCTAATTTGAGAACTTATAATCTTCATATTCCAGGATTTCCAAAGATCTTTTCTGCAACATTTCAATAGACCATGACATGTATGTCTAAACATGTCTGAGATTCTGTGTCATTGCTGGAAATTCTCACTTGCACAAATATAAAATGTAACTAAGAACCAGCACTTTATGTTTGCTTACAAAGTGTCAAGTAGCATAACTGCCCTGAATTCTTTCATTTAATTGTCACCATAATGCTGAAAAGTAGATAGTGCTGTTGTTTACTTTTATTTGTATAAAAAATATAAAGTTTTATAGACATAGTTATGAACCCAATTGTTAGTTTAAATTTTGGGTAGGAATTCCAAATATCTTCTCTTATAGTCACCACAACACAGAACCTCGGCACATATGAGATATCACCCAAAATGAAAATATGGCAAATGTTTTTATTCAGTTGAAAATTTACACCTCAGTACAGACATGACTGGACATGTTTGACTCATACATAGATCAATATTATTCAGTTTGTGAATGCTCTATTGATTTTTTTAGTCTAGAGCAGAGGCTGAAGATCATTGCAGATCACCCATCTCGTGAGTGTGAGGCTGCAGACTTAATCCCCAATCCCCATCCCCCCAAAAATGAGTTTGTAATAGGCAGATTCAAGAAAAGTTCAATGAACATCTAATCGTTTATACCACTCAATAACTGTGACATTTGAAAAATGAGAGGAGCCCTTCATTTTACTCCATAAAGTAACTCTTTTTTATTTATTTAAATTAGAAACAATTCATCAATCCTAGTTTCCTCTCCCTCCCATTCTCCCATGCCTGCCACATACCTCTATCCTTACCCTCTTCTGCTCTATAGAAAGGGTGAGGCCTTCTATGGGAGAATTATCAAAGTCTGTCACATCATTTGTGGCAGAGTCTAGGCCTTTCCCCTTGTGTCTAGGCTGTGAGAATATCCCTCTATGGGGAATGGGCTCCCAATACACATTCGTATACCCAGTATAAATGCTGTTCCATTATGAACCATGTGATTTAGCAAATTCAGAGAAATGCTTTTCACTGTTGTTTTTATCAGATACTATATTCAGCAACATCATGTCTTGAAGTCAGTGACAGTGATATTGCTCTGGTTTTTTCAGTCTTCCAAAACTAGCCACTTCTACAATTCCTGCCATGTCTATGTCTTCTAATCTATTTCTAAATCCAGAAAAATAGCTACAGCTGTGCGTCTTTAATACCTGACTTTTTTTTACATTGGTCCAAATGTAATGCATGGGGCATTATATTTTCAGGAAAAGACAGAGTTGTTGCTATCCTGCAGGTACCATTTCAGCTTTGCTCATGCACAGAGAAACAACAAGCAGTCTTCCGGAAAGGTAGGTCTATATGAGGTTGGTCAGCTTTTCAAAACAAGATTATTATTCCTTCCTTCATTAATCCAGTCATGCTTCTAATCACATTATCACAAAAGCAAAGGCAAACCTTGAAATCATAAAAATGGGTGGGTTAGCAAATACTCTAAATCAGTGGGTGTCCAGTGTGTTTAGGTAGAAAAACTATTGAGGAGAATCATTTTTTTTTTCTTTTATAGTTAGATGTAAACTCAAACATAGTTTAAGTGAAAAAGATTTTTGAGCTTGATGATTTCTGTCTCCTCCCATCTTGAAATGCTGTCATTGGTAGAATACATGGCATGAGTGTACTGTAATCTGGCTGGTGTATTTTAAGTTGAAATTGTTTTTCCAGTTAGGCACATTCATAAAAGCAAGCACTTTATGAAAATAGAGATACTAGTTATTGTATTATTTTTTTCAGTTAGACTCAAGGACAGTTGAGAAGTCATGAAACTCCTACTCAGATGAAGACATAGTTCTGAATTTAGAACTAGATGCTGATGCAGGGGCATTTCTGAAATACCAGCATCTTCCCTCTTCAGCAGGCTGTTCATGTTCTGTCCAGGTTTTCCATTGCTCTACATGAGTACATTACTAATTTAACTTCTCAGTAGCTTAAGTAATGTATTAACTTGAAATAGCCTGCTTGCTACATGTTATATAAGATCACAAGTCTTATTATAGTTCATATGAGAAAGCTGATATGCAAAAAAACTGCCTCACCTACACGCAACCAGTCATGTTCAATAATCAGCATGAAGAAAGCCAAATATGAGCTAATTAGCTAGCCCATGACAGATAGAAAAGAGCATATTATTTCTTGCAAAAAATGTTAAGAAATGATTCTACTTTCCAAAGAGAGAATCCTGAAATATATATATATATGTGTGTGTGTGTGTGTGTGTGTGTGTGTGTGTGTGTGTGTGTGTGTATGAAAATAGATGGAAATAGAATTTTTACATTAAATGCAATAAATGAAACTTAAAAAAGACAAAAAACCATATGTCTCTCACATACAGAAGTTACATATGTTTATATATATATATAAACATATGTATGACATGAAAAATAATACAGGGATTATTTGGAGGAGTAAGGAAATCGGATGGAAGAGGACAGTAAAGGTGTCAATTATGAACAACATTTTATGATACATATGTATGAAGATAGCATAATGAAACCCATCATTTTTAATTCCAACTTATTTGTGTTTAATAGTGCAGCTTACTTTATTTTGTGTCAAATTTTATATAGAGAATTGTTTTGGAATGAATGGAACAAAATCCATTGAAGGATACATTACAGTCAGTCATCAAATACAAATACAGAACAATTGTTTTGACAAAGTTCCACAGGAATACATAAATCCATCACAGAGAGTCAAATTGTGTGTTATAGGTAGTGATGCAAACTTATAAGACAGGAAATGGAATCTATCCTTCCCCTTTCCCTTTTCTTTTTCCTTCCCTCTTATCCATTCATCAATTCATTATCTTTCCTAGTCTCTCTTGTGTGGTAGCCTGTCTTAAGCATCTGATGTTCTAAAAGGAACATAATAATAATAATAATAATAATAATAATAATAACCTCATCAGTTATAGTGAAGACTTACTTGACATAGAAACCTCAATAGTGTTATTTCTCTTCTTAGAAAAGAAAATAATCTTAGATGAAGCTGGTTGGTTGTCACTTATATAATCATACATTTATTGCTTCATTTTGTCATTTGGTCAAGTATAGAATTAAATATATCTGAGCAGAAATTAATAGTTCTAATTCCTCTCAAGACTCTGTTTTAACATGGCCTCTAAAAAACACAAATAACTTAAGAAAAACAGCTCCTCTGCTCTAACCTCCTTGACCTAAATCTGACTTGTGTCTCCTGATGAGCTCAGTCCTGAAGGCTGCTGTTTCAGATCTCATTTCTTCTTAGCCTCCAATAACAAACTAGGAATCAGCCAGTTTCCAGTCAGTTTTGCTGTGCTGTTTGCCAGTTTGCAAGCCTTTATGTTTATATTAAAATTATTATAGGATAAAAACCATAAAAAGTCACAAATCTGGTAAATTTTCTTATTTTATACAGATTTCAAAAAATGTTTCAGAAGTTGCCAACATAGTTGGTACCACAAAATAACTCCAACTCTAACATCAGACCACTGTTTTATTAACTCCATATAACAACAAACCATTCAACTGAGAAACTGAGAAGCTTAGTACCACTTCACTGCCTTTTCCCTTTCCCCTTCCAATCTATTCTTTCATCCTCTCTTTTTGTCCTCCTTGTGTGCCATTTTTTCTCTAAATTTCTGATGGTGTAAGAGGAACACAATATGAAAACATCCCATGAATTATAGTTCAAACATACTTGCAATGGGTGATGCAGTAATGTGATGGCTCCCATTAGCAGACCTGACTTTATCCTTAGACAAGCTGTCCACTGCTAAGCAATGTGGTCAGAGTGGCACCAAGCTTAGCTCACTGTAATTTCCCAGACACGTTTTTTTTCAGCATGGTAGTGCTGCACTGCAATGTCAGAGAAGGACTGACACTTCCACTGTTAGGGTCATTACTATTTGATATCAAGTCTTCTGTGCAGAGAGTTTCCCTAATTTGATCTTTTACTCCATTAACATTCCCTTGTCTGACTTTCATTACCAGCTGACCTCTGCTTTAGCTCTTCCCTCCCAGCACTCTGATTGTCATAGGGATAGCATCATTTTGGACTAGAAGAGTCTTTCAGACAAGGTACTTCATTATTTATATACTGTTTCAAATTATGCACTTCCAAGAAAGTAGCAAAATGCTTGTCACAGATCAGGTGCTCAAATTGGGTGTTTGAAATGAATTCCTGATGTTAGAACCACTGGTCTGAAAAGGCAAGCTCTTACTGGGAAAGTGTGCTGTTCCAGCATGGTTCAGAAACACTGAATTAAATGTCACGCTATTTACCGAGTTTATACTGGGTTCTCTGCACTAGAATTAATGCCATATGGCATAAACAAGAGTGGACTCATTTTTATTTAACTGAACTCCAAGAGATAAAATACATAACAAAATCCAACAAATACAAAAGGGCAAGGAGAGAAAACCAAGAAAATAAACAAATAAAGACAGGTTGGATGTGAATATTTTATACTCTTAAATATTTTCTGATATTTCAACTGAAATATGACTGATATTGAGTCAATGCATAGTAATGGATGATAGGGCAGGCAGCTGGAGCAGTGAGAAAGCATAGGTAGAAACTTGGGCTACTTGAAGGAGGCAACTAGTGAGAGACAGAGATGATAGCATAGGCAGTAGAGATTAAACACCATTGTAAAAGCCCAAACTGGTAGTATTAGGCTTTCATTATAGGAACAATGGAATCATAAAGTAACTGAATATTTGGTAACTATACAATAGAAGAGTGGACTTATAAATTTTCTGAAACTCTGTTTAATTGATATGTTCCTCATGGTCATTTTTTTATCATCAAGGAGGACCAGCATAGCATTAAGAAGTAACAATGTACCAGCGTTCCTCACCTGCTGTGTCACTCTGAACAGGTTATATAACCTCTCTTTGTTTCAATCTATTTATTTCTACGATTATTATAAGAACATCTGATAGTTTGACTTAGGGTACAGAGAGTGCTAAAGACAGGGTCTGGCATACAGTAGGTTCTTAATGTTATATTTCATCTCATTTTAATACTCATAAAGATCTGCTTGTCAATCTTGTGCTAAGAGAGCTTGGAACACATTTTCAAAATGACAGCTCTGCTTGGATGACAGATGATATCAATATAGTAAGTGCTTTGATAGGAAAAAGTCCAGATCTTGAAATATTTACTTCAAATATAGAAAAATTACAGGTATCAATACTACAAAAGTTATACATTTGTTTTCCATATGCTTACAATGCAACATAAAATTTCTCATTAAAACTAAAGGGATTCCTCAGATGATTTTCATTAAAGCTTTAAGAAATCATGTGACTACAATTTTTTCACCATTTTAGAGTGCTATCTTCCATTTTCAGTGTGCTGCTAATTTAATGGTTTGCAACTCAAGCAAAACACAGGTAATAAATTCTTTGGAGAAGAGAAAGCTGTGGGAAATTACACAGCAATCAAAGAAAGAACATCATTTTATATTTTCTTGTTGAGGCTGAACCCAATGTAAAGACACTTTCAAGATTTAGTACCTTGACATACCCATGCTACTACTTGTTTTCATATGTTTTTCCTAGTGGCTTCAACTACAATAATGATCAGAGATTTATGTGTTGATAGAAAATAAATAGAAATGTTCTATTGAGTGTATATATTTAATTGATCAGAAGTTTAGGACTCCTTGTCTTTCCTAGTTAACTTCAGTGAGGGCTAGTACCATAACAAGTAGATTGTAAATTTCACTCCAGTCTATAAGAAGTACGTCCCAAAGCTAAATAGAAATCAGGCATTCATTTAATAGTTTCTATCCTGAATCATTTTTACAAAATTAACATTTATACCTTAATTTATGGTCAAGTTTTTAAGCATTTTCAAGGAAGCTTCTCATGTATGTTTAGTGGGACTTGAACCCTCTGTACAGTCAAGAATGATCTTGAAATCCTGTCCCCCAAGTTCTATTTCCTGAGTGCTGTGATTACAGAGGCAAACCACACTGTATGGCTTATTATTTCAAATTTTAATTTTTCCAATATAAAATAAAACTTTGTTTCAGATCTAGTCTGAGAACAAATATGTTTTTCAGAAGAAAATATGTCCAGAGGTCAAAGAAAGAAATGTTTTCCCAAGGATCAAAACAATGTGTGCCAGTAGATCAGCAAAACATGTGCCTGGAACACTGTGACTGTGCAGTCTGGTTACAAAAGCAGATCCTGGGTACAGATGGCAGGAAATTTCCATTGCTTTCATGCAAACTCCAAGCCATTCTATGTCCTTTATATATTGTGTACAGTGATCTTGGTGACAGAAAATATAGCACAGAAAACTTCATTTTATAATAATCACTAGAATTTTGCTCAAGAATGGAGATCCAAAAAGTGCTGTAAAATTAACTAAGGTGACAGTTTCTATCCAAACTAATTCTCTATAAAGGAACTAACTCCTCTCTAATGTAAATGTCATATGTGATGGTCAATTCAGAAATTTACCAGAACAAATAAATAGTTTAATTATAAGAATTTGATAGGAAGAGAATGACTTTACATAATAATTTGAGTAATATAATGTATTTCTAATTGTGATATTAGAATTTAAAAACATGGAAAAATGCATCAGTAAGAAAAGTATACTGTTTTCTTCCAATTAACTTGAAAGGTGGTTCTATTAGCACTCCTGGGTAGGCAGGATCCATTTAGTCTAAAGAGCTTAAGCAAGGCCTGATATTTTTGAAGGCTAGGGATTTTCATTAATCCTATATGGTTTTTAAAAAATCCCATTGTGCCATCTGCAAGTGCACAAACTACCACTTAAAATATCAGTAACAATAACAAGGGTATATAATTTCATGCTCTGAAAACAATGTTTCAGAAAACATTACATTAGATGAGACAAGGATGAAAGACAAGCTTATAGACAGTGCAACTGGGTAGATATATCTTGATTTCAAAGAACTGTTATATCTTCCATGGAGACTAGTATTCTCATTCTATTAATGAAAACAAACAAAATCTGAGATGAAGGCAGTCTGTTTCCCAGTCTAATTAAAGAGATGTTTGATTTTAATGCTTCATTGGATTTACTTTGTCCTTTTGCAAACATGCAGTCATAGAATATGAGCTGCAGGCAATGTTGCTGATTCTACCTTCTCCTTTCCAACACTTCAGGAAACACACTGCAGAAAATGTATTTTTTGCTTGTAACATTGAAAGGCTAAGTAGTAACCTTATCTTTTAAGCAAAAGTGATATAAATTTTATAATACCATGAAAATGGGAGTTTATACAAAGATTAGACTGCATGTATAAAATGAACTGAGCTATATTCCTTTTTATGTTATAAAACTGCAATGGAGGACACAAAAGATACTGACATTTTAGAATTTTGTTTTTCATAAATCGTAGTTATTTCAATAGAAGGTATTTTATTAATTATACTCAATTTCCATTTATATTCTGATATGTAATTAAAGGCATTTCAGGGGATAGAAAGGGACTCTTTGTTTAATGCCCCTGTATTTACCTGATTTAGAACCAATGAGACAACACATTTTAGGTGCAGAATCCAGGATTTATTCTAGAACTTTACAGGACAATGGTATGGAGTTGCTACTGGGGTTGGGAGCAGACAGCTAAACAGTGTGTCAAACTACTTTAATGCTACCCAGGCTTTGCTGGTGGTGTCTCAAGCTTGGCAATTCCTCCTTACTTTGTTTAAGTAACAAGCTGTTCCTTAGAGGCTTTTTAGAAATAGATATGGAGATCTCTAAATATTAATCAACATTTTCCTCAAATACTATATTGATTTAACATCTATTTAACATCTGATAATTAATTTCAAGGAAATAAGAATGAAGTATACCAACAGAATGAGAGGCAGAGGTTTCTTATAAGTCATCATAGAAGAAACTAATCTAAGTTAGGTAACCCAGACACAGAAAGAAAAACATGGTGTGTACCCACTCATAAGTGGATATTAGACATAGAACAGAGGAAAACTCATCCTACAGATCACAACCCTAGAGAAGCTAGGAAACAAGGAGGACCCTAAGAGAGACATACATGGACCCCCTGAGAAGGGGAAAGTGATGAGATCTCCTGAGTAAATTGGGAGCATGGGGTGGAGGTGGAGCTAGGAGGAAGATGAGGGGAAAGGGGAGTGGGGAAGAGAACATGAGTGATCAGGAAGGTCCAGTTGGGGGAAGAACACAGAAGGAGAGCAAGGAAAGAGATACCATAATAGAGGGAGTCATTATGGACTTAATGAGAAACCTGGTACTAGGGAAATCTACAGGGATCCATTAGCATGACCCCGACTAAGAAACTAAGCAGTAGCGGAGAGGCTACCTTAAATGCCCTTTCCCTATAATGAGATTGATGACTACCTTATATACCATCACAGAGCCTCCATCCAGTAGCTGATGGAAGAAGATTCAGAGGTTCACAGCTAAGCACTGAGCTGAATTGGAACCTACTTTCAGAGAAGGAATAGTAATGACCAAAAGGGTCAAGACCAGGCTGGAGAAAGCCACAGAAACAGCTGATCTGAGCAAGTGGGAGCACATGGACAAACCCTAGTCTGACAGTTGGAGAACCAGCATAAGACCAAAGAGGCCCCCTGAACATGCCAGTCAGTTAGGGGGGGGGGTGTACAATCTTCGGCCTCTGGCAGTGAAACCAATATTTATCCCTAGTGCACGAGAGGGTTTGGGAGCCCCTTCTCTATGAAGGAATACTCTCTTAGCCTAGATACATGGGGGATGGACTAGGTCCTGCCCCAAAGCATGTGACAGAATTGCTGATTTCCCATAGAAGTCCTCACCCTCCATGAGGAGTGAATGGGGGAGGATTAGGAGGTAGCAGGTGCCATGAGAGGGATGGAGAGGGAAGAGGGAACTGGGATTGGTACATAAAATAAGATTGTTTTGAATTACATAAAAATTAATTATAGAAGACATTGTAAACTACAGAAAAGGAAGAGGAAAACATATGCATACTGAAGACCAAAGCAGATTTTTACACCTCAAGAGGATCATGCTTGGTTTCTCTAGACTCCTACTCTAAAATAATCTTGCCTTGCATGGTTTTCACACCTGCCATTTTACAGTAGACAACAGGAAGTCATTTGTAGTTCTCCATTTCTCTATTCTAGATAGCCATCACCATGGAATAATGTTATTTCCAAATCATGCACCTTGTTTAACATTTACTCATTTGGAACTCGTCAACCAAAAACATCCAAACACCTTGTATCCTAGTTCCTCTGGTGATGTGAGTTATAGGCTGGTGATCCTTTGCTCTAGGTCTAAAATCCACATCCCCCCCATGGAGGGATACTCCCTTAACCTAGAGACAGGAGAGAAGTCATAGTCCCTACTTCAAATGATTTGACAGATTTACATGACCCCACCTGGATGGCGTTGCCCTATATGTGCAATGGGGGTGGGGGGATGGGAGGGGAGGGTGGTCAAGGTGCATGTGAGGAGACAGAGAGGGTAAGAGGGATGGTGGGAGAGAGGGAGAGGGAATTGGGATCGATGTAAAATAAAAAATAATAAAAAACAATAACAACAACAACAACAAAATGACAACATCCAAACACATATCTCTTTAACTCTGCTATAGCTGACCTGATACTTTTTTATCCTGTCTCACCTTAAACAACGTTTCAAATGATTGAAAATAAAATGACTTATACGGCCAGGAATGGCTGTACATGTTTTCTGCCAGTGAACCCTGCCTGCACCATGTCTTCATCTGACTTGGTGTCTTGACTCTTTTACTTATTATCTGATTCCTCCCAGTATATTTGATAGTTCACTATTGTCAGGGTACATTTGTGTGTCTATATATGCTCATATGTAATTCCTGACCTCTAAAAGACTGATGAAGCAAATTATAAATGTAAAATAATTTTATATCAAAAATTAAGAGTAAAGATTCAGCACAGGATGCTGCCTCGAGATAGTAACCAAACACTTCAGGCTCACCGTATGCAGAGTTATAACAAAGATTTTAGACATAGATTACTATATCTATAAGTCCATACCTCCAGAAAAAGAGCACCCTAAGCGATATTACATGGTCCCCTGAGAAGGGCAAAGGGACAAGATCTCCTGAGGAAATTGAGAGCATAGGGGGAGGGGACAGGGATTTAGGAGAAAGAAAGGGGGAGAGGAGGACATGAGGGAGCATGAAGACTGAGTCAGGGAAAGAATAGAGGAGAACAATAAATATACCATAATAGAGGGAGCCATTATAGGTTTGAAGAAAGATCTGGCACTAGGGGAATGTCCAGAAATCTACAAGGATAACCCCCATCTAACAATCTAAGCAATAGTGCAGAGGCTACTTTAAATACCCTTCCTTGATAATGAGATTGATGACTACATTATATGTCATCCTAGAGCCTTCATCTTGTAGGTGATGGAAGCAGGAGCAGACCCACAGTTAAACCCTGAGCCAAACTCTTGGAATCCAGTTGCAAAGAGGCAGGAGTGATGAACAACGGGGTCAAGAAAAGGCTTGACAAAGCCATAGAATCAGATGACCTGAACAAGGCGGAGTTCATGGACCCCAGTCTGAAAGCTGAGAAAACAGCTTTATATGTGGGTGTTGTTAAGAGAACTGTGTCGTCTATGGGGCCTTTGGTAGTGGATCAGTGTTTATCCCTAGTACACATATGGAGTTTTGGAGCCCATTCCACATACAGAGATATTTTCTCAGCCTAGACACATAGGGGAGAGCCTAGGCCTTGCTCCAAATGATATGACAGACCCTCCCTGGGGAGCAGAATGGGGATAAGGTGAGGGTTGAGAGGAGGACAGGGAAGGAGGGAAGGGTAAGGGAACTGGGATTAGCATGTAAAACAAGCTTGTTTCAATTTAAATGAAAAAAATATTATCATAAAATCTTATGTACCTGATTGTAAGAGAAGTGAATGGTTTCTAGAATTGTAATTTACCTAAGTTTAAAGAGTGCTGATTTTGTCTAAATGTGAAGGAAAGTTGACAGAAGCTATGTCTCCCATCACTTCTATACTTAGACTCAGATTTTACACTTAATACTATCCTATGGAACTTATTACAACCATTATATACAGCAGAAAAAATATACTATATCATGATCTGCTTCCTTCTATGCAATTTTTTGGTTTAGAGAATCATTTGACTTCTTTAGTTCAGGGCTGAACCATTTAGAAAATATCTGACCAAATCAATGTGTGTGCACTTATACACTAAAGACATTCAAGGCAACTAGCCCATCTCCTGTGTAATAGCTGCCAGGACTATATGTGACACATTCATTTTATTCTTGGTGAGAGTTCCTTTGAAACAAAAATATTTGTGAAATTGGTGCTTTACTTCTTTTATAGTACAAAATATATACACAAGTACACTCACAATTGGCATGATTGTGTTTGAAATGATGACATTGATCCAACTCCAATGTTAGTCCGTATATGCAGAATTACTTGAACCACAATATTGTGAATATAAGGTATATGCCAAAGCTTCAATTATTAGTAAGTTATAATGTGAAATTATCCTATGAAAAATTTTGTAGACTATTTCTTATATTTAGTCACAATAGCAATAAATAGATTGAATAAGAGAAATTTTATCTTTCCTCTTCTCCAAAAGTTGAGCACCTATTTATAGTAGATCCATAAATGTCCATATGAAAATGACAAAGTTTAATTTTAATACAAAGTTCTCTTATAGTGGATCACATCCTGTGCATAAATATGAACACAGAAACCACATTTGTTTATAAAGCACCTCTAATTAACCTCTAACGGTAATGTGATACTGAAGGTGAATTCTCAGCCTCTACATACTCATCAAATGCTGAATAGAGAATAATTTTCTGTGGCAATGAATTCATGTTCATGATAAGGAGAAACAAATAGCCAGGAACTAGAAAGTCAAGTATGTTAGCTCCAATTTGAATTTAGTAGCATGTTTTGGTCGCAGTATATTTAGATTAAAGTTGCCTCACTTCTTCATTATAAGGTATTGGTAGGATTCCTATATAAGTTAATGAAAAAATTATAAAATACTACAGGATTAAACCTTGAGCCTCTATTTACAGTCATTTGCAGAAATGTAAGTGTTGAAAACCTAAAAATGGAATGCCAGTAATATGATTATTAGTTAGGATCCAGGAACAAAGACAAGATTAGAAGGGAAAAGACCAAGGTGTCGAATCTGTGAAATTAAGAAAAATTAATCTTACAAGATAATTAGAGAGAAAGTTTTGCAACTTTAAGTTTGCCTAATGGAAGACTGAGATATTCAGAATTGGCAGATTAGCTAGTTTAGTGTCTTTCACTGGGAATAATTCCTTGAAAAAAAGACTCCAAATAAGTCTTTATGGCTCTATTTTATATGATGAGATTTATGTAGACATGAGAAAAATAGGGTTGTATTAGAATTTTGGAAGCAGAATAAGCAATGTTTTTGTAACAGTTTTTTTATTTCCAATTCTGATGTGGCTTCTTGTGATTGCTTTTCAGGTTAGTCTCTTGAGAGGGCATTTATTCTTTCTCTGACTTGCTCCAGGAAAAACAAGATCCCTTCCATCAGGGCACTGAGAGGAGTGTTATATTTTCTTGTTTATGTTAGGTCTTTAAGAATAACGTAATAGATTTTCAACAAACAACCTCAAAAGCCCAATTACATGATTTCACTTGTTCAAAATGTAATTTATTGCTAATGGAATCACAGAAGTCTTTCCACAGTGTATGGCATACAGAGCCAAGTAAGGCAAATTGCTATTGAAGAGGAATTATTGATTCTCCAGTTACAATTGGTGCTTTTCAGCTTTGATACATAGCATTGTATTTCTATTGTAACAATAATTTCTATTTAAGCCTCTAGTCTTCTGTGGTACCTTCTTTGGGCTTTGTTGTTTTAACCAGTTGTGACATATTGCAGGGACCATTTTTTTCTCTTAAGAACCTTGAATAAATGTGAGATCTGGAATTGAGAAGTTAGAAGGCACTAGTAACTGCTTTCTCAACTTTAGCCATTCTCTTCATCTTGTCCACTGTTTTTGTCTGACTAAACAGATATTGGAAGTTCAACCTTTGCCTTAAAACATCTGAGGTGATAGAATTACTTTCAGATGTTTATAATTGTTAATATTGTTCATAATTAATTTTCTTTAAAAATTTAATAACAAGCACATAATTAATTTCCAGCCGTTTTAGTTGATTTACTGTAGCAAAGCTACCAAGTTAATATGTTAGCACAGAAGTATTTTTTTTTTTTTTTTTTTTTTTTTTGTTCTCTGGCAGTATGTTGTGCTTCCGTGGAATATGAGCTAGAATTTGCAGATGGCTTCTTGGTACATCTATCTTGTAAGATAGACATCTTGTAGGTCAAGGAAGTAAAGTACTCTTCTACACCTTTTTCATTTCTGTTTTCTACATAGGTCTAATCCATGGCCATGTTTTAAGGAATGCTCTTGCTGTCTAATTGACTTACTTCCAAGAATTCATGAAGTGGCTGCTATTACATGATTTTATACCTGAGAAAATCTGAAACTTGAGAGAGTCATCTGCTAGATGTGAAGCCAAAGAAAGAGGTGAAACTGTACCATGACCTGGATCACCTTAATACTAAATCTAATAAGATCCTGCTCTTCAGGTGAGTTTTGACATCCAGTGCAGTTAAGCACCCAGTGAAGCAAATACAAAATATTTTTTTTCTTCTGGAAACAATGTTTATAAAAACATTCTCCAAATACAACTATTTTGTTTTAAGAGAATTAAAGAAAAGCCATTAGATTATTTGTTTTAAACCCTAGCTTTATCAACCTTGCAAAATCAGGGTCTCATACTGAAATGTTAAATGTAATTATTCATGTAGCTTGAAATCATTTATATACTTACTTTTGAACAGCTCTTGGTGGCATACACAAAACTATAACCATCACATTATTACCTAGTATTACTGCTACATAAAGCAAAAACATGAAGGACAGAAGATCTTATTAATTTTATTGTTTTTACTGGTTCTACTATCATTATACGTATTAAAGAATACTTTGTAATTGTTTCAAAACCATCTTGTTATCATTTTGGAATGTCTTAATTTTATGTCTTAACATTTAAGAGTTATACTAACTATTCTGAGGGGAAATGATGCCTGCATTTGTTAGGGAGAGAAAGAATGAAATTTTAAATAGATTCCTTAGGTTCTTCAGCATTTTGTTAATTTTTGTTCTTAATAAGTTGAAGGATCATGATATAAATTTCATTTATGCTATACTTACTAATATAGGTCTGTCCTGAGCAGCAAGGAAGTTTGGGTTAGAAAAATGTTTAATGCAGGTGTGTTTAGAAGATTACTTGGCATAGGCACACATTGATGCCTTTTGTTTTTGTAGAGATCATGTTTAGCATAATGCAAACTGTATGGGATAGCTATATTTCAGTTTAACATGAGTTATCTGAGAGAACCTCAATTGAGAAAATTCCTCTATAATATCAGGCTGCAGAAATTGTATAGGGTAGTTTTAATTAGTGGTCCAAGTGGGAAAGCCTATTCCACTCTGGGTGTCACCATCAATGGGCGGGTAGTTTTGGGTTCTATAAGTAAGCAGACTGAGCCAGCCAGTAAGAAGCATCCATTTTTAGTCTTTGTCTATGTGTTTCTGCCTTGTTTGATTGAGTTCCTGTTTTGAAATCCTTAAAAAATGATGAGTGATATGGAAGTAAAAGCCAAATAAACCCTTTTATCCTCAACTTGCTTTTGTTCATGGTGTTTCATCTTAGCAATAATAACCATCACTAAGACATTAACATTCTAGATTGCAGGTATAGTTCATATGTAGTCAGAATCATACTTGGATATTATAACTACCCTGAATACTAGCTAGCATAGATATAAACAATAACTGAAGGTAGCAGAACCAGAACCAAGTATTCAATAACCCCAAATAGACATATTGTGTTCTTCCTTTTTAATAGACACTACTATCAGCAGTAACTTTCAATGAAATTTTGATAAGTTATTTGATATTTAAGTAGATGCCTTTGGGGAATTTAGTTGAAATCATGTGACAAAAGGAAATTGAAATATCTTGATATCTAAGCTGTTCAGTAACTCTGGTGTTGTAAATGACAGAAGTACCTGGTATGTTTGTAAGCATTTCTTTTGTGCTTCATAAGTAGTGGTTAATTTTATTAGTTAAAAAAGACTTATTAATATCATAAAAGCTAGGTAAAGAAGTAGTATATAATACTGACTAAGAAATAAGTCTTGAATACAGTTAGTAATATATGTTTAAAAATATCCTTTCCTAGGAATTTTGTTACTGTGTGATACTAATGTACATAGAATATAAATTTGACTGTGGCAGTTCTAGTGTGACTTTTGTTTTGAAATATTATGCCCTGTTATGTTTTAATCTGCTAATTCTCACAGAATATTCTTCTAGGAATCCTTGGAGAATGCTCTTTCCTGATTTTGAAAGACTAAATAGTCACACTCATTAGTTGAATATTGCTTTCTTAGACTGCTGAGCTTTGGAATCAAGGAGAACCTGAGATAACTCTCAAAGATTCTGACTTTGGTATTTCTTTCTTTTAGAGTTCTGAGTCATATGAAAGGCATGACTAAGGATAAAACTTCTGAAAGTCACTGTTAATGATATCTCATGGAGGGACTCATGCACTCTTTGGAATGGATGGGGGGGGTAGGATGGGGGAGTCTGTGGTGGAGCAAGGGAGGATGGGTAGGAGAGGGAACTGGGATGAATATGTAAAATAAAAAAATATTATATATATATATATATATATATATACAAATACACACATACATACATACATACAGAGGTATATATATATATATATACATATATATATATGTATATATATATATATATATATATATATAGAGAGAGAGAGAGAGAGAGAGAGAGAGAGAGTAAACTGTGCTCAACACCCAGATATTGGTTTTCTGAGAATGTTACTGGACTGTGTTTTCCCCAAACCCCTTAGAAGTTAGGTTAGGGCACTGACTGAGTGGAAAGTACACAGAAATGTAACCATGCATCACTCAAATACGGTGCTTATATCATATGATGATACTGTAGGTTCTTTATTTTTTTCCTCTTTCTTCTTTACATCTCTCTCTTCTTTCTTTCCATCTTCTAGCAGAAGGTGATCCCCTGTGGCTTTGCATAAGTTTGTATCTGGGTAGGAGACAGTTAACATCTTGGTGTTTCAATAGTAATATGTAGGAAATATTTGTTCTGTTAGTCTAACAAAATTTCTCTGATGACTTTATAATCTCATCAGGGCAGAAGCATTCATCTCAAAGTTAATTTATTACATTTGTCCTATGTTATAATTCTATATGATGAATAAAATGTATTTCAGTCTAATATTTCCCCAAGCCTCTTATAAATCACCTTTACATGAATGAAGTATTATATGTAGTTCATGAACTAGTTTGTGCCAATTGTCAATTTGACATATCTAGAATCACAAGGTTGATGGGCATCTGGGAATGCCTTATCTTGGATAGGCTAATTGAGGTGAGAAGAACTGTCCATGTAGGTGGCATTAGTCTGGGTTGTATTTGGTAAAATGAAGAAAGTGACATGAGCATACATTAATTGCTCTTTCTTTTATGATTGTGGGTATGATGTTATCAGCTTCTTCAAGCTTCTCTCACAATAGTATCCTTGACATGGTATAGCATGGTGATTTAAAATAAACCCTTTCCTCTTTACGTTTTTTTTTCAGTTTTTTAAAGTACATGAATAGGGAATGAAACTTATTAATCATTAACAAGAAGTGGGGCAATTGGTCTGATAAAACTGACATGTGGAGGTAGATGTGGACCTTTTGGAAAATGATGGCAAAGGGATGGGGTTGAGAAAACATGGTTGGTGAACAAGACAAAAATTCATTGTATGTACTTGTGTGAAATTGCCAAAGAGTATAAATAATTAATCAAGGAATAAATAAATCAGAGGTCAGAAATTTTATCTAAGCAAGGAAACATTTTTCTATAATTGATAATATTTAAATTGGCTGTTTACTTGAATATTCTTTTATGATGGTTGTCTGTTTTAAACAGCACTACTGATGCTTATGGCTTCTAATTGAAGAAGAAATGGCAACATTTAGCTGAAGGGTCATAGGCACAGAGGAAAAGAGGGAGTCTGAGAAAATGACTCCTGTGATGGAATTGGCGCTCTGTCAGTTTCTGTGATCTAAGTGGCTTTGTGTACTCTTTGCCCAAGATGTTTTCTATCACATTTCAACTTCACTTTCCTTTATTTTGATCTGTGTCCTGAAATGTGGGTATATATGGACTACAGTTATTGGAGCTTCCTTAATTCCAGTTTCTTCAAGTGCTGGGATAAGTAAAGGGAAGTTGTGATTGTCAAGGGCAGCTGTAACCTTCCATGCCAGGCAGATTTTCTGCTAAAATGTTCTTCATCTTTTCCTTGCTCTGTGTTCTTCCACACACTCCACTCTGTCACTGCTCTTTGGGGTAACTCCCTTGCTCTTTTAGTTTTACCTTTGAATGGTCTGTTTATTAAATTCCCCTCAGTTTCACACTATAGCACACTATTTCTTCGCCTATGACATCTACCAGGTTAGTAACCTCATTTGGTGTTTATAGCTACTCTAAAAGATTATTTGTTCTCTTTTATCATGGAAATATTTGATACATAGAAAAAATATCACAACGTAAATTGTTTGAAATGAGCAATTTTGACTCTTACTATAATATTTTGTCCATAGCCTTATGCTGTCTATCTTTACCATAAATGTTTAATCACTATAGACATATTATACTGAATACATTTTAAACTCATGGTCACCCTTTTACATATTTATAGTCACAAGCAAAAATGAGGAATTAAATGCTAGCTTTGGCAGCACATATACTAAAATTGGAACGATACAGAGAAGATTAGCATGGCCCCTGCGCAAGGATGACATGCAAATTCATGAAGCGTTCCATATTTTTTTTTTAAATGAGGAATTAAATGGCAGTCCTATTAAGTGAGAACCATAGATATAAATCAGTTATGGTGATGAAGGTGTGATTCAAAGTGATGTATAGAAGAGTGAATGTTTGATAATGGCAGAATTATCAACCACAGGAGATATCATCACAACACACATCTCTTCAAACATGTAAAATATTGAAAGTTCACTATACAGGGAATATGAGATGGGAATAAAATTTGTCAAATAATTTGATCTTATATTATGAGTGAACCATTGGCCCATCTGTCTGCAAAGGGATTACACTGCTAATCTTTTTTTGTGGAAATTATCATGGCTTGGATAGCAATATATTCAACTACAAAAATAACTCAACATAAATAGTTACATCAAAATATATGAAGTAAAATAATAGTATGGAATATCTTAATAAATATGTGGTAAGTTTCTTCAAGTGAGGAAAAGTGTTTTGAGCAAGGAATTGTCTTTATGACAATAATACCTCTGCAACCAGGCCAGTTTCTAGGTAACCAGTGTTGGGAGATTTTCATTTCTGTCCTTACAGATCTTCACATTGCCAACATTAAAAAAAAAATGAACTTAAGTGAATATTAGGATATAGGACATTCACTACGAAAGGTTTTCCTTTGACTTTTCTTCTCAGTGATAAATCCCTGAGCTGTTCTAAAGAATGCTATTTGCAAAGTCCTGCACTATACCTTTCAGGGACAAAGTGGTATCAAGCTGCCTAAAGGTGGTTGACTTCAATTTGCAATTTTTGAAACTATTCCAAAACAGTTTGCTGACCTATATTAAAAAAGCTTTCGGTGAATTCTGAAGCAGTTCATTTGTTATGTCAACTATGAGCATTTTTTGATATCTGAAAATCACATAGTGATTTATTAAAGTAATATAAAATGTCTTTTTTTGGTAATCTCGTAGGACATGAAAACAATATTCTCATTAAAAGCATAATAATTATCAGTATCTTAAAAGAATTCATTTCGTGTCCTAATTTAAGTGCACTACTCTACTACTTGAGAAGTTTGTCACATTAAAGATATTCAGAAAGATTAAGAAACTTAAAACAGCATTACCAAACTGAAGTAGTGATTATATTGACATCATTTAGTGTCAATGAAAATTGTGGACTCCACAACTTAGATAGAAGAGTATGCTACCAGTGCAACTAGTTTAAAGATATTGCTCATACCCTTTGCTTTTCTTAAAAATTTAAGTGTAGGTCACATGCAATTGAGAAATGCTTAGGGTTGGAGAAAATATCTTCTCCAGGAAAGAGTACAACAATAAAAATATACATAATGCAAACAAACATATAAATAAAACTATAAGGACTGATCCTTTTGTACTCTTTTATGTATGTAGGAATATATAAGTATATATACTTTTACATGTTCATAACAATTAATTAAAAAAGATTTCAAGGGTTTGAAAGAGCACAAGAAGAAGTATATGGGAGAGTTTAGAGAGAGGAAAGGGGAGAGAAGGGGAGAGAAGAATGATGTAATTACATTCTTTTTTTTTTTAAAGACAATAAGCATTTGGTACTTTTTATTTTTTTGTAAGCTTACTTCTAATGGCATGGGGGACCAGGCAGTAAGACTAGAGGAGCATAAGATATACTCATGGGTGTGCTAAGGTGTAGCATAAACTTCAAGTGTCTCATAGAAAGTGTCTAAGGACACTAAAGGGGCATGCTTAACATAGATGATTAGTAGATTGATGATGGTGACATTGTAATTACTTTCTTTTAAAACATAAAAGATGTAACTTTAAAAAGAACCCAAGTATGTATATGACTATGCAATATTGGTATGTTGGCCACAGTGTGTCCATTTATAATTTGTATATCATTCACTATGACTTAACTAGGTAATTTGTATGTGTTATTAAATAGCGATAGTATTTTGTAACCAGTTCATCTTTAGAAACATCAGTATATAATAGTAGTATATAACCTGTATAGAGAAAATGTCATATGAATATTGTGATAATTTTCTCTGGCCTAAAAGAAAGGTTTATTGTACACATGTCAGTTGAGTGTACTTGTAATCTAAGATACATAATAATCAGATACTGTTGTGCAGTTACAATATTCTAACAACAATGTTGTCCTCAATATGGAAAAGGTTCCTAGGATAGTAATAAAAATGGCAATTCTTGGAGTGGATCTAAGTAGTAAATGAGCTATAGAGAAATTTGACTTTTTTTCTAATTTATTCTGTGGAATTATCTGGCTTGTTTTTTCTGTGCAGCAGAGTCTGTATTAAGAACAAAAACACAGACACAACAATTTTCCTCTTTCTAGTTCATGAGATGCTATGGTATCAGATAAAACATTCCTCAGGAAACAGGTAGTACTGTATAATGTATCCACAACAATTAGTTCCCATTCATGGAAATGTAAGTAGCATGATAAAGCAGATTGATAAGAGAGTATTCATTGGTTACTGATGGTATCCCATCCTGGAATTTTCCCAGAGAGCAGGTAAACTATGCTTCATCTTGTTCTTCATTCACAAGAGCTACTAAAGACTCTTGTACAAACAACTTGTCAGCAGTGAAAAACACTGCCATATTGAAATTTGTAGGCAAATGAATTGAACTAGAATAAACCATCCTGAGTGAGGTAACCCAGATCCAGAGAGAGAAACTTGGTATGTACTTACTAATAAGTGAATATTAGGCATAAAGCAAAGTATAACTGGCCTATAGTTCATGACCTCATAGAAGCTAATAAGGAAAACCTTAAGAGAGACATACATGGATTCCCAGGAAGGGGAAATAGACAAGATCTCCTGAGAAAACTGGGTGCATGGCAGCAGGGTGGAGGTGGAGAGCGAGGGCAGAAGGGGATGGGAAGGGGAAAAGGAGTAGGTTAAGAACAAATAAAATGAAAAATGAATCTTGTCAGTGAGCATGGTAATATATCATACCTCATATGTGGCTCAGAGTGCTTTGTTTATTTGATTATTTTTGGTTTTGATACAAGGGCGTGAACCCAGGTCTTATGCATGCTAGGCAAATATTTTAACATGAACTATGTTCCCAGACCTTAATATAGGGCTTTGCTAAGCAATTTTCACTAGTCAGAATTCTTTGTGCTGAATCAGAGAATTGATACTAATCATCGGTTTGTGGTATTCTATAATTTAGATATTTTATTCTTTAGTAGCCATATTTAGCCTCTGCTTTGCATAAAATCAAATTTGTTAATTGTTCTTTTATTTATTTCTGCCTTCAAGTTCAATTAAATATTTGGTTGTAGGAAGTAAATATTTTTCAAAATGTGATTTGTGGTTCATCTATGTCTGATTTACCTAGGACATAGATTTAAAGGCATGCAACTGTTTGAATTAGAATTTGGAGGTGAGACTCAGAATTTTGTCAATTTTAGTAAGAAATATAGGTGTTTCTTATACACAGGGACTTGGAAACAAAGCTGTTAAAAATTTTTTCTTTTGATCTGAGCTTTCTCTTGCTATGAACAGAGACCCCCAGTACTAATTTATTTTAGAACTTAACAGGACCTTTGAGATCACCTCATTCAACATACACATGAAGAAATGAGATGTGTTTAAATTGCTCAGGTACTTGATACATTTTCTGAGAAGGTAGTCCTAAAAACTCTGATAGAAGCATAACAATAGCAACTGTCATTTATTAGTTGCCAAAAAACTTGCTTAGCAATTAACATGATATTTTCAGTAGTAGAATAAACTTTGGACACAGATGTGCAGATTGGGAAGCACCCCTTATCAGCAAGAGGACTAGTTCTGCTCCTCTGTGTCCTTCCTATAGTCAAACAGCAGTGCAGTATCATCTAAGACCACATGGATTGACTACCATGAAGTGTGGGGAATTCAGGTTTACTCTAACTCAAATTTTTAAAAATATTTTCTAATTTGTACTTAAAATTTCCACAATCTGGAATTCTTGAACTCAAATTATATATATGTATATTTAATTACTGCCAAATTGTTATGTTGTACCAGTAAAATTGTACATAATAACATGTCTTTCCAACAGGAGCTTCCTTACTTTTTGTCACTTGGTGCAATAGAGTTCATATGGTTCCTCCAGCCCAGTGGTTCTCAACCTGTGGGTCATGACCCCTTTGGTAAACTTCTATCTCCAAAAACATTTAAACAATTCATAACAGTAGCAAAGTTACAGTTATAAAGTAGCAACAAAAGTAATTGTATGGTTGGGTGTCTGCAAAACATGAAGAATTGTATTAAAGGGTCACACAATAAGAAGCTTGGAAACTGATCTAGTCAGGATGGAGAACCATGGTTCTAGTCAGTGTTCCAGTTCTCTAGTATCTACAGAAGTCTGAAAACTGGGGAAAAATGATAAACAATATTACTTATCAACTGGCAAAATGATTCACTGAATTAAGCCCTGAGTTCAGCACCTGCATTTGATATTAAAATCGTCATGGTGGGTGACCATTATTTGTAAATGTTATGCATCAGAAACTGGCATACTAGTGACTCTGATCACTTTCACCAGCTATGGCTAGTGTTGGCCACCTCTGACCTGAACTTTAAATTCAACCCATAGTAAGATGTTCTGTTCTCATGCCTGCAAGTTAAGTGTTGTGGTTAGACTGAGAATGGTCCCATGCACTCAGATATTTGAATACTCTGTCTGCATTTTAGTAAATGTTACGGAAGGATTAGGACACCTTATAAGAGGAGGTATATCCCTGGGAACAGGGTTTGAGGCCACAAATCAATCATGTCACCTACAGTCAGATCTCTCTCAGGACTATTTCTCTTTGCCTCATTGTTGTGGATCAAGGAGTAATCTTCAGTTATTCCTTTGCTCTACCATTATGGATTCTTGAAAATCATAAGCTAGTTAGATGCTTTCTTTTACAAGTTCCCCTGGTCATGCTGTTTTATCATAGCAATAAAAAGTAACTAAGATATTAAGAATATGGTTTTATACACATAAGACTTTGTAAAAATAACTAAATTGGCTTATTAATTGAAAATTTCAAAAAGAGAAGCATCAACTTACTAACTAGTAATATGTGAATGGACCCTTCCTGCCTCATTTCTACATCTGCATGTTACATGATTAGTTTCATGGTTTTAAAGTAGTAAATTTTTCCTAAAAAAATTAACAGATTGTCAATCTAGATAGAATCTTATGTAGTGTATTTTTTAAAATTCATAATATGAAAAGTTGTGATGGTCATAAAAGGCAAAAAGATAATATGCAAAGTCATTTATATATCTCTTAAGGAAGTTAAGCCACCTGACTCCCCACAAGAACACAGACTAAGAAAAATACCCAGGACCGGGTACAAGAAACCCTCCTTTTGAAAGTTTGTTAGAGTAGTCCATTTATATCCTATACAATGTAGAATATGGATGTAGCCCTTGGTTGCCTTTCAGGTGTTGAGGGTGGGCTGCTATTGCTGAGGACATCACATACTTAAGGCACAAGAATTTTGAGCTGAATGTGATCAGAAAGCCACTTTCATGCAGTCTATTGTCCATATTTCCAGAAAATACCATGAAAGATTCTAAGGCAGAAAACAATTAAATAGTCCTACTCAGCTGAAATCACTATAAAACATAATTACCAACATAGCAAGAGATCCATAAAATATAATAAGCAGCATTCACATGTCAGTGGAATCCAAACAGCTGTCTAATTGGACATAAGACACACAAAATAGATAGGATACTATAAATCTATCCAGCTTTGCAGGTTTAGTAAGGTTATGGACCTTAGGAAAGAATTCACTATTATAATTTTGCTAGATCAACATATTTCATTACAACATTCTAAATCTTATCCTTATACCCAAAGATAAATGTCACTACCACACCCATTAAAGAAACCTCTATTTACAGAAAATGGGCATCATTACAGTAAACTACAGCTGGATGTAATGCAGAGACCAATGGAGAGCTGTATCCCAATGGATAACTATATACCACAGCTCCTGAATCTATGCTCAAGAATATGGAAGAAGGGGCAGGAAGACTGTAAGAGGCAGAATACCAGGAATTCTTTTGTGCAACAATGTCTGTTAGACATGGTTGAATAAATAATATAAGAACAATGGCAATGGGAAAATTTATGCAGAGTCTCACCCAAGGCACAAATTTATAGGCAACTAATGACTACTGGAACAAGGAGATTTAGTCTCTTTCAGGATGAGTCACCTTATTAGTTGTCTAATAAAGTGGTCAACCTCAAACCCATATACATATGAGCAACAAAAACATATTCAGCGAGTTGTACTTATATTTATTTGCACATAGACTCACACACACATTTATGTACAATCATAACGGAAGAGTCTAGCAACTTGAGGGGTTTGGAGGATGGTAGCTGAGAACTGGAAGGCAGAAAGAGAGAATGGAAAGTTACTTAATTCTATTTTAATTAAAAACATATAAAGCAATTACAAAGTAAAAATTCTACATAAAACAAAGCATCACACAAAAATCTCTTCTCAACTGTATGTGTCATGTGAAAATGGTAAGACATGAATGATTTTTCTTGGAAGACAGCCATGAGCATTTTTTTTCATACTATATGACTTATTTCATGCTACAATTGGAGACGTTAGCATTTGTATACCATGAAGATCATATATCCCCACAGTGTCCAAAATTTGCCTTTTATGGCTCTTTACAGGAAATTTTTGGTACATCCCCACTTCTTGATCATAGCTTTCAATGTGTATTCCAGATGCCAACAACTTCAAGAACACTGTGAAATATCTTGTTAGAAATGCAGTCTCCTTGAGTTTACAGATATAGGAATTACAGAATAGAAACCTTGCCAGATGTACATTCAGTTGCCTGGTATTTTGGTAAGCTTTTGGGAATGTGCTGATGCCAGTCAACTTTAAGAACCACTGATAAGCTAATGTCTGGTGTTATTGAAATAGATAGATAGTAAACAACAATGATGAAAACATATGTTAGTATCCATATAGGAGGATTGTGATTTAATTAGATTTTCTGTACTAATGTTGTAAAGACATACAAAAATAAAGAAGAACATGATGAGCACTCTTTGTTGCCAGAGAAAACCTTCAGTCAGGTGGGAAAAGGTCTACTATGGTTTAGGGGTTACTTTAATTTTAGGTTTTGAAAAATTACTTCTGAGTGGCTTTGATAATTATGGAAGTGAGATGGTAACTTTTTTGGAGATAGAATCTCTATGTTACTTAAAATACCTTATCACTAGGTTTATAAAGAAGAAAATGCTATACATTCATTTATTTAGACATGAAGTTAAAGAGACAGACCCATAATTATGTGTGGAAATAAAACTGACTTCAACAGAAGAGAAGGTAAAAATACTGCTTCTGCTTCTTTTTGTAAAACCTATTCTTGGTGTCTAGTTATCCACATGTACTTGTTCCAAACACCAAATACTCACTACTCCCATACAGCTGACACTTTTGTATCTACTACTGACCATGAACTGCATGGTCCTAATTAGAACTGCAACTGTACAGACAGATGAGGACAAAGGCAGTTACAGATTCTAGGCATTTAGAAACAAACTAACAATCCCCCTAAACTGAGGCTATTGCTTTAAAAGACACTGAAGAAATCCCCTTACTAGAGGCTTTTAATGTTGCACTCTGAGACAATGAATGGCTCAATGAACCATTCCATTCTCATTCAATGGTATTTATTTCAGGGTATTAATGAATATTTAATCTTAGTTCTATTTACCAATATAATAAAACCTGAGGTGATAAAAATAAGAAAATGATAGTTATTATAGCTAGCATAAAATGTTTCATTAACAAATGGGGATTGCAATTCAAGATTGTGGTATTAGAAAGCAGGCTAACACTGCCTACAGAGACAGCTAACACAGCTAATACATTAGACACATAGAGCAAAGGACAACCAGTGTACAATTCACAACCCCAGAGAAGCTAGGAAAAAAATGAGGATCATAAGAGAGACATACATGTACACCTGGAGAAGGGGAAAGGGACAATAGCTCCTGAGTAAATTGGGAGCACTGGGGCGGGGATGGAGCGAGAAGAAAGAGGAGTGGAGAAGGGGACAGGGGAGGAGAACATGAAGGAGCAGGAAGGTCGAGTTGGGGGGAGAATGAGAGAGATGCCTTAATAGACGGAGCCATTACAGGTTTAAAGAGAAATCTGGAAGTAGAGAAATGTCCAGGGATCCACAAGGATGATTCCAACTAAGAGTCTAAGCAATAGTGGAGAGGCTACCTTAAATGCCCTTCCCCTATAATGAAATTGATAACTACCTTAAATGTCATCATAGAGCCTTCAATCAGTAGATTATGGAAGCAGAAGCAGAGATTCAGAGATAAGCACTGAGTGGAACTCCTGGAATCCAGTTGTAGAGAGGAAGGATTGATGAGCAAAGGGGTCAAAACCATGCCGAGAAAACCCACAGGAACAGCTGACCTGAGCAAGTGGGAGCTCATGGATTGACTTTAGTCTGACAGCTTGGCAGGCAGCATAAGACTGAAACAGGCCCCCTGAATGTGGGTGTCAGTTGGGGTGGTCTGGAAAGCCTATGGGGCCTCTGTCAGTGGATCCACTATTTATCCCTAGTGCATGAATGGCTTTGGGAGTCCATTCCCTACTGAGGGATACTCTGTTAGCCTAGACACATAGAGGAGGGCCTAGGTCCTGTCCCAAATGATGCCACAGACTTTGAAAATCCCCCATGGGAGGCCTCACTCTCCCTGAAGAGTGGAAGGAAGGTGGAATGGGGGATTAGTGGGTCAAATGGAATGACAAGAGGGAGAAGGAACTGGGATTGGTATGTAAAATAAGATTGTTTTTGTGGGTTTCTCCAGCCTAGTCTTGACCCCTTTGCTCCTCACTCCTTCCTCTCTGCAACTGGATTCCACGAGTTTGGCTCAGGGTTTAGCTGTGAATGTTTGTTTCTGCTTCGATTAGCTACTAGATATAGACTCTAGGATGAAATATAAAGTAGTAATCAATCTCATTATTGGGGAAAGGCATTTAAGGTAGCCTCTGCACTATTGCTTAGATTGTTAGATGGGGTTATCCTTATAGATTCTGGATATTTCCTTAATGCCAGATTTCTCTTCAAACCTATAATGGCTCTCGTTATTATTGTATCTCTTTTCTTGATCTCCTCTATTCTTTCCTTGTCTCAGTTTTTCTGCTCCCTCATGTCCACTTACCCCCTTCTCTCCTCCTAACTCCCTTTCCCTTCTCCCTATGCTCCCAATTTGCTTGGGAGATCTTTTCTCTTTCCCCTTCTCCAGGGGACCATATATGTCTCTCTTAGGCTTTTCTTCGTTTCCTAGCTTATCTGGAGGTATGGATTATAGGCTGTTAATCCTTTGCTCTATGTCTAAAGTCCATATATGAGTGAGTAGAAAGTTAAATAAACAATTATCAAAAAATAAGATTGTTTTTAATTTAAGTAAAAATAATTTTAGAAAATACAGAGCTCCATTTCCAGTTAAATGTATAGTAAAATAAACACTGATAAGTATGATATTAATGCTTTTTTCCCAAATCAAATATGGTTAAGCTCTTTTAAATACAAGAGCAGTTATAGTGTTTATTCCAATACCTACCTTCAGAAAAGTTAAACTTTCTAGTTCTGTTACTTTGGATCTAAATTCAATCTAATCCTACAGAATCATACTTGTTTGGTGGAGTATGAGTCCCCTGTACGGGTATTTATTTCTTTATTTTAATACTTGGATATTTCTTGTCTTCTGCTCTTTTTGTAAAAGTTTTATTTATTTTTTTTTTTGTGTGCAGTGTTCTGTTTTTATGCCAGAAGATCTCATTATAGATGGTTGTGAGCCACAATGTGGTTGCTGGGAATTGAACTCAGGACATCTGGAAGAGCAGCCAGTGCTCTGAACTTCTGAGCCAGTGTTCAGGTAGTTCTAGTGCTTTTTTCATCTGTGCTTTCTACTACTTACTTAAGATTTACCAGTTCAGACATGGATGATGCCTGCCTATCCCGGATTCATAGTCTTCCTTCATGCCGGAAATCTAATTCTATCTCTGAATTATATCCTGAGATTGAGAAATGTTGAAATATTTTCATGAGTAGAAATGTACCAGGCCTGCATGCAGGCACAAATCTGAAGGGTAGAATAAAATAATCCTCACAAAAGAGTAGATTTGACCCTAATTCTGATGAATTTGTTATGAAAGGGTTAATGTAGTTCATATGGCTTCCATGAGACATAGTTAGGAAAAAAATTAAAAAGCCTAATATAAACTAGAAGAGTTTTTGAAACTATATTCTGATTTTATTTCCTTCGAGGAAACCATCTTGAAAAATTAATTTTAGAGGCTATTAGAGACTGTATTTTATGTAAAATGCCTTAGTTGTTGATGAGATGGGGTTTGTTTTTCAGTTCATCAGCAAAATGACACTTTGATAAATCACAGATTGTGCAGTGCCTGAAGAGGCACAATATGATGATTTCCAGCACAATGTGCTATCAAGAGTCAAATGAAGCAGTGTTCTAGACCATACCCGGGCTGGTGAGGCAATGGCGCCCTGTGATGCTAAGAGTGCTGCTAGGCAAGTTGCCAATTCTAAAAATTTGTTTGTTCTTGGATCCACTTCAGAGAGTATCTTTCTATCAATCACTTGAATATGCATTTGATTTAGATCCATTGCTTATAAACTGTTAATTAATCAGATGTAACATGAACAGCTAGGGCAACTCTTTGAAAGAGAATCACCCATGGTTTTGTTTGTATTGTTTTATTATTTTCTGCCTGTTTAATTCAGATTGATACTTTGGTTTAATTCCATTGAGTGGCAGTGAAAACATGCTCACTAGTACCTTCACACCTTTGCTTGCAAAGCTTTATACTATCCAGTTCCACATTTAATCTTGCAATTGAACTTTTGGCCACATCATAGGCAGACCATAAGGAAAGATATCTACTTTTACTTCAAATTTCCCTTCCTGACACTCAGTTTCTCTTCATTTAATATGTGTAACACAGTATTTTGTCCAATGGCACTAGATAAAATATAAATTCTATCATTGGAAGTAAATTCTAAAGTAATTATTGAACCAATTTCACTTTTTAATTTTCTTTTGACTCATAAGAGGAACATTATGTTGTCCACATACTTATTCAGGCAGATTCTAGATCTCAATGGGTATGATTATCCAACACTTATGGTAAAGATGAAAAAGCAAATGATGAATTCAGAACATAGTATGAAACATTCAACTGAGTTGTCACTGTATGGCTGTGAGTGAGTTCTAAGTGGTGCCAAATAACCATGTTGATTATAATTTTCACCCTTTAAATATTGCTGTTGCACTGTGGAGATGGGTCCAAAAGAGGCTGATCTCATTTGCTCATGCTGGTTTCTTCTGGTCTTCTGGCCAGTGGGACAAAACCTATTTTCAAGGCTGACCTCATCGTTTCTGGCTGCTGAGTAGACTTTGCACTTCAGTTGATGAGGGCATATGAGAAATGAACCAGATAAATTGCTTGATTAGAATCTTCATGAACCATAACTAATGAGAGGGACACACATTTACTTGTGAATTAAGAATCAAATACATCTTTGTGGGGCTAGTGCTACATACTGACATCCTCCCTACTGTGTGTGGCTTATACCAATTGGCAACCCTAGGCTAATTTCATGTTTCAGAATTTTTACAACACTGTTTGATGTTTGCAGATTTATAACACCTGTTTTGAAAATCTTATGGTCACATATAAATGGCACTCTGGATAGGGGACCACTAGCTTTCCTCTCAACAAATGAGTCAATCCATCCTATCACCCAACTATTCTTTTTTCATTTGAATTAACTTCTATGATTAAAACAAATAAAGATACAAACAAACAAATAAATAAATGCTTAAAATAGTATATGGAGTAAAAATGGATTCTATACCTTGTTTACAGGTATATTTATATTCAGCTAAAAAGGAATAATCTTGTATTCTTTGTATTATGTAAAACATAACATACAATATTATAGTTCCTGTGTCTGTTTTGTGTGTGTATTTGTCTAAATGGATACTTTTCAGGGAGATAGACTGAAATATAATAGTTCTCAAGTATAAACTTACAATTAAAATTTATTTAAAAATTATCAAAAATTTTAAAAATGAAAATGTTTATATGTCATAAGACATTGAAATTGATGTTAACTCATTTTGAGGATATGAGTATGGTTTATTTTTCTTAGTAATATAAACAGTAATGTTTGATATACATATAAATGATCATTATTAATTTAATAAAGTATATAGATCTCCACAAAACATCTATTAATATGAAGTCCATTAAATAAACAGATGGCAGATATTGAAGTTCCTGTAATTTCCCAGAGCCAGATATACAATATAACTTGAAGTAGAAAATATACAAATCCAACTCCTCAGATCATACTTTACAGTATAATTTAATACTTATGAATACCTATAAAGGCTTAACTGATCAAACTAGTGACTATCATGGCATGCTATGTGATTTTTCAGCCAAGTACTCAGGATTATGACTCTATTCCTTGCCAAAGAATATGCTGTTCTATTCATTGACACTGAATTACCCTTTTCTCTGGCAATGCTATATGAGATATGATGTAGTCACTTCTGGAGAGACCCTGAAAACTCCATATAGTGAGAATTTCAAAACTTAGTTTTTACATGTGTTTTGTGAAGGTGGCATGCACAAGTTAGGGTGTGCATATGATGTTCCGATGATAACCTAGGAGGTCTGCCTTCTCCTAGCATCACATATGCTCTGATTATTGAACTGAGGGAGTTGAGCTTGGTGGAAGGAAGCTCTACTGACAGAGCATCTTGCTGGAATTTACTAACATTCTTCCTGTATGCTAAACTTTTTGTGGGGGAACTTTTGCATGATGTTCCAAAAAAAGGGGCACAAATTGGTAATAATATATTTGTATGATTGTTAATTTTACCAATATTGTCATAATTCTTTGCAATCCTTACTGCTATCTAGTTTATCCATTCCTTTTGGTTGCTATTTTAAACTTTTCCAACTCTCCTCAAATGTCCAACCCATCATCAAGTTCCAGGATTCGCTCCAGGAATCCAGCTGAAGAGAGGCAGGGAAGACTATATACATGAACAAGGGGGGCCAAGATCATGCAGGAGAAATCTACAGAGACAGCTGAACCAAACTCATGGGAAGTCAAGAATTCTAGACTGTCAGCCTCTATTGGGCCGAACTAGGCCTCCTGCATGCGGGGGACAATTGTGTGGTTGGGCCTCTCTGAGGGGCCCCTGACCACAGGACCAGTGTCTATCCCTGGTGCATGAGCTAGCTTGTTGTAGCCCATTCCCTAGGATGGAAAGCCATAATCAGCCTTAATACAGGAGGGAGGTAGTTGGTACTGCTTACGTATCAAATTTCCCTACACCATGCACCTGGCCTTGCTTTCACACTGGATTTAGATACCTATACATTTAGAGATGTAGCCATTGTTCAGGAATCATACCTGAATTCTTGGAAACATTAGAAGCTGTTGGAATCTTCTCTTTCAGAGCATGTTTTCTTTTTTGTTGTTGTTGTCGTCTAGAGTATCACTCTCTCTATGCCTGCCTCATTTTCCTCTCGGCCCTCCTTAATTTTTTCTTTGAATGCTTCTTTAATTTTTTTTTTATCTCTATAAAATACTGGTGACTTTCAAGGTACTATTCTACATGTTTCACTTTAACAATTTCTTAGTTCAATCCACTAAACTTTTACTAACTACTTCCACCTCCAAAGTTCCTAGGAATGATGTTACAGCTGGTAGCACTCAAATATCCTTCCCAAGCCCAAATTCGTTTCCTGGATTTCTGTCTAAATTCCCAGATGCTTATTGACACTTCCTGTGATCATTTCACAGGTGTTATGAGCTGAATATCTTGAAATTTATGCCTATGATGTTTTCCCTCACTTTCCCATACTTAATTTTTATTTTGCACTCTCTCTTTCAGAAATGCTTTCTCATCTACCTGGGCACCTCTTCAGCTAGAAAGTGATGAGATCACTTATGCTCAACTGCCAGATTGTTTTCTGGATATTTCTATTCAATTGTATAGCTACTACCTAGGTCCAAGAAAATGATATCATAATTCTGAATGATGAATATTTCTTCTGAAGTGGACTTTCCTTAATAAATTTCTTCTACTAATTAATTCCCCACAGTGGACCTATGAATACAGTGTAATAATACATCCCTGTAAAAATTTCCAAGCCTTCTTACTGTTCTCTTGATAAAAGTTCAGACTTCCCAGCACGGGTCAGCCTCAGCATACTCACAAGCTTCATCATGAAACACCATCATTGAATTCTCTGATGTTGGAGAGCACTACCTTCACCTTTCTCCACTATATTTCTCCCCAGGAATTATTCTTCCGGTTTTAAATTATCCACCACCTTCTCAGAAAGCCTACTCTAGAGTCTTTGATTAAAGGATTCTATAGAACATTCTATAGAACTATGACTAAAAGAGCTGTGTATTTCTGTTACTTTAACACCACTGTGCTTCTTTCTCCTTTGTGTTTTATGTAGGCACTAGTAACAAACTCCACAGATCTGTTTCTTAAAACTGAACAAACAGGTTATATTCCACCCTCTTCCATGAGAATTCTAAACCGAACAAAGCAGCTGCTTCCTTCTGGAATGTGAGCGATAGTCTCACATTTGCGATGCCTAAGAGCCACCTTCTTTAGTGTGTGTGTCATCTCTTTCTGTCCAAAGATAGCACTATAGAAACCTTAATATTTTTTCTCTACTGTTTGCTTTCCCAGTCACATTAGTCTTCTTAGACTGATGGTTATTTTTTTATTTACCTCCATTTCTCTTTATGAATGCTTGTGATTTCATTAGAATCACTCCAAATCAACACCAGCCTCTGCACCTCCTTATAGGTCCATAGTTTCCATTATTTTAGATGCAATTGTCTTGGAGAAGGGAATTATATTGCCTGTCATAGTTGTTTAATATTAGTTTTTCTCATTTTTCATCAATTTTCTTTCTGTTGAAGTCTCTTCTATGTTGCTATTGACCTTCTTAGGGAAGTGAGGCCATATTGCTGAAGTTGTGTGCCTCTGAAGTGGTCTGAAGGAAAACAGAAAGGAATCCACTGTCCTTGAAGCTTTTGGCAGCACAGTTGACATATACGAGCCAATCTTCCTCTCTGTTGCAGTGGATCTTGTTAGCAAGCCTCTTTCTTGTAGAGTTCTTAGATTTAGCTCAGACATTACTCCATTATGTATTATAGAATTGATCTCCAGTGCTTCTTCAGTAGTCTCCACACAGTGACCACATTTTGGTAATACTTTTCCCTTGTAGGAGAAGAGTAATATAGAATAGTTCGCTTTTATTGAGAACTATAATTAGGGACTCACTCCCTAATACAAAAATAAAAAAATTAATTAAATATTATTTATGTCAGTGGGTGGCTTCAGAATCACAGGATTCTAGCTACCTATTGAAATTGTCTCTTCAACTTAGCTCCTTACTTTGGAGTATATTCTATAGTTAATTGACTATTAGGTGGTATGTGACAATGTATTCATGTCAACCATTTTTACTCAGGTGGTAGTTAATATTTCCTGCAACATATAAAGAGAAAATAAAAGCCAAGGCATGTTAAAACTTACTAAAGGCTCTAATCTTGTGGACTAGCAGACCTGATATTTAAGACAAAGGAATCAAAGCACAGAGCCCATGTCTCTTCATGCTGTAAAATTCCATCCACTTCTTTCTTGTTTGTAATCATAATCACTATAGAAATACTTCCATCCCTGTACTAACCTAGCTCTTGATTTTAAATTTCAGTGCAAGATGTTGTGGTGTTCTAGATGCTGTGCAATGGATGTGGCATAGTGGTGGACATTGGTCAACTCAAGGACGATTATACACAAGCAAATCAAAACCAAATTTGGAGGAAAAGGAGACACTATAATATCAACTATTATTGGTAATCATATGCTAAAAATTGATATAACATCACAAATATTCAGCAGATGGATTTAGGTAAATTAATCTTCAATTATAATCAACCATCATTCCATGGTTATTATTGACATTAGGTCAAAGTTAATTTTTACTTAATTTTAAGCACCTTTTCACAGTTGCTCATAGGGCTGTGTTTAAATACTACTTGAAGCATGTTGATATTTATAAGAGGAAGCTGTTGTAGATGACGCTGTCCACCGTATATTCTACCTTCCTAAACTCCCTTTCTTCTGTGTAGTAGGTTTTATCTTAAAATCAGATTCTTGCTTTTTCTAGCTTTGCCTTGTGGTCTTGAGGAATGCCTAGAAATCATCACCTAGAAGACTAAGGCTGGGTCTTTGGATGTTCAGTGTTAACACCTGGAGGGTCAATGCATGCTTCCTGCCTGTTCTAGGAATAGAGCTAGCTTTCTTGTACCACAATCATTCGCATTCTTTTGTGGTTTATGCATGGTTCTTGATGCTAATAGGGAAGAGCTGACTATATGCTCCTCTGAACAGTTTACTTACCAGAAACATTTGGCAGTAAGAGTTTACAACTTACCAGTTCTCTCTAAAGCTGAGACTGGCATTTGTTGCCAGTGTTGCCACATTTCAATATCATCTTTAACACTTACATATTGTTTTATACATTGCATATTTTACCTTATCTGTAATGTAATTATTGCCTTTTCACATACTTTCAGCAATTTAAAATTGAATCAGTATTAAAGTACTTATGTAGTGTTGGAAATACAACATTAAAACACAACATCCTACTGTGTTGCATAAAGCTTTGTATATTACCTCAAAAAAAGCTGGTAAAATGAAGTTAGATATGATTTAAAAAATAAGTAACTTGAATGATACAAACTTTGTATTCCTTATACAAATTGGATATTTTATTATTTGATTATCAGTCAATAGTGTGTATTGCATTTATAGTTGTATGATGTTTGCATCACTTATTGAGGTTTGTACATCAGAAAAAATACAATTAAAAAAAAAGCATAATATTGGTTGGCCCTGATCATGCAGCTCCTGTGTCCTGTCCCCATCGAGAGCACCCTTGGAGCTCTGATACACCCCCACCCATCGCCACCACGAGCCTGCCCGCCCTACCCTGTACCCTACCCTGCCCACGGTTCTGCCACTCTGGTTGAGCACCGGGACAGAGGGTGGAGCCAACAGTTCACCCTACTTCAGAGACTTCTCAGAGCAACTCTGAATAAAGGAGACCTACCTATCCTTGTAGGACCACCCATAATTTCCACCTGCTTGGTCTCTTACCCCACCAGCAGTCCTATGCTGGAGTCCCAGGCCCCTCCCAGAGATCCGCTTATCTCTGCGGATCCACTCTGAGTTCCTGCCTGCAAGATCCTGGAACCCCAAATCCGTGCCTCTGCTAAAAAAGAGGCCTCAGCAGGAGAGTTCCAGTTTCCAGTGAGATCGGACTATCCTGCAAAACTTTACTAAGTTTCAGCTCAGCCGTTGTCTTGTTCTGCCAGCCATTGGCTAGAGCCATTGGCTCCGTGGCATCTACTACTGGATCCTCAGCCCTGACCCCATTCTTGGGTTCCTCTCTGCGGAGAGACCTCCTAGAGAGCTTGGACCACATAGAGATACAGATATTGAATCTCTGACCCACATAAGCCCACCGGGGAAGTACCATAGAGAGAAGGGGAGATCCCCACCAACACCTACTGGAAGAATCTATTGGAAGAAGACAATACAAGAAAACACCTAACAACAGAAAGACAAGCATGACACCACCAGGATCTAGGGAAACTACCAACTAGCAAGGGACACAACAACAAAGCAGAGGAAGCAGAAGGGAACGACTTAAAAATTACCATCATAAAAATGATAGAGGCCCTCAAAGAAGATGTGAGAAAATCCCTTAAAGAAATGGAGGAACAAACAAACAAAAAAGTGGAAGAAATAAACAAATTCCTTAAGGAAAGTATAGAAAGCCAAGAAAAAACAAATAGGCAGGTGAAGGAAATGGTTCAAGACTTGAAAACTGAAATAGAGAAAATAAAGGCAACACAAACCGAAGGAAGGCTGGAAATAGAAAAAGTGGGCAAAAAATCGGGAACTATAAACACAAGCATAACCAACAGAATTCAAGAGATGGAAGAGAAAATATCAGGCACAGAGATAAACTAGAAGAAATAGATTCATCAACTAAAGAAAATCATAAATCCAACAAATCCTTAACACAAAACATCCAGGAAATGTGGGACACCATGCAAAGGCCAAACCTAAGAATAATAGGCATAGAGGAAGGTGAGGAAGCCCAGCTCAAAGTTGCCGAAAACATATTCAACAAAATCATCGAGGAAAACTTTCCAAATCTGAAGAAGGACATGCCCATGAAAGTACAAGAAGCATACCAAACCCCAAGCAGGCTGGACCAAAGAAAAAAGACGCCTCGACATATAATAATTAAAACACCTAGCATACAGAATAAAGAAAGAATATTAAGAGCAGCTAAGGAAAAAGGACAGGTAACATATAAAGGCAGACCTATCAAAATTACACCTGACTTCTCCATGGAAACCCTCAAGGCCAGAAGGTCCTGGATAGATGTTCTAAAAGTAATCAGAGAACACAGATGCCAGCCTAGGCTACTATATCCAGCAAAACTCTCAATCACTGTAGATGGAGAAAACCAAATATTTAATGACAAACCAGATTTTCCCAATATGTATCTATAAATCCAGCCCTACAGAAAGTATTGGAAGGAAAACTCCAACCCAAGGAAGGGAGCTACGCCCACAAAAATGTAGGCAACAGATAATCCAACTACACCAGAAACCAAGGGTAAAGCAGAACTAGTATATTCACAACACCACTGCCAACAACAAGCATCAACAATCAATGGTCCTTACCATCAACATTAATGGTCTTAACTCACCAATAAAAAGACAGGCTAACATAATGGATACGAAGACAGAATCCTTCCTTCTGCTGCATACAAAAAGCACATCTAAGCTTTTTGTCAAAGATAGACATTACCTCAGGGTAAAGGGTTGGGAAAAGATTTTCCAATCAAATGGAAATAAGAATCAAGCAGGCATAGCTATCCTAATATCTAACAAGTTAAACTTCAAACCAAAATTAATCAAAAGAGATCAAGACGGTCATTTCATATTCATCGCAAGAGAAATCCATCAACACAAATTCTCAGTTCTGAACATCTATGCCCGTAATACAAAGTCATCCACATTCGTAAAAGAAGCACTACTAAAACTCAAAGCTCATATAAAACCCCAAACACTTACAGTGGGAGACTTCAATACACCACTCTCAACACTAGGCAGGACCACAAATCAGAAACTCAACAAAGAAATAAAAGAACTAACAGAAGTTATGTCTCAACTGGGGTCAACAGACATCTATAGAACATTGCATCCAAACACAAAAGAACCTTCTTCTCTGCTCCACATGGAACCATCTCTAAAATCGACCACATACTAGGTGGCATAACAAACCTCAACAGATACAAGAGAATAGGAATAGTCCCCTGTATCTTATCGGACCACCATGCTTTAAAATTGGAATTCAACAACAACACAAATAGCAGAAAATCTGCAAACTCATGGAAACTGAACAATGTGCAATTGCAACACTCCTGGATCAAAGAAGAAATAAAGAAAGAAATTAAGGAATTTCTAATATTCAACGAGAATGAGGACACAACATACCCAAACTTATGGGACACCTTGAAAGCAGTGCTATGAGGGAAGTTCATTGCACTAAGTTCCCATTTGAAGAAAACATAGGATAGTCACATAAGAGAATTAAAGGACAACTGAAAGCCTTAGAACAGACAGTAGGAGTAGATGCTAGGAAATAATCAACTTGAGGGCTGAAATCAACAAAATAGAAACCAGAAAAACAATACAAAAAAATCAATGCAAGGAAAAGTTGGTTTTTTTGAGAAAATCAACAAGATAGCCAAATTAACGAAAAAGCAGAGAGAGAACATGCAAATTAACAAAATCAGAACTGAAAAGTGGAACATAACAACAGACACAGAGGAAATCCAGACAATTTTCAGGTCATACTTTGAAAATCTGTGTTCCACAAAAATTGAAAATTCAAAGGAAATGGAAAAATTTCTGGATACCTATCACTTACCAAAATTAAATCAAGAACAGACAAACAACTTAAATAGACCTATAACTTGTAATGAAATAGAAGCAGTCATCGAAAGCCTTCCAACCAAAAAAAGTCCAAGCCAGATGGATACAATGCAGAATTCTACCAGACATTCAAGGAAGAACTAATTACCACTACTCCTCAAACTGTTCCACAAGATAGAAACAGAAGGATCATTGCCAAACTCTTTTTATGAGGCCACAAGAACTTAGTTCCCAAGCCTCACAAATACACATCTAAGAAAGAAAACTACAGACCAATATCCCTGATGAACATCGATGCAAAAATACTCAACAAAATACTGGCAAACCGAATTCAAGAATACATCAGAGAAATCATCCACCATGACCAAGTAGGCTTCATCCCTGGAATGCAGGGATGGTTTAACATAAGAAAATCTATCAACGTGATCCACCATATAAACAAACAGAAAGAAAAACCATATGATTATCTCCCTAGATGCAGAAAAAGCCTTTGACAAAATTCAACACCCTTTCATGATAAAGGTCTTGGTGATGTCAGGGATAACAGGAACATACCTAAACATAATAACAGCAATATATAGCAAATCAACTGCCAACATCAAACTGAATGGGGAGAAATTTAAGCCAGTTCCTCTAAAATCAGGAACAAGACAAGGCTGCCTTCTCTCTCCATATCTCTTCAATATCTTACTAGAAGTTCTAGCTAATGCTATAAGACAACAAAAGGAGATCAAGAGGATCCAAACAGGAAAGAAAGAAGTCAAACTGTCTCTACTTGCAGATGATATGATAGTTTACATAAGCGATCCAATAAACTCTACCAGGGAACCCCTACAGATGATAAACACCTTCAGCAAACTAGCAGGATACAAGATAAACTGAAAAAAATCAGTAGCCCTACTTTTTTCAGAAGACAAAGAGACAGAGAAAGAAATCAGAGAAACATCACCCTTTACAATAGCCACAAGCAACATAAAGTATCTTAGTGTAACGCTTACCAAACAAGTAAAATACCTATATAATAAGAACTTTGTGGCTCTAAAGAAAGAAATTAAAGAAGATACCAGAAAATGGAAAGATCTCCCATGCTCTTGGATAGGTAGGATAAACATAATAAAAATGGCAATATTGCCAAAAGCAATCTACAGATTCATTGCAATCCCCATTAAAATACCACCACAATTCTTCACCGACATTGAAAGGATAATAATCAACTTTATATGGAAAAACAAAAGATCCAGGATAGCCAAAACAACCCTATACAATAAAAGAACTTCAGGAGGCATCACCATTCCTGACTTTAAGCTCTACTACAGAGCTATAGTTCTGAAAACAGCCTCGTATTGGCATAAAAATAGACAGGGAGACCAATGGAATCGAATTGAAAATCCTGATACTAACCCCCACACCTATGAACACCTGATTTTTCACAAAACAGCTAAAATTATACAATGCGGTGAGGACAGCATCTTCAACAAATGGTGCTGGCACAATTGGATGAGGGTGAGTAGAAGACTGCAGACAGACCCATGTCTGTCACCATGCAGAAAACTCAAGTCCAAATGGATCAAAGACCTCAACATCAATCCAGCCACACTGAACCTCTTAGAAGAGAAAGTAGCAAGTACCTTTGAACAAATTGGTATAGGAGAATGCTTCCTGAACATAACTCCAGAGGCACAGACACTGAGAGAAACAATTAATAAATGGGACCTCTTCAAACTTAGAAGCTTCTGTAAGGCAAAGGACACAGTAGACAAGACCAAACGGAAGCCCACAGAATGGGAAAAGATTTTCACCAATCCTATATCTGACAAAGGGCTGATCTCCAAAATATACAAAGTACTCAAGAAACTAGTCAACAAAACACCAAATAACCCTATTTAAAAATGGGGTACAGAACTGAAGAAAGAATTCTCAGTAGAGGAAATCAAACAGGCTGAAAGACACTTAAGAAAATGCTCCACATCCTTAGCTATCAGGGAAATGCAAATCAAAACAACTTTTAGATACCATCTTACCCCTGCCAGAATAGCTAAAATTAGAAATACCAATGGTGATTCATGTTGGAGAGAATATGGCGAAAGGGAACACACTCTTCCACTACTGGTGGGAGTGCAAACTCATACAGCCATTTTGGAGATCAGTATGGCAGTTTCTCAGGAAAATTGCAATTAGTTTACCACAGGACCTGACAATCCCCCTCTTAGGCATATACCCAAAGGATTCACATCCATGCAACAAAGACATCTATTCAACTGTGTTCATAGCAGCACTATTTGTAATAGCAAGAACCTGGAAGCAACCTAGATGCCCCTCAATTGAAGAATGGTTAATGAAGATGTGGCACATCTACACAATGGAATACTACTCTGCAGAAAAAAAATAATGGTATCTTGAAATTCACAGGCAAGTGGATGGCACTTGAAGAAACCATCCTGAATGAGGTACCCCAGTCACAAAAAGAGGAACACAGTATGTACTCACTCATATATGGATTTTAGACCTAGATCAAAGGATCACCAGCCTATAATTCACACCACCAGAGGAACTAGGATACAAGGTGTATTCTAAGAGATTCATATAAAGTCCCTCACAGAACTGGGAAGGGACAAGTCGCCCAGAGCTCAGGAGAAGTGGGGGGGGGGGACAGCGAATGGAGACAGAAGTAGGAGAAAACGAGGGGGAGGAAAGGAAAACATGAGGACCAGTATGATTGAGCCTGGTTAGGAATAGAAGACATGAAAGAGAGAGTGAAAGAGAGTCTGAGAGAGAGAGAGCATAGAAGAGGGAGCAAGTATTGGTTTGAAGATGAAATTGAACACAAGGAAAGGTCTAGAGAACTACAAGACTGCTGCCAACTAACAATTTGAGCTTCCGTGGAAAGGCTACCATAAATGCCCTTCTTGGAGAGTGAGATCAACAACTAACTTATCCATGGAAACCTCAACTAATGCCTGTTGGAAACAGGAACAAACACCCATACATAAACACTGAGTCGAATTAGAACCCAGATGCAGATGGAGAGGACAATTCTAGGTGGCAGAAACACATAGAGACAGCTTACCTGAACAAGGAGGAGCTAACGGGCCACCAGACTGATAGCTGGGAAGCCAACATGGGACTGACTCAGGCCCCACTGAATATGGGTCTCAGCCAGAAGGACTGAGCAGTCTAAGGGACCTCAGACAGTGTGGCCAGAATGTATCCTTGGTGCACAAAAGGACTTTGCGAACACATCCCCCATGGAGGGATAACAGCCTTAATCTATAGACAGGAGAGAAGCCCTTGTCCCTACTTCACATGTCCTGTCAGACCTACATGACCCTAACTGGATGGCATTCCCCTACATATGGAATTGGGGTGGGGGAATGGGAGGGGAGGGTGGTTAGAGTGCATGTGAGAGGGCAGAGAGGGTAAAAGGGAGTGAAGGAGGGAGGGAGGAAGAGACTTATAGAGGGAGGGAGGGAGAGAGAACTGGGATCAACATGTAAAATAATAAATTAAATTAAAAAAAATGCTTTGACTCCAAAATTTATGTTCAAGGACAAGTTACTCGTGAAAAGGATTTCTATTTTTGTTTCCACAGAAAATGAAAAGATGCGGATTCCTTCCAGACTATTGTGGTTTGGTCAAGCTAGACCACCTGAAACAGAGTACCAGGTGATCCTACATTCAAAAACAGCTAGACAAAGCAGTCTTACAGACTACAGCCAGGATTTCTGCATCTTCTTCGAATCCCCCATGACAGATCCCCTGACTAGCAGGAAGTAGTTTGGAATGAACAATGCCAAATTCCCAAATAATGTCTATAAATGTTTGTTTTCATTTAAATAGACTTGGTTATATAAAATAAATAAAAAAAGAAAAAGAAAAAAAAGCATAATATTCCATGTTCAAGGTTTCAATTTTCTGAGAGAAAAATAAGAATATATTCATTTTAAGATTTAGTTGAACACAACTCAATTATTTATCCAGTAAAACAATTTAAATGCTACTATTTTAAATTTAATTTAAATTTGAAATGGTGTTTTTAGTTTTTATTTGTTTATTTTTCTGTTTTTATGGATTTTTTAGGCAGGTAGCCTGAAAATTAATGCTGCCCTTTGTCTCACTGCAACAAAAATCGATTTATTAAATTAGACATGTGCTCTTTCAAGAAATTCTATTTATTTAGAATACATAGTTCTGTGATAAAGATTACTTTTAGGTATTATGAAATATGAATACAAATCATTTTCAGTGGATACCAATATAGCTAGAATCATACTGGCCTTAACTGAAGATCATCAATTCATCTAATACACAGTTTTCTTAGCAAATTAAATAGAGCCTTGTTTCTATTTCATCTTCTGACATCCAAAACTTTTGTGGTACTTTTGAAGTATTATTTCACTTTATATGACTCAAAAATGTCACAAATAATACATGTAAAATCACAGTACAGATATCGTTATCTCCCTTGATTTCAAATGAACTCTAGGTTATATTAAGTTCCTCAGTTTGGTCTATGACAATTGGAAGAGGACTTTTGCATTTTCCATGCTCTTGAGTCTTTTGGAAAGAAAATATATATTCCCAGATTATAGTCTGTGTATATTTCCTTTATTTACCATAATACAACCAGAAACAAATATGAGATATTTCTACATACCATTTCCAATTAAGACAGATGGGATAATCCTTTACATTAAAAAACCATGACTCAGAAATACAATGACTAAAAACCTTGCCTACCTCTGCAAAATTAAAAGGAGATTGCTCTGTTTTTATTTGTAGAGGAGAAAGGTTCACAACTTAGTGTGGCTTTCAGAACATCACACTAGACACATATGATAAGTTATGGGTAGTCAGAGGATCAGAGCCTAAGCATTCCCAGATCTAGAGACTCCAAAACCACAGAAGCATTGATCACAGAAACACAACTTTGCAGTGAGCTTACACATTTCTCATTACACAGACAGCTGTGGGTAGAACTCCTGATCTTGAGGTCCATCACATTTGATGTTTCTTCCAGAATGTAACAGAGGTTAGATTTATTATTGTTTGACAAGTACTGTCAGAGTTTTCATTGTTTAAAAGATTAGTTGTATTTATTCATATGTGCCTGTGTGATAGTATGGAAGTACAAAAGTGTACCTGTGGGTGTCTTGGCTTGTGTATGTTCCAGGAGACTAGAAAATATGTAGTGTTCTCACCTATCACCCTTTGTCTTCAAACATTAAGGCTGGTTCTTTTCCTGATCATGGGTCTTGAGTTTTCAGTTACCGAAATAACTGTCAAGATCCAATTGATATCAGACCCTCCCTTAGAATAAGAGTTACAGGTGTTTGCAGAGAGCCATGCTTATTTATTCAGGTGCTAGAATCTAAACCTGGGTCCTCATCACTTTGGAGCGTGTGATATTAACAGCTGAGATGCCTCTTGCCTCTCATTTTACATTTAATTAAAAAATTCCCTATGTGTCAATTATGGCAGATTAAGAACATGCAAATTGCTAGGCATGGCATCTACACCTTTATTGTGAGCACTTGGAAGGCAGTAGCAGATTAATCTCTCTGAGTTCAAAGCCAACCTAGTCTACAGAGCAAGTACCATAATATCCAGGGCTAGTACACTTGGAAACATTGTCTTGAAAATAAAACAAAGAGTACATACAAATTTTTAGAAAACTATTTAAGGTTTTGTAAATTAAACGATGCTTATTTATTCAAGTAATCAAAATAAAAAGTATATCAGTAGTTGAATATATTAAATTATGTCAAGAAATGCCTAGTAGTGTCATAAAATCAATTTTAGGTCGTAGTGTTTAGATATCTCAGAATAGTCTTACTTTGAACTCCTATTTTCTTAAATTCACACCTAGATTTTCATTAGTATTTTTGTTCAAAATTATTCTGAAGGGTGTTGAGAATTTTTATATCAGAGTGCATTGTTGCAGCACTGAACTCACAGAAGCAAAAGAAAGACGCTACTGTAATTTTAGGGTAAAAGTTCTTAAAGGAACCTTCAATTTCCTTGCTTTTTACTCTGTTAATCCTAAATGATGTCAGTCAGTTGAATGTAATAGCTGTGAGTGGTAGCTGGAACTACTGTGGTCAGTTCCAAATTATAGTATTGATTAATTGATTGTCTCTTCCAGTTGTGAATCGTATTAGTGCTGGCTCAGGCAGCTTGGCTTATGGCCAAAGCTTAATTGTCAATGGGAGGCTACAGGCAGCTTTACTGCTTCACTGTTGTGGTTAGGTGGGTATTAAGAAACAAAAAGCTTTGGAAAAATGTTGTGACAAAAGGGAGTTTAGTAAATTTAGTAAATATGTAGTTACTGATTGATCTAACAAACAATAGCTAGTAGCAAGAAAGCTTAGGAATTTGTCATTTTTCAGTAACAGAATTCCAATGCAGTTTAAAAATAAATGAGTATGGGAGAAAAAGGAAGTGATACAGTGTGGGACCTTGAATGATGATGAGCCTACATCAGAGATAAAGAGTTAGTTTATTCAGATCACAGGTGTGAAGACTTTAGTACTTTCCAGGTAATTGTAATTTAAAGTAGGTTAAGGGCTCTTGTCTTGCAGGGAAAGAACTGTCCAAGAAGGCTGGGGCACTGAAATCATCTTAGAAAAATATAAAAAATTCCAAGTTTAAAGCAGAAGCAAAGGTACTGGTTTCTTGTTAACTTTCTGCTGTAATGAGGGCCATAGAATGGATGGGTGTGTTTATCGTTGATTCTTGCAGAATGGAAAATCTAAATGGGGCATTGAGAGGTTAATAACTTTCACAGATCTATAACTTTGTGTTTGTTTGCTGCCAGATCAATTCCCTTTCCCTACAAGCAAAAAAACTGGTATGAAATTGAGTTACTCTCATTACAAAATTACATTCACATTAAAATATTGATAATGCTTATTGGCCTTTCTAATATGAACAAAATTATACCTAATTTCACAGGGACTTAGAGATAAAACCCCCATTTAGCAATTAAATTCTGGAGATTTGGCTAGTGTGTATAATAAATTAAAAAATGATTTAAGGGTTCTTAAGATACAAAATGTTAAAAATCAATTGCTTAAACATGACTGATAAAATGATGATTTCAAGAAACAGTAGTATATAAAGCACTTGCATAGTGAAATATCTAGGTAGACATTAGGATTTTTTTTTTCAGTATCTGCTATAAAAGATACTACAACAAGTATAAGGATGGAAAAATTTAGCCTAATTTTCCCTAGACTCTGCGCCCAGCAGTGAGTAGGGGAATGGTCATTCTTGACTGTTTACCACAGGGCAGTTTAGGGACAGCACCTGTGAGTGAATGAGAACAGGAAATGAGCCATGCCACACTACCCAGAAGCCCTAGGGAAAGCAGACTTCCTGGTCTAAGTGTGGGCTTAGATAGTTCAAATTGATTGGTCCGCACTGGATGCTATGAGGTAATTGGTTTGTGATTCGCAGGCTTTGTTGTAACTCTATAAAAGCTGTCTGAACCCTGTACCCAGGGTTCCCAGTCCTCTACCCCAGTGCAATGGAATATAAAAGACCTCATGCTTTTGCATCAAGACAGCTTCTCGTGAGTGATTTTGGGGGGCCATCTTTCCTGAGTCAGGGCATGAGGGTTCGTGCCCTACGTGGGTTTTTCACAAGTAGATGTATTGATTAGGAAACCTTCTCTTCCACAAGTAGTACTAAGGCAAAGTGTTAATTGATTTTATTTGTATGAACATCATTAAGAGAAGGAATGATGTAAAAGCTTCTTGGCATACATCTTATTAAGAAAATTCCAGAAGATATAAATGTACTTTTATTAAGGCTGCATCAAAGTAAAATTAGAATTGAGAACACTTATATTTAACAAATAGTATTATAAACTAGACTAAACTAGATAGATGCCAAGAGTACTGACTGGTAGTTAAAACCAGTAGCAAGGTCTGTGCATTTAGGGCAACTTGCTGAGCAAGTTGTAATTAAGTCAACATATAAGGTGGCTTATGTATATCCAGTATATCATCAATTTGAAAAGAGAAATTTATACTTTAGTGGATTTAAATAAGTCCTTAGATCTTAACTTGGAATATAAAACTTAGTTTGTAGATGCTCCAGCATAGGTCCCAAATGTAATCCTCAGCATGCAGTATAGATAATATGCACAATGTATATGATCCATAAACAGTTTTGAAAGAAGCAATGGTATGAACATGGACTGTAAATCAACTTACTGCTGGTGACAAAAATAATTATCAGATATTTTATTTCCCTAAAGAGACATAGAAAAGAAGCTTCTGTCAGGCCCTACCGTATATCCATCTACCCACAGGTCCATTTATGTCACATCTATCACCACAATCAGCATCCAGCCTTCTTTTTTCCTCTTCTAGGATCTATCCTGATGAGTACCTCAACTACCCTATCCTTGTATTTCTGAAGCATTCCAGATTTAGCCCAGGTCCAAAAACCAGTGCATCAGCCTAGTCTGTCATCCAAATATTCATTGTAGTCACTAAGCTAGTCCTCCACCAGGACATGCCCTACCTTAACTACCCACAGATTCATTCTGGAAAGCCTCTACCAGTCTACTTGGTACCCAGACACTCTACATCATTCTCCAGTGTCTAGCCTGGTGAATAACTCTTACCTGTCCATCCATGCTATATCAGCAAACCACCAACTTTAGCATGGGTCCCACAAATAATACACCAGCCTGGTCTTGCCATCCCTGCCTTTCCTGATAGAAACTCTCTGCTTGAATGAAAATTTTACCTACCTATTCCCCAAACCAAGGGACTATTCCATGTCATCTGTAACCACTCGACACAGACAGATATACCCCCACACTCTAAGCTTCAACTAGGAAGCACATGTTTTATACAAGCCCAGTCCCCTCTGAAAACCTTATTATTCACAGAAATCACTTCCCATCTCTAGACCTGACCCCCACCCAGGTATCCCTTTGTACGCCACACTGCTCTGTTCACAATAAACTCCAGAACTAGTAAAGAAAATCCATATGTCCAGATCTTATTGTGATAATACAAGACTATGAAAGGTCAAAATCATACTAGTCTGGTAGAAATGTTTGCCAATGAAAATTACCTAGATGAACTAAAGGGCAGAATTTTAAAAGACAATCATAAACTTCATCAAAGAACTCACTGAGTTTCAAGATACAAAGAATGACCTCAATGAAAGTAAGGAGATGGTGCCTAAGAAAACATAAACATAAAGATGATGGACATAATGAAGGCAATCTAAGATCAGAGAATGGAATTCTAAACAGGAAATAGCAACACTGAAAAAGACTCAAGCTAAAATGAAAATGGAATGGAAAAACAAAAATAGCTTAGCAAGAAAACTCAAGGGAAAGCCTTACAAGTAGAATGAATCAAGCAGATGTTAAAATATCAGGTCTTGAAATTGAAGTACAAGTCTTAGATCAAATAATCAAGGAACCTGAATGATTTAAAACAAAAACAAAAATGTAAGGAACACCCAGGAAATGTAGAACACAATGAAAAAAAAAAAAAAAAAGAAATCAAACCTTCTAATTGTAGCCATTGAAGAGTGAGAAGAGTCCTAACTTAATGGCATGGACCAGATCTTCAACAAGAGAGTAGAAGAAAAATATCTCCAAATAAAGGAAAAACACACCCATAGAAATACAAAAAGCAGACAGAATACCAAATAAACAAGATGAGTAAAAAACAAAAACAAAAAACCATGACATATCATAGTTAGAACACCAAGTACACATAAAAAAGAACATATTTGGAAACCTGCAAGAGAAAAACTCCAGTCACATATAAAGAAAACCCACCAGAATAACAGCTGATTTCTTAAATGGAAACTTTCAAATGCACAAGAGGCTGAAACAATGTATTCCAAGTCTTAAAAGAGTGGAAAACTATATGCCATGATTGAAGGGAAAAAAAATCTTTCCATGACATAAAATGCCAAAATAAATTCTATTCAACAATAAAAAACTAAAGAATATAAAGGAAGCATTATTTCTGCTTGAAGAGAGAAGTAAGTATAATAAAGAGAATATGGAAGGAAATACAAATCCATAGCTATTAAAAACAGAAAATATCAATGTGAAGACAATATCAAAATTTAACCAGATGATAACCAAAATTAGTACATACATTTCAATAACAGTTTTAAATATCAATGCTCTCAATTCTCCAATCAAAAGACACTGCCTTATATTAGGTCAATGCAAATCAAAAACTCCTTCAGTGTCTCATATATCGTAAGATAGAATTGCCAAGATCAATAAAACAAATACGAACGCATGCTGGTTAGGATGTGTGTTAAAGGCAATATTCATCCATTGCAAGGGATAGTGTAAACCACTCCGGAAATCAGTGTGATGGCTCCCCAGAAAACTAGTAATAGAGTGACACCAAGATCCAGCTATACCACTTTTGGACATCTAAACAAAGGACTCTACAACTGGCCACAGACACACTTGCCCAACCACATTTATTATGGCTTTATTCATAATAGCCAAAAGTTGAAAACTACCTAGATGTTTGTTAACAGATAAATGGTAAACAAACAAACAAATAAACAGAAACAAAACACAAACAAACAAACAAAAAACATGGGAAATGGTCCATTTACACAATAGCTGTTTAAAATTTATAAAATTCCCAGGTAAGTATATGGCACTAGAAAAAAAATCACCCTGAGTGTGGTAACACCTACCCAAAAAAGCAAATATGATATGTATTTGCTTATGTATGGATGTTAACTATTAAGTCTTCAATAGGCAACTACAACCACATAATGACAGAGGTTTGGTATAGAGAAAGGATTAGGGTAGGATGTAATCTCCCATTAACGGGAAATGCAACAATGGATTATAATGGATTATGGGTGTAAGAGTTGGTGAATGGAATGGGAGGATCAAATAGTGATGAGGAGAAAAGATGATAAGTGAGGTGATATAGGTAGAGACAGTACAGTAGAATATATACATACATACATACATACATATATATATATATATATATATATATATATATATAAAATCTAAATGGTGTCATCAAATAATGGAAGAGACAAAGCTCAAACTAGATAATCTCTTGCTGCCAAGTAAAACCTCTAGTGACAGAAATGGTTTGCAAATAACAGACTTGTTAGGCCAAAGGGGACCTGTGGAAACTCCAAATAACCCAATCTATAGCCAAGGCTATTGGTTGCTCTTCTCAAGTTAAGTTCCCAATGTTGAAGAGAAGACTGTCACAACTTATTGAACAGAGCTGGTGCTTACCTAAAGCCTGAATACAACTGACTAGTGTTAATGATGTTGCAGGTACTTTGCATGCTATCAGAGGAGAAGTCTATGGACTTAGATGAAAATCAAATAGTGCTAAGCTAAAGGAACATAACAATAAAATAACTATTAAAGTTATTCTTTCCATACTCATATATCAGTGTCTTGTACACCCTTCATCAGAGAAGCTTCTATCTGCCTTAGATAGGAACAGATACAGAGACCCACATCTAGGGAAAATATACCAAGAAAGTGAGAGATTTTTTGTTGTTGTTCTGACACTTGCCATATCTGCCAAGCACTTAATAATCATGATTTCTTCATACTTCCCACAAAAATAGCAAGATATGTTGGGAAAGAGTTGTACAAAACAAATACTATTATATCTAAAGCAATCTGTTTAAAGAGTATTTTCCTTGTGTTCTCTTCCATCTGTCTGACATCATAAGCTCAATGTTTCGTGTTATATCAAAGAAAACATTCTTCCTTTTGAAGTGTATGAATGTTTCACATCAGTTTTGAATACAGGCAATGCATGCATTTAAGCTTAACAGCTTATAAAATCTTTCAATTCTTACTCTTGCCATGAAAGTTATATGTGTTTTGTTTACAAATATCCTTGACTTTTAAATATACATAAGTTTTGTTTCTTACTTACTTATATGTGTGTATGTACAAGGGTGTCCATGCACATGTGTGTATTAGTAATAATAGAGAAGAACAGAAGAGGGCTCTGTTGTTACAAGTTGTTGTAAATCTCCATTATGTGAATGCTGGGAATTCAACTAAGGTCCTCTGAAAGATTAGCAAAGTACTCTTAACACATTCCACATAGACATCTCCTCAGATAAATGCAGTGTTCACCACTCATCAAGGAGACTTCTCTTAGCAACAGATGGGTACCATTACAGAAAACTTCAACTAATCAAAATGGAGAGTCTGGAGCCCAGTTCGTGGATACACTTACAAAACAGCTAAGGCTCATGAAATATCACAGAAGTTGTGCCCAAAAGATTGTAATAGCCAGAGGGTCAGGGAGTTTGGTTTGAGATTGTCTCCTAGTAATTTCAGAGGCAATACCCACAAAGTCTCACCAACATGACTGCCAAGTATGAGGGGAACAAGCACAACTCTAATGGGCATATTAAAATGGGTGGACAAAAGCCCATGAGGCCCCAACCCTATCAGAATTTTAGGAAACGGAAGAGATTGGGGAGATGGCTTTGTGGAAAAAGCATGACATTGAGTTGTCCAGTTCCAAACTCTCAATCCTGAAAACATGCATACAAGTAACTGTATATGGATTGAGAAAGTTAAATTTAAGACTATATGTGTATATAAATATACATGTATGCATGGAATGAACAATTAATGAAAAATAAGACCCTGAGTTAGAAAGATAACAAAGAGAAGTATATGGGAATGTTTGCAGAGGGAGAGAGAAGGAAGAAATATAATCATATAAAAATTCAAAAGCAACTACAGTAATAATATCAATGAGTTGTTAGTAAACTAAATGTATACACTATCATTCAATTCGTCTCATGTGAAAAAGTTAGATCAATTCTCTGGATTCAGATACCACCAGCTGACACGCCAACTTGGATGAGGGAAATTTTTCAATGTTCATCCTCTAGATGTAGAGCTATAGGTGATCAATTACTGCTGAGAGAGGGAGAGTATGTTTTTATTGTTGTTGTCTATTTAGTTTTTTTTTTAGAGAACAGCCCCCTCTAATAGGTTAATAAACCCTAAGTGGTCAGCCCTAAACACATGTAAATATGAGTAACATTAAATGGATTCAGCACACACACACACACACACACACACACACACACACACACACTTAATTAAACCATATGGTTTGTATGAATTTTTCTAGTTGTGATGGATGTCAAACTATTTTGTGGTATAGATACTCACTGTTATCCAAAGGTCTCCACAGAGTGGGTCCTAGTGGGAGGAAGTTAGGTCCTGGGGACATGCAATACTTTTAAAGGAGATGATATACCCCTACATTTTATATTTTCTTGCTTTGCCTTCATGTTCTCTCCTAGATACAAAGCCACAGGATAAGTGTCTATAGATCATAACCTGTCTAACCTAGCCTCTAGATAAACTATTGCAAGTATTCTGACTGTCCATAAAATTACTAGTAATTCTTCTTAGTGTTTTTCTTTAAATGACCTGGAAGTAGTGCATGAACAAATACAACTCTCTTCAGTAGAAATGTTCAGAGAACATCCCACTGATATTTCTTCTTCTAACCACAATAGACTATGTACTCAGTTAACCTTCTCTTAATTAAATTAAGTTGGATTGTAAAATTAACACTGTAATCAAAGATCTCTATAGAGATTTGAATGTGTCCTTGCTATGTGTAATGTTAATTATTTCCTTACTAAAAATAATAGAAATCAGCCTCATGTAATGAGAAGCTTTAGCCAATCTGCTTTAGGTTTCTAAAATAGCATTAATCATAATTTTATGAAGAAGCCTTAAGGACACATAAAGCAACCTTGGTATTTCTGGTTTTCTTAATTGATAAAACTTCGAAGAATTCACTAAAATTATAGAAGCATATTGTTAAGAGTATAAAAATTATAGACACTGGCCATATTAAATCTTGAGCTATGATAACAGTAAAGTGCTATGATAACAATTAGATTAAGCTTGTTCAAATGAGCTAAACCCTTGGCTATAGAACCTGCAGTGTTGTCATCTTCCCTTCACAGTCTTACACATTTTCAGATTGGACTTTGTGACAGTGACTGGCCAGCATAAACTTGATCACATTGTCAGAACTGACAAAGACAGCTACATGAAGATGAAACATCATTGAAACAAATTGACTCAAATTGGCCAATGGCCCTACAACAAAATGTTGTGAACCTCTGTCTGTAGACTAGTTAACTCAAAACAGTTGAAAGTCATCTTAAAATACAATTTTGTTATTGGTCTCTCCAGATTTCAACATGAGTTTGAATCTAGATACTGCAACTATGTGGCACTGAGTGAGATATTTAGTTCTTTTCTTATTCATCCCTTCATTTTAACATGGAGATAATTAAATTATGGACTTCAGAGATTTGCTGTGAAGAATAAATGCAGCTTGTATACAATGAGCTTCAGACATAAACATAACAAGCATATCAAAACTAAATCTGAAAAGCACTAGAGAGATGGTTTAGCAATTAAGAGTACTCTTTCAGAGGGCCTGAGTTGAATTCCCAGAACTCTCACAACAGACAACTTTGAACTTTATCTCCAGGATAACCAGTGCCATCGTCTGGCCTTCTCTGCTAGCAATGTGGTACTTTAACACATGTGCATGGGCACCCTTGTGCATACACACATTTAAGTAAAATATGCATAATTATGAGTTAAGAATAATATTTGTAAACAAAACAGATGCAATTTCATGGTAAGAACAAAACCGGAAAGATTTTACAACATGTTATGCTAAACTACCTGCATTGTCTACATTCAAGACTAACATGAAACATTCATACAACTGCAAAGGGAAAAGAGAATGTTTAATTCATTACAACACTAGGCAGTGAGCTTATGATGTCAAACACAAGGAAGAGAACACAAGGAAATACTCTTGAAACAGATTACTTTAGATATAACAGTACAACTATTTCCTAGCATGATTTGCTATTTTTGTGGGCAGTATGAAGAAGGCGTGATTATAAAATGCTTGGCAGATATGACAAATGTCAGAACAATCACAAAAAAAGAAATTTTCATGTAAAACGAATATCACTCTTGAGGCTGTTTCAAAGCTCATATTTTTAAGAGAATGGAAGGGTCATAGTTTAGGCTGGGATTCTTGTTCTAATTCTTCAGTTGTGAAAAACTTTTGTTTCATTTACTACTACTTTCTTGACCTGTTACAATACAGTTTCCTTTACAACTACATTCTTGATTTTTGCAGGAGGGTGTGAAGTGTATACTATAAAGTGTATAGACCTTTTCTTGTGTGTAGTGCTCATTAGGGGCTCAAAATGCTATCAATATTGATTATTTTGTGTTTTGCTCTACTTCCTTTTCTTGATGAAAGAAGTATCTATTTTATCTTAACTTCATATGGAAAAACATAATAAATGTAGGATAGATAAAAGAATCCTGTACAGCCCAGGAACTTAAGGAGGTATCACTGTCCCTTAATTCAAGCTCCTCTGTAGAAAATAGTAATAAAAGCAGCATTGTAGTGGCATAAAAACAGACATGTGGATACTTGGAATCAAACAAAAGACCCTGAGATAAATCCACACATATGAGCACCTGATTTTTGATAAAGAAGCCAAAATTATACAATAGAATAAAGACAGTATCTTCAACTAATGGTGTTGGCATAACTGGATGTTGGCATATAGAAGAATGAAAATAGATCCATATCTATCATTCAGCATAAAGGTAAAGTCCAAGTGAATAAAAGACCTCGACATAAATCCAGTTACACTGAACCTTACAGGCATGAAAGTCAGAAGTAGCCTTGAATGCATTGGTACAGGTTGACTAGTTCCTGAATATAACACCAGCAGCACAGATACTGAGATTGACAATTAATAAATGGAACCTCCATAAACTGAAAATCTTCTGTAAAGCAAAGGGCACTCTCTATAATACAAGTGGTCAGCCTACAGAATGGAAAAATATCTTGTCCAACCTCACATCAGACAGAAGGATGATCTCTAAAATCTATAATGAACTCAATAAAGTAGATATCAAAATATCAAATAATCTAATTTAAAAATGGAGTACAGATATAAACAGAATTACTAAGAGAAGAATCTCAAGTAGCTGAAATATACTTAAATAATTGTTCAACATTCTTAGCCATTACAGAAATGCAAATAAAAATGACACTGAGATAACACCTTTTGCTTGTCAGAATGGCTACAATAAAAATACTCCATTTATACAATGAAGTATTACTCAGCTGTAAAACAATGTCCTCATGAAATTTGCAGGAAAATGGATGGAAGTAGAAAAAAATTATCTAAGTAAGGTATCCCAGACCCAGAAAGACAAACATGGTATGTATTCACTGGTAAGTGGATATTAGGAGTAAAGTATAGGATGCATGGATTTCCTGAGAAGGGGGAAAAGAAGAGATCTCCTGGGTAAACTCACATTGGGTGTTGGGGGGGGTGGCAAGATAGAAACTTGAGGGAGCTAGATCGGTGACCTAGGCATGGAGGTGGATTGGGGATTGGATGGAGGAGAATAAGAAAAGAGACATCTTGATTGGAGGGGCATTTCAGGCTTAGGGTGAATCCTGGTGCCAAGGAAACTCCCAGAATTCCACAAGTAAGGACCCTGCTAAGAACTCTGGCAGTAGCAGAGAGGGTGCCTGTACTCACATTGCAATTAGATTGGTGGCTACCCTAATTGTCACCAGAAAGTGTTTTTCCAGTAACTTAGGGAAGAAGATGCAACGACCCATAGCCAAACATTGGTTTGAGCTGAGCTCCTGGAGTCCTCATGAAGAAAGGGAGGAGGATTTGTACAAGCTTGGGAAGGTCAAGTTTATGATGGGGCAACCCACAGAGACAGCTAACCCGAGCTCCAGGGAGTTCATGGACTCCGTATCAACAGTTGGGGAGCTTGTATGGGACCAGCAAAACTCTCTGCATTTGTGTGATAGTTGTGTGGCTTGGTCTGTTTGTAAGGCTCCTAACAGTAAGAGAAGGACCTGTCTCTGGGGTTTAGCTGGCTTTTGGGAATCTGTTCCCATGCTATATTACCTCACCCACACTTGGTCCTGCTTCAACTTAATAAGCCATGCTTTGTTCAAGCCCATGGGAGGCCTGCCCTTTTCTGAATGGAGATGGAGGACTGGATGGGGAAGGGGGTATATGCTAGGTAAGAGGAGACAAGAGATGGGAGGGGAGGGGGGAGTGTAGTTGGTTGGTATTTAAAATAAATGAAAGAAATGTTAATTAAGTAAAATATATAAATAAATTTAAAAAGAAGGCCATTTTATTATTTTGCTTTTTTCATCTTGGAAAACTAGATAGATCAGGAAAATGATTGAACTAGATAACTAGTCTTTTTCTATCAGGCTCAGGCAGTTGATATTCTTTGATTTAGATGTGCATTCTATCTTCAGAAGATGAATTAAGAAGTAATTTTCACTTCCAAATTTGCCTGTAAGGGACAGCTGGTTTCCTGGTACTCCAGGTTGTAGTGAAAATGACATTACCCCAAGAATGGAACTCTTATTGGACACAAAGTGTTCTGGAACATATTTCACACATGGCTCATTAAATTTTCCCCACAGTCACAGAAGTAGGTTCTGTCACTCTTTCTATCTTGTAGATGACCAATGTCAGGCACACAAATGAGCTGACTGATAAGGCTATAGGTGGAGTGAAGGCAGGCAAGTCTTGGTCTAGATTTATGAAGTTTACCCTTCAAAACATAAATGTCAAAACAGAAAGTATATTTGAAATGAATTTTAGGAGCCCTAGGTTATTCAGAAACCACTCAGAAAGAAAATAAGAACATTACTTGAATGATTGGTTTTATGTGAATGTATGCTCTGAACTCTCGACAATTGTTTAACAACTGTTTTTGTTGTTATTATTATTATTTCTTTGTTTTGCATGTATTTATTTCTTTATTTTTCAATTACCTCTGGAACATAATATTCTCAGAAAGTGGCAATTGTTTATATACATATGGCTTATGTTTATGATAATATTATAAGAGAACCATGAACAAAAACTCAGAATTCTACAGGGTATCCAGATAATGCTGTGATGGGAGATGTCATTCTGTAAATATGTTTCTCATACTGGTTAATGAATAAAGTACTGTTGGCCAATAGGAAAGAAAGATAGGAGGCACTAGGAGAAAAGGAGGAAGGAGGAAGTAGTAGGAGGAGTCAAGATATAGAGACCAGGGAAAACCAGCCCATTCCCCGGTAAGATGAAAGCACGTGGAAATACATAGATTAACAGAAATGGGTTAATAATTAAGACAGAGCTAACCGATAAGAAACTAGTACCTAGCCAACAGCATTATATCAAATACAGAGACTCTCAGTGTGTTAATTGGGGCTGGTGCGGCGGGACAAGACCAGTGGTGGGAGGAAAAACAATACTCCTCACAATGCTGTGCAGGGAGTTGAATTGAATTCAATCCATGTAAGTGAATTGATGAAAACCATGGAGGAAATAGGCAAAAGACCTGAGATACATGTTTCATATTTCACTTGTTTAAATATTGTCTTACTTGACTTACATATTACCTTGACATATGAAGGACCTTTTCTTACTTTTAATTTTGCAGACATTTCCTTTTTCTAAGTCATAAGCAACACGAACCCAGAAAATGAGGCAAAAAGCAATACAATAATAGGATTTTCCTTAAGCTAAAAATGTAGAGTTTTAGGTACTTCAAAACTTAACCAATGTTAGAAAATGTTTACAAAATAATAATTCCTTTGAGATTATTTTGGAATTCATTATATGTTTACCATTTGGTGCTAATATTTAAATGCTCATCTGAAAGATCAAAAGAGCATGCAGTTGTTTATTTTAAAGAATTAGCTGTTTTTCTTTAAAATTAGAAGCATGCTATTGAGTTGTAAATGGTAAAACAAGAAAAGTCGATGTAGGATTTGATTAGAAATATGACACATGATAACTTTACACAGGGGAAGGGCTATGTAAAATTTCAATTCTGAGTTAAGAGCATAGATTGTCACTGTGGAATAATAGTTGAACACATCACATAATAACCTGGTATTATTTAACAGAGATTAGACTTCTAAAATTTGCTAATTTATTTGCTAATCTCTTTTCTTGACTTATTCCCTATTTAACAATAAATAAGTTCTTGGATTTCACAAGAACCAAAATAAACTATGTAGGCAAGACTTCAGCCAAGGGCTAATAATTTCATAGCAGCAGCTACTAAAGTCAATCAACACTTAAATCTATAGACATCCACAACTCTGTTTCAAAATTTTAACCCATTGTTAGATTTCTTCCACACTTGTACATAGAATTGCCCATGATTCAAAACAAGAAGAGCAAATCTCTCATCAACAACTTTCCTAAATTCTTTTAATAGGTTGCAATGTGACTTACAAAATATCAATATCTACATTGCAGAATGAATCTTGGTATTATATATATATATATATATATATATATATATATATATATATATCAATTTATCTGGATGAACTATTATCACTTTCTCTTTACCTCTCAATCCCAAAGAGTAATTTTGGAATGCCAGCTAGTTATGAGGTATTGTATTATGGATATAGTAAACACTTAAGTCAATGTGGAAAACTGTGATTTTACTCATAGGCTACAAAGTAGTGAAATTGACTTTTATTAAAATATTGAATTGAGTTCATTACCTTCAGCATATAATGGTCATATAGTTTGCTTGTTTTTTTACAATATTTATTTCATCAATCCCATTAAATGTCAAAAAAAAAAAAAAAAAAAAAAAAAAAAAAAAGAACAGGCTAAGATGCTCTGTGGACTTACCATTTACGAGCCTAGGATATTTCAGAAGCAGTTCCTGGCCTCAAACTGTTCAACACCTAGCCAGAAATACAGAAAACAATAACTGTTAAAATTCTTAACACTGAGTTACTTTTACGATCCAGTTGTGTCTGCTTTTGAGAGAGGATTAAGACAGAAGTAGAAAAGCAAATGGTCAGTAATAAGTTGGCAGCAATTTCATGAAACACAAATTTCAAAAGAAATAGTGAACTTTTAAAGCAACATGGAAATATCTGTGATGTTATCCATAGACTATAATGTAATGAATTTGGTTATTCTTAAAATGTTGAATTGAGACCATCATTTTCAACATAAAATGGCTATATGTTTTTTTACCACATTTATATTATCAAGTCCACTAAATATCTTGGCTTGTTGTTTTGTGACATTACCTGCCTTTCTGAATATCCATATTTTGGTTTTTATGGACTATGTACCCCAATGCTAAATAATCATTTTCAAAAAATTAAAGCAAATCATTGACTTTCCTCCTAATTGCTATGCATTATTAGCAGGGAAGAATTCCACATCTTACATTACATATATGTAAAACTCTCTCATTAGTTTTTTTTTAAAGCTGTACCTCTAAGAAACAAGAAAAGTCACTGTCTTAATTCCCCAACAGAATCCTTAACTAGACTTAAAGTCTAACCTATCAACTTGTTAATTTTGTTTTCAAAAGGCTTCTTTCTTTCTCTAAGCATCTTCTTCTCTACCATCTTAAGATATTTAACACTTATTTCCTTGGCAGTTCCTAAGGCAGTTGTTCTTTTATGCAGAGAGCTCCCATGAGACATTCTGTCCTCTCTTCTCCATACACTTCCCTTTCACTCACACGACATTTCTCTGCACCTTAAGGCTGGCTAGCTCTCTATCAGATTGCTTCCCCCTTTCACCTGCTGTAGTCTGGTATCACTATGTGGTTGTGCTCCTCACAGTGAGGTATATTCTCCTAAGCACCCCTTCTATCATCCTTCATTCTATGATTCCCAGCCACATAACAGCTTCCTGAGAACCAAGAGGAGAGAAAGTGTAAAAGACCCAGTGAATGGTATTTAGCTAGTGGTTTTCAGGGTCACCTTCATTTCTACTATAAGGTGTGCTAGAGACTTATGTAAACAAGGACTATGGTTTTGCTTTTTAAGTTAACATATTAGGTGTTTATTACAGCATTCATCCAAACTAGACCTAATAGGTTTGTTTGGTGTTACCTGTTAGAATGCAGTCTATGGTACTCAACACAGTAATTACTTTTGTCTTGTTCCAGGTTATATATGACTCTTTGACATAGCAGTATTATACTGTTATCTCTCTCTCTTTCTCTCTCTCTCATTTCAATAATTTTTGAATTATATATGCCATGAAATTACTATAGGTAATATTGTATTATTAGTAATTTGCCCTACTAGAGTCAGGGAACAGGCATCAAGATATCTCTGGTTTAATACCTTAAAGATAAGATCTGATTTTGCTAATGAGCTCAGAGTAAACATTAGTTTCAAATGACTTTTTTTAAAAATGGTGTTGTAGGCTTGTGTTTGCAGGCAGTGTGTTAGATGGTGATAGGATTGCAAGCCACAGTGAGAAGTAGGGGTCTCAAAAGCTCTTGGCTGCAGTGTGATTAGGAATGTCCTTCAAACCTTTACTGCAGGTTTAGTGCCAACAGAGAGAAAATGAAAGGTAATTTTCTTTCCCTTTCAAAACAATAACCAATCACAGAGCTCAAGACCTTCTGCTCCTCACATATTACAATGAAATAGCTTTTGAAGTTTAGATAAAAATAGACATCTGACTAACTCAGCCAGCAAGTCACTACATATTTATTTCTGATATTCCTTCACCTACGTCCTCTTATAGTAAAAAACCACTCCAATCAATGGCTTTTAGGATACTACCTGCTTGGGGCCACTTCTGAAAGATGTTGGTTTAAGCCAAACTTGTCTTTGACTTCCTGCTTCATTTGTTTTGTTTGGCAAAATAATTTTGAAGGTGTGTTTCCCTTTTCAGCCCTGTGTAAGTGAGGAAAATCTAGAGAACCTGGCTAGCTCTGTTGGTTTCTTTCTTAGAAATGAAGATATGGCTTTGGAAACCAGATGTGCAGCTGGCTTTTTTTGTTTTTGAAACAAAACTATATACATGCAAATATTTCATTGACAGTACTTACACATATTCACAGGGTAAGGAGTGGTGTTCTGAACCATGAACATAATATGTGCCGATTAGATCAAGATGTCACCTTAGACTCATTTTGTTTGTCTCCATAGGAAACATTCAAATTCTTTCCATCATATCTGAAATGGTCAATGACTATTGCCAATCTTCACTGCCACTATAAGATGTCGAATACTGGCAGTAACTCCTCCTAGCAGGCAGCTGCACTCATACCTTTAACCATCCTTTTGCTTTCCTGCCACCCATATCCTTCTGGCTTGAAGTATCAAGCCCTGAGACTCTGTTTCACAGCTTTGAATAGAGAATATAGGCTTGAGTTCATGACATGTTTAATCCACCTGTAGTGCACTTCTATCATTTTAATATGTAATTTGCCTTGGTGAATCTGGGCTCTCTTTAGCAGAATTTAAATCCAGTTTCAATTTGTCAGGTATAGCCACTTCTTACACACTGCTAACGGCATTTAGAAAAACTATTGGGCTCCTCTGACAACTTTATACCATTCTTGGATTTTACTTTTTGAGTGACACATCATGATAGCATACACTTAATGGGATATTGTGTTATTACAAGACATGTAACACATGTAGTGGTCAAAAGTGAGGAATTAGTTTTCTGTATTCTTATGAACTCATTCATTCTTTTTAGAACATATAATTATGGTAAACTATGGTTACCCTGTTGTCAACAGCACGACTTATCCCTCCTATCTGATGTTACTTTAGCGTTTGCTATTTTATTTTTGAAGATCAATTCTGATGGTCAGTGTGGTTATTTCAGGAAGCAGATATAAAAGAAGCAAGTCTCTCTCTCTCTCTCTCTCTCTCTGTGTGTGTGTGTGTGTGTGTGTGTGTGTGTAGGGGTGCCTCTGTGTGTGTCTGTTTGTGTATGTGTGTGTGTACATGTGTGCTGTGATATGCATGTGTGATGTTTTTATATATCTATAGTGTAGGTGTGCATTTTCAGGGAGAATTAACGAAAACCTATCCTGAATATACCATTCCATAGGTGGAACTTTAATGAAATAAAAGAAAAAAAGAAAGAACTCTAAAATCCATGAAGTTTAGCCATGTTCTTCTCTGCTTCATGGTGTCCATGAGCAAACAGCTTCTGCCATATAGTTTGCCAAAGAACGTACAATCACATTGCATGACCACAAATATGAAGCCGAGTTACTATGAACTCTGAGACAAAATCAATACTTCTTCCCTTTCTTCTATTTCTTAAGTATTGGCTACAATGTGGAAGAACTCAGAAAATTATCCTTTATATGCTTCTCCATTGTTCTAATCATGATTTTGGTAACCTGACTGTCCTGAGGGTGTTCTGTCATGTAACCATCATTATGACCATTGTGCTGGGCACATGACCACCCTGATCATCATTGTGATCACCTGACTACCCGATCATTGTTGCCTGACTGTCATCACCGTTATTCTGGTCACCTGATGATCCTCACCGTTTGTTCAGTCCTGACCATCATGCTGTCACCTTACTATCAAGAACACCTTTCTGGTTATCTGATTGTTCTGGTCATGCTTGTATTTACTTTATATGCTATAGTAGTATGATTTTTTTCTCTTTCTTATGTCAGAAAAAAATATTTCCTAGAGTTTATTTCTACTGGCTGACATATTTCAAAGTATCAAAATCCTTTTTGATTATGAAAACAGCATGTGATTTTAAAACACATTTTACATTAGCAGTAGCAGCTATGACCTTTTAAAGCAGTTAAAATTATACAGTAAAGACATTTCATTAGGAAGCTTTCAGTATTTTTTGTATAGATTTGCTTGTGCATATTTCTGTTAGTGTCTTCACAGTTTTAGAGATTTAAGTATATGGATGACCCCTTGTATTGTCTTAAACATTAAATAGCAAAAGCTCCAATAAAAATTTAAAACATAAAGGTAATACCTTGCAAAATTGTCAGATCTACACTTCACAGAAGTTGTCTTTCCTTTTTACCCTCTCTCTTTCCTCTTTTTTTTTTTTCTTTTTTCTGTTTTTTTTTTTTTTTAACTTTTTCCCTTATTTACTTAAAATTGAAACAAGGTTGTTTTACAGGTTGGTCCCAGTTCTCTCACCTACCATCCTCCCCTACCTCCCTCACCAAACCCCAATCCCTTTCTGCTTCCTAGGGAGAGTAAGGCTTTCCATGGGGAGTCTTCAAAATCTGTCATTTAGGGCAGGGCCTAGGCCACCCTCCCCCATGTGTCTAGGCTGAGGGAATATTCCTCTATGTGGAATGGGATCCCAAAGTCCATTCATATACTAGGGATAAATACTGAAAAAGTACTAGGGGCCCCAGAGACTGCCAAGTCCTCATAACTAACATGCACATTCAGTTTCCCAGCTATCAGACTTAGATGCATGAGCTCAGCCTTGTTCAGGTCAGCAGTTTCTATGTGATGACAGAAGTCATTCTGCAAATATGTTTATCTTATTGGTCAATGAAAAAAGCATTGTTGGCAAATAAGTAATCAAGACAAGGATTAGGAGACAAGGAGAATTCTGGGAGATGTAGTAGGAGATTCAATATGTAGAGACTTGAAAGAGAAGAAGGTCCAGATCCTCTCTTCGGTAAGATGAGACCACATGGAAACACTTAGATTAATAGAAATGGGTTAATATTTAAGGTAGAGCTAGCCAATAAGAAACAGGCCACAGTGTCTCTGTGTGTTATTTGGGGCTGATGAGGCTGTGGGGCCAGGCTGGTGGGAAAACTGCTTGTAAGAAAATGGTGCCTGCAAGGTGGCTACTAAGAACTTAACCTTAAAACTTAGCCAAAGCTTGAAAAGGGATTTCAGAAACTAAATAACAAAGACAAGAAGTCTTCTTGGTAGCAGCATTTTTCTGTTTCTCAGGTGGTCTCTGTTTTGCTATAGACAAGCAGAGATTTGCACGGCTCCTTTAAGGGAGGTTTCCTGACTCAGCATTAAGAGGCAAACCCTACTAACAACATAATGGTGTGCATGAGAGCTGTCAGAGGCAGTGTCCACATCTCCAAGCTGGCAGCATGCTGCTGGTTGGTAGCATAGACCAAGGCAGTGAGCACAGTGCTCAGGTCTGGCGGTGAACATAACCCCAGCCATGTTTGATAGACCTAGTCTAATACAACTGGGGCTTTAATTTAGCAATGTTGTTTAGCTGATAAAAGACTCATGGCCAGAAAAGGGTAACGATTTACAGTAAAGACAGATTCAGATAAAGAATAACCTCTAAAGGTTTATATTGTGTTTTAAAATATACGTAGGATTTGGAGAAAAAGAAACAGGATAAAGTGGTTTTAAAAAAAATTAACAAAAAAAGAGTAGCTGGGTGTGGTGGCACACAACTTTAATTCTAGCACTCAGGAAGCAGAGGCAAGCAGATCTCTGTGATTTCAAAGTGAACCTGGTATACAAAGTTAATTCCAGGTCAGGCAAAGGTTACACAGAGAAACCCTTCTCCAAAAGTGAAAAAATAAAAGTAGAAGAAATAGAGAAATAAAAAAGCCATATGAAAATGGAAAGCACAGAGAGAGTCAGGATGCTCTATGCTATTGTGCAGTCTTTCTATTGTTTGACTGCTGAGGAAATAACAACTGTTAAAAGAAATGCTGCTGAATTAATCCAATTTATATATTTTAAAAAGGCTTTGACTCCAAAATTTCAGTCCAAGGAGATGTAAATAGGGAAAAGAATTTCTATTTTTGTTTCCACAGAAAATAAAAAGCTGTGGATTCCTCCCACACTAACAAGGTTTGATCAAGCAAGACCCTTGGAAACAGTGCCTCAGGTGATCCAACATTCAAAACAGCTGGGACAAAGCAGTGTTGCAGACCACTGCAGCCAGGATTTCTGCGTCTTCTTAGGATCCCCAACATAGAGCCCCTACTAGCAGGAAACAAATTGGAAAGAACGACACCCAAATTCCCAAATATTGTTTATAAATGTTTGTTTTCATTTAAATGGGCTTGGTTATAAATGGTTAATGATCACAACCAATCTCTTTTTAAAGGTAAAAAGGAGATTATGGTATAGAATGTATACTTTGTTTTGAAATAGATTTTCATTTATTGATAAAATTTAAGATCAATTTTGTGATACGTATATTTCTACTCTTGTTTAGGTATTGTGTTTATATAACTCATTTAAAAATGTAATGTATAATTTAGTATAGTATACAGTTACCTATGATAGTCAAAACTTAGAGCTAAGTTAGATATATTTTCAAGATATATTTGAGATGGATAGGCACTCTTCAAACCTTTCAAAGACCTACAGAATATGACATTTATAATGGTTTAGGGTTTTGCTTAACAGTGAGAAACAACTGCTCCTCGCAACACCAACTGCATCAGAAAGGAAGATAAATATTGAAGAAACACACTATGGAGTTTGCTTTCAATATGGCAAGACTAACCATTTGGAAAAGATACTGCTCTTGTCTGGACTGTTTGACTTTATGCTGTATAAACTGGACATGAAGGACCCACAGAAAAGTGACTGATGAAACAAAGTGGACAGTGCCATAGTGTTCCTGCTTCATGGAAGTGTCTACCAGACAGTCTATATGACACAGAGAAAAGTAACTAACAAACTGCCAATACAGGAGGACAATTTAAAGTTTCCTGCTTTGCTAAGGAGTCTTCCAGACACACTATGGCCTATAGGCTGAGGATAAACATTACAGAAGAACTTCAGGTGACTGAGTATGTAGCAAGATGACTCTGTCATTTCTAGAGTTTATATATTATCCTTCTGTGATCTTTGATAGAGTTGAAGACAGATAGTTATGGTTATAATTTTCCTTAGTTAGGATTAAAAATGAGTTACATAAAAGACTTTAGACTCACAAAGATAGGATAGATGATAAAATACTTTCTTTAAATCTTGCTAAATGTTAATAGACTAAATATTGTTAACTATAGTTCTTATTTGATAACTGTTTTGTTATATATTTCACTATGTTAAAGTTAAAACCCTTCTTTTTTTTTTTAGATGAAAAAAGGAGATGATGGGAGATGCCATTCTGTAAATATGTTTCTCTTATTGGTTAATGAATAAAGCACTGTTGGCAAATGTGAAGGCAAGATAGGTGGGACTAGGAGACAAAAGGGATTCTGGGAGATGTATTAGGAGATTTAACATGTAGAAACTTGCGGGAGAAGAAGGTCCAGATGTTCTCTCTGGTAAGATAAGACCACATGGAAACACTTAGATTAATACAAATGGGTTAATACTTAAGGCAATGCTAGCCAATAAGAAACACCAGTAACAGGCCAATAGTTTTATATTTAATATAGCATCTCTGTGTGTTATTTGGGACTGACGCGGCTGTGGAACCAGGTTGACAGAAACACTGTTCATAACATTCTATGGGTTTCTCCAACCTGGTCATGGCCCCTTTTTCATCACTCCTCCCTCTCTGTAACTGGATGTTTTTGCAATATATTTATTAATTCTTTTAGAATTTCAAACAGTATATTTTTCACCATAATTATTCTCTAACTCCTCCCCTTATTTACTTAATCTTCCCATCCTTTACATCTAACTCTGGCATAGTTTCTTTTTCCTCTTTTTTACCCATTACGTCCAGTTTGTGTTAGCTACTCTTGGGATTGGGTCTTCCCAGATGTGTGTCCAACTTATTAGGAGTCACACCATTAAAGAAAACTGATCTTCCTTCTCCCAGGAGCCTTTGAATATCAACAGCTCTTCTGATAGTGGTGAGATTATCTACCTGTTATCTACCTGGTTTCCCCACTCTATGCTGGTATGCTGTCTGGTTGCAGGTTGTGAAGGTCTTGAGCATGCTTTCACGATCAAAATACTGTTTCCTTTATGTTATTAATGACCTCTGCCTCTCAGATCTTCCTCCACTGTCTCCCTCTCTGAGCTTTGTGGAGAAAAATGTGATATGAATATGAGACTTAGAGTTAAAAATCTACTCTCTTTTATTCTCTGAATATTGATCATATTGACTATGGTCTAGTCAGAAAGGGGCTGGTTATTCACATTATATTCATGCCACTATTGCACCAATGGGCCTATCTTTTCAGGTCATCATTTCTGTAGCTTGTAGTTTTCAAGATGGGCAATATTGAAGCTTAATTTTTCTTAAGTGACAATGTGTAAGTACTTCCCACAACCATGAGCCTATAGGGATGAAACTTCCAGGTAACTATCAATTTAATGTCTCCTTATTCTAGAGCTCATATATGTGTGCCTTCAAAAGTATGGTCTTACCATTAACTTCTATAAGATAGCCAGAAGTATTAACAATAGATGGTAATAATACTTTGGGGACTATGTGAACCATTTGTCCCACAACTCAAATAGAAGTACGCCCTTCCTGGTTTGGGAAGTTTTATTTGGTAGTATGGACTATCTGGTTGGGGTATTATATCTCCATTTTGGAGTAACTTCATTAAAATTCTTTTTATATATTTTTAAGTATATATCTTTGAAACTTCTAGAGTAGTTGGTTGGTTTCTGTTTTCTTTTTCAAAACTTTAGTGATAGGTACATCTCCTAACATTCTCTCAAATATCCCACACTCCCAAATTAACACTTTTTGTTCCATTGTTCCCTTCCAACCATTTATCTTTCTGTTATTTCTTTCCTCCTTTGAAGGTTCCTACCTCAACTAATCACTGACTAAGTTCCTGGCCTCTGGGTATTCCAAATGATATATATATATATATATATATATATATATATATATATATATATTCTGAATAGTTAAAACTAACATCTAGAAATAAGAGAAAACTTGTGGTGTTGTTTATTTTTTGTATCTCTTATCTTACTCTGAATTACGTAAAAATTTAATTTTTCTTAAGAGCTAAATGTAATATTAAGAAATGTAATGAATGCAACACATTTTCATTATCCATTAATCCATTAGTTGATATCTAGATTGTTTGCAGTTCCTGGCTATTATGGATGCAGCAGCATCTTCACATGAGACAAACATACTCAGAATAGTTGGAAGCTCACCAGGCCCACTCTAGGTTCTAACTATATTCAGATATCCTTCCATACTCCTCCTGACAATTGAACCATGTGGAGTTTAACCATAATGCCACTGAGCTATGACCACTTTAAATACTCACAAACCACCAGAGTGTCCCCAAGATTGAAGACCAACCACTATTCAGATGATCCATAACTCACAGTAGGAACACCATGAAAAACCTAATTCCAGAAGCCTATTATCTAAGAAAACTCTACCATCAAAATAACATGAATTAATAAACATCACTGACTAATAACTTTTAATATTACCAGTTCGTTTCAAAATAAAAAGACAAATTCTAACATATAAGATGGATTTGTCTAATTAGAAAACAGAATCCAACTTTTCACTGCCTAAAAATTACCACAGTTCTCCATTTGCCATAGATACCACCTTAGAGTTAAATAGAAGGAAAAGGTGGCCAAGCAAGCTAAGCAAAGAAAAATTAAGTGTAGCTTTTTTATCATCTGATAAAACAGACTTCAAACTGAAACTAGTCAGAAAAGATATGGAAAGACACTTCATACCCATCAAAGGAAAACTCTGACAAGAGGATATTATAATTCTGAACATTTTACACATTAAACACAAGGGAATCTAGATTTATAACAGGGACACTATTAGATCTAAAATCATGGACTGCCACATAAAACAGATATATTAGATAACTTCAATATTCCACTCACCAATAGACTGATCACCCAGAAACAAAACGTAAATGGAAAAAATTCAGGGTCAAAACAACATCATAAATCAAATGGAGGAAACAGACATCTACAGATCTTTCCACACAAACGGTAAAGAATACACATTCTTTTTAGCAGCCCCTAGAACTCTCCCCATAATTGACCACATATTAGAATACAAAGCTAGTCTCAATAAATACTGAAGCACTGTAATAATACCCTGTTCTGGATAGGCTGGTATGCTGGTGTGGGCTCCCCTGTGTGTGCTCATGATCTCCTAAGCAAATTTGGAGCATGGGGGAGAGGAGAGAGGGAGTTGAGAGGAACAAGACAGAAGAGATGGACATGAGAGAACAGGAAAATTGAGTCAAGGAAAGAATAGAGGAAAGCAAAAAAAGAATAGAGGGAACCATTATAGGTTTTAAGAGAAATCTCACACTAGGGAAATGTCCAGAGATCTACAAGGAAAGACCCCAACTAACAATCTAAGTAATAGTGGGGAGACTACCTTAAATGCCCTTCCCCAATAATGAGATTGATGACTACCTTATATCCTACAGCTTTCATCTAGCAGTGAATGGAGCAGAAGCAGACACCCACAGCTGAAGACTGAGCCACATTGCTGGAATCCAGTTGCAGAGAGAGGAATGATGAACAAAAGGGTCAAGAGCAGGCTGGAGAAACCCTTAGAAACTGCTGACCTGAAGAGGGGGAAGCTCATGAACTCTAGTCTGATACCTGGAAAACCAGCATAGGTCCCACTCAGCCCCCTACCCCACTAGGAAGTCTATGGGGTCTCTGGTAGTGGATCGGTATTTATCCATAATATACGAATTGAATTTGGGAGCCCCTTCTACATAGAGGGATATTCTCTCAGCCTAGACACATGATGCAAGAGGCTAGGGCCCCTCAAAATGATATGACAGACTTTGAAGACTCCCCATAGAAGGCCTCACCCTCCCTAGGGAGCAGAAAAGTGGTGGGTCGAGGGTTGTTGATGGGGAGACAGAGTAGGACTGGAGGGGAGGGAACTGGCATTGACATGAAAAATAAGCGGGTTTCAAATTTAAATAAAACATTATCAAAAATACATAAATAGAAAACAAACATACCCACAAAAATAATAATATCCTGAATATTGTAAAGTTGTAAAGCTAGATATCAACAACAGAAAAGTCAGTAAGTTCACAAGTTCATGGAAGCTGAATAACACACTGCTGAATGATGGTTTGATCAAGCAAAATAAATAAATAAATAAATAAATAAATAAATAAATAAATAAATAAGAAGGACAATACATTCACAAAAACACATATAAACAAAGAACCACATAAACCAATGCCAGGTAACCAGTACCCATATCAAGAACTTGAATATTTCTAAACACTGCACACCTCATATCACCTCTTATCAACATTTCTTCCTTTTTTCTAAAGGCAAATGATAATATCTCAAATTCCTAACACATCATTTATAGAAGATATGAGCATTATATAAATATAATTTTATATGGTTGGCCATATTAGTTATATTTCGTGTTTCTATATCAAGGAACAGTTTAAATAAAGGAAGGAATTATTCTGGTTCATGGTCATGGTCAGTGAGTGTATGCTCCTACATCAAAGGGAAAGCAAAGTTGCTGAAGTGGATGAGTCTATGGCAATGGGAGTCTGAGGTGATTTGCTCACATCTTGCCATATAGAGGGAGACCTTGTATGTGCCCTAAACTGGTGCTAAACTCTAACCAATTAAGTTTACTCCTCAAGATTTTATATCTTTGAGATAGGATTTATATTCTAAAGTAGTGGTTCTCAACCTTTCTAATACTATGAATCTTTAATACTTTGTAACTATTTTGTAACTATTTCATAGCTGCAATTTTTTCTGTTATTAATTACAGTGTAAATATATGATATCTGATATGCAACCACAAAGGTGATGTAACCCACAGGGGAGAACCAATGTTCTATAGATTCCACTTCCTGATAAATAACTCAAGAAGCTAGAGATTAACTGTTCTAGCTCACAAGTCTCTAAGAAATGTTTTATGTATAAACTATAGTATCTGCTGTTTAATAGCAAGTTTATTGCCTGAATATTATGGGTGGGTACATTCATGATGTAATTTGTCAAGTATCTGCTGACATTACATATGTTATGGATGTACTTCACTGCTGATTGACATTGGACTACTTTTAGTTTAGAGTAATTACAATTAATGTTGTGCTAAACATCCTTATATATTTATAATCACAAGAATTGCTGGACCATCTGGCATATACAGGCTCATTGTTGATGAATAATATCAAAGTGGATGTGGCAATTATATCCTTCTCCAATATTAAAGTGTTCTAGTAAAATGACCCCTTTGCAAATAATTACTTGGAATTTCTTGCTCTCAAATTCTAAGTTGAACTGTGAAAGAAGAGAGATGGATTAAAGTCTTGGACTGCTAAAAGCTTCACAATGTCCAGTAGCTGACAAGGTAATGATAATTGTACTCTTAGTAGTGAAGACTCGAAAACTTTCCAAAGATAGGGAAATACATGCCTATTCAGGTTCAAGAGGCATACCGGAGTCAATTCTTTTTAATTGTGTGGTCCAAGGTAGGTTGACCAGGTTTCAGTGAATGGGCCCACACGATTGAGTATGTAGGAAAAACAGTGTGTGTGTGAGTGTGTGTGTGTGTGTATGTGTGTGTAATTGGGAGGAGGATAGGATTGTATAATGCATATAGGAGGAGTTAAGTAGTGTGGGAATGAAGATAAAGATAAAAATACAGGGCATACATATATGAAATTATTAAAATAAAAATAGTATATAGAGATCAGACTAAAGTAATCCAAGACCACCAAACCAGTCTTACATAGAAAAATGAAAGGAATGCTTTCATTGAAAAAGAAGAATAAGCATATTTAAGAGGCAGATATACCAGGTATCACTGAGAACAGAAGTACCATAAAATCAATAGAATGAACCCAAAGAGGATACATCTTTCCATATGAACTCTAAGTGCTAATCAAGGCAAGGCACCTGGATTCCAAAACACAAGACATTTCTTTGCTGTCTACAATAAGAGAAAGGAATGCAATTCCAGTATTTCAAGGCAAGGGTGATTTCTCACAGATCTGTCTTAAATTGCAGTTGAGTAATTACTTTGTGTTTTATAATGTTTTACATTTAAATTATTAAGAAAGTACATATCCCCAGAACACACTAGGTACCACAGGGATTCATCTTCTCTTTAAGTTTATGTCAGATGCCTCCATATACCCTAACAATTTATAAATAGCACATTCTGTAGTTGCCCATATGCTTATCCAGAATGTAAGAATGACATTTTTCTCTAGTTTTATTTTAGTGTTTTACAAAAGCAAATTGCACAACCATAAATAATAAATAGTTTCAAAATGGATACAGGAACCAAAGTATATCCCTTTGAGAATACCTATGAAGGTACACTATTTTGTTAGTCATTTGTAAAACAGAGTAACATGATCACCTTACTCCAGTTCAAAAGTCTACGAAAATGATGGAAATGAATATTGGAGAAAATGAGAAAAAACATATTGTTAGAATGTATGTAGAAGTTAGTAATTCCAAAATGGTGGAAGACATGTTAAGGCGTTGATATGAAATAGTAATTTGACCACTGTAGAAGATATATTAAGGTCTTTGTACGAATTAATAACTCAGCCACTATGGAAGACAATGTGAAGGTTCCTCCAAAAACTAAAAATAGATCTATCATGTGAGCTTTTCAGCCTGCTTCTGACTATATATCTGGAGGAAATTATTTCAGTACAAAAGACACCTGCATGCTCATATTTGTTGTTTTCACTATTCATAACAGCTAAGATGTGGAACCAAGCTGAAAATCCATTAATACATGAATGCCTAAAGAGAGTGTTTTATACATGCAATAGAAATTTATTTAGCCATATAAAAATGAAAACCTCTCATTTTCAACAAAATTCATGGGACTGGAGGACATTATGTAAGGGTGCAATGATTCAGATGCATAGAAAAAGGAACATGTTCTCTCTCACAGGTGTACGCTAAAAGTGATTTCTTTTTGTGGGACAGACCAAAAAAATATGGTTTGCCTAACATATAGAAACAAGTATAGTTGCCCCATTATTGCTGACTTCCATTTAAATACCTGATTAAATTTTAGTATTGTTTCTAAAAATATTATCAAAACATGACCCAAAGTAGTACAGGGTAGGGTAGAAGTGGTCAGCTGGGCTACTTTAATATCCAGATCTATAAATGAGAGGACACCCCCCACTTTACAATAGTTTCTCATGCCAGGAAGCCAGGAGGTTATCATCTAAGGAAAGCAGAGAGTTACTATTTATTTTTATAGGACAAAGATGGAAACATTCAAAGATAATAGTGTTTGGACAGGGCATAAGGGAAATTCTCATATGAAAACATAAATCCAGGAGCTGAAAACCCTGAACTAACCATAGCAGTACAATGAAGCAAACTGCAAGTTCCCAAAGGATCGTTTGCAGTTGCTTAGCTAATATGAGACCAGAGAAACAGGCACCTTAGTTATTAAAAGCTTTTTCATAGTGTTTGAAAGCAACCTGGTTTCAATCCCAAAAGGAATTCATAATGAATACTGCACTTTCAGTGGAAACAGCAATTCATAATTTCCTTTTATTCTTGTTTGTTTCTACAAAGTACTCTGTCTCGGGGGGCTTTGATTAAGGTGATGAGACAAATAAAATAGAGAGCCCATTAAATGTCTGCCTGAAACCAGAGATGTGCTACTTAATATGAAAGACTGCTCAAAACCAATAATGAAATAATTATCCTTTCCCACAACTGATAAGAGAATGATGGCTGAATGTGGATTTGGGGAAACTAATTTGCATGGAAGGAGGGGAGAAATGAAAGAACAGAAACCCACTGAAAATCAACTGCTACCAACCACCCAGGACTGCAGAGAAGTCACAAGATAAGCACTGCAAATACTCCTCCAGCAAGAGCAGCAATCATTCTCAGAGAAGGGATGCTGATAAGGCCCCTCCTTGCCGGCATGCAATCATTCTGCATTTTATATTATTTGAAAAGAGCTTGATTATTTTCCTTTGAATGAAGCCAGATTGATTCGCATTTACCTGTCAACAAAATGTTCCATTTCTCTGTTTTGCCTTTCTATTTAAAGGCATATGACCTGACTACAAAATTCCATATACAAACCTTTAGTTGGATGTAAATAAATAATGATAGGTGACCAGTTTGTGTTTCAAAAACTTTTTGTAGTGCCAAATTATCCTAAATTAAAATCTACAGCCTCATAAATATGACTGATATCTGCAGCCGTGGTTTGATGTCATGAATGTTGCTTTATTTGTAGTCCGATAAAATCATTAAAAATCACATCAAGATGGGAAAACTGTGCATGAAAATGATAATTATGTCATTTGAAGCCTGTTGAAAGGGAAAAACTGTAAAATGTAGTCAGTTTTGGTTTTTGAATGCTTTCTTACATGTGTAAATTTCCTGTCAAGAAGAGAGATGACAAGAAGCTACAAAAACAAGGAGTGAGCATCTGAGCAGCTCCAAACCACATCTACCAATGTGATCTCATTTTTGCCACAGTGGGACAACAGGTAGCATTTCCCAGTTAAGTATTGTTTGTTACTAAAGTACAAGACTGTACTGTTTCTGAGCATCTAAATACTTCTGTTCTAATATAGGTCTTATGACTTATGAAATTTGTATCTATTATATAAATGAGACTTGTTTCATTTTAAAATCATTTCTTTGAGAATTTCATAATATTCATTTTAATCATATGTGCCCTGGGCTTACAACTTCTCCCAAATATGACTCAGCATTTCTACCCACCCAACTTTGTGTCCTTTTTAATATAAACCTACTACTTCACATATGTGCTGCCCATATATTCTTGGGTGTGTAACCATCCATTGGAACATGGTTGGCCTGCCAGGGTCCACGTCTAAAGACAACTGACTCTTCCAATCCTAGTAGTTATGAATTGGCAATTCTTTGGCTATTGGTGGGACTGTTTGCCTACCTCCCATTCCATACATAAATAGCATTATTAATGACTAATTCATATTAATAACATATATGAATCTCATGCATCATAATAATAATAGATACTATAATATAAGGTAATAGCATGCAAATATGTACAAATGTATACATACTTATAGACATACAATCTTATGTTCTGCTTTAAAAATAATACAAATCATTATGGTGATAATGATAGCATTCAGAGATATATGAGATATTCCTTTCTTTGATTTCTATTTTGTGGACTAACTTGAGGACTATTGATGTTAGCACTTCCTTGATGATCTGGTAGAATTCTTCACTAAATCCATCTGGCCATGGGCTTTTTTTATTTTTCCCTAGGAAAATTTTAATTATTGCTTATATTTAGCTATGGGTCTTAGATATGGTTATTCTGTTTATTTCATCTTGCTTTAATTTTGGTACTGCTCCCCCACACACCCAAATAAAGAAATTCCTCCAGTGATTTAGAATTTTCAGTTTGATGGAATACAGATTCTCTGAAGTTTCTCAGTATCAGTTATAATGTTTTCCTTTACTTCTCTAATTGTATTAGTTTGAATCGTCTTTCCATCCTTTGGTTAATTTTGCTAAATGTTTGTAATCTTGTTGATTATGTCAAACATCCAACTTTTTGTTTTATTGATTCTTTTCAGTATTTTTTTATTTTATTGATTTCAGCATTAAGTTTGATTATTTACTCCCATGTACAATTTTTGTCATTATTTTTGCTAGACTTTTCTACTGTTATATTAAGTAATTTTATGAGAGTTTTATAGGTCTTTTTGTAGATATTTAGTGCTTTGAAGTTGCTTCTTAGAAGTGCCTTCAATATATCCCATAAGACTGGTATCCTGCTTTCATTTTCATTAAAATATGAGTTTCTGATTTCATTCTTGTTTTTATCTTAATCCAATTATCATTCTGGAGTGAGCTTTTTATTTTCCATGAGTTTATTTAGTTATTGTTGTTTCTATTTTTATTGATGGTCAGCTTTGACCTATGATAATCAGATAGGATGCAGGGTATACTTCGTTTTTTTCTCTGTCTATTGAGAATTGCTTTTGTCCTATTGTGTATGAATTTTGGAGTAATTTCTCTAGGCTCCTGAGAAGAAAAGAAATTCTTTAGTGTTTGGCTTGAATACTGTGTTGACATTCGTTAGATCCTTTTGATTTTTTTAATTAATTATATTTTATTTTACATGTTGATCCCAGTTCCCTCTCCCTCCCTGCCCCCCCCACTTACCCTTTCTGCCCCCTCACATGCACGCTGACCACCCTCCCATCCCATCCCCTCACCCCAGTTACACATGTAGGGCAATGCCATCCAGGTGGGGTTATGCAAATCTGTCAAGTCATTTGAAGTAGGGACTAGGACTTCTCTCCTGTCTCTAGGTTAAAGCAGTATCTCTCCATGGGGGGTGTGTCACAAGATCCTTTTTGGACCAGGAATACATCCTGGTTCCACTGTCTGAGGTCCCTTAGAATGCTCAGTCCTTCTGGCTGAGACCCATAATCACGGGGTCCTGAGTCAGTCCCATGTTGGATTCCCAGCTATCAGTCTGGGGGCCTGTTAGCTCCTCCTTGTTCAGGTTAGCTGTCTCTATGTGTTTCTGCCAACTGGTCTTGTCCTCTGCCTCTGCATCTGGATTCTAGTTCAACTCAGTGTTTAGGTATGGGTGTTTGCTTCTGTTTCCAACAGGTACTAGATGAGGGCTCCATGATGGTGGATAAGTTAGTTGTTGATCTCAATATCCAGGAAGGGCATTTATAGTAGCCTTTCCACGGTTGCTCAAATTGTTAGTTGGCAGCAGTCTTGAAGTTCTCTAGACATTTCTTTAGGTTCAGTTTTCTTTTCAAACCAATAATAGCTCCCTCTTTTATGCTCTCTCTCTCTCTGTCTCTCTCTCTCTCTCTCTGCCTCTCTCTGTCTCTCTCTCTCTCTGTGTCTCTCTTTTGTCTTCTATTCTTACCCTGACTCAATCTTCTTAGTCACTCGGGCTTTCTTTATTTAAATCCAGCATTCCTCTGTTTTGTTTTGGTTAATATTACCTATCTATTAGTGAGTGGAATTTACAACTTACTTATATCAATGAATATGGAGATATCAAGCTTCTACTTAAGTAGAAAGTTCACCCTAATGATGAGCTTCCTTTTGCTAGAAAGTCCTTGAAGGTTACTAGGGAAGAAAGTTAATTATCAATTTCATCCAGCTAAAATCCATGAAGCCTACAACAGAAACATGCCTGCAAATTTTATTGGTGCAACAATGCCACACATGTCATCACAGTGTTGTAACAAATCACTTTTTGATTGAACTTAAGACATGAGATGGAACCAAGTGGCCAAGAACCTAACACCAAATAAATAGCCCAAGGAGAAACCTATTACTATTATTCTGCTAATGTAAAATAGCAATAAAGTAACTCCTAATGTCATATTGCCATACCTATAGATAAGTGCCTCATCAGAGAAGCTCCTCCTTGCTTTAGTAATTAATAAAATAGTAATTGACAAGAAGGTATATTACTGGACTATCTGTAGAGAGTGAGAGAATTTGGCATCTTAACCCTAAATGAGATCTCTTCATCAGACTTCTCACCTTCAAGTTCAGGGAGTGATGTGGAAGAGGAGGCAGAAATACGTTAAGAACCAGAGGTAGTGGTTGACTACAAGGAAACATCATCTACTAAACACAACAAATCTGGTACACACATGAACTCACAGAGACTCTGATAGCATGTGTAGGATCTGAAGGGTTCAAACCAGATACAGTTTGAGACGTGACAATGGGAATTGGACACCAAGTCTCATCCATAAGCATGAAGTTATTTTTAGTTAATACCTGCTGGGGAAGAGAAAATAATTGTTCTTTTATGGAAACATCAGCTATCCTCCAGAACAAGGCTCATGTCCTGAATTTGTTGGGCAGATTCCATTGTGTGTGTGTGTGTGTGTGTGTGTGTGTGTGTTTTATTTTGGATTTTTGTCTTACTAACTTTCTTTTTAATTGTTTTAACTGTCATTTGTCATTCTTTTTGTTTTTATAGAGGGGTAAGAAAACATGTTGAGTGGGGAGGGAGGTGTGGAAGATGAAAGAATATGATCAAAATGCAGTGTATGGAAATAATTTAAAACAAGTTTAAAATAAACCCCAAAATATAAATATGGAATAAAGAAAGATTGCCTATACTGAAGCCCAATATGTTTGTAATAAACATGAGAATATTTTCTGAGTGAACTCAAAGCTGCTCTTCCCAACAAAAAGAAAATACTTTGTATGTCCTAAGCGTGGCATCCTCTAGAACATTTATGTTAGTCTAGATGGAGGCCACTTTGTCCTATTGCTACTAAATAAATGGGCAGGCACATTTGTTGAATATTAAATGAGAGCTGAGAACTGTGCTGATCTTTGTCTCTGTAGTCTCCTCAGTATGCTAATACTAATATGGGTTTTTGAAATATTTGCATTTCTCATAGAAATATATATTAGACTCTCTTCAATTCATTTTAGAACATGAAATGTTTCATTTAAATGGAGCATTCATTGCCTACAAGTCTGTAGTGACAATGTGTTTAGGTTGATATTTTCAGTTTTCTTCAAACATCAACTTTATTTAAATGCAAAAACTATGTGCATAAAAGTAATTTTTAAAGTTTACATGGTCTGTAAACTATACATATTGCTTAGAGAGTAGAAAGAGCCAGAGACTGCCTAAAGAAAGAGAGAAAAATTAAGTCAAAGGTCCTGTTGAACACAGGTGGGCATAGATTCATCATGACTTATTGCAAATAACTTATAAATGCCCATTCTGAGCATCTCAACATTTGTTGTTATTATGACTTTCTTTGGAGTCCTGTACCAAAGACCAATTTTTGGGTGATAATCCATTGGAATTAAAGGGGGTAAATCCAAGATTCTCACCTACATTTGTAACTAGGCTTTTAGCTATAGACTCACTATAATTAAATTTCAGTGTTTCCATGGAAACTTTCAAGATCTACCATTAAGGACATATACTTGAAGTTATTGTATAAATTCCAATATGAATGGTTACTTTTGCCAATTTTTAAGGCTTTTGATTATTTCCTGGGTTAGAGTGAAATTATATCAACATTCATAACCTAGGTTAAGTACAAAATTATTTCATCCATCATTTCCTGCATTCTCCCCTTGTGTGGTCACTGTTTACTAAATGCCACCGTAGGCAAATTTCTGTGTTGCTGAGAAGTTTTCAGAAACTCTGCTTATTCCAATATGATGATTATTTTGATTTTCTTTTATAAACAGCAACTAATGATATTTACTTAAAAGTCAGAAAGATATAGACTTCTAATTTATTCTCTGTTTTTTTTTTTACAGGGTATGCAATTTAATTCAAATAACTTTCTTTTTCAGAACCCTGTTTCCCTCTCTAGCAATGTTCACTAAAGTCCACTACTCTATGAGTGTTATGAATATTACATGACATTATGCATTAGATTAATAGGAATGAGTTAATACTTAAGACAGAGCTAGTCAAAAAGAAATACTAGTAACAGGCCAACAGCTTTATAATTATACTGTGTCTCTGTGTGTTATTTGGGGCTGATGTGTCTGTGGGACCAGGCCAATAACAATGCATATAAAATATTTCTTATATTTTCTGTTATAAAATTTGTATGGCTTAGTTGTGGTGGCACATGCCTTTAATCCAGCACTCAGAAGGTAGAGGTAGGCTGATCTCTGTGAGTTCAAGACCAGCCTGGTCTACAAAAGGTAGTTCCAGAACAGCCTCCAAAGTCACAGAGAAACCCTGTCTTTAAAAACAAAAACAAAATTATGCTATAAATTATACCATAAATTGTTCTTATTTGTGTTTTCCTTACCTTAGATCTACCGTGTGTGTGTGTGTGTGTGTGTGTGTGTGTGCACTTGATTGTGCTTGATCACATGTGTGGTACTGAATATTAGATCCAGGGACTTGACCATAACAGAAACTATGAGCTACACTCCTAACCCCTTTGATTATGAATTGCTTGGACTTAAACCAGAGAAAAAGAAAAAAAATTGAGCTACTGTTCTCATGCAGCCTAGTACCCACTTACCTGTAGATAGGTTTTATTATTTCTTAGTGAATACAAAAAAATTAAAGGAACTTTAATATGAGATCAGACTGATTTTTTTAAGTTTTGTGGATGTATACAAAGAAGAAATCATTCCATAATTATGTCAGAAAGTAGATAAAAGAATACTGAAACATGGCAAAAAAAAAAAGTGCCCACCTGATCAAGTTTTAATGGTTACAGTCTTTTATCATGTGTTACATTTTACTTTTCATTTAGAGATTATCTCTTTCAAAAATTTTATTTTATTTTATTTTATTCACATATATGTCTTCACCACATGCCTTTCTGGCCCCTCAGAAGCCAGAAGGGCATATCAGATTCCATGGAACTGAAATTATAGATGTTTGTGAGGAACCATGTGGACCCTGGGAACCTAACATACGTCTTTTGGAAGAGTACCAAGTGCCCTTAACATCTGAGAATCTCTACAGACACTAATTACAATTCAACTTCATTCAGACTTGTACTTTTGCTGTTGTTGTTGCTGTTCTCCAATGCTTCAACTTGTAAGAAGCTCATCCCATTGGCTGTCATGTTTTGACATCTGTACTGTGTGCTGTAGCTATTGCCACTGCATGTCATTCATTGTCATTCATGTGAACTAACTTTTCTGTTCAGTTTGGCTTCCTTTTCCTGTCACCACTTCTTTCCTATATCCAATATGCCACAAATGGATGAGAATGTGTGAATTCCCCTTTTCTACTCCACACACAATTTTACCTGTCTTTTCCCCTTCACAAGCTTTAGCAGTGAGTTGTGAATCCTTTGGGAGTCACATGTCAGATATCCTGTATGTCAAATATTTATATTATGATTAGTAACAATAGTAAAATTATAGTTTTGAAGTAGCAATTAATAATTTTATGACTGGGAGTCACCACAACATGAGTAACAGTATTAGAGACATAGCTTTACGAAGGCTGAGAACCATTTCTTTAGGGAAATAAGCAGCTTGTCTCTACAGCATATAATCAGTATGGACTTACACAGCATCAAACTTTCTTATTCTAGAGCATTTCTAGGCTTCAGTATGACTAAGTTTGAAATAAATAACTCCACTTAGGTGGTGTCAGTGGAATAATGTGGGACTCTTATCAGCAAATTTCAAGTTTAAGCAAAGGAATACATATATACATTTAATTTGGTGCATAGTTATTAATAAACTATTTCACATTTTATCTAATTTTACTTGAACTTGGTTATTATTTTAATTTTATTTAGTTTTGTGGGTTTGTGTTGGTTCAACCTGACATAGTTACTTCTGGGAGATTTTACACTATGTGCACACACATGCAATTAACTAGGTTGACAAAATACCTTGAATTTAACACAAACTTAAGGAGTAAATTTTGTTAGTATTTCTCTGCTAAGTGCTCATTCAAACTTTTATATGGGCAGTTTTATGGGACTCAGTGAAATAGATCTAAGTTTTTCTTCTTTCTTTTGCTTATTACTCAACATGGAACCAATTAGAATTTTAAAATCTATTGGGATAGACAAAGTTTCTTGGCAGACACATGGGAAGTGGATACACATCATTATATTTTTTTCTTGCTCTAGGTTGTCACTCTTGAGGATCTTAGTAAATTTCTTCTCCATGAATAGTTTTAATGATCTGAAGTGCAATGTTCAGGGCTGGGGATACAGCTGAGTGACAGGATGCTTATCTAGCTCACATAAAGCTCCAGGTTCAGTAAAAGGATCACTAGTATTATTTTATTTCTGTATTTTTATAGGATAACACTCTAGAAGTACATACTAAGAAATAAAAACAGAAGAAGTTCTAACTTGGTCTCAGATTCCCAAATATAAATGAACTAAAGAGATACCTTATGATTCTCTTGCAGTATGGAATACCCATTCAGTGTCTTACATTAATATGCTAATGATTGGATATGGTATATCTTCATGTGAGTATGGTAGAATCACCTCTGCTTTTCATGCTCACTCAAATGCAGAGGTTCTAGAGTTGGGTTTTTAAACTTGAAACTAATTATAGCTTGATTATTTTTTTTTCATCCATGGCAAACCTTAGTGTAAGTATATCCCTAAGTCTTAGACATGGACTATAGTTAAATCATAGAAATTGCTGATTAAGAGTGAATGAGAGTATATAATTCCGCTAAATAATAAGGAAATAACTAGAAATGTTTGGAGTAGTTTATAATGTATATAAAATTAAGTTGATTCTTAAATCAAGAGCTCACATATTCTGTATCTATCCTCGTAGGGTTGAGGCAGAGTTTAGAAAACATGGAAGAACCCTATTCTGGTTCCAAGTATGAAATCATTTTTGAAGATATTCATTCATTACTGCAAGTGAATTTGCCTTGGCAATTGCTATCCTGGACACTTGTCACACACACCCGACAATTTTCCTCTTGGACAATGATAACACCAGCTAGCAGTTGCCATCTTATACAAGTATGTCATATAGCTGGCTGCCAGTTGTGAAGATTCCAAGTCTATAATGCAGACTGTTTTTGAAAGCTCAACACTGTGTTTCCCTGCTACAAAAAAATTGACTAAAAGAATGGAATCAAGGCAAGATCAAGATGCAATAAAAAGATCCATATCCATTTAAATACAGTAAAATCTTTAGTCACAGCACTGTGCTCAAAAAGAGAATGTAAGTGAATTAATAACGTTGGAAAAAATTCCCCAAAATCTATCAAAGGAAAGGTAACAGTGTATTTATAATATGCAAGTCAATGTCTTGAGAAGTGATAAATTTAATTTCAATTTAAGTCCTCAAAGTGATTCTACTCAAATAATACTAAGATGATTTATGAATAAGTTATAAATACATATTTTAAATACTGTTAGCAGAAAAGAAGGGCTTTACTATCATTGTTTGACTTAGCATCAATAAAATATACATTTAGATTCCAATCCTCCTGTGCTCTAGCACTGCTGTCTAGCAAGTCACTGAGTCTTCATTTCTGACTGTATAATGTCAGTTCACCTATGCAAGATTCTTACCATTCCAATGGTAGCCTTATTAGGACATACTTGAGGGACAATTTTGGTAAATTATTTGCCAAATTAAGTATGCATGTGCATGCTATATTATACATATGACGTTCCCCCTTATTTAGAAATAATATCTCTTGCTGTTTTCATTGTAAAGTCATCCAATTCCAAAATACTTGGCCCGTAAGATTCTGTCCAGGTCTAAATTGGTCTTACATCTCACTATAGAGTGCTGGTATTATAGAGGTTCACCAATGAAGTGACTTTTAAAGTAGGTTTTAAGGATCTGACTCGCTCATAGCCACAAGCTTGTATGGTAATTGCTTACTGGCTCCTCTATCTCCCTGGAACTGAGGGACAGACAGTTTTATCTCTCAATTCATGAGCAAAGAAATGAATTCAATTTTTTCCCACTCAATAATATTCTGACTATAAAGATGTCAGCTTTGCCCAAAAAAAAAAAAATAATAGAGGGAGGCAGCACAGAAAAAATTTGAGCACAAATCCTGTTATCCTGTAGTTGTCTTTCTGACTTCTGTATTTTCGTTCTATAAGATAAAACATATCCATTTCACATAATCAAGTGTGACCATGATCCATTTCATGTAGCATCTTCTTATACTTCTACAATATATATTTCTAGATATTTCTAGAAGTTTCTTCTGTTTCTCTGATCAGGCAGACATTAAAACTCCACAAGTGCAGGGAAGTTATATTTGCTGGATTAATTTGTTTGTACAACAAATTTGATATGTAATCAAATTTAATGCTACAAAATTTCAGTTTATAGAAAAGGAAACCAAGGCTCATGCAATTAAATAATTTGCCTAAAGCACCAGGAATCTTGGTTAGGATTGTGTGGTTACTATTGTCATGAGTTCTTTTACTATTGTATCTGGTAAAGCAATTACAAGTCTTTCTAGAAAATTAACTGAGATGTGCTAAAATGGAATATTTAAAAGGTATCAACAAATTCCCAGGAAAATTACCACAGTTTAAATAGTGAAAGAAATGCTGGCTGCATTGTGTGGAGTGGTTGCTTTAAATTTCTAACTAAAACTATAAAACCCTCAAACCAGACTTTATTAAAGCCTACACAAAACTAGCATTGATTATATGTGCCCACAAAGTTTACTTCTCTATTGTAGGAATCATTTTTTAATTTAAAAGAAGGTGTTCTGGGAAAACAAGAACAAAAACAAACAACAAACAACAACAACAACAAAAACCTAATCTCTTCTCATGTAAAGAAAGTGTGTTCTGTGAATACCTTTTACTAAACTCAGTCTCATTGAAAGTAAGTCTAGTAGGACTATCATGATAGTCATAGGGAAGAGAACAGAGACATCTCTGAATAACCACATACAATTCTTATCACAGAAAGTGGCTTATTTGACTACAAACAGTGACATCTTCAGAAAACCATTCTTCACATTTCTGTAGGAAACATTTAACCTGATAAGATTCTGCCACAGTTGTTAAGAGCTAGGAGAAAAGAAAAAAAAAAAAAAAAAAAACAACAAAACATTGAATATAGAATTGAGAAGCAGCATTGCCTTAAAGGGAAAAGAAACAGGAAGATAGATGATACAAACTTGCTCTTTTTTTTTAAACACTAGTGGGAGGGCCTTCCTTATTTTGCTCAAGTTGGAGAAAATTCTTTAGATGACACATATTTGGCAGGTGTATGTACAGCAAATTGTAATATCATTATGCCTGTTGATCACAAGCCAATGCAATGATAGCTAGTATGTCTTCAATGAGATGAAGTATCCAACAATGTGTTGAATATAGTGTTGTGGACACTGTGATTTCTCTAAAGGCATTGCTATTACTCTAACATTATGATCATACACAAGTTTCAGAGTTCTCTAAATGCTTATTTTAAAGATATTTGGGGGATTACAAATAATTAATTCACTAGATATGATGACTCATCCCTGCAATCCTAGCACTTGGGAGGCTATTGTAGGATGATGACCACAAGTTGAGACTAGCCAGGGCTATAAAGAGTAAGACACTGTCTTAAAAAATTAATAAATGTTTTATAATGTTAATGGTACGTTTAGTGGTGAAAATAATGTGCTAATTATAAACACTATCATGAATAATTCTTATTAATTTTCTGTAAAATAATAATTTATATATGAATATTAATTTTGAATTGGTAGCCATATCAGGGTCATTAGATCATTTTAATGACACTCTGCAAATGTTTATTCTGCATTAACTTTAACAACTTAAAACTGGAATTGTGGAGCATAAACACCCAGAAAGTTTTTATACTCTGATATCCCAATGGATAAAACAGAAATAGCATGTTAAATGCTCTAGAAGAGACATGCAATTTCACTTCTGATACAGGGTTTGTCTCTTTCAGCTGTGTGATCAGAATTGTCTCATGGAAGGGAGATCCAAGTAGCATCAAAAGAAAGCAAACATGTTGGGGAGAGACTCATGGTTGGAAATCCTAGAAAATTATTTTGAGTTAAGTATTTAGGGTTGGTGGCATCACTTCATTCTATGTTTGTAGTGTATCACCGCAGAATCTGATACAGTTAGATCTATTACCAATTTATAAAATTTCCTGTAGATTAGCTGGAGGTTTCTGGGTGAAATCCTTAGAAATACACTGTGTATTACATTAGCTCTTTACTCTCCCAATTTTAACAGGATCTTTACTAACTGGTTGGACAGTGTGAAACATTGTTGGCAGGTGCCTTGAAGTGCCTGACTTTAGCTGTGAACTGGCAGTGGGACTACCTGTAAAATAGAAGCCTTGGACAAATCACAGAAAAGAGGACAGACTTGACCAGCAAAGAGTACAGTACATGGGTGGGGCTGAGTTGAAGAGCAGAGCACAGAGACATGGAGAGGCTGAGCTGAAGTTTGGATAGTTTTCAGACAAGAATGATGCATTTCTAACTCATATTCCCTCAACAAACTTGTTTCTCTTCAGGTGAGCTTTCTCAGTTCCTGTATGATATTTTGGTTTTTTTTTTTTTTTTTTTTTTTTTTTTTGTTTGTTTTTTTTTTTTTTTTTTTGTTTGTTTTGTTTTGTTTTTTCACACTTCATTGTTTTGCAGCTATCTTCTCCAAATCAAAACATTCCGAAGGGAGGAACTAAATGACTCTCACAAGACTTCAGAAAAAAAAAAAAATAACTACAAGTAACTGAAAGCTCTAGAAACTTAGAAGATTACAAGAATTCTCCCTGGAAAAGAAGAAGCAATTTTCTGGGGAGGCTTGGATGGCTTTTCTGTGATGCAGCTGCCTTTGAGTTAAGGAACTTCCCCAAGGAATCCAACTAGGCTGGATCACTAAGCTAGACTGGTGCAATTGTTTCTTCATTCTGTTGTTATGGAATAGATATTTACCCTGCTCTGTCCAGAAAAAGTCATGTAACAACTAGATGCAAACATCAATATCACCATTGAAGCTCACACTCCCAATCTTCATCTCTACTTGAGTTTTAGATTTCTATTCCCTGTTAATGATTTTCTACCTCACTTTAGAGATAGAAATCATACCAGTTACTGAGCACATTATATGTACAGTCTAGGTATGTTAGCTATCTAGTTTATACTTACAAATGATTCTAAAATAATCATACATAAATTTTGTCTTTGTGCTGTCAGTCAGAGAAGCCAGATCACACGTTAAAAGTCACATGGGTGGCATATTCCAGAATGTAGATTTGATGCTGGTCTACTAGTCCACAGCCTGATGTTCTGACCTGAACTCATTCACCTGGGCTTTGTGATACATGTCCAGGAGTCTCAAGGTTTATTGCTCATATTAAGCTATCAATTCATTCAAAGTAGAAAACTTGAACTCCATCTCTTAAGTGTCACTATCACTTGGGTCTTTTTTTTTTTTTTTTTTGGTCTTTCTGTCCTATTCAACTCCTAAAGTTTTGGCACTGATTGCATCTTTGCTGAGTGCTGCAAAGCACTCACTTTTACTTTTCAGATTCTGAAGATTTCTCTGTATTCATTATCTCCGCTTCCCATTAAACAAATCTAAATGGATTACAGATAATTTTCATTTCCTTATTTATTTCTTTTTGCATTTTCTGCTGGGTTCAATCAATAATTTAAAATGAATAAGGTATTTGGAAATACTGAAAGTGTGAATAGGAAAGTGACTATTTCCAAAGCATGATTTAATAAAAATTAATTGTAAATGCAGAATATGAAAAATGGCAGGGACAAAAAAAAGTCACATGAGCTGGTTTTCTGACTCTCTATATACTTATTCTTTAGAGTTTGTAGGAAGACATGAGCTATATGTTTCAGATTTGGGGATCTGCTGAATTGGGAGCACAGAATTTTGCCATGAGTGATCCAGTGCCTTTCTGGGTCAACTCAGATTAATACTGCAGCATTACTTCTAAAATTAATGCTGTGCATTTGGGAACAGATGTGAGTTAATCATGTATGTTGAGGAATAGGGACTTCTGACTCGTAATCCACCCTAATACCCTTGTTAGCCTTGAGAAATTGAGTTGATAAATCTGCTTTACAGACATGTGGTTAGGAAAAATGCTCAGACTTGTTTCATTAATTAATAGACCAATGCTGTCTGTAACCACATTTTCAGCATAAATTTGCCTCTTGATATAGATATTGAGACTATACCCACTCTCAGTAATTCTTTCAATTATCATACAAAATAAATTCACAAGTCAATCAATGATGTTAATCTACTATTAGAAGACAAAATCAGGTGGGAATATAGCTCAACAGAAGGATACTTCATTTGCATTGCAAGGACCTGGGTTCTACTGCCAGAAGACAATTGTGTTTGGACAAAACATCACTGTTACAATTTATAAACATCCCAGCCTCTATGCATTGATATGTTGTCAAATTTCCTATGTGGTATTGCCAGCTGACTTGCTTCAAGCTAGAGGAGGTAAACCCTATAGATATTTTTGCATTGAGGTTTACAGTAATCACAGAAAAACTTACATTCTATATGCTTTCTAATATTAACCAAATTAATTATATGCTTGTATTAAATTGATGATCTTATTGAGTGCAATTAGAAAATTAATATGAATTCTCCTCTAATATAGTTTATTAAAAATAGATTTTGACACTGGCTGCCTAGAAATCATGTTTTAACTTATAATTGTTACCAATAACATACAGACCTTAGAATTTATATACTTATAACATGACTTCCTGTTTAGGTGAAGTATGCTCATAGGTATAAGCTTATGCTTCTGTGGCACTTTAGAAAATGTGCTGTGTAGGTAGGTACTAAAGATGCAAATTAATCCACAGTAGCATTGCAGGTCTCTAGGGGTGGTAATTTAGTCTAATGGAAACATAATAACTCATATTAAGCACATTACTAATCTGATACTTTGCTTACAGTAAATTAGATCCAGTGAAATTATAAATCACTTATTAAAGAAAAAAACAGAATGTCTTCTTGAGGTAAATTTGAATTTTCTCAACTAAGAAACAGCAGGTAGGAAGAATCCTTGTTGCTTCCAAATGAATTCCAGTCAAGTTTTGTAATCATGAAGGAATACTGAGTAAACATGTTTAATTCAGACAACACAAACCAATGTTCTCCACACAGTCATGTATTATTCTAAATATTACAAGCCAGCTACTTCAATGAAGTACAGTGAACACACACTGACTTCCATTTCAAATGATTAATTAGAGGGATCACAATCACAAGTAACCAATTCAAACACAAGGCAATGCTTTCTTCAGGATTTAAGTACAATTGCTCTGAAATAATTATCACCATCTTCATCATTCAAAGTAAACTACAAAAAAGAAAAAACAAAACAACAACAACAACAAAAAAAAAACCATGGAACTGCTCCAAGATTTATATTCATCATAAAATATTGCTGTATACAAACTTAAAAACAAGCCATTTTTGAAAGCTTTTTCACTTTGTTTTGGAGGACTTATTCAAGTTGATATGTACCAAAGATTTTCTTACACCAAGTACTTTTTTTTTCATGTTTTTGTGTGGCTATTAGTTATTATCCTTATACTAGTTTATATTTATTTCTTTTGGTTGTAAATGTCAAACCCAAAAAGAATACTAAGCATAGTAAGCATTCTATGTATTCATCAATTCATTTACTCATTCACTTGCTATTAATAAATAAAAATGCCTACTATGTGACAAGAAGGCTCTAGAATATTGTATAAATCAGTGAACTAAACAAAATACCCATTGTCATGGCTTCTCTCTGGTGAAATATCACATATCAAACAAGCTATTATGCCAGCTTCCTGTAAGCAGTGGAAGATGAGGAGCAGATGGAAGTTGGAAGTGAGGCAGAGAAGAGTAGCTTTTTCTGGGGCTTTCATTGGAAAAGGACTTGATGATCCAATCAGATACATAATAAACTATTTATAAAGATGAGTAAATGACCACTGAGTTATTGGGGAAAGAAAAGTTCAAGTATAGAGAACTTGAGGCTAGAATATGATGAGTTGCTCACGAAACAAACAAGATAACATGTGTTATTAGAAATGAGTGTCACTGCATCCAGTAGAAGCTGTTGTCAGAAAAATTGTGGCTGATGATTTCAGGACATGGCTTACAGTTCAGTGGCTACTCCTAGGATTTTAGATTTTTAATACTTTAAATATCAGAGGATTGTGTGCTCAGGCATGACATGGTCTGACATACTTTTAAGGCACACATTCACTGAATGTTAGGTCTATACCAAGAGAAGACTGCAGAGAGTACAATAGTATTCCCTGTAGGAGGCTAGAATGAAAATTTGGATAAAAGTTGGGGTAATAGACTATACCAGAAGGAGGCTGTTGAGTATATTTTGAAAGGGGAAACAATGGGAGCATATCTCAAAATATGCAATGTCAAACAAACATTTAAAACAAACCAATAAACAACCTCCAATTCTAGAAAAACCTCTCTCAAACAAAATCCTAGCATGCCCACAATTCTTGTCATGGAAGAGTGTTTGTCATAAAAAAAAAAAAAAACTTATAACAACTCCTATCCATCAACAGGGATAGATTAAATTATAATATATCTGTAAGACAGAAGTCGTGGAATAAGGAGTATCTCTAGAGACTTCTACAAAAGGAACTTTCTTGTTCATTTTTGAATTAAAAAAGATAAGAAGAGAAAAATACATCATATGCAATTGTTCATTTAAGAAAGGGAGTTGTACTGTTATGTGTTACCCACTTATTTAAAAAATTAAAGGCAAACTTTGAAAGTGTAAAAGGTATAATGTAAGAAAAATCAAATTTGATTTTATATTTAAAGCCTTAAAGAGTAACAAAGATTAATCATTTCACTGTACTTAACAATTGAAAATGTTGCCCCTCCAAGAGATCCGCCTTTCTCTGCAGGTCCACTCTCAGTTCCTGCGGGCAAGATACTTGACCCCCAAATACGGGCCTCTGCTAAAGAAAGAGGCCTCAGCTAGAGAGTTCCAGTTTCCAGTGAGATCCGACTATCCTGCAAAATCTTCCCAAGTTTCAGCTCAGCCTTTGTCCTCTTCTGCCAGCTATTGGCCAGAGGTGAATCTAGGCCCAATCAGAGCTGCCTGTCCCTTACAACCTCTGCCCAACCTCAAACTCCCTGGGTTGGCCACTGATCCTGCTGCTCCTCTCTATTGTCCCCATTGAGAGCACCCTTGGAGCTCTGATACACCCCCACCCATCCCCACTGTGAGCCTGCACCCGCTACCCTGTGCCCTACCCTACCCACGGTCCTGCCACTCTGGTTGAGCACTGGGACAGAGTGTGGAGCCAACAGTTCACCCTACTGAGGAGACTTCTCAGAGCAACTCTGAACAAAGGAGTCCTGCGTATCCATGCAGGACCACCCATAATTTCCACCTGCTTGGTATCTGACCCCACCTCCAGTTCTCTGCTGGAGTCCCGGGTCCCCTCCCAGAGTTCTGACTATCTCTGCAGGATCACTGGAGTTCCTGATGGGATTTTCTACTGGATGCTCAGCCCTGACCCCATCCTTGGGTCTCTGTCTGCGGAGAGAACTCCTAGAGTGCTTGGACCACACAGAGCTACAGATATTGAATCTCTGACCCACATAAGCCCCAGGGAAGTACCATAGAGAGAAGGGGAGACCCCACCAACACCTACTGGAAGAAGCTATAGGAAGAAGGCAATACAAGAAAACACCTAACAACAGAAAGGCAAGCATGACACCACCAGGATCTAGGGAATCTACACCAACTAGAACAGAACAAAACAACAAAGCAGAGGAAGCAGAAGGGAACGACTTAAAAATTACCATCATAAAAATGATAGAGGCCCTCAAAAAAGATGTGAGAAAATATCTTAAAGAAATGGAGGAACAAAAAAAAAAAAAAAAAAAAAAAAAACCGGAAGAAATGAACAAATTCCTCAAGGAAAGTACAGAAAGCCAAGAAAAAACAATTAAGCAGGTGAAGGAAATGGTTCAAGACTTGAAAACTGAAATAAAGAAAATAAAGGCAACAAAAACCAAAGGAAGGATGGAAATAGAAAAACTGGAAAAAAAAAAAAAAAACTACAAACACAAGCATAACCAACAGAATTCAAGAGATGGAAGAAAGAATCTCAGGCACAGAAGATAAACTAGAAGAAATAGATTCATCAAACAAAGAAAATCATAAATCCAACAAATCATTAACAAAAAACATCCAGGAAATGTGGGACACCATGAAAAGGCCAAACCTAAGAATAACAGGCATAGAGGAAGGTGAGGAAGCCCAGCTCAAAGGTGCCAAAAACATATTCAACAAAATCATCGAGGAAAACTTTCCAAATCTGAAGAAGGACATGCCCATGAAAGTACAAGAAGCATACCAAACCCCAAACAGGTTGGACAAAAGAAAAAAGACCCCTTGACATATAATAATCAAAACACCTATCATATAGAATAAAGAAAGAATATTAAGAGCAGCGAAGGAAAAAGGACAAGTAACATATAAAGGCAGACCTATCAAAATTACACCTGACTTCTCCATGGAAACCCTCAAGGCCAGAAGGTCCTGGATAGATGTTCTAAAAGTATTCAGAGAACACGGATGCCAGCCTAGGCTACTATATCCAGCAAAACTCTCAATCACTATAGATGGAGAAAACAAGATATTTAATGACAAACCAGATTTTCCCAATACGTATCTATAAATCCAGCCCTACAAAAAGTATTGGAAAGAAAACTGCGACCCAAGGAAGGGAACTATGCCCACAAAAATGTAGGCAACAGATAATCCAACTACACCAGAAACCAAGGGTAAAGCAGAACTATACCACTGCCAACAACAAACCTAAATCAAAAAAGCATCAACAATCAATGGTCCTTACTCACCCTCAACATTAATGGTCTTAACTCACCTATAAAAAGACAGGCTAACAGAATGGGTACAAAGACAGAATCCATCCTTCTGCTGCATACAAGAAACACATCTAATCTTTTTGTCATAGATAGACATTACCTCATGGTAAAGGGTTGGGAAAAGATTTTCCAATCAAATGGAAATAAGAAGCAAGCAGGCATAGCTATCCTAATATCTAACAAGTTAGACTTCAAACCAAAATTAATCAAAAGAAATGAAAATGGTCCTTTCATATTCATCACAGGAGAAATCCATCAACACAAAGTCTCAGTTCTGAACATCTATGCCCCTAATACAAAGTCACCCACATTCATAAAAGAAACACTACTAAAACTCAAAGCTCATATAAAACCCCACACACTTATAGTGGGAGACTTCAATACACCACTCTCAACACTAGACAGGACCAAAAATCAGAAACTCAACAAAGAAACAAAAGAACTAACAGAAGTTATGTCTCAACTGGGGTTAACAGACACCTATAAAACATTCCATCCAAACACAAAAGAATATACCTTTTTCTCTGCTCCACATGGAACCTTCTCTAAAATCGACCACATACTAGGTGGCATAACAAACCTCAACAGATACAAGAGAATAGGAATAGTCCCCTGTATCTTATCGAACCATCATGCTTTAAAAATGGAATTCAACAACAACACAAATAGCAGAAAACTGCAAACTCATGGAAACTGAACAATGTGCAATTGCAACACTCCTGGATCAAAGAAGAAATAAAGAAAGAAATTAAGGGCTTTCTAAAATTCAACGAGAATGAGGACACAACATACCCGAACTTATGGGACACCTTGAAAGCAGTGCTATGAGGGAAGTTCATTGCACTAAATGCCCATATGAAAAAAACAGAGGATAGTCAAATAAGAGAATTAAAGCACAACTGAAAGCCTTAGAACAGAGAGAAGCGAATTCACCCCTTAGGAGTAGACACCAGGAAATAATCAACATGAGAGCTGAAATCAACAAAATAGAAACCAGAAAAACAATACAAAAAATCAATGCAAGGAAGAGTTGGTTCTTTTTTTTTTTTTTTTTTTTTTTTTTTTTTTGAGAAAATCAACAAGATAGCCAAATTAACGAAAAAGCAGAGAGAGAACATGCAAATTAACAAAATCAGAAATGAAAAGTGGAACATAACAACAGACTCAGAGGAAATCCAGACAATTTTCAGGTCATACTTTGAAAATCTGTATTGCACAAAAATTGAAAATTCAAAGGAAATGGAAAAATTTCTGGATAACTATCACTTACCAAAATTAAATCAAGAACAGACAAACAACTTAAATAGACCTATAACTCCCAATGAAATAGAAGCAGTCATCGAAAGCCTTCCAACCAAAAAAAAAAAGTCCAGTGCCAGATGGATTCAGTGCAGAATTCTACCAAACATTCAAGGAAGATCTAATACCACTACTCCTCAAACTGTTCCACAAGATAGAAACAGGAGGTTCATTGCCAAACTCTTTTTATGAGGCCAAAATAACCTTGGTTCCCAAGCTTCACAAAGACACAACTAAGAAAGAAAACTACAGACCAATATCCCTGATGAACATCGATGCAATAATACTCAATAAAATTCTGGCAAACCGAATTCAAGAATACATCAGAGAAATTATCCACCATGACCAAGTAGGCTTCATCCCTGGAATGCAGGGATGTCTTAACATACGAAAATCTATCAACGTGATCCACCATATAAACAAACAGAAAAAGAAAAACCATATGATTATTTCCCTAAATGCAGAAAAAATCCTTCGACAAAATTCAACACCCTGTCATGATAAAGGTCTTGGAGAGGTCAGGGATAACAGGAACATACCTAAACATAATAAGAGCAATATACAGCAAACCAACTGCCAACATCAAACTGAATGGGGAGAAACTTAAGCAAGTTCCTCTAAAATCAGGAATAAGAAAAGGCTGCCTTCTCTCTCCATATCTCTTCAATATCATACTAGAAGTTCTAGCTAATGCTATAAGACAACAAAAGGAGATCAAGGGGATCCAAATTGGAAAGGAAGAATTCAAACTGTCTCTATTTGCAGATGATATGATAGTTTACATAAGCGATCCAGTAAACTCTACCAGGGAACCCCTACAGATGATAAACACCTTCAGCAAACTAGCAGGATACAAGATAAACTGAAAAAAATCAGTAGCCCTACTTTTTTCAGACAACAAAGAGACAGAGAAAGAAATCAGAGAAACATCACCCTTTACAATAGCCACAAGCAACATAAAGTATCTTGGTGTAACGCTTACCAAACAAGCAAAAGACCTATATAATAAGAACTTTGTGACTCTAAAGAAAGAAATTAAAGAAGATACCAGAAAATGGAAAGATATCCCATGATCTTGGATAGGTAGGATAAACATAGTAAAAATGTCAATCTTCCCAAAAGCATTCTACAGATTCAATGCAATCCCCATTAAAATCCCACCACAATTCTTCTCCTACCTTGAAAGGATAATAATCAACTTTATATGGAAAAACAAAAGACCCAGGATAGCCAAAACAACCCTATACAATAAAAGAACTTCAGGAGGCATCACCATTCCTGACTTTAAGCTCTACTACAGAGCTATAGTTCTGAAAACAGCCTCGTATTGGCATAAAAATAGACAGGGAGACCAATGGAATCGAATTGAAAATCCTGATACTAACCCCCACACCTATGAACACCTGATTTTTCACATAACAGCTAAAATTATACAATGTGGTAAGGACAGCATCTTCAACAAATGGTGCTGGCACAATTGGATGAGGGTGTGTAGAAGATTGCAGACAGACCCATGTCTGTCACCAAGCACAAAACTCAAGTCCAAATGGATCAAAGACCTCAACATCAATCCAGCCACATTGAAGCTCTTAGAAGAGAAAGTAGGCGGTACCCTTGAACAAATTGGTATAGGAGAACACTTCCTGAACATAACTCCAGGTGCACAGACATTGAGAGAAACAATTAATAAATGGGACCTCTTCAAACTTAGAAGCTTCTGTAAGGCAGAGGATACAGTAGACAAGACCAAACGGCAGGTCACAGACTGGGAAAAGATTTTCATCTATCCTTTATCCGACAAAGGAGTGATCTCCAAAACTCAACAAACTAGTCAACATAACACCAAATAACCCTATTAAAAAATGGGTACAGAACTGAAGAAAGAATTCTCAATAGAGGAAATCAAAAAGGCTGAAAGACACTTAAGAAAATGCTCCACATCCTTAGCTATCAGGGAAATACAAATCAAAACAACTTTGAGATACCATCTTACACCTGCCAGAATGGCTAAAATTAGAAACACCAATGATGACTCATGTTGGAGAGGATGTGGAGAAAGGGGATCACTGCTCCACTGCTGGTCGGAGTGCAAACTCATACAGCCATTTTGGAGATCAGTATGGCGGTTCCTCAGGAAAATGGGAATTAGTTTACCACAGGACCCGGCAATCCCCCTCTGAGGCATATACCCAAAAGATTCACATCCATGCAACAAAGACATCTGTTCAACTATGTTCATAGCAGCACTATTTGTAATAGCAAGAACCTGGAAGCAACCTAGATGCCCCTCAATTGAAGAATGGTTAATGAAGATGTGGCACATCTACACAATGGAATACTACTCTGCAGAAAAAAATAATGGTATCTTAAAATTCACAGGCAAGTGGATGGCACTTGAAGAAACCATCCTGAATGAGGTAACCCAGTCACAAAAAGAGGAACACAGTATGTACTCACTTATATATGGATTTTAGACGTAGATCAAAGGATCATCAGCCTATAATTCACACCACCAGAGGAACTAGGATACAAGGTATATTCTAAGAGATTCATATGAAGTCCCTCACAGAACTGGGAAGGGACAAGTCACCCAGAGCTCAGGAGAAGTTGGGGGGGGGTCAGCAAATGGAGAGAGAAGTAGGAGAATATGAGGGGGAGGAAAGGAAAACAAGTGCGATCAGGAAGATTGAGCCTGGTTAGGAATAAAGACAGGAAAGAGAGAGAGAGAGAGACAGAGAGAGATAACATAAAAGGGGGAGGCAATATTGGTTTTTGAAGGTAAAATTGAGCACAAAGAAATGTCTAGAGAACTACAAGACTGCTGCCAAATAACAATTTGAGCTTCCTTGGAAAGGCTACGATAAATGCCCTTCCTGGAGAGTGAAATCAACAACTAACTTATCCATGGAGCCCTCAACTAATGCCTGTTGGAAACAGGAGCAAACACCCATACATAAACACTGAGTCGAAGTAGAACTCAGATGCAGAGGAAGAGGAAAAGACCAGGTGGCAGAAACACGTAGAGACAGCTTACCTGAACAAAGAGAAGTTAATGGGCCACCAGACTGATAGCTTTGAAGCCAGCATAGGACTGACTCAGGACCCCCTGTATATGGGTCTCAGCAAGAAGGACTGAGCAGTCTAAGAGACCTCAGAAAGTGGAGCCAGGATGTATCCCTGATGCATGAAAGGACTTTGTGTACACATCTCCCATGGAGGGATAACTGCCTTAATCTAGAGACAGGAGAGAAGCCCTAGTCCCTACTTCTCATGACCTGTCAGACCTACAAGACCCCTACTGGATGGCATTCCCCTACATATGGATTTTGGATGGGGGGATGGGAGCAGAGAGTGATTAGAATGCATGTGAGAGGGCAGAGAGGTTAAAAGGGAGGGAAGAAGGGAGGGAGGAATGGAGGGAGAGGGAACTGGGATGGACATGTAAAATAATAAATTAAATTAAAAAAAATGCTTTGACTCCAAAATTTATGTTCAAGGACAAGTTACTGGGGAAAGGGATTTCTATTTTTGTTTCCACAGAAAATGAAAAGATGTGGATTCCTTCCAGACTAATGTGGTTTGATCAAGCCAGACTACCTGAAACAGAGTACCAGGTGAACCTACATTCAAAACAACTGGACAAAGCAGCCTTACAGACTACATCCAGGATTTCTGAATCTTCTTCGAATCCCCCATGACAGCGCCCCTTACCAGCAGGAAGTAGTTTGGAAAGAACAATGCCCAAATTCCCATATACTGTCTATATATGTTTGTTTTCATTTAAATGTACTTGCTTATATAAAATAAATAAATAAAAAAGACAATTGAAAATGTTATTCAGGAATAAGTAAATATTTCAGGTAATTATAAAAATAATTTAAAATCCATATAATTTTTTGAAATGTTGGAAATTAGAGATTTACATCAGTATTTATTCATACTTTTCTTAAATGGACCAATTATTCTTTAGGTAAGATTTCCCTTTATTTAGATTTTACAGGTAATCAATGAATATGAAATGGCAAAATCACGATATTATTTTGTAGATAGATTAATTAATGGCTCTTGAAATTAAGGACTAACAGTCCCAAATTAAAAAAAAAGCGAGAGAGAAAATTACAGAAAAGAAAAATTCCAAAGCACAAGGATTTGCAGATGAACTAGGCACAAAATTGAAAGAAATATAAGTGCAAGTTAGCTACCATTACAAACTAGTAACAGAGAACAGAGATACTTGAGATACATATTAATGATACTAGAGAGCAGCCAACAGAATCCAGACCATGACTTCTTCACTTCTCCCACAAAATGATAATAATGAATGAAAAAAGAAAATATCATCTAGGGACAAGAACTTCATTCAGTCAGCTTGGGCTTCATCTAGATTCACAGAATTAAATTTTCAAAAAGGTGTTTGGGGGCTACAATGAGGACACTGTGTCTAAACACAATTGTTGCTCTTACAGAGGACTTTAGTTATATCTCACAAGCATCTGTAATTCCAGTTCCAGCTTATCTGGAGCCATCTTTTAGCCACAGCAGGAACTAGGCATGCATGTAGTGCACCCAGATACATGCAGACAAATAGGTTTTTTTATTTTAAAGATGTTTATGAGATAATTGGAAATCTGAGAACAGGCTGTCCATTTGGCTGCATTAGATAGTTCTTACTAATGAAGTTCAGGTATGCTGATGATACTGTGGTGATTCTCTCTCTTTTTTAATTGTACAGCTAGTTAGAGATACTTAAATAGCGCACATGACATAAGATCTAAAATCTCCTCTTCAAAATACTTAAGGCCATCGTGGAACAAGGCTGTTCCTGTGTTGATTTTTGTTAAAGCCCATAAAGACATTAGAGAGGATTCAGCATAGGTTTCTTTAATTTTTGTTTAAAATGTCAGTTCTAAAGATAGAAACTTATGTCTGAAATTTTCCTCCACTTGTAAATTCAATTCCTCTCCCTCTATGGATCCTAACAGAGGACAGATGATTCCTGAATTACATGGAGAGAGTTGTGTCTCCAGCAAGACACACAGAGGAGCTTCCCAGTGTTTGCAGGGATTTCTCCCAATCATGAAATCCAGTGGGACATGGAAGATGGCCAGGCAGGAGATGTGCTTCCTAAGTTTAGGAGACACAGACCCCACAAACAGCCCAAGATGAAGATATTTTATTACTGTACTAGCAAGTAACAAGACTGGTCCTCACTCCAGAGTGACAAATTACTTCTATGTATGAGAAATGGGAGTCTGGAGAAGTTGGAGAGATTGCTCACTGGTTAAGAACACTTGCTCTTCCAGAGGACACACTTTTTATTCCCAGCATGCACATGGTGGCTAGCAACTATATTTGCCTCTGGTTCCAGAGGCATTAGGCACACATGTGCTACAGAGACATACAGACAGATCCACATTAAAAGCATGAAATGCACCACAAATTGTGCACACCTTTAATCCCAGCACCTAGAAGGCAAAGACAGGAGGATCTGACTTCAAGGTCAGCCTAGTCTACAAAGCAAACTCCAGGACAGTCAGAACTACACAGAGAAGCCTGTCTCAAAAATAATTAAAAAAAAATAAACCACATGAAAAATATGATGGCTTGTTTTATGTCTTTGAAGAACCTCAGTTAAAAAAAAGTATGTCCCCACCAGACTGACCTGTGTACAATCTATGGTGCATTTTCTTGGTAGATGACTGACGTTGGAGAGCCCAACTCACTGTTATGGATGCCATCCCTAGGCTGGAAGTCCCTGGGTTTCAAATAAAGTAGGCTGAGCAAAAATAGAAGGAGCAACTAGTAAGCAGCAATCCTCTATGGCTTTTCTGTCAGTTCCTAACCTCCAGGTTCCTGCTTTCACTTCTCTCTGTGATGTATCCCTGGTGCATGATGGAGGAATACTCCCTTAGCCTAGAGGCAGGAGGGAGAGCCCTAGACCCTACTCCAAATGACTTCATAGATGTTGATGATGGCCCCTGGAAGGCATCACCCTCCCTGTGGAGTGGGGGTGGGCAGGGGTAGGATGGGATGGGGGTCATGGGGAATGGGAGAACGGGAGAGATAGGGACCTGGAATTTTATATGTATGTATGTATGTATGTATGTATGTATGTATGTATGTATGTATGGTGTTCTTATCACAGAAGTTATAAAGTTAGAAGCTCATCCATTCAAGACATTGAATACTGTTTGCTAACAGTATTCTGTGCTTCTCAAGAATCAGGGATGTGTTTAAATACCTTAAGCTGAGGTGAATTTGAACCTCAGATAAAAGTGAGAACCATGCTTTCATTGATTTTTTATTTCTTAATGTGTCTCATTTATTTTCCTGAGAATCTTATTTATTTCTGATTATTTAAAATTCCTTCAGACAATATATTTTGATCATATTCTTTCCCCAGTCAAAGTCATCCTATATACTCCACTTCCCTATCCACCCAAATGTAATGTTCTCTTTAACAGTTGAATTGATGGGGTAATAGTAGTAGTAAAAGTGACAGAGTGATGTGTGTGTGTGTGTGTGTGTGTGTGTGTGTGTGTGTGTGTGTGTGTGCCCCTGTGTGGTTCATAAAAGAAAAGGAAGGTTAAAGCCATGCACAGCAGTGGATGAACACACAACAAACTTAGGTACTTTTGGAGGTTTATTGTTCTCTCTGTCTGACTCATGTTGTTTTGTTTGATCAGTGTTTCCACTGCTCTTTTGTTTGTATATTGTGGTTTTAAATTTCCTGTTTTTATGAGGCTAGTGTGTGTGTGTGTGTGTGTGTGAGTGTGTGTGTCTGTGTGTGTGTGTGTGTTTGCCTGTGTCTGTCTGTCTGCCTCTCTGTCTGCATGTATATGCATTTCTCATGTTTTTTCTTTGTTCCCTTGTTTTTGTTAGCTTGTTTATTTTGTTTTAAATTTAAAGTTAAATTTAAAAATTTGCTTTTTTGCTTAGGAGAGGTAGAAAGAAGGTGTGTAGTAGGAAGGGTGGGAAGCTAGGGAAGAGAAATGGGAGTGGAAAACTATGATCATGTTGTACTGTGTAAAAATCACATCACTATTTTCTGCTTTTGAAAAATAGAATTAAAAAATATGCAGCATGTTTACTTTTGTTTTATTTTCTAATTAATGCAACACAAACTTTTCTCATTTTTACAAGATCCATTTTCCTATTTCTTAATTCTTCCTTTTTTGAGATTTTTTTTAAATTTTCTTCCATTTTTCAAGCAATAAAATACGAGCATAGCTTCAGGGTTACTGAAAAGGGAACAGATGTCACTGCACAAAAAACAGAACACACATTTGTGATTGTGTTGTTGTGAATGTTATAAGTTAAACAGCACACATGTGTGTTTGTGGTTCATTGAATTTGGAGTGGTATTTTTGCACACTCAAAAATCATTCACATGGTCAATCATGTCAGAGTCAGTGCCTTCTAACTTATTACTTCTAAGACTTCATCATACCACCTAGCATTTTTAAGTGTTCAGCTTTCTCATCTTTAAAATGAACATGATAAAGCCTTTAAATAATTTCCATGATTCTTGCTCAGAAATATATATATATATATATATATATATATATATATATATATATATATATATCACCCATAAAACTATTCAGTGTATTTTACATATTGTATAAGGATAACCTTTAGTGGCTGATGGATTCCTTCCTTTATAACTTCTCTCATTTCTTCCTCTTCTTTTACACACACACACACACACACACACACACACACACACACATTTCCCTATCATCTCTATCATCACATTTACTAAACTGTTTAATCTGTTATGGTCTAAAATTTTTCATCAGCAGTATTAAGAAATCATGTCACACATATTTTTCAGGTACCAAAGAGTTTTACAAATCTTATTCTTAATATGATCTGGCACATTTTGTGTAAGAACCAAAATTATACAGTATCTAATCAAAAGCTGTTTGCAGTGTTGTACACATTATCTCTGTTGGTCCTCACAGTTATTCTAAGCATGTTTTGTGCATTAAATGAAAAAGTCTGCAATAGTGCCTGTGGTTGAATGTTTGGTTCCCAGTTGTGTGGATTGTTTTGAGAGGCAAAGGAAACTTTAGGGGCAGTACCTATCTGGAAGAATTAAGTCAATTGGGGACATACCTATAGGTTTTATTTCCAGATCTCAATTCCCATCTCTTTACTGCTTCCTTTTCTCTAGAGCTGTGATAAGATGAGGAATATTAGCTGCTCAAGCCAATGTGAAGTTACCTTCTACCATATCTTCCCTGCCATGAAGGACTGCTCAAATTCAACCCAAACAGACCATTGCGTTCTCGAGATGCTTCCTGTCAGTCACTTGCTCAAAGCAGTGGAAATCAGAAGTACCCAAGAAGATATGAACATGTACATCTGGATATCTGGGAGCTGTCCTTGCAAGCAAATTCAATATGTCGTCTTCATGTGTTTAGGTATTTCACTATAGTCCCTACCCAAGCTTTGGGGCCAGATCTATCTAGTTTTAAATGCTTGATTTTCAGTACCTACCCAAGCTTAGTGAGTCACAATGTTTTAGAGGCAAATATGTCTTCTTGAATATTCTAGTCAATTCTGATTTCTAAAATTAAAGAAACCACAGCTATGTTAGACTCAGCCTAGAAACAAGGTAATTATTTGGTTGTTTTGCACTAAAAAGGACAACAATCACCATTAAGAAGGGGAAGCCATGTTCCTATTTTAAAAGTATTTGTCACAGCTCATTGGTAGATGCCATAGTATGAAAGAAAATGCTATTGGAACATACTTAATGGGAGATAATGTGAACTTAATAGCTGTCACAGAATTATTACAAGGTGGGAAACTCCCAGTAGCATCATTAATACAAGTTGAATGTTACGACCATCCCAGGCCTCTATGATTTCCCCATGGGCTTGAACTCTCTCCTAATTCTAGCCACTGTCTCTTCCAGCCACTCTCTACAGACTCTTATTGCTGTCACCTCATGGTTTATTCTGCCTATTTACAGTTTGTGATTTTAAAATTATTGATGTATTTCCTTGCAAAAGTACTTGGGTCGAATCAATTGAGCAACAAAGTGAATTAACTTGTTTAACTGCTTGCTTATTCCATTTAAAAATAGCCTACATAGTTAATCAATAGCAATTTGGGGAAAATGAAAAAAAAAAAGAAAAAAAAAAAGAAAAAGAAAAGGAGCAAGGCATGTTGAGAGGGAAGAATTTTGCCCACACAGCTAAGGCCTGCCAGGGATTTAATGAGCATGACCTCATGACCCTTTGAGGAAATGATGCAGGAGAAATATTGGGCTACAGATAACCCCACTGAGAATAGTTGGCCAATGACACATTTGACAATTGTCATTTGTCAGTTTCTCCTCTACAGTGTGGTAAAATAATTCAGGGTTTGGAGTTAGATGGGACTGGAGCTAAAGTAATCAGACCTGTGACTTCTGTGGCTCTCATTTGCATGGCTAGGTAAGAGGGAAAAAATGTTTAAAAATTAAATCATATATTAATTAATAAATGCTGAGGTAATCCAGAGGAAGTTTCCACATACGTTGCTAAAGATGCAATATTGGTTCTATCAAGGTGGCTTTAAAAACTCCTACACTGAGTGGATTCAGATTTGGTTAGCTATCTTATGACATGAATAACCTCCCCCTCTTCTTTGGAATTGGATTTCTTGGCTTGTGGAAATAAGTTGTGTTTGGAGGGCATTGGCCTTTGAGAACTCTGGATGGTTTAGAAGCAATAAGAAAGACCTCCCTATTTTAAAATGGAGACAGAGCTAACACAAAATGCAGTCTCTGTTATGTTTGTGCAGTTCTGTGTAAATGAAAAAATACTTCACTTCATTAAATGCACTGTCTTTTAATGACATTTGATAACTTTTCAAATCACACAGGAAAAAAAAAAAAAAAAGAAAAGAAAGAAGAAAAAAAACAAATGTCCTGTCTCTAATCCCTTTTTGTGAGAAGCCACAGTTGGTTGGGTCCATTTGGGGTTTGGTTGCTTTTTGATAGTGCCACAAAGGTATATATTTGAGTACTTTTGTATTCAAATATACAGACATATCATGCTAAAAGCACATTTCACATCAAATGAAGTGTCCCCAGTGTTTCTGAATAGTGATTCCACAGACAAGAAGATGAAAGTGAAGTGGCAGGCTAGGCACACTGAAGAAGGCTGTCCCATTGACTGCAAACTCTATATTAAAATATACATAAAATAAAGCAGCAGGAGGCAGGCAACAGCTTCCAAGGGTCTCCTTTCCTTTGTGTATGGTGAAGCTTCATCATTGTTTAGCTTGTTATGTGAACAGATGTACTTTTGTTTGTACCTTTATTTGGTGAAGGCCCAGTCACATTCCTGGATCACCGACTTTGTCTTTTGTTTCTCAGTTTACATTGTTGTCAGAACAATAGATAAACACACTTTCCCTCAGTACATGATCCCTGCCCTCTGACACCCAGAAGAAATGGCAGCCACGAGACAACTGGCATTGCCAAACTAGTGGTTCAGTGCCTGCCCCTGCCAACTCAGAAGGGTGAGGTATGCGGAATAGCAGGCTGACATAAGGGCCACCTTCAGCGTCAAAATCACAGCTGTTAGGGTTTCTTGAGTGATCCATGCCTTGATGCACCCCAGCCAGACTGTTCCTCGATGAGGGCCAGTGGAGAGGAGCAGAAGGGACGAACACTTGGCTTCTAATCGCGAATGCAAAAACAAATTTCACAACAAATTGCATTTTCCAGAGCTGCCTGATGCCACACGATTGAGCGGACTGAAATTTGTTCTGGTCCACTGACTCAGGAGACGCTGGATGCAGCAGCACTCCTGACTGTTAAATGCTAAAGCATCAAGGGCAGGTTCTGTAACTCTCTGCCACAATCAGGGGTGGGGGAGGGGGAGCTATTGAGCTTATTAGTGCTACTCCATTAAGAGACAGCAATTCAGCAAGTAAGGCTTTTCAGAAATTTTATTGTGGACAATAATGTCAGAGACGTGTCCCCATGCATTTCTCTACATTTTTTTTTTTAAAGCTCTGAGAACAGGAGATGGCATTGCTAATGTTTTAATCTGGCATATATGCATTTTTCAATGCTCTGTAAAGAGAAAAAAATATAAACCAATAATATTGATAGTTTTTTTTAATCATATAGAACTTCCTCTGTGGTTAATGCCATGAATTTCAGCATGTCTGTGAGATGTACAAATAGAGGGGCCAAGTGCCATTTACTAAGAGCTGGGAAACAGCTTGTAGGACCAGTCTGTACTCTTGATAAAACTTTCACTGCTCTGCTGTTCACCTGCTTGCTTTCTTCTGAACAGCAGTTGCAGTGTGGAATCTGCTTCATGTCTGATTTGTGTATTAAGGAGTGTAAAGGACAACCTAGAGGAACTGGTTCAGTAGTACTGGTAAAGGTCATTCTTTCTCTTATGGTAATGTTAAAATCTTGCCTTCCTGGGACTCTGACCCATGAGTGGTGGAAGTTCTGCTGAGTGGTGCTCATCCCAGGATTTACCATGTTAAATACTGACTTAGTGAGAGCTGTGGCACTTCAAGAGCTCTGTGTAGGTCACTGTCACTCACTGAGACCCTCTTCCCTGAGCTTCTGAGAGAACATTATAATAACAGTTCTACAGTACTGGCTGCTATAAACAACTGTGAGATCACATGAAAATATAATGTTTCTATGGTAGGAAAATCCAGAAGTTCTTAGGGCTGGGTAAACTAGAGGAGGAGATGGGAGGGTCCCTGAACCATTTTTTGGTAGGTATGTCCATACGCCAGTAGGAATTTGACTGTGTCCCAGAGGTACAGGAAATCAGAACAGATGTAAAAAGAGAAGTGCTTTGGGTGCAATTGTCATGACAACTGGAGGAAAGCCATTCTTTACTAGCACAGGAATTCACTAAGCTGCTTGGGGATTCATTCAGTAGTCTTTGTAAAATTGTAAAAGCCCAGCAGCGGTTAGAGGAATGGATCCAGTCTTTGTACAGAGACAGAATAGTGCAAGTACTCTGTTAGGTTTAAGTCAAACATTCCACAGATCCTCATATTATGCCCCTTTCTATACCTTGGGTATTTCTATAGGGAAATACAGTGAAAGTATTTGTTGTACTATTAACATGCATTCTGGAATCTGCTTGCCTGCATTAGAATGAAGATTCCATATTTGTAATTCTCAGTGCTGGAGTACTTATAGTCTCTTAAATTTCAATATTCCCAATGAAATCGATATAAAATAACAACCTGTTTATGCATACTCAATGTCTATATAACATAAGCCAGCAATAATTTTTCAAGCAGTACAGAAATTAACCATTAATTGATAGTCACACACTGCCAAGGCTTAGCCACATGCCTCTCTCTGCCTCAGTTACTGCTAACAGTAATACCTATCGCACAGGGTAACTAGGACTAACTGTATAATCCTGTACTTGATAATTTTAAACTTCAAATCTCTTAGGGAACCCAACTTTCACACACCTCTTCCTGCTTCATATCCTTACTTCTCCAGCTCCAAAGAAAGACAAAGCCTGATTATTCCCTGAGTCTAAGTTCATACTAACTACATAAGAGTGGAAAGGAAAGCAAGAGTAACAAAACCAGGTTACACAAGCACATTATCACACTTGAAAATTAGAGGTCTTACAAACTTTTGCTTTACTAATTAGTTCTACAAAAATTGTGATTGTTTTGTTTTTATTTTATGATTTAAGCCTTATCTTTCTCTTATAATTTCTTATTTTAAACAGAATAGAGTCCCCTCAGAGCTCAAGGAGACTGCTGAACAATCAGAAACAATATAGTAGCAAAAGGATTTTGGGGGAGGGGACACTGAGGAAACAAGGCCTCTAAACATGTGCAATGCTTATGAGCTCACAGAGCCTGCCTGCTGCAATACAACAGGTCTTTTTCATATATATGAAAAGTTTCAGTTTATTCTGATTCTTGTGTCATCTTTGGGCTCTTTCTCTTCTGTCGGTTTGCCTTGTCTAACGTTCACATGATAGTTTTTACCTTAATATATTTTATTTTCTTAGGTTTTGTTGCTATCTCTTAGAAGCCTTCTCTTTTCTAATGAGAGACTGAAAGTAAGTGGATTCAGATAGGAGAGATGGAGAGGAACTAGGAAGACTAGAGGGAGAGGAAACCATAATCAGGATATACTATGTTAGAAAATAATCTATTTTCACTAAAAGGAAAAGAGAAGAATAACCCACAATGTTATATCTTAGGGTACAATTCTAACACCACCCTTGTCTCTCCCATCTCATTCTAATTTGTGAATGATGCCTTTGTTACATTCTATTATTGTTTTGCAAAAATTAACCTTATCACTATCTATGGCAGTTTAAACACTTAGGTGACTCTTTAGTGACTTAGTTAAAAATATTCCTTAGAAAACAATAGACTTGTGTTAGTTGACCAAAGTTTGTATTGAACAATTATAAAAAAAAGAATGGAGTAGTTCTCTCATGTGTTGGATTAATGGGAAAAATGTTAATAGAGATAGCTTAAAATTTTTTAAAATATCAGATGAATTAATATGCAAATAAGAATTGACTGCCCTTGTCCATACAGATTCTCTGGGAAAAAGCTAGAGGCCCCAATTTAGAGCCTAATGGCTCTGACCAATTATGTCCTTCCTGAGGTTGGGGACCTTGTTAGACAAGTTCTCATTTACAAAATTATGGATATGTATTACCTATGTAATACACTTATTTTAAAGACGTATTTTATGTTAAATTATGGAAAAATGTATCTGTATGTGAGTGTATGGGAGGTCCCATAAAGGCCAGAAGTGTTGGATCCCTTGCAGCTGTAATTGTAAGCAAGTTTTCTGACCAGTGTGCTGGGAATAGAATTTGGGTTCTTTGGAAGAGCATTATGCATTCTTAATTGCTAAACTATCTCTTTAGCCAGTTCATAAGGTTTGGATAGGAGAACAGACTAAATATCTTTTAGGATATTTAGGATGAATATCTGGTACCTTGTCAATTTTTCATATGAGCCATAAGTCAAACAATAAGAGAAATACCAGTATTTCCTTAATTCACTTTAGCAAATCGCTTCTCAAGGACCATTATTCTGTATTCCTATTGCTTAGATTTAGTGCTGGGTCATGCTCACATTTCTGTGTACACTTGAGTCTCACAGCCACTGCTGTTTTCTGCCAGCCCCTTTCCATCTTGGAATATGTAGGATACTGTTGATTCTTTTTGGTGTCGTTGTTTTTACACGTTCAAGGCTCCATCTATGGTTGTTCTTCTAAAACACAAACTTGAGTGTGCTCTCTTCCTAATGATCTTCACAGGGCCTTTTCTTCAGAATCAGCTTCTATTGGGAAAACTTCCCTAGGCTTGCAGAATTAATACATAGAGTCTGAAACTCTTGTGTAACAAAAAACTCTCCCTTCCTATTACTAACAAAGTGTAATTCTCCTGTGTCACTGCTACTGCTTACAGGCTAGGTCTGTCTATAGTTGAACTCTCTAGGGTCAGGAAATGGAACACACATGAGGACTTTGTGCGTTTATGGATTATTTGACTGAAGGCTTAGAACACAAAAGAATTTATGAAATGTTTGTATTTTTTTTTTTTTTAAAGAAAAGGAAGAAGAAGAAAATAGCTCTTGTGGGAAACAACCTGCTTTGCTTTCTCACCCTACTGCCTGCCCAATGTTTCCCTCACAGGTTCAAAAGTCTGTCACATTTGCCTTCCCCCCTCCTATGTGTTATTTTTCTAATCACATCTGTGCACCTCATAGATCCAGGTATAGACAGACCTTGAGCTTGTCCTGATGCTCACTTTAAAGTCTTTTTCCAAGGCATCCTTCATTTTTTAGAAGATGTTTCAATGCTAAGACAAGAGTAGCAGCCATCAGTTTAAAATCTCATCATAGCACTTAGTCTGGTACCTCTCCTTAGTAGCAATAAAACATAGTCCAATCTCACTTTGACAAGAAAAATCAAATGCTGTGTCTTTCTGATATGAACATGTCTGACAATCAAGGTAGAAAAATGACTTCCTCTATGGAAGGCTGTTTTGGCAGACACAACAAAGCACCATCCTCTAGCAAGTGCATAAGGAGAAAAGCAAGACTGAGGATCCTGGTATATATAAACCCAGTACTTTTGTCTGCTGTAGGCCTGTGAGCTTTGTTCTTTAGTCTGGGAACACCAGTGGCATCCTCCTCTCTCCTGAAGTCACAGCTGAAGTGATATGAACACCTATGTGTTCACAGCCAACCTTCATTCTCTAGGGAAACAGTGCAGCCTCCCTGGAGTACCATCCTGCTACACTCTCACTTGAGATGCCAAATGGGCCTTTTAGCTGCATTTCATTTCCCCAACCCAGCTGTTAAGCAGCAGAATAAAAGGCATAAATGTCAAATGGAAATGCTGTGAAAGAAGGGCAGGGTATTTGGTGCAAAAATTTTCCACCAAGTAAAATTTCAGTTTTTATCTTACATTCCAGTTAAGATATATGATAGCTTCATAGTATTTGTAGAAGAACTTGTGACTATCCTCTTTATATTTTAATTTACAGATAGTAAAATATTAGAAAACAAAACAATTGAAACTTATCATTCTGATGATGAAAGTAAGGCATTTAGAAACATCTGCATTCAAAACACAGTCCCAAAAGAGTTTTAGGAGGAAAAGTCTTTCTTGATACAGAATAGCTTAAGTTTTTTTCAGAGACTCTTTTGCTTTGAAGAGAGAAAGATTATATCTCAGAAATGGTTTTGTTTAAAATATCAAATTTCACAGATGATTTGCTACATAATGGCAATGGATATTTCACTTCATGATGATAACACATCCTTTTGTGTTTATTAAATCAAGGAACTTAATAATTAGGAATTTAATACCAGAACAACATCAACAAAATCCCCTACATATTAAAACACACATCTTACACATCTTTGAGGAGTGGGCTAAGAGCCAAATTTTTTAAAGTTGAAAGCAGCTGTTGGGTTTATATTGAAATAAACCATACAGATGAGTCACAAAAACCTATCCAATGATTGTTTCACAATAAGTACAGACTAATTTACCAACAAAAGATAGGCACTGTAGCTCTAAGGCAAGCCCTAGGATGAGTCAGGTGTAGCAGCTATTATAGCCATAATACCCAGTAATGATAGAATTGAACATGGAGTATATACATACACCTTTGGAATTTTTTTTGTGGTGTGAAGGTAGATGAAAAGAGAATCATAACTGTAGGATACCCTCATCCTCCCAGGTCCCAAGGGATAAGACAACACTGCAGTGTACATGGCAGAGACTCAAAACCGGCAGCTGTGTTCTAGTTCCTAATTTTCTGCAGGAAATGGGCGTCTGCCCCAATTTAACAAAAGATTGGGTTTGTGGTAAAAAGAAACTTTTTGTTCTTCATTAACTCAGCATGATATGCATTCCAAACTTTTAAAAATTTGTTTAGTAAAGATTTACAAAATTGATATATGAAGAGATAGTGTCAAAAGAAAGGTGGATTTGACATGTTGTTATACACAGAGCTTAGAATATGAAGCAATTGGTTGTAAGAAACTCAAGCCAAAGAAACCAGGGAGAAAAATAAATTCTTCCCTACGTTCACTTCTCAATAGGAAATTAAATTTAGTACTTGGAGAAAAGATGGGTCAGTGCAGGGCTACATATGCTCATACAGTGGCTTCCCCCTCCCACCCATTCCAGAGTATTTTAGGAAATATTACTAGATAAACAGGCCTGTACTTGTTCATGAGAACAATCTCCACAAAGCTACACATTGAAACATGAAAATTTCATTTGTTTTAAGCTAGAAATTGCTATCAATAAATTTTGCCAAGTGGAGGCCAGTACAGGAACTAAATTAGCTCTTGTGCTTAGCATATTTGGCCTCAGTAACCCCATTTTAATTTGCCTCCTTTGTGCATAGTGCATGTGGTTCTTGTAAAGGCTGTTTCTGGAACTTCCAAAAATAGATTTTTTTTTCAAAAAGAGGAAAATACTATGCTCACAGATAATAACACAATTTTTGTTAATGTAAAATATTTTTTTAATTAAGCACAGGTATTCATTCACTTATATTTCTGGGAATATTCAAATGCTAATTTAATTAGGATTCCTTCACCAGAGTCCATTTCATTTGACATTTACTCCAAAGCAGTCAGTTTGACTATACAAAACAATTATATGGATTCCTTATATGGATTTCTGTTTTGCACAATAGAACTTTCATCCACACAGGTATTTTGATACTCTAAAATTCCTAATGTACTCCCTATTGTCATGTTTCTCAATAGATCTCTTCAGCTTTTGTAAGGACCCTCCACAATTCATTTGCTTGGTGCTTGAATACTGTTGACCCGGTCTAGAGTAGGAAATTAGTGGAGGTTGATTGGCAGTAGCCAGGACGGCTGCCTCTATATTTCAATTGGTGAAAAGTCATGTTAACTGTCTTTCATTATAGATCCCTCCCTCATTAAAATGTGGGGTGGGAATACATGCAGATGTCATTGTGCTGATTTAAGTGTTCATCTGAAACTTTAAGAAGTACTCTCAACTATTGACTTTGTTGACAGGTATAATAATTAACTTATGAACATTAACAACCTTCTTTGAACAGAAAAAAAACACAATTCTGCTAGTTCAATGCAGTAGTGTGGATGCATTAAACACCTCAGGGTGGATTAAAAGTAACAGTAAACGTTGAATCCTATTACACCTGCTTTGTTTCTGGTTGGATTGGCTTACTCTGGAGGGGTGGAGAATTGAAGAAAACAAAATGCAATCTTCATTTGCTTCTGCTTCTTTGAAAAAAACGCATGCACACTGGTGACTCAAGCAGCTCAGAGGTATTTCCTCATGTGTGTGGTGTCGAAGAAGCCTGGAATGAAGGTACTGGCTAATTGGGTTTCTGGGGGGATGGGTCATTCCTAGTTCTAGTGTGTCTGTGCGTCTGGTCTGTGTATCTCCATCTTGGAGACAGACAGGAGCTCTCCAGTTGCTCTCCAGTTCATTCAGGCTCCTACACTTGTAATCACCCTGAATGAAATTATCTTGATCAAAGTCCTATCTCTACATACAGTTGCTGATGATGAACAAAGCATGTTGGAGGAACATAATTAACCCCTTATCATTACCTAAAACACCAAAAGAAAGACTGATGTGAAATTCCAGCACAACATGCAAAGGCTTCCTGTGGCCCTCTGTTGTTACCTAAGCACGGGGTCAAACATCAGATTTTTTTATTTTTATTTTTAAAATTATATATACAGATGAGTGTGCCTACTAAGTCCTGCAGAAGGCATTGTACCCCAAGGAACTGTAGTTACTGAAGGCTTAAGTTGCTCCACATGGCTGCTGAGAACTGAACTCTAGTCCTCTGCAAAAGCAGAAGGCACTGTTAAATCCTGAACTATTTCTCCAGCCCAAGAAATGTAGGTTTTTAAGCATCATGTTAAACTCATTACATCTGTATTTGAAAAAAGTACCATGTAATTTCTTTTTATAAAATTTGCAGAACACTATTATAGAATGTGTGATAAAAGTAAAGGTTATTTCTGTCCATTGTGTTGAAACATTTCCCCATAATTAAAATGGCTAAAGTCATTCATTATAAGAATACTTAACATTCCCTAAATGTCGTGGTTAGAAAATTCATTAGTATTATTTTTGTTACTGTAGACAAAAGTAACACATTGATTGAATTTCATGCTTGGCATTTTACTAATATATGATTTGATAGGTCATTATATTCCTTGCCACTAAAATTAAGTAAAGAAAACCATACTTTGGACATGGACCAAAACTTAGGTTAATTGTACTATTAGCTTAAAATGTGCTATTCATCTTTTACAAGAGTTCTGTGATCCAAAATTGCATTATTTTTTAAATAAACAATACTTTAAGCTACACATATATTTTCTACAGCATAAGAAGTATGACATTACTTTTAATGTCATACTTTCAATTATGCTGCATTTCAAGCAACTTTAAATTTTTTTCATAATGTCAAAACACAGAGTTTTGTTCACAAAGCATATAGTTTTGGCACAACTTTAGAAAAGTATCTAATAAATAAGAAAACCTTCATATAACTGACATTTATAGGTCCCCAACATATAGTTCCTTAATATTCTGTCTAAACATTGATGCAAATGAAATATGCAAGTGTATTTGCCAACATGGAACAAAAGATACACCCTACCAACTTTAATAGCAAATAGTTTCAAATAAGCTGCAAATAAAGATGGCATGTATGAGAATTTGAAAGGATGTGTTCAATGTTCGCATGTATTCTGGATTTTTCTGGTGTAATGTTCAAATTCATGCAGTCATCCTTTTTTTTGAAAAAATAAAAAAACAATTTCAGCTTTTTATTGGACATGTTAACAAAATAGGTTACGTCAAAAAGACCAAAGAATATAGCATCATCAGATTCCAGAGCCTTTCTTCTTTGTTCCCACTTTCTTCTCTTTAATGAGGCAGCAGTGCTGTGGGGACCAGGACTGACTGCTGGAATCACTCCAGCTGCTGGAGTGAATGCATCAGACACTTCATTGCAGATGAGGCCCCCAATGTTGTTGCCTTTACAAACAAACCAAATCATAAATGTTTATTAACTTTGACACCACATGTCTGCATTAATGGATACTTCATTTAAACCAAGCAATATGGAATGTAACAGAACTACATAGGCAGTTAGTAGTTAACTTGGAGTAAGTATATATCCATATCACTAACCTGGATGTTTCCTTGATCTAAACACCCTTTGTATTTGTGTGCTATAAATCTGAGATACCAAGCAAAGCTATAATAATTCCTGCTTAATGGTAAAAAAGACACTGTGATGTGGTCCAGCATCAGGACTGGGTCATGGATCTTCTAGTTTATTTACCATAAAGCTCACTGTAATGTATAATTTTTGAAATGGTCTATTGAATAACTGGGAAAGAGAGCTACATGGAGCACATGACTTCAGCATGCCATCATATGCTGTATATTACGCATAAGACAAAATACAAGCTCCTCAAAAGTGTGATTATTTCATGAAAACCACACCCCACTGAGCTGTCTTATTGCTGTTATAAAAAAAAGTCTTTATTGCAGGGAGCTCTTTTGTGCTGTAGGAAAATGAACTCCACACGTTAGAGTGTTGAGCAGCAGCTTCAGTGGAGGGCTGTGGTTCTCACAGATTACTCTACCCCGTTAGAATATTCATGATCCAATCAGAATGCTTTCTAAGTCTCAGCAATTTTTCCATTGTAAAATAAACTAGGTACATTCGGTAAAACAGCCCATGCTTTGCAAATGCCTTCATTAATTTTTTTAAAAGTGTTTTATGGATTCTGTTACTATCAAAGAACATCACTCTGTGAAAGCAGAGACCATTCCACTACAGCAAAATTGGTATTATTGAAAAAACATTGTACTTTAGAAAAACAGGGTAAAGCGAAAACATTATCCAACAAAGCGCATTGACAATGCAAATCAAATGCACACAGTTTAATTATAATTGAGTATTAACGGAAGAACTAAGGATTATAAATGGTGTGTCTCTAGTGAAGAGTTTGGCTGAGCACATTACATATTCATTGGATTTCCATTTTTATTCACTAAATGTCCAGTTCTCCCTCCTACACACCAGGCATTATGACTACATGCCTGAAATGAATATTGCAAGTTTAGAAGACCATGCTTATACATAAAAATTAACAAAACTAACTATAAATATAACAAATGTTCCCACTAATCTGCATGGTTTCATCTGATTAGCAGGCAGTGGTGGCTTTGTGAAATGCCAGGATGCTCTGCAAAATTTGTTCATAGATTTCATCAACAGAGTATCAAAAAAGATCCCACATTCACTTTTACTAAAAAAGAAATGGGGAAAAGGGCAGGGCAGCTATCAGCAAACCCCCAGATCCCATAATCAACTGCTGATATAGTCAGAATATGAATCACGTTTCATAGTGCCTTTGTAAAAATTAGAAATTTGGGAAAGAAATGAAGGAAAGGTGTTCTTTTCCACTTTAAGTAATTTCTTTTAATCTATAAGATGGCAATTTTACCACATTATTTTCTTTTTGCGCCTTTTTTTCTAGGATTCACTCTGATTTCCCTTAATTATTAAAATTTAATTATAGTTTATATTCTTAACGTTGAAAGGGAGGTTAAAAAAGGTGTCCTTTAATGTATCTCTACTCTATCTCAGATATTGAGATAGTCTATGTTCTATTTAAAATGGGGGAATTAAAGTCATTACTAACAATTATTATAAATTCATTTATAGTGCTTATAATTTATTATGACTATTTTAGTAGAGTAGATACTCACATTTTCTAACCATATAGTAGCTGACTTTCATAGGCTTCCTTTAAAGAAAATTTTATTGTTTTATAGCTTCAAATTTTCTGGAAGACATGAGATTTATCTTAAGCTAAAAGCTAGTCTTACACATAAAAAACACATGGTACTCAAAGATACATTTGTGAAATACTGATGCTTTATATTCACTGTGAACTAAAATTATTCAAAGCTTTCCCCCTCCCAAATCATTTTGATAAATTTGATTGACAGCTTGTTAATTTATTTAATACTGACTTGATCTAATGACTCAGTTTAAATCCATTTACACCTGTATAGTGACATCTATGGGATTTCACTCTATAGACAATAATTACTCATGTTTTAGCTTTTATTCTAGAGATTCTGATGAATAATATAATAATGTTACTTGGTATAAAAGTATGGTTACATTAAATAAAGCATTGGACAGATAGCTAATGAAGGGGAAAGTAGGCATGAAGTTAATCCTTCCAGAATCAAGAAGAACCATCCTTTTCTTTAATTTTTTTAATACAGTATATTTTAGTTATTCCTCTTTTTTTCCTCCTTTCAAATTCTCCCATATATCTCCCTTGACCTTTGCCAAAATTAAGCATGATTTTACATTAATTGTTGTTACATATATTTATATGCATACATCTAAATAAAACCTGCTCAATTTGTGTAATGTATGTATGATTTTGGGTTGACCATTGGATGTGTCTTCAAAACACTTGCACACCTAAGGCCTGGGGCACTTTGAGAAAGAAGGGGTAGCAAGATTGTAAGAGCCAAAATATCATGCAATTTGCTATAAGATTGTGGCTTCTACTCATGTCAGAAGCTACCCCCATAAAGTCTTTACATGAATGCTAAACATGGGCTGAACAATTACAACAATAGAGATGTACAACTGGACAGGGAAAGCCCAGGAGGCCTCAGCCCTACACAAAGACCTACAGACAACTAAGAAATGCCTAGAATTAGAGAAATAGTCTTCCTCTGGAAAGAGCACATAAATTGCTTACCCATTGCATTTTGATCATTTCTCCCTCCTCCAACTCCTTGCAAATCCTCACCATTAACATACCTGCTCAACATTATGTTCTTTCTTCCTCTCTTTCAAAAACTAAATTAAAAAATAAAAAACGAATATACTAAGACAAAAAAATTCCCCAAATAAAACTCAACAAAACTACCCCCTCTCAGGTTTCCTTTTTGTTGGCTACTACTAGGTATATAGGCATATAGCCTGCCCTAAAGTGTGGTTGATATACCCAATAGCTCTACAGTGCAGAAAACTGATTAGCAACAGTTTTGTTTTTATTTTGTTTGTTTTCTGGTTTTTGTTTTCTTTTGTTTTGTTTTTGAGACATGGTTTCACTGAGTAGCCTTGGCTGTCTGTCCTCAGCTCATTCTGTAGACCGGGCTGAACTTGAACTCACAGAGATCCATCTGCCTTTGGCTCCAGCCTATTCCAATACATTTTTTAACATTTTGATTAGCTCATATAAATTAATTACACCTCATCTTAAGAGAGTGGTGTGAATGTCATGCAAGACAAAGAAATCTCCTGAACATGTTAAAAATGAAACATATACTACATAAACCTTCTCATATAAACCTGCTATTCAAACAAATATTAGTGTTTCTTAAAGTGAGTGATGTCTCCCTCACATGTTGAAGAACAGCAGTTCTTGCATTTTGTCTTAAAGCAGATCACTGATGTAAGCACTGGGTCCCCTGTATCTCCTCTGCACATAGCCCACCTAACTATACATCACTTGATGCTGTCTCTATTCTGCATCAAATGCAGTGTTTCCTAGAAATCAGAGCTCCTCCAGGAACCACTGCTTCAGAAAAACATTGAAAAATAATCTTTCCCGTTACTGGATGGAGAATTTAAAAGTTTAAAAGCTCAAGATTCTTTACTTCAAATATTTTTTGCACTAAGAGTATTTTTGATAAGATGATAAGGATAAAAGAGACTAATGGGAAAGCAAATGCACTTTATTCTCTAGAACATTAAGTGCAGATTACAAGCACAGCAGAGTGGATATTTAAGGAAGTCACAGGGCAGTGTTTCTCAAGGGCTTGCCCTGACAACTATATCCCATCCCCCAGAGGCCCAAGCAGTAGCAGGTACTCCATGCCTGTCCTTCTACTTTGTAGGCTTGTTTCTGGGGGAAAAAAGCATAGTTTACTCTTATGGGACTCCAGGATTCTCTCATAGCTAAGCAAGTGATAAGCCAAGAGCGTCAATCTTGCCCAAATCTAAAGTGAATTGACTTTACTGTTGCCATGTAGCACTTGCATTTCATTGACTGCTTTCAAAAGACAGTTGCAGTAAAGGAAGAAGGCTGCTCAGGTTACATGCCTTGCCAAATCTGTGCTGAGATTAAAGCATCTTCATACAATTCTAGCAGGCAACAGTCATCTTCTGTGCAAAGAGCATGTTTGATAGGAAATCCTTTTTGGCCTGAGATTAAAGCTATGGCTTAGATGAAAAAAAAAATAAAATAAAATGAAGACATTAATGTAAGCATGACACGAATTAAATAAAAACTCACTTAAACATGTCTTTTTGAATCCGTAGCTATCTTAGAAGGTCTACATTTACTTTCCTATTATTGTTTTGCTCATAATATTTACTTTTATATTACTGATTTACAGAGAATGATGACAGTGGGAAAGGGGGTGAAGGATGAAAACTATGAGGCGGGTCGAATAAAAGTGGACTCAGTATTGTTAAAGGAGACTATTATAGTGTTAGCAGGCTTTTCCTTCCTCACCAATAGAATGATCAGATTTCAGATATTAGTGAGTTCTTAGCAATGAGACAAAGGCTTTGAACCCAGTACAGCTGTTAGACAAAAGTGACCCTTTATTTCTCCATGTTACCACTATGGCTTTTGTTTTAATGTGGCTAGTGAGCTAAAGACATATATTTTATAATCAAAGAAAATTACAGTAACCAACTGCATTGGGAACTCTGAGAGCAAATACATAAATCTGAAATTTGTACTAAATTTAAGTATACTTTTAGATACTAAAAGAGGGCTTCAATTCACAACCAACAAAATGATTACTGACCCCCAAAAAAACTTATTATAATTCATATCTCCATAGAATTTTATTTGATTCTGAAGTAGTATCACCATAATAATTTTTTATCTTATTTACTTCTCCGAAGTAGATTAGGAAGCTGATATTATGAACCTTTGAAAGTAAATGAAGCTTGTAGATAAGGTGAAGTAGTTTACTACCTTTTCTGGTACTATTACAATTGTGCTCATGTGTCAATCTTCCTTACATACTTATTTAGGTTCTTGAGATATGCTTTTTTAGTAGTATTTACTTGTGGTTCACACATTTCAAATATCTTGGCTCCTACTCTCAATTATTACATCTTGTAGAAGAAGTCTATAATTATTAGTTTATTTATTCTTCAAGGTGAAATTTATGATCTCAAACCTTATCTGGATGTATCCTTAGCATCATCCTACTGACTTGGCATGCTACTATTTGTGGTAGATGTGTTTTAAAACACATTTATGCCCATATTCTTTGTGGCAATTCTTTCTTCAAATAGATGGAGAATGAACAAGCTAAACAAAGGTTTGGCTTTTAATAAATGAAATACTTGCAAAAGACGTAAACTTGAATAGGTCATCAAAGTGTACCACAGCTTCTTTTTGATCATTTGTTTTTTCTGCCTACTCGTTAGGTGGAAGCTCTGTCACCAATGCAAAGGCCCAAATGGTACAAAAGTTAAACCTCAAATCAATAGCCAGCACAGAACTGATTTCTGCAGTCTAAAAGCATGTGAAGGATCCATCTCAGAAGAGGAACTTTCTGTTCTACTCAAACCTTTAGATGGCAGCAGCCGAAGGAGACATCCAATTGCAGAGCCTAGAGCCAGAATCAACCAAGTTAGTTGTTTCCAAATTTCTCATTCATTAAAATGATGAAGTAAATTTTTGGCTATACTTCTCCATTTAACAAAGTCTAAGCACCAATGACATGTTTTTTGAACATTTTCATTTTTGAGGTGACAAAAACCAGGCTGTTTATATCAAATCAATATGTTGTCTTATTTGAAAGTCCTTGACATAATAGACTATACACTAAAGAGCCTTATTCATAAATGTATGTTGGAATTTCCTTTTATGGATAGACATCAAATGTATATATTCAGAATGTATTATTAGACTATATGAAATGGTTGCTGTATGTAATACAGGGCAAGGAAAACAAAGACACATTGTGCAAATGTTTATAACTACTGAGTCAAATAAGATATGGCCAAATTTTTATATAAAAATCCTAGACAGAAAAAAATAGAGACAAGAATCTAAGATTTATTTTTATTTGATGTGTATGAGATTGTATGTATGTATGTTCATTTCAATATGTGTGTGACTGTTGCTCACGAAACCAGGAAAGGGCATTGTATTCCGTGGAGCCAGATGTATGAGCCACCATGTGAGTGCTGAGAATGGACCTAGGTCCTCTGCAAAAGCACCAAGTACTCTTTGAGCCATCTCTCTTAACTTCATAGAAGACTTAAACTCAGATTTATTTACCACCAAACTGGTGAATTATTGAAATGCAAATACACATGCATTTATAAATATACTGAATATTGATATAGGTAAATTTAAATGTATTTATATACATATCTGTCTAGATGTTCTCTCTTTCTCTATGTGTGTATATATATGCATGTGTGTATTTTAGATGTACATTACGAGTATCTTTGTATATATTATGGATCTATATAATAGTACTCATATGTACATACACACACATATATGTAGGTAGTTTACTACTATGTCTCTTATTTTCCACTTGAGAGTAAACAAGTATGCTCCTTCTGACATTGTCTAGCCACAGTAATGAAAAATCTTTCTTGATCATGGGTTTTGTAAGTGAATGAACACTTCTTATACTGTAGATTTATTACAAAGATTCAATTTCAAATCCACATTAAAATCTAGTGTGGTCTTGATGTTGATTTTCCCCCAAAGGGTTTGCACACTGGATGCTTGGAACACAGCCTAGTGATGTAGAATTGGTATAAAAATTTAAAATGTGAATCTTGAGCAGTTTCTAGAGGTCTCTTGGGTAACAGGCTTCAGAAGGGATTAATATAGTTCTTATGAGCTCCCCATGCAATCGTATGAGCCTTATCCACATGTCCCATGTGTGCCACAGTGTTATTTTCTACAACATGGCACAGCCAAGAAGGTCTAATTGGTGACCAGTTCTACAACAGTACCTGATACTAGACTTTCAACATCCAAAATTTTGAACTCCATAAGTCTCTTTTCTTAATGATATTGTCCTGCCTTAGGTATTTCATCATGGTAAAGGAAGACATAGAAATACATAGAATAATGTCTGACTCAAAGGAAGCACTACTAGGTATTTTTTTTTTACTTTTATTTTCCTATGATTTACTTTCCTGAATGATACCATATTCATAGTTTCCTAACCCCACAACAGATTTGAAAAGAACTTTATAACAGACAGACTCCACTGATAGTAACTGAAAATATGAGAGGTAGATGGTTTTTACTTATAGATGCATATAGATCACATTACTTTCTGGATAGAGATATTTTCATAAGTTTATCAAGGCTAGAGATGAAACAAATGTTTTGACCTTTTCTTTCCCTATAATACTTCTATCCTACACAATTGTCCCAGCACAATGATGCACATTTTGCTTCTGTATGCTAAATATAGACATTTAAAATAGTCCTATTCATTTCATAGTACTATGCTTTAGCTTGTTAAAATAAAGCTTAAGATAGATAAATCAAATAATAGCCCTCTTTCTCATAAGATTCTGTAGTTTAAGTGTGGCCTGAAATTGATTTGATTGTTTTATTTTGAGATAGGTTATCCCTCTGTGTCCTAGGCAAGTCTTGAATTGTGAAGAATGTGATATCAAATATTCAGTGGTCCTTTATCCTTAGGCACCATAATACTAGGACTGTAGGTTTGAGTCATCATTTGTGGCTATATCTAGTTGTCTTAAAGGAAATGAAAATATCAAAAGATCCTCAGGGATATAGAGAATCCATGGAGATCTACAACCCAATGTAAGATCAGAAAGAACCCCAGTGGCTCCTGATAGAAAAGTTGTCCACTATGATATGATGTGATGAAATTCTATATCTTTCCTTCTTTCATTTCATCTCTTACCGCAGATTCAAAGTTCATGGGATTTCATATTTGTGGCCAAAAATAGATCATGTGGTATTTCTTGGTATTGCCATAATGAGAAGAGAAATGGATATTAAGTACTGAAGTTTACTGTTACATCAAAATTAAGCATTTCAGAAAGAATTTCTCCAAGAAAATGATTCTTGATTGGTAAGAGCTAAAGAAAATGGTACAGGTTTGACTAGTAATTGGTGAGTGAAGACAAATCCTTCAAAGAATGTCAAAGTACATATGCTAACAAAGCTGAAAAGAAGAGAACATGATGAGACTTGAGAAGAAATCCCATATTATCTGGACATCAATATAACATATTAGATAAAGAATACTGGCAGTTAAGATAAAATATGTTAGAGATATTTTATTTGGATGAATATAACTTATAAGGACTATAATAGACTTTTTTGAAATTTATTTCAGCTTACTGAAAATAATACTTGTATATTGCAAATCAAATAGTACTTAATAATAGCAATATATTTATCTATTGCTATCCATAGGGAATTTCCCTCATGTCATAAGTAGAACCAACTTTTTAAATCTCAATTTTCTTATACAAAATACTAAAATACTTCAAGTAATTGACACATATTCTCAAAATACTTAGGTCATCAGTAGCATACTCATTCTACCTCAGAAAATGCAAATCGGTAGCAAAAATTATAAAAGTATCTTACAAGTTGTGATCAGAACTTTTGCTAGGCCTCACAGATAATGATATATCCTGATGCCACCTAGCAATTAAGACTAACATCCTGCTATATTTGTTTAAACAGTCTTTAAGAGAACAATGTAGCAACCAACTTCACTTGACTTCAATTTCCCATGTAATAAAGTTTTTTCTCCCAAGCTAATGCATAGCTGTAATCTTAAATTCTGTACTCCTCCATACCTCTGACCCAGAGATTGATATATCTATGTTTGTATATAACCTATGGTATATTGAAAGCAATCAATATGTTGGGAAGCAACCTTATAAAACAAACATCCACTAATTACTGGAAACAACATTTGGCACTTTGATACTGTTTGTTTGTTAAATGGGTCAGATGGGGTGAGGTGATATCAGTGACTTAATCCTTTATTAAACTCTGTTAAAGACTTCTGCCAACTATCCGTCACTCTTCTTCTTATGATTTCCTATGTTTTGTTCAACAAATATATAGCAAAAGCTCTTTCTAGGGGTGTTGACACACACACACACACATACACACACACACACACACACACACACACACACACACACACACACACACACACACACACACACACACACACACCTCAAACGGAAAGTGAAAGAGAGAGAGAGAGAGAGAGAGAGAGAGAGAAGGAGAAACAGATTTACAAGGTAATTTTTTACTGGCACATATTTAGAAACATACAAAAGAAAAATTATAGATAGGAGTTGATGCAAAACATATGGAAAGAAGAGTCTAGAATGTATGAGGAGTTGTTAATGTATTTAAATGTATTTGTGCACATACATTGTTATTTTTAGGCACTCAAGCACTGTACATGCTCAATACATGTGAAGCATTTTTTTAATTTCTTTTATCTGTGGTTGATTTAATCTAAACATAGATAACCCACTGAAATAGATGCCAAATAGTATGGTGGTATTTTATTTATGATCTCACAAACGGCTTGCCTGAATATCAAAACACAAAGCTAGTCAGACTTGACTTGCTGATGGGAGATGCCATTATGTTTATATGTTTCTCATACTGGTTAATGAATAAAGTACTGTTGGCCAATAGGAAAGGAAGATAGGAGGGACTAGGAGACAAGGATGAAAGAGGAAGGAGTAAGAAGTGGTCAACATGGAGAGTGAGGAGAAGGCAGAACTGACAGCCGCCTCTCACTGGTAAGACCATGTGGAAATACATAGAAATAGGTTAATAATTAAGATAGAGCTAGCCGATAAGACACTAGTAATGGGCCAACAGAATTATATCTAATAGAGAGTCTCAATGTGTTTTTTGGGGCTGAAGCAGCCGTGGGACAAGACCAGGTGGCAGACAGAAAAACCATACTCTTTACATATGGCGTCCACGTGGCTTATAAGAACTTCCACTTAAAATTTTAAAAAAGCTTAAAAAAGGGTTTTAAAAACTAAGAACAGAGACAAGCAAGGTTTCTTGGTAGCAGCATTTTTCTCGGTTGGACTCTGATTTGCTAGAGACAAGCAGATATTTGCGTGGCTCCTTTAAGGGAGGATTCCTGACTCACCATAAGTGGCAAAAAACCTTACAACTTGTCAACCATATAAAACAGGCAGTGGTGGCACACACCTTTAATCCTTGCAGCCACAGGAGTTAGACATAGACTCTGGGATTTGGTGGTGCATGCCTTTAATCCCAGTACTAGAGATGAATATAAGGCAGGGGGACACAATAGCAGAGGATTTTCAGTCTACAGTCTAAGGAGCAGTGCATTTTGGAGAGGCAATCAGAGGACAAGATTGCCCCTTTGGTCTGAGTGTTGGTAGAGGTGAGAATTCTCTTTGCCTGTCTGTTTTTCAGTTTTAACCCCAATAGCTATCTATGTGTTTTCACTATTCATGCTACAAAACAGTATATTATCTGCAAATAAAACATTGTAGTTTAGCCATCATTAACTATTTGTCAGGTCAATTTTATATCAGGTTAATGCTGTCTAGCTTCATTTGAGAGAAGGGACCACCAATTGAGAAAACGTCTCCATAAGATTAGGCTGCAGGCAAGCCTATAGAGCATTTTCTTAGTTAGTGATTGATGGGGAAGGCCAAATCCATGTGGGCAGTGTTACTTTTGGGTTCTATAAGAAAGCAGATTGAGCAAGCCATGAGGAACAAGTCAGTAAGCAGCACCCATCCATGGCAGAAAACCCGAGACAGGAGCTGATGCAGAGGCCATGGATGGGTACATCCACTGTCAGGAAGAGTGTGAGTGCTCAATCCTTGTGCTGAGCTTTCTCTTATTTGTAAAGTTCAGAATCTCACAGTAAAAAGGTATAATCTACAGTGGGACTGTCTTCCAAACTCACTCAGGATAATTCTTATCGGGCATGCACATATAATCTCCCTAGTCATCATGGTCTCATTAGGTTGAAATATAAAATTACCCTTTGTAAATTTGAATTTATACTATTGAGTGAAAGTTAGGGCAGGATAGCTTCAAGATGAGGCTATTTTCAAAAGAGACTCAGGGATTAGAGGATTAATACAGGAGACATAAGGTAGAAGATGAAGATTGATTTCTTTTGTTTTTTATAGAGATTGATTTCTATAAATATTATTGAACCATATTTGATAAACTTCCAGGTTGGTGCACAGCCAGAAACAACATGGAAGTGCAGTGCCCTTGGCCCACATCTCATCCTACCCACCTCTTCCATACCTTTTTCTATGGTATAACCCTTGCAGAGCAACTGGAATTATATAATACTATACATGCAATATGAAAATAAAGTATGACTGAGGTCTAGGAGCTACTGAAGCAGAATACTGAACTGAGGAAAATGAAACTCCCAATTTAAAATTAATTATCAGATATTTAGGAAGACCAGGCTTGCATTCAGTATCAGAAGTAGGAACTATCTTTTGGATGGAGCTTGTTAACTCTTGGAATTTAACAGGAACTCCAGGTAGTGGCAGGATTAAATTACCAGAAAATCATCTGGAGAGATGAAGCATTTCTATGGGACAGTCGTGTGCTTGGTCTGAGATTGCTGCATGTATTGAGAACTGTTTTCACACACAGGAGTTATGATATGATCTGCCAGCTCATGATAAAAATAGAATCAGGCTGTATACTATCTCTCAACAAGTATTATAACCTGAGAAATTTTATATGAGAGCACTATCTTCATTGGATACTCTCATTTAAAGCAATCTAGTTTCAAATAATTACTCATAGAAGCTAAGGCAAACAGATTTTTATCATTTTATAGTATATACAAATATTTAAATCTCGCATTTTTTTTAATCTTCCACGTTAACTGATTATATCTATCTCCTTAATTCCTGACCAGGCTGTAGTGTCCTTACAAGTTAGGAATGCAGACAAGCATACAGTTCTCTTCTTTTGGTATTTGGCTTATCTATGTCATCTCTATTAATATTGCTGAGGACACCAGTTGAAGAAAGATGTTTTCATTCCCAATGTTAATCATTTGTACTTAAACTCAATTTTATCACCCTAACACAGGACAAATGCTTTTTTCAAGTGAGAATTGAATCAGTCCACCCTTGTAGGCTCAATTTGTTTGGAAAAGCTCTCACAAATAACTACCTAGGACACAGAGGAGGGGATCTCAAATACAATGAAGATTTTACTGGCTGAGCTCTTTGCAGTGAAACTATTAACAGGAGAGTAAAGGCCTAAGATAATCATTTGTGCATTTTTGTAGACAAACCATAAATTTGATTTTATATGTTTATAACAAAAAATGATATAATTGTTATTAAACCACTAAGAATTTTCAATTACTGCTGAATGCATTTAAATAACTGACTTTGATAAACAACATCCTCCATATGATAGATACACTTAGATATGTGCTTGCCTTGCAGCTCTCTTCTTTTGTAGGTACCAATATTACTTGTTATCTCTATAAAAGCCTAAAAGTATTTCATTTGTGTGTGTGTGTGTGTGTGTGTGTGTGTGTGTGTGTGTGTGTGTGTGTTACTCTGGCCTCACATCATTCCTCATCATTTTTCTTGTTCATTCTCATTTTGCTGGTCTTTGTCTGGGAAACTGGTGGCACAGAGTATTGTGTGATTGTCAAAGGTCTAGCTCCACTTCTCATAATTTCTTTCCCTTTACATTTCTACTTCACATTTAAAACAATCATATTGTTCCTGCAATAACACTTTTTATCTGTAAGCTATTGTGTGGTATAAAAGCATCGTTCTGTAGAAGAAATACCAGGAGATCCTTTTGTCTGCTGAGCTGCAAAACTAAATTCCTCAGCACATGAATACATTATGTTTCTCTTTGCATTTACACCATGGAAAAGGGACTTGAGAGGGTTGCCCACCAGGAAACATTAAAAATTGACAGTAATGTTGGGACCTTCGAGGAAATCAAGAACTCTATAAGCTGATGCTAGAATGTCTCAAATTCAAGCCCTCTTGGTCTACATTGTAAAACCCTAATAAACAAATAAATAAGTTTGTGCATAGTCCACAAGTATCTCTATGTTATACCATGTAAGAGTTATAATAACATAAAAGTACCAGATCACTATAGACATAGAAACATTTCTTTTGAGGCTTATGATACTCAATTAGCTCATATGTAAATTTAATTTAATTTTGTTAAATATAACGGATTTATTCCTATGAAGCCTGTAATTAGAGTTACATATAAACTGTGTAATGGTCACTATGTGGTAAAATACAGATTTCACACAACATTATGAGGTTATTGTACTAAAGCACAAGTTCTTATTGAACAAGTAAGTACACAATAGTGAACCAGCAGACAGTGGATTGCACCTATTGTATGATACTTTCTGTGGGTTTATGCATATGCTATCACTTCTCTTTTCTCTCACATGACCCTCACTGCTCTGTACATGTCCAGTTCCTTTCCCAAATAAGGTTTGATATAAATGCTATCTCTTTTGGAAATCCTTCAGACTCTCCTAAGATGTACCCTCTACTCATCCTCCAGTGGCATGCAATCCATCTTTGGTGACAGGGACATATTCTGAACCCACTGAATCATAGTCAAGGAGAGCATCTCAATTCTTCCAATTCCTCGTGGAAATTTTGGTACACACAGACATTTGAGAGTGAATAATTACTATATATTTAATCTGTATATCTAATATCTATCCTCAGTTTTGGCTTCTAAGTTATTTATATCTTATATTTTGATTTTTTATCAAAAACATCTCTTGAGAGCAGAATCTATACTCTGTATACTTTTTATTTCTTTTTGAACCTAATGGGATTTGAATAAATGTGTTGTAGGAATCTGTTTAGTCAATAGAGAATGAACAAGCCTCTGGGTGATTTTTTTATATCATCAAAGCTTGATTTCATAACACTAGAAATTATCTTGTTAACAGTGATTTTACATACTGCCTCAATTTTTCTATTGTTAGAGCAACAATTAACAAGCACTGTTGAAGGCAGATGTGAGCTAACATCCATCTGGTGGTCATACAAGTAATAGAACTTCACCCTACAACAGGGTCACAATGAACTTCATGTAATATATCATGTCTGACGACTGCAGGGCTTGTAGAATTTCTGCTGTGGATTCTGAGACCACATAAAATAATCATTTACACCAAGTTACATATATGCTACAGTTATATAATAGGTTCTGTGCATGTGCCTTCTCTTATGGCCTTTAGAAGGCTAGTGTGTCCTTTGGGCATAACAAAATGGTACAGTTACATCAGAGATCATGAAATTAAATGGCTTTAGGGACAATGCAGATGAAGACAAGTAAAGCAGTTCAGTAGGCAATATGTAAATGGCCAGTACTGACATATAAGTCTGCTGTAAACAGTCAAATGGGTCTCTTTTACCAAAGGAGTCAGAAAGCAAGATTTTAAATCTCCTTATTCTAAATGCTGATGGCCAAATCAGTTTTCAAAACATATTACCTTGGCCAAATTTTAAAGTTCTATTCATTATACCTTTTATAATTATTTGTTTCTCTTTGTTTCTGCCATCCTTCCTGCCTTTATGTTGATACCTATCTGTTCCCTTTTCCTTACCCTAACCCTCTTCCTAGAATTTTATGAATTGGTTTGAATGATTAGAATCAATATCTAGTTTTTCAACTATGCATTCTTTGTGTATATTTGGGTAAGCTTCCATTAGACTTGTCACAAATGAGCAGCCTCAGTCAGCCCTTTACTGGAAGCTTTGTGTGAAGGTGCTGCCTTATGCAGACATTGTGATGATAAAAAAAATATGATCTGACCACAAAAAGAAACAACTAAACACTGTTTTAAATGTAGCATTCTCAGGCAGGAAATAGTGGTACATTAGATGTTTATTTTTTTTAAATAAATGGGATGAAATTAGGAAGAAAGGCATATTTGAAAAAAAAACTCACAACTCTTTAGTAAGTAGTTATTTATTACTTGACTAACGATACGGGTTATTATTTTTAGTTTAGCTGTTTTGCTTTGTACTTCTCTTCGAGGCAGTTCCAACATTTATAAAAGTAAATTTGTTAGTATGACTATGATATGGTGGAGTAAATAACAAGAGGTTGAGGAAGAAATATTTGTTTTGACTCGCAGTTTCAGAGTCTCCATTTCTAATTCCCAAACTTTCTAGCAAGTGGGTCCCAGCTGAGGTGCAATATCATTGCAGTGTGGCTGAGAAGGCTGCTTCCTTCATGGCAGACAGGAAGAAACTGCACACCAGGTATAGCCCCCATGTTTATACCTACAGTGACCTACTTCCTTAAGCTATGCAAATAACATCCAAAGTTTCTGCCATCTCCCCAAAGACTGCCATCTGCTGGACAGCAGGCATCCAGTATTTGAGTCTTCAGAGGAGATTTCATATTCAAACATAGCAATTGACAACAACATCTAGTAGCTGATGGAAACAGACACATACACCTACAGCTAAACACTGAAGAGAACTCCTGGAATCCAGTTGCAGAGAGCGAGGAGTGATAAGAAAAGGGGTCAAGACTAGGCTACAGAAACCTACAGAGACAGTTGACCTGAAAAAGAGGGAGCTCATAGACCCTGATAGATGAGACCTCCTGAATGGGGGTTTCAGTTAGAAAGCCTAGGCAGACGAAGTGACCCGTGACAGTGTAACGAGGATGTATCCCTGGTGCACGAAAGGACTTTGGGAGCACATTCTCCATAGAGAGATACTCCCTTAGCCTACAGGCAGGAGGGAGGTCCTAGTCGCTACTCCAAATGACTTGACAGATTTTATTGATCCCTCCTGGAAGGCGTCACCCTCCTTGTGGAGTGGGGGAAAATGGGATGGGAGGGATTCCAGAGGCATGGGAGGGAGAGGCAACTGGGATTGATATGTAAAATAAGAAATAATAATAATAATAATTAATAACAATAATAAACCGTTAACAACAATGCTGAGTAGACATTCACTCTGCTTTGAATGAACCTTCCAAAATTCATCCTGAAATTTAATTACCACTGTAGCAAGGTGGGGAGTTCAGGATACTGTAGCACTATTGCAGTTTGGGTAGTTAGCAGTATGAGTAAATGAAGACTTTCCCTCAAAAGTTAATTTGTGTTATATCAGGGATGGATAAATCAGTGCAGCGATTTACATCCATACCCCCTCCCCTCACAAACTCCCTCTCCTCTGTAATTTGTCTCCTCTCCCCTTGTCTTGCCATGTGATACAATATGGCATGTATTATGCAGCAGATTTACAAGCTGCAATTCTCACTACTGAACTTGCAGCCCCCAGAAATGAGAGCCAGATCAAAGTATACTGCCTCTAATTAGCCCAGTTTGCAGTATGCTGTTGCAGTATTAGCAAATGAATCAAGACAACACGGTAGCAATTATATAAGCTCAAAAGCATTAGCCATAACACAAAATAAAGAAAAATAAGTTCACTTATTACTTCTTTCCCAAAAGGCTGGTTTGACCCAAGATACTGTAGCCCTAATAGAGCTTGCTGACCCTGGAGGTAGCACATCACAGCTGTGAAAGAGAGCAGGTACTGCTCAAATGTGCATGCAAATCCTAATGCATTTGCTACTTCACTCAGCAGAGCGCAGCTCAGAGGATGTAATGCAGGCAGGTGGACCACACACTGTTATAATTGGGTCAGAGGGGGAATGCAAACATTCTGCCAGTAGCCATGCTTCTCAGTGCCTCTGATTTTACCACATACCCCCAACTGACCAAAGGTTAACATTTACAACACAGTGTCCATTCCACAGCAGGCGGGGGTGATTTTCATTTTTCTTTAGTTTATTTAAAGACTTTCTAATTTATGCTAAACCAGAAATATGATTTGCATTTCAATATTAGAAAATTAGGCCTACCTCACGGATTAACTCAGAAACTTTAGGGAACTATGCCTTGGGGGGAAATAGAAATTTAAAGTCAGCAAAATTCAAGGAAAAAACCACATCAGAAATCAAAGCAAAAATAGGAATGATATATTACTGATAAAAGAAACCAAAAACCAACATCAAAAATCAAAAACCAAACAAGAACCCTAGTGTGTTTCCTTTCATTGTAAATATAGGAGACATTATGCTGTTTTTTTAAAAAAAATTCATCTATATTTTCTCTTTCCACCTATCATTCTCTCTCTCTCTCTCTCTCTCTCTCTCTCTCTCTTTCTCTCTCTTTGAATTTTATTCTTGGACCACATGTACATTAAAGCTGAGTAGCACAGAAGGAATACATTCATTTTTCCTGGTCAGTAAGTGTGAACCAGTTTAAGAGACAAATTACACTGAGTCTAATTATGCCATATGCCACCAAACTGCCAATAGCTTATTTTGTCCTCTATACTCTTTTCTTTTATGAAAAAAAAATGTTTTTTTTCATACAATATGTGAGGATTACAGTTTCCTCTCCCCCAAGTCCTTCTAGTTTCTCCTCTCCTCCTCTTTCCTCCCCTCCCCTCCCAATTGAAGCCATATCCTTTCTGTTTCTTGTTACAAAACAAACACACGACATATGAATAATAATAAAAAGAAATAATAGAAAAACAAAAGAGTTGGAATATGATAAAGCAAACAGCAGGAGGAAAAGAGACAAAGAAAAAAGTATGAGAAACACATATAAATTTGAACACATGTTCAAAATCACTGGAAAAGATGGGAATCCGATACTGGAAGTTCAAGGCTAGATTTGAGTATTTGAAGATGCAAGCTTTCAGAGATGTATCAGAATTACTATCTACCATGGAGTACAGGACTGTACATCCTTTTGGGGATCTGTTGTTGTGAGTATTGCTGTGTAAAAGTCACCTTCCGAATCAACAGCTTGTGAAAGAAGCCTTTCTGGTAACCCCTTTCCCAGGAGACATGTTAAAACTGTTGACACAATGTGAAATTCACTGAAAGCTCATGTAGGTTTAGTTGTCTGTGTTACATGTATGGGACACAAGTGAATATGTTTTGCTAATATTGGTCTATCTTTTGGCTTGAGATAGATAAACTTCCCAGAACCTAGCAGACTAGAAGAAAAAATATTTCACAGTCCTGTTTTCTATTTTAGAAAGTAACTAAAATATATTTAAAATAACTTAAGAAATATAAATAATATTTAAAAGTAGGAAATCAAGTGTAGTTGCACATACCTTTAATCATACTACTCTGGAAGCAGAGGAAGGTAGATCTCTGTGAATTTGAGGCTAGCCTGGTAGTTACATACTGAGTTCCAGGACATAAAGACCTACACGGTGAAACCTTTCTCAAAGGGGGCAAACTAGTAAACAACTTATTGATTACTGATTAATATAAACTAATTAAGAAGTAATAATGCAAATTCTAAAAAGTAACTGTTTTGAAATTTTCACACTAAGAGACTCAAAAATTGCTAGTATCAGTGTATCAGGTGTCCTAGTTTTTTACTCAAACCTGGGTGTAAACACTAATTTGATCAAAATCAAGTGTGCATCTTCTTATACCCAGTCAGAATCTGGTGCTAGGGGTGACCATGGGCATACATAGGAAATGGACTGTTGGCTTTTGTTCAATGAATCTAATGAATCATTTTATTGCCTTCCAAATATTTATGCCTATACTCAAAGATTTTTGCAGATGTCATCTTTGATCAGAGAAGCTGGTTTTTGTCTGTTTGATTTTTTTTGAAATTGTGGACAATATTACCAATACAAATATAACAGATCAAAGAGAGAAGGAAAGATAAACTCTGAATGTTTAATCAAAAATGAGACATCTATACTGTAGGAGCAGAATATTCAAGATGGAGAGGGGCAGGAATAATTTGAGTCAGTAAGCACTGTGGAACATTCTCTTTGGGTTATTGTACTCTTGAACTCACAGGAACTATGATTACTTGCATAATACCTGCATAAGATTTGGCCCTTAAACGTGGAGGAAGAGGTGCCTCATGAGACCCATTCTGGTACTGAGGATCTGTGGGGCAATTAATGATTGGTAAAGAAGGAAGAATCACTTTCCTCAGTGATGCACCCACTAGCAAGATGCCATGCTCCTCCAAAGAACCATCCACTTATACTCTAGTAAGCAATCTTAATTAAATACTCTGTTACTAAATAAACATAAAAAAACAGAGGAGTGGACAGTTCAGAAGAGGAAAGGGATTAATTAATTAGAGTGGTAAAGGTACAGAAAAGAGTAATGGTAATGAATATGCTAAAGAAGGCATTTATACAAAATAATAGTGAAAGATGATGGTTAATATTTTTTGTCAGCTGGCAGGTTAAAATCACTAAAAAAGAAAATTCTCTAGTCATACATATAAGGGATTATCTAGTTGAAGTTGGAAGACCCTATCCCCCTCCAAAATGTGGGTAGCTGGAATCCCAGACTAAGAACAAAATAAAACAAAACTGAACACCAACATTCATCTCACTGCTTTCAATCTGAGGATGCAATACAAATAACAGCTTCCTTTACCCTGTCACCATGTATTCTTTGCTGTGACACATTGGATACTCAGAATATGAGACAAGGTAAATCCTTAATTTTAAGGCTCCTTTCTCAGGTATTTTATCATAGTAATAAGAAAAGAAACTAATGATGAGAGTTGGTGGCAGAAGTGGGGTTGTTGCTAAAACCTGACCACATAGTGTTTATGTGTTTGGAATTTTATATGATAAGAATATGGAACAGTTTAGAAATCTGGGCTAGGAATTCTATAGGCAAAGCACTATTCTTGTGGTAATTTACAAGACAAAGATGCCAAGAGTAGTACATACAATGGAATCCCAGCTCTTAAGGTTTCAAAGGGGAATAAGGACTCTATCAGGAACTGTTTCAGAGGCTTTCATGGTGATATATTGTTTATTATCTAATAAAGCTTGCCTAAATATAAGAATGGAAAGCTATCCACAGCCATAGAGGCCAGGCAGATTGTCACACACCCTTAATCGCCGCAGCTACACTAGTTAGGCATAGAAGCCAGATAGTGGTGGCATACATCTTTAATGCCAGGACTCAGGAGACAGAGGCAGATGTGTCTCTGTGAGTTGAAGGCCACCCTGGGCTAAGCAAGAGAGAATCAGTCTAAAGGAGAAACAGCCCACACAAAGGAGATCTCAACATGTGGTATCCTATACCTTTAATTGCAGCATTACAGAGTTATATAAAACAGGAACAAGGTCTCAGAACTGGCAATTCAGTCTTCAGACTTGATAATGATTTGTGGAGACAGGATTGCACTTTCAATCTGAGGTAGAGGTAAGAGCTAGTGGCTGGCTGCTTTGCTTCTTTGACTTTCATCTTGAATTCCAGTATCTGTCTCTGGGTCTTTATTATTTGGTTACAGGCTCTTCTTGCTACATTATTGCACAGAATATGCTGCATATTCCCCATTGCCTTAGGGTTGTATTTCTGTGAAGAGGCACCATGAACACTGTGCTTCTTTGAAAGGAAAAAAGTTATTTAGGGCTGGTGTATAGTTTCATGGGTTTAGTCCATTATTTTCATGGTGAGAAGCATGGCAACATACAGGTAGTGGTGATAGAAGAGCTTAGAGTTCTATATCTTAAAATATAGGCAGAAGGAGACTGCACCAATCTGGACAGTAGCTTGAGCATATGAGACTTCAAATCCTGCCCCTATAGTGACATACTTCTACTAAGGCCACACCTACTCCAAGAAGGTCACACCTTCTTGTATTGTAACTACCTACGGCGAAGCATTCAAAGATATGAATCTGTGGGGCCATGCCTATTCAAACCATCAAACCCATGTCCCAAGACCTTGCATGAGGATAAAATGAAAGATGATACACTAATTCTTGGGTGGAGGAAATTTCACGACAGCAAAGCATCAAGGTTGTGGCTACTGCTCTGAGCTTTTTACCCAGATCGACAGTCAACAGAAGGGAAGGCATGGGGTTTATGAGGAAATATTCTCTTGCTGCCTTGATTTCCCTGTCATAACAGACTGAACTTTCAAAGCATGAGCCAGAATAAAGCCTTACATTGCTTTTGTCATGTATTCTTTTTCACAGTAACAAGAACAGAAATTAATTCAAAGTTCATTACTATTCATAAAACATGCTAAACATGCATTTTAAAAAGGAAAGCCAGGATTATCATGTCTGACAAATTGCCTTATGTATGTTTAAATTCTATGTCCACTCAGTACGAACTTACTGCTTGATCAGTTACTGAAGTTTTAATTAATGGACCACTTTTTATTTAAGTAGTTAACATTGAATCTTGGAAGTACTGAAGAAATGGTATTCTTTCTTTTCTGTGTGTGTGTGTGTGTGTGTGTGTGTATCTCCTATATATTCTTTATATTTAATATAGTAATTTTAAATGTTAGCATATTTATTATTAGTGCATTTTAAAATTTTAACTGTGTGTATTTCTTTACTAAACACCTCAACATACTTCAATTTGAATAACTTTGATTTCACTTTATTTGAAAGTTTATTGGACTCTTAACACATTCCATGCTAAACGTACCATGAATTTGAATGATTGACTATAATCTTATAGTTTTATTTCTATGGTAAATGTTTCCCATTTTTTAAAATACATTTTGTTGAACTCATACTGTACTTATTTCTTAGGACTGATGTCCCAATTTGCCATATTTCTGACAGCTTAAAATAACAGAGGTTTATCCTTTTACAGTTCTAGAGGCCAGACATTCAAAGTCAGGCTGTCAGTAAGCCTCCACCAGAGATGTGAGGGAAGAATCATTCCCTGTTCTCCTGCTATGAGAGCTGCCAGCTTTCCCAGCCTGTGGTCACATCTCTTATATCTCTGCCCTGTCTTCACATCAGCTTCTTGTCTCTTTACACTTTAAGGGGTTTACTGGATCCCTGATGTTGGTATGGTATCTACTTAGTAAAGTAGGATTCTCTTCTTATCACATTACCTTCAAATTAATTATATCTGTACCCATGCTTTATCCCCCTCCCCAAATACATGACATTCATAGATGCCAGAGCTGAGAATGTGGACATCTTTAGAGGGTAGTCACAATTCTACCAGCATGCATACCTTTCTTAGGGATCCCTTAAGAATAAAGAAATTGTTTTTAGGTTTGTGCATGCTTTTCATATATTTCTAGTTTTATAGAAAGTCTTTGATATTAATTAAATATATAGGTATGCATATGTGCTACATTTGTGATTAGTTTTAGAAATAAACTAATTTTAGTGAATAATTAGAGTTTTGTTTCTTTTCCCCTTGATGGTTTAGTTAGCTACTTAAGAAAGAGTTTTCATTTATTTAAAATTAATTTTCTTAGTAGAAGATAAACATAATTTTAATATACAATGATTGTCTTATTCAATAATCCTTTTCCATTTCTGATATAAATTATGTGTCAGTTTATATATCTTTCATCAGTGAAAGTAAAGTAGCCCAAAGACAGAAAGGATATGGAGGTGGTTGGACCAACATTCAGAATTAACATTTGGAAGCATAACCCATAATTCCAGAAAAAATAGCAGCACATGTTTTATATTGGATAAATCTCAATGGAAGACACATACATACATTGGAAAATAATTCAGCTTACAAAAACAAATGAACAAACAACACACAGTATCCAAGTACCCTTCATTTGCTCATTCCTTTCACTATTTCTGGATTTGATTTTGTCTAGTGGTAGAAACCCAAACCATTAAGTATCCTTGAGAATACCATTTTCACAGTTCCTTTGACCACTGTTAGAATACCTCTGATGTACTATTCTTTTCTGTTGACTGTAAGATACTTATGATTCAAAAAGAAGGATGTAAAATTTTGACAAAGCTCTCTGTCACTACAATGCACATCCATGATACAGATGAACTTTGGTAGCAGTGAAAGAAAGATAGCACAGATCAATTAAGTAATGCAACTGCACTAAGTCAACACACACAGCTCAAGCCAAACACAGACTAAGCTTTGCTGTATGCAAATACACTCAGAAGAAAAACAATGAACATCTGTAGTTCAAGCCACCAGAGCATTTCTTTGCTTTTAGGTGCCCAAGAAGACTAAAGATATATTTGCTTTGATCACAATGGTGGCTCTGTTGAAATTCAGTTCTCAATATTCCTGATGTATTTGGACTCATTCCAAAGACAGTGTTTCTATTAGCCATGTCTTTAAATTACCTTTGTTTACTTATTTATTCATTTTGAGAACCATGGAGTTTAATCCAGGTCATCTGTGTGACCACATGTTTGTGAGTACATATACTAGAACCCAGTTGGCACTTTACTGTGTAGGGATATAACTGAAGAAAATGACTTTCCATTCTTTAGAAACCATTAATAACCAGTAGTGCAGCAGGAATGGGCAGGCCCTATGGGTTTCTCCTCAATTCATGATTGACTACTGATGAGCCCAGTCTTGGTTAGATACATTGCAGATAGCTATACCTGCTGAGAAGTCATGACTGCATTGGCTTTGCCATTCCCAGATGTCAGTGTGTCAGTGTTTCCCTGCTCTTCTTCCTTCTTCCTTCTTCCTATTTCCACTCTACCAATTGCTCAGTGATCCCCGGCTCTAGAGGTTGTACTACAAATGGCCTGTTTGTGTCTCTACTTATTGTCAGACTCTGAGTAGCTCTGAATCTCTGTTATAAAACTGTAAAAACACACTTAAATACAGCTTGCCATCAGATCAATTCAGATCAATGATGCTTAGAAATATCGCCCTTTTATATGAAATATGACAATCTTGCTATAGCCTTGAGACACAGGTTACTTCTCCATTTAACAGGATGGGGGAGTGGGACTTCTTTGTATAACTTCCAGCTAACTAATCTGCTTCAGTGGTTTTCCTTATTTCATTATGCAAAACCAAACTATAATACTCTTGCTCTTGGTTTTGCTAGTGCCCCACTTTGTGTAAGAAAATCCATCCTTTAAGGATTTTTAATCCTAGCACTCAGGAGGCAGAGTCAAGCAGATCTCTATGAGTTCAAGACCATTCTGTACTACAGAGTGAATACCAGGACAGGCTCCAAAGCTACAGAGAAACTTTGTCTCAAAAAAAAAAAAGGATTTCTGTATCTTTTTATTTCAATAATGGATTACTTCATAGATTGTGGGTCATGCAGTGATATTGTGAAAGAGTATCTTTGGATTGTCTAGCAGAATTCACTCTTGGAGAAACAGCAAGCAAAATTCTGCAACATTAATGGCATTACTAAATCATAAACCATGGAAGGCAGAAAGAAGCAAAAATTACCTTAATAGAGCAAGGAATATACACATGGCATGCAATTCTGCTTCCATGTTTTCATGTCAGAATGTAGCACAATGACTAAACACTTGATGTGAGGATGAAAGAATTGGTCCCAATGTTCCAAATCCAAATGCTTGGCTACTAAATATGTCATATCCTTAATTTAAAGAGTGGTTGTGTGTTTTAAATAAGGACTTATTTGATATTTAACATTTCTGTGTCATGGTAAAAATGGTACCAGATCTCTGCTAACCAGCAGGGACACCAAGGATGAGTGACCTCAAGAAGAGTTTTTTTCAAACAAACCTTTGAAACAGACTTATAAATTAGAAAGAAGAAAACACATGCAATTTCAGGATCATTTGGTCCTACCATTAAAATAGGGATTTTTAAAAATAGGGAAACATGGCCAAGTTAAAATAATTGGACTGTTAGCTTCAGTGGCAATAAAAGAAATCCCAAAGTAAGGACTATGAGAAATATTAACATACACATAAAAGCATGTACACAGACAAGCACAGAATGCACACACACAGACACAAACAGATGTGCACACACACAGAGATGCACAAAATAAATAGGCACACATGTGCATACATCCATGTGGACACACCCACACCTGAACTGTTTCAAGCTTCTACATACAACAAAATAGCTGTAAACATTAGAATGCCCAACAACTGCAAACATAACTGAAAGTGACAGTACCCAATATTATACACAGCTGAAGCATGTAATTTACATCTTAGTGAAATTAAACATACTATAATAGTCTAGCTTCCAGGCAGTGGTGCTATTAAATTTGCAGTAGTAGATTATGACATCACGTGAAACCCTGGGATACACATTAGGATCTGCCTATTACGGTTTATAATCTGTGTTGCTGTTCTGGTTAGCTTTTCATTTAATTCATTGCAAGCTTCTATTTTTATAAAAGACAAATAACAGCAATTGAAGTTGCTTTTCTGTGCAATAGCTTTTAAGACTCAAGATGAAGTGATGTCACATTGTAGAATCAGTGATGATAGCTTCTATCAGAGAAGCATTAAGAAATCAGAATTATACTGAACAGTGTAATAACATTAGCCTTTTTATGGCCTGTAAGTATAATTTCAGAAGATATTCTCACCTTCATTTATTAAAAAAATTTTAGCTAACAAATATTGTTTTATTGTAGCAGAGAGTTTATATTATACAGCAGCAATCACAGCCAAATGTATTGCACTGAAAGCATTACAAGTTTCCACTCTTATGGGCATAAGAAGGGAAGACATGCAGGATTGAAAGAGAGAACTCTGTTGCCAGGAAAACAAGGGACTCCAGCTTGTTCCCTGACATCCATGTTAAGCAGCTGCACATGGTGTGTATACCTATAAGCTCAAAGCTGAGGGGGCAGATACTGGCAGATCCCAGGAGCTCACTAGGTAGGTACCCTAGTCTAATTGGCAACTCTCAGGCCTAAAAATAAATGTCATTTTACACACACACACACACGCAGAGAGAGAGAGAGAGAGAGAGAGAGAGAGAGGAAGAGAGAGAGAGAAAGAGATCACCACTACCACCATCACCAACAACAAAAACAAATAAACAGAATGCTCTTGAGAAGTGATATCAAGGTGTCCATACAAATGTGCCCATTTAACCCTATGTGTATACAAATACACACCACAACCACTTCCAGTATTTTGTGTATCAAAGAAGTTCTTTGGCAAAATATATGATTCAGATTTAACATTTACAAGGGGCTCATTAAAAAAATAAATCGTGGACTTTGTTTCTTTTAAATCATGATTTTAGAAATTTGAGAAGACATGTTAAGAATCCCTTGTGGTGCTTATCGGAAAAAAAGCATGAAGCTTGAAAGATGCCCTCTCTAGGTGCTTCAAATGCATTATAAAGGTATTTATGCAATTTGTGCTGTGCAAAACACACTGCCCCAGTAAAAGTCCTTGTTTCTCCTCGGAAGACACTTGAGGACCAAGGTGAAGAAAATGGCTAGACAAAGCCTCTTTAACTAATGGCTGTATTTCTGGCAAAGAACCCACAGTCGTGCCTCATAGATTGGGGCTTTTTTTTTTTTTTTATCATAAGGGACTAAATTAATTCTGAAGAGGCTATTCAAGCAGACATCGCAGAAAAATATATTTATTTGCTGCATGTAAACTTAGTCCACAGGGCCACATGGCCTCTGTGGAAGAGGTCATAGTTGGGAGTTTGTTGGAGATGCTTCCCTCTTGTTAGAAATAGTCCATCATCTCTCTCAATGACCCTGTCCGTGTGTTAGCTGTCACATATTAGAAAACTGGAAATTCAAATGCGTAAATCAGATTACATAATAAGAGCCCGTCTGTCCTGAGACAGGGAAACTCCTACAGACTTAAAATAAAGAAGGGGCAAACAAATAACACATGAGGTCTCAATTGTATAGGAAAATGTCCACTTTGTTAGTGCTCTGGTTTGCTTAATGTTTCTATCACTGCAGTTTTTATGGTGGACAATGTACAAACTTATCACTGAGTACCAGGTAACACATTCAAAATAAGGCAGAGTAGAAATAAAGAAATTTTGAGACATGTGTATTAAAAATCTGTGTCTTGAGGTGAAAAAATTCCAAGCACAATTTTATCAACTAGGGCAATGGATGAGTGATAATCAATTGTATAGGGGAGAGGGACTTAGCAAAAGCAATGAAGGAAAGGAAAGTGGTCTCCAACCTTACAGCCTTGAATGGACTGTGTTACAGGCTTCAGGTCTCAAGCAGTCCCTGATGTTTGCCCATAATCTGACACTGGAATGAAAGCCAAGCAACTCTGTGAGGAATATTATCTTGATATAATATTATACAATATATTTTAGATAAATGTTCCCTATGCAAATTAGGTAGGTAGATGAACTCTCACCCCTGACTTAAAGTAAAATAGGTAAAACAAAACAAAACAAAAAACCATTAGCAAGACAATGGATAATATCTGGCAGTATAAAGTTTGCATCAGCAAGGCCTTGAACTTGAAATATGGAAACAGCCTTTCAGAGAGAGGCATATACTCCTACCTCAAGAGGTGCTGTGCAGGGGAGAGTGAATCACAATTCAAAGAGAAAAAGAAAACTTTGTATTTTTCTATTTTAAAATTGCCACTATTGCCACTTCCAGGAATACTGTTCTTTCATTTCTAACTAAAGGGAAAAAAATGGATTTGTGTAGTTTTATCCCAAATGCCAATTTGTATAATACTTTAGGGAAAATGCTAGTAATTTTAATGTTCCTTTTCTAGGCTAGTTGCTTCCTTTTGATCTTCTTTCCTACAGGTTCTATACTGAATCATCATAATCTTGTCTTATTATTTGTATATATATGTGTATATATTTCACACAGAGAAAAATTGTATTTGTTTTTGGAAGGACTGGGGATTTAACCAAAGGCCTTACACTTGTTAGGCAAGTACTCTATTTTGAACTATGCTGTGTCCCTACCATCATGTATTTGTTTGAAAGGAAGTCTGGTAGGGATAGGGTTCTTGGTTAAGTTGAGTTTTTCATTTAATAATATAGGGGGTTTGGCTCAATAGATATGAAGGGTGGAACTTAATGGCAGACTATGTTTTTCAGAGTATCCATGGACTGCCACTTTTTTTCACCTAGTCTTATTTTAAGACACAGAAGAATTACCAGGTGTGATGGTCAGTGCATATTATTCTTTCCTTGGGTTATCCATAGACATGGTTCTATTGCCTGACACTACAGGAGTAAGGATGCAAGGGAAGGCTGCTGCTGATGGCATAGCTAATTCTGTGGTATGTTCTTGCAGTTCTCCTTTCCATTGCAGAATTTATTCATTAATAGCCACCAGTACTGAAACTTGTGCTTGCAAAAGTAAGAGAATTGATTAATAGGTATTTTATACATCTGGTATTTTCTCATAAAAGACTAGAAAACTTATTTCAATTATCATACCACCAACAAAGATGCAATCTGTTCACAAGGCCTGTTTACGAGTGGCTGCTTTGGATAATGGCTGTTTTCTTAGCATGTGAAATGAAATATAATATTATTAAACAGAGATATGCAGAATGAGGTGTCAACTTATCCATCTTCCTGATGTTTATAGGCTTCACTTTTTAGAATGTTTATTTTATTTTATGGGACCTCGCTTTAAAATATTTCCTATTTAAAATGATGTAATTTCTTTTATGCTGATTTTAATATCCTCGAGTATTAACATCCTTAAGCTTACAAACAATCAACTAAGGAAACCTGTGGTAGATACTCTGTTAATTCAATCTACATAAGTGTATCATAATGGGGGAATAAAGTGAATATCTTTGCATGGGGAAATGAGTTGGGCATTGCCAGAAGGATAGCTTAAATTCTAGGGATCACCTACAGTAATGGAGAAAAAAAAAAAAAAAAAAGAGTGGTAGAAGTGGTAGATAGTGAGAATGTCATAATCAATGAACTCTCTCTCTCTCCCTCTCTCTGTCTTTGTTAATCTCTCTTATCCCTGTCTGTCTCTGTGTGTGTGTGTCTGTGTACATGCACACAATCAATAGGGAGGGGTTCATGAATAAAGAAATACTGGAATCTGGGCATGAAGAAGTGGTTCTCTTTAAGTTTGAGGCTAGTCTGTTCTATAAGGAGAGTGATAAGCCAGCCAATGTTACAAGGAGAGACCCTTTCTGAAAACAAAAGTAAACAACACAAAAAGCTAAGCAAAACAGCAACAAAGGGGGAGGAGAAATGTAGTGGAAGTAAGGTGCCTTGGTTTCAGACTTAGTAAAATCATCACTAACCCTGCAATACATGCTTCTGTCAATGCTGCAGTTCTTTTGCTTTTTCTCTGCTGAGATTTCAATCCCTAACTCCCCCTAAGGATTTTGTTGTGCATTTTGGTCCTCAAATGGTAGCCCCATTTTTGGAATGTCCTGGAAATTTTGGCAAATGTGGCTTTGTTGAAAGTGTGTCTTTTGGGTGCTTATTTGTGGCTGTTGCTTCCTGTTGTTCTCTGTGCATCCTCTCTGACAGGTCTGAGCAGATTCTCTGCTGCTTCTCTGTTCATATCACATTCTCCCCATCAGGATGCACTGAAGCATTTGGGACTTTGAGCTAGCAGGAGCGTCTTAGCCTTTTAAGTTGTCCTTTCAGGTATTTGGCCATAGTAACATGAAATGAATGAGTAAGTTTACTAATTTTCATTTGTTTGAGGGTTGCAAATGACAAAGACTATTTTAAAACTAATTATTTAAAACTATAATCATTTAATTATAATTACGTCCATTTATTTTCCCATGAGCTATGGCATTAATAAGCATATGTGCAGACAAAAAAAGAAAAGCAAATTACATATCAGAGGAAACAGTAGTGGACAGTATGGACTGTAGGGCTTTACAAGGCTATCTCTCAGGAGGTAGGAAATCCTCTCCATATGGAGAATGAATATTAAAAATGCAAAGACAGATGGCACTGCATGGTCAAACAGTATCACATGGTGTACTTCCCTTAACATGACTTTGAGTGCACTTAAGCAATGAGTAGCTCATGAAAATAAGAAGATACTGTTTTTGTTGCAGCCATTTAACAAGTAAACTTTTCATATGTAGCCCTGGCTACCCTTAAACTCCTGACTCCATGGCTTATCCTCACAAGTGTTTAGATTACAAAGTCTGTAGCTGTCTCTGACTTGAAAACTCAGGTGTGAAGGTACACTATAGATTAATGTTGTCTAGAGGAAATAAAGTAAAAGTCTGAAATAAAAATTTTCATTTTCTAGTAAATACATTATAGAGAACAAATGATGTGTTAAAATTTAAGAGATATATTTCATCAATCCCAGCATACCAAAAAACATATTTTCACTATTTAATCAATAAGATATTATTAGTATACCATCTTACAAGTTTTTTCCCACACAGACTTCCACACTGATTATTTTACTACACATACCAGTATACTTTGGGCTGTCACATTTTAAGTGCTACTTCGTTGTATTTAGTTAGTAGCAATCTTATTGGACAACATAGTGCTCAACAGAGGAAAATGTATCATTTCAAGGAGAAATGAACTGTGAAATGGGCATCAGTATAACTCAGTGAAAAATTGCCATAGTATGGATATTAGTAACTGCGGTGTATCATCACTCAGGCAATGGCTTCTCTAAATTTGACATACAGAAAAAACATCAGTGGTACTCAGTAAAACATCAATTAATGATTGAATTATTTTCACAGAGTACAGACAAAAACTATTTTCGGTATTGACCAAGATAGATATTTTCTTATTTACTGAAATGGAGTCTGTCCATTGATTAACTTTTCAGCATTATAATTACTTAGTTAAGAAATTTAATAATTGAAATTCTTTACAATGGTGGTACCATAGATTTAAAACCTCTACTCAAATGCTTCCAATATAGAAACATTCATATATTGTCATTCACTTTATATATAAGTACGCAGACAAAACCAACTGCTCCATATACTCTATAAGGAAGCTGTTCTGAAGTATGTTTGCTTGTTTTAATAATAAAGGCTGAGGTATCTCCAATATCCTACAGATATGTGAGGCTCAATGATCTCTAATCAAAATCAGTGAAAAGAAGACTTTAACACCATATCTGATAACCAAAATAACAAAAATAAAGGGTGAGGGAATTTTGAAAGCAGTACAATTGATACATCCTAGCCATGTATAGATATATGAAGCTATAATATTTGCCTTAGCAATAATGCAGGATATTGGTATGATGACTCGAAGTATAGAAAAAAAATTAGACAATCTACCAGTCAAAGACGTTTTAACACTTTTAGAAATGGGGAGAAGCAAAGAGTCTCACACAACCTGAAGCAACAAGTAATTCCACCACTGGGTGGCTAAGTCATGCAGAACACTGGAGCTCACTGACCAGCTAACGTAATAAAATGGGAGAGCCTGGGGCCAGTGAGAAACCCTGCTTCAATTTAGTATGGCATCAAGCCATAGGTTATAGAACCTATATGCCTTGTTCCCTGCACATTTAGGTGAATGCAACACACACATACATCACTCACATACACAAACACAGACACAAACGATAAAATGAAAAAAAAAGCACAAGAAATATTGACTAATGTAGAAGAATGATATGAATTCTACCAAGATGGAATGAAATATGTGAGGACTTAAATAATGAGTAAGGAAGTTTAATATCTAACATTTTTCAAAAAGCAAAGCTTAATGACTTTATTTCTGTATTGTACCAAAAATTTAAAGAATAAAGTCTTCCATAATATCAAAGATGGAACTTTTACTTGTTTTGTTAGGTAACAATTACCCATCATATCAAATCAATGAGGATTGCAGAAGAAAAGTAACTACATACCAATTTCTATGACAAATACAGAATCAAAATACTAGCAAGTAAAATTCTATAGCTATTTAAGGGGATCAGATACTGTAATAGGTTGAATGTAATTGAGCCCCATAATCTCATAGTGGTTGGCAATATTAGGAAATGCGGCTTTGATGGAGCGGTTATGGTCTTGTCACAGTGGTGCAGGCTTTGAGGCTTCCTATGCTCAGGATAGCACGCAGTGTTTCAGTCCACTTTCTGTTGACTGCACGATGGAAGATTCTCAGCTACTCCTCCAGAATCATAACTACATGCATCCTGCCATGTTCCCAATCATAATGATAATGGGCTGAACCTCTAAAACTGCAAGTGAGCTACCCCTAATAAATGTTTGCTTTAAACGAGTTATGGTTGTGAATTTCAGCTTCTGCTTCTGTCAGATACTGGATGAAAGTTCTATGATGGAATTTAAGGTAGTCATTAATTTAATTATAGGGAAAAGGCACTTAAGGTAGCCTCTTCACTATTGTTTACTTCTTAGTGGGGGTCATTCCTGTGGATCCTTGGAGATTTCCCTACTGCCAGATTTCTACTTAAGCCCATAATGGCTCCCTCTATTAAGGTATCTCCTTTCTTTCTCTGCTTCTTTTTTTTCACTCAGTTCAACCTTGCTGATTCATTCATGTTCTCCTGCCCATTCCCCTTCTCCTGTCTTTTGTCTCCTACCTTCATCGCCTGAGCCAAACTTCTGGCATACAGTTGTAGAGAGGGAGGAGTGATGAGCAAAGGAGTCACAATCATGCTGGGGAAACCCACAAAAACAGCTGACCTGAGCAAGTGGGAGCTCAAGGACTCCATTCTGACAGCTGGGGAATCAGCTTAGGATTGAACTAGGCCCCATGAATGTAGGAGTTAATTGGAGTGCCTGGGTAGTCTATGGGATTATTTATCTCTGGCATTATTTATCTCTAGTGCATGAATGGGTTTTGGGAGCCCATTCCCAATGAAGGGATACTTATTCAGCCTAAGTATAGAGGGAAGGGCCTAGGTCCTGCCCCAAATGATGTGACAAACTTTGATGATGAGCCCCTTGGGAGACCTCACCCTTCCTTAGGAGAGGATAGGGAAGTGGGATTGGGGGATTGGGGGGGGGGAGAGAGGAATAGAGGGAGAGGGAACTAGGAATGGCATGTAAATGAAGATTGTTTTTAATTTAAGCAAAAAACCCCACAAATTAGACCAACAAAAAAAGGGGGGGAGAAAAGAAAGAAAGAAAAAAAGGAAAGAAAGAAAAGAAAAAAGACAAAGAAAAGAAAAAAGAGAAAGAGTTGTGGTCATGGTGTCTCTCCACAGCAATAGAAATTCTAATTAAGACAGCCCCATAACCAGATGTTTTTCTACATATACAAATACAAACCCAAAATAAGTCATTACAAAAAATCATCATCTTAGTAATGCAGAAAGAGAATTTGACAAAACTGAACATTCTCTGTGATGAAAACTCCGAACAAATTGGTATATAAGGCATATATCCCACCACAACAAAGTTTATATAAAAGAAACTCAGAGCTCACATCATACACAGTGATGAAGAACAGGACAATTTTCCTTTAAGATCAAGTAACACAATACTTGATTTCTTTGCATGAATAATCACCTAAGAGAATTTATTAAGAGGCCAAAGTTGAAAAGAATTTACTTCAATGAATGAATACAGTAAAGCTGAAGGAAAGAATAAAAATACAAAATCAGCTATGTTTCTGATGCCAGCAATAAATTACCTAAAAAGGAAACAAAGACAGTTATCCAATTTAAGAGAAAATTAAAATAATTTTCTATAAGGAATTTTACAAAAAGGTTATAGTTTTCTGTAAGTTGAAAACCATATAAACCTTACTAAAAGCACAAATACTTGAAAATGTAGCTCATGTCCATAGTATTGTGGAGTTGTTAATGTTAAGATGTTTAAACTACCATAGTTGCCTATAATCAATAAAATTCAAGTGTAATTTCCCATATATAGAGAGAGACAAGAATAGAAGTAAGAATTATAAATTTACATAGAACAAATAATTACAAACAATTGGTAGAATAACCTTGAAAAAATCAACAGACTAAGGGGGGGGATAGAAATAAAATAGGTCAATGTATAAAAGAAGAGCACTAAGCAAAAAAATAATCTCTGATGTTTTCTCCAATTACTTTTATACATGGGTGTTATAAGAACCTTAGGAGGGTGTCCTGGATAGGGTTTCTATTGATGTGAAGAAACACCATGAACACTGAAACTCATATAAAGGAAAACATTTGATTTGGGCTGGCTCACAGTTTCAGAGGTTTAGTCCATTATGGTCCTGGTGAAAAGCATGGCAGCATGCAGGCAATTGTGTTGCTGCAGAAAGATTTGAGCATTCTACATCTTGATTTACAGGCAGCAGAAGGAGCCTGTGTCCCAAACTGGGTGCAGATCAACCATGTATGAGAACTCGAAGCCTGCCTCCACAGTGACACATTTCTCCAACAAGGCCACACTTCATAATAGTGCCATTCTTTATGGCCAGGCATTCACACACATGAGTCAATGGCAGCCATACCTAATCAAACCACCACAGGGGACAATAACATTAAATAAATGATGCCTGGAGAACTTGACATCCACATGAAAATATCATAGAACTCTGATAAACAAATTTTAAAATATTCAATAGCATAGCTCCAACATAAATTTTAGATATAATCCTCAAGCTCACACCATAAAAACACAGAAAAACAAGTGTAATTACATCAGCAAAGGATTTAATAACCAAAATGAACAAAAAAATTCATAGGATGGGAATGTTTATAATCCCACAATTAATAAATAGTAAAAATTCTAAGCTAGTAAGGGGCTTATAGAATTCATTAAAATAGATAACTTGATTGTTAAATGTTTAAGTGTTCCAAATGAACACCTTTCTAAAAATACATTCAATTGTTAACATATATGAAACAGTCATCGCTATTTTTAATCACAGGGGAAATGAAAACCAAAACCAAAATGAAGTATCGCCTTGAAACAAATATGGAATCATAACAATAAGAGACAATCAAGATGGGAGTTTGTGCAGAAAGGAAAGAACCTGTGCATTGTTAATGGAATGTACAGTAGCATGGGCATTATAAGCCACATCACAATTATTTCTCAAGAGTTCAAATGGAATGTTCATATGATTCAGCATTGCTATGTCTTGACCCAAACAGGAATACACACAGAACAAGTGTTTTCAACTATGCACATGTACACATGTCTTTAGATGGGGTGGAGGCCACATAACTTGGTTTATGCCATATCAAAATGTCATTGGTACTAAGTGTAGGTAGAACATTACTTTGAGAGGCTACAGTCTTGGTCTGTGTAAATGGTAGGAAAGAGGGGGAAAGATAAAGAGCCATTGTCTGTCTTTTACAGATGTGGCAAAAGCAGTAATGGTTTGGAGAAAATATTGTTCCATTTGAATCAGGTGAAGCTTATACTTATTCTAAGTGCAGACTTACAGGACAGCGTAGGTAGAAGTGTTACTGGGGCATGTTGCTGATATGAAGGCCAGGACAAGAAGGCACTATATATTCTGAACATATCTGAATGGTGAGTTATACACCTCAATTCAGAGTAATGAGTAATTCTCTAATTTAAACCAGAACAACTTCCAAAATTCTCTCTTCAAATGTATTACCTTTATCTATAAAAGAAACCTAGCTGCCTATTACCCCAGTTTCTCTACGTGGTACAACTTGTTGAGGTTTCAAACTCTCCTTCAGTTTAGAAGATTTTATTTTTATTTCTAAAGCTAAATATTTTCTCTGCTGTGGTCCATATGAATAGAAGTGGACCAAGGCTCACATTTACAACTTCACAGCAACTTGTAAAGGTGGCTATAAAATCATGCCAGGAGTAGAATTCAATAACCTTAACACACACACACACACACACACACACACACACACACACACACAATTAATGAGATGAAATACTAAAATACTAATTAAATTATTAAGACATGCTTAGCAAGTTGTAATTGAAGACCATTGCTATACATGCCTGAAGTTTTTTAGACGCATTCTACAAAATCATAGTGGTTGAAGGTGTGCGTGTGTTCAGAATTTCCTCTGTGAAAATGAGTTCCTGATGTGACATCAAACAGAATCCATGGGTTATGAAAAGAACAAAAGTGGTTTGGTTTTCCTGTTTCTTTTTATTATCTTTAAATTTAAGTATGAAAAGTTGAAACTCCATAAAAACAAAATAAACAAAAGGAAACCCCATGGGATCCATAGCTGCTGAGCTGTTTCTTCATGGGAGAGACGGTATATCAATTACACTTTATGGTAGAAGCAAAAGGATGCACTGAGGTATGAGGGTAGATTTTCTAACTCTAACATCTGATAGTAAATCCATTTCCTCAAACTCTTAGAGAAATAAAAGTTGGTTACTTTTTCTAAAAGTTTGCACTGAACTGGAGAAAATGAACAAATTTCAGTGTTTATCTGAGGTAGACATTTCTTTTGCAAATGGGAAAATTACCCTAATATGAGGCTGATTTTTGGGTACATTTTAATACTAAATTCTGAGCAGGTGCTAAAAGGAAATTAAACTCTCATAGGAAAATAAAGCTCATTGTTTAACCCTTCTCTTCTACCATCAACAATATTTCCAGAACTAAAATATCACTATTCATGTACAGCAAATTACATGGAAATTTACAAAGACCTTTCTAATCTAAATTCCCTGTATGAGCTGAAGTAAGGGGTATAAGAAAAACATTTGAAGTCAATTTTAGGTGGGAGTGAAAGGAAGGTTTGTGATGTCATTAGCTTATTCAGGAGCAGGAAAAAAGTAGAAAGTGTGTGTCTGTGCAAGATAGGCTGTTTGAAAGGTTTCTAAATTTTCTGAACATTCTGTAATTTGAAAAAACACATACAACTCCAAACTTCTACTGAGCATTGTCTCTTTAAGGAATGTCCATATCTCATACATTATATGAGTTTCTAAACATCTCTATGATACCCTTTTTGATCTCACTGTGCTCCTGTTGTCACTGCCCATTCTGAATCCACTCTTTAACTTTGAAGCATGTGATAGGCCTTCTGTCATGTGCCATTCTTAGACCCATAGTCCTAAACTTATATGACATGAAGCTCTACAGTGCTACAGGATGCTCACAGAAATATCCCTAGATATTTTATATTTTCTTTCTTTATTCTTCTTTCCTTCCTTCATTCCTTTCTTCTTCCTTTCTTTCTTTTTTCCTTTCTTTCTTTCTTCTTTCTTTCTTTCTTTCTTTCTTTCTCCCTTCCTTCCTTTCTTCCTTTCTTTGAGACAGAGTTACTCTGTATTGCTTTAGAGACTGTCCTGGAACTCTCTCTGTAGACCAGGATGGCCTTGAACTCACAGAGACTTGCCTGCCTCTGCCTTCCAAGTGCTAGAATTAGTGGCATGTGCCACCAACACTGGACAATATTTTATATTTTCAAACAAAATGTAGAAACATTGTAGAACTGAATAAGCTTGAGATAGTCCATCATGTCAACATTAGATACAATTACACATCTTTCAACATCAGTGACTGCATGAAGCTGCGTCTTTCATAAGAATCATCAGAAGGCATTTCATTTGACTACTAGCACTGTGAAACAATCATTAAGATACAATAGAGTGGAATTTGAATCCACTGAAGCATCATACAGTAAAACATATAATTTTGCCTCTGAGGCTAAAGATATAAATCAATTGGTAGAATGCTTACACAGCATGTATGAAAACCTGTGCTTGATCCATAGACTACATAAACCAAACTTGGTGACACATGCCTGTATGTTTAGCACTTGGAAAATAGAAGCAGCTGGACTATGTCAGCAAGTTTTTCTTTTTTTTTCTTTGTTTCCTTTGTGGATTCAGAGGATAGCATTAAGGTGGTAAGCTTCTTTGCAAATGGCTTTTAAATTATGAGATGTTTAGCTAGCATACTGTTTTTTAGCATACTGTTTTTGAGACAGTGCTCACACACACACACACACACACACACACATACACACACACAATTTTTTGAACTTGTAATATAAGATCTATCTTAGATATGGTCTATGTGGGATCCTCAAGTATTCATGTCAAAGAGTTTGCAGACTGTACTGTTTCCTTAGCTTCCTTTGAATTGATTTGACCATTAAAACCTCTTTGTTTTCTCAAGAACTATTAACATTTCATTGTCTTCAAATTCAAACTTGGTGAGCATTTACCCGTAATCCACATTAAGTTTTGTTTTTACCAATTTCAAATACTGTGGGATGTTTAGTTCCAAGAAGTGCTCATCAGAAGACTTCATTTGTATAACACATTCTGTTTTGGTATATATCTTCACAAGAATGCCTTCTAGGAGGGGTCATCCAAATCTGTCAAGACATTTGGAGTAGGGACTAGGCCCTCCATCTTGCCTCTAGGTTAAGGGATTAACCCTCCATGGGAAATGTGCTCCTAAAGTCCTTTTGTGCACCAGGGATAAATCCTGGTCTCACTGTCAGAGGTCCCTTAGACTGCCCAGGCCTTCTAACTGAGATGCATACTCAGGGTGTCGGATTTGGTCCAATAATGGATTCCCAGCTATCAGTCTGGGGGCCCATTAGCTCACCCTCCCTGTGGAGTGTGTGTGTGGGGGGAGAGGATGGGATAGGAGGGTTGTCGGGAGGCATGGGAAGAAGGGATAGAGGTAGGGAAGGAGAGGGAACTGGGGTGGATATGTTAAATAAATAAATAAATAAATAAATAAATAAATAAATACTGAAAATGGAATGGTCTGGAGGCATGCACAAGATGAGATATTGCCTTTAGATCCACCCAAGAAAGATAAAGCTTTCTACCTTGGCTCAAATTTAACAGCTATAGCTCCAAGATCACCCCTCACCCTTGAATGATCACCATTCTGTTAGCTACTTCAGGGTATTATGGTGCTAAATTACTCTACCACACTGGGATGGCCTAGACTGTGTGTTTCAAAAACAGGAAAGACAGAGTAAGATATGTTGTCCTTGGTTGTATCCTTTCCTTCTTTCAGGCATACTGTCATCAGAAGACAATATGTAATATGTATATGTAATAAGTGTTCAGTAAAGTGACCTACCTCTGTCCCTTTTGAGGCATCAATAGGTATAGATACTCACTGATCACATCTCATTCTTTAGGACCAATTGTGACAACAGTGACTGGGACATCCATGTATGTGCCGCTGAATGTATATATCTGTATATTTGTTTCTACATCAGCTCTCCTACATCAGCATGTCTCCAGGCTCAGAAGTAGACTGAGCTTCACAAACTAACAGTGTCTTATAATATGTAGGAAGAACTCTCCTCAGTTGAATTTAGTATGACAAATCTCTCGGGGGAAATAAAAGACATTGCTTCAGCCCTAAAGGGAAAGGATGCTGCAACTAAGCTTAATGTTCTTGTCTAATGTTGTCTGACCCTCTCTAACATTTGAAGCCCAAGTGAAGTCTGCCAGTGGCACATTGTGGCCTGTTTAGTAATTTTGTCAGGAACATTGACTGAAATTTATTTTTGAACCTAGCTGATGAGTACTCCACATTAGTCATTTTCAGATCATAAGCCCTAATGTGCTGTTCTCATCTATTTATTTTCCTCTCCTTTATTTTAATTTCTCTATATTTTCAAGTGAGAAAGGCAAGGAGGTAATGCCACACACATATGACCCTTGGTCATGAGTGAGAACAAAGTACTACTGAATGACACAGGTGAAAGGTAGAGGCTAAAAGCAACTACTTTGGCATGAGTGGACCTAGACTTGAGGAGCTCTTAGAAACTTGATATATATAGAAAGTTTATAAAGTTTAGATCCATGGAGAAGGAAAGTCTAGGTAACTGTATATACTCGACTCACTTTTCTCAGTAGCTACCTTCTACTTTCTACTCTTGTGCCTCTGTGAGGACACAGAATGTGGGCTGACAGGGCCTCTGTTTCATCTTCTGTTTAGCTTCCTCTGTGCTTGGCTAAAAGGAGAAGAGATTTATAGGAAACTGGTCCCAAAACCAGAGAAATTTTCTCTTTCATGGCACGAGGGCAATAGGGTCAATTACCTGTACATCTCTAATTCTGTAAAGATTAGTCCCATCAATACTTCCATGCCATGTAAAGGAATTGGAATGAGTATGTGTTTGTGATGTATCCAGCTGTCTCATCCAGTTTCTTCTGCCTAAAAGGTTCTTTTTACACATATCAGAAATGTTTCTGCCTCACTCCATATCAGAAGCTTTTTATAACATGGAGAGAGAGCTGAGATCTTCCACTGTGGTCATTATTGTACTCACTCCTTGTTTCTTTGCTTCATTTACCCAATTATAATTCTTTCCTTTTATGTATTTTATTTTTTCTTTCCTAAACTACTAATTGCATTTTACTTAAATTTATTTTTGGAATCTATGATAATACCTGTTATAAAAATAGAGTCATAAATAACTGTATGATTTAGATAAATCATGTACTCAAATCACTCATTCTACATGCTTTTGAATGTTTTCTTTCACTATGATTCAGCATGTGTGTGTTAAAATACCAAGTTATAGAATTAAGCATCTTCAGGTTGGCTTATTGACAGAAATTCACATCTCACTATCGTGCAGAAATGGAAGAAATATGTTTCCAAGAACAGATAGTCACATTTATTTATTTTACCATATAAAAATCTTAAATGTAAATATAAAACAAGAAGTCTATATTAATTGAGATATGTCAGAATTATATCCCTAACAATTTTATATGTGGTCATTACAGAAGTACAATTTGATGAGTTATAAACAATTAACTTATTTCATTTATTGTATATAACTATCCACAACCTCCAAAAATAAACTACACCTATAAGAGACTGTGAGTGATGAAGAACAGTAATGAATGCTTCCCATCTGGAAAAGACCTTGGTCCAGATGGATTTGCTAATGAATTTTATCAGGTGTTTAACCAACCTTTGAAGACTATTTCAGACAGGTTTGATTACTTTAAGTTAGTAACAATTTGGAACTACCATTCTGAGTTTTCAAACTAATCTCTACTAACTGCCAAGAATTGCCAACATCTTGACATGTGTGTTTCTTAAGAATGCCAATGATAAATTCTTTTCGATCTTTATCCCAGCTCTGAAATATTTTCCCATTGAAAAGATGGCTGATCAAACATGTGGGAAGATAACCCATATTCAGAAGATTAGTGTGCATTAGCTTTCACTTACATGTTACTGAGTTTTTAAAACATTTAATGAGGTATGGCATATGCCAGTAGAAACAGTGGAACCAAGAAAACCAAGGGATGCCTGTAATCTTAGGACTTGGGAGGCATTAGACAGAGGATCATTACGCGAAAAGGGCCAGCCTGGCTACAGAGTGAGATCCTGTCTGAAAAAGCAAAATGAAACAAAACAGCATCCAAGAATGTACTAAAATTCACCAAAAATGAGGTGTTCTATGCAAGTAGTTAACAAATGATATATAGCAACTAAGTTATAACCAATATGCTTTTATTCATTAGATACCAGTCGCTGTGTTATTTGTTTAAGCCATTTACACTAATGGCTGAAATCTTCAATTTAATTTTATTACTTTTAGTAGACTATGGGTCTCTAGAATTCCACTGATTTTATAACTGTTTAACTGAATGACATACTAATTTCAGCAATACAGCTGACTATATGCTTCCATATGGTAGAAAATTCAATATATTGCCTGCTCAGTTTTAAGAAAAATAAAATGACATTAGAATGACAGCATATGAAGGACATGTTATTCATAAACAGAAATTTAATAAGATTTAATACCCAACAGAAAACTACATTATATCAAGAATGTGGATTTTCATATAGACTGATGGATCTGGGAACACTCAGGCAAACTGTCAAAGGCAAGTGGAACATCTCTAGGTAGAGACACGGGCATCAGTTGATTGAGGGTAGCATCATTTTAGAAGTTGCTCTGCCAAAGGCTGCTGACACAACTCCCAGATGCTTCCGCATTAGGCAGACCTAGGATTCTCTGGGTTTCCATGTCCTCACATACAACATGAAGATGGTCACAATTGTCATCAAAGGATGAATGTGCTGTTTAAATTAAATGTGTTTGAGATGTAGTAATTACATCTGACAATAAGATTTTGATTGGAACAGAGAAAGATTTTTGAAAATAATCAACTAGGTCAGAAACACTTTGTTCTGTTTGCTCTGTTCTTGGGCACAAAAGCAACCACAGTTGATTTGAACAACATTCCATGAAAAACAGATATATATCCATTCATTTATTAAGTCAGGGAGATGCATTAGATCCAACAGTTACCAAAGAAAGCACTGTTTTGTTTTAAATGTGTGTGTGTGTGTGTGTGTGTGTGTGTGTTTGTGTGTGTGTGTGTGTGTGTGTGTGTGTGTGTGTGTGTGTGTGTGAGTGTGTGTTGTATGAGTGCTAGTGCTGACAGGTCAAAGTGCGTATGTGGAAGTTAGAGAAAAATCGTAGGAGTCTGTCCTCACCATCCACCTTGTTTGAGGTAAGATCATATGGCAATCATCTCTGTGTCATATCAACCTACCTAGTTTGAAAGCTGTGTGAGATTCTGTCTTCAATACCCATCTCCTCATTACAGTTCAAGGATTTAAGATGTATGTCACTGTAGCTGCTTCATGTCAGTTCTGGGGATTCAAGCTTAGATCATCCATCCTTGTGTTTCAAGTGGTTTGTTCACTGTACCATCTCCTCAGAATTAAATAATATTTAATTCAAAGTTTAATTGGGAATCATTCAAAAAAAAAGGAAGCTGAAATTTTGATTTGAAAAAAGAAAGGAAAAACAACTAAAAAGAAAATAGCAACAACAAGGAAACCAAAAACAAACCAAACTAAAGGAATAATCAGTAAGACAAAAATACCACAATAAAATGGAACAAAAACAAAACACACACACACACACAGAGAGAGAGAGAGAGAGAGAGAGAGAGAGAGAGAGAATTCATGGGAAAGGATTGTGTGTGTGTATGTGTGTGTATGCGTGTGTATCTTTAAGTGTAATGAAAATATATGATCTGGGTTGAAAATGTACCCTCCAAGAGCCAAAAACAATTATCAAAAAGCATAACAATAGACATGTGAAACTCCTCTTCAGAGTTATTGGTCAGAGTCATCTAAGAGACCCCTCCCCAATATAGACTAAAAATTCTATTGCCTTTGTTTCTGGCAAGAAAGATTATTAGGTAGTTTCTAATATGCCACCATCATAATACCTTAACCTGGCAGAAAACATTCAATGGTAGGCAGTATTTAAATGGAGCTACACTGTGCTCTGGATGGAGTCTAAACAATCTCATGTATAAGAGATATTATAATGCAACATAAATGTCTGTTATTACAACAGAAATAACATTAGAATTTATGCAGAGGACTCATGCTGTACTTGAACATACTTGGAATCCAGTTAGAAAGTTTCTGACATTGGCTGGATTATATACAATGGAGGACAGGGACAGATAGCAATCAAGCTAAATGGATAAGACCAATAATTCATAATGTGCCCCAAATTTATAAATGGTCAGTTTGTCATTGAACTAATAATCAATAATATTTCATATGAGCTTAATATATAGCATTAAATTACCTTTCCATATCATCAAAGAATACATACATTTTGAATTTAATATACAATAATTTTCATCAGCCACACTCTTTCAGAAAAGATACAGGTAAGCATGAATCTAATAAAACATGTATGTCTATGGGAGGAATCTTAGAAAACTCGAATGAAAGACAAGAGTGCAGCACTGACAGGGATTCAAAGTCTTGGAGAAGAGGACTCAGGATTATTAAGATGTAGTCCTTCTAAACTTGTTTTACAGATATAATCCACTTTAATCAATGTATCAAAAGTTATTTTGTAAACTGATTTCAAATTTTATGTGGAGAAAAACAGACTCAAATGTTTTAACACATGGAAAGAGAACAGTAAAGCCAGTGGCCAGATACTTTGTGACATTAGTTCCTGCAAAGGCAGAGTGGTATTATCCAAAAGATAGAAAAAGAAATCAATAGGACAGACATTAAGGAGAGAAGTGATTTATGTATGTTGAGGCAATATATCTTTGACAAAAAGAGAAAAGGCAAGATCATGGAGTACATACAGTCTTGGTGCTGTGATAACTGGTCAGCAAATGAAAAAATGTGATGTACACTATGTACTCTTAAAAACAACTCAGAAAAGAACACAGATGTAAAATGTAGATCTATGAAATAGCTTAATGATAACAAAAGAGAAAATCTAAGTGACTTTTAGTATGTAATCACATTTTAGTTGTAACACAAAAGCAAGATCCATGAAAGGAATAACTGTTAAGCTGGACGTCATTAAAATTTAAAACTTCTGCTCTGAAAAATACACTACAAAGAGAATAAGAAGACAACCACAAACTGTGAGAAAATAGTTAGAAAAGACACATTTGGCAAATTCCATGTTTAAAAGAGGCAAAGAACATTTGAAAATCAACTGTAAGAAATGAACAAACTGTTTTAAAAATGCTCAAAAGACCTAAATAGACACGTCATCAATGATATTAAAACATGTAAGATATTTTAACATCATTAAGGTAGCCGACAATTAAACAAAACTGAAATACCATATAAGGTAGAGAGACCCCCCAACTCTCAAATCCCAATGCTCCATGATATTAGTAAAGATCGTAGCAACAGAGGTTTTTACTATGGCAGTTGTGAAGAATGGTAGAGCCATTGGGAAGAGAGAGTCTGGCCATATTACATGAAGCTAAAACTGCTTTTGCAATAGAATCCAGCAGTGATTTGCCTTGGCCTTTACTCAAGTGAGTTGAAGTTTTATGTTTATATAAAAATGTGTAGATAAATATATATGGAAATATCATAATTTCAGAAGCTTGTGAGCAACAAGTATATCCTGCAGTAGGCGAATGGGTAAACAAACTGCAGCACATTGTTCAAATACTGAAATGTTCCAATTCTGTAATGAAATGAGTATGAAACCCTAACAAAATGTGCCACGGAGCGGCCGTTAGTATGTACCAATAAGAGAGAGAACCCTGTCTAATGAGAACGCACTCTGTGATTCCTGATGTGTGCGCATTTGACAAAGGCAAACAGATATTAGGAGGAAGAGAGAAATAGGTAAAACACACAGAACTTTGAGATTGTGGATGCACTCTGTTTGATATCATAGTGGTGACTATTTTCTTACACTAGTAGAAAACAACACTCAGAGTAAAACCAGGTATGGCTTTGTGTGGCATGTGTTTGGCATTGCGAATGCAAAATGATAGCAACTGTTTCAGCCAGTGAGGCTAGTGGTACTTGAGCTGTTTCGGTGACTACAAGAAACATATCTATCTGACTCTTAGTTGGACCTACAATAAACGTAACCCAAAGCCATAAAACTTCCCCCTTAAAAGGTTTATTTAGAAAATATTTTGTAAAATACAGAATCTTGAAAGCTAGGAAACATTTAAATATCTCCCAGTTTTCTGCATATATGTGGCCATTTAAATTTGATTTTGATTATATCATGTAAGTGAAATTCTAGCCATTTCCTGAATAGGTAGTATTGATTACCTTATAATTTTTCTTTTAACACATGGATTCTACTATGTAAGACCAAAACAATTAACCCATGTGGGAGCACATGGAGAAAATAATGTATTCAGCCTATTATTTGTTTTTTCTTAATAGCGGAAGGGTAAATATTAAGTGTGAGTTTTGCTGTAATAGTATAGTAATTACGTTTGATCTCTGAATAGGCTGTCCAAGATGAAGTGGCATCCAAACTGCAACAAGGGGGTCACTAAAACTCAGTAAGGTAACATCTTAGTGAAACCTCACTTTTAGTGGAAACAATGGTTGTGGGTACTTTACCAGGGTTTGAACATCACCCTTCTTTTTCACGCTTCAGTATGAGAAACATTCTTCCACAGGGTACACTATCTGCCCTTATGTAATACCTATCTTGAGGTCAGAATTAATGGTGTGGATACCTCTCAATCTTCCCCTAAATTTAGTATAATATCCAGAAAACCTATGACATGGAAGAGTACATAGGAAAGCCGTCCTTCTCTGCTTCATTTCCTTTTTATAATTGGACCTCTGGGCAGTGAAATAATAAAGGACTGCTTGATCTATGCTATCAATGTGAAGACAAAGTGCAAAACTTCACTTTCTGCTAAGGTTATGCTAATTTTACTTCCAAGACTCAGATAATCCTGTTGGACAATCCGTCTTTTATAGTGAGCAATGTGGTAGATAAACCACATTCTGAATTAATTACCATAAATCAGAAGTACATTCATTGTATTACTGTGAGATCTTTCATTTCCCAGGAGGAAATGTCCCATCTACAAATGAAGCCTTTACAGGTTCAATTATATCTTCTAATTTCTTTCTCTCTCAAGCTCACAGAACATCTGTAATATACTTTTATATTATCTCCTGTAAAACGTATCCAACAGCTAAGAGGTAGGTTGCCCCTCTTTGCTGCCAAAGGCAGCATTCCCCTAAATAATCTGATCAGTGTAAGTATGAGGATCATTTTCTCATGGACATTTGATTTGATTAAGTGAACTCCATTTGAAACTTCTTTTGAATCAAGACAAATGTTACAGAGAGGCTAGAAACAACGGTCTATATTTATGAAGAGTCTACCCCTGTTTACAAGTCAACATAGTGAACACGTTACAGGTGTGTCAACCCTGTGCAGCATCAACACTGAAGAAATCATCAGCACCTCCTTGCTTGCTCACTATAATACCACAGACAGAATTTACTGACCAAGCAATTGTCATACTTTTCTCTATCAAAGCATTCTCAGATCTTATGACTTTTCATGAAGAAATAGTTAGTACATGTGGAAAATAATTCAATTATAACATATATTATGGGTCATACTAAAACTGGATGACTTGCACATTCGAATCAGTGTAATATCTCTGCTAGTAATTAACATAAATTGTGATTCTCAATTTTCTAATAATGTCAGGATATATCAGAGGAACTAAAAAGTTCCTTGTGATTGACTGGGCATTTCTTCTACTTGTGGTTTCATTTGCTCTGGTTCCTGAGTCTTTCTCATTCCTAGAGTTGCATTAGAGTTGACCCATAGCTCACTCTACCTCACCATCTAGGGAGTATTAAGTCTTGGGAGCTCTAGTCAAGCCATCTCTGGATTCTAAGGCACTTTAAATCATTTTTGCTTCTAATGTGATCCTAGAGTCATAAATAGTCACCTGCCATGGTTACAAATTCTATTTTTATTCCTTTCAGATGTCTTCGGAACTGAAATAGGAAATGAAAAGATATTAACATGGGCTAGGAAAATTTGCCAGCCCCATACTCATGAACAAAGAACATGTCACAGATCCATTCCTTCCACAATTGTTCCAAATATCATTTTATAAGACAAATTCTATCAAACTAAAACATTGAAGTAATATATTTAATAAGATATTCTCTAAAAGTTTAACTTAAAAGTAATGTTGAAAATAAGGTCAATCTTGTGGAGGAAAGTAGCCTGGCAAATGGGAAGCTCAGAGAAGGCAGAATCAGATATTGGCTCTATTATTAACCAGTACATGAGCACTTTGTATAAACGTTGTGAACCTTGATCTCACTTGCTATTAATTGTGTTGCATTGGGGATTTTCTCTGGAAACTGCTTCTGGGAAATCTGACAAACTGAATATGGCACAGGAGAGAAGTTCATTAGGTATTGGTTCTTTATGTGTTTGTTAATTAAGGGTTAGGAACCATCAGGCTGCCACAGCACAAGGTCTGGTAAATTCATTGTTCTAGTCCTTGGGTAGCTGAGAAGATATGTTTTGACTGACAGTCACTGATACAACACACCACTTACATTTCTACCACTTAATGTATGTATCGCCTTACATACTTGCCATGAAGAGTTATTTCTTTCATTTAGTGCATATCCTGAATCATTGCTTCCTTGCATTATTTTACAAAGGAAATCCTTGAATTCTTATTTATCTGTATTATTTTTTGAGAACAGGACTTGTCCTGTCAGTTTTATCCACCCATAAAGGGAGCCATGCATCATGTTTCTTCATGTTGAATCCCAGTTCATGTCTCATAGAATGCTCTACAGACTGTCTTTTATTTATTAAAATGCTAAATAATTTATCTCATTTGATTTATTTGCAGATGATAAAGGATAAAGATTTGTGTACCCTAATATTATTGTTATTATTATTATTATATCTAATAACAATCTAAGGTTTCCAAATGCTTACAATCCAGACACCTGTTAATCACTGTGATTTGGCTTCTGTTTTACCCTCTTCATTACTTCTGCCCTGGGTAAATCATTCATAATTGTGTTTGTGCTAAATCCAATGGTTATTTTGCTCAGCATCACACCATTTTTTTCTAAAGTGTATGGCCCCATTATTTATTCTCTAATCTTTGTCATGTCATGGTCATTTCCTGTCTTCTATACAACCTGTGCGATGATGTACTGGGCAATGAATGTTACTTTTCTCTATAGCCTCTTTAGATGAGATGATAATGGATGTTATCTTACTTTCATGGCTGTAATTACTGTTTTTATTTTCTCTAGAGGTGTCTTTGAATTTCTTAAGATGTGGTTCAGGCATTTCAGACTTGACAGATTCTAACAAAACCCAGGATATATTATTTGTTTTAATTCTTATTCCTTATCAAATATGCCTTTTTATAGAATTCTTTAGTAATATAATGTTATTATAGATGTATTCATTATGTAGAAATTATAGAAGTCTGGACATTCCTTCTTGTTCCCCTTTTGCTCCATATTTAATTGGCGATAGTAGCCTATTAATTCTATTCAGATAGGAACAGTAAATTCTGTTTTCTAACTTTTCCATAATTATTGATTTATTGTGTATTTCAGATATTCCAGCACTCCATTCTGGAATGTCCCACAAGGCTCATTCCATATGCTGGTCTCCAGCTTGTAGTGCTATAATGCTGCTCTAAAGGTTCTGGAAATTTTAGAAGATGAGAGTGAGGCCTGGGGGGGGGGCAGGAGTTTGTTTTGCTGCACTGGTTAAGGTTGTATATTTTGTTTCCTGTCTTTCATTCTTTCTTACAGGTGTGAAGACTCTCTGCACCATGATCTCTACCATGTTTCCTCTCCTCCAGTGGAAGGATTCCCTTCTAGAAATTGAATGAAAAATTTGGTTTTATCCAATTCTTATTTTGAGACCTAAGTTAGTTCCATTTCTCTTAAATGCAATGACATGGATTCCTTATATTTGCCCACAGAAAGATTCATTTCTTTCTTTGCTATATGACTTGTTGACTCCTTGTTTATTTTATATCCACTTATATTTAAATTGTAGTTATCATTCTGTCCAAAAATATCACATATCATCTTTGTGATTCTTAGTAATAGGAAGCTTGTCTCACTATTGTTTGATATCTCAGTTCCAAGTAAGGTACCTAGAATGCTAATGCTCTAAAATGAATATGTGAACAAAGGAGTTCAACACATTGCTGAACCCACTAAAATCTTTACACTATTATTTTTAGTACATATTTTTTTCATAAGAAAAATGTATGTGTGCCAGATCTGTTTAAAAAGTACTGCATAACTGGATTTTTTTAAAAATAGGTTTTCATGACTGGCAATAGACTTTTTAGGTAACTTAGACTGGCCTTGAACTCTTGCTCTTCCTGCCTCAAATTTCTAAGTGTATGTATTACAAGTATATAACACCATTCCTGGCTCTAGTTCTGATTACATACGTTGCCAACCTTCATCTCTAGTTAATTCCTATAATCACAATTAGAACTTTATTCCTTATAGTGAAATTATATAGGTTTAGTTTGCAGCCTGACACTGTTTATACTTATTGATATTTTTTATAGATAAGTTTAATATAGCCTATTGTGGCCATGTAAAAAATTATTCAGGAAATTATCACCTGTGGTAGAATTATCTTTGAAATGCATACTTTGGAAGGATGTTTTAGGCAGTTTGCAAATCTAAATGGACACAGACTATGTCTACAAATGGGAAAATGCAGGTCACCTAGGGAAACAAATTACAACTACAAAGGTTATAACTTACAATAACACTTATATGTATTTATGTATTAGTTCTGTCTGTGAGCATGTGAAGGGTGCAGACTCATATGTGTCTGAACTTAAGGTCAGAAGGCAATATATGGGAGTTGATTCTCTCCTCCTTATCATGTGGTTTGAACTTGGATTTAAAACTTTAGGTTTAGAGACTAGCACCCTTACTCGCTCAGCCACCTTCCCCACCTATCATACAGAAATTTTAGGATATTTCCATCCAAAAAGATGCAGTATCTATGACACAGCTAAAGTTAGCATTTCCATTCAGTTGTATAATGTATCTTGTGAAAAAAAAAAAACTTAACCTATGTTTTTACTAAGAATACATTATTGCGCCGGTGATAATGTGTTGAATTTTTTTTTTTCCAGAGAGGTTTTCAAAAGCATAATATTCTTTTTTTTTTTCTCATACCAAATTTGACTTTAAATCAGCTTTTCCAAATGCTGAAATGAAATGTTAGTAGATGAAAGAAAGTTGCTAGTAGAGCCATTGTTTAGTGCAGCACAGCTTTTTCTATTAATATTTTCATTTCTACAGAACTCTTCATTTCACATGAGGAAACCTAGAAGGTAAAGATCTTAAATGAGCTTATTTCTTCCTATCCAGACTTCTGTAACAGAAAAGGCAAATTTTTATTATTATTTCTTATTTTTTTTTATTCTTTTATTATTATTTATTATTATTTCTTTATAGTTATATGCCAGTATATATATATACTGACATAAAACCAAGTCCATTTCAATGAAAACAAACATTTATAGAAAATTTTTGGGAATTTGGGCGTCATTCTTTCCAAACTACTTCTGCTGCGCCCCTTATAGGTCAGTTTAAATTGTGAAAATTTCTTTGCTAATCTGAGCTGTTACATACAATTTATATGTATTGCATGTTATGTATCTTATTATTTGGGAATTTCATCCATCACAATTTCTTTAATGTTATTTATGCATTGCTAAATATTGTTATAAAATTTTTAAAACATTTACCATAGAAAATTCTTTAAAACTTGCACAAATCTAAGTGTGTGCATAGCTAACAGCTACTTTTGTAGTATGTGTAAGAGAATGTTCAAGAAATGAAATAGCTAGGCCATTAAATATAGTTTATGCCCAAGTATGAGGACCTGAATCCAGAAACCTAACCCTCACACAAAAGCCAAACATTGCTATATCCCTCTAAAATCTCAGCACCAAAAAGCTAGGAAGACAAATGTATCTCTCAAGCTTATTGGCTAGCTAGTTGAGCAGAATCAATGATTTCCAAATCCCATGAGAGATCTTGCCTCAAAAAATCATCTGGTGAATGCTTGGAAGAAGTTATCCATTATGGACTTTGGGCCATCATCATGTAGTTATTGTGTTATTGTGCTGTTATAGATGCACACCTACACCCACAGGGAGATACACACACATACATATATAAATACATACTTACATAATAATAATAATACATACATACATATATACATACACACACACACACACACACACACACACACCTGAAAATATTTTTGTACAAAAAGGAACTTTTAAATAATCTAATGTCCACACTTGCACTGTTGATTAAGGCATCTCAAAAATAAGAGACAGTACAAATAAACAACATAGAGGCATACCATAAGACCTCAAAAAAAAAAAAAAAAAAAAAAAAAAAACAGGAACACACAATAGCCAAAAATAATAGGTGGGAAAAATGATAAAAAAGACAGCATAAACTAATGACTAGAAATGGCAAAAATAAGCCAACCCTATGAATCAAGTCAGTAATATGAATTTTTCTTTGAAAAGATTAATAATATAGACAAACTCTCAACTAAATTAACCAAAAGAAAAATCAAAAAGACACAACTTAATAAAAATGATTTAAATGGAATATATTACAACAAATTAAAATAAAATCCATAAAAGTGTAAGAACATATTTTCATAATTTTATCCCATCAAAGTAGTAAATCTTAATAGAATAATTTCTTAAGTCATATGTAATACCAACATTAAAACAAGGAAATAAACTATTAAGTAAGTCAGTCACAAATGACATTGACTCAATAATGAAATGCCTTTCTCCCAAACAAGCACAGGCCCTGAGCAATTTGTTATGTAATTCTTCTAAGTCTTACAGAGTAACTCAAAGCTCTTTGAACTATTCCACCAAATAGAAAATGATCAGACGAGATCAGGCACATTCAGGGTGGTACGGCCGTAGACTGCCCAACAAACAGAAAATGAAAGAACACCTCCTACATTATTTTATGAAGCCATTGTTACACTAATATGTAAACAAAATAAAGACATAACAACATCCAAAAGAAAATTCTCAAAAATGTATTTCTAAACTTAGTTTAAGAGTAAACAATTAGATGATATACTAACATCAAGTTGACTTAAACCTAGAACAAAAACATGGCTAAGCATACTCAAATCACTATAATAATCCACCACATAAATGGATTCAAGGGCAAAACCTGCACAACCATCTCTCTAATACAGAAAAGTTTTTAACAAAATCCAACATCCCTTAATGATAAAAGTAGTAGAGAAGTAAGAAATAAGAGGACATTCATCAAAATAAAAAGATATATAAAAACACACTGTCAATATCCTGATAAATGGGGAAAAACTCAAAATTTTACCACTAAAATCAGGAACAAGACCAGGATATTCATTTTCTCCACTCATTTAAATATAGTACTTGAGGTATTAGCTTGAGTAAGAAGAAACCTGAAGAACGCGTAGATAAGAAAACAATATGCTAAAATATTCTAATTTTCAGACAATATAATTCTATATACAAAAGACCCTAACACTCTGCAACAAAACTCCTACAAGTGATAATTTTCCATTCAACAAAGTAGAAAGATAATATATTAACACATGAAAATCACTAGCCTTCCTCCACTACAATCAAATAAGCCAAAAAAATCTAGGAAAAAAATTTATTTATACCACAAAATATATTTTTGAATAAATATAACCAAGGTAATGAAATCTATGCACTACAAAACAATTAACATGGTGAAGAGAAAAATTGAAGAAGTACCTAGAAGATGGAAATACTTCCAGTGCTCATGGGCTTGCATATTAATAATCTGAAAATGGACATTTTTAACAGGAGCACTATCCAAATTAAAAACAATTTCAACAAATTCCAATGTGATATTTCAAACACATGAAAAAGAACATATATATATGTATATACATATATATATATAGTGTGTGTATATGCATGTATGTGTATGCATAAAATCATCAGATAAAATAGTTCTGAACAGCAAAAAATACAGTTGGAATTACCACCATTCCTGATTTCAGGTTATATTATAGAAATAGCAGTAAAACACCACTAATATTAAACAGGCATATTATGGAATAGAATTAAGTAAATGAATATAAGCTAGTGCTTTTATAGTTATTTGAGTTCGACAATAATGTCAACTATATATGCTGGGAGAAGGCACCATCCTCAACAAACATTACTAGAAAAACTGGAGAGTTACAAGTAGAAGAACAAAATTAGATCCTTATCTCTCATCTTTCAGAAAACTCAACTTCAAATAGATAAAAGACCATAACATAAGATCCAATATCCTGATTCTGATAAAGAAAGAAAGGGAAATATACTTCTATTTACAGACACAGAACATATTTTCTGAATAGTAACCTGATACCACACAGACACTAAGAACAGAAACTGATAAGGGCTATGTCATGAAACTTAGCACTCTCTGTACATATCAGGACATCATCACTTAAGTGAAGAGGCAGCCTACAGAACCAGTTAAAAAAGAGAGAGAGAAAACTTTAATAGCTATTTATTTGACAAGGGATTAGTATTCTAGAACATACAAAAGCAATTAAACACAATGGAAACAAATAGCACAATTTAAATTTGGGCATAAAACTAAACAAAGACTTACAGAAAAGAAATACAAATGAATGATATGTATTTCATGGTTCAGTCCTTAGCCATCAAGGAAATGCATACTCAAATAACTTTGAGATTTCATCTAGACAGAGTCAGAAAGTCTAAGATAAATTTTAAAACTGACAAGTATTGGTGATGACATATAGAATGGAAAACACTGCTCACATTGTTGGGACTGAAAATTGGTAGATCCACTATGGAAATCAGTGAGGAAGTTATTCAAAATATTAGAACTAGATTTATCATATGACATGGATATACTGCCAAAAGGTTTCTATGTCCTACTACTGACAACTTTGCTCTCTCATGTTTATTGTAATACTGTCCAAAATAGTCATACAATGGAATTAACCTAGAAGTCCTTTAACCAATAAATGGGCAATGAATATGTGGTACAATTGTACAGTGGAATATTAATCAGTAGTAAAGGAAAAGGAGACTATGAAATTTGTAGTTAAATGGATGGGGTTAGAAATAATCACTTTTAGTGGGGTTATACATTTTCTCTTTTATGTTAATGCTACCTTTGACCCTTTACATATTGTCGGTAAAATTGAGTACTCATAAAACCAGAATACTGGTAAAGAGCCACTAAGGGGGTTTCTTTCAAGAGAAGAGAAAGAGAGCACAAGTGTAAGGAAGGAGAAAGGAGGAAACACTGAGTAAGAAGTATTAAATGTGGGGAGGATTAGGAAGGAAAAAATACAGTAAGCAGTAACTAATAATAAAGATTTAAAGACTTCCTATGGAAGCTTATTAAAATATACACTTATATAAAATGAGTTTAAGTAGGGATACCTTATAACAAAGGGCCAATTCTTCTCCCAAACATCATAGCCTATCAAATAGGAAGTCTGCTGCCATATTGGTTCATAGATCGTTGGAGTGGTCAACCAATGAAGGAACTACACAATGAAAGCCATGTTCGACAACCCCAGTCCAGGAACTGGAAGCTGAATGATTCAGAGAAATCTGGAGTATTTCCAAACACAATTGGACCCCCACAAAAGTCAATGAAAAGATTCCTCATGATATTTTGCTATACTCATATAGATCGATGCCTTGCCTAATCATCTTAAAATACTTCCTCCAGCAGCCACTGTGAGCAGATGCAGAGATCCACAGCCAAACATTAAGCAGAGCTTGGAAAACCCTCCAGAAGAGGGGGTAGAAAGGATGGTAGGAGCCAAAGGAGTGTAGGACAACAAGAAACTACCACCCACAATCAACTAAGCAAGGGTCATAGAGATTCACAGAGACAAAGGTGCAATAACAGAGACTTCATGAGCCTGCACTAAGTCCACTGAATATATGTTGTGACTGTTTATGTTGGGGTTTTGTATGATTCCTAATAGTGGAAGTGAGGGGGACTGATTATGTCTGATGCTTTTGCTTGCTTTTGGGGCCCTTTTCTTCCTATTTGGTTACCATATCCAGCTTTGATAAAAGGGTTTCTGCCTAGTACTTTGTGCCATGTTCAGTTGATATCCCTTGGAAAAGCAGTGAATTTGGGGGTGGGTGAGAAGAGTGGAGGGAGACGAAAATACGGTAGAAATGTATTGGATGGGAGAATAAGTTTTAAAAAAGAAAGTCTGATGCTTGGTATGGGTTACCTTTTTTCATTAGCAAGTGTGTGCCCTTACAACTCCCGGCAATGTAGGCAATTGCCATTGTTCTTTATGACCCTCCAGAACTTGATAATGGGGACCTTATTGCCAAAAACCAAGTATTGGAATATTAGAACACACAGAAACCAAAACAAGCATTGATCTAGAAGCTGCATTCTGGCTGTCTAGATTTCAAAGTGCTGAGAAAAGTAATATACAAAATTACCCACCTGTGAATTCTAGAGGCTACAAAACTGAAGGTCCTGGCAAGATGTGAAAAGTATTTTCTTTACATAACCATTCAGTCATACAGATGAAATTTTAGCAGCTATGTCTGCATGCACTAGAGCTGTACACCATTAAGTCAGCCAAAACCTTTGCATGGACAAGGGAAATGGTTATGAAGTCTCTCCATTGTGAAGAACTAATGGCAACTACTGGCTTCTTTAAGATCTGGAAGAAGCAGAGCCAGTTTTCTTCAAGCATATGTGCCCTGAGGAGCTACCCATGCTCCATTAAAGTCCTATATCCATATACATATTAGCAGCACTATATAGATTCAGACAGATTTTGGACCCGGCTGGCAGGAAAGTGCTCCTAACAAAATGGCTCCTGCAACATGGATACTAAGAACTTCCACTTACAACTTGACAAAAGCTTGAAAATGGAATTTAGAAACATAAGAATAGAGGCTAGAGAGATGGCTCAGGGGTTAAGAGTGCTGATTGCTATTCCAGAAGTCTGAAGTTCAATTACAAGCAACCACATGGTGGCTCACAACCACACAACCATCTATCATTAGATCTGGTGCCCTCTTCTGGTTTGTAGGCAGATATGCAGACAGAGACAAGCAAGTCTTCTTGGTAGCAGCATTTTTCTTGTGCAGGCTCTGTTTTGCTAGAGTCAAGCAGAGATTTGTGTGGCTCCTTTAATAGAGGTTTTCTGACTCAAAGTATAAGCAGCAAAAAAACTGCATGACTCTTTTAAGAGGCTCTGCTCACAATTCAAAGGTGTGTATGAGCACATAGCAGTGGCAGTGACCACATCTCCAATCTGGCAGCATGCTGATTGATGGCAGTATAGACCAAGGCAATGAACACAGCTCTCAATGCTTGTGGTAAATATACCCCTGCCATATTGGAAAGCATTGTTGTTTAGCAGATAAAAGACTCATGGCCATAAAAGAGATACAGATTTACAGTAAAGAGAGATTAAGATAAAGAACAATCTCTAAAGTTTTGCAGTGTGTTTTAAAATATGCGTAGGCTTGGAAGAGAGAAATAAACAGGGTTAGAAACATAGAAAGAGAATAGCTGGATATGGTGGCACACACCTTTCATTCCAGTACTCAGGTGGTAGAAACAAACAAATCTCTATGATTTCATAGCAAACCTGGTGCACAGAGTAAATTTCATGACAGACAAAAGTTCATAGAGAAACCTTGTCTCAGAAAATTAAAAACAAAAAATAATGAAAGTAAAATAAATAGAGTAATAAAATAACACCTAAAGATGGGATACAAACAGAGAGTCTGGATACTGTATGCTGTTGTGTTGTCTTTGAATTTCTCAATTGCTAAAGAAGGAACAACAACTGCTAACATAATCTTGATTATCAATGCTGCTGAATTAATCCAATTTATAGGTTTTAAAAATGCTTTGACTTCAAAATTTAAGTCTTAAGGACAGGTTATTGGGGAAACAAAATTCTATTTTTGTTTCCACAGAAAATGAAAAGCTGTGGATTCCTTCCAGACTAACATGGTTTGATCAAGCAAGATCCCCCTGAAACAGTGTCTCAGGTCATCCAACATTCAAAATAGCTGGGACAAGGCAATCTTACAGACTATTGCCAAAATTTTTGTGTCTTCTTAGGATTCCAATAGTATTATAGCATTTCCATTCAGCAGGAAGCATGGGCACAGGTGTAGACATGAGCTATGGGAGGCTAGGTCTGGGGTTCTGGACCCCAGCTTGCTCTCTTGCTTCCTGGTCAGGTTGTGGAGAGCATCTGGATGGCATTCTTGGAGTGGGTACATCTGTTTCACGTGTATTCTCCCCAAATAAACATCAAACAACCTATACTTTGCCCAAATGAATCTTATTTCCCATGTGATATCTGGTGTCAGAAGTGGGATTTTCATAGGACCTGAGGAATTAGGTTTCACACCCAGCTGCACCATGCTGCTTCCCTACCACATGCCATAAATATGCACGCACGCGCGCGCACACACACACACACACACACACACACAAACTAGTTGGCAAGATCGCTGGCAAGCACTCATTCATGTTCATCCTCCAGCTTCCCTGCTCCCCCGACCCACACTTATTTACATTTTTACCAATAGTGGTCACAGATTTATTTTCTCCATACCTGTTCCAATCATTTTTATTGCTTGAGTTTTTAAAATAACCGTCCTAACAAGGATGATTCTTAATTATGCTTCTGAATTTTTTGAACCTTTGATGATTAATTAGAAACTTTTCATATGCCTGTTGATTATTTATAGGTTCTATTTTGAAAAATGTTTATTTAGAGGTTTTTACATTCATGTTCTATTTTTTTTTCTTGTTATATTGTTTGGATATGAACACTTTTCGAGACATGAATTATACAAATACTTTCTCCCTTCATATATCTTCTGATTTTGTTTCTTTTCTTTTTCTACTATATAACTGCTAGGCTTGAGAAAATATGACTCCCTGGTTTCCTTACCTCCATTTTGTATCAAATTCAATAGCATCATTGTAAATATAAAATCAATTATTTCCCCCCTTTTTATTTTTTCATGAGTTTAAGGTTTATAATCAAGTCATATTACTTCTACTAGCTCGTTTCAAAGCATATATTAGTCATAGTTGTTTATCATTATGGTCAATAATTTATAAGCCTTGAATTTCACGTTAAGGGTAAAAATTTGGTTAATAGTTGTACAACAATTATCATGTATAAGCTTAACATTTGGGAAATGATTTATGAATGGGATAATCCATTGTCTGTTGTGTTCCCAAAACATGTGAGAACATGTAATACACAAAAAGAAGTTTGTTAGGATGCCAGTTTGGTGGCTTGGATATCTAAGAGCCTAGTTAGCACTGACATCTATGTGGTGAGGATTGTTATAATATATTCTAAGGGAGGGTTATCTAAGAGCAAGAGACAGAATCTGTGCCATACCTTTTCTGAATCTTCTACTTTTCCTAATGAAACCATTGTTATCAGTGGAGTTTGCCTTCAGAACCCCATCTTGTCATACTGAACATCACATCATACGGAATTTTTCCAAACTCTGTCTCCTAATAATACTGCCCACATGGGTCTGAGGAATAATTGCTCCACATATGGAATTCTGATAATACATTCTGAAATATAAATGAATGTTCATCATCCTTCATTCAGATAAGAAGGAAGTTTAACTTTTTATGCTGATACTTTTCCATTCTGTAGCTACAGCATATAGTCTTTAACTGCAGCAATTTTTCAGCATGCAGTTTTAACATGTTAAGTCAAAGACATGTAATGAATTGGATTTGTTTCATGTAGAAAAATTAGAAGATAAGCTCCTTAGTTACCCAATATTGGGACTCACCTTCTTAGGTCAATGTTCTATTCAGTTGCAAAACATAATCTTTTCTTAAGTTTTATTGTTACTAATTTCTTTTGAAATTTACAGAAAACAAGTTTGATGGTATGCAATTCTGATTCCATTTTGAGGCATAGGCATTGACTGCTGATCACTGGTATGCCTTGTCACTGGGATTTTTGTAACACTGACAATATTATCAGTGCTTTCTTTCATTATATAGTTCAAGTAAACTTTAAGAGAGAAATTGTACACTACTTTCCAAGTTTTGGAATTGCTTCTAAAATATTTGACTCACTGAGTCACTTATAATTAAATGCTGATACTCAGATTTGGTGTTTTATGTCCTTGAAAAAAAAAACTCCCAACAGAGGAAAAAATAACTTGGTTCCTTGAATAATTAGGAAAACATCTTAACCTTTAGCTGTAGCAGTTCAATAGAAAATTTGACTACATTTTAACATAGCAATAACATAAGATACCATTTCTAACACAGTGTCCTTTAGAAGATTTCAGTTTCAAATGCCACTAATTTCCTAATAACACATTATTAAATTTTGATTATATGTTAGCAGGTGACAATATTATATTATACATTGTACAATATTATACATGTTCTCTGAATGTTCTTTTCTTTCCTATGGTATATGAAAACTAACTTGGAATCAACAGTTTTTCAAATATCAGAAAGGTTTTTAATTGGGGAATATTTATACATTTAATATTTCAGATAAATGTAACCAACAGTTGCTATATTTTAAGTTTTTTTATTGGAAACCTATCTTGAATGACAGATTTTAATGAATGTATCCTTCTGAGTATAATATATATCTACAATGTTTCTAAAGTATACTACATATATATGCACACACACATACATATATTATATATATATATGCATACATACACACACACAATGACTAATATATATTTGGTTATTTTAGATTCGTGTACTTATTCTATTATCTATGACTATGCTCCATATTGATATGTCTTGGTAAATTACCTAAAGTAAAATGTATAAATAATATTTTCTATTCTGCATCTACATATTGTTCATGGAGCTTGAATAATCTAAGAAATGAGGGGCCTAGTTATATAGGCTAGAGTACACTCAAGAGAACTATGGCATGTGGAAACTTTTAGGCATTAGTCTACTTTTATTTCATGCCTGAATATTGTGATTGACAGTCAATATGACTGGATCTATAACCAGTTTAGGAGACCAGTCTAGGAAGACCCAACTTAACTGTTGGACAAAATAAGATGGAGAGGGGGCACCAAATATCAGCATCCATCTCTTGCTACTTACTGATTGTGGATGCAGTATGGGTAGCTGCCTCACGCTCCTGCCATCAGAACTTCTCTGCCATGATGGACTGTTCTCTTGAACTGTGGGCCAAAACAAACCCTTCATCAAGCTGCTTTTGTGAAGGCATTTTTTAACACAGCAATAAAACAGACTCTTAAAAAAAACAAATAACATTTATTTGTAATATTTATTTCTACAATTTACTCAGTGTTGCCATGTTGTTCATCTAAATAGTGCAGGTCTGTTTTATTTCCATTTTATAATAAAAACCTTCAAGGTCAAAATATTGAAATTATTTAGTGTCAATTTTGTCATATTTCCCACTAGCTAAGAAGGCTGTACAATTTATCTTTAGTTTAATAATAAGATACTTTTAAATGCATAACATAAACATTGTTTTTTTAAAAATTTAAAAGTTACATAAAGTTATAAATTTTACTAAACAAAGAATTTTTTATGCTGCCCTCCACGTTTCCTATCAACTTCTTATGGTGTGTTCATCATAATTAATGAACCAGTTCTGATAAAGTGTTATTAGCTAAATTCTACTCTTTTCCACATTGCTTAGTCATTAGCTAATGTTCTTTTTCTGTTCCAGGATTCCTTCCAAGTTCTCCCATGTCATTCAGCAGTCAGAACTCTTCTGAGTTTTCTTGGTTGCAATGATTTCCAGGCTGTTTTCTGAGGAACTAATCAGGGGTCTTGTAGGATGTTTCTTGATTGCACTCTGTCTTCAGTATGGTTGGAGTATGGACTTAAGGACAATAGTAGGGAATTATCATTCTCTTCACATATTAATGATACTACTTATCAATGCTGGGTTTTATTATCATCTAATTGATGTGTTTGTTTTCATTTCTTCACCTTAATGTTACTTTTTCCTTTTTTTTTTTTTTTTTTGTGTGTGTACATTTTGAAGCATGTGATTAGTTACAGATCTTACTGAATGGGTAGAGTATTATGCTTTATATTTTGAGAATATAGTATCAACACATGTAGTTACAATTCCTTGGCACAGGGAACTTGTCTACTAATTTTTGGCATATTTTATTTCATATCAGTGTATGTTTGTGACTATTTTATCTGTAAGGAAAATACTGCTTTATTTTAAATTAAATGGTTTTCAGCTTTGGCTTCACAGGCATTTCCAGCCACTTTTTGTATGTTTCTTTACATACCCAATCACTGTGAGTTTTATATCTCCTTATAAAAATAATATTACCAGATACCTCAGATCATTTTGCACAACTCCTTCTATAGTCCTGGAATCACAATTTTTCTCAAGTATTTTTTTTTCTTTTTAATTATGAAAATCAGGTAGAAACTGAATCTGGAATCTCAGTCTGTACTGTAATATTTGAGGGTGTTGGTGTTAGGCATTTTTAGCCCATAAAGGAATTAATATGTGTGTGTGTGTGTGTGTGTGTGTGTGTGTGTGTATGTGTGTGTGTGAGTGTGTGTGTGTGATTGTGTGCAAATTTGCACAAATTTGTGAGTAAATGCACATATTTTATATATATATATACAAACAAATATTTTGTATCCATTCTTATCTCTGTCATGGTAAATATAATTTCAGACTTGAAAGGTATATTAGTTTAATTTCTATTGCTGTGAAAAATACCCTGGAGAAATGAAACATAAATGTAAAAAGAATTACTCTGCTTATAATTCCAGGTTATAGTTTTTCATTGAGAGAAGTCAAGGTAGGAACTTAAAAGTATCATATCCTACTGTCAAGAGCAGAGGTAAATGAGTGAATCCATTTTGCTTGATTGTTTTCATCTTCTCTCACCTGTCTTATATAGTTCAGGATGCTATGCCTACAGGCCAATGCCTACTCACAACTGGGTATTTCTTCTTGCATTAATTGACAACTCCATAGATACCATAGATATGCAAACAGATCAGCCTAATCTAAATATCTCCTCATTAGGATACCTCCCCCCCCCCAGGGGATTCTAAACCTAGAACTGTCAAGTTGACAGTTAAGGCAACACCATAAACTTGTAACTTTAGGTAGCTTTTTTTCTTTTTGGTTATGGAATAAATGTCTGTATCATGTCTATATCAATGTTGACGCCACTGTAACTAATATGGACATATTTCAATATGGCAGTTCTAAAGAAGCAATTAAGTTTAAGTGATACTTGAAAGATGGGGCACTGGAGAGATTAGAACTGGGATTAGTGTAAATAAACATAGAAAAGAGAAGAATGTTCTTTCTGTAAAAAGAGGAGGTCATGTGAGCACAAGATGAGAGTTGCTTTTAACTCCACAGCTGTGTACTTGGGAATAGTCTCTTTTTCTGCTGTGATAAAATTCTCTGAAAGTGACTTACGGTAGAAAGAGTTTACTCTGCTTCACAGTTCAAGCTGGAGCTCAAAGTTTCTGGCCACATAATATCTATAGTCTGGAAGCAGAAAGGGAAAATGCACTCTGGTTTCTCACCTCTTGCACTTCACTTGCATACTCCGGGATTCTAGCCAGAGGAGTGATTCACCCCCCACCCCCAGGAGCTAGATTTTTGTACCTTAGTTAAGGAACCTCTGATAATCTCATACATGCATGGCAAGAGGCCTGTCTCCCAGGTGATTCTCATCTATCCTGTTAACTTTTGACAGTGACAATCACAACCCCTATCTATTGGTCTTTCATCTTCAATTTAGTCTTTAGAGCTGTGAAAATGTAAAATTCTATTATATAAGAAGCACAATTGGTGTATTTTGTGGTGGCAGAATGAGCAATGTAGTATCTAGGTTTCATTGTGTAAGCATAAATTTCAAAATTGTAATAAAGTGAAGGAAGTAATGAATTTCAATGACCTTGTTTTTCAAATTTGCCAACAAAAAGTTTTAAGTGAAAAATTATGCAATAGAAAAATAAAACCCACAAACCCCAAAAATGATTAGTCTAGTTTATATTTGTATCAGCTACTAAGAAACACTAACAACTACATTATTTAACTCAAATGTGATTTTCTTATTATTCTAATAAAAATAACATTCCTTTAATGTTCCTCAAAGCATGTGCTGAGATTCATAACAGATGCCTGCAGGTGCAAAAAGCAAAGGTGGCATTTAATGGGACAAGCTTCTGCTTTATGTAAAGTGAGACAAAAGTTGGCTTTTTGTTAATAGATATTTAGGACATAGATAATAACTCTTACATATCTAAAGCTGTAGGAGAAGTTACAGAAGTAGAGTGCTTAGTACAGAGATAACACTCTAGCTGAAACAAGTGAATCAAGACTACACTAATTTTACTACTTGCCCTTGAAAATGAAATACTTTGGATCCCTCAAGTAATATTTAAATCATTTTTGTATACTTCCAAGAATACAATGTTGGCTAGGTGTTTTAAAATAGCATATTCTGAGAAAAACAATAGTTTTAGGAGTATACAAGCAACCAAATAACAAATATATATTGCAAGAGTACCTATGTCCCAAAACACAGGTCGATTTCAAAAAAATTAATTAAACATATCTTACTTGTACTCTGTTTAAGAGAAAGCAGCACTTTTGTAGCTAGTTTTAGTTATTTGTGCACCCTGATAGCATCATCTGTCATGACATAAACTAGAGAACATTCCTGATTTCATGATGCAGAGAGTCCTTGGGACATGTTTTATCAGCATGGAGTTTGTAGTACTGATATTTGTCTGAGAATCCTGGTATTAAAGACTCTTGACCCTGGCCAGAACACGTAAAATAAATAGGTCACATTCTTTCCAGGCTGGTAATGTTTTCATGTAGTGGTACCCTTCTCAATAATGCATCGGTGTTGATAGGTTTTCTACTCATGAGGTAAAGCAGAGTTAGAAAATTAAGTTTTAAAATATTTACAACAATCCAGGCTTTAGTGGTACAGACCTTTAGTCCCAACACTCAGGAGGCAGAGGCAGGTGGATTTCTGTGGGTCTGATGCCAGCCTGGTCTACAAAAGCTAGTTCCAGGTCAGTCTCCAAAGCAATACCAAGAAATTATATATATATATATATATATATATATATATATATATATATATATATAATTAACCTGGGTTTTTTTGTTTGTTTGTTTACTTTGGTAATGAGGACTCAGATGACTTCATCTAGTGTATTCTCTGCTTTGAGTTCAATTTCCAGGTTATGAGACTACCAATCACCATCAGTTAATGGGGTTTAGAGTTATGAAACAGAATAAATTCTGTGATTAACACAAAGGCTATAAAATCTCTAGACTGCTGGTTCTGCACCATGAACTTGTACTCATATTAGAATCCAGGTTTATATTCTGAGCCTACCATTTGACTTTATATCTCCTTGGGACAAATGTTCTCCCATGACCTTTAATTATTGCACTGCCAGTGGAACTGAGGAAACGGACATCATTAGCAGTCTCGCCTAGATAATTAAGAAATAAGTTCAGAGGGATAATTGCTCCATCATTATTTCTTTACCATCTGACAAATTAGATGTTTTATAATTGAGCTGACCATATGTTCAAATCTATGCAATTAATAGATCATTATTTTAATTTAGAAATTTATACATGCATACAAACTATAGTCCTTTCCTCTTGTTCCTCCTCTTCTGCCCATTCACCTTGTGCAGATAATGGGGTGAGAAGGGTAGAGTTCCGGTGATTTAAGTCAGAATCATGTCAGTGTCATGGATCTATTCTGTATTCATCTTCTATGACTTATACGAATGTCAGGGAATCACTAGGATAAGGAGTGGAGAGGATCAAGGCCTTCAAACACAGCTCTGATTGTCTTAGACTTTTTAAATAGAGAAGAAGCTTTTCTGTTATCCTTCGTTTTCCCTAACAATCTTGTGGATATGAATCAGGACAATGCAGAAATGAATTTGAACAAATTTTATATTACCTTTGATTACCCTAGTGGGAGCCCTAAAGCAAATCCCAGACTAAGTGATAATCGAATTTCTAGAAGACAGTAGAGCTGAGTCCAAGACAGCTCCTTCCAAAGCAATTAATGCTGAGATCGAAAATCAGTGGCAGCTTAAAGACTTTCATGCCTGCTCCAGCCTCTGCTCTACCAAGCAGACTGACTTTGAGAATGCATTTCTTCCTGAAATTGCTTTTCAGAAAGTAAGTGAATCGCATGTTAATTAGTTCCTTCATGGCCATGACTATAATGCTATAGTCAAGAAGCCCAAGTTCCTCTGGGAATTACCCCTTCATTTACACAGTTTTCTGCATTTTTACTCCAAATTTAGAAACTATTAACTTCAGGTCTTCATACTAGGATTTGAGGTTGGATAAAAATGATAAAATATTTTATATCATTTAATGGGAGGTAGCACAGAGATGTAGGCATATGATTTTGTGTTGTATAAGTTCCATGAAGTAGACTAAGAAGGATGAAAATCCAGGGAAATGGCAAGAAGATTGTTATCTGTCTCTGCTCAAATTTACCTATGTTTCACACAAATCTTTGCACCTATGACATGGGCTATGACGAGGGGAAAAGAAGCACACAAGCAATGTACATGCATGTAGCTAAAGTGTTTATTTGGACTCACTAAATAATATGATGTCTCATCTAAAAGGCTTCTAGATTGTTAAAATTAGGGATTAGTTCCTTAGAATACAGAAAACTAACACTAACCACAAGAATTTTAAACAGAGTTAGACATTCATTTGTGGAAAAGTATAGTTTTAGTTATTCTTTGAGAATTACATATACATACACAATGACTTTTAATCACATCATCTCCAATCCACTCCAACTTCTTTCAGAACCACCTATCATATTCTCCCTCTCAAGTTTCTCTTCTCTTTTTGCATCTTATTAAGTCCAATTAGTACTGCCTATATGTCCCTGGAGCCATTCACTGGAGCATGGCAGCCTACCAAGGGTCACATTCCTGAAGACAACTGACTTCCTCCCCCAAGCAGCCATCAATTACCCATATCTCCTCAGCTAGAGGAAGAGCTTTTTGGGCTCCTCCTCCATCCATGAGCATTTATTTTTATTGCATTATCATAAAATTTAATAACAATGATTTTCAGTAAATTTCACTTATACATAACTTCTATTTTGAATTTACAAATAATAAATGTATGTTTATAGGTCACAATGTAATATTTTGCTAGATGAATACATTTCATAATGGACAATTAAAGCAATTAACATAGTGCCTCAAACCCTTTATATATATGTATATTTGTAATAAGGTTATTAAAGCTCTTTTGTAGATCTAAAAAAAAAAAAAGTGCCATACGTCAGTATCAGCTGTACTCACATAATTTCAAGAGGACAGAAGCTGTTCTTTCTTAATAAAACTTTGTGTTCTTGAAAAGTAGCTTGCTCTTCTCTTACTATCCCCTGAAGTCTTTGCAATCATTCTAAAGAGTTGGACTTCTTTGGCATTTACATATCTGAGAGAACATGCTGCAGTTGTTGCTCAGTCCTCACTCATTTTGCCATAGCCCTCTACCCATGCTGCTGAAAATGATAGGATTGAGTCATTTTTGTAAGTTGAATTATTCCACAATGTATTATATACAATAGTAAGAAATTCATTCATTCTTCAGGAGAGGATAAACCGGAGGCATTAAAGGACAGGGGTGAGCATTGTAAGAGAACATGTGCAATTTTATATTGGAAGGGTGCAATGTGGGAATAATTATTTTATCAGGGATGGAGAGCAGGAAGGTGGAAAGAGGTGAAAGTATGGAGCATCTCAAGAGAAATTAGTATTTTTGAATATATAAGGAACACTGATAATCTTTAAGCTAATTTAAAAAAAATGGGATGTGGTGTGTTTAAAGGGTAAAGTGTTTCTCTTAAACACATGGAAAACTAAGTTCAAATCCCTAGAAGACATATCAGTCAGAAACAATAGTATGCATCAAGTGACCACATTGACACAAACACACACACACACACACACACACACACACATACACACACACGATTAAATTTTTTAAAAATAATCTTAAAAAGTAAAAAATACTCACCAATTCACCTGCCTTGGACACAGAGATTGATTTGTTAATGTTGGCAACTACAGGTAATTCTTAGTGAGCATACACATAACTTCAACATACTGGTATCACTTTTTTTCTGGAATTTATTCCCGTCAAATGTAGTGAATCACAATGAAGTTCTATTTTTCATTGTTTGAAGAACTTTCTTACTTTGTCTATATGACTCTACCAACTAACATTACTACCAGCAGTTCAAAAGTTTCCTTCTTCTTGTATATCAGTTATTTGCTCTCCCTCTCTCTCTCTGTCTTCCCCCTCTCTCCCTCACCCCCCCCCCTCTCTCTCTCTCTCTGTGTGTGTGTGTGTGTGTGTGTGTGTGTGTTTGCGTGCCTGTGGAAGGCATATGTCAACATTTGGTGTATTTCCTTAACCACTCTCCACCTTTATTTATGTGCTTGGTAGGCATTAATGTAATGACCTTCCACCCACTGATCACAAAGGATGGGAACACAGGCAAAAACTGTCTGGCTTACTTTAAAAACATCAATGACTCATAATGTATGTGTCCCACAGTGCACAATCCAAACTGGATCAGGAAACAACTTGGAGTTAATTATCTTTTGTACCATGTGGTCCTTGGAAACAATCTCACGTTTTTAGGCTTTGTGGCAAGTACATGCTGAGCTATCTTGTGGGCCCCGTGGGTGGCTTCCGTGGGCGGCTTCTCACAGTTTGAGGCATTTGAACTTGGGTCCTTGTATTTACATGGTATCTGTGGTTTCCAATTAGTAGTAAATCTTACTGATTGCCTAGGTTTGCTCTTCACTGTGTTACAGTCTTCTGTGTAGTGTGAGTTTTGTTTTTTTTTTTTTTTAATGTAATCAACTTTATCTGGTTTACTTATGCTGCTTATGATTTTGAGGTAGTCTTCTATATATTTTTACCCCTTTGATTTATAGTTTTAGGTCTTCAGTTAAAGTGTTGACCCAGTTTTGAATTGATTCTTTCATAGTCTAAGATGCAAGGGCCTAATTTCTTTCCTCTATACATATAGAGTTCCTACAATAATACACTGGAGAATTTCCATTATAAATTATGTAGCAGTGATCCTATGAAAGTTACAGTTAGCTTATCAGTTGTACAATCTGGGAACAACTAAATCTTATACATAATTCTTGTTGCCTCCACTGGAAATTATTTGACTATGAGCCTATGATTACACTTCTGAGCTTTCTGTTCCCTTCCCTTGTCTACAAGAACTCATGTTGCTCTATTCCCTGGTTGTCTCTTTTGAAATCAGGTGTTCTAATTCTTACAGTTTTATTTATTTTTTGATCAAAATTATTTTGGATCTTTGGGATCTTTTATTTTTTTTCTAAGTGAATTTTAAGACTGTGTTTCTGTGAAAAATATCACTGTATTCTGACAAGGGGAGATTGAGACTGCCTCAGACATATAAATACTTCCATGCTTATTAATTGCTTCAATCAATGAACACAAGGTTTTATTCTGCATTGCTGTAGTTTTAATGATTTTTTAAAAAGAAAACAAAGCTTTATTGTTTGATATTTGGGTTGTCTTCATTATAGTTTTCATGTTAAAGAAGTTAGAATTATTTTTCTCAATTGCTTTTTTGTGAACTATTAGTGTATCTTTTATATCCTGAATATTAACTAGTGTGGTAATTTAGTTATAAAAGATATTTGGGGGCTTCTATGCTGTTTTTTTTTAAATGGCTAAATTTGATTGTTATTGTGACTACATCTGGACACAAGAGGAATTTTTGTAACTATTTCATTTGAAGTGGTAAGACCCACCCTAAATCTGGGTTATGCTTTTTGGTAGCAGTTCATACAATGTGTAGACGTGTACACACACACACACACACACACACACACACACACACACACACACAGAGAGAGAGAGAGAGAGAGAGAGAGAGAGAGAGAGAGAGAGAGAGAGAGGGCATGGATGAAAGGCCTTCAGTTTTTTGAATGCTTACCTTCATTTTCACTGGAAAATTGATTTATTTTGTATTCTTGAGGCATTCTTTCATTGGTATTAAAACCTACTTCAGAATTTTTTTTGTTTTAGTGTTAGTTTAATTTCATTGAGTTTGTTTCCTCTTGGTTTTTTGAGACAGGGTATCTCCATATATCACCCCTGGCTGTCTTGGAACTCACAAATACCTGACTACCTCTGCCGCCAGTGTTCAGGGCATGTGCCATCAATGCCCAGCAAGGATTCTTACAGCAGCTCTCTAGAATTTCCTGGAGACTTCAACACAGATTATAACTGATGAAACATGCACTCTCTTAGTCTTTTCTTCAAGAGATAGATCTATAGCACCGCTTCAGACTACAGCATGTAAACCGCACTAATAAGTCCCTATTTAATATTTATTCACACACACACACAAACACACACACACACACTTTGTTCTGTTCCTTTGGAGATCTCTGACTATCATGTATGTATAAACCTATATCATCTGGGCATATGAACAATTTAACTCCTCCAATTTGGATGCCTTCTTCCTTTCTCTCACTTCATTGTTCCAACTCCTTTTTCTAGAATTCATGAAAGCAAAAATGTACAACTAAGAATTCTTAACTTTTCTTTGAAGGAAAGAAAAGCTTATTTTCTCTAATTATTGCATTAGCTGTGTGTTTGGTAAGACAATTTTGAAAGTCTCTTTATTATTAAATTATTAAAGGAAGAATATTAGAGAACTCAGTGTAGAGAAATGAAGCTCAGGTAAATGCATGAAATAAATTATAAGGTTATCTTAGGATATTAGACGATGTAAGTTCTATAGTGCTCATTCAGTGACATTTGCAGTTAATAGATTATATACTGCGAGTCATGAAATCTTGGGACAACTATGAGGTGAGCACACTGATTTTACACAGCTTAGAACTACTTTAGGGGGAGGATGGTCAGCTCCTGGCATCATGCCTGCTACATAGTAGGTGGTTAGTAAATGGGAAATTTATAATTTAGAATGTAAGAACAATTGAGAACAAAATGACTCCAAAGTCTCAAGTATTTTTCTTTTAATTGTGTTACTCACAATATAATAAACATCATCATAAAAATATATTTGAATGCACACTAACTGCTCCTTTTGCTTTTCAATGATCCTTCAAGATATATAATTTTTCATATTCTTTTGCAGAAAATTAGACTTGTCATTTTATTAATGTTAGATGGTATACATTTAAGAGTGTCAAACATTGTAATAGAGTAAGGTACTGGGTTAAATAGAAAAGAAAAATAAGATGATCATTTAATTAAAAATGCTCTTGGCTATTTTTATGGACTTTTACAGGAGGCTGCAGAAAGAACTTCAAATATTTTCCTTTGTTGTAAAGAATATGATAAACAAATCAGTGGAAGAGCATGAAGGATGCTAAAGTATGAGAAGGATAAATGTTACTGAAGAGAACTCAAGAGCATTCAAGAGAATAACATATAGTGAAGGCTCTCTATATTTAAATCCCCTTCTAAATTGTTTTGAATTATTTGCATATTGAATAATTTAAAGACAAACCATTAGGTGATCAATAGAAGTTCATTATAAATTTGTATATAATGAAAATGTATAAAATTGATTACACCAGAAGGCAGTTATTAATCCTGCTAGCAATACCTACTTAAAAGTGTTTAAATTATAATGAATATGAATTAGGAGGAGTCTATTTTTCTTATTATAAAAGACTTAAATATATTTGCTAATTAATATACTTTGAATAAGCTTCACAGTTCCTGTGTCAATTTCATTATTACCCTAATCACTTCAGGTTCGACTCTAATTATAATGTAGATCATGACTATTGGCAGATGAAGATTATGGATGGTTAGAAAAACTAATTTTGTCTCTAGCAAATATACAGAGGTGTTCAGCAAATCCAGTCAAATAGCAAACTGATTGGTTATATAGTGTGTTAATTTTAATGACTTTAACACCAACTTTCCTCCTTGCTGTGACATCACAGCTGCCAAACCATCTTAAGGATGGAAGAGAGGGTTGGTTTTGGCTTCCAATCTGAGGGTATTGTTTTATTTCTGAGGAGTGAAGATGAAAAGCTAATGAAGTAGCTCTTTGGTTCCGCAGTCCCATTTGGTCCACAGTCAGGTCTCAGCAGTCACTAATGCAGCATCTCAGCTGGCTTCCTCCATTTCACCTTTTGTTTAGATCAGGAATGTAGCTCATAGTATGGTAACACCAATACATAGTGCTAAATATTCTAAAATACATGTTTTGCCTTTGTAAAGCACAACTTTCCAGTCTGAAATGTTAGTCTGAAGTAGAAAAACTGACTTCTAGCATCATGCAGTTCTTAAGTATTTTTTCTTAATGTCATTGTAATTTTCATTTTTTAACATTTAATCTTTGATGTTTTCATTCATGTATATATTTTTTTTATTACTTTCCCCCTCTTCTCTTCTCACTCTTATGTGCCTCTTCTCCCCTATACAAACCCATGTTCTATGTCTTTGTGTTTCTGTATTATTTTGAAACTGCAGTTAGTTTAGCCAAGGCCACCCATGTGATTGTGGGCTTTGATTTTTCCATTAAACCCTAGTGGGTTCACCAGTAGTTACACAACTAATGCTAATGACTCCCCAATTCCCATAATGAATCAGTATCTACTATCACTGTAGGAAGGGCACTGGAGACTCTTCATCTTCTCCATCATCCTTGCTTGGATATTGTAAACCCATCTTCTACAATAGCACTGACTTAATGATTAGAATGGCAATGTAATGCTCCATTTTCATTATGCTCTACCCTAACACAAGTCCATGGAAACAGAACCAAATGACCATAAACTGGAACCTCAGAAATATGAGGCCTAATGATTTTCATTCTAAGTTGGGTAAGTAGCTCAGGTATTTTTTCTCAGGGACAGAAAGCTGTCTCAAGTCACACAGAGTGTTTGTATTAATATTGTTATGCAATTTGTCATTCATATCTATGATAATAAAGACATTGCCAGTCCATTTGGAAATGAATAATATACTTTCCAGAAGATTGTGTGCCCATCATGGAGCTAGAGAGAGAGAAAATACCAAGTGGAGGAGGGGCTGTAAACATCCCAAGATCCATCCCAGGGATATAATTGCTCTTCAAAACCCCAAATTCTAAAGGTTCCCTAACCTTGCCAAACAGTGCCAGCAACTGGGAACTAACTGTCCCTATATATGAGCCTCTGGGAGATTTTTTTTTCTTTTTTTCTTTTTTCTTTTTTGGCAGACCACACCTCACCAGCTCCTCCAAGTGGATAAGGCCTCCCTTGGGGAGTCAACAAAGTCTGGTATACAAAGTTGAGTCAGGATCAAGCCACTTTTCCATGTATCAAGGCAGCGTATCCAACCATAGGGAATAGGCTCCAAGAATCCAGGATAAGTTTAGGTCCTACTTCCAGGTGCTCCCCAACAGATCAAGACATATAACTGTCACCCATATTAAGAGGACTTAGTTTAGTCCCATGATCCTCCATGTTACTCCAAAATCCATGAGCTCCCACTAGCTCAGGTTAGCTTTTTGTGGTTTTGCCAAACATGATCTTAATTCTCCCCTTGCTCAAGAATGACCCCAGCTAAGACTCCTAACAATATGGAGAGGTTGTCTGAACTGGCCTTCCCCTATAATCAGATTAGTGACTACCTTAATTGTCATCCTATAACCTACATTTAGTAACTGATGGAAGCAAATGCAGTGATCCACAGCCAAGCACTGGGCTGAGCTCCTGGAGCTTAGTTGAAGAGAGGCAGGTGCGAGTTATTTCTTATTCAGACCACCACAGTGAGTGACCTTCATAATGTTTCCCCATAGGCTCTGTTACTGTGAATTCTCAAGGATTATGCAGAGTATTTTCTCCATATATTCTTACTAGAGTAAAATGGTATTTAATTATGGTTTGTGCTTGTGCTTCTCTGATGATCCAGGATTGCATTTCCTTACCTACTGGTCATATTTATAACTTCTTCTGAGAAAAGTCTGTTTTGTTCTATTAGCATTTCAAATTCAATTGTCTTTTAGTTATTGAGGTTTTGAGTTCCTTATGCATTATGAACATTATCCTTTTTTTCAGATGCATAGCTTGAAACATTTTAAGTTGTCTCTTCATTTCCACTGTTTTGTTTCCCATTCAGATGTTAAATTTATACAACAACATTGAATATTTTTGCACGTCTAGCTTATGTCTTTGGGGCCTTTATCGGAGTCTTTGGCTATCCCAATGCCCTGACACATTTCCCAAGTATTTTTTCCTAGTGTTTTCATATATTGATTTCATTTAGAATTAGGTTTTAGAGTTACTGAAAGTTTTGGATTCATTCACCTGTACCTTGATACCCAATTTTATCAGCATCATTTATTTAAAAGAGTATACTTTTTCCTAAGATGGTTTCTTATCACCTTTTCCTTAAAAAAATTTAGGTTATATACACATTGCCTTCACTTTAGACTCTATTCTGGTCCACTGGTTATGTGTTTCTGTCTATTCGCATGCACTGTAGGTTAGGCGTACATACATGTGTGGGTGTGTTTATTTATATGGAACTCTCAGGCCTGCCTCTCCTGCATTCCACCTTATTTATTTGTGAGGAAGAATCTTACTGAATTTGCTTTGCCTGGAATTTCTGATTAGCTTGCTGCAGGGATGCTTCTGTTCACATCTCTCCAACAATAGTGACACAAGTATTTACCACCATGCCCGTTGTTCATATAGATGCTGCAGATCTAAATATTGTTTCTCAAGGTTACTGAGAAACTGCCTGACTGAGACAGCCCTTAAATGACTGCTTTGGTTATGATGCATTTTGTAATGTGTTAGCTAATACAACAACTTTCTCTTTGTTATTTTTGTATAAGATAATTTTTATTTTTGTTTTGTTGTATTTGGAGGGACTGACATTCTTAAAATATTTTATTTTAGATTTGTAAGGTAAGATTATTGAGAATGAACTGATTCTTAATGACAAGATCAAATATTATCCAATCAGATACCATTCACAAATACAAACAGTGAGGATTTATCCGTTTCAAAGATGAGCAATCTTCTCACAGGGACCTCAAATATTCCTTTTGCTAATGGTGGTCTATGAGGTTCCTGTGCCAAACAAGCAAAACAGCAGTTTGGATCCTAAGTATTTGACATCACTATATTAAAATAATTCACATATTCAGCTTTGAGTTGTATTCTCTAAATATGTAACTGATTGTTTGAAATGTGAACTTTTATTACCTTGCTATATCCATGAGAAATTAGCTTTACTAAATGTTACTTTTGCTAGCACACCGGATTCTGTTTTACGTCCATTGATATTGATTACCTCATAGTTTATTATCTGTTGTTTTCCTTCTTTTGTCTAGACCATTTTCCACTGATTTTCATTGTCATTGTTTTTGCTAAATTGGTAAATAGCTAAGCACCCTTGCTGGCATAGTTTTGTCACTATTTATTTGTTTTGAAACCCACCAGAATTACCCATAGACATTTGAGGTAATCCACAGCCTCAGCTCCAGGACCACAGCATATACTTTAGCTGAACTCTACATGCTATGGAGTTATTTATACATCCATTCTTCATATTAGAAGATATCCTAGTAAGGATATGTCCTATTATACTGCATGAAAATATATTTTAATTGGCTTGATAAGAGCAGACTCTTTAATTTTTATTAAAAAAACTAGTTTGTAAAGGCATTAGCATAAAAGTTTACTCTTTAGCAATGATGGAAATAATCTGTAAGTAATCTTAAAAAGAAGAAATTCGTAGCTGATTCTCATAAAAAGAGACTCTCCTGAGGGTTAGTCTAAAGCCTTGTTTGTCTATTTTCATAGACTACTGTATATTACCAACATCCTCATCACTTCAGATTGCCATTCTTAGACCCTCCATAAAGTGTGATTAATTTCACATAAGATATACAATATCAAGAGTAATATGGGTCAGTAGGCTGGAGGGATCAGTAGTTAAGAACTGAAAATAACCTGAACTAAGCTCCCAGCAAGCAGATTACAATCACCTATAATCAATTCCAAGACATCCGAAACCTTGTTCTGGACTCCAAAGATACCTGCACTCACAGATGCGAGCGCGCGCACTCGCGCGCGCGCGCGCGCACACACACACACACACACACACACACACACACACATACACACACACACACACACACTGGGAGATGTCATTTTGTAAATATGTTTCTCATATTGGTTAATGAATAAAGCCTTGTTGGTCAATAGGAAAGCAAGAATGTGGGACTAGGAGGAGGAGGGAGGAAGTAGTTGGAAGGAGTTCCAAGATGGAGGACGGAGAGAACGCCAGCCCCTCACTCTGGTAAGATAAGACCATGTGGAAGTACCTAGATGAATAGATATGGGTTAATAATTAAGAAAGAGCTAGTCAATAATAAACAAGTAACTGGCCTACAGCTTTATATCTAATAGGGAGTCTCACTGTGTTATTTGGGGCTGGTGCGGCTTTGGGACCAGGCAGACCAGCAAGCGGAAACTACTCTTAACACACACACACACACACACACAAACACACACACACTAAATATTATTATCAAAGAGTCGTAGCAGAAAATACAAATGTAGCTTAGAATACTCTGATCATTAAATATCACATATATCTATGCCCAAATGAATTTTATTTTTCTTAATTTTTCAATAATTCTTGAAACAAAATTATACATTGATTATAATTCTACTGTAGGCCAGTACAGTTTTCCCTGTGTTAGGAGTTGTTTAGCAAAATGAAAAAAACATGCTGTGGTGTGATTATGTGGAGTTTCCCAAATGATTTGAAGGGCTTTATTATTTGAAATTACATTAAAGAAAAATGGGAACAGTCAGCAGATGAATTGGCAGAGGTTTTATTGAAAGCGTAATAGTGGACAGTTGAAAACAAGTATCCATGCCTCCTTAGCACTGGATTCCCCCAGGGAGATTTAAGATATGGGCATTACTTCCTTGGCATCAGATAAGGAGTGAAAATGCTGCACGGAATAAATAAGCACACAAATAAACTTTAGCCACTTCATTTTCCCTGTCTGTTATAAAGCAAATACAACACTTAGTCTCTTAGTCTCTATTCTCATTTAATGATTTAGTTTAACTTCACTATAAGGAATACTTATAAATAGTTCAAAGAACAGATAGTACCAAACAGTTTATAGCAAATATGTGATTTCTTTTAATTTTATAACTATAACTGAACTGTCTCAATGAGGCAACTCCTTTCAACTATTTAGTCTAGTGCTCTTCTCTATGTTTGAAAATTACCACAATCATTACTTACTCAACAAGGGACCTTCCAGACACCTTCCTAAACCCATGGAATAAATTATCAATCACCAAAGCAAAGACATCATCCTACACAGAGTCCACAGTCTGACAAAGTAGTAGAACACAATTAACATTATGTTCTACAATGGAGAATTGCTATGATAAGAAAAACAATTACATCAAGACTGTGGTGGCTAACAGGAGGGATGGATGAGACATAATGTAAGTAAATACCTTCTGTGAAAGCACATTTATTCCATACTGAAGAATGGACTCTGACTGCCTGCCTGCACTCTTTTTGTTCCTTATTAACCTTTAACTTAGATGCAAACCCAATGGGGACATTAGACAGAGAACTGTGACACTAAAGAATCTTGGTATGTTTGAAACTCACTGTGCATTTACTGCCAATCCTTCCTGCTCCCAATATGTTCAGGAGATCTTGTCCCTTTCCCCTACTATGGGGGACGATGTATGTTTCTCTTAGGGTCCTCCTTGTTTCCTAGCCTCTCTGGTGGTTTGCATTATTGGCTGGTGACTCTTTGTTCTATGTCTAAAATCTGTGTATGAGTGAGTACATACCATTTTATTTTAGTCTTTTTGGGATTATGTTACCTCACACAGGATGGTTTCTACTAGCTCTATCCATTTGCCTGTGAATTTCATGATTCCAGTGTGTGTGTGTGTTCGTGTTTTTTTTTCTCCATTGAATAGTACTGCATTGTGTAAATGTAACACATTTTCTTTATCCATTCTTCATTTGAGGGGCATCTAGGTTGTTTCCAGGTTCTTCCTATTACAAATAATGCTGCTATGAACATAGTTAAACAGATATCTTTGTTGCATGATTGTGTCTCTTTTGAGCATATGCCTAAAAGTGGAATTGCTAGATGTTATGGTAGACCGATTCCCATTTTCCTGAGGAACTGCCATACTGATCTTCAAAGTGGTTGTATAAATTTACACTCCCACCAGCAGTGGAGGAGTGTTCTGCTCTCTCCACATATTCTCCAGCATTAATTGTCATTGGTGTTTCCAATGACAGAAGTAAGATGGTATGTCAGAGTTACCTTGATTTGCATTAGGAGAAGAGAAGGGGAGAAGGGGATGGGAGATAAGAACATGAGAGAGTAGGAAGATTGAGTCAAGGGAGGAATAGAGGAAAGCAAGAAAAGTGATACCATAATAGAAGGAGCCATTATAGGTTTTAAGAGATATCTGGCACTAGGGAAATGTCCAGAGACCTACATGGATTACCCCAACTAACAATATAGCAATAGTGGAGATTTACCTTCAATGCCCTTTCTGGATAATGAGATTGGTAACATCGTTATATACCATACCATCCTAGAACTTTCATTCAGTAGCTAACGAAAACAGAAGCAAACACCCACAGCTAAACACTGAGCTGAACTTCCGCAATATAGTTGCAGAGAGGAAGAAGTGATGAGCAAAGGGGTCAAGTCCAAGCTGCAGAAACCCACAGAGACAGCTGACTTGACCAAGGGGAGCTCATGGACCCCAGACTGATAGCTGGGAAACCATATTGGACTGACCCAGAACCCCAGATTGTGGATCTCAGTTAGAAGGCCTGGGAAGTCTAGGGGTCCTCTGATAGTGGAATCAGGATGTACCCCTGGTGCAGGAAAGGACTGTGGAGCACATTCTTTGTGGAGGGATACTCTCTTAGCTTAGAAACATGAGGGAGGGCCTAGGATCTACCACAAATGACTTGACAGATTTTAATGATCCCTCCTGGAAGGCCTCACCCTCCCTTGGGGAGTGGATGAGGAATGGGATATGGGACAGGGGTAAAGGGGGGGAATAAGAAGTTTGGAGGGAGGAACTGGGATTGATATGTAAAATAAGATTTTTTTTTTAGTTTTCCAAGGGGTGGATAGAAACTCACATTTAGCATTTAGTGCAGCAAAGTGAGTATGTGAGGAGGGAAAAGCATGGGAGACTAGAAGATCACCAGCACCCAGAAACTCAGACACAAGCCTGAACACCTGACCAGAGAGCAACAGAAAGCTTTCTTGAAATTGAAAGTCTGTATTCACTTCCTCACTCCACATATATTCTATCAGATACCTCTATAGGATGCTAACCCACTGTTTTGGGGACTGCTAGATCTTCTGGATCTTAATCCAGCATCATCTGGGATAGCTCAAATTGAAGATAGATCTTGTTACTGTTTGTGCTTACTGGTTTCTTGTACTTAAAGGCATAATGAGCTCTGGTATTCTGGCCACCTTAGAGGAAAGTGCAGCTTGCTCTTTAGGGAGATGATCAGGATAAACAGTCAAGAAGCTCCACATGAGCAAAAGTTGATGTAGATGAGAGAGCCACCATTTCATTTCCTTACTCTCCTACTCTGTTTATTTGCCACATTATTCTATTTTCATCTTGTGTGATCTTTTTGAGTTTAAGAGAGAGAACCTGAAAGCATGCTCATGTGTTTTGTATATGGTCTCTTTAGTTGTTGGGATTAAATGTACTTTGAAAAACTAGTAATTTTTTTTAGGAAGGAGGAAGTTTTAATTCAATACATTATTGAACATACTTTTATATTTCTGTCTGTACAAATAAAAATGTATATCCCCTGGCTCTGAAGGGTCATCATGAGCACTGGCCCTGAAGTCACTAGGGAATAGCTGACTACTATACAGCTCACAAACACAGAACCAACTTAAGCTCTGCTTTCCTAGAGCCCTTGAAGGTAATAATTTTCTCAATAAGCTCTGCATGGTGGTAGGACTGAAGTTACTGAAATAAGAGGTGGGATAGTCACTTGTCACTCTACAGACTAAGTCCTAGGAGTCTAAGAGCACCACAATCAGATTTGGTCACATTTTTTTTCTTTTCTTTTCTTTTTCTTTGTTTTTCCCTCTTCTACCAGCATGTTATTACCTTATATATCATATCTTAGGGCAATTTCCATTTTCCAAAATTATGGGGGAGGTTAGCCACAACAGATACACCAGCAACACAGCTCCTGCCCCTATCACTCAGGAGATAATGTGGAAGAGGGAGCAGAAATACTGTAACAACCAGAGGAACAGCAAGTCTGTTATGAGATTTTGCCTCCTGGAAGAAAGGGGAGCAACCATCATGCTATCCTACCAATATGGCTGCCTAAATAGGATTTGAACAATGACAATGTCAATTCACTTGCTAACGTGGATAACAGGAATTTATTTTTAATAAAATATATCAGTCTGCTCTATCAAGGGTCAAAATCTATGACAAAGAAGCAGAAAGCCTATGAAGCATAAGTCTTGAATGACTCCAAGGTCATCTAGACACATTGTCACTGAGACACTTTAAGGCTAAAATGAATATAAACTCACTCTAAGTTTTTTCCAATCAAGTATTTTTACTAGGTATATCAACCACCCCTTTTTTTTTTTTTTATAACTGATTAGCTTTTGGATTTTAACTTGTTTAACTTTTTTTTCTGTTTGAGAGACAGAGAGAAAGAGAGATAACATTAAGTTTAGAAGGTAAGGAGGATTTGAGAGGAGGTAAAACAATATGATCAAAATATATTGTGTAAAGCTTTAAACAAAAATTCAATTATAAGGACAGTTTTGGATCCTCTTCCCTAGTCCCCACACCAGAGTCCACAACTCTGGCAACCTTTCCAGAGACCAAACTTGTCCTAGAGATCCCATGCAAGACACTTCCCACTGCCCATTAAACTCCTTCAAGTCTGCTCAACAAACCCAGATTGCACCTCCTTCATCTGGGCTCTATATTCAGGCCTAAAAATTTAGAAAATGACTTCTTCTTTAACAGAGGCCAAGCCTAAAACCCCAGTGGAGATACAATATTGTACCTGAGACTTGCTAGTCACCAGAACCCTTGACCACTTAGGCCAGAGGACCAGAGAGGAAAGAGAACCCAAGAAACAAAACATCTATCCAAGAAAGGCAAATGCAAAAATCAACACCTACACCTATAATCAACCCAAATCCAGCCAAAATGCCAGTGTAAGAACACAATCAATAATACAAAGGGCAATATGGAATCACCAGAGCCCAGCTATTTTATGACAGGAAGACCTGAACATTCCAGTGCAGCTGAAGCATATGAAAATGAGTTTAACAATAGTCTTTTGAAGATGATAGAGGAAAGAGGGAATAAAAAAAATCTCTTAAAGAAATTGAAGAAAAGAAAAACAAAAATTTGAATGAATCCAATAAGTCTCTAAAATAATGACTCTAAAGCCATGACAAAAAAAAAAAAAAAAAAAAAACAAAATAAAGAAAAACAGGTGAAGGAAACAGTAAAAGACATGAAAATGGAAACAGAAACAATAGAGAAAACACATACTGGGGAATCCTGAAAATAGAAAATCTGGAACAGAAACTATACAAGCTTAACCAAGAAAATACAAGTGAAGACATGCTAGAGGAAACATATTAATTTGTTAAAGAAAATGTTAAATCTAAAAATATTCCTAACATATTACATAGAGAAAATATGGGACAATGAAGTGACCAAACCTAAGAATAGTAGGAATGGAAGGAGAAGAATCCCTGCTCAAAAACCCAGAGAATATATTTAACAAAATCATAGGAGAAAATTTCCCCAACCTAAGAAAGGGCATGCCTATAATGGTACAAAAAGATTACAGAACACCAAATATATTGGAACAGAAAAGAAAATCCCCTCAATACAAGAATCAAAACATTAAACATAAAGAACAAAGAAAGAATACTAAAAGCAGCAAAGCAAAAAAGCCAAAAAAACTTAAAAAGGCACACCTATTAGAACCACACCAGACTTTTACACAGACCCTAAAATCTAGAAAGACCTGGACACATATCTTTCAGACTCAAATCCAGTAAAGACTACTATACCCAGTAAAACCATCAATCATCATACATGGAGAAAACAACATATTTCATGATTAAATCAAATTTAAACATAATCTATCCAAAAATATAGCTCTAAAGAAGTTACTAGAAGGAAAACTCCACTAAAATACAGGCAATAGATAATCACACATCTGCAAAAGCCTAAGGAGGGATACACACAAACAAACACACACTACCACCATTGCCAAAATAACAGGAATTAACAATTATTGATCATTAATATCCATCAATATCAATGGACTCAATTTGCCAATACACAGACACAGACATCAAAATGGATTGAAAACAGAATGCATCAAGAAACAAACTTCAACATCAAAGATAGACATTATTTCAGAGTAAAGAATGGGAAGATTTTCCAATCAAGTCGACTAAGAAGCAAAGTGGTGTAAATTTCCTAATATCTAACAAAATAGACTTGAAATCAAAATGAATTAAAAGAGATGGAGGATAATGTTTCATACACACCAACGGAAAAGTCTACCAAGATGATAGCTCAGTTATAAACATGTATGCCCAAAATGTAAGCTCACCCGCATTTGTAAGAGAAACCAGGATTAAAACTAGATTTCAGAAACAACAGAAAGTCCAAAAACTCAGGGAAACAAAAAAATTCCTCTATTAAGTTACCTATGGATTAAGGAAGAAATAAAGAATTAAATTAACAACTTCCTAGAATTCAATGAAAATGAAAGTACTATATGCCTAAACTTATGTGACACAATGAAAGTTGTGCCAACAGGAAAGTTCAGTACTAAAATACCTTCCTGAAGAATTTAGACAGATCTAATACTAGTGATTTAACAGCACACCCGAAAGCAACAGCAGCAAATACACCCAAGAGAAACAGATGACAAGAAATAAACAGAGAACTGAAATCAATAAAATAGAAAGAACAAGAACAATACAAAGAATCAATAAAAAAATTGATCTTTAAGAAATCAGAAAGATAGACAATCTCATATTCAAATTTACTAAAAGGGAGAGAGAGAAAGAGAAAGAGAGAGAATCAAAATTTAAATATCAGAAATGAAAAGGTGGCATAAGAACAGACTCCAAGAAAATCCACTGATTTTTATGGACCTGTTCTCCATAAAATTGGAAAATGTAAAAGAAACAGACAAAGTTCTTGATTGATACCACTTTCCAAAATTAATCAAGAACAGATAAACAATGTAAATAGACATATAAACCCTAATTAAACAGAGACAGTTATTAAAAGTCTCACAACCATCAAACAAAGAAACAAACCAAAAACCAGGGCCAGATAGTTTTAATGAAGAATTCTATCAGTCTTTTAAAGAAGATCTAATACTAATACTCTTGAAAGTATTCTACAAAATTGAAACAGAAAGAACATTGCCAAATTTGTTCTATGAGGCCATAGTCATCATGATCAAATAGGCTTTATCCCAGTGATTCAGGGATAGTTCAACATATGAAAAATCTGTCAATGTAATTAACCATATTAACAAACCGAAAGAAAAAAAAAAAACATGATCTCATTAGATGTTGAAAAAAAAAAGAAAACCTTTGAAAAATTTCAACATCCATTCATGATAGAAGTCTTGGAGAGATCAGGGATACAAGGGATGTACCTAAACATAATAAAAACAATATATAGCAAGCTGGTAGCCAACATCAAATTAAAAGACAATAAATTCAAATAATTCTACTATATCTAGGAATAAGACAAGTCTGCCCACTCTCTCTATACCTATTTGATACAGTACTTGAATTTCTAGTAAGAGCAACATGACAACTGAAGGAAATCAAGGGGATATAAATCTGAAAAGAAGTCAGAGAGTCATTATTCAAATCTGATATAATAGTATACATAAGTAATCCCAAAAATTCTACCAGATAATTCTTATAACTGAAAAACACCCTTTGTCAGTCAAGTGCTTACATATGAGATTAATTTTAAAGAAGTCAGTAGCCTTGATTTTTATATGTATATGATAAATGGGATGATAAAGAAATCAGAGAATCCATATCCTTTACAGTATCCTCAAATAATGTAAGTGAAAGACCTATATGACAAGAACTTCATGTCTTTGAAGAAAGAAATTGGGAAAGCTATCAGAAGATGGAAAGCTCTCCCATATTCATGAATCAGTACAATTAACATAACAAAAATGGCCATCATCCATGCAACCAAAAGCAATCTACAGATTCAATGCAATCCCCATTAAAAACATAACACAATTCCTACAGACACTGAAAGAATTTTACTCTGCATATGGAAAAACAAATACACAATATAGCTAAAATAATCCTTATAAAAAGGAATTTCTGAGGTATTCCCATCCCTGATTTCAAGGTCTACTACAGAGCATTAGTAATAAAAACCACATGGTATTGACATAAAAACAGACAGGTGGATCAATAGAATAGAATTGAAGTTGTAGACATAAATCCACACACCTATGGACATCTGCTTTTTGACCAAGAAGCCAAAGTTATACAATGGCAAATAGAAAAAGATCTTCAACAAATGGTGGTGGCATAACTGGATATAAGCATGTAGAAGAATGGAAATAGATCCATATCTTTCATCCTGAATAAAACGCAAGTCCAAGACTTTAACATAAACCCAGATAAACTAAATCTGATAGAAAAGAATGTGGGAAATAGGAGTGAATACATGGCACAGGAAAGAACTTCCAAAAAAAGAACACCAATGGAAAAGACACTAAGATCAACATTTAATAATGGGGACTTCATGAAAATAAAATGTTTCTATAAGGCAAAGGATACTGTCAGTAGGACAAAAAGACAGACTAAAGAATGAGATAGGATATTCACAAACCTCATATTTGAAAGAGAGATAAATATATATACATATATATATATATCAAGAAACTAGGCATCAATAAACCAAAAAATCCATTTAAATATTGTGTACAGTGCTAATCCAAGAATTCTCAATAGAGGAATTCAAATGGCCAAGAAACAGTTAAAGAAATGTTCAGCATCCTTGGCCATCAGGGAAATATAAATCAAAAGACAGATGACTGATATCAAAACCCCATGCTGGAGGTGATGTGGAGAAAGGGAAAAACATTTTCATTGTGGGTAGGTGTAAAAACTCATACATCCACTTGGGAAATCAGTGTGCTAGTTTTTCAGAAAACTGGGATACAATCTTCCCAAGACCTGGCTATACGCTTCTTAGGCATATACCCAAAGGGTGCTCAAATTTATCACAGTGATACTTGTTGAAATATGTTCATAACAGCTTTATCTGAAGAAGCTAGAACCTGGAAATATTCTAGATGTCCCGTGACTGATGAATAGATAAAGAAAATGTGGTATATTTACATAGTGGAGTATTTCTCAGATGTTAAAAATAATGGCATTGTGAAATTTGAAGGCAAATCAATGGAGATAGAAAAAAAAAATCATCCTTAGTGAGAGATCCCAGACCCAGAAAGGCATACATAGTATTTGCTCACTCATAAGTGAATATTGGTTGTTAAGTAAATGATAACTATGCTACTAACTACAGACCCAGTGATACTAGGTAACAAGGAGGTTTAAAGGGGTGATACCTAGATTTCTCTTGGAAGAGGAAACAGAAGAGATTTCTTGAGTGGACTGGTGAGGGATAAGGATGAGAACACCAGTTGTAGAGGGTGAAAGGGGAGAATACTGAAAGAGACTACTGGAAAGGGAGGAATTTTGGGGTCAGGTAAAAACCTGACACAAGGGACTCTCCCAGGCATTTACCAGGATGACCTCAGCTGAGACTCCAGAAATACCAGATGCATAGCCTTCACTGGCCATCTCTTGTGACCATGCAAGACTTAAGAATGGGGAATGGGAAACCAACCAGACCACATAACCTTCATTCTAAAGTCTGTCCTGCCTATGGGGTATGCTGGAGTAAAGATGTCCTAGAGATTGAGGGAGTGGACATCTAATGAACAGTGTAGCCCATAATACATGCTAGGAGAGTAAGCTCACCCCTGTGGCTGCTTGGAGCACCCAGAACCACAGGCTAGATGACACAAAGACCTAGGATAGAACTAAACATGACTGGAGGGAAAAATGTAAATTAAGCCCTAATTATATTCTGCTATACTTATATAATATCATTAGAGAGGCTTCATCCAGAAACTGATGGAAATGGATGAAGACCCTCAGCCAAATATTAGGCAGAGCTTGAGGAACCCTGCAGAAGAGCAGGGATTCAGTGTTGTCAAGGATGCCACAAGAAAACCCATAGAGTCAACTCACAGTGACCGAACAAACAAGGAGGGTACCTGCATGAGATTGATCAAAGCACTCTGCATATAAATTGCAGTTGTGTATCATGGTTCTCTTATAAGATTCCTAACAGTAGGGGCAGGGACTGTATCTTACTCTTTCACTGGCTTTTGGGGCAGTAGTACTCTTCATCTAGGATTGCTATGCCCAGCCTTAATACTTTGGGGAGGTGCTTAGACTTCCTGAAACTTGATATGCCGTGTTTTATTGATACCCATGAGAAATCTGCTTTTTGCTGAACAAAAATGAAGGAGTGGAGGAGGGATGGGACAGAGGGGGTGAGGGAGAGGGAAAGGGAAGTGTGGAATAAGAAAAAACTGAGGCCAGCCTACTATAAGTAAACTAGGAACAAAATGGAAAGGGAAAAACTTGTTTTAAAAAAGTATACCAGGGACTGGAGAGATTGCCAAGTGATTAAGAGCACTGGCTGCTCTTCCAGAAGACCCAGATTCAGTTCCCAATCCCCACATTATAGCTCACAATTGTCTGTAACTCTAGTTCCAGGAGAATTGACACCTTTATACCAATGCACATAAAATAAACATACAAAATTTTAAGTGTGTGATAATTTTGTGCAATATAATTTGAGCATATTAATAGGCTCTTCCCATAACTCCAAACAGGTCTTCCTCACACCCATATGCCCTCTTTAAAAAATAACATAAACCACTTTTTGGGTACAGTCCTATCTATTGAGTGTGACCAACTTACTGGGGGCACACTCTTAAAGGAAACTGACTCTTAATTCCTCAGAATCCATAAACTGTCCATGTTCCACTAGTTAGGGCACATGTATCTCTTTCTCCTCCATTGGAATGCTGATAGCTTCATCTCATTCAGGTTTTGTGCATGTAAGCACATATGCTATGAATATGGTCATATTTCCTGAAACTGCCTGATTTTGGAAGCTAAGCAGGATAAGGCTTAGTTATATAATATCAATACAAGTTTATTTTGAAAGAAATATGTACCTTCACATGACTATGACTACTACCAGTACAGGTAAGTATCACTTTTTATGATTGGTTTTACATTATGGTGTTTGTTTTCAATTTCCCCCTTAAACTTATGTTTATGTAAAAACATAATTCAGGCATGTTTGAAAACAATTATTTATAGATGTACTCAAGTTAAAATGATGTAGATGGTTAGGATTTGCTGTAATGCAATGACTAGCACCTTTATAAAAGAAAAGAGAACACATGGATAAAGATCAAAGAAAGGGAAAGTAGTGATGATGAAGCTAAAAGCCAAATAACACAAAATAAGAATAGCAACAGCTAGGGTAGGATAGTTTTGGATATTTCACAGAGAACATGGCTGTGCTGAAACTTTTTTGAATTTCTAGTGGGAGAATATTTTAATGCTCTGTTAGTCATGTGTTTTCTGCTAGTTTGCTATGACAGCACTAGAAAATCAATGAACGTCATACCCCTACAAGTTATGACAGAAGATAGGGAGCATATAACCTGCCATGTTTCATCACACCCACACAACATGTAGCAGGAGGATGTGAAGAATACCAGATGATAAGGACATAGGGATGTGATGAGGTTGAACTCTCTCTACTCACTTCTCACTTGTCATCAAGTACATAATGAACAAGAAAAAATGTGTTAGACCTTATTAAGGTAAATGACACAAACTCCTCTTTATTTAAGACCTGATAATTACTAAATAAAGATTTGGCCACTTTAAAAATTATACCTCTTCTTAAAAAGTCACTGACAGCTTCTGATACACTTAGACAATGAAGACATATATTTTCAGCATCAAGTAAGCATCATGTCAGAGAAAAAGTTCTTCAAAAGGCTTTCTTTTTTCATGCCTTTTCTTAAAGTCAATTTAAGTTGCTATTGTCAAGTCCTTCAGTATTTTACACCAGCCTTTCTAACTTCATTAAGTTTTTGAGGGTAAATCTTAAGGAAATAAGTTACTATTTTACTCCAAATTGCTACCATGAAAATCTTAGCTAAAGCATGCAGACACAATGTTTTTATCATATACATTTCAATGTATGAGAAGTGGAGATGAATGTCTAAGAAATTAAAGTCTAGAAAGCAACCAATCTTATTTGACAATCCCTGAAGACATTCTCAACAAAATAAAAAGTGCTGGTGATGTTAAGAATCAAACCATTAACCTTCCTTCTGCAATTATACATGAATTACCCAGCTCATCAATACAGAAGGGACGTTCCTGAAACATTGCCCATAAGTTTTGCAGCCTTGTTTCTTAAAGCTAATCAAAGCTTTTAGGGAACTAAGCTGGTAAAACCAGCTACAGTTGCAAACACTCAGCAGTTAGCTGAGCATTGTTTGGATGGAGAGAAAAACGACTTCATTCATCACTTCTAAGATCGAATGTTTCCACTTGAGTAGCTCACAATATGTAATAAAAGTATGGCTCAATTTTTTTTCTCTTATGGGTAAGGAACGTACTAGCAGTGGTTTTTTTTTTTTTTTTTTTTTTTTTTTCAAGCTTAGAAAGTGAAGAACACTTCATTTATTTTCTTTCAAAATAAATCTTTCATTTTTGTTATGGAATGTGAATCAGAGGCTCACACTTTGAGTGCTTGCTTCCTGGTTATGGCATTATTTTGAAGGATTGTGTAATTCTTAGGAAGTAAAGTCCAGCTAGTCAAAGTAGGTGACTAGGGTCAGGTCTGAAAAGACTATATTGATCCTGATCTTCTCTAGTCTCTGTGTCCAGGTATGGGTCCATGTGAGATGCTACCACAGATTGAACTCCTGCATGCAATAATGCCATAAAACTCTGTCCTTGACTTGCTGCGGTCATGCATTTTTTCACAGCCATAAGGACATTAGCTCATCTTCAATGCTGCCTCTTTCTCTATTCTCTACTAGTAGCTCCACAATAGTTATGGTGACAAAAAGTTGAAAGTGATCTTCAGCAGCCATTTAGCAATAACATATGTTAAGTTCTTTATTTTTTTAATTTTTTCCTTTTATGAAGGCCTTTGCCTTTCTTCCTAGTCAGTATTGTTGTAGGTGCATTTAGTTGATATAAATCACTACAGTAGTTCCAATAATGGACCTAGTTCTCTTACTATTACAGAGTGATCATTCTGAGTTACACATCTACCTAGTCTTACAACTTAGAATAAAAATCACTATCCTCATCTTAGCACAAAAAGGCTCTTTATGAGCTACCAATTAGTAGTCTAATATGATTACTCAAACTTCATTGTCCCTTCTCTACTCTAGAAGCACTAAGTCATCAGCTCATACCTGGAACACATGCCATTTCAATAATGCCTTTTCCCGCATACTCCTCTTTCAGTATGCAGACCTTACCCCATACTTAAAATAAATGGATATTATGTTATCCTGCAAAACTCCATTCACATGTCTTCTTGAGGAATTCTTAACTGTCTAGTTTTAATCTAACCAGTTAGGTACTTGAACATTTGACCACATAACTGGGAAGAAATACCAGATTATACGTGTAGTACTATGCTATAAATTTTTCTTTTACATGGTGTATCATTCTGTGTGTTAGACTTTTAGCTGGGCAGTAATGGTAAATGCCTTTAGTCCCCGTACTCAAATAGATCTTTGTGAGTTTGAGACCAGCCTGGCTTGTATAGTGAGTTCCAGAACAGCCAGGGCTACACAGAGAAACTAACTTGAAACACCAAAAGAAAAAATGGTGATGGACTGCTTTTAATGTATATCTTAATGCTAAAAATTTAAGAGCATTGCTTCTTGAATTCAGTTTAGAAATCTCAGTGTCCCCACTTGTTATCTGTGTGGTTTACATCTAATAATTTTCTAAGCCTCACATTGTGATTTAGTAATATTATTAACTTCTGGTGAAGAATTAATTTGTTTTCTGACCATTATGATTTTATATATAAATGCAAAAATTACATTTAAAGTAATTATTTGTACACACAACTGATTTCAAAGATAAAGAAAGTCAAGAAAATATATAACATGTTTAATGTCTGTTATAACAAAGCTTGAACATAAAAATACATATCGAATTCAGCATCATTTCCTGTGTCCCATTGTTACATTGCTTCTTTAGCCCAATCACTGAGCTAAGAAAGAATTTGTTCTTAGATTTTGCATTTGCCAGGAGTGTAGCCAAACTATATATTAACTGATGTTTGTCACCTAGCATTGCTATTCACCATCTTGACTTTATCGGTGGAAAGCAGCCAAAGAATGAATTAAAACTAGCATATTATTTCCTATTTTAATGCACCTGATTATATAAACAAATTATTAGAAGTTTGTTTGTATGTTAAATAGTTATTGAAATGAATATTGTGGAAGAATATTAAGTACCTCACATATCAAATATTATGTGTTGAAGTTTTACTCCCTAAATTTATTTTTAAATTACTTTAAAATTCAACAACACTATTGGTTAATTAGCATTCGAGATTCAAAGTATTTTTACTGTTATTAAAGTAGAATCTTCAAACTATCTCAGGAAGTTGTACACTTCATGTTTTCTGGACAGATTGGTTAATATTTAAATGAAATGCCACTTGAAACCATAGGATAGAAGTCATATCAAATCATTAAGTAGACATTTTATTTTTGTGTTTATTGGCTTTAAATGTTTTTATAAAATATATTTTAATTATATCCCCCCCTTTTCCATATTCTCCATACATTCTAGTCTCATAATTTATATGTTCTTTCTCTCTTTCTCTAAAAATAACCTTAAAACAAAATTTAAAACAAATAAATGAAAAAAACATGCAGTAAAAACAACAACCACAACAGATATAAAACCATGCAAAACTAGTGGAGTTACTTTTGTGAGGCCAAATACTCTAGAGCATGGGACCTTCTCTGAGGTGTGACTGTTATACATACTATCACTACACTGAAGAAGATATTTTTCCCTGTCCCAGAAGCTATAAATTGAAAATAGGTTGTTAGAGAGAGGTAGGGTGTTGTGCCTGCTTCTCCTTCTCCATGATTTTGTTTCATTTAAATTTGTGCTGTCATAGTCTCTATGATTTCATTTGTGCCTCAGTCCTGTTGTTTATGGAAGACTCTAGTATTTGGAGTCATCTACCACATCAGGCTTTTTTTTATGTTTATCTTTCCTCTTCCACATGGATCCATGATATTGGAGAGGAGGATGTGATAAGGACATCTCATTTAGAAATGGATACTCTAAAGTCATTCTCTATAGATTGTCAAGCTACGGGTCTCTGTGTTAATTACTATTTGTTGAAAGAATAAGTTTATGTGATGAAGGTTGAGAAAGGTTATAATCTATGGATATAACATTATTTTACTGAGAGAAATTTTGTTGCTATGCTTCTTTCCTTAGTGGAATAACAGTAGTAGGTTTCTCCTAGGGCCAGTGTCCTATCTAGTATCAGGTTCTTGGTCACTTCATCAGTGTAAGGAATGTTTTCAATCTCATGAAGTGGGCCTTAAATCTAAGTTGTGGGGGTTGGCTATCCCTATAAAATTTATGCCAATTCTACCTCAATATATCTTGCAGGCAAAGACACAATTAGCATATCAGATTCATACAGGTGGTTACTGATTCAGTTTGAGGACTAGAACTTGGAGAAAATAACCAGAAGAACAGAAGAAGCACTCAGAAATTTGGTGAAAAAGTACAGCCAAGTGTGCCACAAAAATGCCTAGCACTGGTGAATTGTGACTCTGGAGACATAGAAAACACAAAGACATATTCATTTATCTCATTTCAACTCTGCCCTATTGTCAGCCTCCTGATTGAAGCACACTGGTTTGCCCTTTGCCCTCCTCCTTGTTCTTTCCCCATTCTCTGTTCTATGGCCAGAATTGTCTGCAAGTAAAATGTGCAAGTCAACTGGTCCCCAGCTGTGTAAAACCAGAGTTTCCTTCTTTCAAATATATTAGTAAGTCTGATTTGCTAATTGTTTCTTTGGCAGAAATGCAGAAATAATTGAACTTGAAATCTACTTACTTATCAGTGCTACTGGATAATTGCTACATGTGAAGCAGTTGCACATGTACTAACATGTTTAATTTAAGCTGCAATAAAAGCAACCACTCTAAAAGAAACATATATCACAAATACATGTAAATACTTTACTATTTAATGAACAACAAAATATTAGAATTTAAAGCGATGTCTGAGTCCAAAATGGCATAGTAAAAATAAGAAAATACAAAAGTTAACCATCATTAGTTTTTTAGTGTACACTGTTCTGGCAGAAGAGAAGATATTGTGCCTTTCTATGTGACAATCTGACTAGTGAAACAATGGTCTTTAAAGAATTAGAGTTACTGCAGGAGTCACATGCCAGGAAAAGGAAAAGGCTGAAGCCAGCCTGAGAAACCTATCTCCCAGGAAGAGGTTTCACACAATTCTGACAACGTTTTGGACATAATCCAGGAAAAATGAAGCTAAGGTGATAATAGGTAAATATACCTTAACCAGGACTACTTAGTTATATAAACTATTATAATGTATTTTATCCTACATCTCATGTCAGGACCCAGAAGCTAGACTTGGCAGCCACTGGTCATATTTTATTTGTCTCTCTTCTCAATGTGGCCACAATTATTCCTTATTCCTTTTTAACTAATTCTTAGTTGCCATCTGAGGATGGCTTGTTAAGTCTGTTTGTGAGGACTACCAGCACCCAGGCTCTGACCCTAACAACTAAATAACAAACATTATTATGCTTTTCTACAATTACCACAAAACACATAATGAAGGGATTTTATTTCTACTCCTTAGAAAAACTAGTTTTAGCAGCTGGACAGTGGTTGCACACACCTTCAACCATAGCACATTGGAGGCAGATGTATCTTTGTGAGTTTGAGGCCACCCTGGTCTAGAGACTGAGTTCCAGGACAGACAGAACTATTTCACAGAGAAACCCTGTCTTGAAAACAAAGCAAACATAAGAACAAAAGCAAAAAAAAAAAAAAAAAAAAGAAAAAGAAAAAAAAGAAAAGAAAAGAAAAGAAAATCTAGTTTCAGTGGCCACAAAGACCAGAAGAGGAACACCAGTCATTCCATCACTTGTTATATATCAAGTCATTATATCATATTGTCATATAGTAAAAAAAAATAAAAAAGAGGTACACATGGTTGGCAGTTAGTGGCACATTCAGTATAAACAAAACAAAATGCTGACAAATGTTTTATTTCCAAAGTCTCCTGAAGCATGGCACTTATGCCACTGTTTCTTATATTCTTAGTTGCAAATCCTGAGTTACATTACCAGCACTCTCCAAAACCTCTGATGCAGAAGAAACAAGTAAGGGTTATTATCATTTTACATCAAGAGAATTTAGAAGACAGATGCTCTTTCTTGCATATGATTTTCTAAACTTACCCTGTAATTAGCTGTGAAAATGAGATTAGAACCTTCTAACTCTCACAACCAAATCATTCCTTAATCTAAGCTGTAATCATAGGCATTTGAAGCTTATATATCCACTATTATTTTAAATAGACTATAGAAACAAAACTCTCATTCTTCATTTGAAAAATCATTTAAACAAATTGACCAGTGCTATGGAAGAGTGATGTTCATTGACAGCATCCTATGGAGATAAAAATAGAATGTATAATTAATTAAACTGTAATCAGTAGACAATGTTCCTAACCTTACACATTAACTTTCTATTCCTGTGTCAATATTATTATAAGAAACATTAGGAATGATAGCCAAATGCAAATGGATCCAAATGTAGTCTGAGACACACTTTTTTGCAAAAAAAAATAAATAAATAAAAGTGAAATAGATATACCCTAGAAGTGTGTAAAGTTTTTTTTTAATTTAAACATTAAATTTAATTAGAGTCTCAGAGCTCAAAAGCCTTGCATTGTATTTCATTACATCAAAAGTGTTCATTTGATCTTTAGAGCATTGGGTATGACATGGAGAATCAGCTCCAGTGCAACCATTTAAAAGAGTGAGATTCACAGAATTCAACAAGTAAGCAGGTATGGGTGAGAGTTCATATGGCAATTTAAATACAAGCCTGAAATAATGAGAGTGCAAGAACTAACCTCAGGAGCATAGCAGCTTAGCAAACAGGCTGGTCTCCACATTGTATTTGAGAATAACTCATTAAGAGAAACACAAGAAAATATGTATAGACCTATTTCCACTGGTGTCCTAGGGATTGAAAACAATCCAGAAGACTCTTTTAATAGGTAGTACAGTTGTCTTGCATTATTTTGTGTTATTACTAGATAGTACTAGTTCTGCACTATTTTAACTTCACTTGGAAATAACAGAAATGTATTTAATGTACAGGTACTGAAAAGGAAAACATCATGGAATCATGCAGCAGAGGACTGAAGTACTACCTTAAGGACTGTCTTGGGATATAAGCTATAATCCATCTGCATCTATCTCTTGTTTAGACAAGAGCTGAATCCATTTGCCTAGTGTGCATTACAGGGAGAAGAGGTGGGTACCAACCAGGAACTAATCAGGAGTAATCTTGGCTGAGAGCAGTTGTCCTTTGTTATACTTAGACCATCTCTGAAAAGGCGTCTACTCAAACTCCTAGCTTATTGCACACACACAAAAAAAATGACATAATAATACATAGCAATTAATCATTTCAAATAGCAACAGGCACTTCCATCTTTAATCATGAAACATATTGAAGATTGATTTTAGGTGTCGATATTTTTATGTTGGCACACATGCCATCATAACACATGGGAATAAGACATTCATTAATTTCTTTAGACATGGGTCTTTCCCATTTACTCAATATATTTAAATGTTAAAAATGTAGGTGTATTTTACCTTGTTAAATGAGGAAACGTGCTATTTTACTCTATCAAATAAGAGGAAAAAGTTCATTTCTCAATAATATTTCCTGGCTATTGTCAGTGTCGCATAATTTCCACCATCATTTGTTTGTTTGAAGGTGGTAGAGATATGAGCATGTGCATTATTAAGATAGTCTGAATATGGTAATTTTCATAATGAGATTTATTGTATACACCTCCTGGAATAAAAAGCAGACTGCTCAATTCTAAAGCATTTAAATGGCTTGCTGTAGGATAGTGAGATTCCATTATTTTTAATGGAACAAAATATGTATTCTGGGTTTATTAGAAATTGAATGAGCTGAGGAAAAAAGTTTGTGCTTTTATCCCTCATTTAAGGTGATGGTTGGTATATGAAACATTTAGTTTTGTGGTGTCAAATGCATGGACAGAATTTAAATGATAATAAATTAACAGTAAATAGCCAATAAGGATGCAGGTGATTTCTGTTTTGTTTTGTTTGTACAGTTTTTAGTAGTCCATGATTTCATATGTAAGGTTCTAGCTTGAGAAATCTTTATCCCATGAATATATAGTAGCAGGTTACATCTGAGTTTTAAAGCTCTTTTTAACTATCAATCTAGTGCCTAGTTCAGTGCTTTGTTTATGATGGGAATGTGGTAAACTTATGCAACTAAAGAAAAAATAAATTGTAGCCTGATAAGATTGAGCTAAAACTTGACAGTATATTTGTCCCTGTGGTCTGAGCCACAGTCAATAGGAACAGTTTTGATTTTCCTCTCTCAGTCATCAAAAGGAACCTGAAGTCTCTAGAGCTGTCAACCATCCCATCTACTTATGCCTATTTATGTGAGAAGTAGACTGAGGAGCCACATGAACACAGGGAGTATGTTGATACTCTAGTGCCCCTGGGCCTCAAAGCCCCAATCAGGCATGACAGTCATCTCAGCTTCCCCATCCTCTCTTTTCATCTGTTCAACTACATATAAAATCCCACTTGACTGATTATTCTGAAACTCAACCAGCCTTTTTGTAACTTTATTGTTACACTTTAGGTAAGGCCAATTAAAATGAAATTATCAACTTTGTTGATCTTTTACCACATTACTCTACAGTGAGGCACGACTCACTTCTTTTCATTATGAGTAGAACTGTTTTAGCAAATAAAGTTTTAGAAGCCAGTCTTCCCCATGTTGAGTGTCTGAAACCCCTAAAACTCTTTACATGTTTGTGAAGATGACTTTCCTCATCTTGGACATGTATCTGAGTGAGGAAGGAGACTGGAATCCACGAGTACTACTCTATGAAAGTCAGCACATACATGATTGCATGTATCTTCTCATAGCAGCTCTATGAAGTAGTGTTACTTCTTTGTTGAAATACATACAAATTTGTTGAATTAGATTTTTTTTTAAATGTGTCTGCCTAACCAGATTCAGGTTTCTGATGTGACTAGGTTAAAATCTGACTTTTGAATCCCATATATATATTTACCTTTTAGATAATATATTTCTGCTTCTTTAAACACAATGAGTTTAAGAACTTAATATGTTGTAGTTACACACACACACACACACACACACACACACACACACACACACCTATCCTTCATAATTTATAATTGCCCAAAAAACAGAAGGAACAATAATTCCTGTTACTCTACACACACTGAGCCTAGGATTGAATCCCTGGTATTTTCTTTGTTTCATTTTTAAAATAAACTTTTATGCATTATGGCAACAAACATATAAGAGCTATCAAATGAAACAGGAAGTTAAATCACAGGAGGAATCAATGATGCAAAAATGGGGTTGTTTTGACCAATTTCAGTAAGTTCATTAAATATTTTATTCAGGAAGCTCTTATACAGAGACAGGGGCAAAATGAAGCTCAGCATTATGTGGTTTGTGTCAGAGACTTTTGTGCTTGATCTAAATATATAGTCCATAAAATGCAAAAAAAAAATCTCTATATATTGAAGCCAATTAAAATACTTCCACTTATGGTTTTATATATCTATGAAGCTCATTTTGTTTATTCAGTCCTTCTTTATCTTGTCATGCTGGGCCTTGATTCAGAACTTTGTAAATACTGGGCCAGTGATCTTCTAATTATCTATATTCCTATCTCTTGAAGCAGGTTTAGTATGGAATTTCAAGGATATAAGATTCTTACATAAATCAATCTTTCCCCTATCTTCAATAGCACCAGTATGATTCTCACTGCTTCTACCATGAATTAGCAGTTGCCCCAAAATCAACTAACTCAATCAAGTATTTTCTACTATATAAAAGCTTTGAAATCCATAGATTAATATAAAATATTTTATAAGTAATGTATAGCTCATGAAAAGCTATCAAGGTAAAAATCAAGATTTTTATTAAGATCACCTATAGACACGGTAAATCAGACTTTGCTTTACCCAAATAAAAAACTGAAAAAATCATTAGCTACAAATATATGTACACACCACATTAAATTTTACTCTTTCATTTATCTTCTAGCAGGGTTTGTATGGGAGAAATAAGTACCAACAAATAGCAGAGACAACTATGCCAGTTATCTCCCAAGAGTTTACCATGAAATTAAATGAGCAAAGTTGAACGTGTAGGATGATATTCAGCATTCCTCACAGCCTAATAACCACAATGTAACATTAAATAAACTCTCAAATAAAGTAGCACAATCAATCAAATATGCATTTACAGAATTACATTCACTTCAAGGTCAATAATTTCCTCAGGGATCCCAGGGACCACACAGCAATACTTTGTCTTTGCTAAGTGACCTGTGACTCTGCAAATATGTTTGCCTTTAACTTTATAAACAATATTGAGAGCATCAAGAATAAACTCTCATTTTCTAAATTCCCACAATGAATGTTGGAAACCTTCATGGCCTCTTCTATGTTGACAAATCAGATGACCCTTCTTAGTTTGAAGAAAATCACTCAGCAGTGGTCTCTTCTCAGTCACACGTACTGATCTAGATCCTAGGCTGGACAATGCCTTCCTTTCAGGATGTTCATTAAATGTCGGACACTACTGTTACAATTTTCTTTCCAATAAGTAAGATATGTCATTCACATAATATTCCAAGTTGCCCATCTTTAGATTCCTCCCTCTGCCTACTTTTGAACAGTTTCCAAGGATCGCATCATTTATGCTTATGCAACCTAATAACTTTAAGTCAATTTCCTCATCTAAATTCCCAATTCAGTCAACTATGGTTGATTACCTCCACTCTCTTAGTAGATGAACAGGTGCATCAAATTCAGTATTTCTAAAATACAACTTATTGTTTTCCCCTCAAATTCTGCCTTTCCTTATGAAATTGCTACATTGGTGAGTGGAAGTTCCCAGTCTTTCAGCAAGGATGTAATTGTCTATGTAGCTCTTTCAAAGCTTCCACAGTTGAAAACTAGTTCTTGCTATACTTCTGTTACACATCACATCTAATTCCCTCTGTACACCATCCTGGACCACTACTACTGCCTTTGTCATCTTCAGTCATCAGTCCTTTAATGGGTCCCCTCATCTCAGGCTGACTCTCTAAAGCTTATGGCTACAATGCTGCCAACAGTGTCTGTGGAAAAACAATTATTAATTATGTTATTCCTCATTCTGAAATCTAATACCTCATCATTTTCACTGGATAAAGTGACAACTTATTCACAAGCTCTATGTAACAATTTGTCTACCTTAATCTCTAGTGCCCTTTTTCAAGAAAGATGCCTAGACTGCTAAAGATTCAAGCTGTTTCAGTCAGCAACTGAGAGAATTGGCTGCAAAGAATATATTCAGTCACTAATCAAGTACACTGATGAATACTGTAGCAGAAATAATTAATTTGCTTACTGTTTGCTAGGATAATTCATGGTTAGAAAAGTCACATTGCTTTCAATGTGCCCATGTTACAGGTGTTAGCTGATGTCAAAGACTCATTTATGCATTCTTTTTATTCTCTTTTCTATCTCTGTTTATAAAGTACTGGGAACAACAAGATACCAAGCCCATGTATGCCTTAGGAAGAATGCTGAGATATTTCTTGAAGAATAAAACCATCTTAGCCCTTTATGTTACTTTAAAACATGGATGTCTGTATGGTGCTACACTACTGATATTTTAGGGATATAATTAACATAATGCAGTATAACACAAATACAGGATATAAATGAGTCACATAAAATGTATCCCTTCCATTGGAAGGCTTCAATTTAACCATATGACAAAGCAAGTCATTCCAACATTTAATTCAATAAACTAGAGTTGGGGATAGATTCTTCTTTCATTATAACATTTTATTTCACTTTTCATCATGATACATGCCAGCAATTATCACAGATGAGATGCATTGCTTCTTCTATGGAATTTCTATAATCTAGCTTCTATTAGTCCAGTCTAATAATATCATGTTCTCTCGTACAAGTACTTGACTCATAACACATCTCTAGACATAGAGGTTGTGTGACTCTAAGGAAACAGTGTCTTCCAAACACCATAAAACAAATGCATATATAAACTCACAGAGACTGTGGCAGCATGCACCGTGTCTAAACAGGTTCAACTCAGTTAGAATCCCAGCAAAAAGAGTGGGAGGTAGTCCCAGGTTGTTACCTCTAAGCTCCTAGGCAAGACTCCAACTCCATTTAGCATCCTCTTATAAAGAAAAAGTTACTTTCTCCAAAGGTGTCTTACTGGGTATACTAACCACACTTTAAGGTTAGGCCTCATGACCACAGTAGATAGCTAACTTGTAATTCAATGGTAGTTTGCAGAATTTTTGTCTCATATTGCTTTGTTTGGGTTTGTTGTTGTTGTTGTTGTTGTGGTTGTTTTGCCTGTATATTATGATGTTTGTGTTTATATGAGTTTTCTTTTGTGTGTGTTTGCTTTTTGTGTTTTGTTATTTTTTATTCTGGTTTATTGTTTATTTACTTGTTTGTTTTCTAAATAGGTGGATCTGGAAAGTGTTGGGGAAGGGGAAATTACAATCTTACTCTATTATGTGAAAAAAATCAACTAAAAGAAGGGGGCAAAAGCTTGATGATGTCAAGCTTCAGTTAAAAATGAAAAGAAAATAGATCATTTCATTGGTACATTTTAAAGATGTGAAAAAAACCATGCTTACTGGAAAATTCAAATTTTACCTCCTCTGAAAAGATTGTGATAATGATAAACATGATGCAAAAACTGTTTTTCTTTTCTTTTCTTGTTTTAATTAAATTCAGACTGGTTTCCTTTTTTTCTGAACAAAGCATGATATTTTATTTTTTTAAGTCCCAAAAGACAACCATGTTATTTCTAAAATATCAACTTTCCAGAAAGAAAATAATATTTTCCACTAATTTTCACTGGCTACTTGTTACACTGCAGATAACCCATGACTTAGACTGAAATGTGATCTTACCTCAGTACTTTTAAAGAACAAAGTTGGCACTTCATAAAGCTATAGTTGTGGAAGTATTCTGCAAGTACCACTTAGAGATTAAGAGAAGTGACCTTATTACATAGGAATTTACTGCATTAGGTGAGATGAAATGAACGTCATTAGTAAGCATCTAAAACCCCAACAAAATTCTAATTTATGAAATATTCTTTTGTCTCCTCTCCTTATCTCCAAGTTTTGTTGTGTTGTTTTCTTTTCTTTTTTTTTTTTTTTTTTTTTTTTTTTTTTTTTGGTGAAATCCAATCAAAGTATCATAGAAATGGACAAGTTGTAATGTCCAATCATTTTTTGATCTGTCTTGAAAACTATCAAACTGTGACACTTGTTGTACCAAAATTCTACACCCCTAAATCACCAAGAGACTTATTCCTATGCAAACACAAGGAGTCTTTTATTATTTAAATGAGTTAACTTGGGTCTTCCATCCCTCCAATATGGAGACCAAGGGGAACTGCAATGTGAGAAATGTGTTGGGCAAGGAGAGTGTCTATGGGTATGCAACAGTCCCAGGATTGGCGCACTTTTGAGCCTGTACACCCTTTCCTGGTTGATTGGTCAACTGGTTGCTAAGGCGTATAAGCCCTCCCAGGGTGGTTGCTATGCTCTCCAATCACTGTTACATCATTGTTACATAGCACACCTGGAGCCTGCCAGGTTAACTTCTGATTAGTTCTTTGCCATGTGGATGATATCTGGCTTCCTAGTGAGGAGGAAGTTTGGGAAAGCTCAGGAAGCTCAGCACATTTTGCTGAGTCAGGGGACTCTATCTTGCTGGGTGTTTTTTTCAGCCTGCTGTGGCTGCCAAAGCAAGGGGCTGGTGAGGGTGTGGTCCCTTTTCATTGTTTTTCGGGTATGAAAGTTTGTCCACCTCTCAGGATGCAGAGGCAGGCAGATTTCTGTGAGTTCATGACCACCCTGGTCTACAAGAGCTAGTTTAAGGACAGATTCCAAAGCTACAGAGAGAAAGCCTGTTTCGAAAAACAAAATACAACCAAACAAAAAAGTTGATAGGATCTAATGTAGAAGTAACTTTGTAAACAGAAACATCTAAAAAAAAAAAAAAAAAAAAAAAAAAAAAAAAAACAGAAAAATCTTCATCTCTGATTATAGTTTGTTGTTACCCTGAGTCTCAAATTGTTTATCACAGCATAAGACAAAGTCTGACAGTAGAATGTGTGAGGAAGAGTGGGGGTGGGGTCCTTGTCAACTTTCGAATACACTGTAATCACACTTCACCAGCTCTCTGCTCTTCCTCCCACCTGCAGGCTTCTGGGTGCATGCATTGATTTATGCCAGCTCAATCTTCAAACTTTTCATCAAGATCTTCAATATTCGGCACCTTCATTATGAGCTATGGTTTTCTCTATCATTAGAGAAACACAGTTAACTAAGCTCTCCTCAAACAGCAGTGATTACTTTCAAGTTCCTGAGCTTGTTGCAGTAGGCTTTACCACAAGCATTGATTTATTGCTTTTTAAATAGATTCTTAATCTGAAAATCAATAAAAATGCCTCCCTTCAGCAGTGGTACAGGGTGAGTGACTCACCCTTGAAAGCAGAATGAACTAAAGCTGCTTGTCTTCCTCTTTAATACACTCAGATGAGAGTGTGCTTTTCTCTGCTTAGGTTACTACCTCAAGTAGCAGGAGTGCCCATAAGTTCATCCTGTTTTCTCCATAAATAATACTGGGACTGAACCTACCACAGCTGCTGTTTTAAAGTTCACATTCTCTATCATGTAATGAGGAAGAGAAGTCTCAGATATTTGCTAGGTAGTCAAAAGTAAAGGTGAAAAACCTAAATGTGGGACAATACATCATACCAAAGATACAAAGATTTTGATAGGAATTCAAACTTTGGATAATTGACTTAATAAAAACAAGAAACTAAAAAAAAAAAAATGGAATTGTAGCTCATATGTTTGTTTATCCATGTGTCATCTCTTCTTCATGCTCTACCAAACATGTAGTACGCTGTAAACACTTCTTCCTGGATCATTTTAGAAATTTATGAAGCACAAAATAAAGTATCTTGGCATGGAGCTCATGGGTGGAAGGGGTGTCTAGCATGTACAAGATCTTCAGTTCAATCATTAATACTACAGCAAATAAAATCCTCAAAGAAAGCCCTTTAGTCTTTTGTTAGAAAATATTTCCTTACTTTACTCTTGAACCAGTGATGCATAAATTAGGGACCCAAGATCCATCTAGCAATTACCCATGTGTTTTCTATTTTTTGGAAGGTTTGTATTTAGTTTGATGTTTCCATAGTGTATATTCCTGAATAATTTAAATGCAATATAGCTCTTAAGGTTTGTACATTCTTTTAAAAATTATGTCAATGCAAGTAGCACTTTCATTTGGGTTTTATGATTAAATACTAAAAGGAAATATTTCAAACGATATTTTTGGGACAAACAGTTTTGGGACAAAAGCACAACTAATGTGTAAAAATTTAAGAAAATGCCTTCATCGTTTAAGAAAACACCAAAATTGAGAGAAAGTAGAACAAACATTTTTCAATTTAGGTAAATAAATTCCTTTTTTTTTTAATTGTAAAGTTTTTCATTTTTCTCTCCTCTTCCTTTGCTCTTATTTTCTCCTGTAGTTAACAGGGCATTTGGTATTCACCTGCTGTTCCTTTCACATATATCATTATTCATTGACACTGAGAAAAAAAGAGGATAGAAATTTGGCATTGGGTTCTTATGTGCAGCTGTATTTGGTAGCAGATCCTCCACTGGGGATAAAGGATATTTGACAGTCTCAAAGTATTCATAAGAACCCTTATTCTAAGAGGGCATGAATTTGAAAGAGAGCAAAGAGAGAGACATGCAGAAGGGCTTGGAGGGAGGGAAGAAGAGGAAGAACTAATGTGCTTATATTGTAATCTCAGAATGTAAAAAGATTATTTAATAAAAATATATCTTCATTTAAAAATGTACCTCTCATCTCATCTACTAATTAAAATAAGGAGAGGAAGGAAAAAAAAAACAAAAACAAATAAAGAAGCAATTTTTTTTTTATCTGGCCTCTTAGCCTGTGGTCACAATTCAATGATATTAATTTTTTATATTGGCCCCTGAAGAGATACCACTAACATCATTCTTCATGTACTAGAATCCTAATCTTATTCCACTAAATAGATATTTTAGATAACAATGAACAACTTTAACTGGATTATAAACAATTAATGGTTATATGACCATATTTCAATAAAATAGTGGATAAATGGGTAGTTTACTCTTCATGACACAAATATTATTGTTTTTATTATATCATAAGTAACATTGGTTGATCTCAGAAAGACAGCCACATTGTGATTTGATTGAGCATATTTTCTGGTTGACCCAAGAGGATGGCCATATTGTACAATCCTGAATTCTTTACTACATCCTATGTCCATTCACCCAACATCTCAGAGAAACATTTACATGATGTCCCATTTCTTTACCTCAAAAAATTTCAACTTTACATTACTGATATGTGAGATATATTTGAGAGGAGAATCAAAATATTGCAGTTCCTCTTTAACTACTAATATTTGATTTTATCAAGATTAACTGCTTTCAAAACCCAAAGTATTCTGAAATAAAGCTTTTGTCTAAGCTACCAAAGCAGATTCTGCATTAGCCATAAAGTAGGTAGACTTTTTTCCTTTATTTTTTTAATTAAAACTTGAAATACTTTTGTTTTACATGTCAATCTCAGTTCCTGCATCCTCCTGTCGTCCTCTATTTTCCCCACCAACCCCCCATCTCATCCCCTTTCTCCTCCCCAGGCAAGGTAAGACCTGGAGTCTTCAAAGTTTGTCATATCATTTGGAACAAGGCCTAGGCCCCCTAGCATGTGTCAAGGGTGAGGGAGTATCCCTTTGTGTGGAATGGAATCCCAAATTCAATTGTTATACTAGGGATAAATACTGATCCATTACTGGTGGCCTCACAGACTGCCTAGTCTTCCTAACAAACAACTACATACTGGAGCCATGAGCCCCCACTTGTTCTGGTGTGCAGTGTTTATGGCTTTCTCTGACTTTTCTATCTTTAATGCTTTTTGGGAAACAATAGGTCAATTAATGCTTAGAGAACTAAAGGCAGTATTCACAGTATCAGTGAGAACTTAAGTTCTACACTGATTTCACTATTGTCACTATTTTATTGAGTAACTCTCTTATGAAATGAGAGTGTAAAACTCAAAACCTGTGTTTTCTTCTTGATTTTTCTCATGATTCTGATTATATGTAGCCTATACATCAGTTTGGATACATAGAAACTTAAAATCCTTCTCCAGGGACACAGATTCATTACAAGAGATTTTTTTGTTCTTGTCATTTAGTTTGTTTTTCTTTTCAGAAAGCAGATACAAGTATCTGGTGCTTCCACTTAATCCTTGTAAAATATTAATTAAAATATTACATCTTTAGTTCTAGAAACTAACCAATGTATCCTCATCCCAGGATCAACAAGAATACCTACTTTATCTCTTTCTATACATTTTTGTAAAGGGAAAAATAGCAATATCTATGTCATCTGCTGACTGAGAAGACTAAATGAGACAATTGACACTAGATGCTTATCACACAGAAAACACTAAATCAAATTTACTATCTTTATGGTAATACCTAATTAACTTTTGATTGAGGCACTTTATCATCCTCATTAAAAATATATATTAATACATTACCTAATATTTATTGGCAAGACACTGTGGTAACTATCATGTCCTTATAAGTATTTGTCATAAATAATTACCAAATCATTGTAAGTTCTGATTTCCTGGGGTCTGAATGGCTAAACAGTTATTCTAATCATTCAAGACTCAAAGTATAGATGAATTCATTACCTGAAAAATTTCTCTGCTGTAGAGTATAGTTAACAAATGCCAGGAAGCTCAAAGATGTGTTACACACTACAAGAGAAAAGTGGTAACACTTTCACCATTGAAATCTATTGACCATGTATGGTAAATGACCATTCCTGAGATATTTATGTTCATGTTCTATGCACATTTCTGAACTAAAGTCACAGTCATCCAATTGGAAGAATAAAATCATTACTACACATAAAATGTAAAGGACCAGATTTTAAGTAACATACTCAAGCTATATAGCAGCATGCACAAGATAATATTAAGTTATACTTAGCCATGTTACCTTTTGAACAATTGAACTTACTTAAAGAGGCCATATTTATGTTATCTGATTCAGCAGAAATTGGCTAGTAGTATCATATGTGCAAGTCAATACTGGGATAATGTAACTTAGAAAGCTGTCTTGCTTTATTAAATTAACAAACCTGTATAATGCCAAATGAACACACCAGGTCATTGGTAACAGAGAATTTAGCATATAAGCATCCAGCCATTGTAACAAGGTCTAGAGGGTCTATGGCATCAGGTAATTTAGTTATGGTGACATAAAAACTTTAGCATGTATAACCGTACTAGTATATGAAAATAAGTCATTTAGAAAGTGTGGTGAACTATCCAATATTAGTGTCTTCATCTTGAGTGACTGACTCTACAATATATTTTGAATATAGTTACTTGGGTCTGTTAACTTTTTAAAATTTCTATTATGCTCTATTTTCTGACTAAAAAATAAATTTATCAGGGAAAAAATACCAATACTAGATCAAAGAAATTACAACCAAAGTTACTTTTACTGAGCTCTTAAGGTCTGTTCCCTTATTTGAATAGTGAGTCATTCTTGAGAAAAAACACTGAGGTCCAACAATCAAATATTCATTATTGGGTCAGAATTTATCAACTCACTGTAGAAAAGATTCCCATATTTTCTCCTTAAAAAAACCTGCTACTACAAAAATCACTTGCTTGCAGTTACCACTTCTGAGGTGCTTCCTTTCTACCTTTACCCTAACACCCCTGCCCAACCGGCCCACAGCTGGCTTGCCCCTTTGTGCTGAGAATTTGATGTCTGGGTGTGTCTTGTACTGACTCAGAGTGGGTTGACCTCCCTTACAAGAAACATGGGCAATAATAAAAACTGTCATGTGTGGTGAAATCTTGCTTATTGCCACTAGCTAATCCCAGAGGTCTGGAGGTATGTACAGAGAAACAGGAATTGAGTTAGCTGGGCAGAAACAATATAAGCAGGGAGAAACAGGAACTTGTCTGCTGAGATGCTAAGGAGGTAAGGTATGGTAGTGGTTTGCTCCTTCTCTCTGATCTCTTAGGATATTCCTCTAGTCTATCCCCAGGTTTTTATTATCTAGACCAATTAAGAAAGTTCATTTACATTCATGAGGTCTTCTAATTCAAGAACAGAATTCTAGGTACTATTAGGTCTCACCAGATAAAATGTGTATGATGTGCTCTTTACCACAGACTGTGTTCAATAGAGATAGCAGATATTCTAATTGAGTCAGAAAAAGCAGTTGGTTTTGATGACCTCCTTTACTATTACTTGGACCTATGAATTGTCTATTAAGTGTATGATAATGCAGCATGAACAGATACAAATACAGACGTAAACAAAAATACTGTCTTTAAAGGGAGAGGAGCTACTGTAAGTTCAGATTCCCTGACCTGAGTTCTTCCTGAGGTGGATGCTGAGGGTGCTTTCTTCAGGAGGTCACTCTTTCACAATGCTGCCACAGCTTCCCCCAACACCAGGCACCTTAAGGTGGGCTTATCTTAGCAAGCTTTCATGTGGAAGAAATTAGCATATCCTAACACATTCTAATTGTGCATTCTTAAATTTATATATCCTTAGCATGAGTTTCTGTCCTTCACTACAGATGTATCAGTGAGGTTGAATTTGTGTGTGTGTGTGTGTGTGTGTGTGTGTGTGTGTGTGTGTGTGTGTGTGTATACCAGAGCCAGAGATTGACATCAGTTTTCTTTCCTCAATCACTTTCTTCACATATCTTTTGGGACCAGTCTCTCACTGAACCCCAAACTCACTGATTCAGCTATGCTGGCTAGTCAGTGAGCTTCAGTGATTTGTCTGTCTATGCCCTCTCAGGGGAGGAAGTCCAACAACCTATGTTGTACTTGGCTTTTTACATGGCCTCTGGGATCTGAACTCAGGTCCTGATGTATGCAGCACAAGCATTTTTTTTTATCAACAGAGCCATCTGCCCAGGCTGAGAAGAATTCTGTTTTGTTCTTATTTTTTTCAGACTGTCACTTATAATAGTTAAAAGTGGTTCTTGGAAAATTCAGCCTTTCTCTTCTTTTTTTTTTTTTTTTAAAGAAAAATATGTCAACCAGATTTAACAATCACAGGAGAGTCCCTCCAACTTGGAATAACAGAGTTAAGGTTGGCAACTTTGTTGTAAGTTGCTGTCAAGGAAAAACAAGTCATAGCATAACCATCTCTGAGATAAAACAATGCTCACTGTTTGATTAAAATCTCTAGAGCTCATCTCATCTTTTCATATGCCTGGATTTATAAAAAAAGCTAGCATTATAAAAACTAAGAGAGCTGTATGTATGCCACTTATCATGAGATAACAGGCAACAGGAAATCATATTAGCTAGCAGATAATACAATGTCTATTTAAAAAAAAATTCAGTAATGATATTAAGTGCCTAAGAGAAAATGATACTCTTATAATTATTGTTATTCAGGATTTCAGAAATGACTGAACACCTGCTCTTCTTCCAGACCACCCAAGTTTGATTCCTAGGATTCAGGCTGGGACCTGTAACTCCAGCTCCTGGATATCTGATGACTCCTTCTGATCTTTGCAAGCACCCACATTTGTGTGTACATACTTACAGGCATGCACACAAATGATAATAAAATGAACTGTAAACAATATCAGTTACTTCTATTCCATGGCTGAATTTACACAGGGAAGTAGGAATAATTTAATACAGTCCTCCTGAACCCAAACTCACAGCCTATTACTGAGAATAAAAACAAAATAGCACAAACAACAGCAACAAAAACTCCCTTTCATCTTCTACTAGAGAGTAAGGAAAAGGAAGTAGGACAGCGTCATAATGATACTAATTAGATATTTCTAAAGTGACCTGGGTAATTGCCCAGACTTCCATTATGACTTAAAGGCTCTCTTTTTGTGAGTAGTCAGCTTCATGTTCAGAATGCATTTGATATTTTACAGAGAAAGCACTAGAACAAATGAGGTATTCACAGAGGTATTCTTGGCTCTTGAGAAGGAGAAATGACTTTGGCATTTATTTACTTATGTTTTCTTTAGGCTAATTCTGTCACTGACCTAAGGTCTAGAACTGCTTCTAAAGCTAACACTCTGTATGTTACATGATTATAGTCTTTCTATAAAGTTTTATAAAGAAAATTACTATACTAAATAGATTGTGCTGATGATTTTGGATGGTGGAACTTTTCACATCATAAAAGCCACAGTGAAGTTCAATGTGCCACACTTTCACCTGCCACCATTTTGACTGTCTGCAAGGGCTCACTTACTAGTTTTGCTTCTTATGCTGCTGACCCCTTCCCTCCTCTGTTCAGCATCTCCTGAAACCCAGAATACATGCTCGTTGTTTAGGGCAAACAAGTTCTGTGTGGATTTTACCAAAATCACGTGCAAGATATATCCATCATTATCAAATAACTATGAATATTATTTTCTTTTTAAAAATAGGTCTTGATTATAGCCCAGGCTGGCTTTGAATCCATGATATTCTAAGTGCCTGAACTTGCCTCACAAAAGCTGACATTAGAGGGATGAAATACCATGCCTAACACAAACTATTTCCTTTTTTGTTATAAAAGGTTTAAATTCTCAGATAGGAGCTGATATGGTCTTTTGCATACAGGACTTCTTTCATTTGTGTCAAGTACATCAACTTATTTGCAGTGACTTACAGACTTTGTGTATAATTGAAACTCTGATCTCACTGCAAGGAATTTTACCATGACTAAATTCAGAAGAAAACTGTGTTAAATTAAAAAAAAAAACTAATAATGTTACTAAAATATGGTCATTACATATTTAATCTTTAATTGTACAAATATAGTGAAGGCCATTAATAACATATATTGACACACTTTTATTAAATTTTGACGAAGTATTAATTTTGCCATAGGATAATCAATAGCCTTAAATGGAACAAAACTCATATATTATATTGATTCTGAGCCAGGGAAGTCATTAAAAATGTTGCTTAGAGGAACAAATAAAATATAACATGAATATTGAAAAATACTAATTCATTTTTCTTGAAAGAAAAAGAAATGAGGAATTTCTAATAACACTGATTTATAGAAAATTTCACACAGGAACTTTTTTTTGGAGTGAAGAAGAATGTTTTGAAAATAGTTGGTATCTTAGTAATAATTAAAAGAAAGTCGTGTTAAACAAATGTTAGTGAGTAGAGTAAGTTAGGTCTTCCATGTATACGGAGAATATTCCTGAACAAACCATGGGAGAACAGTCTAGGAAAACACAAAGACCAGAGCTGTCTGAACACAGTCACATGTGAGACATGTGTGAGACATTAGAAACTGTTCCTGCCAAGACACTAGATAGACATTTTCCCATTTTTTTACTGATATCCAGCTTCCACACCTCTGCCCCCTCTTCATCTTGCAGGTATGTCTCAATCCGTGTCTACTCCAATTTCCATGCCTCCTTCCATTTTCCATTTTGCTCTCAACTAAGTTTTATATATTCTCCTTAAGAAACTCTTAAAAGGTACCATGATTTCCTGGCTGTTTTTTCTTTGCTAATTCATAAGATTTTTTTTTTGAAATTAATAAGTAGGTCATGGACAGGACTATGTATAAATTGCTCTTGGATAAACCAGACCTTTTATCAGAAGGATGAGTTCTTTTGCAACAGTGTTCTCAAGGAAGGATGCATTTCTATGGGCAGAACTCTTAACCGAGGCATCTTTGCAGATTAGAAAGCAGAGAATATCCTCTCCTATACATTCTTACCTGGATCAAATAATCATGGCTAGCTAGCACACATACAGAATCCTCCCCAGTGCCACCTCCTACTTCTTTCCCACAACCTGTCAGTCCCTGTATCCAATCATCATTAGAAGGTGTAGTAACTGAGCAGAAGCCCAGCACACACAAAGCAATTAGTTTGTTTTTTTGATATGCCTGGCATGGCAGCCACCTGGGGAGACTGCTGGGGGACTTTGGGAAATGAACATGACCTTTATCTATAGCTTGGAACAAACATTCCCTCACCCTGGTCTTTCCATCATCGGAGTGGATAAGGGCTGTGTTAATTATGGACATGCTCCCTCTCTGTGGAACACATGCAAACAAGGCTACTCAGTCTGTTCATAAGTAGAGTTGGGGAGATTCACCAAGAAATCACATAGAGCAACATACTCAAGGGATTCCATGCTAATAGGTACATTGGTAGTTGTAGGCCGAACATATTGAAAATAAGTTTGTTTAGGGATCAATTTCTTTCTCTTTCTATGGGATAGTCAGGGCCAATGGCAGATGGAGAGGGTGCCAGAAATTAACCAACTCCAGAAGCCACAGGTAAACGTGAAACTTTGTTTCTCATCTTCACACATTCACAGTGTGGGTGACCTGAGGAAATATTTGTTTCTCAGAAAAATGTGTTGTTGATTTCTACAATAAATCTGGTGTCCTTTTACTAGTTACTCTCAATAAATAGTAAATAATCACATACCATACTTATATGTAGATTTAAGACACATCTATTATCTCTAAGTACCATGTTAGAAAATAAACACTAGAGGAAAGAAAATATGCCCTATTGGTGCTGGAAATGAAAACAAAGTAAGAAAATAACATGTAAGAAAAACAAAGAAAACACCTACTGAGCCTAGGAGTCTCCCCAAGATTAAGCTCAACATTATCTCTGATGCTAAGGATAGAAACAACCAGCTGTTGAACTTTGAAGTAATTGGTTCACAGCTGTGCTTATACTGAGATGGAAATATGGAAATACATTTGTACAGAAGAAGAAGTTCTTTTTTTTTTTTTGAGTTATAATGAGAGAGTTGTCAAATTAAACCCAAACTGCTGTAAGTAAAATAAATTACATGTGGAAATTCAGTTTCTGATGTGTTCACTGGGTGGATCCATTCGTTATGATTTCCAGAAAGAGCTCTTGTGTTAATCATCAAAAACATGCTCATGTTATTCCCTTATGTTCCTATAAAGGAAGCAAATGACCTGAAATGAGTTCTATGTGTTTTTGTATCATAAAATATGTAAGAACAGATTCAGTGCAATACAATGGATTTCAAGCATTTCTTCAATGCATGGCCTCTTAGAGAGGGAAACAAAAGATGTTAGGACCAGATTCCTGTCTTTACATATATTTGAAATATACTTGGGAAGGTAAGATTAGCTCATTTGAAAGAGGGTACCAGAGAATACATAGACAATCAGAAAAGAAATCCGTGGGAGCTGAAATAATAAGAAAAGGCTTTTTAGGACAGAAAGAATAAAGGTTTAAAAGAGTAAATGTGGATAACAGAAAATGGGAGGAAAGCATTTCTGAAGCATATGTGTATAAAGCCATGTAGCAGGACTGTGGGGTGAGGATGCATGAGATCCATGATGTGTTTATGAAGAGTGGTTCTGACACCTCAGAAACCAAAGAATCTATACCCTGTCCTTAAAGAGACTCACAGAGATAGTTTTGGTCCCATATGGGCTACTTAGGAACACACACACTCCCAGTAACTCAAAGTGGTCCAATGATAGGAATCAAAACTCACTTTACTCATTTCTGAATAAATAGAAGTCACACTGGTCTAAATGAAGATTTGGTTCTTGATTTTTACCTATGACATCAATATACTTTGTAATCGCCAACATGATTCTATTTAGGTTCCTGACACTTGATAGGGGAAAATGTTATTATATATCCATGAAATTAAATTACATTAAAGGAAAACACTAACTTGTAAATGTGTTTGAAAAGTGATACCTAGAGAGAGTATCTCTGATGACTGAAGGAAGGAGATGTAAGATCCATAGTCAAACGTTGGAAATCTTCTTGAAGAGAGGAGGGTTTGTATGAGCCAGGGGGAGTCATGATGGGGGAACTCACTGAGACAGCTAACCTGAGCTTGTGAGAGATCATGGACTCTGGATCAACAGTTAGTGAGCCTCCATGGGACCAGCCTAGGCATTATGCATGTGTGTGACAGTTGTGCAGTTTGATCTCTTTATGGGACTCCTAGCTATCCCTGGAGCCTAGCGGGCTTTTAGGAACCTCTTTCTCATGGTATATTACTTTGCCTATGGGGAAGAATTAGTACTGCCATGCTTTGCTCAGTCCCAAGGAGGCCTGCCCGTGTCTCAGGGGAGGAGTGGAAGGAAAGAGGAGAGGAGGGAGGTAAAACTGCATTTGGTATGTAAAAATAAATGAAAAAATGTTATTTAAATAAAAGGAAAAAGATATTTAATATGATGATTAAAAAGTGATAGTTGTAATAGAAGCAAACAAGCAATTCTTAATTATTTTAATCTATACCTTTTTCAAGAACAATGTTCAGTTAGTAAGTATATGAACATTTGATGTTGAAGGCAAGGGATGAACTGCCTAGCCTTCTCAAATTCTTAATTTTATGTGATAAGAACCTCTGTGTGAGGTGGGATTATGAAGTACTCCGGATTACTACAATGCCTGAAGCATACATAGTACTTAGAACTCCTCATGTTAGTAATGCCTAAGGTTTTATGTCCGGTATATTATATTCAGGCTCCATCAACAAAACGGAAACACAGACTTCTTCAACAGTTAATAAATTGCTTAAACTCCTTCCAAAATGACAACTGAATAAAGTATATATGACTCTGGTAACTATTCTTTGGGAACCTAAATGGAGCCACAGCTCATCTATAAATCATCCAAGAATCACAAAGACTATTGGAAATAGTAAGAGATAATTTTAAATGCAGTGGAGGTCCAAGGCAAGCAAGCAACCAAAGCAAGCTACTATCTAGCCATAACTTCATAGGAGAATTTTGCTAACTCACTATCTGATTTTTCTATTGTGTGCTTAAGAATTGTCATTCCTGGACAAAGCAGGCTTACAGACTACAGCCAGGATTTCTGCATCTTCTTAGAATCCCCCATGACAGCACCACTTACCAGCAGGAAGTAGTTTGGAAAGAACGACGCCCAAATTCCCAAAAATCATCTATAAATGTTTGTTTTCATTTAAATGGACTTGGTTATATAAAATAAATAAATAAATAAATAAATAAATAAATGTCAATCTTCTTTGCCTCTGTGTACTTGGTTTGTAAAATGGACCTAATCATGGTGCTTTCTTCATGGCTATACTCAAAGGATTTGATATATATATGCATATATATATATATAAAACTTTCTGATAAATGAAAAGCATTCAGTGCATCAGTGCCTGTCCTCCTCATTATCACCATCACCATCATCATCCTCATCATCATCATCATTTCTCCAATGGTGATGGCTTTCTCAGGATTGCAGGAAAAATGCAAATCATTCAAAGTAATTTTTATGATACAAAAGAGATCAATACAAGTTGTGTATTAATTGTTCCATACACATCAAAAGAGGATAAAAATTAAAGCCTTGTAAAGACAGAGTAATCAGAAATGCCCCCTCTGCATTGGCTTAGCTGCTGAGTAAAAGGCATGTGCTTTAAACACAGACTCCATGAACTCTTCATACATGCTTTTCCTGTAGTTCACTATGCCTACTGAGTAATCTCCCCAAATGACAAAACTGTGTTACCTGAAATTTTGGCTTCTGGCTAAAATTCTGTATTATCTCTGTAATTTTTAAACCACATAAACAGTTTGAAAAGACTTAAAATATCATTGTTATTGCTGATTCAGTTTTCATTACAATTACCTTTTTTATCTAGTTGCAACACATTGCCAATCTGATCCTTCTTCTATAATTAGACTCTGGTGATGGACTGACTCTCAATAGTAATGGCAGAAAACTAGATTTAGGAGAAAAACTGGATAGAAGAGAGTTTCATTAGTTATCAGTGATTGCAAACATTAGATTTATAGCTATAGAAATTGTTTTTCAAAAAACATTTTTTAGTGGAGAGTTTAAAATACATGTAAATAATTCCATATTTTCATGTATTTTTTATTTAGTCAGTTTCCATGATCAGGTCTACGCCAGCACAGCCTCCTGTTGTATGAGTTCTAACTGGTGTTAATCATTTAAAACCTGGAGACAAATATATATGGTAAATGCTGAAAGATCAGAGAGACAAAGGGGCAAGGCACAGCCATACCTTACCTTCACAGCAAGCTACTATCTCCTCCTGAGCTCTCTCTCTCTCTCTCTCTCTCTCTCTCTCTCTCTCTCTCTCTCTCTCTCTCTCTCTCTGCCAAGCTATATCACTTCCTGTATGTCTCTACAGACCTCCGACCTCCATGGTTATCTAGTGGCTGATCATCAGGCAAGCTTTATTTGTTAGAGTAAAAACAAGATATCACTCAGCCTCCCAAACTTGGCACTTGTTTTAAATTAGATAATGAGTGCAGAGGACACAGGAATTTACTACAAATTTAAGTTAATTATTTTTGATCATGTATATATAGAAATCACAAATTCATTGTTTCTTTTTATCTTTTATTAGAACGTGCATATGTGTGTGTGTGAGAGAGAGACTCTGTGTGTGTGTAAATGTAGTTCTTAATTGGTTTAAGTAATAAAAACCCAGAGTCAGATAGTAGAGTAAAATGCTGAGAGACCAGAAAGAAAGAACCAGTCATGGCCACCTTAGCGTCTCAGTAGACAAGAGAAAAACTTCCAGTTTCTCCCTTCCCATGTCCTATTTCTAACCTGCTATCTCCAGACCTCCAGACCACTATGATTAATTAGTGGCATGCTGCATTCTCCGACCTTCAGATAGACTTATATAAGATATATAAGATATATATATATATCTTATAATATATATATATTATAAGAAAAATTTATATTTAATAAGTATAGCAAGTATATACAATTAATACAGATGATAAATACATTAACAATGTCTAGTCCATTAGCATTTGACATTCAGAGAAAATAGTCCATATCTATTTTCTTTGATGAATTCAAAGTCTTGTACCAAATATAATTTCTATTTTAATTTGTATTATCAAGTTAATTTTTTCTTGGTTTTTCAAATCAGGGTTTCTATGCATAGTTTTGGAGATTTTCCTGTAACTAGCTCTGTAGACCAGACTGGCCTTGAACTCACAGAGATCCACCTGCTTCCGCCTGGGATTAAAGGCATGTACCACCAGTGTCTGGCTCAAACTAATTTTTAATGTCTTTCAAGCATATTGCACTGAACATATCTTTAGTGAGTTTCTTTATGGAGTCTGATAAACAAGAAAACTATAACTATATTATCTAGTCTTCAATTACCTCAGAGAACAGAGAAGGAAATAACATTAACTGAGTAAGCAGGAAGTGCTAGCAAGCCACTTCCCAAAAAATGTGAGAAATGACAGAAACAGCTGGCTGCCTGAAAAGTCACCCAAGGTTCCTCTGCAATGTTGAGACATCTGTATTTGGCCTATAGGCCTAGCATATATGACAGACATTTATGTGATTTTGAAGGATTAGACCTCCTAGTCTTGGCAAAGTTTGCAGTCACTGTTTTCGGTGTCATGTTTATACAATTTGGACAGCATGCTGTCAGCAATTGAGCCAAGAGTTCACTCTTACCCAGTGGTTTACCTTTGGCAAAAAGAAAGTAAACTCCTCATGGAGTTTTGTGGATGCCCATCATCTTCTCTGATGTAGATTGTTGCTGCCAGGAGCAGATGTGACTCATTGTCATAAAAAAAAAAGAACCTATGTTATTAAGACATGTCAAAAATGCCATATTCTATACATCTTGAAATATTCAGGCTAGCTCAATCTCTAAGTATTCAGGCTAGCTCTGTCAGTAGAACATGAGGTTCTTAATCTTAGGATCATATGTTTGTGTCCCATATTGTTTGCTAAAATGTTAATGGAGTTCCTGGTTGGGCTAAGTAATAAAAACTCAGAGTCAGATATAGAGTAAAATGCTGAGAGATCAGAAGGAAGGAGCAAGTCATGGCCAAACCTTACCTCCTTAGCATCTCAGCAGATAAGAGAGAGTTCCTGTTTATATACTGTTTCTGCCTAGTTATCTCAGTTCCTGTCTGTCTGTACACACCTCAGGTTCTCTGTGGTTTGCTAGTGGCACGCTCCATTCTATGATTTTCAGACAGGCCTTATTGTCCAAGCAAGATATTGCTGTGTGCACATGTGTGTGTGTATGCCTATGAGGGTTAAAGGCTGAAGTTTGGCGTCTCACTTAGCTCTTAGTGATTTGGCCTCTACAACTCTGGGATTTCAGGCACATGTAGAAAATTTTATGTGGAATCTAGGAGATCTCAAGTCTATGCTGTGTTGCAAGTAATATACCAACTGAGCCACCTTCTGAAATTCTTTTACTTTCTTATCCATGTCTCACTTTTTGTGTGTGTGTATATATGGTATGTATGTGTGTATGAAGGTCTTCAAGTGTAAAGGCCAGAGGTAGGGATTAGAATACCTTTCTTAATTTATTCTTCACATTTTGTTTACAGGCAATATCTCTCACTGAACCTGTAGCCACCACTTATGCTAGACTGGCTGGCCACTGAACCTTAGGGGTCCTCCTCTCTCTGCTCCATCTCCAGCTTTTACATAGATGTTAGGCAAATAAACTCTAGAACTCAGATTTGTACAGGAAGCACTTTACAAATTAACATTTTCCCCAGGTACCCATTATAACCACATGGAGGAAAGAAAGCATTGAGTCTTGCAAGATCTCTTTGAATTTTATGTATATTTTGTTGTACATAGCTGTGTGTGCACAAGTGAAAACACAAACATGTGCAAATAAATGCAATAAAAATTTTAAATCCTCCATAAAAGATAAATAAAAATAGAATATCTAAAGAAAAAAATTACATAAACCAAAATATTTAAAATGACATTATTGATTTAACATTAATGAACTGGCTTAGAATCAAATTTAAAATAATTTGAAGATGTAACCTGAGCACCCAAAAGGCTAATGCTACACATTTTCTTTTCAAAGTGACAGTAGGAACTAATAGGGAATATGAGTGAATATATTGATTGAACACATTAGAGAAATAACATGTTTTTACATTCCATGACTACAAGAGAATCATAGGATGTAAGATCTGTAGTGCTTCAAGAAAAACAAAAACAAAAAAATGCCTTCTTCACAACAGCATTCTCAACCTCAGCAACAATATGCACTCAGCTACAGGCACAGTGGAAACCCAAGATACTAGCCTTGGCAGTATCTAGCAGGAAGGGTGAGCAAGCCATGGGTGTCCTCATAAAAGAGGCTTACACAAGAGCGATAGGACAATCGCATTACTGCAATCCAATGTTGCTTTTAATGCACCTTAAGAAATTTCCAGTTGCAGTTAGGCCATGCTTGCTTTGCTTGATAGTTATATTCTTACTTTGAATTAATAAAGTGGTATTTTATACACTTGTCTCTGTGAATTGGTTTAATCTGAAAATTCCTCTAAGTTTTGGGAAATCTGTAACATGAAGTCGAAAACCACACCATCAGAGGAACATTCTGGGCAGACATTTGGTTTTCTTTAAGAACAAATGACTCCCTAGGAGATGCATCTTCTCATTCTAGTTGTTCTATGCAAGGAAATCCCTTCATCCCTTTGCCCATAACAAAAGCTACATAAAGATTGGTAAAGATAAAATAAAACAGAACCATGACAGTTCAGGGTGTCTTGCTTTTCCCTTCACAGTAACTTTTCTATGCCAAATAAACACAAAAGTAAGATCTGGACCCAGACAGAACAGACGGTTTTCACCAAAGCAGCATCACATGTGCCAATGCACAAGATTCACAGAGCTTCCTGAGGGAAAGAAAGTACTGTGAATACATGTGAATACAGTGTGCCTCAGCAGGGCAGGGTGGGCCATTCACAGCAACAGCTCAGGCTTTGGAGTCTACTTTCTTATAGTGTGTGTCCAGCAGGCGGCACTTGGGAGTGCTTAGGCACAACAGAGTAGAACCTAACTAGTAGGTAGGAAGTTACATATTTTGAATCGATATTAGGATAATATAATTTCAACAATCAGACAATTTACATAGTAATGCCTAAACTATTCAATGAAACTATTTTAGGAAAATGCGTTACTTTGGAATTCTATTTTAGGTTTAGAAGATACTCTTTGCAGAGAAACCCATAGAGCATTAGAGAAACAATCACATTCACTTAAACCTCTAGCAAAATCACTAGCTAAAATAGAATAAAATCAAATTTTCAAGCATTTTTTAATTTACCAGAACAGGTTTATATATACAACCACTTGTGATTATTAGTGTTAATGTCAGCTTGGCAGCATCTAGAATCACCTACAGATAGGCCTGTATATCTGTGAGGAATACCCAGCTCTGGGTCTGCCTATAAGGGATTCTTTTCTACTCTGGCATACCTGTGAGGGATTATGTTGATTAGGGTAATTGAGGTGGGAAGACCGACACTAAAACATCACAGCACTCTTTCCTAGATTGGGTTCTGGACTGCATAAAAGGGGGAAGATCAGAAGTGGTCATCACTTTCCTCTTCGTGTTTGTGAATGAGATGTGGCCAGCTCTCTCAGGCTCTGGCTACCTATACATCTTTGCCATATGTCCTTGGACTGTGAACTGAAAGAAGTCTCTTCCCCCTTGTTGCTTTTCTTTGGGTATTTTATCAAATGAATAGGAAAAGAATCTAAAATGTTTTCTTTTTAGATTATCTATTTTCAAAGCTCCTAAATCAAAACTGTTTTCTCAATAATAAGTGGTAATTCTCCTGTCACTTTGATGATGACATGCCATACTGCAGAAACTAATGTTCACTTTTTTCAAGCTAAAAATGAAAATACACTTAATTTTCCTAATTGGCAATACTATGGGCTTTCCTTTTCTGTGGTCATGAACAATCTGACATCGTTTGCTGAAATAAATGGAAAGTTCTTGTTAATATTGTCAGCATGTAAAAATCTACATATCAGCATTAGAAAAAATAGGAACATGTATGCAAGCAGTTCATATGCAAATAAATGAGAAAATGTTCAGCATCATTTGCACTGGGGAATCAAAGATGGAAACTACAATCAGTTATTGCCACACACCAGTAAGATAATATTTAAGAAATCCCAGAAAAGAAATGGAATTCTCATCCAGCCATGCTGGAGAATGGAGTGGAGTTCTCTCAAAAAACAAAACAGATCTAATTTGTGTGCCTGCTATAAGACTTCTGGGTGTACCAAATGAAACAATACCAAAAAGACACCTGAGTATTCACATTTATGGTGGAACTATCCTTATTATCTAAGATATGAAACAAACCTGTCAATCAAAGGAAGAATGGACAAAACATAATTACATGTATATGGGAATTCTATTTCATCATAAACAAGATTTACAACAAAATTTGTAGTAAAAGGAACAGTAATAATGAGCATTATATTTGGTAATAAAATCCAGACATGCCTGGCAGTAGTGGTGGCACATGCTTTTAATCCCAGCACTCAGGAGGCAGAGGCAAGTGCATCTTTGTGAGTTCCATACCAACCTAGAAATAGAGCTACATCTAGGACAGGTAAGACTGTTACACAGAGTAACTCTGTCTCAAAACAAACAGATAAACAAAAAGCTAGACATACGGAGAATTTTGAAAAAACTCAATTAAATACAAAAACAGTAATTGTCGGTTGTTAAAAAGTATGTGTGTGTGTGTGTGTGTGTGTGTGTGTGTGTGTGTGTGTGTAGGCAGGTAGGTAGTGATTGGACAAAGGAGTTTTGGTTTGATCAATCCTATTGTGTACAAATATTGAAATATTATAGGGTATAGCACTCAATGTAACTTCACATTATAAAAATAAAATGATTATACATTCTGATAGATTGTAACTAAACATTCTAAAAGTAGATGGCAGAATCCTTGCAATGCAACTTATTTAATTTGATTGTATTTGATAAATTAATTTCAGAATGATTTTATGTTTCAGGTTATAAACAAAGAGACCTAAGAATGTATTATTTCAAATGGTTGCATTTTGATCCTGAAAATAAATACTTCTAGACTATTCAGAGTGACTGTTAAGACATTTGATTGGATAGAATAATTTTGATAGTGAATATATGGCAAGTTTTCCAATAAATGCCACCATTTAATAAATAAACACTAGGTCAAAAGCCACTTAGCAGAGCATCCCATTGTTGTCTCCACCTCCTTCTGACCTAAATTCTTCCCCCACTCCTCCCCTTCTTCTTCTATTCTTCCTCATGCTCTTTGTAGTTTTGAGGCTATTGTCAAAATGCTATGCAGGTAACATAATAGTGATCAGTAATTAAACACTATGGCCATTTAAACAATCTTCCTAAACTTATTTTGGAAACCCTTTATCATTCAACAGCAAATATTCTAGACTAAGTAGCTTCATGAAAACTTTTTTAAGAAGCAAGGAAGGTCGATAAATGATAAAAAGATTGGGAGAGGAGAGACAAGTTAGAGAGAGAGATGAGAATGGGAGGGAGAGGCATAGAGATTGTATAGAAGGAAAAATTGAACAAGGAAAAGGAATGTCATTTGTGAAAATTTCTTCTAGAAACCACCAATGATAGAATGTGGATGACTGACAGGAATAAAAGAAAGTCAAGAAGCAGTCATCAGTCAGTTTATAGAAAGCTGCCTGAGGTCCAGTGAGAAAACCATTGGCTGCACCAGGAAGTTTATGCAAATGAGTCAATTAATGACAACAAAGACAGTAGCATGATGAAATTACTTTCTCTGAGTATAAAATGCTGCTTTTGAAGCATATGTTATTTGGTGACTCTCCAAAATTTTAACCTCTAATTGTACTTAGTTTGCATGGATAAAATGTCACCAAGCCAGTATGCTACCATGGAATAGCATACATAAAGCTTCTTAGCCAATGGTATCCATCCTTGCAATGGACTCAGGACTATTGATGTCTGTGATAAATACCATGACCAAAATCAACTGTGTAACAAATTGTTTATTTCAGCTCACAGTTTATATAGTCCATCATAGAGGAACTTTACCGTGGGACACAAGGCAGCAACCTAGAGGTAGGAGTTAAAAGCTACAGTAGAAGCCACTGAAGAACACTGCTTATTGCTTGCTCCTCATGGCTTGCTCAGCCTGATATTTTATACAACTCAGGTCACCTGCCCAGGTGTGGCACCACCCTGACTGAGCTGGTGCCTTCCACATCATTCTTTAGGAAGCTCTCCTCAGACATGCTTAAGGCGATCCGATGCCTCTTCTCCACTGAGCTTCTTCTTTCCAGTTACATATACCATGTAGCAAAAAGCCAACCAGAACAGTGGGTTGTAATCTCACTGAGAATGAGCACATAGTATGGTATCCAATGTTTGTTAGGATTAGAAAATTATGAAATTAAATAGAATTGGCCTCAGCAAGAAAGCTTCTAGAGATATCATGGAGAAAAAGAAATTAGTTCCTTACTAATAGGAATTAAAGACAACTGAATAAACACTGATCCCTTGTAGAAACTCAAAGTAGAAAAAAATCAGTTAAAATAAATATTACATTTGCTAATGAATAAATGATTATTTTTAGCTTCTAGATGGCTGGATAAGAAATGCAGTAATTTTTAAAATCTACCTAATCATGACAGTAAATCACTAGTTACAAAAGTGGTGATATTAGGAACAGTGTTTGAGACTAAATAATTGCTACCTTCTAGCAGTGGAGAGTCCACAAGTTGCATTCTGCACAATACAAACTCAGGAGACATCCACAGGCTCTCCTTAACAGAGGGGGGATGCTTTAAAAGAAACATTCAACACACTTTTCTAAACTTTTCAAAGTAAGAAGCAATAAAATCATTATAACTACAGGAATAAATATTAATAGGGGCTTGTGTTCTGCCAATTAAGCATAGGTAGTCCCTTGCTATTGTCCAGTTTACCTCCACTTGTGGCCTCAGAAGGCCAGACACCAAGGCTGCCTTCTGTAGACAGGGTCAGGAAAAGTCAGTTCACTTGCTGCTTGGTGTGGATGTGCTCACCAGAAATTTCAGTGTTTCAGTTCCTTACCTGTAAACTGTTACTCATGCTCAGTGCCCAGTTGAGAATTTTGCATGTCTACTGACCCACGGAATGATGCCCCATGTAGGTTTAAGTCCTGGATACTTGAGTTTGAGTACAATCTGATCTTGAACTTTGTTTAAAATTTTGGAGAGTCAAAGACAATGCAGAGTGAAATGAACCCCTACTTGCTGTTGGTTGAGGTGGAAATTAACAGGGCCCTAGTGGAAATCAGTTTGGAGATTTCTTAAAACATTTAAAACAGAACTACCCTGTGATCCTGCCACTTCACCCCTGGTCATCTACCCAGGGAACTCAATACCCTTCCATAGGTATCTCATCTTTTCCTTTTTATGATAATAATTTTATTTAAATTTGGAGCAAGTTTGTTTTACATGTCAATCCCAATTCCCTTGCCCTACCTTTCCCTGCTTCTAACCCCCATACTATCCCCTTTCTGCTCCCTAGGGAGGGTGAGGCCTTCCATGGGGGGATCTTCAATGTCTCTCATGTCATTTGGAGCAAGGCCTAGGCCATCCCCCATGTGACTAGGCTGAGATAGTACCCATCTGTGTGCAATGGGCTCCCAAAGTCTATTTGTACACTAGGGATAAATACTGATCCACTATTAGAGGCCCCATAGACAGCCCGGTCCTCTTAACTAACACCCAGCTTCAGTGGGTATGAGTCAGTCCTATGTGGTATCCCAGCTATCAGTCTGGAGTCTCTGAGCTCCCCAGTGTTCAGGTCAGCTGTTTCTGTGTGTTTCTTCAGCCTGGTCTTTACCCCATTGCTCATCACTCCTCCATCTCTGCAACTGGATTCCAGGAGTTTGGCTCAGTGTTTAACTGTGGATCTTGCTCTCCAGTCTTCATCACTCCTTTATCCACTATGGCAAAGAATTAGAATCGACATAGCTGTCCCTGATGGATTATGAAAATTATCATATATGAAATGCAATACTATCCAGCTCTAAGGAAAATTAAATGTAAAAAAAAATCTGCATTAAATGAATGAAATTAGAATGTATAATATTAACCAAGTTTTTACTATTTCAGAAAGAAAAAATAAATCAGTATGTTCTTTTTCTTATGTGGAATCTACCCCAAAATATGCATGTATATGTAAAAACTGTACACGTGAATATAGTATAACATGAAAACAAAACAGAAAAGTCTAATGAGTAGAGCATGGGGAAGGACTGAGTGCAGGAGTTGGGCATGTGTACAATTCTTTTTTCTAGTTCTAATTCTGTTTCAAGTTTTTAGTTTGGGTGGTAGATAAATACATAAAATATGTTTGAGACTTAAAGTGTAGTTTTCTATGAAGCTCCATAGATTCTACTTTGAATGCATGATCTAACTATATAGAGTTTGTAACAATTTTTATATGTGATGGTTTTATTCATTTACAAAGTTTTCTTATAATAAAGTTGACCTTAAACATTTGGAACTTGATACCAAGATGGAAACTTCTTAAATGCTACCCTGTTTGTCTTTACATAAGGGAAATGATAATTTGTATAAAATGGCTGTATTGTCTAAGATGAGCTTCAGGATTCTAAATCAAGAAGGTTTTCAATAGCATGGAGCTATGAGGTTTATGGGGCAGAATCCTTGAAATGAGGACATGGCATGGCAGGTCAGTTATAAACCAATACCTGCCATTTTAGGATTTGTTTCTGGATGGTATTTCCCTGGGTCTGTCTGTGGTTGTCATGTGCCATTTTCCTCCAGGAGGTGAAGATGAACATACAGTGTATACTGCTTGTGTTTTACTTGAAGATGGTGGTACAAGGTTTAAGGCAAAGCAATGAATAACACAAACCAGAGAAAATCAATACAAATGTATTTTACAGGGCAAGTTTAGTGAACCTGTGGATCTGTGTTTTATTTATGTTTTTTTATACTTTATCATCATTTTGTTATTTGTGTTAGTGACAACTTCTCAGCGAATTTGAACGTTACCTTCTGGCTACACTGCCTGGTCTGGAATATCCCCTCCATGGTGTCCACTCTTTGCCCAGAGTACTATATTTTCAGGCATCCTGAGATTTTGACTAGGTTATGCAGAATTAGACTCAGGTCCACCTCCTTGTGTGCCATGCAAAAATACTCATAGACCCATCTTTCGAGTCCTATGACTTTTAGTTTGGCAACAAGAAGAGTAAAGAGATAGTGAAGAGCATAAGACTCTTTTGTTGAAAAAGAAACTTTGGGAAGTGTGTTAGGCAGCAATCTTTATGGAAAGAAAGCAGTGACTAGGAATAGTGGCATAATATTTGTTCCTTAATAAGATGTTATTTTCTGTGTATTCTCTAAGGCAACTTCACATATCCCACACCTCTAACTTCTCAAACAATGATTGAGTATACACCAGTAAATAAATGATCCAGTTACAATATCACAGTGTAGTTTCATTACAGTTTTCAGTGTGTGTGTGTGTGTGTGTGTGTGTGTGTGTGTGTGTGTGTGTGCGTGTGTGTGTGTGTGTGTATGCTTTTATCCCACAGTATAGGTGGTTTGGAAGTCAGAGTACATGTCCTGGTAAAATTAAACTTAGGTTGACAGGCTTGTAGGAGCGTCATCTGACCAACTCCAAACTACTTCATATGGTATCACCAAAATCAGAGAAATGAATATAAAGCCATGAGTACTGCAGTCAAGGCTGGAAGACCGTCCAATCTGACAATGAAGGAGCAGGAAGCAGAAACACCCTCTTTAAATGAGAAGAGAGAATAATGCTTCCTGCCACATTTTTAACAGGATAGCATTTTTTTTTGTATTAATCTCTTATGGCTAAACAGCAGGAGAATGTCTAACTTTCCTTTGGAAATTAAATTTTTGATTGTTCTTCCTATTATTGTACTTTTTTTCTTCTTAGGTACCACAAATATTTCTGGATGCAACTATACTGAAAATATTCCTCCCTCAACTGAGCCAATATATTACTTCTTACATTGGCTGCAGACATAAACCAATATGTAAAGAAAGGAAATACATATCTCTAATAAACAGAATGGATGTATATATGCATGCACATTAATGCATTTATAAACTAGAGAATATGCTACATTAATTTTGTTTGTGAGAAATATCTTTGCAAGAAATAGCTGAACAAAGCAGAAATCTAAAGCTATCATAAACAAACATATGTTGTTACTAGTAAGAGGATTGGAAAGTAGATGGTTAACAGTTTATGAGGACATATGTTGCCCTAGAGTTAAGCCACAGCCTACTAAATACTACAAGTGACTATTGATTTTTCAGACAGAAGAGTAGTTAATGTGTAAACTATGTTGGCACATTTTGACTCTTGTAGCAGGACTGACTTAGAACTAACTGGAGGTCAAAGTGCTGTATCCATAGGTCCATCAGAAGCATATTTTCCTTGTTAATAATAGCTTGCTTGTAGTGATATACTCTTTCTTAAAAGTTCAAGTATTTCATTTAGTAATTTGGTTTTTAAATTGTTATATAATGAATTTGCTCTATCCTCTGTGCCGGTCACAGCTTGCTGCAATGGATCTGAATTAAGCTGATTAGAACAGGCTTGGGCCGTGAAGCATGGCATGGAGGCTCACATCTAGATGGAGGCACACATCAGAAATGGGCCGTTGCTGATTATTCTGACTTAAGGTTTACTAGATTTTTTTCTGATGCTGTCCTGTTTGTTTGTTTTGGTTTTTTGAAACAGGGTTTCTCTATATTGTTTTGGAGCCTGCCCTAGAACTAGCTCTGTAAACCAAGCTGACCTTGAATGCACAGAGATCTTCCTGCCTCTGTTGCCTGAGTGCTGGGATTAAAGCTAATGCTGCCATTTTACAGATTTTCTTCAAGTTGTTACCCCAGAAGATAGAACATAATTATGAAACTCTTAATTATAAGTGCCCCCAATCAGTCAATATTGATGAATTCATCCTGAGGTTAGACCATGATGAATTTTTGAAACATGTGGTCTATATACAAAGCCAGAATGGACACTTCTGTGTAATCTCAGGGGCACTGGTTCACTCTGTTCCACAGTCTGACCTACCATAAAGCAGATAATAGTAAGACCAACCTAAGATGTCCAGTAGACTAATTGCATTACTCAGTAAATATAAACTCCAAATATGTAACACATCACAGAATCTTCTCTCTGGTGGTCTGTGGAAATTACCTCTGGAATATACAACTCCCTTCCTCAGACCTGGCTCTATTTTTATCATAGTGAAAATCTTTGTTGAAGTGAAATTCCAGATGAAAGTACAACAAGAAAAAGAAATTGATTCTGAAACTGAAGAAAGTAGATTAGAGCCATATTCTGGAAGTTCCTTGTGTATGGCCAAAGAAATTTCTGACTTCCCCAAACCTAACTTACAAAATGCCTTTGCTGAAGCATCACTTGGCCTACTTGGGATCACAAAGTAGTTAAAAGAAGGCTGAAGCTTTCATCTCTCTCTGCACTTTGTGTGTTTCTCCTTCACATTAGGCCACTGGCTCACCTCTTCACAGAAGTCTGTTGATTTCTAGAGGAGCATTTGTATAGAAACTTATTTTATTTCCCTTCAAAATCAAAGATACAATGATATAATAATGGAGGCATCTTATTATTACCTTTTTACAGTGACCTTGAAGAACACACAAAAGGCACTTAAAAGTCTCCAGTTTTGTTTTTATTGTTTTTTTTTGTTGTTGTTGTTTTTGTTTTGGTTTTTTTTTCATGAACTTGCAGTGACTTTGAATTCTAGGAGGGACAATTATCCATTATGGTGAAGTTTCACTGTGAACAAGAGTTGGCCATCTTATGGGATTGCTCTCTTCAAACAATGAGGACTTCTTCATGTCATCTCATAGAACCAGAACAGAGACTTACCATAGTCACTTACTATAATCAAGTGCACAGGACCATGACCAAGATGCTTAATTATACATGCCTTTGGTGCTTGCCCTAATGCTTCCATTGATAATAAAGCTCATGTCAATGCAAAATGTCAAACCCTCATCCTGGAGAACCTTTGTCTTTTCTTCTGAATGTACAAACTGGTTGAATTTGTTTACTCTGCATTTTAGCAACATGTAACTGTACACCTGGTGTGTTGGGTGGGTGGCTGAAGATTCTTTGGGAAGCTTCCAGAACAAAGCTTTTCCCTTCTACTCTAGCTACAAGAATATGTGCAGAAGACGATTTATCACAGGGTATCTTAATCACAGCATGTTTTTCCTTCACTGTCATCTCTTTAGGTGTCTATGGGAGTTCAGGAAGGCTTCTATTCACATATATTTGTTTCTGTGTTTGTGGGGATTGAACCTATGTCCTTTAACAGCCCATCAGCCAACCAATGAGCTACATGCCTAGCCTGGAAATGGGATTTCTAATAAAAGACTTTTCCAGGTATTCAAGAAAGAATACTGTGCATTTAACAGAAAACAGTAAGTATGTAATATGGAATGTGAAGATTCATAAGTTTCACTCCTAGTTCACTCTTGAAAAGAAATAATTCTTTTGAAAGTCACCAAATATTAATTGATAGGAATACGCAAACACTTTACATAGCTATTACCATAATCATTACAAAGACCAATGCCATTAATTAAGTCTATGGAGTAATTATAGTACTTATTAATTATTGAGGCGTATTAAAAAAAAATGAAAAGATGGATGCATTTTCAAAGCCATACATAACAGCACTGGAAGTAAAATCAAAGGTAATATTCATGGAGTCATTTCTATCCCTAGAAAAATACACATGATGTCTATAGATGTGTGTAGAGAAAAATAGTAAACTAAAGGAACTTATAAAATTGTCACTAACCATTCATGACACTCTGGGGTTCTTCTGAATTTCAATACTGTGAGTAGCAGTTGTTGAGATTCACTTTTACTGATCTCAGACTTGAAGGCACAAGTACTGAATGAATAAAACCTTCATTCTTTGAGTGCTAATGTTGCCATCAAGAGCTCCCCAATTCCCTGGCATGTACTGCCCCACCAAAACAGCATCAACAGCCATTTCTGGACATGCTCTGAGAAAAGCAAAGGTCACTTCACCTAGGTCTATGCTTGGATTTCATTATGCATTATAAAATACACTTTCTTTATGAAAGCACAAATTATGTCTGATTAATGAAGCTAGAAAGATGATTGACATTTTCAGTCATTTACTCAATATTGCCAATCAATGGCACATTTAAAATTTGGTTTTGTATCCATAGAACTGAAGCTACCATTACACAGAGAGGATGTCAGTATTCTGATCATCTTTTTGGATGATCTTCATTCCCTTAAATTGTCATCTGGTAAGGTAGTTGCCACATCTCTGAGTTTGAACGCTGTGACTAGAAAATAGTTTTGTACTTTAAAATAAATGTCTTGGCTTTTCTCCAAAATTTATTTTCAATAAATGCTGAAGCATTTATCTTGCAGCAGGAGACCATTATCCAGTCACAATGCTCAATTCCTTTGACATTATCTCTTAAGTAAAACAGTAGCGTTAAGAAAAAAGGACGTGTTGATTGAAAGGCTTGGTGCGTGTGCTGGGTATGCGAACAAACACTGTGGGTGAAAATCACCCCTTTAATCATCGCAGGAAGTGGAAAAATCATTTTTTTCAGCACACTGTGTTAATGGGGTTTGGGGACAGGGGTTAGTGTAAAACAGTTTAGAAAATACAGATTCTAGCATTTTCCTCAGTGAATGGCATGTCCACTTTCTTTATCACAGTATTTAGTTGTTTGTGTGGCTTCTCTTGAATATTTTGCTATAACATGGCTTGGGTTTTCTATGAAGATCTTCATGAACCCTAGATAAACTATGTCCATCATTCTGTAGCAGGACAGCCTATGTCTTGCTTCTCTTTGTCCAGTAGTCAGTGAGCAGTTTGTTCTTAACTAAACTTTGGTGAGATCAATCAGGGTGGGTGTTATATTTGAAGGCATTGGCAAAAGGTTTACAGGTTTAATACAGACTTGTGATCTTTATTTTGTTGTTATTTAATATAACTCTGGGGTGGGTGACCTGACAGTGACCCCAAGAAGAGAGATCAGTCATGAAATAAATAGGCCACCACAGATGGAAATGCCTTTAAGATCAGAAAAAAAACATCTTCAGATGCAGGTATGATCCGATTATTTTTTCTGTTTAAATATTTCAAGCACTTAATCCATTGCCGTCTGTTCAGTGTTTCCAGAACTTTTTGATACAAAATGTTAGGGAAGTTTCTATCATAGACTAGCAGCATGCACCACAGTGAGCTACACTTTCCATTTTGAATATAAATGATGAGCTGGAAACAAACTGCTATTTCCTAGTGTGGGAACCTTGGGAGAGAGATTTAAGACAAGTGCTTTAGAGACAGGCATGGTTGGTCAGACTTGTAGTTCCTATAGTCAAAAGATCCAGGCATGAGGATCTTAAGTTTAAGGTCAGCTTGGACTACCCAGTGAACTATGAGAAAACATTTTGTCTTCCAACAAGACAGGTAGAGAAATATCTCCTAGTGTGTTTATTTTTGAAAGTTTAAAATTCTATGCCAAATACAGTAAATTCAGTTATCTGTGGGGTAATCTCTACATTGAATCCTCCCAACCCCCACACCATTTCTTTAAAAAAATATTTTTTTTGAATAACAGGCTTTACAGCTCTGCTCAAACCTAGTGGTCTTCACAGAGATGCTTGTGCTGATCCCCAGGGTAATGATCTTTCCTAATTTATACTTCAAATTGTTTCGGCCACATAAATAGCATATGGCCTGTGGAGAAAGATCTGCATCTCTCAGACTTCAGTGAATCTGCAGGACTTACTAGAGGCTGTTTCACTTTGTAAGAAGCCATCTCATGGTCACAGAACATGAGAAGACAGGATTGTTACTCACAAGGCACAGTGAGGTCTCAGTGACCCAGCTCTCCTGGTGATGTCAACCAGGTCCCTATAACTATTTCTTTGATGGTTCTTTTCAGATAAGCAAACCATTAAAAAGATAAGGAACAAAGGGAGGCCAAAGCAGCGCCATAGCATTGGCAAGCATGCTGTATGATCCAGAAACCCCATGTTCACCCTCCCAAGTAGAATGTGCAACATTACTTTTTGCCATAATAAGGAACATATCGTAAATTGGATTTTTAAGGTGTTTCACAGTTGTTCAATTAAAAACTCAGAAAATGAAAACTTGGTTGTCTAATTTTATTGGTGCAGAGGCAAACAATATGTGTTTCTGCATACTGATTTGATTTTGGGCCTACTTTCGTAAGATAAAATATCTATGCATGTGTTAGTAGCTGGAATCATTCTCAAGCCATATTCATAGGATCATAAATAGCTCTTCACAGATTTATTGTCATGAAGCCCACCCACACTATCAACATGACCTCCTAGGAGTCTTGCTTTGAGTATTTTCCAAGTTCTAAATTTGAAAATTTTCTATATGGATGTACAGGGAATCTTCATTAACATGGATATTAATCTTCCTTTAATACTTTATTTTCTACCTTCTCTTTCTTTACTAGAATGTTTGACTATACAGCCAGTGCAGAGTTACAAATCTTGATCCTCTTGTCCTTGATCCTTTAAGTCCTAAGATAGCAGAATATACCACCATACCAGGCCCTGTAACTTACATTTTTCCCTTTTTTATATGAGAAACATAACTTGTATATTATAACCTTTGTAAAAATACAAACATGGAAAATAGCTATAATAAAATGATGTTTTGTACCTCGTTATGTGAAGACTTCTAAACCATCGTGTTATCTTGTGATATGTTTGTATTCAACTAGCTCACATGTGGAATATTAAAAGTATGTCTCCTGCTTTCAAAATATTTTCTTGAGTTATAGAATAAATATGTAGAGAAAGGTGACAACGATTGATATACGCAAATACAGATATACACAAATACATGCATGCACACACATCCACATACATCCTTTCACATATGTGTACATTTATACACATATAGTAGCCATTCAATTGTCAATTCTTTTTACAGGTGCCTACAGTAAAGGTGAATTCCCTGTATGAGAATGGGTGTTCAATCATTACAAGGGCAAGACAAAAGCCAATACATGTATAAGTGACATTTTATTTGGTGTTACTGGGTAGGTCCTAGAGAATCCTTGTGAACTATAGCTAATACCTAAGGAAAATTTGTTATTAAATTTTTCTGATACTGAGAAGATGTCTAATTTGTTTTGTTTTATGAAATTTTATATTCATTGGATCCCAGAGTCAATCAAGGGAATATTCTTTTGTGCTGTTGCCTTTATACAAAACAGCTAGACATATTTTGTTTGAAAATATTTGTATGTTTCTAACATATTATAAGAAAAGTAAAACCAACTTACCATAACTTACCAAGCATGAAGGTCACAATTTCTTGTAATCATGCCAGACAAATGATAATTATATGTCATGTGAACATGTGAACATTTACATTAGACTATCAGAATTCACAGGACAGTCTTCATTTTCTCAGTGTTTAATAAATAAATTATTCAAGAGGAATGTGGTGTTAGGTTTGTAAGGAATAGGTTGAGAGCAAGCCATGCATACAGAGACCCTGAGGCGATTTCCTTATTAGCTGTCTGATTGTGATTTGAATGTTCATCCAGCTGCTTCATACTAAGTAGGAAATGTACCATGAAACTAACTTACACAAAAGAGGACACATCTTTCTTTGGCTTGGTGACATCTTTCTTCATCTGACTTCTCACCTGCAGTTATGAAACCTGAATTCTTAAGAATGTTAGTGCTAGAAGAGATTGTGTGGGTGCCCTCTGGTGGACAAAGATATTGCTAACCCCTCAACAAAAAGTCCAGGCTTGATCTACCCTTCCTAGCATGGTTAAACTTTATGCTTTTCCTAAATTTCATATTGATGTGTTTATAATATACCAATTTAAATGACAGCATGAAAAGCAAAAACTAATTCAATAGTTGTTATCAAGTTCCTACTTTTCACATTCAGAAGTCAATATTTAAGTTTCATGAAAAATATTTTTGGTTGGGTGTGCAGGTAAATGTATACTCCCAGTATTTGGGAGGAAGATGTAAAAGGATTAAAAGTTTGCTACCAACCAGGGTTACATGGCAAAACGAAACACATGTGCGCAAGGGAAAAGCCTAGGTTGGTTTAGTCACAGGTTGCTGACTCAGCACTTTCATAGCAAGGCTGTTGGACTACTAAGACTTCATTCAGTGTAACAGGCTTGGCTGGGTTCAGTGCTTTGCTGGTGGGTATAGAACAACTATGGGGGAAATCCAGGTACTAGTAGCTTCACAGTGTTGGATGATAGCAAATCTGAATAAACAGGGTTACAAAACAGTTTCTTTTATCTGTTTCCTCTATATGGGATTTCACCTATGTTCACTTTAGTCATGTTTCCTTCTCGTTTTTTATCCACTTATTTATTTTATATCCCACCCACAGCCTCCCCAAATCCTCCCCTCCAAGTCCCTGCTCCCATTACCACCTCCTATCACCTCTTCCTCTATCTCCATCCAGGAAAGGGCAAGTCTTCTATGAGTATCAACAAACCATCATATATCAAGTTGTAGTAATACTAAGAAACTCCCTATTTATTAAGTCTGGGCAAGATGAACCTGTATGATGAGTAGGGTCCCAAAAGCCTGTAAAAGAGTTGGAGACTGTCCCTGTTCGTGATGTTAGGAGTCTCACTTAAGGACCAAGCCACATAACTGTAACATATATGCAGAATTCCTAGGTCAGTCTCATGTAGCCTCCTAGTTGTCAGTTCAGTCTTTTTGAGCACCTATGAGCCCAAAAGTTAGTTGGTTGTGTGAGCCTTCCGGTGGTGTCCTTCATGCCTCTGTTAGCCACTGCTTCAGAAAGCATTTAGAGACTAAGGTATAACCATAATGAGAACAGAGAAATTAAAAGTAGACCAAAACAAGGGCCAGAAAAATGGCTGAGCAAGCAAAGGTACTTGCTGACAAGTAAAATAACCTCACTTTGATTCATGAAACCCCACAAGGAGTTGTTCACAGGAATACGGTGCTAACCCCATAAGTAAAACATCTTTAAAAGCAAAACTAAGCAGAAAAGTATTAGTTTTCTGTTATCGCATAATCACCTCTTACAAAGTTAGCATCTCAAAACAACATCTTTTATTAGTTCACAGTATTGCAGGCCCAGGACTTGCTCTACTCTTAGGGAATCACACATGTGAAAGCAAAGTCTTGGCTGAGGTCAGATCATGATGCAGGATCTGAGGAAGCTTGTTTACACAATCAGGTGTATTTGTAGAATTCCATTTCTACGATAGAACTAAGAACTTTATTATCTAATGTTTGATAAAAAAAAAAGCTCTCAGTCCATGAATGCTCAATTAAATTGGACTACACACATACACACACACACACACAGAGAGATACAAAGATTATAAAGAGGCAAGAGTAAACACAAAATCTATTAAGACCCTATTGCTCAAATGTATGCTAGAGGTGATCAAGACTATATATACATATATAACATTATATAATACTTCTATAATTTGTGTATGTGTGTTTTATATTTGGATATATAAACATATCATATATATATATATATTATAACTAATAATAGATTAGTGTGTGTATAGCGAGGTATGTGATTAAGAGCAACTTTAAGAGCTACTTTGGGGCATAAGTTGAAGTGTTTAAGCTAGTGTCTAAGATAGACTAAGCACGAAGATTTAGATATTCATCTTTGGGTATGTTGCATAATATACATGCATAAATCATATAGGCAGCAGACATGTAACCATGAATTGTAAAACAAAGGAGTAATGTGGAGTCATGTCTATGGAAGTCACTGGCATGGAGAGTATCCCAAACAAAACACTAGATTAAAACACAAAGCAGAGTCAAACACAAAGCAGAGTCAAAGTTAAAAGGAAAACCAGTGATTGATACTGGAGAATTTTAGCATTAAGACACAAGAAGTATGCTGAAAAATGAAATGGCAAGACACTAAAACAGAAGCAAGAGAGCATGATATCACAGAATCTATGAGAAAAAAAATAGATCAAGGAGAAAGGGGTGATAAACTGTGTCACATGCCACCAATAAGATGAAATAAAATTGTCCTGAGATGGGTCATTAGCTTGTGCAATTTCAGCACATTGGTAACATGAATAAGGAAAGTGCTAGTTGAATGATAGGAGTAAAGGTCCGAATAGAGAAGCTTTAAGATAGAACATGAGTAGAATAATGGAAAATTAGTAGGAAAAATGTCATGTACTTGTTGTAATAAAGAGCCCAGGAAAGAGGATTGTGTAACTGACAGAACAAAAGCAGGCAAAGGGAAAGGATGTTATTTTTAATATTAGAGATATGAAATCATGGCCAAATGGTTAGACAAATAGTCTACATACAAGATAAAAAGATGTTGAAAAGACAGAATTGCTAGAAATACACCTTTGACATAGCAGTTGAAGGGCATTTTGTCAGAGCACTTGTTGGGTAAAATTATTACATGCCTTTCATTTGACCACAACTTAAACAAGCCAAGTGAAATTGAAAGTCACATTTCGGATCATCAAATCATTCTCATTATAAAAATGCCACTCATTGCCCACATAGTTTACTTCAAGATGACTTTTTTTTTTAATGTTTCAAGCACATTTAAATATAAGAAGTCTTGGACAGAATGAATAATTTGGTCTTTTGCAATGGGGTACCTTGCAACTTGTCAAAGTACTAGAAATATGTACTGTTGGATGCTCATTCCTTCAAGGGATATCTATAAAATTGCTTACAAGTTTCAGGAAACATAATGGCAGAGGGAACAGAAAGGCTGTAGGAGCTAGAGAAAAGGGTAGGTTTTATGGAATGATTTCTTCTGTCCATCACACCAGTAGTTAATTACTTGAATAAGACAAGAACTTGTTAACATCCTATTTTAATGGAAGAGGGACACATGAAGCTGATTCTTTCATTAGCAGCTATTAGCAGTTAAAGAAGATGGCATGCTTCTGTAAATAATCTCTGGTCTATGCTTCTGAAATCAACCTTGACTAAAATCATCAGATCAAACACACACAAATATTTATGAAAGCAAAGGGGGGAACTAGCTGGGAAGAGGATGAGGACAGCACTATTGTGAGTGCATCAAAGGGTAACGGAGGTGATTGCAACAAAAACACCTTATGTACACGTGTGAAAATGTCATAAAGAAATCCAGTTATGTATAACTCAATATGGCAATTTGAGAAAGAAAATACACAGTACTGAAATAGTTTGAGTCAAAAGATCATCCTGCTTTGGGCTTCATGTAGCACTGATGAGCATTTCAGTTTTCCCTGAAGGCCTCATTGACATAAAGTTAAGTGCATTTTGCTGGATCATCTCCAAATTTCTTTACAAATAATAATGAATGTAATAGAAAAATAAGAGAGAGAACCTTAAATTTGTTCCTTTAAGATGAGATACAAATCAGTGTCTTGTCATCCATAATAAAGATGGTCAACAGAAAATGCACACAGAAGAAATGTCTAAAATATGCCAATGCAGCCAGATACCTGGATCTCAAAATAAGCAATACACTTCTGCTTGCTTTCATTCACATTTATCAGCTAATTTGTAGATATTCATTATAACTTTCTATCTTATTATACAGGGGAGGGCTTTAGAATTTAAAGAGGTCCTTGCTTTAGATATCCCTGTGCTCACCAGATCTGCTGTATAAATTCTATGAACATACAGGTGCACATAATATGGCCTGCTTCATTCAGAGGGGGTTAGTGGATACATGTTATGTTCTTTCATTGGATAGAGGTTCTTGTATTGCTTAGTATAATGTTGAGTTTATAATTAATACAGTTTGTTTCAGTTTATTAATTTTTCCCCTAAAGGATTATGGTCTTTCTGTAACCAAAGAGAGCAAATGTGCATGGTATCAGTAGGACTAGGCATAAAATAAGGGAAGTTTCAGGGTTTGGTGAGATTTTTTTCAAGTGGCTATAGTTAACATGTTGAGAACCCTTATATAAACACTTTTGCCACTCTTGAAAGACATAAATTGTGGCCAATGTGCTTAGCAGACTGTGTAAGAATCAGACAACAGTTTGAATTACAAGTGAAAGAGATGATACAGCAGAGAGATGGCAGGCACAGGTAATACTGACAGACAATGCTGTGTCACAGCAAAGTGAAGCTACCTTCTTGGGGCTTTAAAATAAAAAGAACATCCACCATCACTCAGGAGGCAATAGCGGACTGCGTGTTATTGATGTTATCCTTCTTTCTTGTTTTCATAGTACAAAAATTCTTCTTTTAATAGATGAATTCTATTAAAAGAAGAATTTTATATAATATTTTTGACTACATATTTCCCCTCTCAACTCCTCCTAGATCTTCCCTGTCTGCCCTACCCATCCTAATTTTCTTTCTCATTTTAACTATAAAACAAAATAAATGTTTAACAATAAAACAAAACAAAAATTCAAAGAAAGTCTGTGTCTGTCTGCGTCTACATTTCTTCCCTCCACCCTTCCCTCCCTCTCTCCATTTCACTCTCTCATCCTTCTCACTCCCTCTCTCACTCCATCTCTTATTCCCCCTACATACACACACATACAAAAAAACTCCATGAAAAAACACAAAATTAGAAACCAAAACAAGCAAACAAAAGGCCAATAAGATGACCCTATATTAAACAACTGGCATTGTATACATATTTAAAAGGTCTTTAATGGGTAAGCTTGACAGATACATCTTTCTAGCTCTTTGGGGCAATATTTTATCTGCCATTTCTGTGTTCTGTTTTATGTTAGCTCTGATCTCAGAGCCTTGAAAATATGTTCTTTCCTAACAAGTAAGCTGTTTCTTTAGGATCGAGGTGAGCCTACTTCTTTCTCCTTGTCCACACAAGAAACAAATAATTAAAACAAGTTCCTGAGTACACTGCCTGGAAAAACCTGTTGTCTAAGAGTTCTCATGTGTTCTGCCATTACTCTTTTCATCCTTGTTCATTGGTATTCAAAACACTGTGGTAAATATATTAGACATGCTGATTTTCCTCCACTTATTTGTAAACTGTTTATATCCTCATTTTAAAAGTAAACATGGAAACAATCTTAATTATACAATATACTTACATGAACAGATTTTAAGTATTATATATTACTTTTTGTTATTCAGATGTAATTGTTTAGTATAATTAAATCATAGGAAGGAAGAGAGATGACTGATATTTATATTTCTATATTTACGTTTTAAAGGTTTCTTTGTTTTATGTGTATGAGTGTTTCATCCACTTGCATGTCTGTATGCCATGAGCATGTCTGATGTCAGTGGAAAACAGAAGAGGGTATCAGATTCCCTGGAACTGGAGTTTCACCATGTGAGTTTTGGGAACTTAATCCAGTTCCACTGGAAGAGAGGCCAGTGTTCTTAAATTCTAAGCCATCTCTTCATTTCCTCTATAATTTTTCAATAATTTAAACAGATTCGCTTCAATTCAAACAAGGTGAATTTCAATAACTGTTTTGGCATCCCAGTGGCCTCAGAATTGAAGTAAATGCCAACTCTTTGTTTTCAAATCCTCCCAATATTTCTTTTACTTCTGAAAATAGTACAATGGAGCACACTGATTGTCACAGAGAACTGATGCGTTGAATTTCCAGAATACCCATTTGTCTGTAGGCTTGGTCTTCTTAACACAAAAGTCCCGGAAGATGCCAGGGTCCCTAACAGAATAACAGGTAGGTATAGAGAAAATCCAGTGCCTTTATTTGACACATGCCTTGTTATTAATCCATTGCCTTTGTTCTGAATACCAATCATTAGCACTACTAAACTCATTTTTAATTGCATCTTTGTGCAGGGAACCCAAGAAAACAAAACAAAACAAAACACATTAGTTCCTAGAAGCTCACAGTCAAAGGTAACTGCTGTGTTCCTATTACGTTTTCTGTGTGGGCAGAACACGTAGAAAGTTCCATGATGGGGAAACACTGCCTACTTCAGGTTTTGCTGTACTTGCATTTGTTATGAATGTTCTGGAAATTATGAGGTAGAATTGCCAAAAATTCCACTGTAGACAGCCATTATCTCAAACAGTGAATATTGGTTGTCATCTGAGAGTCAACAGATGTCGACCTTAGGGTGGCAACTTTTCCTTCATTTCATGAACTTAATCAACATTGTATCCTCAAGTTTTATATAAAACACACTATCCAATTAGAAAATCAGCTTTTAAGAAGTGAGGTCTAGGGTTAAAATCTCATTTAAACTGCATTAGTCTAAATGTGGCTTTGGGCTGTTTATATTAGCTGAAGCTATTTATGATTTCTCTAAAGGAGAAGAAAGGACACTTTGGAGACTACAGATAAATTGATTTAATGGCATGCATCACTTCACATTCAATTTCTATAAAACTAGCTTTTGAAGGGAGGTTGTGAAGATTTTTGACAAAGATCTCTGTTCATTTTAGCCCTGACTCTGTATTGACATTGTTTGCAAACACACAGCTGAAGAAACATCCACAAGCACTGATGTCATGCAGCAATTATTATTGTCCAAATTAAGCTGAATTCATAACCTTCTAAACATCATCATAACTCACGTGGAAGTGTGGTTTCAATTTCTGGCCTCATTCTACTCTTTAGGGAACTACACAGCTTAGTTTTAAGCTAATTTGGTTCAGATGGCTTTCCTTAATCAGAATGTTTTTGATGCTGTTTGAATGCCAGTGTTGGCATTGGGCTCAGTTTGAATTTTAGGGTTCTTTGCTTTTGTTTATTCAGCAGGTGTAGTCAATGCCTACCAGAGAGAGGCAGTGCATTGGTTCATTTAAGGCCAGGAAGGGACAACCCAGTTTCTTTCCTGTCTCCATATTTTATAAACTTTAATGCACAGAATGTGTCAACATCCCCTTTGTAGTAGCAATTTTGTGCATATTTTCTTAGGAAGTCTCTCTTGATAGATTTTCAATAATCTATTATCATTCCACTAAATTTATGTTTTCTGGTTTCATTGTAGAAGTCATTTGTCTAACAAACGTCATAACAATTTTAAAGTACAATATTTATAGTCAGTTCATAGCATTTTGATTTTAACTCTGTCCTTAATGGAAACAAGTCTAAATACCTGAAAGTTTGATATTTTTCATTCTGGACATTGTTAGCTGCAAAACACTCTTTCCTATAGACTAACAGTTGTGTGATAGAGTGGGATGTAGATGACTGGCAAGCCATAGAGGAGAACTGAAAATAGGGCAACTCTACCCAGTTAAATGATAATAATAAAAAAAGTAAAAGGGTAGATTACAGATTTTTAAAATTAGATTGAATCTGCACAGTATGAGGCAAGTTAGAATCTATTCATATATTTGGAAACTTATGTCTAAACTGCATTTTCATAAAATAAATGTTTGAAGTGAATTAGTGACTTTGCTAGACTAGTGTTACTGGCCTAGTGAGCATGTGGATTTGAATTCATTGGCATCAACATTGAAGACATCAATTGAGGAACCACTTGAGAGATAGATTGGTGTAGGAAAACACCTGGCAAATGCTGTTTGATGACTTTACAAAATGGTGTTAAGTATAAATTAATAAAGGTGTAGTGTAGCCACCACAAAGAAAATGAGGAGAGATAGCAGATTAAGTAAAACAGTACCTGGCCTGGATTATAAGGTGCTTTGTTCTAGTGCTGCAAATACCTCAAAGTATGCTAAAACCTCTGTAGCTGAGACACCTTGGTTCTTTCATGATGCAGATACAGAGAAGAGATGATGTCTAAAATTGCTATGTGAGGAAGCAATGTGCATGCCAACATTATTACAATTTTTTAATTGTTCCTCTGGTAAGGAGTTTTACAAACTTTCTGACATTCCAATAAAATGTTGGACACAAGAGAATTGCTGTGCAGACAAATATGACAGGGTTAGTAATATTCTGATATGTGCTTCAATACTTGTATCCATGAAGTCTTCAATTTACTCTGTATATGAAGCACAATTTTTTAAAATATCACATTTATCCATGGTCAGTTTAAGTTTCCTTTAATCTTTATGTCTTCAGAAAGCATGTGATTTTAGGGTTACCATGGTTTGAATGTTTAAAACAAAATCATAATCAGAACTAAAATGTCAATAGCACCCTTTAATCACCTAATTCTTTCTTTATTCTTAATAGTGAAAATGCCATATATTCTCATTTTATTTATATAATGCACTGCTGCCAAGGATATTTTTTCAAATATGCATACTTGATATTTAATAATGCTTTATTACTGTTTATTAAAATTCCATAATTTAGATGAAATTTGTGTCTGTGGTGATAGCAATGTCCATATGAGCGATAAGATCTTATTTTCAATTTTCAACATCCATCCAAAAGCTTGTCATGGTACTACCTATCTGTGGCCCAAGTATCTGGAGGCAGAGAAGGGAAGTTTCAGGAGGTTGCAGACCACCATGCCTGGCAAAGCTATGAGATTTTTGGTTTAGTTAGAGACTTTTTTATTTATATTGCAAACAATCTTGTTTTAAATGTCAATCCTAGTTCTTTGATTCAAAAAATAAAATAAAAGAGTATAGTACTAACACATGACATTTTCCTCCTGGTTGTGAGTACACATGTGGTGTACACATTCACCAAACCACCCCCCCCCACACACACACACGCAAATAGAAAGCAAATTCAGTTTAAAAAAAAAAAGGCTATGAAACTAAATTTTCTCCAAAAAATTTATATCCATTTGTATATCCTACATTTAGCCTTCCCTGGAATGCCAAGTTTTATATCTAATATTTTTTGTTCACTTTTTTTCTCTAATTCTATTTTTTTATCCTATAGAATCCTGTAACATTAAGCTCAAGTGCAAATATTTTCTCACACCCATTTGTAAGATTTTACTTATCCTATGGTGTTTTGTTTATAATAACTGTAATGTCACATGACTGTAATGAAAGTACTGATGTGTGCTTATGATATATGTGAAGGTCTTTTAGAAATGATCACACAGGAATGAGCAAGAAGCAAATACCCTGTCTTCATTGACGTATACAGAGTGTTTTCTATACATATCCATTCACCTAAAGAGTTCACAAACCCCTTTTATAAGAACCAACATTACACATTCTTGAAATAAATCACATCAAATTTATCTGTAAACATAATACATGCTCAAATGCCATTTTTGCAGTTGAAGACTGAGTGGAATTAAACTTCAACCATTAAGTGACTTGGAAAAATTATTTCACTTTTATAACAGAAAGGGAGAGAAGATGTGTAATTGGTAATAACATTTATCATATATTGTTTTCTTCAAACTATTTCATAATTGTGAATCAATAACACCGAATAAATAACTTTAGATTGTGCCTTCAATGTAAGTAAATTTACAGACGTACAAATCACAAGAATGTTACAATGGGAACTCAGAAAACATATTGATGATTTTTCTTTATATTTGTGAAGAGACTGTATTTAAAAACACAACCCAACTACAAATAGCAACACAGCATGGTATCTGCAGTTCAAGGATGGTACGGTTCAAGGGTAACATGTATGACAGGAAGAATGGAATCTCTTGTGATCCTTTATTGTTAATGTTGTCAGAAAAATATTAACTGACGTGTCTTGTGAAACTTAATTTTCAAAAGCTGTGTCTATCTCAGGTAGCAAAAAGGGTACAGTTTTTTGTTCTTAAAATTCACTCCCACCCTCAGTAAAGTTGTAGCTGACTTGCATAACTTGTCAATAAGCTTTATGAAACTCTGTGTTAATTTTATAATCTATATATTATTTTATCCTTAGTACCATATCAAATTTATGATTATCAAGTTTAACTGTAATAGAATACTAACTTAACTATATAAAAATGAATTACATTTGTTTGTGTTGCAAAATAGTTGTTAAATGATGTACAGATGTTTTGCTGTTTTACCTTGCCAGCTAAGTCACCTGATTGGTCTAATATAAAGCTGAATGGCCAGTACCAAAGCAGAGGAGAGATAGTTGGGGCTTCTTGGAAGAAATCACAGGGGTTCCAGCCAGCCAGCCAGCCAAAGGCCAGACAGACAGACACAGAGGAAGCAGGAAAGCAGGAGTGGACCGTAAATAAATAATATAAATGAGCCTTGTGGCAGCATATAGATAAATAGAAATGGCTTTATTTATGTAAAAAAAAAAGCTAGGAACAAGCTTAAGCTAAGACTGAGCATTCATAATTAATTATGAAAGCTTGCTACACTTAATGCATTGTCATTTAGTGTAACACTATAATTAAGTCATACATTTTAATTTTTTTGGAGAATATATAGTTAAGTGATAAACTCTGTAGAGCAGCTTTAAGACTAGCTGTCTGGGTTGTCCAGAAGACACATCACTTAGAGTCAAGCCTGGATGACTTGAGTTAGATTCCTAGATCCCATGTGGTGTAAGGAGAGAACTGATTTATACAAGGTATCCTCTGACCTCTGCCACATGAGCAATGTGGCATGCATGCTCTTCCTACTCTCAATAAACGAACAAGTCAATATTTTGGAATTTGGGCGTCATTCTTTCCAAACTACTTCCTGCTGGTAAGGGGCACTGTCATGGGGGATTCTAAGAAGATGCAGAAATCCTGGCTGTAGTCTGTAAGGCTGCTTTGTCCAGCTGTTTTGAATGTAGGATCACCTGGTACTCTGTTTCAGGCGGTCTTGTTTTCATTTAAATGGACTTGGTTTTATATATATATATATATATATATATATATATATATATATATATTGCAACAGTAAAAAAAAAAAATAAATGAACAAGATTTTTTCAAAAGGATTTGTAAAATGGCTATTCACCATTCTCATTCCTGATATTTTACCTCTGTGTTTTGAGACCATAATAAAAATAGTGGATAAATCAAACTTAAGTTCTCTGATGTCATGCTAGTGCTGAATTGGTAGATGGGAATCACATTTCTGTGTTTGCTTCATGTATGTACCTCTCTCTCTCTCTCTCTCTCTCTCTCTCTCTCTCTCTGTGTGTGTGTGTGTGTGTGTGTGTGTGTGTGTGTGTGTGTGTGTGTGTGTGTTTAAAATTATAAGACTATCAAAGAGAATGTTTCCAAAAAGAAACTTAAAAATCTTCTGGGGCTCATCACAATGCATGTGGATAAGGAATCCTCACTTCAAAGATGCACAGTGCTCTTATAAATGGCACTGAATCCCAGACTAAGAGATCTAAAACCCATGAGCTTGCAAAAGACCCTCTTATCTGTTTTACTTAGAAATCAAATGTACTTTTGTAATGGTAACAGGTCTTCATTTAAAGATTACCAAAAGACATCGTGTCAATCACAGATTCTGTGAACATTGGCTTTAACTTTTTGTGGGTTGAGTTGACTCTGTGTAAAGTGTGGATGTCAGCACACATGATAAATCTGAACTACATAGAGCTTTTCTGTTGAAGGGAGAAGTATTGGCAGGCAGATAGAGTCCAGCACCTGAAGTGAGATATTCAGCAACCATTCCAATTTAGATAAATCCATGTTTCCTGTAGAGGCCAGTAAGCCTTTAAGATAACCACAAGAAAAATTTAAAAGCCATTGCTCTGCTGCTCATTTGACAGTTGAGAGAACCTACGTCTAGTGCTAATGAATGACCTGCTTGATGTTGATGCATACTCATGGATGAGAGTTCTAGGCAATATTGTCCCATTAACTCAACTACAGGCAAGATCCATTGTAATTCAGTAAATTTTGACCATGTTTGACACAAAGTCTTGTATGGAAAGTTTCCACTGAAGGCAAATTTTATTTTATGTCTTAATTCACATTATCAATATGATACCAAAATTTTCATGTCTAGCATTTCAGATGAAGCCTAAGAAGTCTGTCTTAAGTTAGCAGAAACTTTACATTAATAATTGATATATATATATTACAAAATAATAAGCAGATTTTTTCCTGTTGTAGAAATAGCCCAACAATATACAAGTATGAGCTTACAAAGTCTTTGCAGACATGCAGCCATTAAAAATGTGTGTGTCAGTCTTGGTTCTACGTATTTCATTATAGAAATAAACAAAACTAATGAAAGTATCTTCACTAAAGGCTTTTACACTCTACTACAATCTATAAGACACTATGAACTTGCTAAAGATAGGAAGAATTCTCTTTTGTATTACTTAATGTTGGTGAAGGAAGAATATTCTCATCTAAAGGCCATTGTGGTTCTAATGAAAGTAACTAGAAAAGACAACTCAGGGGTCCATTGTGCAAACTTGTGAAAAACACAACAGATTTCCCATGATTATATATACAGCAATGGTGTTTCAGGAGGAATGAGGGAAAGGAAAAGGGCAGGGATGGCAGTTGTTGGGGCAGAGGCACAGTGAGAGTAGACTTAGTGTAGACAGAAAAAGAGAACTTAGTGGATTGAGGAGGAAAAGGAGAAGGCAACAGAGAGTATCGGGATAAAGAAAAAAGAGAAACTTTCGTATATAAGGCTTTGTAGGCATTAAGGGTTGAGATGAGAGTGGATGTACTCAGACTTCATTTTTAAAGATTCTGTCTGTGATGCTAGCAAAATTTTGTATGGAGAGAATGATGACAGATATGAAATTGTGGAGAAACCTATTTCAATGATCTAGTTAAGCCTTGATGGTGGCTTGGAAGAGTGCTGAGAAGTAAGGAAGGTTGAGGTTCCAGTTATATTTTAACTATATTTTAATTAATGGAATTCTGATGGACTGGGTATATTATGACTGGGATTATTCAAGGGTGAATAGTCTTAGGCCTGAGAAACCGAAAGTTATATTTTGTACATAATGTGCTTGTGTATGCAGAACATTATATAATAAGATTTTTGTAGGTATTCTCAATAGGAAACAAGAAAGTTGCATCCTTCCCTCCCCCCCCCACACACACACCTTTTTTAAAGTCCTATAGTATAGAGTAGTTTTCAAGAAGTTAGGAATATGCTTCTAAACTCCATAGATGAACACACTGATTTAGCCTCATATTCATTAGCTGAATTTAAAACCTAAAATTAAAGTGTTGGTTACAAATATTTTATCATTAATCTCTATGTGAATTAGCCCTATTGTACACCGAAAATGATTTATTCAACAAAAGAAATAATTTCATCATGTAATGATGTTGTGAATGGTTGTCTAATTCACGAATTCCCTCCTTTTATCAATTGAGAATGTTATCTGAATTTTAACACTAGTTAAGGCAGATCTATGGAGCTCCATTTATTAAAATGTAGTGCTTACACTATATCCAAAAGGACTGTTGCTCACAGTGCTTGACAGATATGGTGATCCAAAGATCTTCATAGATTTCCACATTTGTTTTCCATAGCCAAGAATAAAGAATAATAAACAAGTTGGAAAAGACAGTTTAGGACAGGATCCACAGGTTTGGATCCTTTTATTTTCCATTCTGGCACTATCTAGCTTATTCTACTTCCTCAGTGAGTATCTCAGAAAGCTGCATAATTGATGGCATTGTCCCCCAAACAATAGCTCTTAGAGTGTCTGAACTCTGGGGAAATATCAGATAATTTGAAAGAAATGTGGATAAATCAGTTCATTCCTACAATTTGGAAGGCAAAGGCAGGAGGATGGTCACAAATTTGAGACCAGCCTTGTCCATATAATGAGTTACAGTTCCAAAGGAGTCAGAGATACATAGCAAGACCCTCCCAATCTTGCTCTCTAAACAAAGCAGAGCAAAACTATTCACTTCATTTGATAAGCATAGTATGACCTTGTCTCAGAAACAAAATAACAACAACCCATATTTACTAATTAGAATTACAACAGCTATATAGCTATTTCAATGGAATATACTTTTAATAATATAATGCAGCATTGATTCTTGATGATATTGTAATAAACCATTTCCTAAGCACTGATTAAAACAGCAATCTGGAAACCACCAAAACTGACAACCACTGTGGCTGTCAGTAACCTGAGGAAATAATTTCTAGGAATAACAATGATGCATAAAAATTAAGGCAGAAAATTGTTTACAACATAACCCTGAGTTTATATTTATGGAAAAACTCAAAAATAATTACATAATGAACATTACACTAACAAATAATAATACTAAAGACATCATAGGCTCTATAACTAATTTTAGAACTTTAGTCTTACATGTTGAGGTACTTTAAACAGGAATTATTTTGGGTGAGGATTTATGGGATGTTTTATTTTCCCTTTGAAAGTATTGATTTTGAAGCCTTATAAATAAACAGCTCTGACCTATCTATTTGTAAATCATTGAGAGCAGGCTTCCCGTGGACATCAAATGATTTTCATTTCCTGGAGGTGAATTTTACTGAAGAGAAAGCAAAGGGAAAGCTTAATTTCTAACACCATGGGCAATTCCGAGAATTTGGCATTTAGAGAGATGGTAAGCAGGTATGAGAAAGGAGGTATTTTAGAGTTGTAAAGGGAATGACAGGTTATAAAACAAACCCAAACAACAAAATTCACAATACACACAACCAGGTAACCCTGGTCCATACCAACCATATTTCTTATGTAATGGTGATTCTAATATGTATAATTATACAACTTTAAGTAACAAATTACTAAGAATATGAAAATAATTACTTCTAGATGAATGAAACTAGATTATTTCAAAAGAGACAAAATATGATCTTTTGTCCCAAGTAAATGATCTTTCAATGAAAATGAAACACAGGTAAATATATTAAGGATACAAAATAAGATTGATCTTTATGTAAAGGAAAATTGTGAATTGTCAATGTTTGTAATTTTTTTCTATTTACTTCTTAACTATGTGTTAGTGATTTTGAGATATACAAGTAAAACTTATTATTATTAAAATTTTTAATAGACAATACCCTTAATATAGTCCAAAGATATAAAACTAAACAATACTATAATTCTTTTTCATAGTTTCTAGCAACTCTGTCTTTATTCATCAACTTACCTACTTGCTAGTTCAATCTTAGCTGCATAATTTCCTAATTGGTTGTAAAATTGAATAAATGTGGAATATAACAATACATTTCACAACAATGAATTTCATGAAAACAAAACAATATGGATTCCTTATCTATACAAATAAACAAAGATGACTGATTTAATATTATTATGAAGTTATTTCCAGTTATGCAGCAGATTTATATAAAATTTTATATTTTGTTAAAGGATATCCAAATTTTCCATTAGAAAGACTTAGAGTTTGTATAAAGTATAGTATGGGGAAATTTAATTAGAAGAAAATGGATAATTATCGGACTTTAGACTCACAAATATAGGATAGACGATAGAATAGTTTCTTTTAATCTAGCTAAATGTTAATGAACTAAATATTGTTAACTGTGGTTCTTATTTGATAACTGTTGTGTTATATATTTTGCTATGTTAAGGTTAAAACCCTTCTTTTTATTTAGACAGAAAAGAGGAGATGATGGGAGATACGATTCTGTAAATATGTTTCTCATACTGGTTTAATGAATAAAGCACTGTTGGCCAATAGGAAAGGAAGATAGGCAGGACTAGGAGACAAGGAGAAAAGAGGAAGTAGTAAGAAGGAGTCAACATGGAGAGTGAGGAGAAGGCAGAACTGCCAGCCGCCTCTCACTGGTAAGACCATGTGGAAATACATAGAAATGCGTTAATACTTAAGACAGAGCTACCTGATAAGAAACAAGTAACTAGCCAAGAGATTATATCAAATACAGAGTCTCTGTGTGTTATTTGGGGCTGGCACAGCGGCGGGACAAGACCAGCGGAGGTGGGAGAAAAAAACCTACTCCTTACAGATAATAATACAGACAAACAATATTTCAATAATACATTGTATTAGCTGGTTTTGTGGGGGAAAATCTCATGTAGCCAAAGTTGTCCACATACTGATAACTGGGATTATATGCCTGGGCCACCACACCTAATGTATTAGGTGTTAATGATTGATCTCTGGGCTTCATGTGTACTAGGCAAGCTCTCTACTAACTAGCTGTGTCCCTTGCCTATGCTCATTAGCATATTTAATCAGTTATAGTAAACAAGAGGAAACAAGTAAAATGAAATTATAACTTGAAAGATTTCAAGTGGTAAAAGAAGAAAATAGTCACATTTAACCTTATGGATATTTTGATCTAAAATTATTTCTTACATCTCAAATATGTTACACTACTAACTAAATATGAAATTTTAGTATCAGTTTGGAAATTTCTTTTATAAATTCTATTAGTTTTGTGTTATTCAGCAAATGTAATATATTTGAATGAATATCATGGAAAATTTCTTGCCAGGATGTAACATGTGATAAGAAATTAGATCCTGGAAGTTTGTAAAAATGAGCTGTACCTTTTAAAAATGGAAAAAAAAAAATGTTCAGAAAAGAAAAAAAAAGCTGTCATTTCTAGGTGCAGAGAGGACCTCATGTATTCACATATATACAAACATAATTTGAGAAGCAACGTGAAATCAGTAAATCACAGTAATAAGAAAATGTGATATTTCTACAGTCCAGCCTTTGAATGTGTTGGGCTCCCAGCATAAGTAGAATTCATTTTTTTTTTCTTTCTGTAAGATGTCAGTCAGAGATCTTTGGAATGCTAAACTTTCCAGTATTCCAGATAAGGAATAGGGTGGAACTTACACTGACCTAAGGGGGGAGGATTGCCTGAGTGCTTAAATCATTGAAAAGACAGACTTGGCTTTTAGTATCTGAAACATACTCAGGATCCCTCCTATTTCAGTTTGGAAGCATATATGCCAAACTCTTGGCCAGCATTTATTTTAACATTTTAACCAAGAAAAACAAAACAACTGATCAAGTCCCCTACAATAAAAATTAGACCTGTGTATGTGTTCGCTCGTCCACTTATTAACTATGTATCTTAGTGAGTTTAATTTATTTGAGCCTTAGCTTCTTCAGGTGCACATGACTCTGAGATTGATCCAAACCAAACTGCAATACCACAGTGCAAATCTGGTGCAGACAAGCTACAGAGGGCAATGAGTATTAGCTCCCTTTTCCTTATTGATTTCCATCTACTGTGACATTCTGAGCAACACTGCTATTTGCTTCACCATGGCAGTTATTTTCACACATCCTGGATAAGAACTAAGGCCTCTAGGAAGAAGTGTTAGAACAGTAGAGAGAGGATGAGAACTCTGAAAATATTATGCTATTTTGGAGGGAGCAATAGAAATCACAGTAGTGGACTGCTTGAATTGCTGGTGATCACACTGTGAGTAAAGTGCCACCAATGAAGTGTCAGGAAAATGTTCCCACCTTTATGTATTACATTGCTCTTGTAATGAATGTTAGTAGAATGACTTACTGCACACTCCCCATTTGGAAAAATTTTAGAATTGTCACACTCTAGGATGGAACCCCAGCCTGCAATATGTGACATGGAGACACGTTTTACTCCTTACCTTTGCAAGCTTTCAGCATTACCACACTTGCCACTATTCTCTTCTTAGTGATCAGCATCATAGTTTGTGTTTCTAGCGCAAAGCTGTCTTTCTAGAACTACTGCTTCCCGAGAGCTATACAACCTACAAGTCAAAAACAGGACTCAATACCCATAATAGCTCAGTGTGCTCTATCTATGATAGTTACATAATATTGGGGAGTAATATGTACTCCCAGATTTCACAATAGTGCAACATCTGGTGTGACAATTTCTTGAGTTTATTTGGGTTTTGGCAACATTTTTTTGTTTGTACACACATGTATGTTCTTGAGTGTTCAGGTATGTATGCATATGTGTATGTATACATGTGGAGGGCAGAGGACAGTATCTTGTGTATACTTTTCTGCTTTTTGGGAAAAGGTAAGGTTTCTTACTGGCATAGAACTGGTTAAGTAGACTAAGTTGGTTGGCCAGTGAACTTGGGGATCTGCCTGTACTTCTTTAATTCCCTAATACTGTGGTCACAAATTCCAACACATCTAGCTGAGTGTAGATAATTTTTATATACAAAATATTTCCTGATATTTATAAATCTCACATAACTATTTGCCATTACTGTTTGTGTTCATTTCTCTTTGCTTATGCAATATATTGTTAGACTTATGGTAGGTAAAGCAATAGAAAAGAATTGTTTCACAGATTTTGGAGGTCAGCAGTTGAATGCAAGCTACATAAATCTACAAATTGTGAGCAGGATTCTTTCCTCTGGAGGCTCAGAAGAAGAATCCACCCCTTGTCATTCCAAGGTCACAATATCTGCTCCTACCATCACACTCCCTCAGCTGTTCTCTGTTTAGATCTCCTGTCTCCCTCTGATAAAGATATGTTTAATGGCATTGAAGGCCTATTAGAATAATGCAGGGCAATCTCTGTACTTTTATATAGTCAATTACAAATGCAATGATTGTATAAGAGTCACTTACACCAACGATTAGGAAGGATTTAAGTATCTTTGAAGGATTTACTCAGCCCAATATAGCCTCCTAAATTTCATGCTAAAATATTTATAAGTCCTCATCTATTTGTTGACTCTATACATATTATGAATATAATGTTTAATCATTTATAATGCAAATGTTTCTCTAAATTGGCTTTTTATCTTTAATTGTGTTCATAGCTTGAACCATTGTAAACAGTACCCAAAAGTAACTTAGTTTAATAGGACAATGATGGGGACTATTGATGAGGTATTTCAAATGGATTAACTCTTAGGTGTTAATACAGCAGGTAGTAACTTTTATTCCTCTATGTTCAAGAGTATTAAATCACAGTAAATAGTACATGATGGCTACCTATTTGGAGCATTATCAAGATTATCTAAGATCTTTTAAGGCATCCCTATGCCTTCAACAATGCACTTGCTTGAGGGAGTAGGTAAGCACCACAATTGAGCATTCCTTTTTACTGCTTGTCCTATGTGCTTTTATGGACTTAAGACTGACTGCCATACTGTTGTCATGGATATGAGTGCACTATTACTAAAATGATAATGGAAGAGGCATTAAAGAAATTTAAATATAGTTAGTGTAAATGATTTGTCAAAGAAATGAATTTTTTAAAAGAATTATTCAATGATTAAGTGATGGTGGGACAAGATGTTCTGAGGGAATGCTGGAAGTGGAATGTGAGAGTTGGGCTGATACGATCAAGACACATTTATGAAGTTGTCACAGAATTAATAAAAATACTCCCAAGAATATTAAGTGATAACTTCAAAAATTAGGGATTTTAGAAGTAGCTCATATAAATACATGGACATGAAAAGACTTGATTGTGCAATGACTGTATTGTGTGCATATAATTATGTGTGTTTTAAATGAAAGTTTGAAAAATATTTTGTCTGTTTTAGAAATTTGCTAGATCTTGATGAAAAGAATTTTGTATCTCAAGTACTTATAAGTTCATTATATAACCAAAGGTAGAAATCACTCAAATGTTATCCAGGAATGAGTGGAAAGTTTTATATCATCACACTATAGGAATCTTCAGTGAAATATTATTTAGCTTAAAAAGGAATACATATTTTACAATGGCATTGAATATACGAACTTTCAAAACAATATGCTGAGTGAAATAAAGAAAGTAGTACAATGCCATTTGTTTGAAGCCTAGCAGAAGCAGGATGGTTGTTACCAATGGTACAAGGGCACAGTAATTCTGTAATCTGTGCAGAATTCAGTCTATGTCAGAGCACAGTTCTGGAGCTCAGACATGCGGAGAATGGTAGTGGTGCTAAAAACATTTAGAGTCAGTGTATCAAAGAATTTAAATAGTTAATATAGTATGCTACGTATATTTTGCTACAATACAATATAATAGAATGTGAAAATTAAAGGAATCTCCTTGTATAGTGACAGTATCCAATCACTTTCAAGATACAAAGCTTAAGGGTATTGAAATTACTTTAAGACCTTATCATTAGATCTCAACATTTTATTATACCAATACATTTTTTATTTTATTATGTATTTCAGTGCTGAAATGTCTGAATTCTCTGTTCAGTGTACAAGCTAACAGAAATACTAAATTTATGTTCTCTTTCCTGCAGTGGTATGTATGGTGTGTAAAACTGCTTTTTTCCCACACAATTGGCTGGAATTCTATTACCACAGAAGTGGTTCTGGAAGTTTCACTAGGATTACTAAAAGTCAGTCTCTCATTTATCAAGCAAATTATGTTTTAAATTATAATATGTATGCTAGTATTTCATAAGCTATAGTAAATTAAACTAGGAATTAAATTTTCCTTATGAAACCAAACCTTCTAATGTAACTCAAAATGAGTTTAACTATAAGTATTTAATTACTGATATACTACATAAATTGACATTTGATGTAATGAAACATTTCCCAAACCCCAGAGAGTGCTGATATTGAGAGTTAAGGAGTCTCTGTCTTAGCAATGAGCCTAGTCTTAAGAGAAACAAATATTAATAATGACTTTACAAAAGCTTTAACAGTGCTCCAAGACTGGAATAGAAACCTCTGTGTCTCTTATTAGAAAGTGTCATTCACTTAAGTCTTAGCAAAAAATAAAAAGGCCAACTCCATTTCCACTCTCATTTACAGAGAGTGGAAGAGATGTGCCTTATTTCATTAAAAACAAAAAAAAAAAAAAAACTGTGTAATCATGTATCGTTAAACACTGAGACAATTCACAGCTGTGCACTGAGACTGAATTTCAGTCTTAACTATAAAAATAAATGAAATAAAAATAGAAAATCAAAATCTACTTCCTGATTAAAAATTCAGTCATGTTAATGTGGAGATAAAATAATTTTTGTACATGGACATAAAGGTGTTCAGCAACCTTATTGAAATCTTTAAACAATTCCTACACACATGTGCACATGGTGTACAAGTCAGAGGAATAAGAACCACACAAGAATGAAATACAAAGTCCATATGAATAGTGGTTAGTTTTCATTTTAATTTGCTCATGGTCTCAAAGATGTCATAAAACAATAATTGTCTATGAGACTCTCATATGATAAGTTTGGCATATGTCACCTACCAAAGAGCAGGAATAACAATGATGACAGCTTTATTTGTGGGCCTATTAGTGCTGAGCCAGTCACCACAAAGACTCAATTCATACAAGCAGCTCCCAAGTAGGGTAATTCCACATCTCACCAGCTTCTTATGGTGCTACATTTGTCATGCAATGCCCCTGGTTTCATTAGCATTTCCCTGGTTAAGGTGAAACAGCTTTGTCTAAGTTTGCTTAACTGCTTGCTCTGTATCTTACTCCCCAAGGTCTTTGGTTCCTTTATTAACTGAGTTAATTCAAATTACTCATTATCTTAGACAATAATTTCTTGTTAGATATCTGCAAATGTTTTGTTTGTGGCTTTTCCTGGTATCTGGGGAGATTTCACACTCATGAACTAGGCAACTTTAATAAGCCATGAACCATGCTTCTTTCTGTATCTGAATGGTACATCACATGCCGTTTGTGTCAGAGATATCATTTATTTTGAATAAAATTAATATGTGTAAAAATATAAAATATATATGTCCTCATCCATAGCTAAGGACATTATTATTTTACTATTCTGCAAAAGCTGCTACATTTAGACTTAAGAATAAGGCCATTATATTTTTTATTTTACCTTGACTTATTTCTTTAATTTTTTTCCTTGTATGTGATGACCTGGGGAAACTACTTATATTATTCTCCTTCTTTGTAAAGAACTTTTTAAATGTTTTTTACTAAAGCTTGACTGGAAAAGATCAAAACAAAACAGCACTAAAAATTCGTAAATCACTGGGCATTGGTGGCACATGCCTTTAATCCCAACACTTAGGAGGCAAAGGCAGGCAGATATCTGTGAGTTCAAGGTCAGTTTGGTCTACAGAGCTAGTTCACAGGCAGCCTCCAAAGCAATATAGAGAAACCCTGTCTGGAAAAACAAAAACAAAAACAAAAAAACCCAAAAAACAAAAACCAAACCAAAACAAAAAATCCTAAATCTTCCAATTCTCAAAGTGTGTATTTCTGAGAAATATTAATTTGTGTCATTTCTTTCTAAATGCATTATTTTGCAGGGGCTGTGTTCTATTGCTTAGTTTCTGCTTTTGATTTCCTTTTGTATGGATGAGGGGGTCAGAAAACTCCATCCCTTACGCATGACAGCCAGCTGGGACTGTTTCCCTTTTGGCTTCATTGACTTTATAGCACAATAATAATATTACAGCATGGTTTTAATTTTTCTTCCAATTTCACTGTGACATTCTGGAATATTGGAATATTTTGGATCATTAGAGAAAATTGCTTTTTATAAATTGTATTCTTGGAATTGCCATGGATGTCAAGAGGGAGGTGTGCAATTCTGATAATTGTAATTATGAAGACTGCATAGTGTGGAATAAATATGTTTGCTCGTTTTATATACAACTTCAGAGATTTTCCATTTAGCCATGTTGTTAGCATTAGAATATTCCATTGCTGTTTTCTGGGGAAGACTTAGATGCTACTCATAGACTGACCCAGAAGCTGAAATGACAGGAAGGAAGTCTTTTGTCAGCTTTGAGGAAACTTCTGGGATCTCAGGAAGAGGAACACCTGAGCACAATTTGTTCATGAGGTGGAACGCTTGGGAATTGTTTCATGTCAACCTATGTCTTTAGGCCTTCAGCATAGGCTCACCTACTTTAAGAAGGGCCCTGCAGTGGCTTGACCTGAGCAGGTAATTAGTATGAAAGGAAACCTGGACTTCCCAGTGGCATGACTTAGAGGGCAGTCCTTTAAAAAAAGTAGTGGTTCATCTCCGGATAATTGATTTTCAGATTATTAATTCCTGTTACTGCATTGCAAGGCTCAGCTTTCAAAACTGCTGAGCAGCATACTCACTGAGAAATCGAAACTCTAAACTGTTCCTTTTTGGAATGCCCCATTAAGACTTTGGCACTCCTAGTGCTTTCTAACTCTTGACAGACCACTGGAAGTTGCCCACTGGCATCAACAGCTGTGTCTATCCAAAAGCAATAGAGTTTTTTTTTTTTTTTTTTACAAGATGTATATTTAGCAAATCTTAATTCACTTTGGCTTCAGTAGTGGAAAGTGAACGTAAAGTGTTTTAAAATGGCATTGCCACCTTCAACGAACCTATCTCAGGACAAGAAGACCAGGGAACAGATTCACTTTTTATCACTCTTTATCATGTTTGCACATTTCTTAAAGTTTTGGTGAATATATCAGTAAAGTGAAGTAATTTGGCCAGGAACTATATTTGCAATCAGATCTTAGCATGCTTTACACACATGGCTGCACTCATTTTTAATTGAGGTGATCACAAAATTTGAAGAATTACTTTACTTGTATTTATTAGTGAGGACATGCTTGTTCTGCAGTAGTGTTTAACCCCAAATTTTCACAGCCAAACAGTAAAGGTGCCAGTTCTCTACAGACACCCAGGAACCACTGAAGAGGAACAGCTGCCATGAACCACAAGGTCAATGTTCTACTAAGAAGAGAACACTTAGTGTTTTATTTCGGGAGAAATAATTAAATAGTTTTCCTAGTACATCTGAAATCTATCTTCATATTGAGTCAGAAATAATAAGAAAGTTCTGTCATATATAAAAAGTTTAATACGTTTATGCTAATTATACTTGGCAGTCAAATGACTATCCTATCAGCCACCTTGCCTTTAGACTGCAATGGATATGAACATATTTAACACACTCTAAACATTTCATTCAAGGAAGATATATTCTCCCCCAAGGGGGAAAAACAATAACAGCAACAAAAATCCCCACATATTTCACTATTCTATTCATCCAAGATAATTCATTGGTATACCCTATGTATATCTTTATGTTTTATGTGTCATTTTAAAGATAAAGTTGTCAAACAAATCTAGGTTTTGCTAGGATTTTTATAATGATTTTTATCAATTATTCAAGAATTTCATACAATGTATTGTGATCATATTAGCCCCACTCTTTCCCTTTATCCCATAATTTCCTGCTCCATTCACCCAGCACCATATTCTGCCTGACTATTCTGTCCCTCAATCCCTTCACATCCACAATCCCTTCACTTTGGGATTGACCTGTAATGTGGTAGATATATGAAGGGGTCACATCATTAAGGAAAGTTGACTTTCCTTCTCCCAGTAAGAATAAGATGACATGTGCTATCAGCTAGCAGTGAGACCTTGTGCTACCCCTCCCATGAGTTCTGGAATTTTTGTCTGGTTTGAACTTCTATGTGTCTTGTGCATGCTGTCATTATAGCTGCGAGTTCATATATGCACTCAACTTGTGTGTTTTATAAACACTTTCCTTGAAGCTACCCATCATCCCTGTCTCTTAGGAGCTTGCCACCTTACCAGCACCCCTCTTCCTCAGAAATCAATGAAGCTGGTGGGGAGGAATGCAACACAGACTAATCCTGTTTGATCATTGCAAAGTCTCTTATTTGTATTCTGACCAGTTGTGTTCTTTGCCATCCACTACAAGAAGAAGTTTCTCTGATTGGGCCTGGATTTAGTTAGATTTTTAATTTGGACACAGTTTATCACAGGATTCTTTGTTCAGATTTCTATGGGTTTGCAAATTTTTATGTTGGAAGTTGATATTTATATACAAACCAATGTGAAGAGTCCAATCTGACTACTTTATTCAACTTGGCCACATTGTTTGTGTATTCATTTACTCTGTAGTCAAAATCCACTGCATTTCCATTTGCCTTACAAAACACATTACTTGATTTGGGGACTTACGATAAAGTTTCTAACAATTTTACTTTCTAGAATGTAAACAAGTAGATTCCTTGACAGTTCTAATTGATTGTTTTTTTTATAAACGACAATCATTATTATTTCTTGTCATGTGCAGGTGCTGACTGTTGCCAACCCCACACTGTGAATTGAGACCTTTATGACTAACTAGGGCCACTGGGACCTGCCATCGTGATGACTTTTTCATGCTTCAATATGTTCACTCAGATATTTTAATGATGTTTCTTTTTGACAACTTGGAAACATCCAGATTGAAGAAGACACTAAAATGCAAAATACTTCTGCAATAATCCTGCAATTCTCAAGTAGCTTCTGAAGTTATTAAATCTGAGTATGGGGCTCACTGGTAGATGATTTGCCTAGTATGTCACCAGGTCTGCAAAAAAAAAAAAAAAAATCCAAGAACAAAAACAATCACAGTTGTCTATAACACTCCTCAAAATTTCCTGACTTATAAGCAGACAGTAATCATGGAATTTTTCAGATGCCATATTTCAAATTGTTAACCTTCATGATTGTCCTCTTGTGCTAGCTGGGAAATAGATATTGTGTTGCCTGCTTCTATCTATTTTATAGGTTGAGCAATTCAGTGTCCCAATGTACACATAATATCCATAAAAGACGATGACTTTAACAATTGCTCTCTGTTTGAACACCGTTGTTGAACACTGTTACTTACATTCAGACATTATAAAGACTAAGAGATTTCAGGCAACCTCCATGCTGGCCAGGTCTCTCCCAGGCTGACATTTTCACCTCCCTTTTGAGAAGAGGCTTCATGGTCCCAGAGGTAAGATAAAACAGAGAAAAGTGAGGCGAATAATAAAAGAGCAAAGCATGTAATGTCTAACTGGCAGCTTAGATCACTCGTATAGCCATCCTTGATGACCAACATAGCAAGTCAAATTTTTCACATATATTTTCAGGAAAGTGTTTAAAGGAAGGTCACTGGTTCTTTTAATACCAAAATATTTCATACTACAGGTCTTCTAGCCACTTTAATATGACCATGTGTACAGATGTTCATCCCACAATGGCCTTCCAGAGAAAATGCAGGAAAGGTTGTGGGGGAAGGCAACCTGTAAATCACTCACTTTACTGTACTTATCGTATATATTAGTTTATTTCATCTTCTTAACTTTGAAATGGATAACACCTTTAAGTTTCATTTTCAGCTTGCAGTTACAACCCCTAGTTATTAAAGTGAATGCAGTAGAGATAAACGAACAGGCACAGCCTGAGTTCTGCTTATGATATAGTTCCTTGCTCTCTAGACATCTAAGCATTGGCTGCATCAGGAAGCTTTTCTAACTACCGCTGTGGTCTCTGCATATATATACCTGACTGTAGTGGGATATCTACCCCGCCTACACCTGTTGCACTTGAGTTTCTGAAAAAGGTGCCTTCCTTCTTACCTTAGGATAAAAGAATTATTTCAGAGATAAGTTTCTCAGTTTTTCCAAGTGAAAAACAAAACAAAAAATTGCTCTTAACTGTCTGTTTTGAACTTAGATGGAACATATGCTTGGTTATAGTAACAACTTCCGATATATATTTGCAAAGCATGGTGCCTTTTAGATTTCATGTTTTTATATGATGTGAAGACATCAGGCATGTACCAATAGACCCAGACACAACATGGATAATTTAACCCTAGGGCAGCAAACCTCCTATGCTTCACATGGAGTCAAAGAGCTCTGTAACTAACAAGGGTTTGTGAAACCTTTCTAGACTGTCTAGCAACGAGTTTTAGTAGAGGAAACAGAATAAACAATGAAGTTATTCCCTGGAAAAATGAGTACTGTTTGTAACAGACACATTGGATGCTACAAGTGTACAGTGTAAGTTTCTCAGAATTCATTATGATCTCTAAGAAATTGTTCCCCCAAATACCAAATACTCTCATAGGAGAGTAAGACTAGGGAGATGGATGGAAAACAGGAAAGTATTAGAAAAAATAAAAACATTGATTTTCTAAAAGGTAAACCCTGTGTGTGTAAATAAAACTATGCCAATGTTGTAATAAGTGTCCCTGTATTTATTTTCTAATTGTTAACTTTAAATGAAAAATGGAAAAAGAAGTCAAAATCAGGCTTTGGATATCTGAATTCCTAGGCAGTTGGCTGTATCCACTTGAGAGTTAAGGAAACTAGGCCTACATACAGTGGGCCTAATTTAGTCTCCTGGAATCTCTATGAGATTCCACAAGATTGGACTATCAGAGGGATCGTTGGCAGAAAGACCACAGCACAAACCTGGTACATGATCTAGCTTGTGGGAGCACACTTCCCATGGTGGGATGCCATGCTTGGCCATAAAGCAAGGAAGAAGGCCCTGGCCCTGCCCCAACCTACTGTGCCAGACTATGTTGACTCCTCATGGGGACCCTTACCTGTGAGGAGGAATGGACTTGGGGTGGGCTGAGGGGAAGTTGGAACAAGAAGGAAGAGGTGTGGGAGAGAGAACTGTGGTTAAAATATAAAATGAAATTACAAAACAAACAAACAAAAAACGGCCAACAAAGAAAATTCTCAAGGACGGCTGTAGCCACCTGAGTGCAGCACAGCATATGAGATTCCCTTCATGTGACAGAGAAGAGAAGCAACCATTTGTGTCACATTTGTAGATCTGAGTCTTTCAGAAATTTCTGTCTAACACTACTTGGCTGGAGAAAAGCATAGATCATGGTGGTTCTTTACTTGACCAATGACAGGAGGTAGCAAGAAACTTGTTATGATCTCATGGTTACACATTTGCTTTCTCTATTGGAATTGCTACCATGGTCAGCAAAGACTAACATTTAAAGAGATTTTCTGGAACATACACATTAATGGAGCACAGCTTAAATGGATCACAGTGTCTGCTGTGATACCCATGCTTGCAATCTGTGGACTCCAGTGAAATCCCAGAGCTGGGGAAGTAGCTGCCATTTTCTTCCTAGCAAGGACTAATTAATTGACTTAGTAGTAACTCACATTGGTTTTTAGGATGTGCTATGGGAGTTTCTGTAAAGCACAGTTTAGGGTTCCTGTCAAACTAATATTACTGAGCCTATGTTAGTTATTCTCCCCACTGGATTTTGATTAATTGGCTCATTGTGAAATTAAATTATGAGGATTCCTTTATACATAGGGTATGGGGAAATTTTCATTTTAAAGCAAAAAATATTTTCTTTTCTTTCACCTCTATTTTTGTCATATGGCTTCAGTGGACATTGCATTCTAGGCTGAAATGTCCTTCCGCTATTTGCCCTTTCAGGCTTTTTTGTAAATATCTGCTTTAAATAGATGAATATAAAATCTATTGTCTGTGCTGGACACTTTGGAGAGCAAAAGTTCATGCTATTGTTAGTATTCTTTCACTCTGTAAAATACATTAACACTGTCAAGGGACATCAGACACATCTTCAGTTCAAGTATCTGCCAAGCACAAAAGGGGAATACTGCCTTCAATCATGTGTTTGCCCTAATACAAATTTATCATGGGGTATAATTCAAAAGTTTATTCTAATAGGAAATTTTTAAATGTAACTGATGAAAAAATGCATGGGATTTAAAATAAATAAATGTTATAGGTATTAGTCCAAGAAAAGTATATGCTATATTGAAATAAAAATTATTCAGGTAAATTTTCATATGCTGTTTGTGCTCATTGAGACCTGAGTCTGAAAACATGCAGCAGTCTTGCCAGCCACCTCTCTTAAACCTTGGTCTCCAGCAGGTTTATTTCAGGTACCCTCCAAAGCTCACTGTACTGCGGTAGGCTACCCATTGTCCTTTTAAGGGGAAGAAAAGTATTTCAAACACATAAGGATGTTAAAACATCCCTCCCTGGAGAACAACTTGAAGGTAAACCATTTCCAGTAGAGGTTATTACTGTTTATTGCACAGTAGAGAGATGCCTATAGTGGGGATGAGAAATGGTAAGTTCATTTGCGGAGAATCTGCTCCACTCTGCCTGGAAATCTCTCTGCCAGAACAGCAGAATATCTGCTTCAGCAGGGCTTCCTCAGTCTTTCCTACTCAATGATGCAAGCCCAGTCTATTGATGTTATTGATCTATCTGCTACTTGCTAGTGTTTTTAGCTTTTGCTCCTACATGATTAATCAACTTACTCATTCAAAACCAAAATTATATATGTTTACTAATGTACTTTTTAAGTGTTTGAAAATAATATATCAGAAACAATAACTTAAATATGGCTCTCTGAGATAATGAGTAAAGAGAGTTGATATTGTTATCACCATTTCAGAATAGAAAGGTCAAGAAAGAGCATATGCTCTTGTGTGTCAATCTGTGTGTGCATGTGTTTTTGTGTATTCAGCTTACAATGGGATTCTTAGTGAGATAAGCAAGTAGTATAAATATTGATTGCCTCAGCTTTATCATAAATGAAACAGATAAAATGATATTTTCATTATTTAATGTGTACAAAGTTAATATTTATAAGATGTGTAAAATAAAAACAACATAGAGTCATATAGTATGACCTAGATAGTCATGGCTTTTGGACTGTGATTCCAATTATTTATAATAACATTGACTTTCATTTTTACCTCTCTTGACTTGTCCTGTATGCAGTGACATGTAGCTGTCATTAACAGACACACACATTCTTATGTGTATTATTGTACTGTGAATTAAATCACTTAGTGCTATATTTAGCACTCAGTCATTAATTCTAGCAATAGCTGAGAAATAGACCCTTGGATATCAAATCCATAATGCTTATTTAGTTTTTTCCTTTCTTTTATTCTTTACTTGTTCATATAGCCTGATGTTAATATGCTTTTACTTTGTGCCAGTAGGACTTAAGGATACTGTAGAAAATATTCTAGACTAAGTTGCCACTTACAGATTTTTCGTATTTAGTAAAAAGAGTTGAACACATAAACAGATTTCCCAAAAGTATGGTTGGTAAGAGCTCAAATGAAAAAGAACAAGGAAACTATTAGCTTTAAGAGCATTAATGGTGAAGAAGGGTGATAGTAAAAACAAAACAAAACAAAACAAAACAAAAAAAACATTATTCTAGGATGACCCCTGAGCAGTGTCTTGAAGGTTACTAAGAAAAAACAGTTGATTTGTGGGAAATCTGTGCATATAGAGAAAGAAGACATGTAGGTCCTCAAGTCCTCAGAGAGTCTGGGAGAGTGGGGAAGCCAGGATACCTCAAGACTTTAAGTAAAAAAGGAGTGGGATGGAAGACACCCAGGTCATTTTGAGGCAGAATGAACAAGTTAGAAGTCTGCCATGTGCAGACCAAGAAGCCCTTGGTTGGAGGGCTTGGACCAAAAACAATGTGAATTGGAATAAACAAATCTACTTTTGCCTTTAGTTATCAGGGGCACAGAGCACACGTTTGAACTGTAGGTGAAACATGCCTGGCTAATTGAGAGTCTGTCATCTTGCAGTGCTGTGCTATAAATCCAGGTCCTGATAACCTGTAGTCCTCATAGAGTAAGCATCTGAGTCAGGGCACAGGGTGATATGTTTAGGGTTAATTTGTTCAATTAATGAGAACTGTTTTGTTTTATGACAATTGACAGAGGAAAGAAAGAGGAGGCAATTCTACATGGATGGTTCTCGTCTCAGAATTGCAGCAGTGAAACCTACATCGTGGAAACAACACAAACACAGCGTTTCACCTGAGGCACAGAAATAATCCTTCCAAGTTCTGAATCCCATATATTGGAAAACAGCAGCTGTGTGAGTTTGGGAAAACCATGCAATTTATTTCTCAGTTTCCTCATTCAAATCATGGTAACTGCCCACAAGCTGGCTACGTGTGGCTGTTGCTTGCACACAGTAAGCCAATGGAAGTTGTATTGATAATGAGGTTTGTAATAAAGTGGATGGATTGTAGAGTGGAATTTGTCAAAATATCTCGATAACTAGATGGTCTTTCTTTGAAATACCACTCATAGTTGTCTTGATGGTAAATAGATCATTTTAAGTGCACACATTGATTTACTTTAGAATAGCTAAAATGTTCCTGAAAATAATGGCTAGATGGAGGGTTGACAGGCCCAATTTGTATATAGTAACAATTTATCTGACTTCCAATTTGGTATGAATGTCCAAATTGAAAGGAATGAAGCATGTGATATGTCATAATATTTTGTAGACGATTCACATAACTAGGTTTCAAAAACTGACTAAAAAAAGTATTTGGATTTTAAATGATATCTATAAAGAGGAGAAACTCATCTTTGAATGACAATAATGTGATTCATGAAAATAAAATAGTCTACAGTTTTTGGCTAATAGGTAAAATATGGAATCCACTCTATTGGGCTATTTCTGCCACTAGAGAACCTTAATTAGAAATCTCCAATTATGTATGCACATGCCAAAATATGAGTACTCTGGCAAATGAAAAATTTACATATACAATGTTTTTAATCAAAGTACCTATTTGATTGTACAAGTATGTGTTTTTCAACACAAAATTTGAATTCTGTCCTTGTGATTCTGCATTTATACAGGTGCCCAATTACTTTGTTGGTGCAACTTAGAAACGCCTGCTTGATGTACTATGATGTCAATTCTCTTCCATTTATAGTAAAATGGATGAAATTTTTTTTGACTCACAAAACAGAACACACTGTACCAACATAGGAAATACATCATTTTACTACTTATAATAGGAGAACTCTGTTTCACTGCCATTCTCTGCTAAGAAGAGCAAAATTGTGCTTTTGTTTTTGTTTTTCCTCATTCAATTTGTTCCTTTCTCTCTTCTTATTTGGAATTTGCTTCAAATTTTGAAGATGACTCTGGTTCACAGGGAAAAACCTTCAGTGGCAATAATACTGAGTTCACTCAATTTTCCACATTGTTAGTCCCTAAATGATGGGAGTAGGCTGTTGATCTCTGCCACTTGTAAGCATAGGGAAACTTTAGAGCTGGTAAAATACCAGATTTATAGCCCTAAAGACAGATGTTCTCTGTGGAGATGCTGGGAAATGCCTTGTGAAGCAGTGAGGCAGAACTGTATTTCCTTGTGGTCTTTCAGGACAATCAAAATTCTTCTTGGCTCTCTGTGAGTGAGGTACAGTAAACTAGGTGACCTGCTCATGGAGACAGAGCTCTGGGTAAGTAGGTAAGTGCTCTCTAGTTATATCATATGGACAAAGCAACAGGGAAATGGGCTGCTTCTGTTGCAGCATGAGTCGCCACCTCATATAGGGGCTCCACATTTCAGATGTGCTATTGGTAACAGCAGCAGTCTCTTGGTTTTGGAATCTTTCAGAGAAGAACTTCACTCTACACCTTTTGCAGTCTTGAGGATTACACTGAGACATGCTGTGACAACACAAGCACAAAGTCATTGGCTTTTCTTGTCCTTACTTGTCAGTAAATGTGTACAGAAAAGGAGTTTCTAAATTAGGCATTTGTTGTGGCACAATCCTCCCAGCACTCAAGAGGCAGAAGTTAGCAGATCTCTGTGTGTTCAAGGCCAGCCTGATCTATAGAGCAAGTACCAGGACATCCAGAACTACACACAGAAAAATCCTATTTCAAAAACAAACAAACAAAACAAAGAAAAACAAAACAAAACAGACAAACAAAACACACACACACACACACACACACACACACACACACACACACACACACACACAGGGAAAACTAGTTGGTAAATATCCAGTCTGGATTTTCACTTTGTCTCCAGGAAGATTTGTAAGCAAATATGAAGGAATCCTTCCATTGCCTCTGGATTCTTTAAATGTAGGCTTTGTCATCCCTCTTTATATTGTGTTTTCTGCAACATATTTCAACTTGGGTATGGGATTACCCACATACACATAGGTAAAATTATCTGGTCTCACCAATACCCTGTGTTGTGTTTTAGTTTTGTTCTGAGATTGGGATTCTCTACATATCTTGTCTTTCATACAACTCACTAGGTAGGCAAGGATAACCTCAGATTTACAGAGATATCCGTCCTCCAATGGAGGTGTTCTGCCTACAGAATGCTAGAATGATTAAAGGCAAGCACCAAAATGTCTGTCTCTGCTTTCTTTTTCAGTCATTGCTTTTAATTCCCCAAGTGAGTGGATGCACTATTGTAATAAAAACCAGTACTGGTCTGAGCTATCAGTAGGGTCCTGCTCTAAGACCTCCTATGGAATCCAAATCCTACAGATAGTCATCACTTATTTGAAATGCAGAGTATTTTCACATATTGTCCTGTATATGGTTTACAATTCCTACCATTGCTGATATCAGTACTGTTCTACTGGATTGTCTACTGGATTGACAAAGAAAAAAACATGAACTTCACTAGGGAAGATACAGTCTGTCTTTTCTTAACTAGTTTCACCCTAACAATAGAGCTATTATGCAGCTGCTTTAGCTACTGAAGGTGACCATGTACTTAAGAGGTCAAAGTCAATGATCTAATATCAAAGTTTAAACCATGTCTCCAGGTATTATCGCTGTTGTGTAGTCTCTCTCTGGATTCATTCTTAGTTCAACTATGTCAATTAATATGGCACAAGCAGAGGCACTTGCATTAGGGCTGTTTGTTAGAACATTCATAGAACTGAACTGTGCAAAGGAGACTACTCTGCTAGAAAGATGTATCACTTGAAATGCCTCTGAAATATGTCCTACCATGTAGGAAGAGATATTGAATGCTGTTATTTTCTTTAAATGGAGACTGGTGAAATGTTTATTTATCTCATTTCAATTTGGATAATCTGAGAAATAATTTTAGTATCTCACAGGCCATGGGATGAACTAAATAAAATAATCAGTGTGAATAATTTAGCACAATGGCTGAATCAGAGTAGCACTTGATGTATGATAACAGTTATATTAATTATATTATCACAGTCATTACTCCCATTATGACAGGTTCTAAAACTACATGAACCAATATCTACATTGACAAGACTACTTACAAACAAATGCATTTCAAAGGTCCTTAATATCCATCACCATAAAGAAAATTAATTTACTTACTACATTATTATTTATTTATTTGTGTTTTCACCCTTGAGATTTGAACAAGTGGAACAATCAGACTACTAACATCCTTGTCCATTAGCAAGGGTATACAAAACCAAAAGGATTGTGGTCAAGGATAGGAGAAAAGTCAGGTACAGTCTCGAGAACAGGAATGATAATAATGTCTGCTTTGTTAAGATTATAGACTCCTTGTTAGCACTGCTTTTACTTTCTGTAATTTATCTATTGCTGTACAATGACGTGAACAACTTTAAATAGGTTGAAGTATTAAAATATGTTTAAATACCATCTTATATTTTACTTATTTTAGTGTTACTTCACACAATGATATTGACTTTTGAGATCCCTTAAATTTACCCTGGATTAACTAAAATGAAAGTGAAAGTGGTCATGAGACATCTAGTTCAGACTGTGTAACTAGTTCCTGTCTAGCTTAGCCAAAATTGGCTGGTTTGCTCTAATCTAATACAGTCCTTTCCATAAGAAAATATGAGCACATTAAATATATTTTAAAAATAAAATAATGAATCCAAGTCAAATTCATGAAAATTAATCTTCTTAATACAGAGAGGAGGCAAAGGTGAGAATAATTTGATGTGGATCTTTACAGTGTGCTCATTAGACCAGTGGCTTTGACATCACTTAAGAATTACCTGAAATTTGGGCTTAATCAACAGTAGATCCATCTCACCAAAACTGACATTTAGAAGGTTAAATTATGCAATTCTCATGTGTGCTATTGCCAGTATTCTCTGTTATAATAAATCTTTTTTCTACCTCTATCATTTTCTAAACATGTGTTATATAGCATCCTATATAACCTTTATTCATTTTTTCTAACTGAACACATGCACACATTTTCTTCATCCTATTTTCTTTCTACCATGCTTCTATTCTGGCCATCTCATTTATATAAAGCAATTTTGGATGAGGAAAGGGAGAAATTATATAAAAGATCCTGACTTAACTTTTCCTATGTACTATATTGAGTAAGAAAAAAATTAAACACTTTTTAATTATTACTACCACATTATGAGAAGCTGTATTAAAGGCTTGTAGCATTGGGGAAGTTGAGGACCACTACCCTACATTTTCCTTCCCATACTACCTTGTATTTAAAAATATTTTAAACTGGTAAACCGAAGGCAGTGAAGGCTAATCATCCAATAGAAAAGTATTCTTTTAAGTTCAGCAGTGTACGTTCAGTGGTATATAGAATTCCAGTGATGTCATGTTTACATAAAGTCACAGACAAAAAGTGCAACTACACTGATATGAGTTAAGTTATAAGAATTATGACTCTAATATTAATATTTGATAACAAATTATCTAAATCATTAAGTAAATTAAGTAAGTTAAACTATATATTTTCTTTTTATTTTCCAAATTAGTAGAAAAAAATAAAGCTTATGTCATTAATGTCAGTGTTTTGCTTTGTTATACACACTAAAAAATATTCTGATAGCTTCTCATGAGATATATTTGTTTTTTGATAGAAAGTTTTGATGTAGCTTGAATAAGTTAAAAGTTCTCTGAAATCACCATGGTCTGTTAGCAATCTTGTTTCCCAACCTTTCCAAGTCTTATTTTTAAATGGAAGGAAATAAAAGATAAAACATAGTACTGTAAAATGCATTATGGATTTCTTGCAGGAACATTCATTTAGTACCATAACTTCAATTAGTACGAGCTAATAAAATTATTCAAATCTTGGAAGAAAAAAACATTTTACACATGTCAGAGGAAGAGAATGAAGAGGGGAAGAGAAGAAAGAAGGAGAAAAAAGATGGAGAAGCAGAATGAGGTACTCACCTCAGCTTTTCAGTTAATGGACAGGCACCATCATCTGAAAAAAAAAATATTGTTATGCTGTGATCATGAATATTATAAACAATCCAATTGTGTTAAAATACATTTTGCAAATCTGTAAGAGCAAAATTAAAAAAGTAAAGAAGTAGCTTGTCTGGCCTTATATATTTATGTATTCTGTCATCACCGTTTTAGAATCAGGGTAGTTAACCCACTGTTTTTCAAAATTGTTTTCAGAAACATATCAGATACATGTATATTATGCATAATTTTTATAACACATATTTTACAAATGTAGGCATAGAGATGCATATATAACAGTATTGGTCTAGGCATGAACATTATCTTGTTCGTACATAGCTCTGATCCTATATACATTGCACTTATAAGATACGATCCTCACAAATGATAACAAATTAAATAACAAAGTGTTCAGGGTCTTCAGTCACATACATATTCTCTTTATAAGTTTGTTTCATTAGAATCTGTCTCCCACCATTTTTCACCATGCATTTTCTTAAAACTGTTGTCCTTCCTTTTTTCTTTTCTTTTCCGATCCTTTCTTCTTTTGTTCCTTACTTTCTCCTTCCTTCTGTCTTTCACTCCACCTTTCGTCCCTCCTTTTTTTTTTATTCCAATCTCAATATTTACTTCCCTCCTTTTTTTCTTTCACAGTAATTTGGATCATTCCTTATGTCCTATCATTCTATAGGAGCAACTTAAATGGTGTCTTCATGGTAACACTTATGGTAGCCAGAGAAGAATTTACTCTACTCGTTAGGCATTTTGTCAGATATTTTGTACTTTCACTTTAGTACTTTGATTGTATCTTTTGTTGTAGACATGGGTTTTCATGTCTTGACTTTGTTCATCATTGTGAATCAACAGAATTCCTACTATGATGGGAGATGTCATTCTGTAAATGTTTCTCATACTGGCTAATGCATAAAGCACTATTGGCCAATAGGAAAGCAAGATAGGCAGGACTAGGCGACAAGGAGTAAAGAGGAAGTAGTAAGGAGGAGTCAAGATGGAAGACAAAGAAAGCAGAATCCTGGCAGCCTCGGCCTCTCTCTCCAGTAAGATAAGACCACGTGCAAGTAAAGATTAACAGAAATGGGTTAATACTTAAGACAGAGCTAGCCAATAAGAAACTAGTACCTGGCCAACAGAATTATATCAAATACAGAGTCTCTGTGTGTTAATTGGGTCTGGTGCAGTGGGGCAATACCAGAGATGGGAGGAAAACCTTACTTGTTACACTACTATGATTCTGAAGTAAGGGATGCCTTGAGTTACTGGCTGAGTTACAACTCTGGGTTTCTAGACATGTCAGTAGAAACATGTGAAGGAGTCATCCAAATTTAATTCATGAGATCATATGTAATAGTACAATATTTATGCTTTTAAAAATTTATTTGTGTGTGTATGTGTGTGTGTGTGTGTGTATTCCATATGTTTATACGTGCCTTCAATTCTAGCAGGTGACATCATATGATTGTGACTGAACTTAATATAACTAGTACAGAAAAAAATTCTGCTACAACTTTTCTCTTCTTCACTCTATTCCCAACCAGTCAGCTTTGCTTCTCCCAGTCCTATTGCTGAATGGATTAGTTTCAAATGTTTTCTGTCAAATGTTTGCAAGGAAAACACAGATATTCTGTAATTTTTAAAGGGGCTATACTGATTTAAATAGGGAAAGATGAAAATCGTAATCCAAATAATTCACCTGAGTCTTGATCAGGAACAAATGGGTTTGTCTAGATATTCAGCTGGTATACTAGGTGTATTATTCCCCTGAAATTTGAAGAGCTTTGGGTTTTTGTTAATCTTCCTTTTTCTTTTATTCTTTTTGCCTTAGATTTTGAGAATCATGGTAGTTGATATCTATATCTTCAATCACTTTTATATACCTTATATTATTAAAAATCTTTAACTGTGTAATAAATCAAATGAACCAACAATAGTATAATAGTGTGAATTAAAATGTGGAATAATTAATTCAATAATTCTTTGGTCATTTGCTGAGCAAATATTTTTGCTTATTAAAGAAGTATAAGTAGCCACATCTCCTGTGCTATTCTAGGAATTTCAGAGAAGGTGATAACCACGTTCATGTCTCCTACTTCCTATGCTGAGCTGTGGAGAAGACAGGGAAGGAACTGCATGTATAGTTAAACACAAGAGAATAAGATAATTCCAAACAAAGAGAAGAAAATAATTTCAATTACTGAAACAGGAATTTGACTCAGCAGACAAATGCTTAAATTGGGCAGTCAGTAATCAGATCAGAATTATACTGAGCAAGCTAGCTTTTCATAAGAGGAGTTCACTAGTAAGCAACAGAAAGATAGCCAAAATATTGCTAATATCTAGTACATAGAAAGGAATGATAATATTAAAACTGGGAAGGTATGTGGAAACAGAATACTAACTGCATGGAAGACCACTGATATAAAGTTTGCATATAGCCTAAGGGTCTTAAAGAACCACTGGAAGTGTTTTACATGATAGGTACATGTCATTTGTGTTTGATTTATAAATAGGAGCTGGTACTCTGTACGAAATGTAGAAAAGTGGCCATGGGAATTACAGGGTCCATTTTGAAACTTCACAGCAAAAATTAGTAGTGGTTCATAAAACTAATCAGAAGAGAAGAGCCGTGTCATACTCATCAAAGTGACAAACTAACAAGAGAATGCTACAATTCTAGAATATGCACACCAAACACAGGTGCACTCAGTTTCATACAACAAATATTATTAGATCTTAAAAAAAAACCTGTAGATTAAATCCAACAGACCCAACAGAGTGATGGCAGATTATTTCTCTATCTCCCTCTGACCAATAGACAAGATATCTGAACAAAAGCTAAACAAGGAAACATTGACATTAAATGAGATAATAAAATAAATTAATTCAATAGAAATCTACACAACATTTTTCCCAAACGCTAAAGAATACACATATTTTAGAAATTCATGAAAATTCCTTCAAGATCAACCACATATGAAGACAAAAAACAACTATTAATGAATAAAGGAAAATTGAAATACCATCTGATACTCTAACTGACCCCATTGGAATCAATCATTATATCATCAACAATGGAAAATAAATAAAATACAAGCACCCATGGAAATTTAACATCATATTACTGAATTTAATTCATTTGGTGGAAGACATCATGAATGGAATTTAAGAAATTCTGAGGACTGAATGGAAATGGAAACTCTACACAACAAATTTTATAGGACACAAAAAAGATATCCCTCAGAGTAAAGTCTATAACACTGAGTGCCTACATATACATACAAACAAACAAAAACCTGAGCACTCTCATATTAATAAGGGTATGAAGGATGTAGAAAAACAAGAATAAACAACATGCAAACATAGTAGATGGGAAGAGATGAAAAGTCAGGGCTGAACTTGATTAAACAGAAACAAAAATAACAAAAGGAATTAAGAGTTGGTTCTTTGAAAAGGTTAACAAGACTGATAAATTTTTAGCTAAATTACCCAACAGTAAAAGACAGAGTATTCAAATTAATAAAACCATAAATAAAAGAGGCATTATAACAGATATTGAGGAAATTTAGAATTATGTGGACACATTTTAAATTTAATACTCCACCAAACTGGAGATCTAAAATAAATGAATGAAACTCTAAAAGACTATGAACTGCCAATATTGACAAATGAGACCTCATCAAATGAAAGAATCATCTGGAAAACAAATAATAAAATCATTTGTGTAAAGAGGCATCCTCCAAAATGGAAAAAGATTTTTACCTGCTATAAGAATGGCAGAGAGTCTGTGTTTAGACTATATAAAAACTACAAAACCAACCATGAAGAAAGTAAACAACCAAAATAAAAATTGAAACATGGAACTAAATATAAGATTTGCAAAAGAAAAAATATGGGAAGCCCCCAGAAAGACCTGTAGAGCATGCCATCCAGCACCTTCTGCCATCCCAGGCTTTGACCAGCACACACAGGACAGGCACCCACTGGAAGAGAGAGCCATCTAGCATCTACTGCTAGTGGAGCCTTGGACCCACCTGCACCCACCTGAAGAGAGCCTTGGATACATACCCACTAGAAAAGGGAGAGTTCTCACCTGCACCCACTGGAAGAAGAAATAGGAAGACAACAGTAGAAGAACACATTCAACTCCAGAAAGACTAATATGACACCAACAGAATCAAAATATTCTGGACTAGCAAGGCCTGAACTTCCCAACACAGATGAAGCAGAAGAGAATGATCTTAAAAATAACTATATGAAGATGATAGAGACCCTCAAAGTGGAAATGAGAAAATCCCTTAAAGAAATGGAAGAAAAAACAAACAAAATGGAAGAAATGAAGGAAAAGAGAAACCAAAACATACAAGAAATCAACAAATCTCTTAAAGAAAGCAAGGAAAGTCAAGAAAAAAAAATCAAACAAATGAAGAAAACAATTCAAAAAGTCAAGACCTGAAAACTGAAGTAGATACAATAAAGAAAACACAAAATGAGGGAATGCTGGAAATAGAAAATATGGGTAAATGTTGAGGAACTACATATGCAAGCATAACTAACAGAATACAAGAGATGGAAGAGAGAATCTCAAGTGCTTAAGATAAACTAGAGGGAAAAAATTCATTGACCGAAGAAAATCTGAAGTATAACAAATCCTTAACAAATAATATCCAGGAAATATGGGACACCATAAAAAGACCAAACATGAGAATAGTAGGTATAGAAGGCAAAGAAGTCCAGCTCAAAGGTGCAGAAAACCTATTCAATAAAATCAGAAGAAAGCATTTCCAACTAAAGAAGGACATGGCTATGAAAGTACAAGAAGCTTCCAAAGCACCAAATAGACTGGACCAAAAATAAATAAATAAATAAAAATGTTCCCCCTCATCACATAATTATCAAAACAACATACATAAAGAATAAAAAAAGAATGAAAGAATATTAATGGCAGCAAAGGAAAAAGACCAAATAGCATATAAAGGGAGACCTATCAAAATTACACCTGACTTCTCTATGGAGACTCTCAAAGCCAGAAGATCCTAGATAGATATTCTACAATCACTAAGAGACCAGGGATTCTAGCCCAGATTACTATACCCAGCAAAGGTTTCAATCACTATAGATGGATAAAACAAGATATCCTATGATAAAGACAGATTTAAACAATGCATATTCACAAATCTAGTCCTGCAGAAAGTACTTGAAGGAAAATTCCAACTCAAGGAAGTTAACTACATTCATAGATGACCCCACATTACCAAAAGCCAAAACAAAACACAAAATCCAAAGAATACTGTACACAATACACACACCAAAAACAAATAAAAATCAACACTAATGGTCATTAATATCCCTCAATATCAATGGTTTTTATTAACCTATAAAAAGACACAGGCTAACTGAATGGATACATCCTTCTGCCACATACAAGAAACACACTTCAAGGACAGGCATTATCTCAGAATACAGGGATGGGAAAAGATTTACCAATGAAATTGCCCTAAAAAATAGCTGTTGTAACTATACTAATATCTACTAAATTAGACATCAAACTAAAATTAATCCAAAACAATGAATAAGGTCATTTCATATTCATCACAGGAAAAATTCATCAGCACATAGTCTCAATTCTGAACATCTAAAAAGAACATTACTAATCTCAATCACACATAAACCCCTACACACTTAAAGTGGGAGACTTGAACACCTCACTCTCATCACTGGAAAGGTTACAAGACAGAAATTAACAAAGAAATAAAGGGAATAATACAAGTTATGACCCAATTGGATTTAATAGATAGACATCTATAGAACATTTCATCCCAATGCGCATATATATATATATATATATATATATATATATATATATATATATATATATTCTTCTGGTGCCACATGGAACCTTCTCTAAAATTGACCACATATTTGGCAACAAAGCAAACCTCAACAGATACAAAATAAAATTGGAATAGCCCCCTCTATCTTATCATATCACCATGTTTTAAAGTTAGAATTCAACAGTAACAAAAATTGCAGAAAATTACAAACTCATGGAAATTGAACAATTAACAATTGCATCATTCCTGGGTCAAGAAAGAGATAAAGAAAGATATTAAAGACTACCTAGAATTCAATGAAAATTAGAACTCAACATACCCAAACTTACAGGACACTTTGAAAGCAGGGCTAAGAGGAAAGTTCATAGGACTAAGTTCCCAAATAAAGAAATTGAAGAATAGTTTCACTAGAGAATTAACAGCACACTTGAAAGCTCTAGAACAAAAAAGAAGAAAGCTTATCCAGAAGAAGTAGATTCCAGGAAAAAATAATCAAATTGAGGGATGAAATCAATAAAGTAAAACAAAGTAAACAATACAAAGAGTCAATGTATAAAAAAGAGTTCCTCGAGAAAATCAACAAAACAGAAATGTAATCATCAACATTACCTAGCTGTGAGCCCTGAGAATTACAGTAATGACTGGAGTGGCAAGGCATAGCCACTGATTATTTCATGGCACAAATGTTACGAAAGTAATTAAATATCTCTGATTGGGCTTCAATTCTACTTCACAGATCAAACCTATGACTTGTATTGTTAAGTATATCCAATTCTGAGTCTGACTAGGTCATAGATCCTAGAAAAAGATACAGTACTACTATTCTGCCAAATATACATAGTAATATGTATTATTATTATACCCAAAGAAGAGAACATCTCTCAAGTCTCTTCAGATAAACTGCTTTTTTGGAGTAGATGAAAATTAATACAGAAACACACAATCAATCAATGTTAACATGCAAAGAAAAAGAGACAGTGAGAGGCTACCCATGACCTAGTAGATGACCCCATTCCCATGTTCATACAGTCAGCACTGGATGAACTCAGTGGATATTAACTTAAAAAATGAAATAATGAATTTGGGATAAATTGGTGTGGCAACTGTAGAGGTAAAGATGATAGATTTTATCAAATCATTATGTGCATATATGAATATAAAACAAAATATTGATCCAAGTTGGCATTGGACATATGTGGATAAATCCTGACTATATGTTGGAGATAGCATCATCAGGACTTATTGATGAATTAAATGAGCATAGTGACTTAAAACTGAATAATGGATGACTGTTGGTTTAAGATCTTAGTAACAGAGTAGGGATTAGAGATGTTTAATTAAAGGGTCAAGAATATGCACAGGAAAATATAGGTTGAATATATCTGTGTTACTGTTTACTACATATCACCTCTCCTTTAGACATGTTAGGGCAAGATGTTTCTTGCCTATATGAATGCAAAGCTCAATGTACAAAGTAAATGAGGAAATCTGTCATTCATTTGGAAATTTGTGGCTAACAATGCACACTGTACATACTGGAAATCATTATCATAAAGATATGCTGTCTTAGATGTTCAGAGAGAGGGAAAGCATCTTATTAAGGAGTGGGAAACTTAGACTGGAGATTAGGAGCCAATCACATTGCAGTGCAAATAGGAGGTTGCAAATTAGGAACTGAAAACAAAGACAAATTACAATTCAGTTAGTTGTGTGGTACTGATCAAGATGGAAAGATTCCAATCTTTACTATTTCCCATGTTCATGCTACAATTTGATGAGAGCCATAAAGAACACAACTCACTGGCCTACAGTTAAGACTCCATAAAATTATGTTTGTTTCTTTATCATTTCTGGAATAACCATACAACATGAGCACAATAATGATGTGCCAGCTATACCTGAATTTTCATTATTGAAAGTAGGAAACATTTCTGAAGGTCATCACTTGGTCTTTATTTCTATCCAGTTCCTGTAGTGAGATACTCACTTTGTCTGCACCTGTGGCACTGACCACACCCATTGGGGATGGGGACAGGTGTGAATATTACTTGGGGGAAATAGGTCTGGGAAAGGGGCCCTGGATGGCTCTCTTGCTTGTACCACAGGGACAGATGAGCATCTGGAGTCATCCTTGGGACTAGGAATCTGCTGGTGTTCATCTGTCTCTGATAAATAAGTTATTTATCCCTGAATAAGCATCTATTCAGCCGATTTGTTTTTCCTGATCCTTATTAAACCACGATAAGTTCCTTTAAAAACCCACTGGAATGGCATGATAGTGTTTTGTTTAAACTGTATGCTTCATAAAGAAGAGCTAATTATTGTGTGGTTTGCTTTTTTTGGGTCCCCATTTGCGTTAGAGTATGGAAAACTGGAAAGACTTCTCAAGGCAGTGTGCTCTCAGCTTCTGTTAGAGTACCAATCTACAAAAGCAGGTGTATGGAACAACATAAATTCAATGGGAGTAGAAGAAGCCACGTAAAAAAAAGAATGGAGAGTCAGCATTTGAATGGACATTACTGGAAACCTATCTCACCAAAAGCTGCTTGCCCTGACCGTCTTAACCGTATTGGTCAGGGACACACTGCCTCCATTTTAATCAATAAATTATAAATTTCAGATCTGTGTTGTAATAAAGCTTCAATTTGGATTTTTTTCAATATAGGAAATCTTTATTGAGGTTAAATAAAACATGCTTTCTCTAAACAATATTATTGTTTGTACAAAATTGATTTCTATGCTTTTTAACTCCAGAGTGACAGTTTACTAGAATTTTTTTCCTCTTTTCATTGTCTCATCTAATTTTCTTTTTCATTTTCCAAAATCATTTGCACAAGCCTGTGGGAAATGGTGGTGCTTATCCTCTGGCTTCTCTCTTTTCTGAGATAATTTGTAATTTGCTAACACACTGTAAACACTACAGCTTTGCATTACTTCTGAATGTTTAATCTGTTTGTCCTCGAAATTACCAGATTATTCATTTAAATTTGCCATCATTTTCCTTGCACATTAAAAATGTACTCAAGATAATTTTAGTTTGCAATATGAATGACTAACATAAAATTTACTTTTGTACCCCTTAGAGGAGCAAACATTGTTGAAAAACACTAAACAGCCAAGGAAAGAATTCAAAGAGAATGATGCATGGCTAAGTGAATATTTTCAATACATATTAGAATCATGCCCTCAAAAGTGTTGTGACCAATTACTTAGGCTAGTGTTAGATTTGGGTTTAGGAACAACCAAAATCAATCAATATTTCTTTTCCTTTCTTTTTTCCTTCCTTCCTCCCTCCCTCTCTCCCTCCCTCCCTTCTTTCTTTCCTGCCTACCTGTCTGACTTCCTACTTTCCTTCTTTTCTTTCTTTCTCTCCCCTTCCCACGCCCCTCTTTCTTTAGTTTCTAAATAGAAGCTGTAGTATGTAAACTCATGGTAACCACAGAGCTGTGGTTCTACGCAATGAGTAAATGATAGAATGAATAATGACTAGAAGAGTTGGGAGGACAGGATCACATAGTGGTTTAAACATGAGCCTTAAGAAACAGTGGAACATGCCCCTTCAACTACATTCTGGCTTCTTCCTTTTTCATATTATCAGGAATTCTGTTAAAGCATTCCTTTGTCTTCCCAACGGAGGCCAGTCTCCCTTTCTTTAGAACTCCACATTTGTTAGTCACAAGGGGGTAATTTGATAAAGACTTTAACTTTCCAAACTACTCTTGCAAGGATAGAAGAAAAGGCAGTGGTGAGATCATGAAGCACAAATGAGACAGTACACTTGAGGAAACTGTACTGAAAGCTGTCAGAGACCTTAAAGAGGCAATTGGAAGGAAGTCTTGGAAAATAAGTCAGACATCAACTCTATCCACTTACAATCAACCTTCACTGCAAAGTCTAACTTGAATACCTAGGGTTACATATAACCAATGACTTACAGAGTAGGTAAAAAAATGTTGTAGATTTTATTTATTTATTTATTTATTTGAAATATGAAGAAGAGGATAGCAAACTTATTGAAACAGTGGGCCATTATAAGATACCATATCCCAAAATATCCATGAAGACAAACAATAGTACATTTTGATTGATGTGTGGAAGAAAATATAGGCAACAAGAGAACTGAGTGTAACCCTGAGCATGGGAACTGAGAGAAGACTGACCCACTGAAAGAAGGACTGAGAAACAGCCGAATCACTGTTGTGGGGACTAAGTGTTGACTAAGCCACAGATAATGTTCTCACATTTTCATTTTGATGTTTGTTCATAACCATATTGGCAGAAGAAAAATAATTATGTATGAAAATTAGATGCCCGTTTAAAAATTTGCACAGAGTGGAGGATGCACTCAATTGAACCAGTGAAATTTTTAAACAAATGAAATGTTTTTCATTCAGAAGTATTGAAACCAGCTGTAAGTGGAGCTTTACCTAGCTACTCTGCTCCTCCGTGGTCCTCTTATGTACTGCTGTGCACATTCCCACTGACAGTCTTACCTGAACTACTAATTCAAAGTCATCGAACCGAACCCTGTGATTGGATATGAAAGCTGGTTGACATAGTTTCAATTTGTGGGTTCATTTCAATTGCAAACATAATAAGGTAATTTCTGTCTGCTTCCAATTTTATTAATAAATGATGGAATACAATACTCAACAACACCAATGAAACCAAGTCTCCTATACTGATGAGTTCTACTAGGAAAGAACAGAAATTTGGGTTTTATATAAAATGTCAGCTTTTCTAAATCAACATGTCTAACTGCTAGCTATAACATTCCATTTTTTTCTGCACTTTAACAAGGTTTTGTGATAAAAATTTTTTAAAGCAGATAATGAAGTTAAGACATCCCTTACTATGCCCAGCAGGAGATGAATCCCTCTGTATTTTTAACCATTATGTCCCTTATCACCTGATTCTTAGTATTTTCTTTTACATAATAGAAATTCCCCAGTTTGGTACTTTGTATGACTTTTGTGATAGTATTCAATATACTATAAAATAGAATAAATGCTTGTAAATCTATGCTGAACACAAAAATAAAAAACAAAAAAAAAAAACATACTTTGACCAAAATATATACCAGCTTAGGAGTAAGTTCTGTGTTGTGTTATTCTGCTCTACAGTATTCTCAGTTAACAAAGACAATTGAGTATAAGCCTTACGGTCTTTTCTGGTTTTATCTCTTTGACTTATGGAGTGTGAAAAGAGTGTGTGTGTGTGTGTGTGTGTGTGTGTGTATGTGTGTGTGTGTGTGTGTAAATGTGTCCCAGAAATGGCATGTGAGGGTCATACTATAACACTGGGGGGTTGGTCTTCACCTTCTACCTTGTTTTTTTGTTTTTGGTGTGTGTGTGTGTAACGGATTCTTTGATGTATGCTGATGTGTGGATCAGGGCAACTAACCTGCATGCTTTCAGGATTTCTTTTTCTTTGATTCCATCTTGTTTTAGAGGAATTGAGATTATAGACACATGCCACCATGACGGATTTTTATTTAAGTTCTTGGAATGGAATTCAAACTCATATTCAAGCTTGCATAGTGGGCTTTTTACACAGGAATCTGTCTCAAGAGCACCTTTGTCTGATTTTAATAAAAAGACATGTACGACACATATACCTGAACAAAGTTCATCAGTTTTATAATCAGAACTATGGCACATATGAAACTGCTTTATGTACCTGTCATTTCTGTCTTATATGATATCCCCAAACAATGTTCAATAGCAATTATAATATTTACCAATTAACTTATTATATTGGATTTATTTCTTCAGAGACTGAACCTGGAGGCTTACACATGTTAGGCAAGAACTTATTGCTGAGCTACAATCCCAGCCCTGGTTTTAGGCTGTCTTTAAAAAACGTATTTGTCTCACTTTATTTTAAGCTTTCCAAATCTTCACTTATGTGTGTGAGTCACTAGTAGGATTGTGGAGCCAATATGAAAATTTTCTAAACTTAAAATATACAGTAATACTGAATATATATATATATATATATATATATATATATATACATATATATATAATTGATTGAACATAGTATATAATTGGATTACATGTATTAAATATTTCAAATATATAATATATATTTACATATATATGTATATATATATAGAGAGAGAGACAGATCCTCAAGAATCATCATATTAAAACAACTCAAGAATAGTAACATATATAGTGAGTTATAGAAACAATTGTGTAGTGCTAGAGAGATGACTTAGAGGTTACATGTACTGTCTGCTCTTTCAGAGGTTCAGATTTCCAGCTTCCATATGGTGGCTTACAACATGCATCATGAGATCTATTGCCCTCTTCTGGACTTCAGGCACACATATAAGCAGAATACTGTGTACATAATAAATAAGTTTTAATAAAGAAGAAAGAAACAATTGTGTAAAAGCCCCCAAGGGGTATTCTGATACATTCATCAGGTTAAAAATAAATAGGTAAATGAAACAAGCAAAAGTTTCCTGAGATGATCCACACTGTAAAATTTACAAATCACGGGGTAAAAGAACATATCATATTAGCACCATTAAGAAACATTAAAAAATACATCCCAGAAATACTAGAAAGTGAAGGACTGATTGTTTCCAAATCCTAATGGAGTCACAAGGGAGTATTTCAGGTTCAAATTTACTGGATGGCCAGATCATGAAAATTTTATTCCATATAGAAATCTGAACTTGAGGTAAATTGTTTGTCCTAAGGTTTCAAATATTTTTTCAGCACTCACAATATGGTTAAATCAAAGAAAAAAGCCCTTCATCTTATATTGGTTCCAAATGTTTTATATCAAATATATGAATGTATCCTGTTGACCTGCCTACCACAGTTTGCTACTTCTAAGAGAAAAACTGTGAAACCCGTTTTGTATTAAAGAATCTGTTCATCAAACATATTTGGAAGATAATATACAAGAGAGGAAATTATAATAGGGTTCACTAAGCAGCCTTACACAAATTCAATAAGTACTAGATTTCTCTAAAGACATTGCACGTTGTTCAGATGAATGAAGTGAGCTTCTTGACCAGAGGTTGCTGGCACAAATCAATACAAAGCTGTGTGCTTCAGCCCATATCATATTTCAATAAAAGGTGCTTGGAATTCAATACATAGCTCAGTCATAAATCACAGAAAGAAATGATATTAAAAGTTAGATTTGAACTCAGCAATCAATGGAAATGTGCACCAGAGATGAAATACTTCTAGTTATACATTGAAAGGAGATTTGTGTCCCTGCTATTCATACTTTGTAGTTTGATTTCCTACAACCATTTTTTAAAAAGATAAAGATTCAGTGAAGCCAGATCCTGACTTACAAATTGCTTGACTTGGTTGAGGTAAGGAGATATGATTGTTGTTTGTATGGGGGCAGAAAAGCTTGTTGGAAGCTGAAAACTTGGTAGTTCGGAAAGATACTATAAAACAACTGCTACTCTATTTGACATTGTGTTTTAGCTTTATATTATACATACACATATCTTCTATGCTTTGATAATAACAGTGTTTTAGTATTAAGTATTAAAACAATATGTGGATCATCCAGTGTGCTTGCTTATGAACACAGTGATAGAAACACAAATGGCACACTTCTGCATATAGTCATGCTGCTGGAAGAAGCTGCTGTGATGAACAGACTGGGTCATGTTCAGTGACCTAAATTGGGCCTTGGAAAAAGTAGGTGTGTTCTTGCCTTTAGCAAAGTAGGACAAGTGTATATGTTTATTTTCTAACACATCTGCAAAACCTTTGTGTGTGTGTGTGTGTGTGTGTGACTATAAAAGTAAATGTGCCATTAACCTAAAAAACAAATGAACTGTAAGGTGGATTTCCATTAAAATGGGAATGAAAGGATTAAATGATAAATCCCAGACTGGAGCATACTTTGTCTCCCTTTACAGTTTCTAGTAATACATTTGGATGCTCAATACATTCCCTGAGGATAGAGGGTGTCATTGTTTGTTGTCCCCATGACAGTCAAAACAGGTTATGAATGAAGTTTTTGTCTGCACAGTGTTTACTGACATTACCACCTCAATAGAAAATAAATCCCAAGCTGAAAGGTGATGCTACTTTCTTACTTCTGTGGGCTTTTATAGAAGCACATCTGTGATTATAACAATTAATATATTTGGCAAGAAATGTCAATAGATATTCTTTTTCTTAAAATATGTTAAAATATAACACAATGCTACTTGTGCCTGTTACGCTGGTAAACATTGAAACCATTGTATCTGGAATGGCATTGCCTTCCCTGGCATTGCAAAACTGAGAGGTAAATTGCTTCATGTTGCAAAAGTAATGTCTGCCAACTAATGTCTGAGGAAAGGCCTAAGATATGTAAGTTTCCTTACCACCAGACATAAGAGGTGAGAGTGTCTATATGCAAAGTGTCCTGTCCGTAGTCTAAATTAACCCAAGAACTCACATAAGCCCAAGGAAGTATATCAGTCTGCACAAGTGTGCTCTATATAAAAAGAAACAACATACCAAATTTTTGTAAGCTTGTGACACACAGGATTAAGGGACATCTATACTCAGTTCTAAGGCAACACCCATTTGACAGGTATTGAAGCTACAAAAATGGACATATTCTTCTTTTCTAATTTCCACATTTACTATTGGCAGTGGTCTCTGCCACTGCAATTGCTATTAGAGCAAAAATCCATGGAGGCAAGAAGGCTGTTCCAGTTAGCGTGACTAAGTAGCCATTGTTGGTGCAAACTTTGGGAATATGACCTGGACTAGTTTATTTTAGGCACATTTCAATATAGCACAACTTGGTGAAAACATTTTTTGGTGAAAATTAACCTAATCCTAGATGTACAGTAAAGAATATATAAATCTCCTTGAGGAACATGATGCTAAATAAAGATCAGATATAATTACACTGAAACTCTTTGTAAAATAAATTTGAAACCTTCCATAGAGACAGATTCCAGATTCTACAGAAGGACTAAGAATAATAAGCTTATGATAAGGGTTTGAGGGAGTGTTCAGTGTGGTCTCTGACCACACAGATAGTGCAAAAGTCAGCAGGCTAGTAATGGTGTGTGTTGCCAGCCTTTTGGGGATGATAGTATATTATGCATTCCTTCATTTGAAGGGAGTACCCTGTGTGTAACAACCCAGGTTCCTGTAGTGGTTATCCATAAACACAAAGAACATTTCCTAGAGTTATTTATGAAAACAGAATCACCATGGGAGACTACCTATCATCTCAGATAGTAATGCAAAATCTATATCTGTGGAGCTGTCTATGTGCCTTAGTTTCCTTTTCTGTGTCTGATCTGTGTGGGCTCATACTCATAATCACAACATCAAGGAGGCAAAGGCAAAGGGATTACTTTTAGTTTGATTCCAACATGATCTACATCATGTGTTTTAGTTCAGAGTAAAAAGTCTTGAAATATATATATATATATATATATATATATATATATATATATAATATACATATATATATATATGTATGTATGTATATGTATAAAGCTTCTAAACAAACAAAAAAAAAGTACCAAAATTATAGTCTATAAAGGTTCATCTCAAGATCAGACCTTTAGTAATTTTCAATTCTTATTCTCCACAACTGCTGTCATAATCCTAAACCACTCTGTTAATTCTGGTATTCTGACCATACTAAAAAGGTGTTTAGCTGCAGTACCCCACCAACTCTAAATTCTGCAAGAAAGTTGTTGTCATTTATACCCACTTTCATCCATTTAAATATATTCTTACATATGTTCACATGGACATATATCTTACACACTATACTTCAAAAGAGTCTAATCTGTTAACAAATTATTTCAACCATTTGATGTAATAAACAAATCAATAGCTTACTCATGGACATGGTAGAAATTTGGTCACTTTTTTTAATTCTTTGATGAAATTCTGAAACAGTCTTAGAGAAAGCATGTAATGAAGTAATTTGAGGAAATGACAGATGCAGTTTAAACACATATTTTAGGTGTTGGAATATAGCAGCAAATTTTAACTGTACCAAAATCTGACAATGACTCTCAAGGCAAGGTTATTTCTGAGGTCATTTGGGATGAGATCATTATTTTGAGTGGCTATAAAACACTTCAAAGCATCCACTTTTAAATCACATTTCTCCATTTGTTTGGTTATTAGTTTAAAAGAAATTATTTGTACAAATAAAAGTAAATGAAATGTTATAATGGGCTATGTTATGAACTTTTTAGTGGTTAAGAGTTTATGCACCACTGCTGTAAAACCACAATAAAAATTATCACATCAGGATAAGAGCTATAGAGGTCAAAGCTTCTATTTGTCAATGGGATTTTAGTTGTAGTTTTGTTTGTCTGGTTTTTAATATAACGGACATTGAACATATATCAGATTTTTAAAAATCTGATTCCCTGGTCTATAAGGTCTATGAAGGATATTATTGGGAATAAATCAGGTAACATTTCTATATTAGTAAATGTACTCTCAGGAATGAAATGGTCACCTTTTAAATGGCAAGTTTTATTATATTCTCCTGAGCTTTCCCTCTATAACAATTTAACCTATTGTAATCTTGGACTTCAGAGAAAAATATACATTTTTGAAGAAGAAAGCAAATTTCTAAGGAAAGCAGAATTTTCTATTGTAAGATCCCTTATCCCTCTTAAGACATGTCCTGCATAGCTCTATTGAGAATTCACCCCTATTATTTAAAACAATCTTTGATTGGATTCAAGCTCCCTTCCTACATCCTCTCAAAGGACAATACAAACTCTTCAATTATCTTTTTCACATACATCTCAAAAGGTATTTTGAGTGCTTGAAAGGCCATAATTCTTTCTCCCTAAAGTTTTGAATTCCATCTGATGAAATTACCACACTTTGTAGAATAGTGCCATGTCACAGAAACAATAGCATCAATTAACCTCCCCTGCCTTCAGTCAGGTTCTTTGTCTTCCTTCATAAAAGTTAATTTGGTGCTTTTGAAAGAAGGAAGATTGGAGGGGATAGGGAATCAGGGTCTTTACGTCACAAAATAGGTACTGACTAGAATGAGTGGCAATATCCTTAAAATTGCTGGCTTCAGAATCTCAGATACATTTAAGGAAGGGTTGTCTTACTAGAGTGGAGGTAATTGAATCTCCTCGTACATTCAGTCTGTGGAATCACACTGGCTTTGTGTTAATCAGAGCTATTCAACATACCAAGAGTTTGTTTTTTAATTAAAAAAAATACTGTCATCAATTCTTTGGTATATTATGTAACAGAGATTTGGGATATCTTGTCCAGTCACATGAAGAGCGGGTTCTGGGTTCAATTAGATAAAGATCCATAAAAGTCTCAAAATGTGGTCTTAAAATATCTTTCCATTAGTAAATAATTCTTCTGGATCTATCATCTGCCAGTTTTTATTTCCTGTCAGAAATGGAAACTAATAAGAGGAATCTATGTGTTCATGAAGGAAAAGTTTGAAACTCAAAACCAGAAAAACCTTAAGATCATTTCTAGGCTGACACCATGGGCACAGCTTGGCCTTTAGGGAAGCCCCACATGAGGGTCAATGCTTTTCAGTCATCCTTAGTCATTTATTTCTCTGTAAATTGGAATTTATGTTACAGTCAAGTTTGTTCAGATAACAGTCAATGCTATTGCAAGCACCCTCCCACAGCAAAGAATGATCTATAGAAAAACAGAGGTCACAAGTCATAAAGCTACTTAGGATGCCATTTAACAAGCCCTTTTTGATTAAGTGAATTATGACCAAAGAATATATTTGCTACCATAGCTGGTTACACTCCACTCCCTAAAGGCAACTGAGTTTATTTAATCAAATACAACAAACTTTTGATTTAGCATTGTTCTAAATAAGAATCTATAAGAGTACTTTGAGAGATTCAAAGGACACAATAATTGTCCCCTAAATTTGACATGAAAAACAAGATTTAAGTAGCTCTTAAAAGGTTCTTTAATATCTGTATAGTAGTAGAACTGCAGAAGTCTGGGAAGACACAAGGAGTGTTTGGGGAAGCTGTTTAAAGAGGATAGGTAGATTGTGTTACTATCACTAGGGTTGGTCTTTTCCAAGGAATACAGCTGAAGACCAAAGGAGAAAGACTGAGTGCTTTGTGCTTAAGTGATATTACCAAATGGAATGCAGGTGGACATGAGTTTAAATAGAACTGGAAATGAAATCTTACCTCCTGTTTTTCTCACCTCAAACTGATAAGGCTTTGACTGTGATTCAGTCCTACAAGTAACTCTTGCCTGAGTGTAGAATGAGGCTTTTCTTTTAGCCACTCTAGGTTACAGGAGTCTATAAGCTTCCTACCTAGAAAGCTAGCCTTCTCTTCTCCAGTAGGCACCTTTTGAAGTAAGCTTTGTTTGAAGGCCAGTGAAAGCTTTGTTCTAAAATGAATAAGTGATTCTGCAACTATTGGGAGTGATGTCTTTCAATGCAGGGCAAGGAGTGAAGGTTTTCATGCTGTAATCAGGACAGGACTAGGACCCAATGTCTCTAATTTACATCTGTGCCATCCAATGAATTTCTTGGCATCCATGACTTTTACTTTTCTCAAAGGATGTTTTGTTGATTCAATAAAATAATGACATGAATAAAATAAATACACAAGATGGTAGCAGGATCTAATTAATACACAATGAGTGTCATTGCTCAGAGGATGGAAAACTGCTTTTGGCTCTGGAATTTAAGACCAAATTCTTTTCTAGTATCAAGTTTCCTTCCAAAGAAAGGCTACTCAGTTACCTGGCATTTTGCCTTGCAATATATTAATTAGCATGCTGAGGTATCACTGGAGAAAAACTCTACACTTTTATTTGTCTCTATGTATAGGTCTCTCCCTTCATTTGTCACAGTGATTCAATCTATTATGTCATTTCCACTTGACAAAACAAAAACTCAGGCAATGTTTGGTGCAACGGACTTTTCAAGTAGCAGGTACATAGCAGAATAAACCGGAAATTCTTTTGCTTTGATATTGAGCTGATTTTTATACCCATGGTCTCACTAGTCTTCAGTAGTCTGCAGGAAGTAATATTCTTCTTAACTAGTTCAATTACAGTAGCTAAAGATGTACATTTCTTTTTTTTACCTGCTGTTCATAAATTTTACCATCCCTTCCTTTCTTTTGGGAGCTAACCTGAGTTTCTATTCACAACTTACATATTTCAAGTAAAAGCAAGGAATAAAATTAACCAATAGCCAGTAACCTAGAATACCCTCCTCTTTCCAAAAACAAAACTTGATTTTTCAAGTAATGAAAGGTTAGTCAGTCATTGGAGGTGACATGAGATGGTGACATGTGAGATAGCTCCTAATATAAACTAACAGGACAGCAGCATAAACTGTGATTTTTAAAGTAACTTGGAAAGCTGTCACAAATAGTAACCATCTATAAAGTCTGGTATGAAATAAAGTCAGATAAATACAGATTTACTCCACACATCTATAAATTTCTATTATGATGAATACAATTCAAAAAATTTACAAACAAACAGAAAACTCAGGTAAAAACTTCTGAGCTTTGTGTTTTATGACAAACATTTATTTAGATTGGCTGCAAATCTGAAAGTATTTGGAATAGCTATATTCTCAGAACAGCATAATTCAGTTTTGACGGGGAAAAGAAAGAAGAAAATCCAGTTTAGAGGTTCTATTTAGCCAGAGCATGTGGCTTTTACTGTCATACTCAGGAAGAGAAAAAATTCTGAGCAAAAGTAAGAATAAAAGAATATATAATGCAAATTGATTGAAAACTCAGTAGTGAATGTGGAAGATGTTCGCAGTGCTAGATACTTACATACTGCAGTGTTTTGACTTAATATATAATTTAGGAGGCCAATCAGTATCTTCACCTTTCCATAAAATGAAATGAGGAGAAAAGCTTTGCTTTCTTCCCAGAATTGTGTCAGGAAGAAACAGAATAGTCAGTAAGAATTCTGACCCTGTACATGTATGTCACAAATATCTTGAGATTGATTTGCCATAGGAAAGAACTTCAATGATTTTGAACTAAGAAAAGTTACTTGGGCCATTTCTCAAGCATCAGGAGACCTCCCTTCTTTATACTTCCCATCCCTTTTCTATATCCTTTCTCTCTCTTTCCTTTCCATTTCTTCTTTCTCCTCTTTTTCTGCTGCCCATCTTTTTCCTTTCTGCTTTCTATCTTTCTTCTCTTCTCCTTTACCCCTGTCCTTCCATACTTTTCACTTCTTCTCTTTCCTTTCTCATATATGCTTCCTTCTGCTCTTTTCATTCTATTTTTTAATTTTACCTGATACTTTCACTTTTTCATCCTCCCTATGATTATACCCTAGAAATCTATTTCCTCTGTACAATGTTCTCTGATTCTTGTAACTCAGATTTATCATATCATCCAAAATATCTGACTTCACGTTTATTGGAGAACCTTTAAAATTTCACTTTGTGCATGTTAGGTGTGACACATATCTCACAAGTCCTTCAAAACAGTTATTTCCATGCCGTACAGAATAGAGTTCAAAGGATGCTCAGTAATAAAATTATGACTAAATACATTTCTAGATTAGAAAGCCTGCCTGAATTCCCTTTTTATCCCTTCTATAAAGTAGGGGTGCTATTACCAAGCTTAACAGAATCTTATGAAGTTTAGAAGTTAGTTCACAGACTACTGGCTATAAGGATTTTTATTGTTTATATTCTTACTCAGTAGAGTAATTCATTCACTTATCAACTTAGTATATATAGTAATGCAGTGGAAAGGACAGTTTAAGACTGTGAAATAATAGTTATATTCTGATTGATAGTAATGAAGGAAAGTTTGAAATATACTATTATGACATATTGTTGGAAAATTATCAATTCTCTAACATTGACAAAAGAGGCATTTGAAATAGGTTTTTATGAAAAACAAGACTTTTTCTTAATAACTAGAAAGGAAAACATCCTGAAGAAAAGGGATTGAGCAACAGGGCTTGTACTTTTAGGATGTTTCGTAATGAGCTCTAACATTAATAAAATGCAAAGAAATTACAATGTAATTTATTATGTCATAAGGTTAGCCTAGGACTGTGTGAAATCTAAAGAGAGGCATTCCCTTTCCCCTCTTTCCTGTCCCTCCCTTCCTCTCTCCTTCCTTTCCTCTCTATCTTTCTATTTCTTTCTCTCTCTGTGTATATGCATCTTCTAGCATGACAAACACTTGAGTATGAGCAACTAAGCTGAGTATAAAAAGGACAATATATTTGAACAATTTAAAATTAATTATGTTATTCCTATTCCATATTGGTATGTAGTTTTAGAAAAGTTTTTGTTCTCGTTGTCTGATCTTATATTATTGATACTATTTAGACTATTTTAATCTTATCACATTTTGTCCTCCCTCCTCTCCTTTCACTTCATGCCCACTCAGTCCCTCAAATAAAGTTCAACTTTATTCCAGGGAGTAAAGGGAGATAGATATAAAGGATGGGGAGAGAAGCTGGGGCTTCCCCTAATTTTCATTAAATAGCACATTCATCATAAAGCTCCTATTACAACTCTAATTGCCATATGTGCGTCAGGGCAAATGTTCAGGGGGCTGTATCTAGAGACATACTAGAGTTAAAGTATCTAGGCCTAGAGATAGTCTCTAGATAAGGTCAGATAGAGAACAGGAAGCACACACACACACACACACACACACACACACACACACACTCATAGAGTCATGGGGAGGGAGTCCTTCATGTTGCCTGCCGAGCTCAGAGAGAACTTCTAGGCCATGGTAGAATGTAACCCCTGACCAGCAGGGCCTCCCAACACCATGTAGGCTCCCTAGTGGTGGGTTAGATTCTGTGAGTTCCCATGATCCAAAATAGTGGTTTCTGTCAGTTTTCCTGAGGTGTTCTTGACCTCTCAGGTTTCTACCGACCCTCTTCTTTCCTCTCAGCAGGACTCCTAGAGGGAGTCACAATGTTTGGTTATGGATCTCTAAATTTGCATTGTTCAATCACTGGATTAATGCTCTTTGATAACAACCTGGGTAGTCACCATCCCATCAGAGGAAAGGGCATGTTCAAGCTATGCATCATCATTAGCCATTAAGGAAATGCAAATAAAAATGACTCTGAAGTTGCATTTTATACCAATCAGATGGCTAATATCAAAAACAAAAATGACAGCTTATTCTGGAAAGGTTTTTGAGCAAGGAGAATACTACTGGTAAGAGTGAAAACTTGTACAGTCACTTTGGAAATAAATATGGCTGACTCAAGACACATGCCAAGGTTCTTAAAGCAATGCTTGGAGATCATTATAATGTCATATATTTACAATACTAATCTCATATTTGGATAAAAGCACCCTTTTATCTTACACCTTATAAACTTTGATACCTTGTACTGACCAATATCAATCTCACTACCAAGCAGATACCTGAGCTGACATGTATACATGGGTCTTCAATGTCTACTTCATTATGTTACTGAAAATGCAAATGACTTAGTATCCATAGATGAGAAACTGAGCAAGTAGTTTTGAGTGTGTATGCATAGAATGTCACACAACACAATTGTGCTTGGAGGGCCCTGTGGCAGTGGTGTCAAGCACCTTAATACCAGCACTCAGAAGGCAGAGGCAGGCAGAACCCTGTGAGTTCAAGTACATCCTGCTCTACAAATCAAGTTCTAGGACAGCCAGAGCTATTACACAGAGAAACATTCTCCAAAAACCAAAACCAAAAGAAAAGAATAAGTTCCTGTTGGTCCTGTATTTGTTTGACCCATCTATATCAGATATGTTTGATCACTTGTCAGATGGATGTAAGTGGGCTAGAAATACACCACACAAGGATGCATGCTTGCTCCTGTTTGGACCTGATGGGAAGTATGGAAGCCTTATGTGGTTGCCTTTTTTAAGCCTCTTCAAGTTATAACTCATAGCCATTTTCAGGAAACTCAGATATGGACCCAGCCAGAGCCCATCAATCTGGCCAGTATTTAATTAAAGATTTCCACAGATTTGGCTTTAAATTGTGGTTGGGATCTTATTCTCAGCTGATAGGATTAACAGTGACTTCATAAACATTTCTAGGAGACACATTCTCATAGCCAATTCTCCATTTCTCTGGCTCTCACATCTTTCCACCATTCTTCTGGGATAAATAATATTATTTATTGACAACAATATTTATTTATTGTTATATAGCACATCAACAAAAGACAGAATAGAACCAGGCATGGTGGTATTTGCATTTGCTCACAGCACTCAGTAGGGAATGAAAGGAATAGAGACCAGCCTGGTCCACATGGTGAGTTCCAGATCAGCCAAAGCATCATAACAGTATGTAATGAGTGAGTCCCACCCAAAAAGCAGACACAAACAATAAAAACGTAAAAAGAATCATTATGAATGTTAAAACAATAATGAAAACAGTAAACATATTATTTGAGGTTATTTCAGCTTCCTTTCTCTTAGGCCCTGAGAGAAGTCTCTAAGACTAGATAAACTCTAAACTATTTCTGAACATGAAGTAGAAAAGTAGAATTGCTTTAAATGCCATTGTATGCTTCACCTGAGAACCTACAAATTTCAAATGCTGCAAAATGTTTTCTCATTTTTTGTTCTGAGAAAAAGATAATCTGAGCTCAGGAACACACCCCATGCTTCTCAGCCAGGAAACTCAGTTGGGATTTCATGTTCTTTTTTTGTTTTGTTTTGTTTTTTTGTTTTTTTTTTTGTTTGTTTGTTTTTGCAATCTTTGTCACAGTATTTTACAGTAAACGTTGAACTAAACAGAGGTTTAAAAAAATGACACTGTCTAAAAGAAAAGATTTGTGAAATGCAGTCAGCTGTGCTTTCCTTAAAGGTTCTTGGGTACTGCAGCTAATTGGAATTGACTCTAGCCAGCCAATAACTATGACATTATTTTAACCACCCTGGCAAAAAGACAGGCACTCAAGTATTATATCTGTTTCATAAGAGTTTTCAGATGGTGAAAAAAATTACACTGGAATGTTCATTGGAAAATAATAGTCTAACCCAGATATGGTTTAAAAAGAATAGTTTGTAGAGGATATCAGCATTTTAAAAATGAAAAGAGAATAGAATAGTAGTAATCAGTATTGTGGGGGTTTAAGTATGTGAATATACTCACATATCTGAGAATAATAACTTTAACATTTTCTGAGCATATTGTGGTTTGCATGAAGCATAGAGCATGTTTTCATTTTATTTAACATTCTTCATAATCAACAAGATGAATCAATGTATCTTTATTGTGGAGAAGGGGGAGCTGAAACTTAAAAACAAGTTAAGTTGTTTGCAATAGGTCTCAGAGATTAGTATCCAATGGTGTAATGAGAGTTTGATTCTCAGCCACCATCCTTTTATGAAAAACTATTTGTGAGCAAAATTTAAGTTGAATCATTCCCATATCTATCTTGGATGAGAAGTGTAGACTAATCAAAATCTCTTATATGATTAAATAGAAATTGTTTATAACAATATATACAAGAATATATTTTTAAAACAATAAAAGTCTTTTTTTATATATTCTAGGATTTTAAGATGAGTATTTTGTAAAGAAGTAACACTTACTTTTATCCAGATCAAATCTCTACCATTTTGTTCCTAGGGCACACTGTAGAATTCAGCTAAGTAACCACCATGTTGCAGTTGTGAGAACAGGAAGATGCAACAACCAAGAAAATCTTTCTGTACTGTCAAACAACTAGTAATGCAAAACTTAGAGTGTGTTAAAGAAGAGTAGCCTGGATAAAAAAGAAAAAGAATGAAACTATCCCAGCATGCTCAGGGTTTGGCATTTTCCTTCTGATCCCTTTAAGGTTCAAAATCTTTGTCAGGTCCAAAGATGTGAAGCCAAACATTACAGCAGGTGAAAAAGTAAAAGGAGCTGTTGCTAGTTTTAATGACTAAGGAGTTAATTGCACTTGAGAAACAATCTGGAAGGAGACAACCTGAAAATATATCAAGCTCTTTGCAAGGGATCACCACGGGCAAACACAATCTGGAAGAAGTCAAAGGCAAAACTGGGTAGACTTACGAAGTCTAATAGCAACCTTCTGTTCTGTAAGTTCTGGTTGGAGGAAGCCATTTTGTTGTTATTGTAACTACTTACTAAAGAACAAAACATACATCACTGCACTTATATAGTTTTATAACACTCAACGATTGTCTGTGACATAGTAAAGCTAAAATCTCAACCTGCCTGGATTAAGATTTGAAGGTACAGAATGGTTAGGATGGGGAAAGGACAGACAGGGAGAGCAAGGTAAGAGATAACCTTGATTCAGGGAGTCATTATGGGGCTAGCAAGAAATCTGACACAAAGAAAATTTCTGGAAATGCACAAGGATTACCCTAGCTAAGACCCTAAGCATTAGTGGAGAGGTTGCCTGAACTAGCCTTCCCCTATAATCAGATTGATGATCACCTGAATTATCATCATAGAACCTCAATCCAGCAGATGGAGAGATTTAAAGTGAAGCATGGGACCAAGCTCCTAGAGTCTTTTCTAAGAGATGGAGGAGTGATAATATGAGCAAAAGGGCAAGAGTATTTTGGGGATACCCACAGAAACAGCTGACCTGAGCTAACGGGAACTCACCGAATGGACTGACAGCCTGGAAACCTACATGGGACCAAACTAGGCCCACTGCAATGTCAGTGACAGTTTTATGGTTTGGGCAGTCTCTGGGACCACTGGCAGGGAGACCAGATTTATCCCTAGCCCTTGAATTGTTTTTTTTTTTTTTTTTGGAGCCCATTATATTTGGAGGGATGTCTTGTTCAGCCTAGCTAAAGGGTGGGAGTGGGAGCATTGGTCCTATCTCAAAGAGATGTTCCAGACTTCATTGACTCCTCCTGGGAATCCTTGCTCTGTCTGAGGAGTGGATGGTGTGAGGTGGAATAAAAGGGATGTTGGGGGAAGCATGAGGAAAGGAGGGAGTGGGAATTTGAATTGGTATGTAAAATGAGAAAAATATATTTTAAAATAAAATCAATTAAACAGATTTGAGGCAGTTATATTTTGGTGAGGAGAAAATATATATAAATATATATTATATATAATATAATATAATATCTATTATATATTATCTATAAAAATATAATATATATTTATAGATCAGACCCAAAGTGGCTTTCTTTTCAATATGTGAGGGTTAAGTATGCCATGGAAAGAGGATTGCTATGCCAGCCAGTCCAACAGTATTTTGAACATGGACTCTCTAGTCTCCAGAATTACGGTAAGTTTGGTTGTACAAGCAATCTGGCCCATGAAATTTCACTAATAAGAGCATCCATGGTTAAATATGAGAATTAAACAGACAATAGCATGAACCTTGATGGTAATATAGATATAAGGAATAAGCAAAAGTGAAAATTAGATATGATTAAAACTTCTAAGATGACAATAAAGATAATTTCATCAGAATGATTTAATCTAGTAAAATGCTCAAAATTCTAAAATGTAATAAACATTTAAAAATGACCTAAATATATCATTTGAGCAGCAGGCAAGATAGAACTAAAGAAAGAATTGATGCTTTGAAAAATAAGGATGCATAAAATATTTTGACTGACATACAGTGAAAACACCATAGTAAAATCAATAAAACAAAGGTACAAGAGAGGTGTAGAAACAATGACAATATCTGTCACACAGCATACATATAATCAGAATACCCTTGTGCTGTGTTCTATAGCAAACTTCTGCAGACATTCAGAAGGAAGCTACCATTTCCCAGTGGTAGAAATGTTGGCAACTTGAGACTCTTCATAACACGCTACTTTAGAATTTCAGGGTGCCAAAGAGAGAGCAACTTGTCCAAGATTATGCTCCATTCTGGGAACATATATATGCTTTATTCAAGATCATAATTATCTGGGTGCCTATAAAGTGTGATGGCCCAACTGTAAGTCTCTAGATCTGAGCTCTTTGTTATGCCTTCAGCATAATTATACTTTCCTTTACCCACTTTTGTTTATCTTTTCCAGCATTGGTGCCACTCCTGAAAGCCCTTCTCACTCATTGTCTCAGAATATGTTTTTCAGGCACTAAGCTCATAAAAAGAATATTACAAAGACACTAAGATAGAGGTTTGGATTTGTTTAACCTATCAGCTGCTTGGCAGTGAGACTTTTACCACTTATGAAAGCCAAGCTTTGTACTGATCAATGCCTTATGGGAGGAAAGTCAGTAAATGGGATATGAGTTCATGCTTTCAAACATTGATGAGTTCATGTTTGGTAGTGACATTTCAAACAATAAAAGGCTACCATGAAGAACGAAAGAACACATGAAGTGAGGGAGAGATAAATGAAGGAATAGCACATAGATACAGACATGGTAATTATTTTATTGAGGATGTGGTGGATTCCAGAAGAAACACAATGACATCATATTCTGGAAAAGAGAAAATCAAATGTTCTGAATCTTAAAAATGTCTGAACCTTCAGGATCATGGGCAAAAATTGTATGTACACCTTAGGGTTTTTTTCCAATGTGACAATAATATAGTCTATATCTGCATATATCACATTATAAGACTTTTAACTAATATATTAGCATATGGTTAACATATGAATATGTTATATATTGTATATGTTCACTTGAGTTTAGGTATGTATGTTTGTGAATATACACAGACAGCCCTTTATAACTACAGATAGAAAACATCCAAAGAATAAAACACTACATTAATATTGAATTTGGAGACATTTTATTATTGCATAGTCAATTCAACTTGCCACTTCTTTTAGAGTGTCAGTTTCATATCTGTTGCTGTGATACTCTGGCAAAAGTTTCTTAGGAGAGAAATCATTTATTCTGGCTGATAGTCCAAGGGGATTTAAGGCAGCAGGTCCTTGAAACAGATGATCAAATCACATTAATAACAGGAAGCAGAAGATTATAAATACATGGTACTTTACAGCTCAGTTTTCCACTTTACTTCACAATAAAATTAGTGTTTCCACAGTGGACAGTTATTCCTATCTCATTTAGTGCAATCACACAATCACTGGGAGTCATGCTTAAAGACCCATCCCTTGGGTGTGTTTAGATGCTGTCAAGTTGATAGCACTGGTCATCACATAAAAAAATTTACATTTAAATTGAATTAAGGCCTATAACTGAGCTAGATAGGATTATACTATGTATGGAAAAATGTATATGAATTATATGCAAGCAAATACTCTATCATTTGTCATAAAATTCAGAATAGCTACAGAAGTTGGAATGTACAGGATATACTAGAACTGAAAAAGCTAAACACATAAATTTAATAAACATATACATACATTTTTACATTGGGTGTAATATGAAACTAGATAAGTAGTTTACAGACTACAAGGAAAATATGTAGACTACGAGACAGAAATTAAAAACCCTGGTATAAACTTACACTACTGAACTTTGTATTTGAAATTACCTTTAACAATAAAGCAGATACACACTGTAGGCAACAAGGCTTCTGGGAATACTTCTTTAAGCATACTCAATTATATCTGGGTCATTATCTTCAGTCAATGATAAGTCTGAAATTTCTTCAGCTGTTACTTCAGAGGAAGATATAAAATGGCACCGAGTTGGTTTTTATATAGTCTTAGTATAATGAAAAAATGAACAAAAGCTCAAAGTGACCTAAAATAAAATGAACGACTGAAGTAAACAAGCAATACATGATTGCGAATGGTTTGTCTGAGATTCTGAGACACTCTCCAACCCAAATTGAAGTAAAATGTGGTAGTAGTCCTGAAATCTAGCATTAGAAAGAAGCAAAGCCTCGGCCATTAATACAGACATGTCACATCTGATGCAGGTCAGTTCTAATTTATATAGTCTTAATCACTAGTAGTTTTCTTTTAAAAGTTAAGACAGAGTTCTAAAATCTAGTTAATGTGGTGTGCCAAAAGTGGTAAATGACAAATGTAAGATGCTTATAGGATGATCCTCTTGGTACCTGGGTAAATCTGTTCCTGATGGTAGCCAAGTCCCTTGGTTTGAAAAAGGACTACATTGATCCAGAAAGAAATAGCTAATTTTGAGATTTGCTGAAGCCCTATTTTTATTTACTTTGCAGTATTCACAAAGAATCTTTTGTTCTATTGAATAACATTGAAATAAAAACCCAACAGTGCAGACACATGCCCCTACTTAAGGAGAAAATGCTTTGTTCAAATAGATATTAGCTACCATATTTAGGATTTCACAGCATTTGGTAGTATGTATGGAATTTTAAAGTAGTCTTTTATGAATGATGAAGTTCCTTTAATATCTAGGAAAGGAATAAGCCTCCAACATTCAAAGGATCAGTTTAATTTGATTCTTTATATTTCTTGTGGCATTAAAAAAAAATGGATTACAGTTAATACTTAGGAGAGACAAAGAAAGTTTTACCAAGACCAGAAAATCACTATAATTCCCAGAGTTATAGATAGGGCTTGGCCTTCAAATACTCACTAAGGACAATCTCCAGATTTGTTGGCCACTGAAATGGAAACTTGAGCAGAATAAAAGAAATAAAAGAAGTAGAATATGTGCCCTACCTCCAGTATATGTGTTGGGCAGGACAAATGACAGGAAAGGTAAATAAGAGGCAATGCAGGACATGAAAAACAACTTACAAAGCAAATTTATGCTTATCTTATGAAATTTAAAAATTCCTAAGCTTCCTCCTGACATATTTTTAAGGATTGAAGAAGCAGACAGATGCTTAGAATAGGTTCAAATGTTATCAACAAGGTTGAAGCTTAGCAAGTTGTAGATTCTAGATAAGTAGGAAATAAATTTTCTTTCCATAACTGACACAGAAAGTTGGAAGAAATTTTTTGAGAATTTACCACTGACCCACTTTGCAGGGCAATGGTTAAATTTAAGATAACTGTGTTAATCAGTTTACCTTTGGTCATTCCTTCAAAGGAATTAACAAGGCTCTTTACCAAGTATTCCATATATGTTTGCATTTTCTTATTTCATCTGTTTTAGCTTTAAACGATAATTAAATGGAAAACAGAAATATACGTGTTAAAGGAAAAAATACATTGCACTTGATTTTTCCTAATCCACAAATTACACCTTTGGTTTAGTATAAATCTCTGTCTTATCCAATTTCCTTCATACCACTCAATAATGTAGAGCTCTCCTAAGAATCAAAAATCCATTTGTACAAGTTGAAAATAAGCATAGTTTTTTTCTCTCTTAAAAACATTCATACTCACATATAACACTGAAAATTTTTCTTGTTTCCATTTTAATTTCAATTCCAAAATAAACACTGTATTTGAAGGCAAAACATCAAATTTGAAATTTCTACTTGAAAATATAGTGCCCATAAAAGTTGAGTCTGATAAAGGCCAAATTGTGACATTCCCAAAAATCTAATTTGTGAAAAGATTTGAACATCATTTTTCTAATCAGCTCCAAATGTTATCCACTGACACTTTTGACACAGCCCAATTCAATTAAGAAGAATCACTAGACTATCTGCCTAACCCAAAGCATTCCTTGTTACACAAATCCAAGAAGTCTGCACCACAGAAACATATTTAGTCTTTTATACTTAAAGTACGTTCTGAGAATATTGTCCAAAATTCGCCTTTCACCTGGTCCTAAAAGTCTAGTGGTACTCAAGCTTCCCAGTGCTTTGGCATTTAATTTAATTCCTGACATTGTGGTGACTTCCAATCATAAAATTATTTATATTCCTATTTCATAACTATAATTTTGCTACTTTTATTCATTATACTATTAGTATCTGTGTTGTCATATTAATTTAGGAGTATCCTGTGAAAGGCTTGGTAGGCCCCCAAAGGGGTTACTATCTACAGATTTAGAAATAATATATGGAGGCAAAAGGAGGTATTTAAGCCCCTTCTTCTAAGCAGCAGGAAGGATATATCAGATATGACTTTCACTAAGATGGGTCCTTCCATCATCTGGTTTTGGATTCAAGACTGAAAATTAGTATTTTTACAAATGTTGTCTATATTTGTGAGACTACAATTATCAAAACCAAAACACCATGTAGCCTACGGGTCCTTGCTTTTAAAATCATTTTGTTAAAGTTATGGGTAAAAACATTTTATTTTGACTGTCAGTGAACTTTAGTATAAGTATTGCTTGTTGTTTTAACCTCCAGTGTTTAATGTTGATTATAAACTTGAATAGATACAGAATTACTTAGGAACACCAATGTAATTCTAAGGGAGTTTAGAGATTAGCTTATCTAAGATGAGAAAATCCACCCTAAATTTGGGTGGCACCCATCTGAGCACAAGGCTTCTACACTGAATAAAAAGGCAAAAATCAGAAAAATCACCAACAACCATTGTTCACTGTAGATGTAATGCTACACTTGACTCCTGTGCTTACTGCCGTGCTCTCCTGCTATAATGAACTATAATTTCAAACTGTGAGTCTGAAGCTGACTTTGTCAGATATTTTGTCAAAATACCAAGAAAAGTGATAAGTGCAGAAAATTGGTACAAACCGTGGGAATATTTTATGATAAACCTAATTATGGAGTTCTAATGTCTTTAGAACTTGTTTGGGGGAGGAATGTAGAATAGTTTGGAAGTTAGTGTAACAAAAGTCCTAGATTACTTTAAGGTTCTTGGGCTGCTAGCAGTTTGGAAGACCAGAATGCTCCAAAAAATTAATGGACAGTCAGGGCCTAGCCCATGAAGATTGGTAGGGACAACAGTTCTATTAGAAATTAAAATGAAGACAATAAATATGATATTCTGATAAAGAAATGGGCTCCTTAGAACTTGAGGCTGATCTCAGAAGTGATGAACTGATTTGAAGATACTCAGGTAATTAATTACACATGTGTCATGGCTACCACTTACTGCTCTCACATGGGTCCACAGAAGGAGAAAAAAACAACAGAAGCAAAAAGATGAGAAATAATTTCTTGGGGGAAGAGTTTAAAATTGCAGACATGGTCTGAGAAAAGAGTGATAACTGTTACAAAATCATATAATTAGATTTAAGTGTTGATTTAAGTGGTAATTTTACTCATAAATTCAAATATTTGACTTTGTTTGTTTGTTTGTTTATTTATTTATTTATTTATTTTGGAGCTGAGGACCAGACCCAGGGTCTTGCACCAAGCGCTCTACCACTGAGCTAAATCCCCAACCCCAAACTCAAATATTTGAATCACTAGTTTTCAGAGAATGGAAATGTTGGGAAAGGATTAGGAGTAGAAGTCTTTTTGGAGGAGGTGTGGCCTTGTTGGGGGAAGTGTGACACTTGGGGTAGGCTTAGTTTTCAAATGCTCAGTGTAGCCCCTGTCCCTGTCTATTGTCTGTAGATCAGGTTGATGTAATATCTTAGTTACTTCTCCAGCACCATTCCTGCCTATATGCTGCCACAATGCAGCTAAGATTATAATGGATTAATCCTCTAGAACTGTAAGAACGCCTCTAATTAGATACTTTATATGACAAGTTATGTTCATCAAGGTGTCTCATCACTGTGATAGAACTATAACTAAGACAATTTCCATTTTGAATTAGGATAAAATGGGATTTATACTAAAAGTTAGGGAATTGCACCTGTAACTGTAATAGCAAAACTTGAAGATAGAAGCTGCCGATCTCTATGAGTTTGAATCCAACATAGTCTACTAGTGAATTCAGGCCAGCTAGAGCTACATAGCACTACATGGTCTCAAAAGGTCTCCTTAATTTTCTCATGTGATTTTTTTTGGGGGGGATGGCAACTTTTAAAATAATAAAGTAGAAGATAAAATTTAACTACATGAATAATTAAAAAAAAAACAAGAAAACAAATAACTCCTCATGGAAATACTTCTCCAAAGATATCTGTGGAAGTCAAGTAATGGCTATGGTGTGAAGCTATGATGGTAAAATGTAAGTTCCAGTGGAGTCCCAGAATTGGTGACATCCCTGTTGAAGTTTCCCTTGCTTTGTAATGAAATCTCCTTGTTATGCTCTTATCCCTCCCTTTTAGAATGGGAATACTTATTCTGCTTCTGGCTAGAAGTGTGGAAATTGATTTGTGGTACCAGGCTTGTTCAGGGTTAACTGACTCCCTAAGTCCCAAAGGAGGACATAAGCTCATACTGTGGAATCTTTGGAAGTGAGATTGAATGTATTTTGCATTATGAGATGGATGGGGGGTGGGTAGAAAGTAAAAGCTTAAATGTCATATGTTTGAATGTCAAGATGATAAGATACAGACTGTGATGTCAATTACTGATTGTCAACATGGCACCATACACAGTCACCTAGGAGAAAAACCTCTGGACATATCTCAGGAAGTTTCTGTTCTCTGTTAATTGATATGAGAAGACACATCTTGGATATGGGTAGCGTGATTATGGGGCCTGTGGTTCTACACAGAACAAAAAGTACACACTTGTTTAAACACAGATATCTCTACGTTTTCTAACTGTAGGTTCAATGTGACCACCTTTCCCTTCATTGTTTACTGTACTCTCCAACAGTGAATGGAAATAAGCTTTCCTTAAGTTGCCTTTGTCGTGTTTTCTTTATCACAACAACCAGAAATGTAGCTAATCCATACCACAAATTCAGACAGCTCTGATTTAAACTAGCCTTGAAAACATGTCTCCATAAAATGTCCTGTCTTTAACAAACACAATACTAAAGACAAAGCATAAGGTTATCCAGTTAAAGGTACAATGTAAAATGCATAATTAGATATAGTATAGATCTATAATTATAGTTGGAGCAATAGAATTATTTTGTCTTTTCCAATTTTGACTAATTTTGGGTGAACTTTTTTGTTAACATATCCTGTGATGGTTTGAATGAGAAATGACCCCTCATATATTTGCATGTTTGTTTCTTCGTCGATAGACCAGTTAGGAAGTGTTTAGCTGTATGGGCTTGTCCTTGTTAGAGGATGTTTGTCAATGGAAGTGGGCTTAGAGGTTTTATAAACCCATAACAGGCCCAGTCTCTTTCTCTGCAGAAAAGTATGTAAACTCTCAGTTACTGCTTAGTGCCATACCTGCCTACTAGCTACCATGTTCCTGGCTATGATGGGAATAAGCTCCTTTTCTGAAATGGTAAGTGAGGCCCTCATTTAGTTTTCTTTGTAAGTTGTCTTGGTCATGGTATCTCATCACAGCAATAGAACAGTAACAAAGACAGATATTAAGTAGAAATGATTTTTTTCACTTAACTTCACCACCTTTGAGCTACTTTTAGACAACTCATTAAAATTTCAAGTATCATTCATAATTAGTTCCAAGTAAGCTCCTATTTCCAAGAAAATTTATTTATTTTTAGTATCTACTAATTATTGGAGATAAATAAAATAATTAAGTAACAAATACATTAATATTCTTTTTAACAGTTACAATGCATATATACTCATTAAACTTGCAATCTGTGTTTAGCACCTCAGTCCAGTTTGAAAAATATTTTACCCTCAGAAATTTATTCTGTAAATTAAAGAAAATCCAAAAGCTCACAATTGATACCTTAAAACTCAGACAGTGTGGCCACAGAGGCTCAGTGTTGGTACTAAGGAAGGAAGTCTAGAGTGACAGAGTGGGCACCACATTCAGACAGTGCCTTCATTTACTACTTGGTTCACATTGGTTTCTGGGCCCTTCGTTCCATCCTCACTTCCATCACATCCCATAGGCAACACGGATTTGAATATCAAAACTGGCTCACATATAGTCTCTGATATAGTTTACTTCCCACATACATGTTTTTTTACTTGATGTACAAAATGGGTCCCATATCATTTTTCAAAAACTAAGGGAGATCAGATGTTAGCATACTCATTTTTGGCACAAATATTTTTCTTTGTATGTTAGAAATCACTGTATATCTGTTCTATTACATTTATCCATGCTCACCCCATTCAGTATAATTAGTTTCCTAAAGGACTATGCAGAAGCATGCTGCCTCTCTGAATCTCCCATCACTCAGCATATCCAGCCTGCAAGCACATATGCAGACCCTGGAGTTGGCTATTAAAACCCCTCTTCTGTGCTCTTGGTAAGAAATTGTGAGGTATATTTAAACCTTTAGAAGTTTCAGTGCAATAAGACCTAAATGAACAATGCAACATTCAGTTTGCTTTCACCATTTGTTTTGCTCATTTCATTTGCCTTTCATTCTCCATTCCCTTGTGTTCACAGGAAGAGCATACATAGAAGCAGATTCATTACTCTGTTCTTCAAGTGGGGATAATTAAGACTTTGAATATGTAGCACCCATAATAAATGTTTAAAACTAATGCTGGCTAATGGTTAATTAAGCGTTAAGAATTAAATTCTCACTAGTGTCTTTTATTCACTAGTGACATCCTAAAAGTTCAAGTTTTTAAGGCATCCTAAAATAATTTCATTTAGTTATTTTGGTAACATACACCTATTTTAATAAATTTTCTATCTAAAACATGTTAGTTATGAGAAGTTCTTAAGGATAGCATATGTCTGAATTATTTTGTTCAGATATACTGGATTTCAGAAAACAAAAAGGTCTACATGAAGAAAGCAGAAGTTGGAATATTTTATGAACATTTAAAAATTTAGCAGAGTCATTAATTTTACACAGCACATATGCATACATTTTCAGTGGAGCAAGTCTGTGCAGCAGATTTTTCCACACCAGTTCTCAGAGTTGGTACTTGCAAGTCTGCCCCTTGCTGACTGGAAAGCAAATAAATGCACTAAAGCAGGAAAAGCCTATGTGGGAAACATGACTGAGGGCAATATCAAAGAAAAGGGATAACAGGAAATGTGTGAGTGGTCTGCATCTTTTAATACATTGTCTGAACTATGCATTACATGATGCAGATATTTTTCCTATTGAAGGAAATAGTGTCTTTCTTAAAGTGAAAATACTATGTCTAATCTTAGGGAGACTAAGTCATTTCTTTGTTATATTTCATGCATATTCTGCCTTTATTTGGCAGAAGATAATGCTAAAACTAAAAGACAAACCTTGAACTATCAGGAAGCAAACTATTTAACATAACATATTTTTATTTAAGTAAATATTATACTACTTGGCATAGATTTGTATTTTATCTGCTCTTATTGGAACTTATTCCACGTATATTATGCTCATTTTATTGAAATATTTTCTTTTCTTTTTTTTTGAGATTACTTTATTACATCATTTTCCCCCTTCCCTTTGTTACCTACAAGTTTTCCTCTATATCTGTTCTTATTCTCCTCAAACTCATGCCCCCACTTTTTTATACATTGCTTTCACATATGTGTATGTGTGTGTGTGTGTGTGTGTGTGTGTGTGTGTGTGTGTGTGTATGTGTGTATGTGTATGTGTGTGATTGTGTTTATTCTGAAATACACTCTGTATAATGCTATTTGTCTGATTGTTTTCAGGCCTGACCATCTGGTAATGACAATTAATTACACTAAATACAATTTATAATGTTTGATGGCTGCATCTGAAAAGATTGTATGTCATTCACTTGTAATCACAAGTATGTACTCAGGGTTTAGCATGCTATCCCCTTTTTGACCCTACTGAAATACTCAGGGACTCCAGGGATTTTTAATATCACATTTTAGACTTTTATTTTTCCATTTTATTCTTTATTAATTTAGCATATTTTTTATTTAGTAGTTATGTTTAAATTTCTCCATCTTGATAATTATAGTGTCACATATTTTAGAATATTCTGACCTTCCACAATTAAGATAAACACTTCTAACTCATATTTCTAATAAGCATATATTGTGATAAATCCTTTGACTTGAATTGATAGGGCAGTGGGATATTATGCAAAACAGGCCTATTGCTCTATGTCAAACTTCACTGTGTAAAGTTGGGTGCTGTTAATATGAATTTGAAAGTCTCCTATTGCTCAGCAAATTATCATCAATTTACTTATTTCCGGTGTTCTTGCTGATTCTTTGATTCCTCTCATACTGTGCTACAACTATCAAATTCCATGAACCAGAAAATATAACCAAACTAAATCTATCATCTAAGAGAGTAGAGCCTATCCTGGGCCTTTCTTTCTGCCTTGTGGTTAACTGTCTTCAGGTTTACATAGCATTCTTCTTTGTGTGTCTCTGTGTCCACATTTTGTCTATGGTCCATGTCACCAGACATGCTGACTACTCAATCTCCTTTATTTGATTATAAACAGCATCTGTTTTATATTATAGCACATTCTAAGGTAATAAGATTTAAGATTTCAACATGCAAATTTTGGTAGTACACAATTCAACATATCCCTGGGGCTTATAATAAAGACTGATGTTTCTTTGACAGACCTCAAAAAAGATTAAACTTATTTTGAATTATAGTCATTAACACTGTGTATGATGCATGTGTGATGTGTGTGTACATCCTCTGTAAGAGTATTAGATGCTCTTAAGGATGTGCTGTCTCTCCAAATTCAACAATACTTTTAAAAATAATTATTAAATCAGCATCATAGGGAAAATAGACATAACTAGGAAGAAATATAAAGGACAAATTTTTCTTTCAGTTATTGTAGAATAATTAATAGAACAGAGATATTTCTAGATTTTCTGAGTTTGTATTATGCTAAGGTCATATTAAACTTTGTTGATTTACTATCACAAAAATAATTCATAAAGATAATACATGGATGAGTTAATTAGCATTTGGTAATAAAACCTTTTTCTACTTCTAAGTTTAGAAATTTGATTGTAGCTTTATGAAAATGATTTCATTGTACAATGTGAATTCTAGCTATTGTAAGTTATTATTTTACAAATTAAACATTATCTTTATAGTACTTAATTTTTTTTGATACAAGGAATCATACTGAAGCCAAGGCTAGCTTCAAAACTATGGCAATCCTTCTAGCATGGATGGGAATAGAACACACTTTGTACACTCCTAGAGAATAAAAGTAATCATCTATTACCAGCTTCAAAACCTGTGACCTTCAACAGCAACGTACCTGAAAGGTATACTAGTGAGATAGTGACACAAGTACAATTGAAGTAAACAACCACTTTTTATTTAAGGTATACTCAAAGAGATAGAATCTATACTTGACAATGCTAAAGATGCCAGAAACCTGAAACTAGATAATTAAAGTAAAACCAACTTTTATTCTGCTATAGAAATATAGCAAAAGATTCATTGTAATGATATATCATTATACCCATAGATCATTGCCTAATTTAAGCCCTATTAGAGATGCTTCTTCTTGTAGTAGATGGCAGTTAACACAAAGGCACACAACGGGACGATGTGCAGATAATGAGAGACATTGCAACACTTAGCATTATGTTTTTTATCAAACACTCTCCTCAAAGCTCGGGGAAAATGTGGATAAGGAGGTGGAAGAGTTGTATGAGTCATAGGTAGTAGATTATTCCAAGGAAATGGTGTCTTCTAGAAAAAAATGAGACTGATACACATAGGAACTCCCAGATACTATGGTAGCACACATAGACATGCATAGGTTGACACAAGATAAAACCTACCAATGAAAGGGAAAATAGGCACAAAGTCTTCTAACCAAGAACTTAATTGTATTTGATACTTGTTGAGAAAGGGAAAAACAATTTTCTCCGGTGGAATTTCACTGTGTGTGAAACAACCACATTCCAGGACAGGTGTCTTGCACAAGCATAGTTGGCCAATACAAAGGGACCAAGAGTGTGTGTGTGTCTGTGCTTTTTGTTCTGTTTTTATTTCAGGGTTTTTTTTTTTGTTTATTTGTTTGGTTATGTTTTTGAGAGAGAGAGAGATAGACAAATACACACAGAGAGAGATACAGATAGACAGAGACAGAGAACATAAAATTTGGGTGAGTAGGATCTAGGAGAAGCTAGAGGATTGAAAAGATAATGATCAGAATATATTATACTGTAAGAATCACAGCTTACAGTAAGCATTGGATAAATCAGAACTGTTCAGCGCAATGGCCTGCTTTCTTTAAGGGAAGAAAAAAATTACATCTGGTGATTTGGAAGGCTGGAGTGAAAATGTTCAAATAACCTAGTGATCCTTTGCTACTTTAGTGGGAGAAAGCATTGACTAGAATTTTCACCAAATCCTGAGAATTGTTTAGGGCCTTATACTGAGCTTTGTCATTAGGTGAATACAACTTACCCTTATGAAAGAGACTCATGTACTTAGTACCTTTCATCATATGATCAGTTTCATTTTTATTATAAATTCTTCCTCAAAGTCCTATCCTTGGGCACTCTTTCTTAGTCAATAGAACTCACTTTTATGATAAAGCTCAAAAATGATGTTCATGGATTAACTGATTTTTTTTTTTAAAAAAAAAAAAGGTCAATATTCTATGTTCAGTTTTTCAACTATGTATGTGGTCTGGGATGTCAGTTGTCATCAATAAGATGAATTTAGATTGATTTTTCAAAATGAGTAATGGTTTCAGAAATATCAGTAGTAGAAAATTCTTCTTTAAATATTACTATCCATAAAACTCTGTCTTCAAGTACAGGGCCCTCTTTTCTGATTGCTATTGGAGGCAGATGATGACGATGAAGTGGTCATCTCTGCTGTGCTCATTCTCTCAGGGTTCCCTCACCTGATACCCCAAAAACAGAGTCAACTCTAGTGTGCTGCCCAGACTAGGAGCAAAAGCTGTGATGATGAGGGTCAGAGCTAGCTCTCCCACTTATGATCCCAGGGTCAGCCCTCTCCACTGCCACAGATCTTAATGGTTGAGACAGGAAGGGTTATCTTTTCCTTACCCATGCTACCACATGTCAGACAAGAGTGGGCAGGGCCAGCTCTCCTACTATTATGCCCTCAAGTTCCACTCACCTGTGTCTTGTAATATAAGGTCAGTTCTAGTGTGCTTCCCAGGTAAGTGCACACCTGCAGTGATTGGCTGTACTTGGGGGGAGGGCATGAGCTAGGTCAGTGATCCCCTAAGGGGTAGGGTCAGCTCACCTCCTGCAATAATCAGTGAGGGGCAGTGATATCCATCTCAAGTTCAGTGAAGGGCAGGATTACCATGGTTCCAATGAGCCCTGTGCTAACACAAGCCATGGACATCACCACAGGCACTACCTGCAGAAGGACCATGGCTAGCCCTCCATAGCAGCTGGTGTCCAGAAACCACCTGGTAGCAACACAGGCCAAACAATAGAGCTGGCTCTGCCTGTATGATTAAGGGGATCAGAATCTGGTTGCCTGAGAGCAGGAGAACTGACCCAGCTCCTTGTAGTAGGCTGTACTGAGTGAACTAGCCAAGGCTGGAGAGCTTGCCTGGTATTGATGATGATAGAAAGCTAGGTAACTGACCAACCCAGCTTCCACTGAGGCCAAGAACCAGGACTATGTGTTGCCCCACCTCAACATCCACCAAATCTATGAACAGTTGGGGCATATGAAGAAGAACCTATAGAACCAAAGCAATAGGATCTCCATAACAGAACAATAGGAAAGCCAAGAGGAACCCCAGGGACAGCCCATTACAGCACTATAGCAGAAAGTAGAGGCCGGAAACTAGACCAATGAATGACTCATGGCAAAGAACACTTTTAAGTAAAGTTGAATGGACTAAAGGGTAAACTGTGTTTCAACAGGCCATACTACAGCTTCCATTTCCCAGATTCTTCTTCTTCTTCTTCTTCTTCTTCTTCTTCTTCTTCTTCTTCTTCTTCTTCTTCTTCTTCTTCTTCTTCTTCTTCTTCTTCTTCTTCTTCTTCTTCTTCTTATTCTTCTTATTCTTCTTATTCTTCTTATTCTTATTCTTATTCTTATTCTTCTTATTATTCTTCTCATTCTTCTTCCTCTTCTTCTTTTGGTTTCATTTTGCTTCTTTGTTTTGTTTGGTATTTTGGGGGCAGAGGGGGAGGGAAGCTGCAAAGGCAGAGGACAGATGAGAGGGGAAAGGGAGATAAGTGGGATCAGAATTTATAATGTGATCCCACAAAGAATCAGTAAATGTACAAGATACAACAACAACAACAAAAAAAAAAACACAAAACTCTGTCTTCAGGACATTAATTTGTTCCTTTATCAAGTCATACAGTATTTACTGAAAATATGGCAAACACCAAATTTCTCATGGGAAACTGACACATATACATCATCAATATCTAGGACATAATTAAAATTATATAGCAAAGGCAAAGTAAAGTTATCTATAATTTTTACACATTGGTTCAGAGTACAGACATTTCTTAGGGTGTGCTCTAAGTATGGGGCCCCATAGTGCGGTAGCCAGGAGTCATGTATAAACACAGAGCCAAGTTAAATTGTTATGCAGGCTTGACCTCAGCAGGTACCCATACCCATAGGAGGCTCTGCTCTTGTACTGTCCTGTCGAGCTTCACACTACTGGAAATGAATGTATTCTCATTCCTTCACCTCAAGCAGACAGTAAACATGTTCTTCTTTACTTTGAGGGATAAGGAAATGTTCAGTGAACTAAGTCTTCATAGTCAACATGCTACCAAAGATGCTCTCTGCTGATGACTACATGCTAAGGGGATTCCATGTAACTGGAAATAAGTGAGTTCAGTGTCCCCGAGGGACAGACATAGGAGGCTAGACTTTAGACTTAAAGAAAACACTGGACAGACAAGAAGATAGCAGATAATCTAGTAGATGTGCTTCTGTGACAAAGAAAGAAATTGTTACAAACATCAAATGGTGAGAGAATGCCACTGCAGGATATAGAAAATGCTTCAGCATAGCCCAAGGCAAGAGTGCAGGGGAAGGGCTTCAGGAGGCAGGAAGAATGCCTGTGGGAAGCTGGTCGTCCCCAGAAAGGTCTGGTCCCTGCTGTCCATCAAAGACAATGTCTAGAATCAGGAAGCTCTTTTGGCAGAGTCTAAATGTCAGCTTTTATACTGAGATCTGAATCCATGTAGGCCAAAGGGAAACAATACAAAGTGTACATTGAAAAGTTTACTTTTTCAAAATGGATAAATTTGCCATGAATGCCCCCTTTGAATATTTATGTTCATGAAAGGTATCATTATATGTAGTGCTATTAACACCACTCACCATGATAGCAGTCCTTGACATAAGAACAGAATGATGCTAAGTAAAGATATAATATTATAAATGACAATCCTTTTACTAAAGCAGCCCATGTATATTGTAGCATTTTAGAACACAAGGATGTTTTATTCAGCTTGGAAATTGTCCTTACCTATGCCCCCAAATAGGTAGTTAGCACATCTCAAAACATAGCTTATTAAACACAGGCTCACTTCCAGCTAAGCTCTGGAGCATATGTGTGCTCTCAAGTTAGGATATGGTAATGATACCAGACTCCTGTAATTTTATTACAGCCACAGTTCCTTTTGCCTCAGCTCATTACAAAGACAAATATCTGTTAGTGACAGGTGACTTTTCATCCTGATGCAGCAGCACTGCTGGTGCCTGGGCCACTGAGATATTCTATTTTACACTTGAAATTAGTTTCTCTGTTACAGCTCTGAATGTGTGATAAGAAAACAGATACAGTAATTTAGATAAACACCACTAAATGTCTTGACTGAAATGGAGCACAAATGAAGGTACAAACAGCTGAAATGATTAAGGCTGTCAAGTTATTTGGGGTACTGTTACAGCATAAAAGAGAGGACAGACTATTATTTATCCATGAATGTGCGTTTAATTAAAGATGTCCTATTAGACTTTTTTTCCAAGCTTGTTTGAAACTGTAAATCAAACAGAAATGGTGCTCCTGACCAATGCTGTGATGGAAATGCCTTCTTGTAAGGGTCTTCTAATGTTTTAACACAGAATTTCATCTTTTCTAGGAATATAAAAATATAATGCATTTATAAAATAAAGAAATATAATAATTTTGGTTTTGTAATCCCATTAATAAATAGGAAATTTGATCTAGGTCTAAAATCCATATATGAGCGAGTACATATCATGTTCCTCTTTTTTGTGACTGTGTTACCTCATTCAGGATGGTTTCCTGAAACCTATAATTCACACCACCAGAGGCACTAGGATACAAGTTGTATTCTAAGAGATTCATATAAAGTCCCTCACAGAAGGGGGAAGGGACAAGTCCCACAGAGCACAGGGGAAGTGGAGGGGGGGCAGTGAATGGAGAGAGAAGTAGAAGAAAGAGTAGGGTAGGAGAGGAAAGCACGTGCAACTAGGAAGATTGAGTCAGGGTAGGAATAGAAGATAGAAGATTGAGAGAGAGAGAGAGAGAGAGAGAGAGAGAGAGAGAGAGAGAGAGAGAGAGAGAGAAGCAAACACCCATACCTAAACACTGAGTCGAGCTAGAATACAGATGCAGAGGGAGAGGACAAGACCAGGCTGCAGAAACACATACAGACAGCTGACCTGAACAAGGAGGAGCTATCGGGCCCCCAGACTGTTAGCTTGGAATCCAGCACGGGACTGGCTCAGGCCCCCCTGAATATAGGTGTCAGCCAGAAGGACTGAGCAGTCTAAGGGACCTCAGACAGAGGAATCAGGATGTATCCCTGGTACACAAATGACCTTGAGAACACATCCTCCAGGGAGGGATACTGCCTTAACCTAGAGACAGGAGAGAAGTCCCAGTCCCTACTTCAAATGACCTGATAGATCTACATGACCCCAACTGGATGGCATTGCCCTACATGTGGAATTGGGGTAGGGGGATGGGAGGGGTGGATGGTCAGGGTGCATGTGAAGGGGCAGAGAGGGTAAAAGGGAGGGAAGGAGGGAGGGAGGGAAGGAGAGGAAACTCGGATCAACATGTTAAATAATAAATTAAAAAATGGGAAATGTATGTCCTATTAGAGCATAAATACTTATTTATGCATACATATTTTAATACATCTATAGGTATACATATATTTAAACATATACAGACATGCATTTATCCTATTTAATAACTACTATTCTTTCTTTTAAAAAAGTGATTTGAAATACATACTTCCCCAATTAAGTGATAAATATAATTCCTCTTCAAAATTTCTAACATATGGGGCAGGTAAACATAACATATAATGGATTTTCAAACTAGTTTCATTTAAAACATTTTAATCCCATTCCTTTTTATAGAAGTTTGACATGCCATCAAAACATGGTGTGAGATTATATGGTTTAATGATTCCTTCAAACTTAATGGCAACAATAAAAAAGCAGTCCAAATTTTGAAGGATCAACTGGTCTGTTTCATACTTCTAATTTTATTTGCTACATGTATATGGCTAATAAATTAAATAATGCCATGAGGAAATAAATACATGTGGTGCTATTTTGTAGAGAACTGATGATGGGCAAGGTGTCCTGGAGTTCTGTGAAATGAAATAAGGGGCCAATACCACTGGGTTTAGAATCCACAGTACCTTTAACATCTTGGAACAGTATAATGTGTCCGACATGATGGTTTGCCTGCCCAAGGCCTGGTTTCCACTTTTGGGTATTAGAGTCTTGAGTTACTATATAATAAAAATGCCTATATGTGTTTCTGCCGCCTGGTGTTGTCCTCTCCATCTGCATCTGTGTTCTAGTTCGACTCAGTGTTTATGTATGGGTGTTTGATCCTGTTTCCAACAGGCATTAGTTGAGGGCTCCATGGATAAGTTAGTTGTTGATTTCACTCTCCAGGAAGGGCATTTATGATAGCCTTTCCACAGAAGCTCAAATTGTTAGTTGGGAGCAGTCTTGTAGTTCTCTAGACCTATCTTTGTGTTCAATTTTATCTTCAAACCAATATTGGCTCCCTCTTTTATGTTCTCTCTCTGACTCTCTGTCTCTGTCTCTCTCTCTCTCTTTCCTGTCTTCTATTCCTAACCAGGCTCAGTCTTCTTGGTCGCACATGTTTTCCTTTCCTCTCCCTCGTTTTCTCCTACTTCTCTCTCCATTCGCTGACCCCCCACTTCCCCTGAGCTCTGGGGGTCTTGTCCCTTCCTAGTTCTGTGAGGGACTTTATATGAATCAATTAGAATACACCTTGTATCCTAGTTCCTCTGGTGGTGTGAATTATAGGCTGGTGATCCTTTGATCTGGGTCTATAATCCATATATGAGTGAGTACATACTGTGTTCCTCATTTTGTGACTGGGTTACCTCATTCAGGATGGTTTCTTCAAGTGCCATCCACTTACCTGCGAATTTCAAGATACCATTTTTTTTTTCTGCAGAGTAGTATTCCTGGAGGGATAACTGCCTTATTCTAGAGACAGGAGAGAAGCCCTAGTCCCTACTTCACATGACCTGTCAGATCTACATGATCCCAACTGGATGGCATTCCCCTACATAAGGAATTGGGGTGGGGGGATGGGAGGGGAGGGTGGTTAGAGTGCATGTGAGAGGGCAGAGAGGGTAAAAGGGAGGGAAGGAAGGTGGGAGGGAGGGTGAGAGGGAGGGACAGAGAGAGGGAGGGAGAGGGAACTGGGATCTATATGTAAAATAATAAATTAAATTAAAAAAATATGCTTTGACTCCAAAAACGTTTAAGGACAAGTTACTGGGGAAAAGGATTTCTATTTTTGTTTCCACATAAAATGAAAAGATGTGGATTCCTTCCAGACTAATGTTGTTTGATCAAGCCAGATGGCCTGAAACAGAGTACAAGGTGATTCTACATTTAAAACAGCTGGACAAAGCAGCCTTACAGACTACAGCCAGGATATCTGAATCTTCGAATCCCCCAAGACAGCTCCCCTTACCAGCAGGAAGTAGTTTGGAAAGAACAACGCCCAAATTCCCAAATATTGTCTATAAATGTTTGTTTTCATTTAAATGGACTTTGTTATATAAAATAAATTTTAAAAATTTAAAAAAATATAAATAAACTATTAACTAATAAAAAAAAAAAAAGAAACATGCCTACACTGTAGAAAGCCCATGTGGAAAGGCCACCTGGAAACACAGAAAGGAGTGGGGCTTTGGTTTCTCTAAGCCTTCCTCTCACTAAGGTACTGTATATGTTCCACAGAAGCCATGTTTGGACTATGAAGAATAACAAGATGCAAGTAGTTCCTAGTTGGCTTCCTGGGGGAAAAAAATGAGACTATTCAGAATCTTTCTTGAGAAGATGATAAATATAGTCACTGAGTTTTAAGCTTTTATTACACAGTAACAGAAAACTGGAATAATGTTGATAGAAAATTGAACTTACCTCTATACTAATATTTTTTGATCTCATAGTAAATTATTTTTCTAGTTTTTTTAAACACAAATTTCTACATAAAATTTAAACTAAATATTTGTAAGAGATAACAGGACCTCGCTTTATCTTGGAAATCGCACTGAGGAAGTTATTTTTGTACTGATTTTAAAGTAAGTTGTTTTGTCAGCCACTATACAATAATCATGAAATTAGTCTTGTTTGGTTTTGCTGGTTATATATGATAATTATCATATACTGCATAAAGTACATCATTCTTTATTAAAACAACTAATATGGAATAGAATATACTAATGGTTACATATATGTGATTTTTATTTAATAAAGAAACCTGAGAGTATTTAATAACGTCCAGAAAAATAATAAAATGCCTCATATGATTGTCAGATGTACTGCACATTTCTTAAATGACTTTCATATAATGCTAAATGTAGAATCTTCAAGCCATTGTCTTTTCTCTATGGTCCCATGTTTAGTTCATTGCATGGTGAGATACTATGCCCAGAATTACACTTTGGAGTTCAAACATACTAATTAAACTGGAATAATTAATTTTTTATGGATATGGCACATTTTGTGCATTAAAGTGTAAGATTTAAGTACTAATTGGTATTCTCTGTAAGAGATTTTATGATCCTTGGTAAAAATGAGATAAGAGTTACATGTAAAGAATGGAATAAAAATCATTGCTTTTCCATTACTCAGACACTCTTGCATGTTGCTTTTAGAAGATAAACAAAGGTTTCCCAATCAACATTTCACATAGGCTTTTGCACATCCATGTTTCATGTTTTTAATATCCAAGAAATAGAACCAAACAAAATGTCCATCATCAGATGAATGGGGAAAAATATGGTATGAATAAAACTCAATTTTATGTAGCCATAAAAAAAGAATAAAATCTCATTTGTAAGAAAATGGATGGTACTAGAGATTATACTAAATAAAATAAGACTAGAAAGATCAATATTATATCATGTCTCCTGTGAAATCTAGACTTAAATTTAATTAAGAATATAATAAATGTGTCATAAATAAAAGTTAAAACCAGCTATGATGGGGAGGGTGTCAATGGGATACAAATGGCATGAACGGAGAGATGAGTGTCTATGTGGGAGAGCACAAGCTTTCAGGAGGGGGTGGAGGGACCAGTCAAGTAGCAAATAAGAATAATGAAAATGGCCATAATAAAAGTTGAGTTGGAGAAAGAATAGAGGAGAGCAAAAAAAGAGATACCATAATAGTGGGAGCCATTATAGGTTTTAAGAGAAATCTGGCACTAGGGAAAAGTCCGGACACCTACAAGAATGACCCCAACTAACAATCTAAGCAGTAATGGGGAGGCTACCTTAAATGTTCTTCCTTGATAATGAGATTGATGACTATCTTATATGTCATCCTAGAACCTTCATCTAGTAGCTGGTGGAAGCAGAAGCAGACACCCACAGCTAAACACTGAGCTGGACTCTTGAAATCCAGTTGTAGGCATGGAGGAGTGATGAGCAAAGGGGTCAAGACCAGGATGGGAAAATCCATAAAAACTGATGACCTGAACAAGGGAGAGCTCAAGTACTCCAGTCTAATAGCTGGGACACCAGCATAGGACCAACACACAGATTCCCTAATGTGGTGTTTGTTGGAAGTACTGGGCAATCTATGGGGCCTCTGGTAATGGATCAGTATTTATCCCTAGTACATGAATGGACTTTGGGAGCCCATTCCACATAGAGGGATACTCTCTCTCTGCCTAGACACATGGGGGAGGGCCTAGGTCCTGCTCCAAATGAAATGACAGACTTTGAAGACTCCCCATGGAAGGCCTCACTCTCTCTGGGGAGCAGAGAGCTGATATGATGGGGGTTGGTAGGGGGAACAGGGGAGGATGGGAGGTTGCAGGAACTGGGATTGATATGTAAAACAACCTTGTTTCAAATTTAAATAAAAAATTATATATATATATATATATATATATATATATATCACTAAATTGTTAGCTTACAAAAGTAACAACAAACAAGTCTTTCCCAGCAATGTATAGTACTTCTTTATTCCCTATAGTTTGTAACACATTGATCTTAGCCCAGAAAAATATTCAAATGGGCTGGGGGATGTTTTTAGAAGTCACAGAAGACATCAGTGAGATATGACCTTCCATTCTGTTGGCATAAATTCTATGGTACTGGTTGCAATAGGCAAACACTATGGATATTTCAGACCCAGTAATTTGTGGTGAAAAAGTCCTATCCTCTTTGATAATCAATAGTACCACCAGACATGTCAATCTTGGGAGTGAGGGTTTAGTTGCCTGGGAGCTGAGTTCACTCTCAATGGTTAGGCATTTCTGCTTTAATAAATTTGTATATGACTGGAGATTATAAGAAAACATCTTTCACTTTTTCTACATACAAATTAAATTATTTACATATTTATAAAATAATGGTAATATGGTCATTTTTATGATAGTTGCAGATTATATCCAATGTAAACAGGCAATTGTCAGATGAATAATGGAAGAACAACATGGTACTAGTAGAGTAAATCCAAATTGGTTATATGACTTTACATCCTTATTCTATGCTATCTTATTTGTACATTTGGCAAATGATTTCCTTATTAGTTTTATGATACACATCTTCAAATGTTATTTGATATTATTTATATGTCTAAATTAAAGATAAATATGCAAGGAATGAACAAATACAGAAGTAAACTAATATTTTCCAAGACAAACTAAAAAGATGTTTCATTTGCACTGTTTTTAATTTTAGGTGATGCATACTACTTGATATTAGCTTTTCACCTAGAAACTCCTCTGGTTGACAAATAAGTCAGTGACACTGGGGACCCTCTAACTCTATACAGCAACTCTAAAGACATATGCTAATCTCTGACATATAATGCATGGTTTGTCTGCCCTTTGTTTCTTTCTGCAAATGGACAGCAGTAATTGTTACTGTTACATCTGTTATATCATCTGTTGCATGTGTCACTTGGGAATATTTGCTTCTTTTGATCTTAAACAGTGGTCTACCATATCTGTAAATTTTTTCCAAACGGCTAGTTAATCCTTGAGCAGAACTCTCTTTTGATGTCATACTGGAGCCTTGGAGGATTAACTAGAGACAGAAAGGTACAGGTGGATAATATTTGTTTTAGCATCAAAAGCCTTTATTTGTCCAGACATATTAGTCAGTATAAAATGATCACTTAATACAAAGATACAGAACAGTCACTGGATAGAAAAAAATTAGAAAAAATAATATCAAGGTAGTAGGCGTTTCCTTAAAACTAATAACACTAAATTCAAATGGTTGCCTGTTATTTTAAACAATGCCATTTTTGTTTATACTTGTCTATGTATTTTGTGAATAAAATACTCAAAATACTTGAAATATAAGTATTGAAATGTCAAAAACATTGTTACATTTAATATATGCTAAAAAGATATTAATTGATTAAAGATATATTGCAAGGAATGATAAAGTCTGTATCTATGTATGTATGATGTTTTTATATGGTATCTCTAAGATAGTCATCTACACTAAAAAAGCACAATATAAGAGTTAGAAAGTCCAAGTCTGAGAAAAGTCACCTCTGAGATTCATTCAGGGTTACATTTAATTTGCCACTGATTCCAAGTCCTATAGCATTATTACACATTATCCTCCCAAGGGTTGAGGCTCCAGTGATGTCATGCTGACAACATCTCTTCTTATCCAGAAGATAGAAAAACATAGATGATAGGTTCCTTATTTCCTCATTGTACCCATTTCCATGACTAATCTGTGAGAAAAGATACTCCTTTTTGAGAATGGTACCTGGGTATAGGGTTCTGTCTACTTCACACCTTCTAAGACTTCCATAATTTCTAAGCAGTAGGAATCAAAGTGTCCTTTGGCAAGTGACTTGATATACACAATACACTACTCCTCGTTTACTTACTGCTCAAGAAGGATTGATTGAGGGTTTACTATTAAACCACATTCCCGTAATAACACTGAGATGTACGAAACATGAAACCATGATCCTCATTGAGTTATAGTGAAAGGAAACATGAAACACATTAAAGACATAAATTGTATGCTGTTTGGTTACATGTGTTACGGAGAATGGAATTGAAGTTTAAATGGCTCTCATGGAAACCTCATAGAAAAGGCTACATTTGATCACACACAAAGAATGGGAAGAATTGGAGGAGAAATTTCCAGGAAAAGGAAAAGATGAGTCTAAAGGAACTGAGTTTAGCATTTGTCTACAATGTGCAAGAAGCAGTGGGGAGGTCATTGGTGCTGGTGTAAAGGATTGAATGGTTTCGGGTAAGAGAAGAGTTGTCTTGCCCAAGCTCATGAACCCAGACTGCAGCAGCTTTACTTCTCAGTTGGGCTATCATGAAAGAGAAGCACATAGTTGACATACTCCTTTCACCATCCTGTGACTTCAACGGGAATGAATTGGTGAGAAGTGTGAAGCAGGAGGACTCCCTTGTTGCAATGGGAGTATAATTGGTTGTATGCGCCTAGAAAGTAAAAGGGTTGAATTAGAATTAGTATCACATTGAAACCATGAAACAAGACTGTTCCATGGGTAGAAAGAAAGGCTTGCTGGTGATCAAACTGCAAAACCTGTCTCTCAGGGGACAGAGAGAAGAGCAAAATGATCTTGAAGTAACCAGATTTTATATGACAGCATGGTGGGGTCTTTGAGATGATAGAGGCTGTTCAGAGTAACCAGGAAGCAGATACTCTTCCAGTAATCAGAGATGGACCTTTAGACTTATTTACCTAATATCATTCACTCAGTTCACCCAGATAAAGCTCATCTGATTAGTTCATTGGCACCAGCACTGCCATTTGGAGTTGGGGTGGAACTATTGCTTTGGAATTAACAGCAACAAACAAGTAATAAACATTTTTCTAGAAGGAGACTGTTTTTAAGAGGTAAGGTAGAATAAAATAAATCATCCTTTTTTTTTTTTTTTAACAAGGGTCTGACATCTAGCAGGCACCAATAGGATCAGGTCAGCTTAAATACTCTCAATGCAGTTCAAAGATGTGTTGAATATGTGCTCTTTCATTAGAATGATTAAAAACAAAACACACAAACAAATGTCTGGCTAATGGCTTAGTCTGCTAACCGTTGCTGCATCTTCCATCAGCATCTCAGTAAAACGTCAGGGAAAACAGAGAATGTTTTATCTAAAAATGTTAATCATCTGCACAGATGTCTCCTCTTTCTGAAGAATTCCTATTTTCACTTTCAGCTTCGCAAAGCATGTCTCTTTATGGACCATGTTATTAATGAAATGGAAAAGAATGTGCAGGGAAGCCTGCTGTTGTCTGAAATTATCTTTACTTCTATACAGCCACTGGCAATAACTGTCTCTTCTCCAGGATTCCGGAACAGTGAATTCTTTGCTACACCAGATTAAAAGCAAACAATAAAAAAGAAAACAGAACAACTACTACAGGGAAAGAATATGACTCACCAATTTGGGATTAAATTTTTGTTGTTCCATTTTGAGATGCACTGATGTGCACAACTCTAGCAATTCAATTTGTTTTTAATAATAAAAATTATTCCAAAGATTATCAGCAGATTATTTGATGATTAAGACAGTTTTCCTGGGGCTGATGAGATGGCTGAATGGGTAAAATGCTTTCTGCAGGAAGATGAGGAACTACGCACACACCCACATAAAGGTAACTATAATGCCATATATGCCTGGAACCATAGCTCTGAGAAATGGCATCAGGAGGATTCTCAGACCTCACCTAGGGTGGCCAAATCATTAAGCTCTAGATTCAGAAAAAACACACTATTAGAAAAGATGAAGTGGATTGTAATAAAAGAAGATATTACATTGGCTGTGGCCTCAGTATGCAAATTCACTTACACACACACACACACACACACACACAAACACACACACACTTAAACAAACATATTCCACCCCCTCACATACACATACACACAAACAGAAGACAGAGAGAGAGAAAAGAGAGAAGGGGGACAGAGAGAGAGAAAGAGAGAGAGAGAGAGAACTTCCAAACTTAATTTAGAGAGTGAGAAAATTTATGTTTCAAGCACTGAATTTCAGTGGTCACATGTATTTGGTTCACATAAATGTGAACTCAGGAGGTAGAATTTGTTGAGTTGGGATCTGCAGCTCACCCCTGCATGGTCCCTGAGAACCTCCCCTCTCTCTTTCTTTCTCTCTCTCCCTCCAAATCCTGTATGTTCACAGTTTCTTAACAGAAAAAGTGCGAAGAGTCCAGTTACTATTGCAGCTTCCTTCTCTGAAGTAACCAACCACCAAAGGCCCCACCTAAGTGCTCAGTTTTTGACCATACTTTGGCACAAACCCAGATTATGGTGGCTACATTATGACTCCTGGTCTACAACCCATAAAATCTCCTTGCTTTTGTTTTGTGAAGTAACTTCTTTGGTTTCAATCTCCTAGATCAGAGACCCTATCCCGCAGTTGCTCTGCTCAGATATACCTGTTGCTATATACTTTTTTCAGTTCTGCTTGATCTGGCTTACTACTTGGGCAGAGAAACTTGTTACCTATTATTGAAAGGAAGGACACAGAAAACCTTTTAGAATTATCTTTTCTCCATTGGATGAGGTCCAACTTCACAATCTTGTAAGATGGGCTAGTCTGATAAGAATTAGTGTTAAAAAAAAAACAAAAAAACAAAAAAAAACCCCACAAAACAACAACAACAAAAACAAAAACAACTAATGTCAATCTAATATCAATTCTGCAAGGAGAAAAGGGTCATTATTCCAGTCCATAAAATTCCTGGAATGCAACAGCCTGCCTTTATATAAACAAAGTTTTTATTAGTTGGGGAATTAAATATTTGCATAAAAGTCTTCCAAGAGGGAGGTAAAAAGATGTGAATTTTTCTCATAATAACAACTTTTATAGTTTTTATAGGAAAGATTCACTTTGTCACAGAAGTCTGGGAAATGAAGGTATATGAGCAAAAGCATGCACATCTCTTCATTTATATGTACTAGAAACTAAGATTAGATGCTTCATGTGCATTTAAATGTTTGCATATATAATTTTCTGTGTGTATTTAGGAATTACCATAAGCCATTTATTATAGAAATTGTTCTTAAGCAAGCATTACATCAATAAACCCAAGTGTTATCCTTTTCATTAAAAAAGAAATAAACAATTCTCATCCTGTCCATAGATATACTTCTTTGGTAGATGTACAATGAGGCCTGAGCATTGCCATTATCAAAATACTTCAGGAATTTGTTTCTAGAAGTCCAGGATTTCATAAGGTTAATTTTTTTCTGGTAAAGTCATTTAATCATTTCAATCTCATAAACAATAAAAATATATTAATTATGAGTAAATATGTGTATGTATATGTACATACATGTACATACACTTATGCACATGTATTCAGTCATTTAAATCATTAGCCAGACAAAGAGTCCCTGTAGGTAAAAGTAGAGTACAAGCAAAAGTTTTAGATGCTTAGTGAATCCCAAAGTGAGCTTTATCAAAAGCTTAGTATCTCTAAAGTCTTCTCTGCTTGAACTTGTGTTTTGATGAGGCGCAGTGCTCAGGAGATAAAGGCTGAGCATCATCATGTGAGGAGTGTATTAGAAGATCCCTGCAAAGCAGGAAACAAGTCTATAACTTTAAAGGAAACTAGACATAGAGACTATGAGGAGGAAATTTATAACTTCTTATGTTAGCATTGAACAGAAAGATAGAAAGGAAAACTAATAAATAAAAGAGACTTCTTCAGGTGTTAAGAGTCCCATGTTGGCATTCATGAAATTGTTCATTTTCTTCCAACCCCTAGGCTATGTTCAGGAAAGGTATCATGATCCCATTCTGGTGCATTCCATCCATAACTATAAGAAAAAATGGCAACATTTTATTAAAGTATGTGCAATTTCAATAAGGCTACCAACTGATTTCCAGATAAACATTTCTGGAACACAAGTTGGTGATGGAAAAGATCAAAAAGGAAGACTTCGGGAAGAATGCCACCAGATGTCAAAGGTAAAAGGAAACACCAGAGATCCTAGATGTAGAAATTACATTCTTCACTAAAATAAATTTCAATCAAAATAAACCCATCCAAATTGAAAATCCAAAATAAATGACAGAATAAATATTCACGTGTGTGTATATATATATATGAATCTTGGTAGCAAATAAATCATCTCATCGCAGCTAACTTATCTCTCTTTAACGAGTTGTGATTTATTTATTTATTTATCATCTTAGGCAGGGTCTGACTATGTATCTCTGGTGTCCTGGAACTCAGTATATGGACCAGACTGGCCTCAATCTCTAATAGATCTGCCTCTTCCCTGCCTATTCAATCCTAGGATGAAATGCATGCACCATCACATGTGGCTCAAAGTAGTCTTTCATAAATCCCTTCTGTTTTCATAAGTTGCTTATTTCCTTCTTTTCTTCATTTTGACTTGCTAAGAATTAACTTACACTTTGACTAAAATCAAGGCAGACATGGAGTACAGGGACTGATACAGGAGTAAGTGTAAAGAATTAATATTCAATTCTTCAAATTAATCCGAAACTACAACATTTCAAACATTCATTTCTGCTATTTCTTATAATAATGCAAGGGAATATAAATCCCTAAAAAGCTCCTACTACACATTAGGAGAATGATCTCTGAATACCACAGCTGTCTTCTGTCCTCAACTGTTCCAGTTTCAATATATCCTTCTATATAAGTGGTTCTCAACCTTTCTAATGCTGCAACCATTTACAGTTCCTCATCTTGTGGTGACTCACATCATTTTACTTGATGCTTCATAGCTTTAAGTTTTCTACTGTTGTGAATCATAAATACTTGTGTTTTCTGATGGTCTTAGGCTACTCCGTGAAAGTGACCACCAAAATTGTCTCGACCCACTGGTTGAGAAGCACTTCTCTATATGCTAGGTGCTTTATATGGTCCTTTCTATGACTCCATTTTTTTTTACTATCTGCTTTAATTCTCACATCTGAATCATTTGTCTTAATTCCATGTCTTCTTTTCCTTCCAACTTCACTAACATTTCCTTGCTATGTTTACCCAACTTGTATTTAGATGTTGTGTGTTATGATTATTTTATGGATATGAGTTTTTCCCTGTGTTAATGTCTGTGCACCAAGTGTGTGCCTGGTACCCAGGGGGGCTATAAAACAGCATTGAATCTCTTGGAACTGGAATTTCATTAGGTTATGAGCTGCCATGTGGTTGTTCGGTATTAACCCAGGTCCTGTGCAAGAACAGCACATGCTTTAGCACCCGAGCCATCCATCCAGTCCACTTATTTGTATTTTTATTTTAAGGAAAGTTCAAAATATAATATGGGCAACACATGGGGATAAAGATAGAAGGAAAGGGAAGTGAATGTGATCTGGTTGCATTGTGTGAAATTTCTAAATAATCAATAACAATATTATGTAGGAAAATATTAAAAATAAAACAGAAAAATTGATACAAGAGCCATTAAGATGGCAAAACAGGCAAAGGCACTTAACAAGCCTGACAATGTATTATCCTCAGGTTCTACATGCCAGTTGTCCTTTGTCTTTCTAAGGAATACACACACACACACACACACACACACACACACAAATAAATAAGTAAAAATAAAGCTATAGATTTATAACATGTACAAAACAATGCTTGTTATCTGGCATATGAAAATGAATGTATTTGTTTATTTTTCTACAGTACATAGGAACTGAGTATTTGCATTATAGTAAATTTGCAGTAAGGTTACTGCATTTCCTCACTCCCAATACAGCTGTTATCAGGCTACCACTCAATGAACATGAAACTGTAAAGAGATGACAGTAATTGTCTTACAGCCAGTGTGAACTGTCTCTAACATATGATGTCATTGTTTCACATACAACAATGGTGGTGCCCATTGTTATCAGGGTACTTCAAAGATGTGATAAAAACCAGTTATTTTCTCTTTCACAAAATTTCATTATTTAAACTATGGAATAATTTTTATTCAAGTCTCCTTGCAGTTGTGAAACCAGCATATTCTATTCCCATGAGTAAGAATTCTCAAGATGAACATTTTTTTTTCAAATAAAAAGTTTGAGTATTTCGTTTTTTTATGTTATTTGTTTATTACTTGAGTCAGTTGGGGTCAGTGATTTAATCCCTTGAAAGACGGTTAAAGTTTTCTGTAGCGTATTCCTGATTCTTTCCTCCTTGTGATACTTTCTGTGCTTTTCATTAAACACAGAGATAAGATCCCTTTTTATGAACACACCGTCACAGAAAGAATAATCAGGAGATAGCTTCATACAGACACGGTGCTCTGGGTACACTTAAGCAGCAGTTACAGTGTCACTGTAAAAGTAAATATCTGAATGTATGTGTGAGGGTTTTTCTGTGTTAGGTTAATTGAGTGAAGAAGAACTACTCTACTTACAGTCAGCACCATCCCATGAAAAGGCCTTGAAACGGGTAAAGATGAAGAAAGCAAAGAAGACCCATATTCCTCTATGTCTGCTTCCTGATGGCAGATGTCAAATGATCACAAACTTTAAGTTTCTGCCCTCTTGACCTCCGTATTTCTTGGACTTGTAAGCCAAAATAATCATATCTTTCTTTACATTGTTTTCATAAGGCATTTTATCACAACAAAACATAAAGCAACTATTATATTGTCAAAACAAGAACTCCCTGGGTTGGCCCCTGATCCTGCTGCTCCTGTCTCCAGTCCCCATCGAGAGCACCCTTGGAGCTCTGATACACCCCCACCCATCCCCACCGCCAGCCTACCCCCCCTACCTTGTGCCCTACCCCACCCATGGTCCTGCCACTCTGGTTGAGCACTGGGACAGAGGGTGGAGCCAACAGTCCACCCTACTTCGGAGACTTCTCAGAGCAACTCTGAACAAAGGAGACCTGACTATCCAGGCAGGACCACCAGTAATCTCCACCGGCTTGGTCTCTGACCCCGCCTCCAGTCCTCTGCTGGAGTCCCAGGCCCCTCCCAGAGATCTGCCTATCTCTGTAGGTACACTCAGAGTTCCTACAGGCAAGATCCTTGACCCCCAAATCCTGGCCTCTGCCAAAGAACGAGGTCTCAGCTGGAGAGCGCCAGTTTCCAGTGAGATCCCACTAAACCTGCAAAACCTTCTCAAGTTCCAGCTCAGCCCTTGTCCTCTTCCAACAGCTATTGGCCAGAGCTATTGGCCAGAGGGCCACTGTGAGTACCTGCTGGCATCTTCTTCTGGATCCTTGTCCTTGACCCCAACCCTGGATCCCTGTCTGCAGAGAAACCTCCTAGAGAGCTTGGACCACACAGAGCTACAGATATTGAATCTCAGACCCACATAAGCCCATCGGGGAAGTACCATAGAGAGAGGGGGGAGACACCACCAACACCTACTAGAAGAAACTATGAGAAAAAGGCAATACAAGAGAACACCTAACAACAGAAAGACAAACATGACACCACCAGAATCTAGGGAATCTACACCAACCAGAATGGAACACAACAACAAAGCAGAGGAAGCAGAAGGGTACAACTTAAAAATTACCATCATAAAAATGATAGAGACCCTCAAAGAAGATGTGGGAAAATCCCTTAAAGAAATGGAGGAAAAAACAAACAAAAAAGTGGAAGAAATGAACAAATTCCTTAAGGAAAGTACAGAAAGCCAAGAAAAAACAACTAACCAGGTGAAGGAAACGGTTCAAGACTTGAAAACTGAAATTGAGAAAATAAAGGCAACACAAACAGAAGGAATGCTGGAAATTGAAAAGCTGGGCAAAAAATCAGCAACTACAGATACAAGCATAACCAATAGAATTCAAGAGATGGAAGAGAGAATCTCAGGCGCAGAAGATAAACTAGAAGAAATAGATTCATCGACCAAAGAAAATCATAAATCCAACAAATCCTTAACACAAAATATCCAGGAAATGTGGGACACTATGAAAAAGCCAAACCTAAGAATAATAGGCATAGACGAAGGTGAGGAAGCCCAGCTCAAAGGTGCAGAAAACATATTCAACAAAATCATCGAGGAAAACTTTCCAAATCTGAAGAAGGACATGCCCATGAAAGTACAAGAAGCATACCGAACCCCAAATAGGCTGGACCAAAGAAAAAAGACCCCTCGACATATAATAATCAAAACACCTAGCATACAGAATAAAGAAAGAATATTAAGAGCAGTGAAGCAAAACGGACAGGTAACATATAAAGGCTGACCTATCAAAATTACACCTGACTTCTCCATGGAAACCCTCAAGGCCAGAATAGCCTGGATAGATGTTCTAAAAGTATTAAGAGAACACGGATGCCAGCCTAGGCTACTATATCCAGCAAAACTCTCAATCAATATAGATGGAGAGAACAAGATATTTAATGACAAAACCAGATTTTCCCAATATGTATCTACAAATCCAGCCTTACAGAAAGTATTGGAAGGGAAACTCCAACCCAAGGAAGGTAACTATGCCCACAAAAATGTAGGCAACAGATAATCCAACTACACCAGAAACCAAGGGTGAAGCAGAACAAATATATTCACAATACCACTGCCAACAACAAACCTAAATCAAACCAGCATCAACAATCAATGGTCCTTACTCACCCTCAATATTAATGGTTTTAACTCACCTATAAAAAGACACAGGCTAACAGAATGGATACGAAGACAGAATCCATCCTTCTGCTGCATACAAGAAACACATCTTAGCTTCAAAGATAGACATTACCTCAGGGTAAAGGGTTGGGAAAAGATTTTCCAATCAAATGGAAATAAGCAAGCAGGCATAGCTCTCCTAATATCTAACAAGTTAGACTTCAAACCAAAATTAGTCAAAAGTGATGAAGATGGTCATTTCATATTCATCTCAGGAGAAATCCATCAACACAAAGTCTCAGTTCTGAACATCTATGCCCCTAATACAAAGTCAACCACATTCATAAAAGAAACACTACTAAAACTCAAAGCTCATATAAAACCTAACACACCTATAGTGGGAGACTTCAATACACCACTCTCAACACTAGACAGGACCACAAATCAGAAACTCAACAAAGAAACAAAATAATTAACAGAAGTTGTGTCTCAACTGGGGTTAACAGACATCTATAGAACATTCCATCCAAAGACAAAAGCATATACCTTCTTCTCTGCTCCACATGGAACCTTCTCTAAAATCGACCACATACAAGGTGACATAAGAAACCTCAACAGATACAAGAGAATAGGAATAGTCCCTTGTAACTTAACGGACCACCATGCTCAAAATTGGAATTCAAAAACAACACAAATAGCAGAAAACCTGCAAACTCATGGAAACTGAACAATGTGGAATTGCACCACTCCTGGGTCAAAGAAGAAATAAAGAAAGAAATTAAAGACTTTCTAATATTCAACAAGAATGAGGATACAACATACCCGAACTTATGGGACACCTTGAAAGCAGTGCTATGAGGGAAGTTCATTGCACTAAGTGCCCATATGAAGAAAACAGAGGATAGTCACATAAGAGAATTAACAGCACAACTGAAAGCCTTAGAACAGAGAGAAGCGAATTCACCCCACAGGAGTAGACACCAGGAAATAATCAACTTGAGGGCTGAAATCAACAAAATAGAAACCAGGAAAACAATACAAAAAAATCAATGCAACAAAGAGTTGTTTTTTTGAGAAAATCAACAAGATAGACAAACCCTTATCCAAATTAATGAAAAAGCAGAGACAGAACATGCAAATTAACAAAATCAGAAATGAAATGGGGAACATAACAACAGACACAGAGGAAATCCAGACAATTTTCAGGTCATACTTTGAAAATCTGTATTCCACAAAAATTGAAAATTCAAAGGAAATGGACAAGTTTCTGGATAACTATCACTTACCAAAATTAAATCAAGAACAGACAAACAACTTAAATAGACCTATAACCCGCAATGAAATAGAAACAGTCATCGAAAGCCTTCCAACCAAAAAAGTCCTGGGCCAGATGGAATCAGCGCAGATTTCTACCAGACATTCAAGGAAGAACTAATACCACTACTCCTCAAACTGTTCCACAAGATAGAAACAGAAGGTTCATTGCCAAACTCTTTTTATGAGGCCACAATAACTTTGGTACCAAACCTCACAAAGACACAACTAAGAAAGAAAACTACAGACCAATATCCCTGATGAACATCGATGCAAAAATACTCAATAAAATACTGGCAAACCGAATTCAAGAATACATCAGAGAAATCATCCATCATGACCAAGTAGGCTTCATACCTGGAATGCAGGGATGGTTTAACAAACGAAAATCTATCAACATGATCCACGATATAAACAAACAGAAAAAGAAAAAACCATATGATTATCTCCCTAGATGCAGAAAAAGCCTTCGACAAAATTCAACACCCTTTCATGATAAAGGTATTGGAGAGGTCAGGGATAACAGGAACATACCTAAACATAATAAGAGCAATATACAGCAAACCAACTGCCAACATCAAACTGAATGGAGAGAAACTTAAGCCAATTCCTCTAAAATCAGGACCAAGACAAGGCTGTCCTCTCTCTCCATATCTCTTCAATATCGTACTAGAAGTTCTAGCTAATGCTATAAGACAACAAAAGGAGATCAAGGGGATCCAAATTGGAAAGGAAAAAGTCAAACTGTCTCTATTTGCAGATGATATGATAGTTTACATAAGCAACCCAATAAACTCTACCAGGGAACTCCTACAGCTGATAAACACCTTCAGCAAACTAGCAGGGTACAAGATAAACTCAAAAAAATCAGTAGTACTACTTTTTTTCAGACCACAAAGAGGCAGAGAAAGAAATCAGAGAAACATCACCCTTTACAATAGCCACAAGCAACATAAAGTATCTTGGTGTAATGCTTACCAAACAAGTAGAAGACCTATATAATAAGAACTTTGTGACTCTAAAGAAAGAAATTAAAGAAGATACCAGAAAATGGAAAGATCTGCCATGTTCTTGGTTAGGTAGGATTAACATAGTAAAAATGGCAATCTTACCAAAAGCAATCTACAGATTCAATGCAATCCCCATTAAAATCCCAGCACAATTCTTCATCGACCTTGAAAGGATAATAATCAACTTTATGTGGAAAAACAAAAGACCCAGGATAGCCAAAACAACCCTATACAATAAAAGAACTTCAGGAGGCATCACCATTCCTGACTTTAAGCTCTACTACAGAGCTATAGTTCTGAAAACAGCCTGGTATTGGCATAAAAATAGACAGGTAGACCAATGGAATCGAATTGAAAATCCTGATATTAATCCACGCAACTATGAACACCTGATTTTCGACAAAACAGCTAAAATTATATAATGGGGCGAGGACAGCATCTTCAACAAATGGTGGTGGGACAATTGGATGAGGGTGTATAGAAGACTGCAGATAGACCCATGTCTGTCGCCATGCACAAAACTCAAGTCCAAATGGATCAAAGACCTCAACATCAATCCAGCCACATTGAACCTCTTAGAAGAGAAAGTAGGAGGTACCCTTGAACAAATTGGTATAGGAGACTTCTTCCTGAACATAACTCCAGGGGCACAGACACTGAGAGAAACAATTAATAAATGGGACCTCTTCAAACTTAGAAGATTCTGTAAGGCAAAGGACACAGTTGACAAGACCAAACGGCAGCCCACTGACTGGGAAAAGATTTTCACTAATCCTATATCCGACAAAGGGCTGATCTCCAAAATATACAAAGAACTCAAGAAACTAGTCAACAAAACACCAAATAACCCTATTAGAAAATGGCGTACAGAACTGAAGAAAGAATTCTCAATGGAGGAAATCAAAAGTGCTGAAAGACACTTAAGAAAATGTTCCACATCCTTAGCTATTCAGGGAAATACAAATCAAAACAACTTTGAGATACCATCTTACCCCTGCCAGAATGGCTAAAATTAGAAACACCAGTGATGACTTATGTTGGAGAGGATGTGGAGAAACTGGAACACTCCTCCACTGCTGGGGGGAGTGCAAACTCATACAGTCATTTTGGGGATCAGTCTGGCGGTTCCTCAGGAAAAAGAGAATTAGTTTACCACAGGACCCGGCAATCCCCCTCTTAGGCATATACCCTAAGGATTCACATCCATGCAACAAAGACATCTGTTCAACTATGTTCATAGCATCACTATTTGTAATAGCAAGAACCTGGAAGCAACCTAGATGCCCCTCAATTGAAGAATGGTTAATGAAGATGTGGCACATCTACACAATGGAATACCACTCTCCAAAAAAAAAAAAAAAACTTTTAAAATCCCCCGCAAGGGGGGGCACCTTAAAAAAAACCTCCCTAAAGAGGAAACCCACTCAAAAAAAAAGAGGGGTGTGGCACACACTCATTTATATATGAAAAAAAAACAAAATTAAATGACCACCAATTTATAATTCACATAAAAAAAAGAAAAAAAAAAAAAATTAAATTAAAAAAAAAAAAAAAAACGTCCCTCGGGGGGGGGAGGAGAGAAGAGTGTCCCAGAGCTCAGGTAAAGTGGGGGAGGACAGGGAATGGAGAGAGAAATAGGAGAAAATGAGGGGGAGGAGAGGAAGGCATGTGCGACCAGGAGGATTGAGCCTGGTTAGGAATGGAAGATAGGAATGAGAGAGAGAGAGAGACAGAGACAGAGAGAGAGAACATAAAAGAGGGAGCCAATATTGGTTTAAGATAAAGTTGAACACAAAGAAAGGTATAGGGAACTACAAGACTGCTCCAAACTAACAATCTCAGATTCCGTGGAAAGGCTATCATAAATGCCCTTCCCGGAGAGTGAGATCAACAACTAACTTCTCCATGGAGCCCTCAACTAATGCCTGTTGAAAATAGGAGCAAACACCCATACATAAACAGAGTCGAACTAGAAACCAGAAGCAGATGGAGAGGACAAGACCCTACGGTAGAAGCACATAGAGACAGCTTACCTGAACAAGGAGGAGCTAAGGGCCACTAGACTGATAGTTGGGAAGCCAGCAGGGGACTGACTCGGGCCCCCCTGAATATGGGTCTCAGCCAGAAGGTCTGAGCAGTCTAAGAGTCCTCAGACAGTGGAGCCAGGATGTATCCCTGGTGCAGAAAAGGACTTTGAGAACACATCCCCCATGGAGGGATAACTGCCTTATTCTAGAGACAGGAGAGAAGCCCTAGTCCCTACTTCACAGGACCTGTCACATCTACATGACCCCAACTGGATGGCATTCCCCTACATATGGAATTGTGGTGGGGGGTTGGGAGGGGAGGGTGTTTAGAGTGCATGTGAGAGGGCAAAGAGGGTAAAAGGGAGGGAAGGAGGGAGGGAGGGCTGGAGAGGAGGGAGGGAGGGAGGGAGGGAGGGAGAGGGAACTGGGATCGACATGTAAAATAATAAATTAAAAAAAAATGCTTTGACTCCAAAATTTAACTTGAAGAACAAGTTACTGGGGAAAAGGATTTCTATTTTTGTTTCCACAGAAAATGAAAAGATGTGGATTCCTTCCAGACTAATGTGGTTTGATCACGCCAGACCGCCTGAAACAGAGTACAAGCTGATCCTACATTCCAAATAGCTGGACAAAACAGCCCTACAGACTACAGCTAGGATATCTGAATCTTCTTCGAATCCCCCAAGACAGCGCCCCCTTACCAGCAGGAAGTAGTTTGGAAAGAACGACGCCCTAATTCTCAAATATTGTGTATAAATGTTTGTTTTCATTTAATTGGACTATGTTATATAAAATTAAATTAAAAAAATATTGTCAAAACAAGCCTTTTTCTTGTTTTTCTTTATTTAAAAGTAATTATTGGATAATTTTAAAGTATGTAGATGTGAAAATAAGAGTATTTGAAATATTATGAATCATTTATGAAATACCTTAGTATTACTTTGTGAAACTTAATATACAGAGCTCAGTAAGTATTTGGAGAATGAAAAATTCATAGCTACACATAATAATAAATTATTTTCTTCATAGTATGACATTTGTTTTTTATGGATAAAATCACACACACATATACTATATTATCAGGGCATAAGTTTAAAATTATTCCAAATGAGAGATAAAATTATATTGTTGACTCTATTTCACTAGAATTAGTCTAAATATCTGGAGTTTACTTTTTCTATGTTTTCCAAGAGACTTCTCAAGATCACTTCTCAGCTGTAGTCACTGGATGAGAGACCACAAAAGCATAAATGAAGACCCATATAGTTGATTCAGAATTTGGGGTATTTTCAAAGATGAAAAGATCTTCATACATGTAGATTTTTTTAACATGATAAGATAAATGCATGGGTGAGCTGCTGAGAAAGAACCAATTCCCTTTTGATTTCAATCTACTCAATAATATAAAGTGTTAAGCAACTGAGAAAAAGATTTCCATAGATTCCAATAGACTAATCATGTAAAACTAGATGCCATCAGAGGCAGAAAAGGAATAGCAAGGAATGTGGCAAGCCAGGAATGGAGCTCAGCAATGATTTCCTAGAGAAATATCCTTAGCTTAGTAGTACAAAGCCTTTCTGTGTTTCATAATACTGCAAGTTGTAGCTCAAAAATCCTAAGTATTAAGAAATACAATAAGCTAAATCTTAAATAATTTTTTTCTAAAGAGTAGAATGTATTTCATTTTGCATCCATTTCTCAATAAAATGGTGATTTATTGAGGAGAAGTGGGTAGGATTTTACTATGTTCTTGAGAACAGAGCTCTTGGGGTTTTTGTTTGGTTGTTTTATTTTGTTTTTGTTCTTTTATTTTCACATTTTTTTCATTTTTCCCTATTTCATTGTGTCATTATTTCTCCTATGATTATTAATTCTTAGTCAACATCAAACTGTGCATTGCATATGGAATGTTGCTCAAGAGCCCATGTTTACCCTGCTTCTGAGAGGTACTGCTTCCTCCCCAGTTTCACCATCTGCACTCTGTGATACAGTCCAAGAGGTCTGCCCAAGAGCACTTGCCTGATCTGGAAAGCAGTTGCTGTCTTGAGCCTTGTGTGGATGCAGACTAGAGCATAATTCCATTGTAAATATATGTTACAATTCCATTATAAATATTGAGACAAACAACATAGGTATTAATGCAGGGATATAATTCCTGAAAATTATAGTCATACCCCAGGTAATTTTGTTGTTAATATTGTTCAATGTAAGATTTGTCTAAGTACATATTAGCAAAATAATACATAGATTTTAAAAAACCATACATTTTGCTTAATCTAAAGATTTAACACAGGGAAGTTTGACTTTCCTTAAGAGATAATGAAATGGCAGTGAGAAAGAAACCATACTCAACTTCCTGCTTTTATTTATGTGTTCTCTGTTCTCAGATATTTTCATTGAAAAGCCTAAATGTAACAGTTAAGAAACCCAGAGAGCTTAAAATATTGTACTTATGTATCAAGCCTCTGAAAGACCATTTTTAAGCCTGTTATCATCTCCTTTCAAAGTCTGCACCTTGGCTGATACTTACTCAGTGGTTATTACATGCCACACTGTGATAGTTGTACTTTTCTATTCCAATCTTACATACAGTACATGATAGATGCAATCGGTATATCTATTTTATATACAAGCACACTGATGAACAAATGAAATTAACTATCTACCCTGTTACTCAACTTCTAAATTCTGCAGATGGAACTTAAATACCAGAGGTATAATTTTAGTTCATGAGCTATGAACTCAGGATCAGATTATTTTCAAAAAAGGGAAAATGAGAGAAAAAATATGCTAATCAATAGTACTGAAGAATGACAAGATTATGTATGTCAGAAGTGTGACAAAGACCTAAGGAGTTTGACGCCACCATGGTATTGTATCTCAGAGGTGTGTGCGTGTGTGTGTGTGTGTGTGTGTGTGTGTGTGTGTGTGTGTGTGTGTCTGTGTTGTGTCTCTCTGTGTTTCTGTGTGTCTCTCTCTGTGTGTGTGTGTGTGTGTGTGTGTGTGTGTGTGAGATAGGGGTGGGCTGCAGAATGTGGAAAAGCAGTCAAGTGATAAGGCACTCCTGATAATATAGTGCCACAGTCAATTTGAAGCTGATGTACTGTTTCCTCCTTTGGAAGAGGAAGCCACATACTCCAGGGGAGCAGTAGGGCATGAATTTGAGACTATGTGGTTTCACAAAGTCAAGTAAAGCTGTGTGTTCACCCTTGTCTCTCTCTCTCTCTCTTTGCCTTTAATGCTCATTTCCATTCTGAAAGCATGAGTTATGAATCAGACTACTTTAAAGTACAGAAAACTGAACTTAGCCACATTAAGATTGCCTAGCACCTGCAGCCTTTAAGTAACAAACCACAAGTCCAATTTATCCTATAACTATGTCTGTCTTTCCAACCCAGTCCTAAAGTTTACAGTCTATCAAGGTCTTCCATAAAGTATATCTTCTTTGATATTTTATTAAATAATGATTATGTAGTTATAAAGTGAGGGGAAACCTAAGAATACTCATTAATATACAATTTAATTGGTTACATTAATATAAAGTATTTTTACATCTCATAGTTGCTATCATTAGAATCCTAGATAATCATTGCACTATTACCATAAAATTACAAAAAATTATTTTTCCCCAAAATTTAATGCTTCTTGTCAAGTTTTTATAAGAAACAAATTTGTGAGTTACAAACTGAAGTCATTGACGTAGATCTTTTTGGGCCATTTGGGCCATTTGAAAGTTGGTGAGAGTTAAGGTTTAGTCTCAGGAAACACCAAGGTGTTCTTGCTCAGTAAGCTTGCCAGATTTCAAGTCTATTTTATTTCTGGATAACTAAAGTCTTACAAGAGAGCAAGCTTTGGATGCTATTCACATCCCCTTTAGGAAATGATGTCCATCATGAATTCTAGACTTAAGGTGAGGATATTGGACTTCCAACCACAGGAGGACCTTCTGATTTGTATGCTTAACTAGAGTATTTCTTATGCTTCACTCTTGATGCTCTCCCTGGCTGGGTTCTGATACTTCTGGTCTCAGTTTGAGTAATGACTCTTCACAGCATATTTGCTGTGAACTTAAATCTGGACCTTCATAGTATCCCTCTTGGATCTTCATAGTACCCCTCTTAGTATGAATGATTTTTAACTAATATACCTTGTTTGTGCCATAATGATACTTAAAGTTCAAGAGCATCTATCACTTTCATATCTGCTCCCTTGAACTGATCACCATATCATGTGTACAATTATATCACAAGTCTCCAAATAGCAGATCACAATAAATATTCATTGAGTTAAGAAAATGAATGAGTAGATTGTCAATATCAGATTTATGAAGGGCTTTGAAATATCTTCTATTGTAATCCTACCCTCAGGCAATTCTAGGAGCAAACGGAGTTTAGAAATAGGCCTCCAGAATTTTTGTAATTTCTGGCAGTGAATTATGCAGCAAGAATGGAACTGGGAGCCATTTGAGATGTGAAGTAATAGCTCTCATTTGTCACAGTCTTGGGCATTCAGATTCATGTATTTGTAACTAAAAGATTTAGTAGAAAGGCAATAAATAGTTCACAAGAAGTCATCCTCATAAAGTTATATATTTAAATAAGCTATTGAAAATTAATAATTACTCAGATTTAAGATATATAGGTTAGCTTTTTTTTTAAAGTTTGTTCAATAAAAAGTGGAAACAACAGGTTTGTCCACCATAAAGCAAATAAAAACCATACAGTGACCCTTCCTTGGTTCCTTCTGCTGGCTGGCTACTTTGCAGCTTTCTCCATTGCATCCTCCTTTCTTTTCTTCCTGTGTTCTATCTGCCCAAATGCAGCATCATTTCAGTTTTTGCCCCTATACACTTACAGGAAAAACAATGGAGTTCACACCTTTGAGTTGGGCATGTCTTGTGCAGAAAATTAGCAGGAATGGAGATTTCCTTGCTTTCCAGAGGTGTGTGTTCTCTTTATAGGCACAGCCTTTTCCTTTCAGAGCTTGTTGGTATTTACCCAACAAAAAGAATGATTGCATCTATTTTCCTTGTGATCCTTTATGTAAATTAAGAGATTTAAATAGAAGCTATGCTTTGAGGAACAGACTACTACAAAAGAAATACTATTGTTTCTGGCATCTAGTTTCCAAACAATTAAATAGGAGTGATGGCTCTCATGACCTCCTTGGACTGACTCACAGGTACTGGAATTAATTCATCTTTCTACCTTGTTTCTTCCAATTGTGAGGAGATTTGGCTGGAGGATTAGCACAACATTTCTTTGAAAATTTACTTTAATAATCAGGTACTAAAACACAATGGAATCTTTGAAGCTGAAAATTAAAAGGACAAATAACAGTAATGGTGAGAGCAACAAACAGCTGACAGAGGTTCTATGCACAACCCCAGACTCCTGTGATATATGCTTGCCTTTCTCGTGAATGAGAGTATCGGTAAAATGGTACTGTTTTCTCTCTCTCTCTCTGTCTGTGTGTGTGTGTGTGTGCATGAGTGTGTCTCCCCCTGTCTCTTTCCCTATTTTGCTATCCCATCCCCCCTTATCTTTCTTGATCCTCACTGGAGGAAGCAGCATGGGTGATTACACCACACATGCACATGCACACACACATGAATTGATATAATAAATGATCAGATTATGTACCTAGTATAAATAGTCACTTTTCTATCATCTATTTTCTTAATGTCCTTAGAAAAGATGGAAAATCCATAATCAAAACCAAACAGAAACAGATTTTAATGAATTCTCTTATAGCCTGCTTTTATTTCTGCTTTTATCAGCCTTACAAATTTCATGCTATTGACATAAAAAAATAAAGTTATTAAATATTGCCTAACAGCCAGCCCTTATGATTATGTTTCTCTATGTTTATGCTTTCTGAAGAGAGGCCTCAAGTCCAAAGAAATTGGTAAGCACTTATCTATATGTTTTATTGCTTCAATTTTTAAAAACCTCCATATTACTGTAGCTCTTATCTGATCACCTCAACATTGGATGGCCTTTTAGATTGTGTTAGCTGACTTTTTTTCATGGGAGTACATTAACTAGTCAAATATACAATCAATCTTTTTTTAGCAAACAGTTTCTTGCTTTAAAAAAAAAAAAACTGTTCCATGATTTTCAGCTCTTAAGTGGTCTGTTCCTCAGATTAACTTTATGAACTGTTAGCTGAGAATGTATTTACAAGTATCCACATACATTTGGTACAAGCATCATGTGGGTATTAAATTCAGATAACTTGTGAGGTGATTACATCTTGGTAATTCTAAATGGTGTTTCCTGTAATATTTATAAAAGTATCTCTTACTTCAGAGACCTTTTATCACAGAGAGGTAACCACTGGCCCCTGTACTTACTGCCTTTTATGCTTTTTCTCAGATCTGTGTGACTGAGATCCTAAGGCAGATATAGATACAAAGTTAAACAAGCTGAAAAATTACTTCAGTGATCATCAGAAAGTCATGGAAATCTCTTCCTTGCTTGAGATTCCAACCCTTCTTCTAAACACACAAAGAAGTAAAGATGCCAATACTTCACAATGATCAAGGACAAAAAAAAATGTTCTTCAGATATGGAAAATGTACCAGAAATGCCCTCCCCCAGCATAAACTACATGCAAGTCCCTCCTGGGCATAAGCAAAGTGACATTTTGTAAGGAAAATAGACACTTGTGAGAATATGCACACTGAAGCTTAAAGGTGGATGAATAGAAACACCCTGCTCTTCTTAGAGAACTCCATGTTATAGGTATATAATGTACCTTGGGGTGAAAGATAATATAGAAGTACACTAAAATCAATGAGAGAAAACATTCTAAAATTCAAGTTCCAGTCAACACACTTAAATAAACAAGATATTCTAATTGCCAATGGCTGGAGGTGGGGATATGTTATCCTATTTGTAGGGCAAAAGTGAATCAGCCTCCTCTCTGTTGAATGCTAGCTATACTGAGAACTGGGTAGCTTTGCCATTCTCATGGGCTTTAAGCATATTTCACTGTGTACACTAAAGTGGCAACAGAAAATACCAGAATTCTTCCTGACATTCTAGCTATTTAGTTCCTGCTTCCTCCCTTCTACTAACGCAATGATGTTAGGATCTGGAGGGTGAGTAGCATAGGGGTGATGGAGTTCTCACCAATACTTCCTCATATGCAGCATCTGGACCTATCTATATTGTAGGCTGACTCAAGTGGAGATCTGCTCATCCCATTGCTACTGTTGATGATTCTAGTGCCACATACTCTTGTGTGAGTGAAGCTAACATTAATTGTACCCAATGATGTGCCTGTCACTTGATAAAGTGATGATAGATGTCATTCTGTAAATATGTTTCTCGTATTGGTTAATGAATAAAGCACTGTTGGCCATTAGGAAGGCAAGATAGCCATGACTAGGAGACGAGGAGGAGAGAGGAAGAAGTAGGGAGGAGATTCAAGATAGAGGACGGAGACAGCAGAACACAGGGCCCTCTCTCTGGTAAGATAAGATCACGTGGAAATATTAATAGAAATGGGTTAATATTTAAGACAGAGCTATCCAATAAGAAATAATAGTAACAGGCTAACAGAACTATATCTAATACAGAGTCTCTGTGTGTTATTTGGGGCTGGTGCAGCTCTGGTACCAGAATGGTGGGAATACCTTACTCTTAACAATAAAGGCCATCACTAAGTAACCCACACCTACTGATATGCTAACCATACAACCATACGTGCTGTACTGCTACAGTGTTACCACTTCTGCATATCCCACACTTTCAATGAGTCCTCTCACTCTGCCATGACAATACACAGTACTCAAAAATATTAGTCACAGCTATAGATGCTACACAAAGATTGCTGTAGTAGCCAACTGCAAGTAAGGCCAACTGAATACTCACACACAAGTCAGACAACTGTATACTAAAAAGCAGCTAATTGTTAATCTTCAAGCTACAAAAATATCACAACAACATAAAATACATGGAAAACAAGTTAAAACAATGTCTTCCAAATAATGTAACTGCCTGTTGCAACATGTTACAATGTACCCGACAGTGATAAAATTCTGGTGAAAAGACTCAAAAGAATTATTATAAAGTATCTCAATTAAAGTCAGAAATAATAATGCACACCTTTAATCTCAGTACTCAGAAAGAAGAGGTTTGTTGAGAGTTCCTGGCCAGCCTGGTCTACAAAGTAGTTCAGTTCAGTCTGGTATGGATAGTGATACCATATCTATGAATAAATAAGTGAGTAAATAAGTAGGTAAGTAAGTAAATAAGTAAGTAAGTAGTAGATAAACAAATGAGGACTATATGGATGAGATTATTCAGGAGTTAAAAGTGCTTGCAACTAGATCAGAGAGGATGTACCTTAGATACAAAGCTTGCCACATGCAGTGGACTTCTCTCTCTTCATAGGGCACCTTAGAGCCTATTTCCAAATTTCTGTTACTGTGAGATCTCCATTTCCTCTTGTTTTCTGTGAGCTCTGGATGAGAGTAGATGGGTGAGAAAAGTTTGGTCCCCAGTGCCCAATCAATTCCAGTTGATCCCAATCACCTGTAATTCTAGCTTCAAGACAGCAGACACCATTTTGTCCTTCACAATGCAGTTTAATCTATGGAGCATACACTCACATATACGTGTTAATGAAAATAAAAAAGGCCATACAAGTGAGTAAGTAAGCTGGAGGCCTGTGGGTACCATTTCAGGAGCAACCATGTACAGTTTTAGAGCACCTGAAGGAGGGAAGATAAGTGTTAAAAATATAAATTCCAGCCAATGGTCATGTAGCAGAAAACTTCACTAATCTTTTGGAAAATATCTATATAAAGGAAGATTATAATACCACAAAATGCTATGACTAGAGAGATCTTAGTTTATTGTGGTCAAATTGTCAAAAGCACAGGGCAAAGAAATAATTTTTAATCTATGAAAGGAAAGCATCCACTTAAAGAAGCCTTGTTAGACTAACCCAGCTTCTCAGCAGGCACATTACAAAGTGGGAGGGTGCAAGAAGGAATCTGTGTTAAAGGGATGCCATATTGAACCCTGCTAACAAATAATATGACATCTGTTAAAAACAAGAATATAATATTCATATGATTCATATTTCAAAGTAATAAAATATTAATTAATTATTGGGGATGCACATTGTATAAAAAGCACACCAGAGGCAGTGGACTTCCCTCTCTTCATACAGCACCATAGAGTATATTTCTAAACTCCATTTTGTGTGTACCATAGTGTATATTTCCTAAACTTTGGATTCTGTGTAAGATCTCCACTTTCTCTTCCTTCCCATGGACTCTGGATGAGAGTATGTGGAAGAAAAAATTGAATACACAGTGTGTCTGTGTCTAGGAGTACTCAATCATGTAAGGTTGTTTGACAAACTAGAATATGCTGTATCATGCTGATGACCACACAATTATATTTTGAAGGGGAATTTCCTTCTCTAGGATTCCAGATATCCTGTCTTTTGTAGGGGAGTTTAGTATCACAGAGAACTGTGTCTTATGTGCTTTCTTCTAATACTGCCTTTATACCAAAACACAGCCATGCAAACCTGCCATAGTGGGTGCAAATAGTATTTCTGGACTGTTTTATTGTTAAATGTTAAATTCATAACATATTTAAAAAATCCTGATATAACATTTATATCATCCTCTCCCCAGATAAAATTATTATAATAAAATTAATCATATCTCATAGCTCTTACAAACACTTTTCTGTGATGAAACTACAGATTACAAAATTAACCACAGGAAAATAATTTTGGTGTATGTAATTTCAATAACTTTATTAAAGCCATTATAAAATCTGATGGAATATTTCTGTAATTGAAGAAATCTATTGAAAACAGAAATCTGGATTATATACACACACACAATGTATACACACACAATGTATACACACACACACGTGTGTATATAATACATATTTATGTATTAAAACTATTTATAGTTTTAATGCACACGTTTTAAGTATGATTGAATGAGCCCTGTCTACTTTCCTTTATTAGAGAAATGATTTGGCATCCTTCATATAGTAAATGACTTATTTAGAAAGTTATCCTTTGTTCAGATATATAAAACAACCATTTTTTATCTTCAAACACTGTTCCAGGTCTTTTTATTCTGGCTTCCCTTTTGTCTACCTCACCAGATTAATTCCTCAGGTTTATGCTGCATATTCCTCCCCCTCCCCCTCTCCATTTGAAATCAAAGTAATCTTTGCTATCTGCTCACTTTTTTGATTTTATAATTAAATTTTAGGTTAGATTTAAACTTTGAAAAAGTTAAATTGCTGCAAATTTGATACTATTTGCATTTTTTCACTTTATTCTTTACTGAGTTTTCATATACCCTCAAAGACAGACAGATTTCTCTATGAGTGGAGGTCATATAAATCTAACGCCTGTCTTGTTTCCTAGATTCTATATATATGTGACAACACATTTATACTGTGGCAGGTTTTTTATTTTTGTTTGTCAAATCCAATACATCTAGTTTCTTTTGCTTAATTTGCTTTGTTAACAATATTTATGATGTTCCATTGACACAGTGACTACTGTAAAATTTGATAAATGTTGTAGGGCCCTGCATGGACTCCTGAGTCAACCTGAGCAAGCCTGAAGCTGCTGGAATTTCTTGCCCCAGAGCTATTATTGGTACTTTTCCTGCCCCCTGGAGTTGTCATTGGTACTCTTATTGTTTTGCTAACACACACCTGGTCAGGAGGAGCTAAGCCTGATTGTCACTTCCCATTGTGCTGTAAGTTAGTATATAAGCACACTCCATCCACACAAAAGCAGCATTAAGACATTGCCTTTGAACAAAAGACTCTTTGTCATGTCTCTTATTTCAATCTCTAAGCCTTTGACCGATTTGTGGAACAGATCATAGCGGGAAGGCTACAAAATGTCTTACATTCCTTTAAGTAATAGCTATTTGATATTATATTTAAGTATTTTTTTTTAGCTCCTTTAAAAGTTCCCATACATGTTGCTTCTTCTATGTTTGTTAAGAAACTACAGTATTTTTCCTTCAATTGATTAATTTGGTAAGAGAAGATTTAGATTCTGGTGCATATTGGAGTCAGTTAAAATAGAGTTTGAAGATTCACTTGAGACTCTAAAATATGCAGGTAAAGACAAAAATAAACTAAATATTTGGTTTTATGTAAATCTAAATGTATTAACCATAAAAAATGTATATAATTTTTCAAATTCACAGCTTCTTAAATTTAAAAATCTATCAGTAGAAAATATTAATTGTGTATGTAAACTACATGGCCTATAAGATAAAGAAATTAGAGTCAGGAATCAGTTGTGACACCCTTATCATATATGAATCCCAGGATATTCTTTGTTGACTTGTTTTTGTTGAACAATCTCTCTTATCCAGATTTCAAAAAGTATTTATTATAGTTTAAAATATTTTATTAATTGCAAATGGCGAAATAAAATTAGTTTCTGTCAGTATAAAAAGTAGGAAAGAAACATGTTAATCAGTGTGGCTAGAGATGAACACAGTGAAATGAAACCTGATGTCCTCCAAAGACTTGAATCCAGCTTGAGGTAAAGGTTTATGTCAAAGTTTTAAATCAAAGAAGTACAGATACGATTGCTATCTCGTTTTTCCTAGTAAATCTCCAGATAGACTAGACTAGTATTAAAAGTTAGGAATGGAAGACAAATGTTACATTAGCCTAATACACCATTCATTTAGAGAAATATGAATCAATGAGAAGTCACCATTATCTGTCAAAGGCTAGATAGTTCATTAGGAGAGTTTTATGATTAGGCAACTTGATAAGTCCACTTAGAGTGTGAAGACCCCAATTCTTCCTTTACAAATGATTGAAAGGATGCTCTCTTAGAATGCACAGAGTTGATATATACTCACATTTTATTTTTTTTTTTAAGACAGTAATTCTATGGGTGAGTCATCCACTTCTGTGGGATGTACCAACTTGTTCCTTGTTTCAAGGACTGCCATTATATTGAAATATGTGTTACATTCAAACGCATTAGGTATGTTTGTCTTGGTGTCTCTGTGCTTTTGATCCTAGCTGCACTTGTACTTGAAAAGGAACATGTCTTCACAATACTTATTTTATTTCCCTATTTGACTCTACTTATGAACGCATGGAATGCACCTCCCTATCATATGTATATTCATGAAAACAAAGCAAGAAGGGAGGCTTGGGAATGGACTAGCATGGTGGTTATGGCATCAGAAGCATTTCTGATACAGTAGCTAGTTTATAGCTTCATCACATTCAATCAACAACAAAGCAAATTCTGAAGACCTCAATTTCAAATGATAGAATTTTTGACATTTTATCTAAATCAATACTCCTCTCATGTCAAAGAAAAAGAATGAAGATAACCTGAAATGAATATTAAAGAATGTATTCCTTAAATAGAAGTGAATCACAATGAAAAATAAATGTCAAGATTGCTATATTTTACAATTGTCTTTATTCATAGGTCCTGTGTTTCTGATAAACTTTTCTAATCTTATTAGATTCTGATTTTTTAAATTTAATTATACAAAATGCATTGCTTCCATGTACTTATTCTGAATGACGTCAGATGCATTTGAGTCATTCTTTTCTGTTAGAGTACATGATAGCAGGTACAAGCTATATTTCACATAAAATGCATTTCATTCAGGTAACAGTATGGTAGTTAGACGTTTAGTGTTAAACCTTAAAACTGTCATGTTTTATGTTTGAAAGGGGCAAATATGTCTTGAGATTTATACTTTAATGGTATTTTCCTACTACAGTGTTACTTCTACAATCCTGTTTCCCATTAATGAAAAATATATTACAATTACTAGAAAACTCGATTCATAAAATATATGTAATGTATCAATTTGATATATTTGGCAGACATAAGTGGTTATTTAATTAAAAGATTTATTCTGCTTTGATATTTCAATTAATAACTACATGTTACATTTTCAAATTAAATTCTACATGACCAGGATAATGCACCTTTATCCAACCTTTACCTACTTTTAATCTCACACTCTTGTTGTATTCAATGTTTGTTGCTCAATGTGGACCCCTCTGTCATGTCCCATGACCTTTTAAGAAAAAACAAAACAAAACAAAAAACAAAATAACAATGGCACTTTCTTATTAGTAAAGTGATGATTCATAAGATTGAGTAATAGCAGCTGTGATTAATTTTCACTGTAAAGTGAGTGCTAGAGCTCATTTTACTCAGGGCTGTGCAGCATGGCATCCTAACCTCAGCTTTCCCTTGGAAGTCGAGACTCATAATTGGCTTACAGTCTTAAAACTGCGGTGGTAGGAGTAGCTTTTAGCAAAGAGTTAGTTGGACAAGAAAATATAGATGAAATATGTATTTTCTATTATCAGATTTCTGATAAAAGGATCCACATTCCCTCCTAAAACATGTTGGGTGCCGTGCTCCACTCAATTCAAGCCACTTGTTTCTTAAATTATATTCCATGTATTGTATTATAAAGTTTATATTCACTAGTCTACTTCTTCAATGTCTGAAGAAGATAAGCAAGAGCTATAATAAGACAAAATCTGTACTTCTGTACTTCATTAAATCTGACATTCAAAATATATCATATTTGCAAAGATCATACCCTCCACCAAATACCAAATGATAAATCACTGGTCAATAGTAGTCAATAACTGTGAGTCCTGCTTAGCCTTCTTATTTCTGAATACATATCTATGGAAATAGGGCAGGAATATTTGTGTGAGGTGTCTTATTTAAATAACCCAATTGTAATCACTGGTTATGAATCTGGACTCTGGTTTGCTTCATAGATAGTGGGTGCAATGGGATAGTTAAAGGTATCAGGAGTCAGTGTTAACCCTCCCCTTGTTCTAGCTTTGATTTGCTTTGGCTGACAACACACATAGATAAGGTGTTCCCAAAGAGCAGACAACATGCTATAATACTTCAATATTCATTGTGGCAATCTAACACATTAAACTTGTCATTTCTGGTCAGTGGAGTGTATTTACTAAGCATATACAGTCCTGAATTCAATTTCCAGTATCTTCAAGTAAATAAACAAACAAATAAATGAATAGATTAACATGTACCATGTATGTAAAATATTATATAGAACTATGATAAATTAGAAAGAAATGTGTTACATTTACCTATATGTCAACAGTGCCATTTATGAGCAATGGAACTGAAGTTGAGTCTCCAAAGATAATGGAAACACCTAAATTTTCAATCTTCCTTTTTTGGATAAGAAGCAGTCCAGAGCCACACAGAGCCTTAATCCTGCACATGAAGACAGTCTGAATGATAGGATCCCTCCACCAATGTTCATCTCCTAATATGTGTAAACTCCTCTACACACATTTCTCTTATGGAAATTTGAGAAAAATAATAATTATTGAAAGAATGTTCTTATCCACTCTGCCCATTTTCCTTTCCAAATTTGAATTTTATGGTTTGAATCAGTCAAGCCAGTTTCTTCTCATTTTGGAGAACACAGTTTAAGTGTAAGAAATATATAGAATAATTAATATTACAGTCAATATTTAGAAAATTTGAATGAGACATTGTATTAAGGGGAATATTAGAGGTTATTTCAGTGAATTTTCACTACAATTTATATATCTATATCAATTTGACGAGCAGATTGTTGATAGTGAGGATATCCTACCTTGTTTTATCCTTTATTAACATGCAGCCTTTTGAATAACTTATGTGTTTATAGGTATATTTGAATTTTCATCCAATTAGTTTTCTCATAAAAATTCAGTGTGCTGATGAGTAAGTGATTACAGTTATTGTTGTGCTTTCTTATCAGCCTTTATACCTTTATTTCTAAGCCATGCAGAAAGGCATTATAGGGTATTATTGCCAGGTGTTAGTGGCACGTGCCTTTAATCCCAGCACTCAGAAGGCAGAGGCAGGCAGATTTCTGTGTTTGAGGGCAGTCTGGACTACAGAGCTAGTGCCAGGACAGGCTCTAAGGCAGTACAGAGAAAGCCTGTCTTGAACCACTGCTCCCCATAAAAAAAAAAAAAAAAGAAAGAAAGAAAATGAAAGAAAGGAAGGAAGGAAAGAAAATAAAAAAGAAAGAAAATAAGAAAGAAGGGAAGGATGAAAGAAAGAAAGAAAGAAAGAAATTATTTACCCCCAGACTGGACTCATGATGATTTTATGGTCTCAAGCCAAGGTTTGCTAAACAGATAGTATTCAAACTTAGAAGTACAATAGTTAATAGTTTATCCTCTGAGCAAAAATTACTTTTAGGTAAATCATTAGTACTCTGTCATGGTGGCCTATGAGCTTTTGACACACAAAATGTAGTTTGGGTTTATGCAGACTTTGTGTTGAGAATAATAGGAGCTGTTTATGGATGCCTCAGATAAAAATAGACCAAATGATCTTACCAACTTTGACTTCCTGAAGGTAAACAGAACAACCATTATTAATTAATCTGGTCAGAAATTAAATTGAGACTAATTAAGTCAAAAGGAGAGGGTGTATCTACCCGATCATGGGGAAAGTGACAAATGTTAATCATGTAAATCTCAGTCTGTTTCTTCATGTACACTTTTTTTTCCCTTTCATCTCTATTACCAGTGACTTTGCTTCATCTGAGTTTCAAAGGTGAGTGGTGTGGGGCTCAAAGTTTTCAAATACAGTGATCATCAGGAGAAAGAACTGATGCATGTGAGGGTCTCACATACTCTTCTGCATGTACTTTGTACTCCATACTGAGTCTTAATCATTGAACGTCTTACCCCCACTGAGAGAGTAGCATAGAGAGAGAGAGACCCCCACCTGCACCCACTGGAAGAAACAATGGGAAGATGGCAATACAAGGAATCACCTAACAATAGAAAGGCAAGCATTAAACCACCAGAATCTAGGGACTCTACACCAATTAGACCTGAACACCCCAAAACAGATGAAGCAGAAGAGAAAAAAACTTAAATAGCTTCATAAAAATGATAGAGGCCTTCAAAGACAATATGAGAAAATCCCTTACCAAAATAGAAGAAAAATCAAACAAAAAATTGGAAGAAATGAACAAATTTCCTAAAGAAAGTATGGAAAGTCAAGAAAAACAATTAAACAGATGAATGAAACATTTCAAGACTTGAAAACTGAAATAGAGACAATAAAGAACACACAAACTGAATGAATGCTGGAAATAGAAAAACTGGGTAAATGATCAGGAACTACAGACACAAGCATAAAAACAGAATACAAGAGATGGAAGAGAGAATCTCAGGCGTGGAAGATAAACTAGAGGAAATAGATTCATCAACCAAAGGAAATCTTAAATACAACAAATCCTTAACACAAAACATCCAGGAAATGTTGGACACCATGAAAAGGCCAAACCTAAGAATAATAGGCATAGAGGAAAGAAAAGAAGCCCAGCTCAAAGGTGCAGAAAACATATTAAACAAAATCATCAAGGAAAAGTTTCCCAATCTGAAGAAGTACATGCCCCATGAAAGTACAAGAAGCATACAGAACAACAAATAGACTGGACCAACAGAAAGTAATGGAAGGAAAACTCCAACCTAAGATAGTTAACTATTCTCACAAAGACATAGGCAACAGATAATCCCACCTGGCCAGAACCCAAGAGTAAAGCAGGGCAAAAATATTCACAATACCACCACCAACAACAAATCTAACAAACAAGCACTAGCAATCAAATATGGTATAGATATGAATACTTTGTGTTGGAATGGATTTTCATTTATTGATACACTTTAAGGTCAATTTTGTGATATGTATATTTCTCCTCTTGCTTAGGTATTGTGTTTATATAGCTCATTTAGAAATTTAATGTATAATTAAATACAGATTATAGATAGTACCTATGATAGTCAGATCTTATAGTTAAGTTAGTTAATATTTCTAGATATACAGACACATATTTGAGATAAATAGGCATCCTTCAAACCTTTCAAAGACCTAAAGAATATGGCATTTAAATTGTTTAGAGTTTTTCTTGACAATGAGACATAATTGCTCGTGGCAACATCACCTGCATCAGAAAGGAAGATGGACCTTGAAGAAAGGAGTTATGGAGTTTATTTCCAATATGGCAAGACTAGCCATTTGGACAAGATACTGCTCTTGTCTGGACTGTTTGACTTTATGCTGTATAAACTGGACATACAGTACCCACAGGAAAGTGACTGCTGATACAAGATGGACATTGCTACAGAGATCCTGCTTCATGGAAGAGTCTCCCAGACATTCTACAGGACACAGAGAAAAATGACTGACAAACTGCCAATACAGAAAGACAGTTTAAAGTTTCCTACTTTGCTGAAGAGTCTACTAGACCCAGTATGGTCTATTGGCTGAAGATGAAAGATTACAGAAAAACTTCAGGTGATTGACAAGGCAAGATGTCTTTGTCATTTATAGAGTTTGTATTATCCTTCTGTGGCCTTTGAAGGAGTTGAAGACAGATAGTTATGGTTATAGTTTTCCTTATTTAGGATAAAATATAAGTTATGTAGACTTTAGACACATAAATATAGGATAGATTATGGAATATTTTCTTCAAATCTTCCTAAATGTTAATGGACTAAATATTGTTAACTGTGATTCTTACTTGATAAGTGTTGTGTGATATATTTTGCTATGTTAAGGTTAAAACCCTTCTTTTTATTTAGACAGAAAAGAGGAGATGATGGGAGATGCCATTATGTATATATGTTTCTCATACTGGTTAATGAGTAAAGCACTGTTGGCCAATAGGAAAGGAAGATATGAAGGACTAGGAGACAAGGAGGAAATAGGAAGTAGTAAGGAGGAGTCATGATAGAGAGTCTGGAGAGAACAGAACTGCCATTCCTCCGCTCTCGGTAAGACCACATGGAAATACAGAGAAATGGGATAATACTTAAGACAGAGCTTATAAGATAAGAGCTTAGCCGATAAGAAACAAGTAACTGGCCAACAGCATAATATCAAATACAGAGTCTCTGTGCATTATTTGGGACTGGTGCAGCGGCGGGACAAGACTGGCAGCAGGAGGAAAAACGCTACTTGTTACAATCAATGATCCTTACTTTCCCTCAACATTATTGGACTTAACTTGCCTATAAAAAGACACAGGCTAACAGAATGGATAAGAAGACAGAATCCATCCTTCTGCTGCATTCAAGAAACACATCTAAGTTTCCAACACAGACATTATCTCAGTGTAAAGGGCTGGGAAATGATGTTCCAATCAAATGGACCCAAGAAGCAAGCAGGTGTGACTATCTAATATCTAACAAATTAGACTTCAAACCAAAATCAATCAAAAGAGATGAAGACAGTCATTTCCTATTTATCACCAGGAGAAATCCATCACCATAAAGTCCCAATTCTGAACATCTATGCCTCAAATACAATGGCACCCACTTTCGTAAAAGAAATGCTACTAAAACTCAAAGATCATATAAAACCTTATACACTCATAGTGGGAGACTTCAAGACCCCACTCTAAACTCTACACAGGACTACCAGTCAGAAACTTAACAAGGAAACAAGAGCATTAAGAGAAGTTATGTCTCAGTTGGGTTTAACAGACATCTATAGAACATTCTGTCCAACACAAAAGAATATGTTTTCTTCTCTGCTCCACATGCAACCTTCTTTAAAATTGACCACATACTAGGCAACATAACAAACCTCAACACATAAAAAAAAAAATAGAATAGTCCCCTATTTTATCAGACCATGTTTTAAAGTTGGAATTCAATGACAACACAAATCGCAGAAACCCTACAAACTCATGGAAACTGAACAATGCACAATTGCAACATACCTGGGTCAAAGAAGAAATAAAGAAAGAAATTAAGGACTTCCTAAAATTCAGCGAGAATGAGGACACAACATATCCGAACTTATGGGACACATTGAAAGCAGTGCTACAAGGGAGGTTCATTGCACTAAGTGCCCATATGAAGAAAACGGAGGATAATCACATTAGAGAATTAACAGCACAACTGAAAGCAAAAGAACAAAAAGAAGCAAGCTCACCCTGGAGGAGTAGATGCTAGGAAATAATAAATTTGAGGGCTGAAGTCAATAAAGTAGAAACCAGGAGAACAATACAAAAATCAATGCAACAAAGAGTTGGTTTTTTGAGAAAATCAACAAGATAGACTAACCTTCATCCAAACTAACCAAAAAGCAGAGAGAGAACATGCAAATTAACAAAATAAAAAACGAAAGAGGGGACACAACAATGGATACTGAGGAAATCCAGACAATTTTCAGGTCATACTTTGAAAACCTGTACTCCACAAAATTTGAAAATTCAATGACATTGACAAATTTCTGGATAACTATCATTCATCAAAATTAAATCAAGAACAGATAAGCAACTTAAATAGAACTATAACCCCTAATGAAATAGAAGCAATCATCAAAAGCCTTCCAACTAAAAACAGCCCAGGGCCAGATGGCTTCCCTGCAGAATTCTGCCAGAAATTCAAGGAAGAGTTAATATTCGTACTCCACACAATAGAAACAGAAGGTTCATTACCAAACTCTTTTTATGAAGCCACAATCACCTTGGTATCCAAGCCACACAAAGACACAACTAAGAAAGAAAACTACGGACCAATATCCTTCATGAACATTGATGCAAAAATACTCAATAAAACACTGGCAAACTGAATCCAAGAATACAACAGAGAAATCATTCACTATGACCAAGTAGCTTCATCGCTGGGTTACAGGGATTGTTTAACACTCAACATGATCTATCATATAAACAAACTGAAAAAGAAAATCCCTAGATGCTGAAAAAGCCTTTGACAAAATTCAACACCCTTTCATGATAAAGGTCTTGGAGAGATAAAGGATAACAGGAACATACCTAAACATAATGAAAAGCAATATACAGTAAACCAAGAGCCAACATCAAACTGAATGGAGAGAAGCTTAAGGTGATTCCTGTAAAATCAGGAACAAGACAAAGCTGCCCTCTCTCTCCATATCTCTTCAATATTGTACTTGAAGTTCTAGCTAAAGCAATAAGAAAACAAAAGGAGATCAAGGGGATTCAAATTAGAAAGGAAGTAGTCATACTTTCACTATTTGCAGATGATATGATAGTATACAAAAGTGACCCAAACATAAAATATCTTGGGGTACCCCTTACCAAACAAGTGAAAGACATATATACCAAGAACTTTGTGTCTTTAAAGAAATAAATTAAAGAATATACCAGAAAATGGAAAGATCTCCCATGCTCTTGGATAGGTAGGATAAGCAGCAAAAATGGCAATCTTACCAAAAGCAATATGCAGATTCAATACAATCACCATTAAAATCCCAGCATAATGCTTCACTGACGTTGAAAGGATAATAATCAGCTTTATATGAAAAAAAAAAAAAAAGACCCAGTATAGCCAAAAATCCTTGTATACTAAAGGAACTTCATGTGGCATTACTATCCTTGACTTTAAGGTCTACTATAGAGCTATACTTCTGAAAACAGCCTCATATTGGCACAAAAATAGGCAAATAGACCAATAGAATTGAATCGAAAATCCTGATATTAACCCACACACCTATGAACACCTGATTTTCAACAAAACAGCTAAAAGAATACAATGGGGGTAGGAAAGCTGACACAATTGAATTATGGTGTATAGAAGATTGCAGATAGACCCATGTCTATCACCATGCACAACTGGATCAAAGACCTCAACATAAATCCAGCCACATTGAACCTCTTAGAAGAGAAAGTAGGAGGTACCCTTGAACAAATTGGTATAGGATACAACTTCCTGAACATAACTCCAATATCACGGACACTGATATCGAAAATTAGTAATGGGACCTCCACAAATTTGAAAGCTTCTGTAAGGATAAGGACACAGTTGACAAGACTGAACTGCAGCCCACAAACTGGGAAAAGATCTTCACCAATTCTACATCTGACAGATGGGTGATCTCCAAAATATTCAAAGAACTCAAGAAACTAGTCAACAATACACCAAATAACCCTATTTAAAAATGGGGTACAGAACTGAATAGAGAACTCTCAATAGAGGAAATAAAAAATGTGGAAAGACAATTAAGAAAGTACTCAATATCCTTAGCTAGCGGGGAAATCAAATCAAAAATCTTTGAGATACCATACAGAATGGCTAAAATTAGAAACGCCAATGACAACTTACACTGGAGAGAATGTGGAGAAAGGGGAACACTCCTCCACTGCTGCAAAGTTGTACAGCCATTTTGGAGATCAGTATGTTGATTCCTCAGGAAAATGGAAATCACTTTACCACAGTACCTGGCAATCCCCTCTTAGGCATATATGCAAATGATCCACATTCATGCAACAAAGACATGTGTCCAACTATTTTATAGCAGCATTATTTGTATTAGCAAGAACCTGGAAACAACCTAGATACCCCTCAACTGAAGAATGGATAAAGAAGATGTGGCACATCTACACAATGGAATACTACACTGTGGGGGGTAAAAAAAAAAAAAAAATGGAATCTTGAAATTCCCAGGCAAATGGATGAAACTTGAAACCTTCCTTAATGAGGTAACCCAGTCACAAAAAGAGAAACATGATATGTACTCACTCATATATGGATTTTAGACATAAAGCAAAGGATCACCACCCTATAATTCACACCGCCAGTGAAACTAGGATACAAGGAGCATTCTAACAGACTCATATAAGGTCTCTCACAGAAGGAAAAAGGGACAAGATCTCCTGAGCACAGTGGGAGTTGGGGAGGCAGTGAATGGAGAGAAACTAAGAGAAAGAGAAGGGAAGGAGATGAAAGCACAGGGGACTAGAAAGATTTAGTCAGGGGAGGAATAGACGAGAGAAAAGTAAGAAAGAGAGAGAGAGACAGGGGGAGAGAGAGAGAGAGACCATAAAATAGGGTGCCATTATGGGTTTGAAGAAAAAAACTGAAAGTAGAGAAATGTCCAGAGACCTACAAGACTGACCCCAACTAACAATTTTAGCAACAGTGGAAAAGCTACCATAAATGCCCTTCCCTGATAATGAGATCAACAACTAACTTATCCACCATAATAGAGCCCTTATCTAGTAGCTGATTAAAAGAAAAGCAGACACCCACAACTAAACACTGAGCCAAACTGGAATCAGAGAGGGAGGAAAAGACCAGGCTACAGAAACACATAGGAACAACTAACCTGAACAAGGAGGAGTAATGGGCCCCCAGACTGTTGGCTGGTAATGCATCATGGGACTGACTCAGACCCCCTGAATATGGGTCTCAGCTAGAAGGCCTGGGCAATTTAAGGGACCTCAGACAGTGGAATCAGGATGTATTCCTGGTGCACAAAAGGACTTTTGGTGCACACCCCCCATGGGGAGATACTCCCTTAACCTAGAGACAGAAGAAAAGGCCTAGTCCCTACTCCAAATGACTTGACAGATTTAGATGATCCCTCCTGGAGGGCATCACTCTACATGCTGAGTAGAGTGAGGATGGGAGGGGAGGGTGGTCAGGTGACATGAGAGTGTGGAAGAGAGGGAAAGAGGGAGTGAGGGGGGAAGGGATTGAGGGAGGGGGAGAGGGAACATGGATTGATATGTAAAATAAATAGGGAAAAAAGAGAAAATGGAAAATTTCTCTTTGATTTCAGAGTATGAGAGTCCATGAAGATTGCAAAAATGCAATGAGGTAGCAATAGCTGAGTGCTCACATTGTGATTTACTAACAGTATAAGAGACAGAAAACCAGGAAAGTAATGAGCCTTTTGAAACCTACAATCTCAACACCGGTGAATCATCCACTCCAAAGAGGCTATACCTCCTAATCCTTCACAAACAAGTCTAGCAATTGGGGCCCAAGTATTAAAACATGAGCACATGACAGCAATTCATCCTAACATCCACATTAACGTATAAAGCACTGATATTTAATCTTGTGAATTTGCTTTAGACAAATATTACAAAGTATAGAGACACCATAATTCTACAACCTTTTATATTGTCTTGGATTCTAACATTGTGGGAGGCTGATTGCTAAATCATTCAAGACTAAATGCAATAGTTAAACAAATGATTAGTAATACTTGCAGAGCACAGTATATACCAGTCATTGTACTAAGTACTTTGAAAACAAATTCAAATTTGTATAATCTACTTCTGGTTTGAAAATTCAAAAAGTATAAAGAAAGGTTACATAAAATGCAAATAAAAACCAGTAAATAATGTATTTTTCTTAACTGCAAGCTAGACAGCTGATTTCTGACCTGACATTGACCCTTTGTCTCTCAAATAATTAGGACTTTAAAATGCTAATGACAACATTTGTTGGGTATAATGTATTGGAAGATTTTGAGATGAAGTAATAACTAAAAGTTCAAATAATTGTATTGAGAATGACTAGAAAACCCAAAATCCTCTTTTCTGTTAAAGGAGGGGAAGCTTGAGTTTCAGTGTTTAGGGTTTGCTATCCTAGAAATAGCTCAGGACCATAAACATGCTCTGCCTGCAACATGCAGCACAGCTCACTCCTGTCATCATAAATGTGATCTGAGATAAGGGTAAAATACAATAAGTACGGGTACGGACTCAAGTTACTTGCATGCAAAGTTATAAAAAATATTCTATTTTTTTGTTTTGAAAAATTATTCTAACACTGACCACTGAAAACCTTGCTATCCTGTTAGAATCTTTCTTGTAGAACATACATAGAGTTTGCTTATTACTTTATACCACTTGTCTTCTTTTTATGGTGTTTCATATATAGAGGGGATAGATGGGTCACTCAAATATATGCAAATGAACATCCTTTGTGAATTAGAATGATAAAATATTTATAACATTTCATCTTCTTTAACACAAAATATCTCTGTCTTTGAGACAATGTGGTAAATAATAGGATGCTTGCTGTTAGTAGAGTTTATAAAACCTGAATTAAAATCATACCAACAGTATGATACTAGGTACACAGTACTTCCCTTTGTCTCAGTACTAGTTATCAAAAACAAGACATAATACATGATAGGTGCATATCCATCACAGAACATACAAGAACAGATAATAGAGTTGATTCAGGGGGCATGTGTGTATACATGTGCATGGCATAAACATAATATGTGGGTATGCACATGTATGTACATGTGTGTATGGCAGAGGTCCACTCTAACTATCCTCTTTAATTGCTCTCTACCTTGTTGTGTTTTTGTGATACGGTTCTCAGTAAACATGAACTTCATGGTGACTGACTGTCTGGTTTAGCAACTTGAAGATCTTCTTGCCTTAGCTTTCCATGCACTACGGCTACCTTTATTTCAGGGTCTGCCTTTCACACATGGGTGCAAGGAATTACATTCAGAATTTACACTTGCATAGGATGCATTTTTATGTGTATCTTCCTATGCACAGAACCCATTCTTTATAATCAGGTCTTCTGATTTCTAGATGCAATTAAGAGGTATTTAGCATCTCCATGCCAATTTTATAAGTGGTACAGATATATAAATGATATTTAAATTCTTTATGCATATAGAAATAAAACATTAAATCAATATCCATTAATATATATAATTCTAAAGAACACGATGTACTTGATTGATAATGATGGTAATGCCTATGGTTCCTTAGATTAATCATTTTTTTAGCAAAATGAATAGGTCTCAAATTGGAAATTAAAGCTTAATTATTCAATTTTACACCATATAATAGTAAAGCTTACTTGCAAAGAAATACAGTTGTAAATATTATAATTTTATATTGAAAATAATTCCATACTAGACAGATGGATAATACATAGGTATGTTGTATGTGAATTTTTTGATAAAATAAAATGTTAAGTAGTGACACAGTAAGGTTATCATACCACAAACTGCTACAAATACAATTTTTTTTTCATGAGCAAAAGCAATGATAATGTTTGATGTTAAAGTATTCTAGGATTTATTTTTCTTCCATACAATCTTTTCTAGCAAATGTAAGGAATATACCACTTAGAAAATTTACTCTTGCCTGTACTCAGACAGTGAAATTTTTATTAATTTCAAAGACTTACATATATACATATCAAGGTTCATGAATAAAATTTGAAGCATTCTATTTATGGTGAAGGAGATAGTGATTAGTGTTATTCACACCATTTTGAAATCACTCTTTGACTCTAAAAGCAGTCTTAACTTTTCTATTGGGATATTGATCATGGAGGGTAATTGACAGACTTATTCCCATAAAAACATATATCTAATTTATCTAATGAAATTGAAAGTGTAATTTGCATATAAAGCTCTCTTCAAATTTATAAGAACTTTCTTTAAGATATTAGAGCAAAAGAATCCTTAACACCAGAAGTCATGTGCAAAATCATTCAAATAAGTTCAAATAGCCATTCAAAAATGGTGAAACATTTGAGATTAAGACCACCAGTTGTCTAGTTAGACTTAAAGTCCGTCCACTTAACAAGAGGAAAATCAGGCCTTGTATTGTAAATCTAGCCAACTACTCATGGCTAGTGATGTCACAGAACCTAGAGCTTATCATAGTACTGTCACTTTGCTCAATCAGTATAATCTCTAACTGTATTTATTATCTGTCCTTATCCTACAGATATATGTAGCTCTCCACAGCAAAGAAACTTCTTTTTCCTTTCTTGTTTGTTTGTTTGAGCAGATAGAGAGCATCTCAGAAATCAACAACTGGTCATAATTCAGAGAACAGTGGGTAATTGGGTTCCCAGCCAAAATTTATATATCTGCAACACAAGCTCTATACTTAAGGTTCAGGGAACATCTCAGAATAAGTGGCAGAAATAGTATATAAGCTAGAGCATCAGGACATCTGCTGCAAGATTTTTTATTCTATATTTGACAAGAAAGCTACACCCATGAAATTTCAGCAATTTGGTCACTTAAGTAAGAACAGCACCATGACAACACCAGTTGACATGTCAGTGTGAGTTGGGAAAATCTCACAAACCACCACAACTTGTAGAATGGATAACATTTAATGACTTCAGAGAGAAGGATAATCAATCCTTTTTAAATGGCTATACTTCTAACAGAGGATTTGTATCCTGAATATATAAAGAATTCTGTTAAGGAAGCAAAGGACCCAATTTGTAAAAAGTGTGTTACAAATCCAAACAGAGTGGTTCCAATAGACAAAATTAAAGGCAAAAATAAATATCTCAAACAGTATTCATTATCTTAAGCAATGGGGAAACATACACTAAAAATTAATGAAATTTCTTCTCACTGGAGTCAGAATGGCTAAGATCAACTAAACAAAATGTCATCAGATTCTGGTAAAGATGTGGGGAAAGTTTAACCCTCATTCATTCTTGGCAAAGTGCAACATTGGTCCAGTAGGGGTCTAGCAACTCTGTATATCTGTGTGGATAATCCTCAAAAAGCTAAAAATAAATCTACCATATGACTTAGCTATGTTCTACTCCTTGGTATATGCACAAAGGACTTGACCTCCTGTTCTTGAAACTTTCTTATTCATGTCCATTCCTGCTCTTTTAACAAGAGCTAAGACATACAAACAATCTAAATATCCTTCAGTTATGAATGAACAATGAAAATGTAGTACATATACAAACTGGAATACAATTAATTTATAAATAAAAATGTATTGAAATTTTCATGTAAATGGATGGAACTAGAAAAGATTATGCTGTATGAAGAAATCCAGATTAAGAAAGTGCCAGCATAATGTTCTCTCTTCTCTGGGATTTCTGTCTCCAAATCATCAAGAAGTCTCTTTTCATAGCAAATGAAGACCTTCACAAAATACCACATCTGGACACATGCAGGTATCAGTAGATCATGTGGAGCCCTAACCAAACTGATGGGAAGTCCAGTCCCATGAGACGTTTTCAACACACTTGCATAAGGCTCAAGAATATCTTGAAGAGGGGACAGGAAGTTTGTAAGAATTAGAGGACCCAGAAGTATGTTGTAAGATTGTTTCCTATAAATATATGCTTAAACAAGACCTGAATAATGACAACTAACTTGCTTTTCAAAAGGGAAGCGTTATCAAGGAGTCCTAACCCTGGACAAATAGTGACAGCTGAGAGAGCCAAACTCAGCCTCCCCACAATTGGTTATCCAATATACAGTAATCAGCCCTGAAATCATGACACATAAGCAACAAAAATGAACTTCAATATATTGTATTTATATATTTTACATATTCATGTAAAAATAGTGTTCAAAGCAAAGAGCCTGTCTGTTTGGGAGATAAGGCAGGGGAGCATGGGATGGAGTAGAGTGAAGGAAAAAAAGGGGGGAATAATTTAATTATATATTAATATAAATATATTAAATAAAATATCTTCTTAATAAGCACAGTAATTAACTTAGCAGGAACATGATGGGAGATGCCATTCTGTATATGTTTCTCATACTGGTTTAATGAATAAAGCACTGTTGGCCAATAGGAAAAAAAGATAGGCGGGACTAGGAGACAAGGAGGAAAGAGGAAGTAGTAAGGAGAGTCAAATGGAGAGTCAGGAGAAAGCAATATGCTGGCCCCGGCTCCCCGGTAAGAGAAATACATAGATCAGCAGAAATGGGTTAATACTTAAGACAGAGCTAGCCGATAAGAAAATAGTAACTGGCCAACAGGATTATATCAAATACAGAGTCTCTGTGTGTTAATTGGGGCTGGCACAGCGGTGGGACAAGACCAGGCGGTGGGTGGAAAAACCGTACTTCTTACAGGAACATATTGTTTTTATATCAATATTGTTAACAACTAAGTTTTAGTTTATATAAAACTTCATTGACAATCTTTGGAGAATAAATACAATAGAAGAATACCAGCAAGGGCAAAATTCAGAATTCAGAATTCAGTCTTGGATTCAGGTCTGTTCTTGACACATTTAATAGCAGTCAAAAGAAGCAGCTGGTGCTGACTCATATTATGAGAATCTGATTCTATACCCTAATCTGCTGTGACTGAATCAGAATGGGCAGGCCCTTGGTGTTAGATGAACACTTCTTTTATTCAGTTTAGTTTTCACTATGTTTCTCAAAATCCCAATAATAATAACATAAAATATAATTGAATATCTTAATGCCATTAGGATTATAAATGGTTGTGGTCAATATCTGCATAAAACTAAAATATGTAATCCAGAAACTTTATGGTAAATTAGAGCCATGTATAGACTGAGGAAGTCCAATGTACACTATGGTCATTTGGTGGAATGGGATGTGGCCCTGAACAAATGCATTTGGGTACAGGATATAGTAATGGGAAAGAGTGTTTATTTAGGGACCTGGGACACATGTAAACTCTCTATTTGTCATATAATTGTGCTTTCCATTTTAAACTGATCACAATAGTAGTCTAAAATAACATTCTATGTTATTGAAGGAAATTAGATAGGTATGTTGTAAGAGAAACTCTTTGAAGATTATAAACATGTAGAATTTTTTTTAAAGTCATACTTAGTCATGTGGCTTAATCATTTTTCCCTCAAATATTCATCCTTTTCCATTCATCTCAGTTAGTACTTCAAATCTCCCAAGGGGCTTTATTCTCCACTGCCTTTCTTATATTTCATGATATTTTCCCAATCTCATTTTGGAGACTGCTAGAGGAGGTTTCAGTTTATGGGTCTGACTACGTGACATTCTGGTGACAACAGCTTCTCAGATGTGTTCTCTGGCCTATCTGACTAATTGTTGCTTTGTTCACTGTTTAGATGTTTCCATGGAGGCAAGTAAAGAGGTTGAGCACAAGGCATTAATTTTGACATATCTAGTTTTTCCTAATTGTTCCTGACCAGGACTTAACTATATTTATAGCAACTGTGTACTTCGAATGCTAAATCTACAATGAAAACTTAGGCACATAAGGACATTTTCAACTACTATAAAGAAGTTTGACTCAAATGCTTCTGAAATTCAGATGGTATTCACTCTAGCTTCTTAACCAAAAACACAAAATGACTGGCTATGTATGAACAAGCCAACATATCATATGCAGCATATAGAAGTGACTTCAAATACTGCAATTGTGAAAGAAAGGAAGAAATAAATCTACCGGGTATTTGTAAAAGCTTTTTATGATATTGATGAATCTGGGGAGCTGCTGTCACTGACCATAAGATGTAGCCATTAAAGCATCACAGCACGATCAATGCTTCATTGTCTTAGAAATGCTGGACAGGAGAACAGAGAGGCAGCTGAGTCAGATCACATTATCTAGACTAATAAAATGGTCCAGGGCAATTTTAATTATTTCTGCATACTGCCTCCCTGTCAGCTGTCACTAGTGATTTCATACACTAAGCATGTTGCCATTATGACATTACCAAATACAATTTAGTGTCATTTAGGATGCTTGTTAGATTGACACAGGGTTTCACCTTTTCTGAGCATATATCCAAGGGAGTCAATGGATTTAGTAAATTAGATGCCAATCATGTTGTCACCTAAAGGTTAGGAACAATACGAATAAGGTAATCAGAAACAAGGAAGTTTTCAACATTAATTGTATGAGCAGCACTAAGATAATTAAGTCTAAAGATAAATTAGGCAAAGGAAACAGCCTGTTGGCATTGCATGGAAGATGCTACACTTAGGGGACTTACTAACTAACTATTATTTGCAATGACAATAGCCATAAAGTCACAAAAGGTTCTGGATTTATTGGCCCAATAACAAAAAACAAAACAATACAAAACAAAACAGAAACACTTCCTGGAATTTGGATATGATGGAAGAAAAAAGTAATATTTATTAAATATACCACAATTCTGTCCCTGAAGATTTGTTCCTGTTTGAATTGTGTACACTTACTCTCTTCTCTAAGGCTATAAACAAGCAACAAAGAATCTCCTTGTAGCAGTTTTATCGCACAAATCCTTTCTAGAAACACTAATTTAGGTTTTTGCATTAAAAACCTAAACTGAAAGAAAAGGCTTCACTGGTGGACTCAAATTTCAATTCCATTATAAAAAAATATGTTTGGGTGGAGTTTGATATTAGAGTAAAAGTTATATTTAAGCAGAGGAAACAAATAATGGTTTAAGAAGAGACTAAATAGGCAAAGTATTAACAGAAAATGACTTTTTAGATGGTGGTATTTTGAGAGGATGATGACAAAGGAACATTCTCGTATGTGGATATGAAATAGATCTTATCTCTGATTTTGATGGTAGACACATGAACACATGTTAACAAGTATGAAAATACACTGTTAAGATTCACATATGCTGGCTAGGCAGTGGTGGTGCATGCCTTTAATCCCAGCACTCTGGAGGCAGAGGCAAGGGGATCTCTGTGAGTTCGAGTCCAACCTGGTTTACAAGAGCTAGTTCCAGGACAGGCTCAAAGCTATAGAGAAACCCTGTCTCAAAAAACAAAACAAAACAAAACAAAATATTCACATATGCTGTTGAATGTAAAGCATACTTCAATAAAATCACAAAAAATAAAATTACAGTGATTAACAATAATACCAATTCAATATTTGTATTCATCATTTCATGTAATCTTTTCAATAATCTCACAAAAGTCCATTAAAGTCACTTTATTTTTTGAGAAAAAAACTGGGGAAATAAAATATAAAATCACTATATTTGGAACATAGGAGGGCTCAGGAACTGGAATTGAAATGTACAAGAAGTTTGTTTCAAATTTAAATAAAATAAAACAAAAGAAAAAAACTAAAAAAACTATAAACTTTCTAATGTCATGATGATTATCTGTATTTTGCAGAATGAAAATTAGAACTCAGACTTCTGTGGTTTGTGAGACTGCATGCTTTTTCCCTCCCTTGTTTTCCCTGCTGATCTGGACTGCATGGCACAGAAGACAATAGTGAGATTGAGCAGAGAAGCATCAATGCAACAGAAGTTTAAAATACTACCAAAGTCAGCGACTTCCTGGGATTTCAACAAGTTTTCATTTATGATTTATGGATGTACAATGCTTTTAACAGTAAATACTGCATTGTTCCCCAAAGTGCTTTCAAGATGAACCATGTGCCTATTGAGGATTTTGTAAGATCAATGGGTGTCAAAAATGTGTCAGTTGTCATTTCCTGACTCTTCATTTTAAAAACATTCTACAGCATACTACCAGAATACTAATCCATCCTCAAAACACATCCTGTGGGTAAAAACCAAAGCACAATCCATTATCTTGTATGTAATCTCTCAGCATGATTTAAAGGTAATAAAACATGGCATATCTCAAAATAGAAATGGATTCTTCAAGCTGGGCTACTAATTTTATGACTACTCAGATGCAGGGTTCTAAAATGAATATTAGTCTCAAATGCATTCTTCTAAGTAATTATGAACACCCTGAGTTTTTGTACTAATCTTAAGAGTTTTAAATGCATGAATTGAAGTGACTTGCATTCTTTAGGAATGTTTGTGAATTATTTAAATTCTTGTTGCTCTTCACTCCTATGGCATGTTGGGGAATTCAGCACCCTCATGGCTCTGCTACACAATGTTTCGTGCTTTGGTACATCTCATTTCAACCTGTGCTCTGAGTTCCGACATTTGGATTATATTTTTATACCAGTTCTTGCATTTTCTTCCAAACTTGTGTCTTATTTGCTTACCCAGTAGATACTCTCGACTATATTTTAAATAAGGAATGAAAATTAATTTAGAATTAGTATATTTTATTATTAATATCTTGTCATAACTCCATGAAGTTTTTGGCACATTGTTTTCCTCTTTTGTCCTCTAAAGTGGGGTCCTTTGGGTACAAGATTTATTTCTGTAACTACACTCCAGCCCTCTCTAATTCTTCCAGCCTCTTTTACTTAATGGATTGGCCTAATTAGGACTACATGAGTCCCATCTTTCTTCCTCATCTACTTTGTTCTCATCATTTTGCTCTCAAACTTCCTTTGGAATTCAGGTTAGTGTGTAGATCCTGACTACCTATCATTCTTTTCATTAAAAAAAAAATACTAGAAAATACTGTTTTTTGTTTTTTGGTTTTTTTTTTTTTTTTTTTTTTTTTTTTTTACATTTTCAAATAATAAGCTGTTATTAGAGGCAAGGAACAATTGTTGCTCTTTCAGAGGATCTGTGTTCTGTTGCCACCATTCACATGGTGGCTTACCACCATCCCTAGCACTAGTTTCAGGGCAACCAATGCACTTTTCTGAAGTCTGAGGGCCCCAGGCAGGCATATGGCAGTCATATATATACATGCAGACAAGACACATAAAAATAAATAAGCCCAAAATCTCTTTTGAAAACCACATCAATCTATTCTTAGTTTTCCTTTTATTTTTTTTCACACACACACACACACACACACACACACACACACACACACACACACACACTTTCTTTGAAAAGACTCTACTTTTGATGAAAATCAATTTTTTTTTCTCATTTCTGATCCCAATAGTCACTTTCCATCCAGGCACCTCCAGGTTTTTGTTATTGTTGTTGCTATGGGCTGTACTCTTACGTCATTTTCCTTTGGCTGGAGATGTAGTGCAGCCCTTAGTACCTCATGTACTTTTGACTGCACCTTCTTCCTCCCCTTTGCTACTTTTCTTCCTGTTCATATTTTCATTTGTTTGCATGCCTCTTACAGGTTTCATAACAATTTCTTCATCTACCAGTTGATAATCTGTCACTAGAATGCATCTTCATTTAAGTCATTTCTTCTTGGTTTTCAGATTTCAGGACATTTACCTTCTATAAGGTTTTCTTTTAATGTAGAGATTTCTTGAAATATAGTATTTGTTCTCTTAGATTGCTTAACATGTTTTGATTGCCTATTAAGCCTTTCTCTGAAATTTTGTATTCCAGTTTCTCATGTGTTTGGAGGTGGATACATGTATGTGAGTGTGGGAATGTGTCCCCAGGAGATAGGCAGAAGTCAGAGGATTACTTTTGGAATTTCATTCTCTCCCTCCTTCTAGATCTGGAGGCTCAGTGTCATGTCATAAGGTGAGCCCTGAAAGCCCCTTTTCTTTTGAACCCTCTCATCATCTATCAGCTAAAACAAAGAATTTGCTTGCTTTTTTACATATGTATCTCACATGCTTATCATAGAAACTTGTACATGAGAAATATTATAAACATCAAAAGGAATTTGAACTTTCTGGCAACAGTATTATAGCACATATGACAGATTAACCATCAAGAAAATGAAGGCAATTATCCATTTTCGATGAAAAAAAAATATTTTGTCATGTGTGTACCTAGATAGGTCTTAGGTCTCAGGAAAAGGCCATATTTATCAAAAAAAAAGTCCAAGACTTCAACTGGAAATCATTACTTCTATAAACTAAATGTGGAACCACTAACATCTGTGCGCCAGTAATTCACTTTCTTACTGATGACTGTGTCTTTCCAGTGATATATGACTCTAGTGTGGAACTTAGTATGACATTATTTTCTCTTAATAATCTCTACACATTTCTTGTTAATTTTTATGGGCAGAATTGCTATAAAGGGGATTTCTTGTTAATGCTTGAAAACATGATGCATTGATTTTGGACATATGAGGAGTCTCTGTGTTTACAATACAGGCTTATCAAAGCTCAGGATCATTGAGAAAGAGGGTAGAAGGGCTATATAAGATCCAGATGAAATGGATGACAAAGCAAGACAGCTCTTCATATGAAACCACAACAGTAGTGAGAGTTTGTACAGGTGTTGTGGAAGCCCAAGGCAGACTAGATCCAAGAATGGAGAGGGGAGGTGGAAACATAGTCCTTCCTAGCTAAGATGCTATTATCGACAATTGATAGCTGCTATGGGAGACATTGTCAATTACCTGTAAGAATGTTGGCACTGGTAAGTTGACCATATTCTAGTAGAAGGCCTCACATCCAAGAATATGGGGGCAGTAGAAATTAGACTTGATGAATGAAAACCAAAAACAAACAAATGAAGAAACAACAACATAAAAAGGACACAAAGTTGTTTTTGGTATTGTGGTAGTGTTGGTGATAGTCCACATTTGAAAAGAGATGGGGATGAAAGTGATTTTGCTTAAAGCTTAACTCATGAAATTCAAAAACAAAGAAATAAACAATCCCAAACTGAATTAAAAAATGCAAATATTATTGGGAATATTCAAACACTTGGGAAGTGACAACACATGCTTAAAGTCCAACTTAAGGGTAAATTCATCTATGCAAGTGATGTGTGGTGTTAAGCAAAATATTTGATATTCTTATATCTTAATCCTTGTAAAGCCATATTCAATAAAAGGCATTTATCAGAATACATATACACATATAAACTCATGTGCATGTATGTATATATGAATATATATGAATATTACACACATATATATATATGTATGTATGTATATGTAGATATGAACTTAAGCACCAGACATATAAGGAACTATTCAAATGTGTTAAGAACTGTGAATCTGAAATTTTTATAGTATATTCTTTTGAGTTAAGTAGTAAAATCATATGTACAATAAATGATGAGTTTACCTATTATTGTGTCTAATACCATAATTATTTTATATATTATTATATTGGGCAGATTTAAAAAATACAATATTTTTTAAAAGTAATATTACAGGTTATGAGTTATTTTTTATCGCTGTAGTTTAAACACCAAGAGCACATAACTTACAGAAGAAAGGGTTTATTTAGCTTTACAGTTTCAGGGGGTAAGTCCGTCATAGAACTGAAGCATAGCAGTAAGGAGCAGACATGGTATCTGGAGCAAAAGCTGGGAGCTCACATCTTAAACCTCAAGCAAGCAGCAGAGAAAGTAATCTGGAATGGTTTGCAAATGTGAAATCCAAAAGATTTCAAAACCTCCAGTGACATACTTCTGTCAAGGCTAAACATCCTAAAATACCTTTACAGTACCAATTAAGGTCCAAGTATTCAAATGCTGAAGACTGTGGGTCCATCTCTTTCAGACCACCAAAATAAGTAACTATAATTTATACTGTCTTCAACTGTAAATATCTCTAATATTTTATTAACAAATATTGGTTGTATTAGATTGAGTACTTCAGGAAGCTAACCCACATACTAGGATAAAAATGGGTAGTTTATCTAACACAATAGTTCTCAATATGTGGGTCTGAACTTTTTCACAGGGGTCCCATATCAGATATTTACATTACTATTCATAGCAGTAGCAAAGTTACACTTATGAAGTAGCAACAAAAGTATTTTATGTTTGGGGTCACCACAACATGAGGAACTGTGTATTAAGGGGTTGTAGAATTAGGAAGGTTGAGAAACACTGATCTGAGATGTAGAAAAACCATGTGGAAGTAGAAAGATGTGCCTGGAAATAAGTGTTCAAAAGAAGATACATTGGGAAGAGGGTTAAGAGGTAGATGATTATAGTTTAATTTTATTAGAGAAAACTGAGAAGCCAATTCAGGACACTAGATTTAAACTGTTTTTCCAGAGAAGGAAGGAGCTTTTGTATTTACTCAGTTAGAAGCTTCAGCTTAGGCAGGCAGGTGTTCTGATACTAACAGAGCATGAGTAGGAGCCAATGGAGTTTCTCATCTGAGGTGTACTTAGTACGTACGAAACTAAGTTACAGCAATCTTCATGGAGTTTATTCTAAAACTTAGGGTAAAACATATCAGTTGAATTCTATATTTTCCACATTTATTAATATTATTAAAACTTTTGTTTGAAATCTTTGAAATGTTGATGATTTTTATTAGATTATCTGTGTAATGATATATATATATATATATACATATATATATATATATCAATACAAAAGTTACCCTAAGTGCTATAACCCTGGGATTATTTAATATGAAAAGATAATTTAAAATGGAAATAGAGTAGACATCATGACTTGATGGGGGGCTGTGGGAGGATAGGACCAGGAGGGACCAGGTTGTGGGAGAATGGAGGAAGAGAGAACTGGGAAACACAACTAAAATTGGCTGGTATCTTGAGGACAAGCTTGACACCTAGTTCAATGGAAACTCTCAGGAATCTATGAGGATGAACCTAGATAAGACTCCTAGCAATGGGAGAGACATGGAGCACATAACCATCTCCTCTAACAAGGCAAGACTTGTAAGTGGAGGGATTGGGACACCAACCACTCACATAAACATTGACTTACAAATTTTTCTGCCTACAATATGTGTTAGAGTAAAGGAGGCACATAAATTGTAGGCGTGGCCAACCAGGAACCTGTCCAGTTTGAGATCAATGCCATGAGAGGGAGCCAGCCCCTGACACTGCATGGAGGGCTAGGACTCAGACACTGGATAGCTCAGAGACCTAGGATAGAGCCAAACACACTGGCAAAACTATTCAATGAAATGACTCCTAATGATATTCTGCTATACTCATTGACTGCCTAGTCCAATTGTTATCAGAGAGGATTTATTCACAACTGATGGATACAGATGCAGAGACCCAGAGTAAAACATTAGGCAGAGCTTTGGGTATTTTGTGAGAGAGGGATAAGTATGGTAGGAGACAGAGGTGTCAAGAACACACCAAGAAAACCCATAAAATCGACTAACCTGGGCTCACAGAGACTGAACTCACAGCCAGGAAACCAATCTGGGACTGACCAATCCCTCTACTTATAAGTTACAGTTGTGTAGCTTAGTCTTCTTGTGGAACTCCTAACAGTGACAGCAGATGCTATCTCTGACTCTTTTGCTAGTTTTGGGGACCTTGTCTTTATATTGGTTTTCCAAGCCCATTCTTAATATAAGGGGGGCCTAGACTTACTGAACCTTGGTATGCCATGTTTGGTTGATATCCATAGGCGACCTGTCCCTTTCTGAAGAGAAAAAGAACAAGAATGGATGTAGCAGGCAGAGAGGAAGTACAGGGGAAGGACTAGGAGGAGAGGAAGGAGGGAAAACTGTAGTTTGGATTTAAGGACAATAATTTTAAAAAAGAATAGCAAAAACTAGCAAAATTCATTTAATAAAACTGAATGTACATTATTTAGAATTTTGTGTGTTCAAGGGAAGGTGCTTTTTAGCTTAAATCATATTTATTCTTATAAAGATAATACAAGTGTAATATAATATAGAAAAACAGCTGTTGTTCAAAACATTTACTATTTTCCTGCATTTGTATGCTTGGCAAGTGCATGAAATAGTATCTGTATAATGTAGCCGAAGTGTAAATGTGCTGTTTGTCTCACAATAGAAATCTAAGTGTTTTTTATTATTGACACATAATGGCACATTCTGTTTCCATGCTTTCTCAAGTAACTATTTATTGTACAAACAAGATAATTAAAATAACCATTTCAGTGACACTATTTCAAGCTCTGTGCTTAATTGAGCCTTATCTTTACAGTGTGTGTGTGTGTATAGACTGTCAGATATCATTGTGTAGAGTGTATAGGGCACTATCTATTGATAAATAAACTTCAGCTTTTTTTCAGTACTGTTCAAATTAAGTGATATAGAGGGTGATCTATAATAAGATTCATTATTTATTATCTAAAGTTAGCATGTTGCACATGAAATATGTAGTTTCTGTCAATTGGAATTAGTCTTTGCCAAAATAGTGCTTTATCTGAGCAGTTTGGAAGTCCTTTCCTATGAGTCATTTTAGCTTTATATGATGTTACCAACATGAACCTCTGATGTAGGTTTTCATAGTCTACAGGTTGGGTTGATCCACATTTGTTGTAGCCTACACTCTGCAGAAGAAGAAATGGAAACAAATGTGGATCACAAGCCAGAAAATGTTAAGTGGAAAACACTAGGAATAAACATTTTAGTTTTTAAAGTGAATTTTGATTTGGAGTGTGATAAAATATCAGAGCATCCTACTCTGCCATACTGGGGGATGGCATTCATTTGTCCATAGTGCCTGAGAAATATACACTAATTGTTCGCCAGTCATCTATCAGTTGTCATAGTCACAGATTAAATCATTCGGTACCACAGAGCTTGGAATCAAACAGTCCTTGTTTTACTCAGTAATGGACTTTGAGAGAAGGAAAGTGGTGTGGGAATTTCAGAGATGTTTAATGAAAGCTCTAGGAAAGGATGTGAAACAGAAGTACATTGTAGTCATTAAAGTATTTCATTACTATCCAGTTTACCTAGTGTATGATTTATATTTTATCATAATTATACAAGCATGGAAAGAATCAAAAATAAAAATGTGGGAACTATATGAACACTCCACTTTATGCATCTGTCGGGGAATTTGGACCATATCTCTCTTGGAGAGGGGCATAGCTCTGTATATTAAGAACTCTTGTCTTTGGCTTGGATTGCCACTTTACAGGATCTTAGAAGCATTGGGACAGCATTGTCCCCTTTACACAAGTTTTGACTAGCTTCCTGAATCCACTGGGGCCATAAGATCCAGCAAATATCTTGAATTTACAACCTATGACATGTGAATTAGACCCATAAGGATCTGGTTGGTGGCTTTTGTTTGTTTTGTTTTAGTTAAAATAAACTTGAAGGGGATTCTCAAAAGACAGTGAAAGTAGAAGCACCAAGAGTCCACCTTGTAGCTTTGCACTGCATTTCAATATTTCTTATGCCATTGCTGCTTATCCTCTATAAAAGCACTGCTACTGCAAGCAGCTTTGGAAGTGTTGCTATAAAACTTGCTCATAGCTTGCTGTAGCAAAAAAAAAATTATCAAAATCTAAATAGCTTAGTGCTTGGTCTGATGGTTGATTATTTGACTAGACAAGTATAAAAAAGGACAAGAAAGGGCAGAATTATTAGGTTGACAATCTAGGCCCTGTCATCCTTAACAGGATACTACTCATCCTCAATAATCTAATTAAAGGCACAGTTAATATTGACAAAGAGATAAAGGAGAATTAACAATTATTTACACAATGACACAAGAGGAAAAGACATATAATTACAGCTCTGACTGCCACCACCCTGTCTTGGAGGCCACGCTATGTGACTTATAATTAAGTAGATTACTGATGGGAGATGTCATTCTGTAATTATGTTTCTCTTATTGGTTAATGAATAAAGTCCTGTTGGCCAATAGGAAAGCAAGATAGTAAGGACTAGGAGGCAAGGAGAACTCAGGTTTTTAGAAACAGAAGAACAGAGACAAGCAAGGCTTTTTCGTAACCAGCATTTTTCTCAGTTGGGCTCTGTTTTCCTAGAGACAAGGAAATATTTCCTAGAGACAAGGGAGATTTCCTGACTCAGCATAGCCACAAAAAACCACAAGCCCTTTTAAATAGCTATGCTAACAACTGATTGGTGTGTGCGAGAGAGGCAGAAAAGAGAAGATGATGGGAGATGTCATTCTGTAAATATGTTTCCCTTATTGGTTAATGAATAAAGCCCTATTGGCCAATGGGAAAACAAGATAATCAGGACTAAGAGACAAGGAGGATTCAGTGAGAGGTAGGACGAGATTCAACATGTAGGACTAAGGGAACAGAACTTCTGACCCTCTCCTGTAAGCAAGACCATGTGGAAACACTTAGATTAATCAAAATGGGTTAATATTTAAAATAGAGCTAGCCAATAAGCTAGTACCAGGCCAACAGCTTTATATCAATTATAGTGTCTCTGTGTGTTATTTACATGCTGATGTGGTTGTGAGACCAGGCTGTCAGGAAAACTAATCATAACAGAGTTGTGAACATCTAAGCCATCCTTTTCTAGGTATGGTTTCTTCCATCACTGATTCAGCATTGTCTTGGTTCTATTCTCTCTTGCAAGATGGTCTGAAAAATGGTGAAACTATATGCAATCTCTTTCTTGATGACAGTTCTCTCCTCAGGTTGGCACTAGTCTTCAGCAGTTTTCAGTGTGAGATGCCTGGTGATACTTCAATTTGTCATAGACCATTGCTTAATGTCTGATAATCAACGGAAGGGCAAATGTGTTCTTACATTTTAATTTCTGCTGAGCCAGTTGCAGATTATAGAGTTATGTCTTATGTTTATGAAATGCTATTTCTATGAGAATAAGAATACTCAGTCTAAAGACTCAATAGAACCCACAACAAAATCCCAATGACAATTACAGAAACACAAAATCCTATCCTAAAATTAGTTGTACCCTCAAGAGATCATGAATAGTTGTAGCTATCTTGAAGAGGAAGAAAAAGCTAGGAAGAGGCACACTCTCAAATTTCAAAGTTACTTTTAAAGGTACAGCAACAATGGCAATGTAGTTCCTATATGGAGACAAAACACATGACCAGAAAAAATTTTGACATGGGTAGGAAAACCAGAGAGGAAAAAAAATACAGTAGAGGGCTGGGAACCTGGTTATCTACATGCAAAACAGCTGCTTTAGATCCTAATTCACAGTAACTCTATGAAGGCTTGAATCTTAGTTGTAAAACCAAAATTTAACAAAAGAAATATGAGGAGCTCTTTCTCTCTCTCCCCCTCCCAATGGTAGGAGCCAAGGAGGTGGTGCCTGAGAAAAAAAAGAAGGTTCCTGCTGTGTCAGAAACCCTTAAGAAAAAGCAAAGGAATTTCGCTGCAGAGCTGAAGGTGAAGAATTTTCGGAAAAAGTTTGCACTGAAGACATTCTGGAGGTCAAGAAGGAAGCTCATCTATGAAAAGGCAAAGCGTTATCACAAGGAACATAGGCAGATGTACTGGACAGAGAGTCTCACGTCTAGGATGGCAAGGAAAGCCCGAAACTTCTATGTGCCTGCAGAACCCAAGCTGGCATTCCTCATCTGAATTCAAGGTATCAATGATGTGAGCCCAAAGGTCTGCAAGGTGTTGCAGCTGCTCTGTCTTCTTCAGATCTTCAATGGCAACTTTGTTAAGCTCAACAAGGCTTCAATTAACCTTGAGGATTGTGGAACCATACAATGAAGTCAGTAAATGAGCTCATCTACAAGCATGGCTATGGCAAAATAAATAAGAGAATTGCCTTGATGGACAATTCCTTGATTGCTCCATCTCTTGGTAAATATGGCATTATCTGCATGCAGGATCTGATCCATGAGATCTACACAGTGGGAAAATGCTTCAAGGATTTCAACAACTTCCTGTGACCCTTCAAACTGTCTTCTCCACGAGGTAGAATGAAGAAAAAGACCACTCACTTTGTGGAAGGTGGCGATGCTGGCAACAGGGAAGACCAGATAAACAGATTTATTAGAAGGATGAACTAAGGTGCTGCCTGTGGTATTTTTGTAATCTGGTCAGTTAATAAACAGTCACAGCTTGGAAAAAAAAATATGTGGAAGTGACTCAGTGACTCATGGCTTGGGATTTGTTAATGATTTCATGAACATATTATGTATAACTCAGAAAATTAAATAAGCCAAACATAAATCAAATGATACTATATAGGTAGTCAAAAGACAAATGAAAGAATGAAAAAATAAGAAAATATTTATAATGACCTACTAAAATTTAACAACAGAAAAAGGTCTTAGAATGCCCCATGACAGTGCCCCTTACCAGCAGGAAGTAGTTTGGAAAGAACGACACCCAAATTCCCAAATATTTTCTATAAATGTTTGTTTTCATTTAAATGGACTTGGTTACTATATATATATATATATATATATATATATATATATATATATATATATATATATATGTGTGTGTGTGTGTGTGTGTGTGTGTGTGTGTGTGTGTGTGTGTTTGTGTATAAAGAAAAAGTCACCAAATAAAAATTGGTCAATGATTTGGACACATAGTTCTCTTATGAAGGCATAAAAATATCTGATCATACTAAATGATACTTAACATCACTGAACATGATACAAATGGAAATTCCAGATGATAATGATGAGGAAAGCTGGCATGCTGACCAAGCAACTATCACTCAGGCCTAGAATCAGGACTAATACTTAGCCCATACCAATACCCACCTTATCTGTGAACTGGTGGAACATGCAAGGGTCTAAGATCTGCAGATCTAAAGCCATAGGATCCCCATGACCACATTAACAGTAGGTTATCCCAGAGCAGTCCCAATGATGGTCAGTATCAGTAGAGTAGCAGAAACCAGAGGCCTTGTATGAGACCAATGACTTGTTGCAATGAATACCTACAAGTAAAGATGTATGGACTAAAGAGCATACTGTGTGACTCACTGTGTCACATTCCAGCTTCCACCCCAAGCCTTTTTCATTTGCTCAAGTTTGTTTGGTTTTACTTTTAAATTTTGTTTTGTGGAACATTGCAAGGGCAGAGGATGGAAGTGAGGGGACAGGAAGATGAGTGGTATTTGGGTTGCATGGTGTGAAATCCACAAAGAATCAATAAAATAGTTTTTTAAAAAAGGGAAGGTAAAGGAGTGCTATTCACTAGACACTATGTATAAGGAAATTTGGCTTTAAAGTAATCAGTTTCCTATAGTGAAAAATCTGATACAAATAGATATCCTTGAGGTTTCTGGTCTGAAATTAGAGTGGGATGCCAAAACAAAAGATTTTTTTTTTAAAAAAAGGCAAATAAACCTAAAAAAAGAAAGAAAAAAAAGAAAAAGAAAAGGAAAAACAAAGTCTATCTATAAGGCACTATATCCATTAGGATGTCAGCAATCAAAAAGGTGGGGGGAACTAAGTGTTAATGAGCATATGAACAACTTAGATGCCCTGTGTACTGTCAGTAGGAGAGCAGGATGGTGTCTAACTATCATCAGTTTCTACTCAAAAGAACTGAAAATAAGTGCTTAGAAAGATATTTCAATATCACTGTTCAGAACAGCACACTATAGCTACAGTTTGGAATCATGCTAAGTTTCCATTGATTGATCAATGGAGAGCAAAGTGTAGCAAAACTGTAGTATACAAAGTAGCATAAATTAGCAGTGATGATGCCATTTCCCATTAAATAAGTCAGTCTCAAAAAGACAAATTAACTTAATATTTAACCTACTCCTAATTGTAATCCAGGATACAAGTTTGCAAGCTCTACACAGTCACAAGATTAATCTCTAAGACTGACCAAATTTTGATATGCTTTCCTGAATTCTAGGGGACACAGAGATGTTCAAGGCTCCCTGAATATATCACAGCCAGAGACAGTGCCTCAGTTTCTCAGGGACTGAAAGGTACATAGTGCCCCATGAGCCACGGCCTATCACCTAAAACCAACACACACACACACACACACACACACACACACACACACACACACACACACACACACATAACCCCCCAAAAAACAAAAACAAAATTATGACACATGCCTCTCGAGGCAGCTAGACAGGGCTAACTATTAGATTCCCCATCAAGTCCATATATCAACACCTTTATACCTTTATCATAGATTTTTTTTTCAGTAGATGGTGATTAACACAATGACTTATAACTGATGAGGACACAGAAAATTTGGGACTATAGAATGTTCAGCCCTAAGTGGAATATTTATATTATATTTCCTCTTTCAAAAGCTCAGGGATCATTACAGAAAAAGGAGTGGAAAGATTGGTGTTTACAAGGAAATAGTTCTTTCTGGACATAGCAAGACAACTGCACATATAAAGTAACAGCATAGTGAAATTCTGCAGGATATCTGTGCAAGACCAAGCCTGAACCAGTTTTTAGCATTGAGAGGGGTTTGGCAATAAAGTCTTATTCATAGTAGTACAGCAACTGGAAATTACTAGTTGCTGGGAGGAGAGTCAGTTTTCTTTAAGAATATTACCATTGGTAAGTTGACCACATTCCAGTGGGGGGCACATATCCAAGAATATTTGAGAAGCACACATTGGTCTTTATGTGGCATAGACCTAAATTTGGGTGCATGGTAATAGGGATTGTCTCTGGGAAGAACTGAGGAAGAGTTTGAATATGATGAACTACTAGCTGTTTTTTCCCCAGCTAGTGAGCGTAAAACCCGGAGATACAGAATGCAGAACTGACTGCTGGGCACAGTGTAGATAGTTTTAAATGATTTGGAGTTTATTTTCACAGACCGGAAGTCATTTTGGAGCTACACAGAGATACTGGTGGCTATGGTACATTAGAAGTTATTTAAATTGTTAGGAGGACAAGTTTTGTGATATGTGTACTTTACTATAAAGAAAACAAATTTACACAGAAAGAATTGATCCGTTGTAAATTGACTGAACACATTAGTGTCTAGGGTTTGATTTATAATTTATTTTCCTAGTGTATGATTTGGTACATGGAAGGGTCCATCTGAACAGCGTTGACATGGAATTTCTTTTTATTGTTACTTTACAATAGCACACTTTGACACAGCAGCTCATTATAGCCACCATAAACAAGAACAATAGTGACATGAGTTCATGTCAACAATTTCATTAAATTTATACCCCTAATTATTTAAAAATTTAAACATTCTCTCAAAGAAATATTTTTATTTTTACTAATTTATATGGGGACATTCATCCATTTATATTCTCACAACACAATTGATGGTAGTAGTTTTAAATAGGATAGGGAGAATAACTTTATCTAATTCATGAGAATGCAGTTATGAATGCCCCTATCACCAAGATTTGTAGAAGTGAACAAATCACATGGCATGATTTTAATAGAACTTGCGATTATCATGGTAATAATGAATTGATGAATACCATTCAAAAGAGTTGGGGTTATGTGGTACAGGAACAGATGAATGGCTCTATATTAGTTCGACATGTACTAGTTTCTTAATCTCTCAGTCCTTTCTATATTGGGGTCTTGGTTTCCTTTTTCCCTTTTTTCCTCCACTGATTTAGAAAGACAATTCTGATAATTTACGGGAGCCTTTCAACATCAGTGTTCCAAATTTCTGTAAAATGAATAATGTACAGTTCTTGTTTAAGGCAATGGCTCCCTGGTCTGTACATCTGAAGGGATCTTTGTATTTGCTGGGGATTATGAAGAACCTAGGAGGCAGTTTACTTAGGAAAAGTAGTTTAGCTTTCTAGATATTGCTTCAAACACAATATGTGTTTGTTCTCTGGTAGTTTAGTGTACTGTTTTAAGATTTTTAAATTAAAGTGAGAAGGAGCTGCTTAGCAGCACCATACAGAGGAGAAAGCGATATTGCTGAAAATCCCCTGCATTACTCCATCCTGACAGCAAGTGTGATTGTTGACACAGGTGATACATAAAGGAAGTACACCTCCACAGATTTTGCCCAGATGTCTAAAGACCCAGAAGCATGAAAAGGAAATCTGTACTAGAATGTAAATCAAGGTTATGAACTTGAAGTCTACTTGGAGATTTTGTTGGATCTGAAAAATAATTGCAACAGCACAAGGAATTTTTCTTTAGACCTGTTCTTCCTCTGTCAATATGTAGTATGTAAGGAGTGATATACTTTCTCCTATTTGGTCTATCACAGACAGTTTTAGTGTCATAGGGGTGGGGAGACAGAGATACATGCATACACACAGATATACAGACACACAAAGAGCATTTACCATAATAGATATGAAAGAATAATATTTTGAGGTTGCAAAATTATAAATATTTATTGGGACAAACTTTTATGTCCTATTAGAATTGTCACTCAGAAATATTATGGTCCTATTTTGAGCAATAAGATATTACACAAACAAAATAATGGACATGTGCATGCTGAAACATAATGATTTCAAGTAGGATTTTTTTAGTAAATAAAAGAAAAGTAGACAGTTGGAACATATATGAAAGCTACATTTGAAACTGTCATTCATATATATATATATATATGTATATATATATATATGTGATCACAAGTATTTTTCAGATGCATAAATACTCTTTTCTATGTAGCTTAGTTTTTCATTCACTCTGTCTTTTTCCTTTTCTAGCAATTCTTTCCAATAACTCTAAATAATAGATAGTATACTTGTCCCTTAAGAATTTGTAAATATCAATGAATCCCTTCTTATGGGAAAAAAGTAAGAATTTGCACATCTGGAAAAAACCCTTGCCCATTTTTTGCAATAACTATGGACATTCACATTCTACAGGACATCACATATGTATCGCTGAGCCCATAGAACTGAGTGATGCTACATGATACTGATTGCCCTTCACACTTCCTTTTTAATGGCTAAAGACACAGGTTTTCAATATTTTAGTGGTGGGAAATAAAACAGAACAGAAGCAACTGTTATTTGAAAAGTGCTTCACTAAAGGCCTGAAGTGATTGTTCAGTGCTTAAGAGTGCTTCTTGGTCTTGCAGGGAACCTGGTGTTTAGCTCCAAGCAACTACATCAGGTGGCTCTAAACCACATGTAACCACAGTTCTAAGGAATCTGATGCCCTCTTCTGGTCTCTGATGACTCCTGCAAGAGGTGCATACAGACACACTCAAGCAAGCATACATTAAATAAAAAATATACACAAATGAATAATGCTACAAGGAAATTTTGTATGGTAATAAAAAGAAAGAATTCAGTAAGTTGCTGAAATTTATGTTAACTTCAGTAAGGGGCTTAATATCATGTGCCACTCATCTAAGCTTCTAAAAGTAATGATTTTATTTATGGTGAAGCTAAGTTAAAATAACATTTAACTGTAACTCATCAACTAATCAGAGTTACATATGGATGAACAATATACACCATAGGTACTTATCACAGTATATTGACTTTTCTCAAAATATAGGATAGAGATTTAACACATGAATACTGTTGGCCCTAACAAACTGTAATACTAGAACTTACCAAACCCAAATAGTGCTTGCCTCGCTGCTCTCATTTGAAAAATTTCATAAATAAAAGACAAGTCATAGCCAAATAGTAACTGCTGATTGCCAAAAAAAACAGCATATAACTTGACCTAGGCAGAGCAGAAGGAATGTTCAGAAGGTGATAACTGAATGCTAACAACTTCTCTTAGGCTATCACTTGGTTAACATTTCTTCAATGCATTTCATTTAAGAAATATTAGAAAATTTATTCTTGTATTGTGTTGTAAACAATTTTTAAAAGCTTACATTTCTTCCTTTTCTATGCTGGTTTGCCACTTCTGATTTTTTTCTGGAAGGTCTAATTCAGGACCCAGATTTTATTTTTGTTGTGGTTGATTTAATTTGTTTTTGTTTTCTTGGTTTTGGGTGGTTGGGGATTTACGATATAAATCAAGTTTTTCTTTACCTCACAGAGATTTGCATGCCTCTGGCCCTCAAGCACAGGGATTAAAGAATTGTTAACACCACCCTGGCTGAAAATCAGTTTTAGGGTAAGTAAGATTTAAAAAAAAAATATCTAAGATTTAAGTTGACTCTGATTGGTGCAATGACCTCTGGCTCACCCCTCTGCTGTGAAATGGAACAAGTAGAGCCAAAGCCTGCATATCAAGATTCCTTGAAAAAATGCATTCCAAGACCAGAAATTTTGTAAAAGAACAAAATTACCGCATTTTAGGTTTTCTTTTGTTTCTTTCTCAAAGTAATTCCCTAACAGAAATGCAACAGGAAAGGGCTAGGAAAAAAAAAAAAAAAAAAAAACTCTGGAGTGACATTAAAATGTTGGGTTTTGCTACTGTCCTATTGGTTAGATTTCAACAGGAAGAAGACTGGATGAAGTCAGCTCTAAAGATGAAAGAGTTAAAGTTTACTGTGGGCACTGGGCTGCATAGACACAAACAGACAGACACTGCAGGAAATAGTCAAGGTAAATCATCTCTACATGAAGAAACTAAGAAGATTGTTGGTGGTAAGATTGTTGGTGGTAGATATGTGCATAAATGCAGAAGAGTGACTCCATTCTTTCTTTTCTAAGACACAAACTGTTATTTATAGTAAAAATAATACAAAGGTTTATGAGGGTGATATAATAAATGTGGAATCACAATTGACCACACTAGAAGGCTAATGGTAAATCCACTCATTATTCTTTTATGGTACTTATGCTTTCTGTGAGATAGTTTAGTATTAATTTGAAATATGTACTGATAAGTTGAGGAAATGCAGTTTCATATTGACAAAGCCCATTAACGAAATATAAAATGCTATGACTAGAAAGCTACTTAGGAAGGAAAATGCATTACCAAAAAGTATTTAATTATTGAGCTTAACCCAACAGAAGAAAAACACAGTGGTAAGTGACAAGCACACAAAACTATACCTAGTACAATGAAAGGCTTAAATATAACCATATAAATAATTCCAGACAATATGAATAGATGAAACATTTTAATGAAATGCCAAAGATTATGAAAATACATAAAAATATCATTTAAATAAGTGTATAGTGTACATAGCAAGAGATGCAGACAGCAAATGATGGCAAGTATCTGCCATATAGCATTGGACCTAACAAGATATAAGAGAAACATTTTATACACAGTAAATCCATCATAAAAGTACTCATCTGCAATTCTGCAATCTCAGTAGCTATATTTCAATACCTAATAATTATTGTCAAATTAATATAAGAAAAAAATAAGTCTTCAATAATCTTGAGAAATTTAAAACCCTATCTTTCAGGGTGAAACAACTAGACTCTAACCAATCACTAAATATATAAATTGAATAGCAGTCTAATCACTTCGGTCTAATTGATATATAATGAACGATGGGTCCAGTAGAACAAGGAACTTTTATGAACTGCTTATGACAAATCATCCAAATGACAAAGTCGTAACAACAAAATGTGCACATCTCAGGATCTCAGGAAAGACTGAAATTTATGATGCACTCTTTCTGAAAATGACATACTTTCAGAATAAATAAATACAAATCAGATTTGGAAAAGATTTAAATATTTGGAAAGGAAATATCATAATTCTAAATAGCAAGAAAAATATAGAAAAAAGTTTTTCAAGGATGGTTCTGAAGTGACAATAATCTATTAGGAGAGGTAAGAAAACTTTCTGTATCTTTTTTAAAAACATGCATATTTTGTGTGTGGTGTGTGTGTTATGTGAGTGTAGGTATATGATATAGGGCAATTTTCAGGAGTTGCTTCTCTCTTTTCCACATGTGGGTCCTGTATATTATAATTAGGGGTTCAGGCTTGGTGTCATTCGAGCTGTTCTACTAGCCCTGTTTCCTTGTTTTTGAAGCAAGTATGAGAAATGATTTAATGCCAAATATTACCGTAATGCCTATAACAAGATACATCTATGAAACTGGTCATAATTTTGAACACATGTATCATCCATCTCCAAGGCCTTCCTTCTCCCATATATTCTTACTGTGATTAAAAAAAAAAAACATGTCCACACATGTTTCTACAAATGGCAGCATTTCCTCATTTTTATGGCTGAATAATATTTCATAAGCATTACTGTACTCCTTTTGAAATACAGTGTTGTTTTTCATTCTGTAGCATATTACTCAGTACAAGTTTGTGATTCCACCAATAGGTCTTTAAGAAAGCAAACTGTAAACATCCTCACGGAATTTTGTTTATTGCAACTTCCCTGATATTATCACCAACTATAATCAACCCAGATTCCCACAGGAAAATAATTCCACAAGTCAGGGAACACCCATGTGACGTTGTGAAAAGAGTTAGTCACTCTCCCCAGTGCAGCTATGACTTATATGGTTGGCGATATCTACTGTGCTTTGTAGACTTTTGAAGTATTACTCTAATTATTCTTTATCCACAAAATTTCAGGAGTCAGATACTGGGGAAAAACCCCGAAACAAAGAGAAGCAGAGAAGCCTACCTGCTCAGTTCCTTCTCCCAAACAGAGGACCAGATCTCTTTCTTCCTCCTCTAACTGTTTCCTCTCCATCTGTATTTAGTCTTTGAAAACCTCTGTAGTTAAGGTTGGTTGGCTGGTTGCTAACTCTGCCCTCTGACTCCAAGGAAAGCTTATTTCTCAGTACATGAACAAAATTCAGCAAAACAACTTGCTCTCTGATTACCTTCCTGGCATATTTCCTTTTATTAAAACTATGTAAGTTTATTCATTTCTTGACCTCTTCTTCCAAGGACTTGCGCTAATCTTATAAACCTTGATTCCAATTACTCAATACAAGTGACATACTTATCAGTAGCAGAACCATTCCTGATCCTATTTTTTTTTTATATCAACCAGATCTTTATTATATTGTAAGTCATGCTAGTTTAATTTTTTTTATTTCTTGTTTGTGTTTGTTTTCTTCTTACTAGGTAGTCTAAGGTCATTGCTCATTTCTAAGTGCTTAAATAAATGTAATGCCATATTTAATTATCTGAGAAATTTGATGTCATCCTTGTTATTTGAAGCACTCAAACATTCCACAAATTTCATTTTAGAAATCAAAGGATTTTTCCTCATCAATCTGATGGCTATACAATCCTATGATGAGTGATAAGGTTCATCCAGGCATACTGGTTAGCCCAAGAATGGTCTCAATCTCTCTCTCTTTCTCTCTCTCTCTCTATATATATATATATTTGTATATGTGCATGCATGTGTTCCAGTTGATGTTTTGGTAACTTGTAGCAATCAAATCCTTTAGGAAGAAGTTCTCTCAATTAAAAAAAATTAATGCCTCTACAATACTTTCTTGTGGGTAATTTGTAAGTAATTTTCTTAATCTATAATTGATGTAGCAGGCTCTGGCTCACTGTGGATCGGGTCACTCCTAGGATGATGGTCCTGTGCAGGGGCAAAAAGGCTCTTAACCTGAGGAGCCATCACTATAGCAGCAAATTTAAATGGTGTATTGTTTATGTTTTTATTTTATTTTTAGGCTGTAACTGTGACCAGCCCTCAGCACTTCTTTAGAATGTCAAGACATAATCCATTGAAAATTAGTTAACATGTAAGTTTTTCTTTCTTTCACTAAAATAAATACAGCAACAATGGACTATACTAATAGAATCATCAAGAAACAATGCAAATTGAATATCTTTTCATATTTGTAAGTTATTAGAGAAAATAATGTAAGAGGCACTTATAATAAAAAGTACAGTCTTATTATTCCAGGTTTGTATCATAGGAGTTTAAAGAAAACAAATAGGAAATAGGAAATCAAAATTATTGAATATATCTCATAAGTATAATGTCTATAAATTAAAATATACCATGTTTAGAGTAAGTTATTTTTGTCAAAATGTAGTCAAGTATGACTTGAAGTGATCGAATCATCTATGGTCTTCAACTATACAGATTATCAGTTATGTAATAGTTTTTGTAACTTCTCTTAGAATCATAATAAATTATTTTATGGAACATAGTTTAAAATTCCTAGTTAATAATGATGATAAGGTAGTTGCATTGGCTTGAATAAAACAAGGAGGACCCTAAGAGAGACATACATGGTCCCCCAGAGAAAGGGAAAGCAACAAGATCTGCAGAGCAAATTGGGAATATAGAGGAAGGGAAGAGGGAGTTAGGAGAAAAAGAAGGAGAGAAGAGGAGGGAGAGGGGAGCATGAGACAGCAGGAAGATTGAGACAGGGAAAGAATAGATGAGAAAAAGAAAAGAGACACCATAATAGAGGGAGCCATTATACATTTAAGGAGAAATCTGGCACCAGGGAAATGCCCAGAGCTCTACAAAATGAACCCAATTTACAATCTGAGCAATAGTGGAGAGGCTACCTTTAATAGCCATTCAGGATAATGCGATTGATAACTACCTTCTATGCCTCCTAGAGCCTTTATCTAGTAGGTGATGGAAGCAGAAGCACAGCTAAATATTGAGCCAATTCCTGGGATCCAGTTACAGAGAGGGAGGAGTGATGAACAAAGGGGTCGAGACCAGGCTGGACAAACCCACAGAATCAGCTGACCTGAACAAAGGGGAGCTCATGCACCCCAATCTGATAGCTGGGAAGCCAACATAGGACTGACCCTACCCCCCTGAGGGTGTTAGGAGGACTTCAGTAATGGATCAGTATTTATCCCTAGTATATGAATGAACTTTGAGAGCCCATCACACATAGAGGGATACTTACTCAGCCTAGACAACTGGGGGAGGGCCTGGGCCCTGCCCCAAATGACATAACAGACTTTGAAGAGTCCCCGTGGAAGGCCTCACTCTCCCTGGGGAGCAATAAAGGGATGGGCTAGGTTTGGTGGTGGTGATAGGGGATTATGGGGTGGGGTGATACAACTGGTATTTACATGTAAAACAGCCTTGTTCCAAATATAAATACATAAATAAATAAAAGGTCCCCATGGGCCTATATGGAGTGGTACTATTAGGAGGTGTGGCCTTGCTAGAGTAAGCATGGCCTTATTGGAGAAAGTGTGTCTTTGGGTATGGTCTTTGAGGTGTCAGATGCTCAAGCCAAGCCCAATGTGACATTCACTTCCTGGATCCAGATGCAGAATTCTCAGCTACTTCTTTAGCACCAAGTCTGCCTGCATACTGCCATGTTTTCCACCATGATGATAATAGACTAAACCTCTGGACTATAGCCCAGCTCCAATGAAATGCTTTCCTTTATAAGAGTTGTTGTGGTCATCATGTACCTTCGCAGCAATAAAACCAAGTAAGACAGAGGTATTTCATTTTGTAGAGGCACCACTTAAATCTTCATCTTATAAAGAAACTCTAGAGCAAAAAATCTTGCCACAGCATTAAAAAAAAAAAAAGACTTTGTGAGAATAAGATATCCTAGTTCTTGGAGATTATTTCCATGAAGATGGGTCTCTTGAATCCTTATGAGGTTTGCCTTTAGTTATTCTTCTCTCTGATATATGATCCTTACATTCTGTCTCATACTGTCATCAAATGTAGAAGTTATGGTAAGATGTTTTTGTTGATAATGTCTAAAGCATCAAATTGTCTCTTGTATATCTATTGTCAGTATATTCCTTTAAAAAATATCCTTGGAATGGTCAAGTCTAGATGGCATTGATTGACATAGCTAGAAGCAGAATCAATCCTTAAATTATCAGGAACAATGAAAGACAAAAAGTTCTTGTGCCTTCTACTGGCCGAACTGGAAAGTATTTTTCAACTGAGACTTCAGCAAGCATTGGCTAGTCAAGGGACAGAAACTACATGAACTGAAATGAAAGTTTCCAACAAAAAGTAAGATCTGAAACAGAGGGAGTTTACTGTGGTTGTTTTAATGTAATTTTTTGATATGGATGTCATAAAATATAAGATACCCAACTTAAATGTTTTTTTCTTTGTAAGAGTTCCTGTGGCTATGGAGTCTCTTCACAGCAATAGAAACTCTAACTTGGATATTTATCTATACAGAAAGTTTGGCTACCACTTGAATTGACCCATGCTATTTTGGAAGTTGGTCTTAACCCACTTCTATCTCTAACTATATATGGAAATCTGTGGTAGATCAACCTCCTTATATAACACAGTCAACATTTGGGATCCATACTTTCATATCTTCCTACACACTTTTAGCCATCTCTACTTTTCATGCTACATAACAGGGAAAATCAATAAGGTAAACAAGATGCAGCTAGTTATTATCCATCCAATTTTATGAATATTTTATTTGTAATTGGTAGTATTAATGGGTGTAGAACTTGAAGATATAAATTTCATCATTACAAGTTAACTTGAGGTACATACTGGGTTATTACAGACATAAGTGCCTGTTCTCAGTCCTGCAAAGTAATAATCTCCCAAATGAAAAAATATGCTTGTTAATCAACAGAGAAATAGAGAAACCAATTGTGGTCTAGCACAATTGAATTTTAGGAATTTATTTTCAAAATGTATTTTTAAAAGGTTGGCATAGCAGGTAAGAGAAATGGCTAATTTTTCAGAATAACTGGATTCAATCCCCAGTACCAACATGATGACTTATGAATTTCTACAACTCTATTTCTAAGGGATCTGATATCTTGTGACCTCGCTGGATATCAGACACACATGGACACATATATACATTCAGGCACAATACCCATAAAATAAGATAAACAAAGGAAAATTTGACAGGAAAATGATTGCTACATAGTATTATCTGATTCAAAGCAGAGTAATAAGCACTTGGATTTTAAAATTCCAACTTTGAACAAGGAAAATGACAAGCAATGTATATTCATTTTTCTATGCACATGCATAATAAACACACATAATATAGAACCTGGTATTGAATTTACCATGCACATAAAAGTGGTGTCTGACCAGTAATACATCTCGTGCATTTTATTATCTTTATATACTTTCTCATACTGTCTAAATTAGATACAATAAATGTAAGAATTTATAAAAAAATAGATGATGTTTTATAAAAGGATAATTAGCTAATGGAACCTGTAAAAAAACCAAGATTATGTGAATTATAAAAGTATTAGACTCTTCTTCTCCAAAGAAATGGTATTTAGGAGGTAAAACTTTGATGATGCATAAGGAAGAAAGGAAATTCACATCTTATATTTCATGGGAATTTATTGTAGTCTTACACTTCTAGTGCTGTGAATTTAACAGAAGAAACTCTACCAGTAGGAATGACAAATGGGTCACTTATGCTACAACAGTGAAAAAGAAGTGGTTGTAATATAAATAACCTCAGTGTATACCCCTGTAAATGTTCCAGATATGGATAAGTGTTATAAAAGGACTTTAGCTATAAATTCATTGCCTGGGTTGCTATGGTAACTATAATCCCAATCACACCTTCATAAACCAAGGTCTATTTGATTTTTGTCATTCTTTTCTAGGGGATTTCTGTATTCTAAGAATATTTAAAGCTCATTTAGAAAATGAGACTAAGCTCTTAAAATCTAGATCCTTTATTTTTTTTATCTATAGCCGAAAGCTTCTGCACTAGCACAATGCAATTCTTACTATATGCTTGGTTACTCACCAATGTACTGTAATTTGTATGGTTATTCAATCATTTATAAAGAGTACCCATTCTGGCTTGTTTACTTGGTCTCTGGCTCTTGTTATTTCTTTCAGACATATGTGCATGTTCACGTAGAACACAGGACTGAGAAGCCAGCTGTGCTTGTGAAGGTGACTTTCATGTCTGGTTACAGCACTCTATATGCTTTCCTCTGCTATCAATGCTGTCCTGGCACCAAACACTGATGGACAAGAGGAAAGCATCAAAAAAATTCAAAACAAAACAAAATGCTAGCAAACATAATTTTTCCTCATGCCCCAATTTCTTTTCCTCCCTATTCCCATCAACTGCTCTTTTGGAAATAAAATTTACATGGTTTTAAAAAGTAATGAAATTGAATGAAGTTAGATTTATGTGTATTTATATGAAACTTTAATAATTTAAACTGATAGATATTCCCCACTAGCCACCCAACAATGCTTGTGAAACTTGGAGATCTTAAATGATGGTGCTTAATTTCTCTAGACTTTCAGATTTGCTGTTGCTTACTGGTTAAAGCTCCAACCTTATGAACTATGATGTGACTCTGATACATTTCTTACCACATTTTTCTATACTTTTCTGAAGCCTCTCCCCCACCAAAAAAAAAAAAAAAAAAAAACAACCAACCAACCAAACAAACAAACAAACAAACAAAAACTGCATGTTGTTGTCTATTAAGTCAAGGTTCCATGGATTCTTCATCCTGGAAAAAATTTTTCCTGTTTCATCAGGTTGTTGTGCCCCTTTCTTGTTTCTGAGACTACACAGGATCTCAGCACTTCTATGAAGGTTTCCTGTAACCCTGAGGGATAGAACCTGGAGACTAACCCTAGGGAGCCTTATGCCATTCTTTTGCTATCTTTACAACTGGCTTTTGCTCTATTGCATTAAATATGGCTTGACTTAAATAATTGAAGCTGCTTTTCAAAATGAACTTCCTTTAAGAAAAAAAAAATAAGAAAGATTTTTTTTTCTGTCCTACTTAGTGACACCCAGATAAGCTTTACCTACTGTCCCTTCTCTCTACTAGGGAGAAACATATTTCCTAGTTTTCAAAACTGAGTGCCTTCTGGATAGGTAAATACTTGAAGCAAGATCAGTGGGAAACAACAACATGTCCATCTTTTTGCTACTGGTTATAATTTTTTTCTAGTCATTGCTGCATTTCCTGTGTCCTATTTCCTCTCTCCCATTTGACCATGTCTGCCTCAGGTGGTCTTGCCTACTTGTTGTTCAGTCAAGTCTTTCTTTCTTTCTTTATTTTTTTCTTTCATTTTACATCTCAAACCCAGTTCCCCCACTTTCTCCTTCCACTCCCATTTCCCCCATCCCATCTTCTATCCCCTCCTCAGAAAGAGTAAGGCCTCCCTTGGAGAAGCAAAATAGGCTGGTATACCAAGATGACACAGGACCAAGCCTCTCCTCCCTGTATCAAGGCTGAGCAAAGTGTCCCACCATAGGGAATGGGCTCCAAAAACCCAGTTTATGCACCAGGTATAGGTCCTAGTGCCAATGCCATGTCAAGCCACATACTTGTCACACACATTGAAAGCGTCTAGTTCTGTCCCATGCAGGTTCTCCAGCTCTCAGACCAGAGCCCCTGAGCTTCCCACATACTTGGGTCAGCTGTCTCTGTGGTTTTCCCCGTTATGATCTTGATCCCCTTTTTCATATGATCCCTCCTTCCTCCCTTTAACTGAACTCCAGAAGCTCACCCCACTGCTTGGCTTTGAATTACTACATCTGCTTCCATTAGTTAATTGATGTAGGGTCTATGATAACAATTAGGGTAGTCACTAATCTGATTATAGGGGGAGGCCAGTTAAGGCGCCCTGTCTACTATTGCTAGGAGTCTTAGCTGGGATTATCTTTGTTGATTCTTGGGAATTTGCCTAGTGTGAGGTTTCTCCCTAACCCATCTATCATGATATCACTTTCATTGCTCTCCCTCTCTGCCACTCAAGTCCTTCTTAAAACTTTATTATTTTATAAAATCTATTGGAGGCAATACAATGAACAATATTTCTGCCAAATTTAATAAACTGGAACAAAGTATCCAACCAAAATAAAGCCTTTATGAAGAGAAGTCCTGAACACAGGCCACAGGAAATACTTGGCAAGAAGAATGTGTGTTCTCTACAGATGTTTTTTGTTCAGTGCTCAAAAGGGTTCTCTGGGTTATATCCTGAGAACTATTAATGACTGTAAAACAGATAGGGCAATTTTCAAATACTACCACCCTCAACAGTATTAGTGGCCAGGTTGAACCCTGCACAGATAATACCAAATTGCAAAGCAAAGGTGCTTGTGTGGGAAGAAATCTGGGACAGTATCCAGTGTGGCTGATGACTCAAAGCACAATGATATCACATTAATACCACTAAGTCAAATATTCACCTGCAAATACAAAACAATTTGTCAGCTATTTAATGAACAGTTAATGTAATGGCAATTTATTTTCTATCAAAAAAAAGAAGAAGAAGAAGAAAATCAGGTAGAGATTACTAATAGCTATTCAAAAGAAAGAAAAAATCATGAAGTTGTGTCAAAAATCAAATGAATAAGTAAAAATGAATAAATATAGCACCATCAAAAATAGATCCTTTAATTCACTGTAGTTGAATTCTCTCAAGGGAAATCATGAATAGTATTCTGATGTATTAAGAATTTTCACAAATATTTATTCATTAACTATTTTGAGATGTGACTTTTAACAGAAAAATTTAATCCCATTATTTCAGTTATCTCTGTAATAAAGATCAAATCTCAGCAACATTAGAAATGCCAATGTTAACCATTTCCAATAGCTGTAAGTTTTCTACCAGTGATCAGCAATCATATTTGTCCTAGAGACATAATGGGCCTTACTTATTTCTTCCATCCATGTTTTACTTTCATGATTATGGTGTACACTCTGGAGTAGAAGTATGACCTACAAAAAATCCTTGGTCTAGGAAAGCAGCTTTTGACAAAGCAACTCTTGCTCTAGTTTGTATGGAGCTCGAGCTGTCTCTTCCTTCCCCTTGCATTTCACTGTAAGTTTAACAAGGGAAGCTGCTAAGAACTTATTGAACTCATGATCACTCTTATTCAAATAGACCCAACAGTGTCTAGGCAAGACGTAATTACATGATTAGCTATTGAAAACACAAAAGCCATCCCTTCAATTAGTATGCAAGCATTCTTCTGACAGAATAAATGCAGAAATCAAAGATGATTGAGCAGGTGATTATTTCTATTTTTCTAGGCACATGGATGAGAGGGTAAAAGGTTATTTTTAAAAGGCTTTTTAGCAAGAAAAACTACCACCCCCATAAGATACAGGGTTATTCTCATATAAAGTTACAGTCTTTTAATCAAGACATATATTTTAAAACAAAATGCCACTATTTCTTTTGGTGAATAGAAAATATCTTTAAGTTTTCAGTGATAAAAATGCAATTTTCCCTCCAATCAAAACAGTTAATAGCTACCTTTAATTATCTCAGGAACATCCTTTTTGGCATATGTATATAGTAAGAGTAAATGTCATGTCATGGCACCTTTAGCCAATGACAAGTCTTTCCTAAAGTTTCAAATTCTAGAAGATGTATCATATTTTATTGTATCCATTCCTCTGAGACCAGACACAACTAGATTCAATGCAACAGAAATAACTCAATGATCTTTTCAGTGGTACCAACCTATACAAGATAAACATAAGCCTTGGTTTCTAGGCTGCTCTGATATTTTCTTTTCAGAACAAAGGTCTTTTGCCTTCCATAGTAAAGATATAAAATTTGGTAATAACAGCCAATAGTAATAATAATAAATAATAAAAATAAACTACAAATGGACATGCCTTCAATAGTTGTTATAATTCAGGAAATGATATTATATCTTCTTGGCAAATCTTAATAATTTCAAATACAAATTTGTTACTAGAAGAAAAATAAACTACTTACCTTTAATTGGTGATCTTATAAATTATATCAAGTGGATTACCTTCTAACCCACTCACTAGCCTAAATAAGACAGTATATATGTGATTTATATCCAGGAATATAGTACCTTTGATTCACCAATATATACATAATTCTACATAAAATGTTCAACCAAATGTTCAAAAGAATATAAAACAAAAGTGAAAACATCCATAAATAAAATATGGAAGTGACAAAATATCTTAAAATTTTGTTAAATTCCTTCACTTTTTGTTTCTTCCATGTGTCCTGAACTTATCATTTTCATAAGATTAGTCTGACTACTTTTAAGCCACTTAAAAGAAAGTGGATTTCACTCTAAATGTTGAATAAGAAGAGCACTTTAAAATGCTTTCCATATATCACTTCATTTTGTATACTGGCATTTTGGTTTTCCTTAAAGATATACTTCACTAACTAGTAATCTGATAAACACATAAACAAAAACTGAATCTAAAATAAACCAAAAGACTCATTGTCTTACTTGTAGAACATTTACTTTTCATGCACAACATCATGGCATTTCTTCCTTCAATTTAGAAGTGTAATTTTAGACATATGGATTCAAAGTAATAAAAAGTTTTAGCTAGTAAATAATAAACTAAACCTATTAAAATGACATCCACAAGAGAAGTAAATGAAATAATAACGGGACATCTGTGCTACTTAGAAAAAAAATACAACTATGGTTGTGGGTTTCAGGAATTAAACTTCACCTGATATTATCAGTAGTTTTCATACCCAAAATAAAAGCAAATTTGGATAAGCATCAAAAGCAGAAGAGAATAAAAAGGTCTCATTGAAAAACCATAAGACATGTAGATAAGCTGTTACCAACTACTTGGTATCCATTAAAAAAAAAAAAAAAAGAAAAGAAAAAGTGTTTAATGAGAGGTGTTCTCTCTGCCAAGACCAAATTTATGATGGGAAATACCAATATAATGTCTAGAATGTTTATTGGCTACTTTCACTAAGTAATTGAACAGAGACTTAACTTTTGAATTCAGAAGGAAATTTTCTGCCCTGGTATACAAAGCTCCTCCAGGTGAGGATCCCAAATAAGCATCATCACATTGTCACCATGGCTGACTTTTTACTTTGATCGCTTGTAGTGGAGAAATACAGAACTGAGATGTTTGCTGACACACATGAATCCCCAACTACAGTGTCCTTGGAGAGTCACAAGAAGGGGTGAGCTGAAAGCTGTCAGGTAGTAGCTAGTATCTGAACTGCAGACAAGAAGATGGAGATAGAAATAAAATGCCTACCATTCTACATGATGATTAAACTGTTCTTCTGGAGGTAGATAAATGAAGATAAAGTCACCATGGAAACTTCCTATGGCCTGGAGACATTAGGTGATAAATGTGAGATCAAGACTGCTAATTTTCTATTTCCTTACATTCTACTTTTAGAAGATGCTGCCATATATATAGTCCAAAAAGAATTACTATATAATTAGCTATTTCAATTTCCATTTTTCAACTGACACTACAAATTGAAAAGTTAAATCACTCCAGAACTTTCTAGAAAGTCCTTCTGAGTCCTTTTCTTCTCTGTATTCCCACAGAAGGACCATGCTCTGGGGCTTCAAACCCATTGCATTACCACATAGCACAGATCTCAACTGCTCTGTAAGAAAGCCATGTTCTCTCCCTTTTGTGGCTTCACAGCAAACTTCACTAACTAAAATGTAATTAAATACTGATTTATAATTTGTCTGTGAAGGGAGTGTCAATTCAAGTGGACACTTTGGAAACTTCATTTCAACCATACATTTATGCATTGGGTGAACACTGAAGGCAGTGTTTAGTTTATCTATCAGTCATTCTCAGAATTCCCCATTAGTCTTCTTCCGTGTCCTCATTGAACGAACACAGTGAGTTGTTATGTGTTATGGAAAGAAGCAGTTGGGACTGAAATCTTTGCTAAATTCTACATCCTAAAAGTCCTCATAGCTTTATACTGAGGACCTGCCACATTAAACATGCTAATTAGTATTTGCTTCTTCTCTTTATGTATAAGGTAAGAGCAACATTTTGTTGCTTGGAATGAGTGATCTTAAGTATCTACAGAATTTTGAAACACCTGGGAGATTCTCTGTAACTCAACGTAATTTAATTTTGGAAGGCAGAATGCCACATGCAGAGAAAGAGGCAAATTAGATTTTACTTCTAGACTATTTTGTCATAACGAATCTGCATTTAATTATATTATGGGGAGGAAAAACAAACAAAAGTGTCCTCAGATTATGAATATGGAAGGCAAAATTTTGAGGTGGTTGAAGAAAAGGTTAAGTGATGTAAACTCTACAGTTGTATTTAGAAGACAGAGGGCAACAGGATGAACTAAGCAATGCAAGTGTAAGTTTCTTTAAGTACATTGTGTTCTCCTTCTCCTTACCTATCTAGCAAGACTCTCTGTGTAACAGGCTGGTATGGATACCATAACCAGTTGATAAGTATGTATCATATAATATACATTAATAAATTATATCTCAGGTACTATAATAGCATACATGTTTAGCATGGATTTTAAGGAAATGTGAGGAAAATGCTTGAAGTTCTAAGGTGGAGACAATGATTTCTGTCTTTTCTTCTTTGTTTTATTTTCTTAAGATGCTCTTGAGGAATAGGAGAGAGGAGAGAGAGAGAAAGAGAGGGGGGAGGGAGAGAGAGACAGAGACACACAGAGAGAGAACCATTATAGGACTGAAGAGAAAATGAACCTAAAGAAATGTCCAGAGACCTAAAAGACTCACTCTAACTAACATGTTGAGTAACAGTGAAAAGGCTACCATAAATGCCCTTCCCTGATAATGAGATCACTGACTAACTTATCCATCAGCATGGAACCCTCATCTAGTACCTGTTGGAAACAGAAGCAAACACGCACAGCTAACTACTGAGCCAAACTAGAATGCAGATGTATATAGAGAGGACAAGACCATGCTGCAGAAACACATAGAGATGGCTGACCTGAACAAGGAGGAGCTAACGCCCCCCCCCCCAAGACTGATACCTGGAAATCCAGCATGGGACTGACTCAGACCTCCCTGAATATGTATCTCATCTAGAAGGCCTGAGCAATCTAAGGATCCTCATACAGTGCAACCAGGATGTACTTCTGGTGCACAAAGGGACTTTGTGGGCACATCCCCCACGGAGGGATACTCCTTTAACCTAGAGACAGGAGAGATGGCCTAGTCCCTACTCCAAATGACTTGACAGATTTAGATGACCCCTCCTGGATGGCATCACACTCATGTGGAGTAGTGGGTGGGGTGGGAGAGCAGGGTGGTCAGGGTGCGTGTGAGGGGTTGAGAGAGGGAAAGAGGGTGGGAGGGATGGAGGAAGGGAGGGAGGAAGAGAGAACTGGGATCGATATGTAAAATAAAAATAAAACATAAAATAATAAAAAAAATTCTCTTAATGGGGCAGTTGAGCATTAAAGAAAAAAAGCAGTTATTATAGACACTGTTACAACATGAAGAAAACATTCTTCAGACCATTTTCAGTGAAAATGTTACAGTACTTTATTTCACACCAGGAAAAGCAAACGTCAGGTAACTAGCTGAAGGCTAGTTGTAACAATGTAGTTGAACTACCTTGTTGCTCAACATTTAATCTCTGTTTAAGGCTTTGATGGACCTTGGATGATCCCAACAATGTTCTACCTCTATATTTAATCATACAATGAAATGAGAGTTTTCTTCTCAGTCTTGGACAAACTATATTTGATCATCTCATTCCCACCAGTGAAAATAAAAGGGAGGTCAGAGACAGCTACATTAGCACACACTCCACACTCACTCTCATTTAGCTTAAATTCTACATTGTAACTACAGCAGTGACATCACTCAATTATGTTACCCTTTGTGAAACTGACCAAAAACTCTTAGAAGACATACAGTTGCAGGTCTCTCCATTAAAGTTGATGAGACATGGAGAATACATCACTGAAATCATTCAACTAACCTTAGAAAAAGCTGACCATATGACTTCTGAAAAAGAAATAAAAATAGCTATAGACAAACACTAACCCAAAGACACAAATTATCTAATTGCTCCATCAACATGACAAAAAAGTAATTAAAAAACAAAATAATACAAAAGTAAATACATTTACTGAAACTTAAGATTAAACTATGCTCAATGGACAATCAGGAACCAAAATTTTTATTAAAAATGTTAATTAAATAACTAGATATAGTTATCAATGTTTATTAAGTACTAATTTAATTTAGTTTACATCAACTTAAATAATTGTTTTTATAATATAAAGACACTGCTAGTTGAGGGGAGAAAGAGTGCTAATCCCTCCACAAACCACTGTTCAGTTGAGAAAGGAAAAAGACAGTAAAATATCAGCTGTACAGCTTCATAGGGAAATAGTTTGTATGAGTACAGAGGGCTAGGATGCAGGCATTTAAGGCAGAATAATCAGCCTATGCAAAGTCTCTAAGATGAGGTAAAGTTGACTAACTCTGAATGAGCTGTTAACTTTTCTATCTCTTTAGCTTTTATAATACGCAAACTCAGTAAAGAGCATGGTAGTATTTTTTCCTATACAAACAATAATACCAAATACAAGTTTAACATTGTCGTAACATACAGTTTCCAATTTCGACTGAAGTATTAGAAACCATTTCCAAGGTGGATCATAGATTACAATGAAATTGAGAAGGAAAAGACCATTGAGTTTATCACCATATGTTTTTCCACCAGAGAGATAAAATAAGATCCATATTTTTTCAAATTTTTGGTGCATATTATTTGTCATTTCAAAGTTTTGACTGGTTTAAATCACTTAAGGTCACCATCTCTCTGCCTATACTATGGATTGAAAGGGCAGTTGGGAAGCTTCCCATCAAATCCACTTTAGCAAGTATAAAATGTCTTAATCATTTGTACATGTAGAAAAAATGCTGTACAATCTATAGAAATTCTAATTTTTTGGTATTTCATAATTCACTACTTTTATTTTCAACACAAAATCTGTAACTGCATATTATAAACCTTGACTTTTTTTATAATTATGAGATATATATTATTCAAGAGAACTACAACAAAGATTTTGCTCTAAAAACATCAACATTTTCATCAAAGGGCTGGATTTAAGGTTTTCACTTTATTCTAGCATATTAGTTTATAGCTGTGGCCTAACTGCTTATAGTTCTGAATTATAAAGCATATCAGAGAGAAAGAGCAAATTTAAAAATTGTTTTAATTTTTAAAATCATACTAAAATATTTTCTGTTTAGTGTTTAAATATTTCTCACACTCATACAATGTATTTTGATCATATGTGTTCAGCACTCTGCAACACTGACTAGTATTCCTTCACCATGACTCCTAACTTCAGGCACTCTTTGATGTGTTTCTTATTAATAGACTCCTGAGTCTGTTTAGTGCTGCTTATATGCATCTGGGGGTGGAGCCACTACTAGCTGCCATGTCCCAGAAGGAGAGTAACTCCTCCTCCCTCTGCAGCTCACCTGTCAATAGCTCCTCTGCTAAGGGTGGGGCTTCTGTGGCCCCTTTCTTACAGATATTTTGGTTTAATATTAAGTTTAAATTTTGGGAGAAGAATGATGAGGAAGATACTTTCTTGTAGCAAGATAATACTGATATTTGAATGTGGCTAAATTCTACCTACACTAATGAAATTATAGCAGCTTTGTAAAAGTCTATCAAGTAAATGTATGGCCATAAGAGGATAAGAATTGATGTTACTCAATTTCAGTTGAATCACAAAATACAGATTGTGTTCACAGAGTAACTTTGAGGCTTAAGATGTTACTATTCTGGCCACAGGTTTGCTGGGGAAAATACTAAAGTGTTGATTCTCCTGAGCCCTATGTAATGGAATAATGAAAATTATAAGGGGAGAGGGGCATTAAATACTTTTTTTAGTAAATATTTACTTGGTTATTTTAAATAAGTCCATTTGTATAAAAGAAAAAAAAAACTTTTAAGATACTGCATGCTACTTAACAGAATGTTACTTTGACAACACAGACCACCCAGGAGCAGGAAAAGCATAGACAATTATCTGCTTTAATGTGGTCATATAAGATTAACACAGCAGTTATGTAATAGCTTCTAATGACCTCTGCTGCCTTTATGTGACTGCTAAAATAATCTATATAAAATATATCCCCTTTATTCAGTTTGCTGTTATGTATCCATGCTTAATTTGAATATGTATTTTCTGAAAATATTCTTTAGTATATATGATACACTACTTATTTTAAAATCTAGAAGGTTGATATCACATGAGTAGTAAGTCCAAAATAGTCACCATGTGTTGCAAATTAGGACATCTCTGTCTCATTCCCAACTTCTGGAGAAAACCACAGTCATATAATAAAATAGTAATTATAGTAATTATTGGGTTACATAAATTCTTACTGTGTATATCAGAGCTTTAAATACACATTAAAAATAAGGAAGATCCAAAACTAACAATATTATCAACTTTCTAAAAATTAAATAAAAACATAAAAAATTGGAATAATCTCATAGAAAGGGAAGATGGTATTAGTTATAATTGAAATATAAAGCAAAGGTAGAGAGAGAAAGCTACAGACCTTTAATAATATAAAGACCTGTAAATTCTATCAGCAATTGGAAAGAGTAAATGTTTATTTAGCCAGTAGCAGGAGTATGAAGGACTCACAGTTGCTGAGAACATAGACAGACTTCAAGAAGTGCACCAATGGATTCTAGTGTCAATAGCACGAAAGAAATTTGAGAATTTACATAAAGCAATTTCTTAGAAAAATATAAAACCAAATATAATAATAACTATGAATAAGTATTACACAGTTTCATAAGCAAATCTATAAATTATCATTGAATAGAATCCATTAATATATATTAAGTGGAGTTATATAGGATGTTACTTGGATTGACAGTATTACTACAATGCTGACTTGTTTAAAACTGGTTCAATAAATACTTGATTCAATAAATAATCAAAATCCTATGAAAATTATGAACCTGAACAAGTTAATTCTTTAACCCTAAAGAAAATAGAAAGCGCTAACATAAAGCTTGCAGTAATGATGATTATATCTTCTGAAGGTAATATAATTAAAATAATATGGTCTAAGCCAGAACATAAGCCTATTAACTCCAGACTTAGAAAAAAATTTTGCACTGAGAAAAGTGGAGGGTTACACTTCTTGATCACATGTACGTGAATTAGAGGAAAGAGACCAAACCAGTGCCCACAGCACCACAGATGACTGAGCTCTTAAGGAGAAGCTGAACCAAAAGTCTTCCAAGTTTTCATTAGGAAAATGGCTTTAGGACTCAGTGTTTTAGCAACAGTTTTCTAACTATGACAAATGAGAAATGGAACAACTGTAAAATATAATATAGTAAAATTCTAAAAATTCTAATGTTCTTTATTTGGCACAACAACAAATATGGACAGCAGAAAATATTTTTAATTATGACCATAAAATAGGTTGTAAATAAGTATAAATAAATCGATATTCTAATTTTATTTATGTGTATGGATTAGTGTGTTTGTGTTTGTGTTTGTGTGTGTGTGTGTGCGCATGCGGACTTTTATGTATGCATATACCACATGTGAAATTGTCTCTGATTTGAAAGCCTCCTCCATGAGGACTTGTTTTCATAGTCTTTAAAAGTACTATTCATACTATCATGAGAGGGGTGGGGATCAACAATCCAAACCAGCTGTCCAATTATACTTAAGCCCCACTAACAGGAAGGATGTCATGTCTGGTGCTGGAAACACAGCCAACTACCCACATATAGTGAAGTCATGGACCTTAGAGGAGAACCTACTACCACCACTTTACTAATGTATAATTTCTAACTGTATTCTAGTAACCCTTAATACCAACAGGTAAGTGTTTTTTTCTAACGCTTATCACACAAGCTTTATCATTGCAACAAACAGACCAAGTGTTCCAAATGCAGACAATAATTGGCTATAGACTGTCCAGTTCTAGTAGATATATGAAGAATCCAACTATTGTAGCTGGGTCTTAGAGGACATCATGGAGAAGCAGGGATAAAAGATTACAAGGTAAAGGATCAGGTGTTTTACTGTGCATTTGTGTCTCCTAGACATGAACAGAAAGCCTCAAACATGCTATGTTAGTAACATGGCTTCCTGAAAACATACCTGAAGAAGGATAAAACCAATAAACAAGCTAATGCAGAAGAGGAAAAACTCAGAAGACCTTATCCCTAGAACAAACAGGTACAGGCAGATAAGGTATACTGAGAGTGAGAGAAGTAGACTTCTCCAATGAAGGAGTACCCTAATTATGTAATTCTAAGTGGTTAACCTGAATTCATGTAAATGCAGCACTGAATAAGAATAGCAGGTTGTATTTACAAATTTATGAATCAATTAATGTATGAATCAATAAAATTACATACATTGGACTTTTGAATTTGTGAATTCAATAATACTATATAAACACATATGCAACATTTAGAGGGAAGGAGCAAGGTTGCCATGGGAGGAACTGGAGGGAAGAAAATGAGTGGAAGGAAATGGGAAAGTTTTGATTTTATTTTAATAAAAATATTACGTAAACAATTCAAAAGTATTGATGGTGTACCATATTGTTAGGGATAAAAACTGTGTGGTTTCAATTTTGCACTGATTCTTCTCAGCCATATGACCTTGGATTACTTAGTCGGGGTTTCTTATTTTTTAGGTGGGAACCACACCATTTCATAATTAGCATGTAATTATTAAAGGAAAATATAAATAGGAAGTACCTGTCACTGAAATACGTGTACTTGTATGTTCTCAAATGTAGTAGCATCATTTTTGTATAAATTTTGAGTTTTATGTATGTTCTATTTCCTAAATATGACTGACTTATTTTTCATTCAAGATCCTAGTCATTCATCACATTAATTCAAGTATTTAGTCTTTGTGCCTCACTATGAAGAAGATAAAATGGAAGAACTGGTGTTTGTTCTCATCTCAATCCAACTTATAAGACAGTTATGGTTTTTGTTGAAATTTGATGTTTCACATTTATTTTTAATGTAATGTAATTTACCTCAGGGAAGAGAGCTATTCTACATTTATGAGTAAACATAAATTTCTAAGTATGATATACAGGATATAACCAAAGTTATCAATCTAGGAATAAATTATAGGAACTTACAAATGTGGTGTTTGTTATACCTTTAAACCTGTGTAAACACAGAATGCAAGCAGTTAACATGGGGATAATGTGCTTCCATCAAGCTGAGTGAGAGATTTAAAGTCAATGTAGAATTAACATGCATCCCGTGTTTTTTTGTATTACATGACTGCAGAAAATGAAAAAGTTTTCCCACTCTGCTGTTTAACATTTGTTGCTTGTTTGCTTGCTGCATAAAAACTTGCACAGGCACAGACTAATTTTGATGAAATCTGGTCAACAAACAATTATCAAGATGAAAATTATTTTTCATTTTGGTGTAGCCTACTGTTTTGAAAGTAATTGGAAGCTGGAAAAATATTTTATAAGCAAATATATTCTCTTGTTTTAATTAAATGTCAATAAAAATTCAATGTCAGCATGGTTACAGAAATATAGGATTTCATTAAGCCAATCACAAATGATAAAACCAAGAGTTTATCACCATTTAAGCCAACCTCAGCAGGAACTAGCAGTGTCATGACCTAAGCCAAGACATCTTAAAAGTCAGTAGTGCTCTGTGCAGATTCTCCAGATTCTTGCCAGATTCTCCAAAGAATGTTATAAAACTGTATGTAGATTGGCAGCTGCTGTTGGAATCAAAATGATTTTAGAATTTACAATTTACTAAGCTTCTTGGCTCATATTTATGTAGATTAATCTTTCATTTCAGATCTGTTCCATCCTTGCACAGCTTGTGTTCTGGAACCCTGACTAAGGGAATGGGAAAATGACATATACGAGTGTATGTGTATGTCCACACACAGGTGTACACAAACTCACATGGACAGAAAAGCTGGGATTAGGTAGAGTTGCCTCTCTGATGGGTAAGTCACAGCACTTTAAAGCTCAATATGTATGTGGTTGAACAGGAAGGTGTTGTATAGCTAAACAAGAAGGTGGGGTTTTTACATATAGATATATAAGCAGGCAGTGTTATTATATACAGTTGAACAAGGGGACAGGTGTAGCTAATCTTAGTAGAAGCAATCTCTGTAATGCCACAAACATCTGAGGCAGGGACATAGCTGCTGTGAACATTTTCTGTATACACTATCAAAACTTGCACTTGGACCCAAAGGATGCTTTATAATCCCTTTGAACCTCCTAGGGTGAGGCTTTGTTGTTCCAATGGGACTGAAGCATTGAGGTCCTTACATGGCTATGCCCATACCAAACATTACAAAGTCACTGATGACTTCAGAGAGGACTACAGAAAGATTTAAAAGGCAATTAACAACTGGTTAGAACTAGAAAGCCCGAACCCTGCTCTTTAGTTGCCTGAGAATTGCTGCCGAGTCAAGTTATAGACTGTTGGGAGGCCCTGCTGGTCAGTGGTTTCAGTCCTTATCCTCAATAACATATACGACTCCCTCCCTCCCCTCAAAGGCATATTGCTATCCATCTGCCCTTATTTGGAAGCTGTCTCTAGGCCTGGATGCCTCACTTATCTCTAGTGTGATCTTTGGCAAGGTTCCCTGCTAGAAGCCTCTCCCTTGCTGCACATACAATTACTAAGATTTGTGCTAGGAACTTTGCTATAGGACCCAACTGTCACAAAGGAAGCTTTATTATAGGAGTGTGGCACTTAATGCAAATTAGGGTTTGTTCCCAGGCTCCCCGATCCTATAAATTCCCTATATGCTGGAATAAAGTGGAGCTGATTTTTGAAATTATCTCCTGAAAGGATATATTTGTTATATCCGTAGCCACCAGAACCCTGTTCCTTTGGCTCCCTCCTTCCCCGTGGACTGGCAGCCAATGATACTGAAGAGGAAGGAGTTCTGTAGCCTGAGTACCTAGTACCTGTGAAAACCAATTTTCAGTGGGAAACAGATTTTATGGTTGTAATAATCTATCTATGGAGTAGGGCATGTATGTGGCCTAAAACACACATATTCATTGTGTTTGAAGAGTGAAAGAAAATTAGCCACATTCCCACATTCTACTTTGTTGTTGAGTACAGACCCTTCAAAACTCCCCTCCCATATTTAAAACATATAGAATAATATATAAAAAATAAGCTGTAGCTTTTAAAAATTATTTTAGAGAAGCATTTTTCTTGTGGAACTTTCTATTGTTGTAGAATAAGTTGTCTGTAGGTAATTGTTACTTTAGGCAAAGATTATATTTAATTACTGCTGATTTTTCTGAAATATTCTAGCTGATATCTGTCTTATGATATTGAACACAGTAGTTACTGTACAAACCAGAAGAATCACAAATGTCTATGAACATAATTTGATAAGAGCAGCTTGGTGAATTAGTAAATAAATTTAGGTAGTGGTGAGCTGAAATTTTGAGGGTCCTATATTTTTAGGTCCCGTATGATCCATTCTTGTTTTTCTCTCTATGTACCTATGTGCCATCCCTGTGTTCATTTTTCTCAGAATTCTGACTTCTGCCTTCACAGAAGCTTTCCTTGTGAAAGCAACTATCTCTCTGAAGCAAACCCGCAGGATTGTTTTCAGACACATTTACTCCAGGTACTTGACACTCTTGACTCTGCCTTTCTTAGATTTTTCTTTGACTTCTGTGACAATTTCCCCCACATTTTCCTGATGTCTACTTTTGATTTCCCTGGTTTGTTTATTTCTGGTTTTGCATTTTATTTTGATGCTGATCTCTCAAATCTTGCTATTTCTCAGGAGGGGTTGTCCTTTGCCACTTTTGCCTGCTTTGCTGCTTAGGATAACAAGTCTGTGCTTTCAACAAGATCTGACTTACATGTGTTCAGCTGAACTATGGTGGGTCATCTACAGCACTGAATCTACTATGATAAATCATCCACAGACAGACAGATGACTCAGGACAGCCAAAAACAAATAGGATGAGAATATTTCTCACAATTTTGGCTTTTTAAGCTTTGAAAGATTTAGTTACAGGAAAAGGGGGAGGCATCTTAAAATTCAGCCAGGAAAAGGAGATGTTCTGCTGAGCAATAGGAAGTATCTGTTCCTCATGTCAATAGAGGTGCCCATAGACCCTAAGGGCTACACTGGTCCAGTGCTTCTGAAGCCCCATACCATACTTTATCTTTTCTCCATTGGTTCAGTCTAAAATACTAAAAGACTAAAATAAAAATGTCTGTGTTATCACTTAATCACTTCTTTTTCTATATCTATTTTGTTCATTTAATGCTTTCATTCTCATTTGAGACTATATTCTTTCCAAAGAAAAATCTCTGTGGGTGTTTCCACATCTTAGAAAACAATATATTCCAGAAACTTGCTAATTCTTTCTTTAAAATATGGTTGTATTCTAGTCACTATTTTCATTATGATACCATCTACCCAGTTTTCTGACCAAAAATATTAATTTAAGTATGAACCTTGCTGTTCAATGTGTTGTTTTTGTAGCACCGATTCAGGAAAAAAATTCAAATAATATTATAAAATATAATGGTACATAGGAATACCACTAAATTTCAGTCACTTCAAAGTTATATAAATGGTAGTATTAACTACATTAATTTAGTATTGTTTTATGATTGAAAGAACTATATCAGGTAAAACTTTTAAATTATGCAAAAGACTTGGTCACAACATATATTCAAATTGAGCTGAGCTGCTTACTATAGTTTTCATTCAGTCAGTAATGTTTTACTCTTCCACACTGTGCCTTCAGATTCCTAAAAACAAATAAACAAAAAACAAACAAAACAAAACAACAAAAAGGCACCAGGTTGGGTGTGGGGACAGCCAATGTGCTATTTTTAAGTGACTCTGTCATCATTGTATCATCTTTGACACTGTGCTGCTATTTTAATAGTTTTGTTTATAGCAAGTTACAGTTTGTACAGATTCACAGAATAACATCAGTCATCTCAACCATTTTCCAGGTGTTCTATCATACATTCGTCTCTGCCCTCCTGAAACTTTATTCCAGAGACTCAAGTAGTAATTGTATATCTCCAGTGTGACTCTAATGACATTATGGGACATTCTAGGTCATCAGTGACCAAATTTGGGAGTTTGTCTTGAAGGAGGTAATAGAATTCATTTATTCTTTCCCTTTCTTTGGTAAATTGTGCCCTCATGCCTAGAGCAATGGGGTAATTGAATTGTGAATCTAAATTTCATGAATATAGAAGCCCAAATCAACCTTTTTAGTATAAGTTGACTAATTTATAGAGTAATTGAAAGTAGACTAACACAGCTGTTTAGTTGCTTCTTGGCTGCCAGAATTGACAGTGCTTTTGAGTATTATACATAGACTGTATTGTCATTCTCATTGGCCTTTGTAAGAGGTACGTTTCTGCTTTTTTTTTTTTTTTGACACTTTGTTCATATTTTCATACTATGGGTGGCTAATCAATTTTTGTCTAGTCTATATAATTCTTGCCTTTGATTTTATAAAATGTAAGAATCTCATTTATACATATTGTTTCAATAAGCATTATTAGTTTATATACATCACAAACTACCGTCAATAGAGCTGATCATAAGATAAACATAAATTACAGAGAAATGAGAAAATATAAACCTCCAACAAGTAGAGTTGTTTTCATGTATTAAATGCAAAACATACCATTAATAAAAACTTTATTTTGGCCACATTACTTTTAATTGAAAAATTATTTACACTAAGAGAGACATACATGGTCCCTTGGAGAAGGTGAAAGGGACAAGCTCTCCAGAGCAGACTGGGAACTTAGAGACAGTGGAGAGGGAGTTAGGAGAAAAAGAAGGGAAGAAGAGGAGGGGAGAGGTGAGCATGAGGGTGCAAAAAGATAGAGTCAGGGAAAGAATAGAGGAGAGCAAGAGGAAGATGTACTATAATAGAGGGAGACATCATAGGTTTTAAGAGAAATCTGGCACTAGGGAAGTGTCCCAAGAGCTAGAAGGATGGGCCCAACTAACAATCTAAGCAATAATGGAGAGGCTACCTTAAATGCCCTTCCCCGATAATGAGATTGATGACTACCTTATTTGCCATCCTAGAACCCAGTAGGTGATGGAAGCAGAAGTAGACACCCACAGCTAAACACTGAGCCAAACTCCTAGAATCCATTTGCAGAGAGGGAGGAGTGATTAGCAAAGAGTCAAGACCAGGCTGGAGAAACCCAAAGAAACTACTGACCTAAATAAAAGGGAGCTCAATACCCCAGTCTGATAGCTGGGAAACCAGCATAGAACCAACTCAGACCCCCTGAATGTGGATATTAGGAAGACAAGGCAGTCTATGGGGCATCTGGTAGTGGATCAGTATTTATCCAGAGTGTATGAATGGACTCCAGGAGCTATTTCCACATAGAGGGATACTTTGTCAGTCTAGACATGGGGGGGGGGAGGGCCTAGGCCCTGCTCTAAATGATATTATGGTTTGAAGACTCCCTATGGAAGGCCTCATCCTCCCTGGGGAGCAGAAAGGGGATGGGATAGAGTTTTGTTTCAAATTTATTTTTTAAAAAATGGAAAAAAATAAAAAGAAGTATCATGATAGAACTACAGAAGGCCAGCGAGTAAGAGAAACAAACCAAGTATTAAAACAAACCAAGAAAAACAGACATTGTGTAGAGATGGACAAAAGAAAAACAGGAGAAAAGTGAAGGGTTGGGATGATGCAAAGGATGGTAAAGGAGAAAGGGAAGAAAACATTTCATCAAAACAGTAGAGAACTTTTCATCAGAATTTTTCATTCAAACAGTAGAGGATGGACACATCTCTGTAGTTCAATGGGACAATCTCACATCTTTTTTTTTCCTAAATGAAAATACAAAACTTGTAGAAGATGATATAGAAAAATCTGTGACTTTGGCAACTGAATAGATTCTACCTAAATATTTTCAAAATATAAAAAAATCAATAAATAAGATGCATTAGTATTTTTAAGTTTTCAAAAGCTACTAGTGAAATTATAAGTATAGATGAAGCCCCTATATGTGATTAAACTTTCATTACTAGAAAATATATATAACCTTACAACTTTATTGTGGAGGCAAGAAACTCTATTGATGCATTATTTCACTAGGTACTTCATGAAGTTATACAAAAAAAAATGAGCACAAGGAAAAATGCTTAGTGTCAATAGTTATTAAAGAAAGAAAATACAAATCACAGTATGAAAGCAGTAAATACTTAGTGGAAATAATGAAAATCAGTAATTTTTTGAAGATTGGGGGATATTTTTGAGACAGTCATTATATGGTCCAGGCTGGCCAGAAACTCACCCTTCTACTGATTTCACCTGAGTCTAGTATCATGGTTGTACAACACCACATCTGGTTAATAAAATTCTTAATTCCAAGAACCGTGCTTGGTTAATGGACAAATGAAAATGTCAACTCATGGCCAGTAAATAAGTAATATATAGTTGTAATGTTGAAAAGGAAACTATTTACAATTAGACATGCATATTCATATAACTTATTTTTTCTTTATCTGTGTTTATTCAGTTGATTCAAAAATATATATCCTAGTTTGCTTTCAGTTTTTGTGACTAAACACAATGACTAAAAACAAGTATGGATTTTGATTTAAACACCACAATTACAATCCAATGCCAAGAGAACTCAGGGCAGGAAGACAAGCATAGGAAGTAGCAGGAACAATGGAGGAAGGCTTCTAACTGGCTTGCTTCCCTTTGTTGTACTTAGTCAATTTTCTTGTATTGGCCAGAACCTCCAATCAAGAAGTTGTACTGTTCACAGTGTGTTGCCACCCATACAAGTCATTAATCAAATGAATTTCTCAGACATGTTCACAGACCAATCTAATGGAGGCAATTCCTCAAAGTGCTTCACCTTTTCCCCCCATGTGTCTCTACTTTGTGACAAATTACCAAAGGGAGAAAAAAAAAAAAAAAAACTAACCAGTACACAACATGTTCACTTGTGTATGTAGCTATTAATACAATGACAGTATGTAGTCATATACAATATATAACTGAACAAGAAATAGTTCTATATCCATAGAATGTAATTATGCTGGGCAATAGGAAGATACACTCACTAAATAACACACAATTGTGTGCAAGAAAACATGTCCATGAGAATGGAACAGAATAGTTGTCAGTGACTGGAAAAATACTTATTACCCCGATGCATGAGATTTTTATTTCACTGGGAGAGGCAGTGGAAATAATCATATGATTCAGTTTGATTTTCCTAAATTTGAAGGGGCAGTTATTTCACAGATCACCAAGTCTTGTAGAATGATTGTGATGATGAAGTCAGTTCTTACATAGCTTGCGCTCCACACAGTACTTGGAAGAGTGTGCCTGCTACAGAACAATCTTTATATTGTCACAAGAGAGCTGAAAGTATTTGTCTTCTAGACAGAACTTTCATCCCAGAATTTTGAAGATGGGTGAGTGGGTACAACTACCTATTGCAAGAGACCTGCAGCCATTGTCAACCATTCCAAAGGACAGAAGAGAACCTTGACCAATTTTCACATTGCCTGGATGACTAGAAATTTTGCCATCCAATTCCAACTTGTGCTCTAAGAACTTTGTTGCCTCTTCTAGGACAGCATCTACATTCACATAAGATCTGCAGGACTTAGCAGACTCCATGGCTGACTTACAGCATTTTTTTTGTTCCCTTTGTGGTGTTCACAAATCCATCATTCACAGCATTTTCACACTGATACTGTCTTGTCAGTAAAAAAAAAAAATCAGGTTAATTTGAGGAAAGTGCAATGATCAAGAAAGGCATCTTATTTATAGTGTTTGTTATGATAAAATTATCTTTGTCAAAAATGTTGAATTTCCTATATTTAGTTTAAAAAAACTTTCTAGTTCATACAAAAAAATGAGGGATGCATGAACTGTAGAGGACAGCAAATTGCATTTGACCAGCAGAATAATTGATTTTGTTTTCATTAATATAGATCATTTAGCTATTTCCTTGAGAGTTTGATTTAATAAAGGAACTCATCAAAACATAACTGGTAAATATCGCTAGACAATGCTATCTGAGTTCTAAGTATTGCATCTTGTAAACTTGATGTTTTAAATATATAACTCTGATATATATATATATATATATATATATATATATATATAATATAACTAGCCAAGGATTTACCACTTCAATCATTTTATAGTGAAAAATGAGGTAGTATTCAGTTAATTTACAATGCTATGAAGCCATTACTTTTAGATTTCAAATATTTTCATTGCTTCCAAAGTCATTCTCCCATGTAGTAACTACCAATTTTCCAAAAAAATGCAAGAATTTCCTATCTTTACCTCTGTGTATTTTCATAACCTAGATACTACAATTTGTATTCATTATAAGTGACCTTTACACATACTTCTCTTATTTTTATTATTAAACATTTATATATTTTTAAAATAAAGGTTTATTAGGTTTATTAGACACAGTTTAGCTGATTCTCCTCAAGTATGATCCTGGATCCTGTCTCCCATGTCTCTGACCCCCAAGTACCATTTACACACAGTATTTCAGAATTCACCTCTAATATGGGTGTTCACATGATTTCAAGAGGTGTGTGTGTGTGTGTGTGTGTGTGTGTGTGAGAGAGAGAGAGAGAGAGAGAGAGAGAGAGAGAGAGAGAATTGGGAGTTGGCAGAAGGTTCTACTGGCTAACTGCTTTCCAATGGATCCAAACTCATTTCATAATCTCCTGTAGCTCCAGTTTTAGTCCTCCAAGAACATCTGTACACACACACACACACACACACACACACACACACACTTAAATATAAACAAATATCACAAATACCGCTTGAATCTATAATTTGTGCAGAGTGAAACTATTAAGTGTCTGTGTTTCTGACCCCAAATTATCTCAATATAGTATTTGCCATTCTACCAATTTTTCTATAAATTTCATCATCTCATTTATTTCTTTATAGCTGAATAGCATCATCCCATTATGAATATGAACCACACTTCATTATCCAGTTATCTGTTATCTGTTAGTTGATGGACATTTGACTGCTTCCGTTTCCTGGCTATTGTGACTAGAAAAACAATGAACATGAACAAGCATCTATCACTGTTCTAGGATGTCCAGTCCTTTGAGGATATGCCCAAAAATAGTGTAGATGTTCTTCAGTAGTTCTGTTTCATGTTTTTGAGAATTGCCCACATTGATTTCCATAGAGCCTTCACCATTCCCCCCCTCCAATCTGTAGTGAATTAAGGTTCTCTCCCTTGGGGTTATTTTTGTTTATGATTTAATAAATTCACTGGAAATCAAAATACAAAGCTAGCCACACCCATAGAATCAGGAAATGGTGATACACACCTTTAATTCCCCCAGCCACACTAGTTAGTTATAAGTAGGGTAGTGGTGGCACACACCTTTAATCCTAGGACTCAGGAGACAAAGACAGAAGGATCTCTGCAAATTCAAGGACACCCAGTATTAGAGTGAATCTGTTAAAAGAGAAAAGCTCACACAAAAGAGATCTCAGCATTTGGGATTGCATGCCTTTAATCCCAGCCTTAGGTAGGAGCAGGACATCAGTTAATCAGTTTCAAAAATTTGTTATCTAGCCACACTTAGGACAGGACAGTCCTTTCAGCCTAAGGTAGAGGTAAGTGTGGCCCGTTCCCTTGCTTCTCTGTTCTTTCTGTTTCTGGGTTTTATTAATCCTGTTACATGCCATCACCACCCCTACACACACACATTATCAACAAATTTTGTTTTCTCAATGACAGTCATTCACAAAGGAGTGGGATAGAATCTAAATGTACTTTTAGTTTGCATTTACCTAATGGCTAAGGATGGTGGGCATTTCTAACGGTAATTATTGGCCATGTATATATCTCCTTCAAAAGTAGTGAGATTAGTTCACTGGTCCAATTATTGATGCACAGGGTCTTTTTCTTTGTATTTTCCCATATTAGTTCCTTATGTGAAGTATAAGTAACAAAAAAATTTCTTCCATTATGTATGCTGTAAGTTCACTTATATAATGTTCTATATATATATATATATATTTCATGATTTATACAAATGAATAATATCACCTACAAATGATGTTACATTTGGTTATTTGTTGGCTAAAAAGAACATCTGCTTCTTCTTTTGGCTATTTTGATATGTGCTACTATAAAGGTTTGTATACAAATTGCTTGTAAATATTTACTTTTAATTTTTTTCTTTGCTTATTTTGTTTTCAGACAGTCTTCTCTTAACACACCCTTGGCTACCCTGCAATTCACTATGTAAACCAAGCTAGACTCAAACTCACAAACACTCTCCTATGTCTTCTTCCTAAATACTGGAAATAAAAGAAAGCACAATGACTAGCCACTTTTAATCTTTGATCATCTACATAACAGCAGAATTGCTGACTATGTTCAACCAAGCAGAAATTTTTGTAAATAGGCCCTGTTTTGTGGTAATATTATGTAAATAAGGTGGTATAATATTTTATGTCTACATTCACCCTGACATTAATACCTAATTACAAATCTATTATTGTAATTTACAGATTTACATGAAAACATTTAAATTCTAGATATAGGAAAGTATATCGAAATATTTTTTCAATACTATAGATGATTAATATTAATTATCACAAGCTCCTACATTAAAGATACATGTTGGCATGAATATACCAAAACCTTGCACACATTTTCTAACCTTGAAAAACAGACAAACACATGTGATTGTGGATCATATATAGCAGGGATAGGTGGAAATTCAGTCACTGTTAATTGAATTGCCATAGGTAAATAAATTCATAAGATACAATATCTGAAATAGACAAAATCTGAAGGTAGTCATATGAAGGTAAAGACTATACATGCTGACCACTTAATCTACACAATTCAAAATGTCAGGATCTGAGGAAAATTAAATTTGGAATGTTTCAGAGCTTTAAGTACTCACAGCTTGTCCTTAATTTTCCAAACTGGTATCTTGCCATAACCTCTCTGAAGTTTAAAACTGACATTGTTCCTGCTAGTTTTCAGCATGGAGCCATGCTTTGATGAAGTCCCACACAAATGCAAGCAAACAGGTGGCAATGGCTTTTAATTTCTAAGGAAACTTCTTGGAAAAGTCAGAAAAGCTAGAGAAAGGCTTCCTATGTCTTTATACCTCCTGTCTGTAATGCTGGTCCCCAAGATCCTTGAAGGCCATATTTTTGCTGATCACATGGTCCAGGTGACTAAAGATTGGTAGAATTTTGAAATTTATAATGGAAAAATAGTTGTGTTTCTTAAAAAAATAAAATAAAAAGAAAGCCTTCCATACCTCTGTTTTCCATCTCTGAGGTACATATCAGTATCTTTGGTACTCACAGAATCAGTTGATTGGAACAAGTGGGAGCTCATGGATTCACCATAAATAAATTCCATAATGTATTCAAATTATTTTCTTTAAAAATTTGTCTTAATTTTCAAATAAACTCATCTTGTAATCAGAATATAAACCAACACATTCATACACTTTAAATTACTGTGAACTATAGTTCAATCTGCCAGAGAATTAAAAATTAGAAGTAAAAGGCAGTTGCTTATAAATTGCTGATCTCTTCACATATTTTGTTGCTGTGTTCCCTGTTTTGTTTTGTAAGGTACATCATTATGACAGCTTCAACTTGTTAAAGTTTCTTCTTAAAATGCAACTAGATATATTATGGAATAGTCTTCGGATCTGTTTGACAGTCTAAGAGTATTGTTTATAAAACCTTGAAAGAATGAGGACAGTATTCATGTCTCCTTTATTCACTACAATCAGTCAACTTCATTTCTTTTCTTGGTAGCCACCTGGAAGCCTCTCTTTTGCCCTTAAGGAAGTAAAAGCACTCACTCCTTTACCATCAAGTGCCTGGAAATACAAGTGACAAACAGAAGTGTAAGAGAAATCACGTTAGAAATTTGCTACTTTTGAGATTAGCAGCCATGTCAATGAGTTATTACTTATAAAACACATGATGGATTGACATGTGCAGTTAAGGACACATGCTCCAATGTAAAATCCAGGTTCCCAACAATGCTGTAATATAAAACACTACATTGTGAACAGAATGAGGGACCATTGTTTTAAAAGCCAAGTGATACAGGGTATGCTGGCACATGCATTAAATCCCAGCAGATGACAGGCGCAATGGGATTCATAAGAATATGAGGCCAGTCTGGTCAGCCAGGGCCACATAATGAGACCAGCCACCCATCTCTCACAAAACGAAAGTTCATGGCTTAAAGTAAAGGTGTAACATCCATGATGAGGTCAAAGCCAGTTAACTATCACAGTTATGCTTTCTCGGGAACATTTGGATTTTTCAGTCAGAAGGCAGATCTGTGGTTACTCTGTCTCCTTTATGTATTTGCTTTTACTTCAGGGTACATAACAATGTTGTACTTGAAGCCTTATTTGCTTCTTCTTACTCCTTACAACCCCAAAATAGAATCAGATATTTATCATATATACTTATCAAGAATATATATGTATATACATAATATATTTTCCCAATACTAAGATGTAACTGCAAATGTGATGATCAAGTTCTTACTCTCATCATCTTAGTAGAATGAGGGCAGACATGTCCACTACAATCGCGAATGTCAGTGGGTACATCTGCAAATATGCAAAATAGATTCCCTTTACTTTGTGTCACTCTGAACAGGCATTTGGACTAAGGTACATCTGCCTTGCAGACTTCAGCCACTAGGGAGAGATATATTTTTAAAGAAATTGCACCTAAACATTTGATTGATCCATTATTAAAAGTTGTTATGAAATGCAAATAATACTACCCCTCTTACTTTTAAGTAAAAGCTGATATTCAGAGTTTTAATGTAGAAAAAACTTATTTAATTGATCCAATATTCTGAAAATGTTGTTTATTATGGGAAAGTCAAATGAAAGATTTTTGAACTCATTACCATTTTAACTTGTTTTTTTTAAATTAATTATTTCATTTTTGAGATTATACTATAATTACATCATCTTCCCTTTCCTCTCTTCAAAACTTTTCATGTACCCATCCTCAAATTCTCTCAAGTTCATGGCCTCTTTTTCATAAATTGTTACTCCATTAATTTTCACTGCCGCGCCCAACCTCGACCAGCAAGGAAAAACGCAACTCAGGGAAGATCTTCAAACATTTTAATCAGGATCATTGAACATGTTTCTTCTTCTGGTGACCCCGGGGAAATGCCCGCATAGGCTTAAATCCACTTGCACTGACCAACCCTAGTGAGCCACGTGGACAATGCAGATAGGCTGTTATTATACAGAAGCAAGCAAGCTGAACAGGCTTAGCTGAATAAGGACTTGTTTACCACAGAGAGCGCTCACCATTGAGAAGGTGGAAGGCAGAGGCCAGTGCCATCTTTAAGGCACTGCACTTTACAGCTCTCTACATTTCACGTTGACATTAACTTTTGGTTTGAAGTTAATATGAAAAATTCTGATTAACACTCAGAGCAGTCCTGTTATGTTGCATGAACATTGACCCAGAGATGAATAGGATTTGGGAAAACATTTGAGGATACCAAGAACATGGCTATAAACTAAAGACAGAAAGTGTGATAGAAATACCATGATTGTTTTCATAACACATGCTTTTTAAACTCTCTTTAGCTATCTGTTACATTACTGATTACAGTTTAACATTGCAAATAGGCTAAAAAATAAAATAAGAACACATTGAAAATGGTTTTTGTGGAGTAATGATAAGGTAAAGAGAAAATATCTATATGCACAGATGGTTGGTGTGTGTGTGGTGTGAAGTGTATATGCATATATGCATATGTGTGGTATGTATGAGTGTGTGCCTGCATATGTGTGTATCTGTGTATTACCTGTGTGTATATGGGCAATTACTAATCTTACTAAGTTTTCTCTCATTGAAAAATGATTGTTCATCATTCTGCAGAGAAGCCATGTTTCTTCCCTGGAGAAGTAATGTCATGACACTATGTGTGGATTTTGTAGACCTGGCAGTAGATGATGTCTGCACATGTACTATGTCTTTTACAATGAGATATCAAGACATTGGTAGTCTGTGCTTCAGTAATATTCTGTGCTTTCTGCTTTTCCTGATGTTTTATGCTACTGTCACCACTTCCACACACAGTTTTCTGTTAGACATGGAATCTTGGTCATTTTTCCATTTCCAGTGCTGACCTCAGAGCCTGGCAGCAACTGGGGCAAGGGATTGCAATGAGATATTCACTTTGTAAGCACCTGAGGCACAGACCCCAACCATTGGGGTGGAGACAGGGATGGACTTTACCTGGGGGAAATAAGTCTGAAGAGGGGGCTCTGAGATCTCTCTTGCTTGCAGCATGGGAACAGGAGAACATCTGGAGGCATCCTTGCCTCAGAGGGGGCACCATTACAGCCAGCTAGTCAGTAGGTGTCTCCAGCAAACAGTCTCAATCCAGTTTTAGGGTGATGTTTGTAGTCCAGATGCATAAAGTGGAGTCAAGTGGAAATGACAAAGTGGGGCCTCATCTTATTTATGAAGAGTTCAAAGATTGCTGTTAGGAATTGTGATTATTCCTTGTGGAAAACTTAAACATCAATAACAACGTAAAATTTTCAAGTTTTAAGGTATGCATATAGGGAAAGGTAACAATAAGCATTAAAATGTATATGAGAAAATTAGGATTTTAGAGAAAAAATGCGTATAAGCAACTGAGTCCTCAGATTTTGTTTTCTTCTGCCTTAAGGGATAACTGCATGAATTAATATGTTACTGACGAGCAGCAAGGCCTTTCTGAGTATCTTCCTGTTAAATTATTTTTTCTTTAAAGGTTTTCTGAAACAGAAGCTTCAGATTAAAATAAATCTGAAATAACTACTATACTATAAATTTTAATCATTTGACTAGCTAATAAGGACTTTGGATGGTATCCCTGTAATAAGATCACAAGTATCCATGTTTTATTGGAATCCAGTCAACCCTATGAAGATTCTAAATTACCATCTCAAATGTTGAAGAGATTGTAGATTCTTCACGCTACTGGACTGCATAGGGTGTGGGGTCAGAACCATTGTGCTTGTCTGCAGCCTGCAGTTTTGAAGGTAAGCAGCACCTTCATCATTCTGGCACTCTGTTTTAGTCTATGTTACCATCAGAAGCCTGCCAAGCTCAGTGCTGATAACAAAGCACCATTGCTTCTCAAAGTGACAGAGCACAGTGACATATCAACATGAGGACTTAAACGAAAAGCCCTTTTCTAATTTACCTGGGAATCTACTGAAGCCGTGTTCAGCTCAGAATTCTTGTTTTCAATTAAAACCTTCTTCTTCTTCTTCTTCTTCTTCTTCTTCTTCTTCTTCTTCTTCTTCTTCTTCTTCTTCTTCTTCTTTGTCCTCTTCCTCTTTTTCTCTTCTTTTGTGTGGCAAAAGAAATGTTTGGCACTTCCTTTACTTTTTATAGGCAGGAAAGGGCACAGTAGAAGGCAGAATGGCCACAGAACACCTACCTTTACCCCAGCCTCTCCACATACTAACTGTAGTTCCTATGATTCACAAAAAGCTTGCCCTGGTGCTTCAAGTCAATGGAAGAGTCCTCCTTATAACCATATTACCATGTCCTTTGAGGAGTTTGCCTCCCCCTGCCCTGGAGAAACACTGCAGGAAGTGGTAAAAAGAACAAGCAGTCTAAGTTACTGAGGACCTATTATGTGATGGGTACTTTTGGTGTGGGAAGTAAACAGTTCATGTCTGGGCAAATTCACTTAATCCATATTCAAATACATTATGATAGAGGTAGGGTTATTTACTTTTTTTCTTTTTCATTGTTATAGAAAAAAATAAATGAACAAAGAATTAAGCAAATTCTATTTAGTCACTCCAAGTAAGTGGTAAACATGAGACACACAACATGAACTCAGTTCACAGCAGGCAACACAGTTGAATATTATGTATTGCACCATTAGTTTACTGGAGTGCTAGGCATCAAACATGGGGTCTTAATCACATATAGCCTACTACAAGGACTTTATAGCCATCGTAAGTGTTGTTAAATTTTCAGTGAATACATTATGTGTGAAATGAACAACCAATATACATGCATAGGCTTATGTAAACCTAAAGGGTACTTATCATATTACACTGTTTTTATCGTAGAATTCCTCATACATGCTTATCACATGGTCTTTTTTCCAGCTTAAGATAATTCCACAGTTTTCAGCAAATCAAATTTGGAAAACACATCGATGGCTTCCCCTGGGATGTGCCTTATATAATTTCATTTTGGGGCAAGCTCTTTTTCTGAATCATCACTTCTAATACTCAAATGTACTCATTGCTGAGCTAGACTAAGAGTGTTCTGCAGTATATCATGTTTAAGAAGCCCTCCATCTGCTAGCGTTTTCATGAATCCTCAGCGCTACAAAGTGGTATTTTTATTATTTTTAGATAATTTTATGTGCATTGGTGTTCTGCTTATACTGTGTATGTGTACTTTGTGAATATATGGTGCTTTCTGAGATGATCAGAAGAGGGTATCACATATCTTAGAACTGGAGTTACAGATGGTTATGAACAGCCATGTGGATGCTGAGAACTGAAACTCTAGCTTCTGAAATAATAAATTCTCTCAGCTCAGTCATTTCTATAGCCCCCAAATTGTATTTTAAATTCAACCTTATTTTGTTTATTGTTATTATTATTATTAGTAGTAGTATTGTAAGGAGTATGGTTTTTCCACCTGCTGCCACTGGTCTTTTCACGCAGCCAAGCCAGCCCCAAGTAACACACCGAGACTCTGTATTTGATATAATCTGTTGGCCCATTACTAGTTTCTTATCAGCTAGCTCTGTCTTAATTATTAACCCATTTCTGCTGATCTATGTATTTCTCTTACCGGGGAGCTGGCCGGCAATTTGCTTTCTCCAGACTCTCCATCTTGACCCCTCCTTACTCCTTCCTCATTCTTCCTTGTCTGCTAGTCTCTCCTATCTTCCTTTCCTATTGGCCAACAGTGCTTTATTCATTAACCAGTATGAGAAACATATATACATAATGGCATCTCCCATCATATTATTATTATTATTATATCTGCTTTTGTCTCTGTCCCTGCCTCCTGCCTCTGGTATGTATGCATTCATGAGTATAGGCACACATATGTCACAATATGTGTGTAGAAATAGGAATGTAACTTTAGGAGTCAAGTCTCTCCTTCCTCCATGGATTCTGAATCAGATTCTGATTGGCAGGCTTATTGGGCAATTACATTTACCTGATGAGCTATCTGTAGGCCCAAAAGTCATACTTCTTAACTAATGAATATTAAGAACTTTGTATATCATGAATGATGTAAACTTATCGTTAACTTTCATGCTCCTTGGTAGGTGCCAGTAGTTTTAGAGATGGGCCTAGTCATCCTTTCCTGGTCTCTTGCTTGGCTTTCCTGGATTAATTTTGTACTCTTTAAATCTCTTCTGTTTATTGATCTGCACCTTTTTTCTTTTATATTCATTTCTTCCATGTCATTTTGCATTTTTTCCCATTGGCCTTTGCTGCTTTGGGGAACTATGTAAGTTATACATAACTGAGCAGCCTGAACTAAGTCATAGCCAAGGTTCAGCCCAGAATTCTTGGCATACTTTCCAGAAGCTGATATTATGACAGAGTATCTTTGAAAGTATTTGAGAACATGGTAGAATTGTTTAAACGCTATGAAAATACAACACAATCGACTTTCCTTTTTCACTTGTTGTCAGTGTGAGAACAGGCTGCACTGCTTTGGAGGTATAAGCTATTGCTCCTTGTGATGAAGACTAATTTCAGTCACACACATGAGCACAAAATCAGTTGAACACTTAGAAAAAGTATTTCCATTTAGGCATAATACAAATTTTGTAATTTGTCTCTGAGATGTCTCTGAAAATATCAGTAAGTATAAAATTTGGTTTTAAGTTTGTTGTTTTTTGTTTGCTTGAGACAGGGTCTCACTATATAGCCCTGACTAGCCTGTAATGCCATCTGTAGACCAGACTACCTTCTACCCAGAGAGCTTGGCCTGCCTCTGCCTTCTGAGGGATGAGAATAAGGGCATGGTCAGAGTAGCCAAGCCCGCAAAGTGCATTTTTATGTGGTTATGTATCTGGTATAGCTTAATGCACAACTTTCTTTAAGAGAACACTTCAGTAGGTTGGCTCCATTCCAAACCTCTTCCTTCTTTAGAAGGCCATGAGTCAGTTTGGCATTATTTGATTGATGAAAACTTGGAACAAAGAAAGGCAGCCATATGGCAGCCGAGTCAGTCATGTCGTACTCCAAACTGGCGGATCTTGAACCAGCAGATGCCAAGAAGCAAGTGCATAGTAATGTATGAATTAATGCAGGCAGACAGGGGTGGAAATATTGATGTATTCTTTAATTGACATTGATACATGGTGTCAGTGAGTATTTACAGGGTTATTTTTGTTTTCCAGTGAATGGTCTAATATCCAAATAAAGATTATAAAATGGCTTTGGCTAAAAATAACAGTCTGACATGAATTAAGTGTTTCAAGACACACAATCAGCACTGGATAAACTACTCTAAATTCCATTCCTTTGTTCAGAAAATAAAATCTAATAAAAAATAACCATGTGAAATTGAATATGTAATTAAAAATCATACTCCTGGCTCATATACCCTTTCCTGTCTGCTGAGGTCTAATGGTACATGGAATGTATGATACATCATAAAATAAACATAGACTGTAAAGCAAAGGAAACCACAAGGAAACTTCAGGTAAGGATAGTGTGAGAATAAAACAATGGTTGTGAGCTAGAGAATGAGTTATCTCATCTGGCCCTTTCTTGAACATTTGGGTGTTTAAACTTATGAATATAGGAGGGGAAAATATTCTGCATGGGTACAAGCAAGTACCCATGCCCATAAGGGGGAGTAAATTTGAATGTTTTGATAGCCACAGAATGTCTGTGGCTGCAGCATCCTCAGCAAACAGGAGTGTGTATATGAACCAGGAGACTGCCCTTGGACGACACAAGAGACACCTACTGCAGAAACCTTTACCGTGTGGCCAAGCAGATGGACCTCTCCTGGATATATATCATAAGCTGATATTTGCCATTCCTATAACTCTAACAACACTATTAAAGTAATCATTTGAGTTCCAATTAAATTTTGCTAATTCACTCAAAAATGACCCTTCCAAAGCTCCAGGAACATTGTGCAAGCTGGAACAGAAAAAAAACATCTAAGAAGAAGAATATTGTAAAATAGGCTGAAAAATGATATCCTTAGGGCATGGCATACCCATTAAGAGCATGATCTCACAGCAGCTGCTGTTGCCTGAACTGGGATTGCACAAGAATTAATCTGTCAGCAGTTAATCAGAGGTGAAGGGGAGGCTCATGGAAGCAGACACTTTTACTCACTAGTTATGGACTCTGAGGGGCAACCATTATGCTTAGTTATACCCACATGTGAGCCCAGAAGCCTCTAGTGTATATTTTCAAACTCATGGTAAACAGAATGCCCTGGTTAAACTCCATAAGTTTATGGACAAAATAAAATGACAGAATATGTGAAAAGGAATTTTAGGTAGGATGTGTCATGACAGGGCTGGGAAGAAGACAAGAACTGTGGCTGAAAATAACCAGAATTCATTATATAAATGTATGAAATTGTGAAAGAACATATTTATTAAGATGTTTTTTAGACTTTAGAACATACAGTTCTTGACTAAAAGAGTTAAGTGAGTTATGTATGTTAATGTACTGCATTTTTAAAGCACTAGATAATAATGTACTTAGACAGTCAGTGCTCACTGCTACTAACTAAAAAATGTTTCCATATTTAGAAACTGCATTAAGTTCTTGTAGTATGTTAGGATACTGTGTGGTAAAGTGCTGCTTTTGATTCAGTGGGTAGGAAGAGCTAAGTATTCTTTTAGACTGCTGAACTCTAAGCACATATAGGTGACTATTTAATACTTAAAATACTGTGTTTATAACTCTGTGGATGAAAGACACACACACACACACACACACACACACACACACAGAGAGAGAGAGAGAGAGAGAGAGAGAGAGAGAGAGAGAGAGACCATAAAAGAGAGGGCCATTATAGGTTTGAAGAGAAAATTGAACCTAGAGAAATATCCAGAAACCTACAAGACTGACCTCAACTAACAATTTGAGCATTATTGGAAAGGCCACCATAAATGCCCTTCCCTGATAATGAGATTAACGACTAACTTATCCACCAGCATGGAGCCCTCATCTAGTAGCTGATGGAAACAGAACAAACACCCACAACTAATTCCTGAGCCAAACTGGAATCCAGATGCAGAGAGGGAGGACAAGACCAGGCTGCAGAAACACATAGAGACAGCTTACCTGAACAAAGAGGAGCTAATGGGCCACCAGACTGATAGATGGTAATCCATCATGGGATTGTCTCAGACCCTTGACCATGGGTCTTACCTAGAAGGCCTGAACAGTCTAAGGGACTTCAGACAGTAGAACCAGCATGTATTCCTGGTGCACAAAAGGACTTTGGGCACATCCCCCATGGAGGGATACTCCCTTAACCTAGAGATAGGAGAGAAGTCCTAGTCCCTTCTCCAGATGACTTGACAGATTTCGATGACACCTCCTGGAGGGTATCACGCTACATGTGTAGTTGGGAGGTGGGTGGGAGGGGAGGGTGGTCGTTGGGCATGAGAGGGTGGGAGAGAAGGAAAGAGGGAGGGAGGGATGGAGAGGAAACTGGGATTGATTGTAAAATAAAAACAATATTAACATATTATAATAAATAAAAAAGAATATTAAAAATAAATCTGTGGATTCACCCACTTTCCATTTACCACACTACTCTCACATGCTCCTCATTAGTGACACCCCTCAAGGAGGAAAGCATTGTTCTATCAGAGCATTTGCATAAATTGATCTTTTGAGAACAGTGTTCCTTCTATGAGAGTAATATTCCTCTTCCAAACTTGTTCACCAAAAATCATTCTTTCTATATTATAAATTGTACAAATGAATCCACTTCATTAACAAATGCCTTATTTCCCACTGCAGCCCTCATAGCTTTGCTTCTGTAAGTTTGGCTACAAAACATTTCTCTAGTTCAATGCTTGTTAAGTTTCTTCTAACCAATGTTCTGTGACATGCTAGTATAACAAGATCAGAAGAAAATGCATTATTTACAAAACCATTTGATTTAATCTCTCTCTCTCTCACTGTGTGTGTGTGTGTGTGTGTGTGTGTGTGTGTGTGTGCTCTGTGTTTTGGCTATGTGCTGGTGCTAAGGGTAGATAAATGAGATAAAGATATATGATTTTTGTCTCACAGATTCACAGTCTATATGTGTTTGTATGTTAAGGTATCATAGGGTGTTTATATATTGTTTAAAAGGTGGGTGCAACCCACAAAGGAAATGTTTCTGAAAGCACTGAGTGAAACAGTAATAACTAAGAATGATTTCTTACACAGGTTTAAATAAATACGGACGTCTATACAAACAGAAATGGAGGGAAAACTATCTGTAGAGGAGATAGAGTAAAAATAATAGGATTTACAAGGAAGAAAATGTTAATGAAGGTATATTGGTTAGAAAGAAATTATACTAGTTAACCCAGTATAGACTATTGTAGACTAGAAGGCATTGGGTAATAAACTGGAAAAAAAAAAAAAAAACCACACATGCATAGAGTAATAGAAAATTAAGCAATTTTTGAGGTTGAGTTTTATTTTTTTGTGTGTGTCAGTAGTATATTATAGTATATCGTTAGCTCAATGTCGATGTGACTGGGCTGGGTACTATAAAGAATAATTGAGAAAATATTATATATGAGTACTAGATATTGGTTCGGCTGAGAGTGTACACATAGAAGTCGCTGTTGAGATTTTTGTTCTTGTACTAATTTCCTGACCAGTAATTCATGTAAAATAGTATACCTTTCTTTTTAAGTAATAAGATATCTAAAGTTCCAATGGAAGTAAAACCACTAAATGGGAAATAAATATAGCTTTATAGGTTTCAATAAACTAGATTTCATATTACTTGCTGACCCAGATTGAGAAATTTGCCATAACCATGAAAGAATTAAGACCACTTTGACACCCCAAAGTATTAGACTGTGACCAATATGGTCAAACTGATTTCGAAGGTTTTTTAAAATTAATTAATTAATTTATTTATTTTTCTTATTTTATATACTGATCTCATTTCCCCTCTCTGTCCCGCCCTCCTTCTTCTCTCCCACCCTCCCCTCCCCTCCACCCCCACTACACATTTAGGGTGATGCCTTTGTTAAGTAGAGTTTGATGTGTGCTTGTGGACCCTCTATACATTATACTGCCTGTTGGTGTTTAGCTACTAGTACTCAAGGAAGTTAAAGCTTTACTGTGAAATTGAGCAGTCAGATTAAAAGCATCATGAGGCATATACCTATACATATATATTAGGAGAATAATATAATTAATTAATATTATAAATTAATGTGTTTATAATATATATAATGAACATAGATGTCATAATAATATAAGGAAAATAAAATTAAAGCATCAAAAATAGGATGGGGAGTCTGTGCTGCCAGATGTACTCAGCCATATGGTTACCTTAGCCAATATTTTATGCAGCAATTCTACCTCAAATAGCAGAGTCCTGATAAATACTACAGATTAAGGTACTGTTTAGGAAAGTTGCATTATAATAGAAAATAGATCATATGAACTTATGAAAACATGTTTATTGCATATCCAACACTGATATTGAGTTCACATTACAAGGATATTTAGCTATCTTACAAATCTAAATCCAGCCACAATTTTTCTCACAGGATCTCACCTGGCATACATAAATAGTTTCTCAGTGTGAAGGTTAGGCAATGTGGTAGAGAAAATTACTAAAGAGAATTTTTCAGCTAAGTACAGTGGCCTGTCTGAGGCGTAGTGACAGATAGGGACAGGTAATGTTTGGTATTGTGCTAAACTTGATTGTTTCCAGCAAAGGCAATGTTTTGCAAAAGAAGAAAACTCCAAAATGTATTCGCTATGGCAAGTACCTGAAGCAGTAATGTAAGTAGTGCCAGGAATGAAGGAAAGTGAAGGCTAATGAAGATGAACACAGCAGCCACCCAAGTAGAAATGACATGAAAGCAGAGAGACAACAACAAAGCCAAAAGTGGGTTCTTGGGAAAGGTTAGGAAAATAATTAAGTTTGATTTCTAATCAAGAGAACAAACACAACAGCAGAAATCAAAATACAAAATAAATAGATGCATTTAATGTCAGGGAGGAAAGCATGCAACAATGTAAGCCCTACAGAAATTAAAAGACTGTGAGAAACTTCCATGACAATAAATTGTCCAACCATGAAATCACAAATGTTTTTAAAAACAGAAGCAACTCCTGCTTTGCTTTATAGGAAACATTAATTTGAGGTAGATCATTGACCTAAATAAAAATGTTAGAAACCCATCAAATATCTTTACCTCTTATACTCAAGTGTTTCTCAAGTAAGACACAAAAATATTTCACCAGATATATAATAAAGTGTCCACAAAAAAAGATAAATTAAAATGCTAAAGTAATTTTTCAAAATTAGTAATTTGATTATTAAGATGTCATTAAAGTGAAAGAACAAATTATAGGTGATGTTAAAGTGAATTCAGTAACTAAAACTAGAGACAATATATTTGTAGCATTTCTTCAAACATGGAAGATTTGTAGTGAAAAGAAAAAGAGCTTTGGCAGACCAATAATGCATAAGAAACATGAAGAAAAATGGACACTCTATAGAAGACTCAGAAATGTCCATCTATCAAATAAAAAAATTTCAACATCAGAATTTATCTCTATTTCACGAATGAATTTGGGGAGCTCATTCCCCCATGAAGCCCAGATAGAAATGGCAGGGCCTAGGCCCTGCCCCAAATGAGGTGAAAGCCTTTGATGATACCCTATGGAAGGCCTTATTCTTCCTGAGGAGTGGATGAGGGCGTGCGATGGGGTGGGGGTTAGGGGGATCATGGGAGGATGAGAGGAAGAAAGAAATGGGATTGATATGTAAAATAAGAATAAGAATGTTTCTAATTTAAATTTAAAAAGATTAAAAATCACTAGGGAATGCAAAGTAAACCACCCTGGGATACTATTTTAATTTTTAAATTAAAAACAGATTTTATATACAATGCATTCTGGTTATGGTTCCCCCTCTCCCAAATACTTCCAGTCCACCTCCCCAAAGCGCTAAAATTCACACTAGGATTCCCAAGCCAATGAAGATAAGGCAAAACTACAACTGTGGGAAAATAATTTACTTGTGATTTCAGAAACCTGACAACTTCCTACACTTTTTACTCAGAAAGTTATGGCACTATTGGCAATTAGATGATAAGCATTTCCACCAATAAGTGAAAATGTAAATCTAAATTGCTTATGGTAATATTCATAGCTACTGAAAATACTTAAAATATTTAAAGAAAATGAATAAGCAAGGTTTGGATCTTTACCCACTTTATTCCACTTAATAATGAAAATAAATGGGGCGCTGACAAAAAAAGAAAAGAAAATATGTAATAATTTCAAAAGCAATGCATGGAAATAAAGGGACCACAAAGGAAAGAAAGTATAGTTTAAGGTTTCATGTATGTAAAATGTAAATTATAAGAATAAAGAGAAGAATTATGGTATTAGTGTGAAAAAATCACTTCTGTTGAACAGTGAACTTAGAGAATTAATTGAAAAGTTGCACAAGAAAACTTTACTAAGAGTATAAGTAGTCAAAACACTTTAGGTATAATTCTCTGTCTAACAGTGACAAATGACTAAATTTAATAACTTCATGTTATACCAATTTGACTTATATTGTCTCTATATTTAGATTTATTTGATGTAGCTGATATTATAATAGAATTACTCAAATCTCAAATAAGTTTATTTGGAGAAATTATTTGCTTATGTTTTTAACTAGAGTACACGTAATGTACAACTTTTGATAACACACAAAGATAAATGTTACACTGTGTGAATTCTGCGCGTTGAAGACACCACCTGAAATAACAGATTCAAGATGAAAATCATTAACCTTGAGAAACTAGGGAAACAAGCAACAATGAGAACGGAAATAAAGCAATTAGGGTGCCATGATTCATCTCTATAATCCTGTTTTTTTTTTCTTATTTCACACATAGATTTCAGTTCCCTCTTCCTCCCTTCCTCCCTGCCTCCCTCCCTGCCTCCTTTCCTGCCTCCCTCTCTCTCTTTGTCCTTCTCTCTCAAGCTCCTTCCCATGCCCCCCCACCACAATCCCATCCCTTCCCCTCCTCTTACTCCACAGGGAGGGTGAACTGTTCTTAATTGTCTAAAAGCTTGTTGCTTAAAACATTAAAATAAGTGTTTTAGTTGGGTCAGAAACGATACACATAATTTTAAAATAAATTTGTGTTTATACACATTATATTATTAGAAGCTCCCTTATATTTTTTCTGAGCTTTTATTTATTTATTTATTATTTATTTGTTGTCCACATGGTTTTCTTTATTTTTTCATATTTTTATTAAAATAAGATACAAATCAATATTATTTTATATATCATTCAGAGTTCCCTATCCCTTCCTTTTAAGGCCATACCACCCTGAATGTGCCCAATCTCGTCTTTTGCTGTGCTTTTAATACAAAATTCTCTGTGAGTCCATATTTTATCAGACAACTGTCAGATTAAAATACTTCCATTTTCAATTTTCTAAGCTTTTCCAAATTTCACTAAACTAGACTTAATCTTTTCTCTTGTAAGAAATATATCTAGGTTACTGCCCATATCTATGATATACTTTAATATAACCTTGTCTTGACCTACGCTTAAGGATAAATGGCAAGTGTTCAGGAAACAGCTTTGTGTCAGGCTCTCCCCTACAAACACATTCAACTTACTGGCATGTGAATATTTTACTGTTTTTCCCTAAATATTTTATTAACCTGAATCAAATTTAAGAAGAGCAAGTGTTATTAACCATTAATACAAATATTCTCTGTCAATTTAGTTTGTTGAAAATGAATAATTAACTTCCTTTATCTGAAAATAATCAATACATGTTTAAAAGTGATCACTCTATGCAAGTATATTAAATCAAGCTTCATTTTAATGTAGTTTCAATTTCTTTATTTTGTTAAGGTGTGTGTGTGTGTTTGTGTGTGATATCTTCACCCAATTATGTTGAACCCTTCTGAGAGCTTCTTTTTATCTTCAGATATGATTTGAAGAACAACTATGTCAGTTACTTGAAGTTGAAATATGTAATCATATTAAAATTACAGTAATAATATCTTCATGACTTTTTTGGACATTTTCAGCCATAAAAATAAATATTGCCTTCAATCACATTCTGGGTTTTATTTAGATTTTTTTTCAAAAAGGAGCTAAGTGACTTAATATTTTGCATATTATTTTAACTATCTTATACTTTTTTGAAAGATATTTATTTTGTAATTTAATTATATTAGAAAATTTAAAATATAAATTCATTGACTTGTAGCCAGAAGCCCATATTTCTAGAAAATATCTGAGTATGATTGAGAGTTGAAGCTACCCTCTCTTTCATGTTAGTTATTAATAAATTAAATTAAATTTATATAGGTAGTTTTAGGTTCACAGAAAATGTGTCAGAAATAGCATTTATAGAGTGTACTGCTTCACACACATAGACACGCATCAGAACATATACCACAGAGAGGCACATTTGCTATAACTGATGAAACAGGCTATTATACCCAAATTTGTTAGTTTGCCCAAGTGATGCATTTTGTACAGGTTTGGACAAACGTTCAATATCATATCTACCATTATAGCATCATATAGAACAGTTGCACTATGTCTCTCTTCACTACCCAGCTATGCATCCATCCTCACTCTACTCAGATATCTTGTACTGTTTTTTTATTTGTTTGTACAACTTCACTTCATATACATTGGATTGTATGGCAGGAAATCATTTCAGCTTGACTTTAAGTCACTTATCTGTGTACTTGGAAGTTTCCTCCATGGTAGCATTTCAGTGTAAAGATGGCCCAAACTTGATTCATACACCTGCCGACTCACATCTTGAATGCTTCCAATGTTGGAAAAATACAGACAGAGCTGTTTTAGTGGCTGCTTATAAGTTCTCATGAGCACAAATGTTTTTATTGGGTAACTATCAAAACCGAGATTAGAGGCTCACACAGTAAGAGTATGTTTGGTTACAGCACCATGTATTCCTGCCAGTGAGAATTTCCACTAGTCCATATTTCTGCACTATATGTAGCAGTTTCCGTATTTGGGTGACACTACAAGAGATGCTGGAATGTGTCTCATTAATTTTTACCATAATAAATTTATTTTTGATATTATAAGATAATTGCAACATTTTCTTCTTCCCCCTCAAAATCTTCCCACATATCACTCCTTGTTCTCTTTCAAATTCATAGTTGCTTTCTCTGTCTGTCTGTCTGTCTCTCACTCTGTGTGTGTGTGTGTGTGTGTGTGTGTGTGTGAGAGAGAGAGAGAGAGAGAGAGAGAGAGAGAGAGAGAGAGAGAGAGAGAGTATGGGTGTGTGGTTATTTTGTATACTTTTCTTTGATATTTGCTTCTCTAAAATGAAGGATGCTCCTGATTCTCATCCCATGTATTGGTGTTATATTTGCACCAACACACCCAACTTCTTTCGAAATAATTTTTATTTCACTGACAACATACTGAAGACTATATTGTCACATGACTATTTATAGTATGCACTTTGATGTGGTATCAAAATATTCAAGCCTTATTTTATTTGGGTTACTTGTTTTTAGTTGATATTTTAGAGCTCTTGGTATATTTTGGATAATGGTATTTTATCAGATGTGACTTTATTTATTATTATTTATTTACTTATTCAATATTATTCAATATTATTCTGTGTATGGTGTGAGGCATGTAGGGACAGCACACATGCCACAAGGAACGTGTAGAGGTCAAAAGACAGCATTTCAGAATTGGTTTTCTCTATCCACCTTTTTGTGGCTTCCAGCAATGCACTCAGATCTCCAGGCTAGTGCTGTTATTGAGTCATCAAACACTCTCCAGACATCTATTTTGTCAAGACTTTCTCCTACATGTTCTCTTAGGTTGTGGATTCTGTTTTCATTTTCTTGACATAATATTTTGCTATTTATTTGTTTATGTATTTTACTTTTAAGGGAGTTGTTCTGGCTACTTTTTAAAATTTTTTTTTCTTATTTTACATATCAATCCCAATTCCACCTCCCTCCCCCCCACCCTTCCTCCCTCTCTCCTTTTTTATGCCAACTTGACATAAGCTGAAATCATTTTGAAAAATAAACCCAATTGAGAAAATGTCCCCACCAGATTGTCCTCTAGGGAAACTGTAATGCACCTTTTGACTTACATTGATGTGGGAAAGGCTCAGCTTTCTGTGTGTGGTTTCACCCTGGGCTGGTGACCCTGAGTTTTGTAACAAAAGCAGATTGAGTAAGACATCAAGCCAGTATGAGGTACTCCTTCATTGCTTCAAAATCAGTTTATTTCGCTAGGTTCCTGCTTTGAGTTCCTATACTGAATTCCTTTGATAATGGACTGTGATGTGGAAATGTTAGCTGAAATATACCTGTTCCTTCCCTACCAAAGTCTTGTTTGGACAGTGTTTTATGGGAGTGTAGAAACCCCAAATAAAAGGAGTCCAGCTTATCCATTAATTCTGTCATGAATGGTACTTTGGAAACTGCATTTAAAAGTCACTGTTTACAAAAGGCCATCCTCATTTTCTTCTCTGTGGTCCTCTAGAGGTCCAGAAGACTTTTTTTTTTTTTTTGTGATTTACATTTAGGTCTACCATGTATTTTTGAGTTGCTTTTCATGAAGGCTGTAAGCTGTGTGTCTAGATTAATATTTTTTTTCTGAATATTATGTTGTTTCAGTACTCTTTGTTGGATTTTGCCTCCGATCAGTTGATGTTTTTGAAAAAAAAATATTTTATAAGTACATTTGCAAGGCCCATGTCTGGATTCTTCACTTGCACTGATATTTCTTTACTCTTTCGTTTCTATATCACCAGCTTGACTCCTAATTGAACTCAGTCAGGTAGTTCTGGTTCTTCATGTCTCTTTACTGGGCCTTGACATCTAAAATAAGCTTTAGAATAAGTTCATCGATGTCTTCATGATAACTCTGAGATTCTGACTGAGACTTCATCGAGCTGATAGTCTAATTTGGAAAGAATATATGTACTGATATTATCACGATCCTATCAATTCATATCAGTTGCTCCTATTTAATTCTCTTTTATTTCCTTTATTAAATTTTTGAGATTTTCTTGATATTTCTATACATTATGATAACTATCCTTGAATATCTAATTATCGTAGTTTACAATATTGTGTCAAGTTTAGGCTTTTACTCGTTCTTTTATTGGAAAGTACATGAACTAGTAATCTTTTGGTAGCTTACACCCTTCAGACCTGATGTAACTTACTTACATTAGGGTTTCTATAACTTTTTTATGATGTTTTTATATAGATTATCTTATATCAAATAAGTGTGGTTTTATTACTTTCTCTTTAATCAGTATAACTTTTATTTTATTTTCTTCTAATATTTGTTAGGATGTTAAATGTTAGAATCCCAGGTTTTTTATTACCTGAAGAATTTATTCTATTTTATTTCATTTTTAATCACATATCCCTTGATCTAAATAATTTCTCTGATGATGAAAAGTATATGCATATACATGTGTGTTTGTGTGTGTTGGAAGTTGGAGTATGCTATGGAGGTACATGTAGAAACCTGAGGTTGATTTACAATGTCTTTCTCAATTTCCACAATGCTTAACTTTTTTTTTTTTTTCCGACAGAGTCTCCCATGAAGTTAAGAGTCTGAAGCATCACAGTTACTACAGATATGCTGGCATGTGGGTCTCTGGATTTCCATATCTTCATTTTCACAACCTCCCACCTCTCAGTTTTTTTCAATACCTCAGCTATTCAAACTTAGGTGATCACACTTTTACAACAAGTGTTACACATGAATCTTCACTGGTACCATAACATAAAGAGAAAGATATGTTTATAGTTTCTCTCTTAGATAATTTTAATAAACTTTATATTTTTATTTATTTTCATGGTTTGCCTTTCTTTATTTATTATGTTAATTTTTAGTATTAATTATTTATCTCATTAAAAGGATCAAGACCAGGCTGCAGATACCCACAGAGATAGCTGACTTGAACAAGGGGGAGCACATGGAACCCAGAATGATACCTCGGAAACCAGGGTTGTATCACCTCAGACCCACTGAATGTTGGTCTCAGTTACAAGGCCTGTGCAGTCTAAGGGACCTCTGAGAGTTGAACCAGGATGTATCCCTGGTGCACAAAAGGACTTGGGGAACATGTTCCCTATGGAGGGATAGACACTCCCTTAGCCTAGAAACAGGAGGGAGGGCCTAGACCCTACTCCAAATGAATAGACATATTTTGATGATCCCTCCTGGAAGATACCACATCACCCTCTCTGTTTAGTGGGGGGTGAGGAATGGGACAGGAGTATGAGTCGGGAGCATGGGAGTGAGTGAATGAGAGGGAACTGGGAAAAAAGTACAAATATCTTTATCAATAGTGGTAAGTTTATCGTATGTTATGCAAACTGACTCTTATGCTTAAACTATTTGTAACTACCATAAAAATTTTTAAATATTCTTATTTTTACTAATAGAATCCATGTTTAATGTAATAGTAACCCTAATAATTGCTTTTATTGGCAATTTCTAGTGTAATAAGTACATAGAAAAGTAATTTATACCGTAATGAAAAACAAATCTAGGGATTCATAGAATATTTATAATCAAATAAATAGTACTGAGATACTAGATAATAACTTTTCTTACTTAAGAAGATTAAAATCATTGGAGAATTATGTAACCTTGTTGTAAGGATAGTGAAGCCAGAACCTCCAAGATATATGAAACAAATTTTCTATTTGTTTTCATAGGCCAGGAATTAGTGAACATGTTACCAAGTCTATAAAACTTTCATTAGAAGAGGAACTTTGTTAGACTATACTGTACATCTAAGCAAATATCAATTGTCTACTTCAGATATGCTACAGTAGCAAGGACTGAGTAGTCATAGTTGCCAGCATCTTGCACTGGGACATGTAGGTGTCTAGTATGTGATATAGATCAACCTATATGGAGTAAGGCTCCTTATCCTTAGAATGGTCACCATTCCGTTTGATCCAAAACCACATGGCACTGTAGAGAAGCATTCCCTTCACTTAGTATATGGGGTTGATAGGATATTAATTTTAATTTCACTGAGAAACACAGAACTACAGGATGAAATATTTCTTTTGTATCTACCCCACTTTTTTTAAAAGAAAACAATACCTTATCTTATTATTTACGTATATATTTAGTTTCCCTAACATTCCTTAACACATGTGAAGAGGTTGGGATATGATATAAGTCAAAACTTAGGTTTTCCATCAGTCTGGGCTATATAGCAAGGTCAATGCCAACTTAGACATCAAGATCATGCCTTAAACAAGCAAACAGTAGACACGACCTAAGAGGCAAATATGATAAAGTTAGTTCTTTTTCATTCCCACCTAAATATAATTCCCACCTAATATAAATAAATACAGATACCAAAATGCACTATAGATGATGAGCAGGCTTCATCTCTATAGATGGTATATAGAGTTTTACTTATATATATGATACAAATTTAAAAATGAAGAGTTAGAAATCTAGGAAAAAGTAGTAGATAATGACCATTATAATATTCAGATGGTGGTAGGGGAGGCAGAAGACAGCTCAGGGTGGAGGAAGCTGGCATAGGAAGGACAGGATTGGAGTCTCCATCATCTATGAGGTAGACTATGTTATGAATATTCCAGACTTTGAGGATATTCCAAAGGGCAAAGCAGCAAGAACTTTTCTATTCTTATAGGGTGAGTTACTCTACATCTATCCAAATAAATTCACTACCATAGGCTCATAGAATTATGCTGGCTACTCAAAATTTAAATGGCAGAGAAAATAATTACTCATTATAAGCAAATGGCATATGTCATTTTCTTCTGATCATAGCTTTCATACAAAAAGAACAAATCACTAGGCCTCCATCAAAGCAGAAAACCACAGGCTGTACCTGGGATTAAAAAGTAATTCATAGGAACAGACACCTCAGTATAGTGAACGGAACAGTTTAAATCAAACCTAACAGATGTGTTCAGTGATTTCAAAGACATATTTAACATGCAGATAGGCACTGATAGAAATAAAATGATTGTAAAACCAAAGGAAAAGTTAAGATCAAAAATTAAAATTTAGTGTGAAAAATATTCCAAAGAATCTTAGCAGGAGACAGTACAGGAGGAATTAATCAACATGCATATAGGCAGACTAGTAAAAACTTCCTAAGATGAATGATACAGAGAGACAATAGTCACAAGTGTCTCAGACACATTCATTGACAACTTTTGAAGTAAATGTATATTTAGCTGAAATGTAAGGAAAAAAGACATGACAGCATTTTGAACCAAAATTGAATACTTGGTATATGTCTTCCAAAATCTCCCAATTATTTTACAAATTTGCTGCAAGTAAAACACCTACAAATCTACAAATTCTCAGTGACCTTCTGCATCACACATACTAAAATACTAGGCAAAATAATTAAAAATGAAAGAAAATGGGAATTTTTTCAAAGGAACCAAGCTTATTGCATAAAAAAAATGTTGATTTTTATCCCTGACTGTTCTAAGAAAAAAAAAATACAAGAAAAACGAAACTGAATCTCTCAAGATCTTGTGGAGTAAACACAATTTGCTAGTAACAGGTGTGTGCTTCAGGGAAAGATAAAGAAAGGTTTTCAGACGGAATGTAAAAGATACCATATAAACAAAGAAGACTGCAATATCCAGCAGGTCCAATCAAAGGGAGTAGCAAGGATACAGACCCTATCAGATGCATCTGCAGCTAAATTGCAAGAAATCCAATAAAAATCTATGCTAATCATTCACATAAATGATCAAAGTTGCCTGGGTATTTCACAAACATATATTCCAACTATATGTGAGCTATGTGAAACAAATGTTTAATAGAAATTTGAAAAGATGGTAAAAATTGAAGATAATAAAACTGTTCACAAAAATAGAGAGTATTATGTAAAAGTTGTCTTTAAAATAAGTGTTATCAGAGATGAAATAGGATTTTAATAATTATAAAATAAAGTATTGAAGTAGATATAATTAATCTTAAATTCATATTATATACAGACATTTACATACAGTTAATAAAGATTCAAAAATAAATGGAGCAAATATCAACATTAAGAATTTTAAAGTGCCATAATTATACTGGGTTATTTTTATACTTCTCTTCAATAAGTCAGAAAGTAATTCAAAACCAAAAGAGCATGAAAGATGTGTCTCTGCCTGGAGAATGAAGCCAGCAGGCTGATGCTGCAGACCTCAGCAGAGAAGCTCCTTTTCCTTTCATGTATTTCAACAATGCCCAAACCCAGCGATTCACTCTTTGTTATTTACCCTGAAAATTAAAGTACAACAAAACACAGAAAATAGACTCCCATAAATCTATGCATTGGTATTTTTTTTGATGAAACTGCAAAACAAGTACAATAGAATGACTCTACAAAGGGAGCTTGGATGATTGGCATGCAGAGGTTGGAGACCTTATTCTGAAAACCTAACTATGTCAGACAGCCATGATCCCCCAATTGCACTCAACCTGCAGTTTGTTGTTTATTCCAAAGAAATAAAAAGTTATATTCACTCAAAATCTGCGTATGAATGTTTTATGGAGCTAGAGCAGAATGTAAAGTCTCATTTGTAATCATAATCAACATGACCTTTAATAAAATTTGCAAAATTAATAGGGAAGAATCAGCATATGTTTAATTGTCAAATCATACACAGCAGACAAATTGAGGTCAAAACCTTTTAACATTAGCATACATTATTTAAGGTAAAGGTCTGTTATTATCCATTTAGTATGAATACCCTCAGTTGTGTAGTCTAGTTTCAGTTTTCCAATGTTAACTCTCTATGATCTTGATTACCATTAACCTTCACAGATATTTATGTTTTCTTCTATATATAGTAGCACATTAAAGGAGCAGTGTGAGGAAAATAATGGTTATGCATTATACAGGTTTTTATCATTTGTTTTTTGTTTGTTTGTTTGTTTGTTCACTTTGTACACCTAAGAATCAAACCCAGGGCTTTGTGCAGCTAAATTAAATTCTCCACAACTGACCTGAATCTGAAGTACAACATGGGGCCTTAAAACGTATATATCTGAGATATCTGTTGAATGTTGATGTTATGATATTTTATAAATGCATAAGCTGTAAAATGTATCTTTATCAATTATCAGAATTATGAGAGGTGTTTCCATGACAACAAATGTGACATTAAAGAACAAGAACTGTATTGAATTCATAGTTGGCCCTAAATTCTTCCTATTCTGTCTTTTGCTTTTGCCTTTCTCTTCTATCCTTCCTGTCCCTCTTTTTCTGTCCTGTTTCCTTTCTAACTTCATTTCCATCTTCCCTTTCTTTTCCTCTTTTCTTCCTTCCTTATTCTTTCTTCTTCCATTCTCTTCCTTCCCTTAGCATTTCTAGTTCTCCTCTTCCACTCCTTTGTATTTTACTTACTGTTTGCCTTCTTTCCTTCCCTGATAAAGACCGAATACAAGTTCAGCACACACTAGCCTTGTACTCAAAAAATTACACACCATTCTGTTCTTCTTTCTTTAGTTTAGTTAGATTTGATTTATTGCTTTTATGTTTTTGAATATGGTTTTAGATGAGGGCTTAAGGGTATGAATCGAAGACAGAAGACAAGAGAGAGAGAGACAGACAGAGAGAGAGAGAGAGAGAGAGAGAGAGAGAGAGAGAGAGAGCATAAAGAGGGAACCATTATTGGTTTGAAGAGAAAACTGAACCTAAAGATATGTCTAAAGACCTTCAAGACTGACTCCAACTAACAATTTGAGAAACCATGGAAAGGCTACCATAAATGCACTTCCCTGATAATGAGACCAACAACTAACTTATCCACCATAATGGAGCCCTCATCTAGTACCTGTTGGAAACAGAAGCAAACACCCATATCAAACAAGAATGCAGATGCAGAGAAACAAGACCAGGTTGCAGAAACACATAGAGACAGCTGACCTGAACAAAGAGGAGCTAATGGGCCCCCCATAATCATAGCTGGGAATCCAGCATGGGGCTGACTCAGACCCCCTGAATATTGGTCTCAGCTAGAAGGACTGAGCAGTCTAAGGATGTATTCCTGGTGCACAAAAGAACCTTGCGGGCACATCCCCCATGGAGGGATACTCCCTTAACCTAGAGCCAGGAGAGAAGTCCTAGCCCCTACTTCAAATGACTTGACAGATCTACATGACCCCACCTGGATAGTATAGCCCTACATGTGGAACAGGGGGTTGGGGGATGTGAGAGGAGGGTGGTCAAGGTGCATGTGAGGGGGGAAAAAGAGTTAGAGGGAGGGAGGAAGGGAGGGAGGGGGAAGTGGGATCGACATGCAAAATAAAAAAATAAACATAATTAAATAAAAAGAGGAAAAAATATGTTGCTCAGACTGGCCTCAAACCTGCCCCTTCCTGACTTGGCTTCCAAAGTATTAGAATTTGAGGCATGGAGTAGACTGTTCATTGTATTATAGAAGAAGAATATATCAGCACTGCTGCATACAAACAATGACAAATGTAAGCTGTGCAACCCCAGCAATCAAGTAAACTGAAATGGATCAATATATACATCTGCTAGTGAGCTGTAGATTAGGGTGTTGTTATCTGGCACCCAAAAAGTAAATAGTGACAAATGGAGTGACAGAATTAGGAAGGGGAAACAGGAAGACAGGGGTGGGTGAGGGACACAGGTAAAGATGATGGGGAGAAGGCCAAAGACATAAAACTGAATTAACCATTATTTAGGAAATGTAGATACCCACACCTGACTATCACAATCTTCCAGGGCTTGGTAGCCAAATAGTTTCCCATGCCAACGTCAGTATTTCTTAATGAGAATGATTAACATTCAGAATCCCATTTACCCCCAGATTATATAACGCCATTGTACTTTACAAATAAAAAGTTCACAGCCTTAGAGAGAATAATTTTGTCGGAACCTGTAACATTAAAGCACACGTTTCCATTGTCTGATTTCATCCCTTAAATGAAAATGAAACTAAGTGAAACAATGTTCAGGGAAAATGCAAAAAGTAGAGTTTACAATATAGTCATAGTGATCATGGAATATGCTCATGCTTTTATTTTAGTTATCTTTTACTTTCCAAATTTGGTTATATATTTATTTACCTCTAAGTTTTCAAAATCTCTAAAATTTCATTACTTAAAGAAATTCCCAGTAAGATCCTTAAGAGAAATCTACGGAGACAGGTGAACCAAGCTGGTGGAAAATCATGAACTGCAGACCAACAGCGGTGGAGACTCCAGTGTACTGAACTAGGCCCCCCATATATGGAAGACAGTTGTGAGACGCTCCTGGCAGTAGGACCACGATACAAACCTGGTACATGACCTAGTTTGTTGGAGCCCATTCCTTATGTTGAAGTGCCATGCTCAGTCTTAATTCATGAGAGAGGGGCTTGGCCTTGTTTGAAGCTATTGCATAAGACATTTCTGACTCCTCATGGGACCCTTACCCTAGAGGAAGGGTGAATTAGGGGTGAGCTGGGTGCAGGGAGTTGTGGAATGTTGTTGGAATGTAAAATGAAATTTAAAAGATTAAAAAAAGGAAAAATAATTGAAATAAAAAACTATTGGCTTTAAATAATTTTGCTTAATTAAGTTGTTATGTTTCATCTAGTTCTGCTTATAAAGTGAAATTTTATCAGTGCTCACACCAGTGAGCTAATACTTGTCTGATGAGACTATAGCAAGTCCTAACACTCTGTTAAACACATTCTGGGGTAGTTTATATTTAGACATGGCTTCTTGGAATGAGGCTTAGTGCTAGAGAGGAGGAAGAACCAGGTTCAAGGTTAACATCTAAGAATGCTATGGAGGCTCTTGTGTTTTATGAAGTAAATCACATTGTGACATAGGTTCTTTTCAAAGGTGAATGCTCCATTGTGTGCTTCAGTTCCTAATACAATTGAAAAGTCATTTGCTGACAGCAAACCAGTGGCAGGTGTGCTTTCCTGTTGACAGCTGGGCACTGACATGGATCACAGACAAACTCTGCTGGCAGGGTTAGAACATCTGGAGCATTTGGTCAGATTTCAAAAGCTAATTTGAGTGGACTGCCTTCTTCCATTTCAGAAAATAAGAAGAACCATGAATATTGGAACCACATTTGCATCATGATGAATCAACACATATTTATTTTTATTATTAAATAAGGAGACAAAAGCAGCAAAGAATATCAACAACTTGAAGTCTAGAAATACAGTTTGCAGCAATCTCTTCGTGAGATTATGATTCCCTTTGATATTTTAAAAGCAATTGATTGATAGAAAATAAATTAAAATTTAATCCTTATTAATTTGTTTCTGAGAAACTGTGGTACTAATTTATACAGAGAAAACATTTACTAATGATGGAACAAGCTAATGAATTGGTTTGTTTTTTTTCTAATTTCATATTGGGAATATCTCTTATTATTATTATATAACATTTCTTCTAACACTGCACAAAACAATATCACTTAATCTTCAGAAATATTCCATAAGGTAATAGCACATGACATCCTCTTATCCATAGACAAGGATGCTCAGAACCTAAATCAAGATTATTTCCCAAGCTCCATGACAAAAACAAACAAACAAACAAAAAAGCATAACAAAAATCCAAGAGTAAAACATTCTCCCTAAGGTTAGGATTACAAAGATTTGACTCTTTATTATGTTTCTAACTGACAAATGGATGCTTAGCTTTCTGAATGTGTGAGGTTGGTAAAAACATCATTACCAGTTGGCTTTCTCATCAATTTAATTCTGGGAAACACTGCAATACATTGTGGATGCTAAGAGAATTTTCCCCTAATATAAACATATGAGACACTTAAATCTACAAATATTTAGAAAAACAGAAGCAGAAAGTTTAATCATGCTTCAAAATACAAACTGTCTATATCCAGATATAAGACTTAATATTGATCATACTGTCTCAACATGCATCAGTCTTAAGATTGTTACTTACCGGCCAACATGATGAGGAAGGAAATTAGCAGGATACAGGCAATCACTTTGCCAGTGCAATAGCTCATATTTAAGAATTCTGCTTGCTACATATTCCAGAACCTCTTAAGGAAATGAATGAGTTGATGGGAGCCTGATGTCTGAGAACGGATGCTGCTTTTTTTTTTTTTTCCTTTTATCACTTAAATTTGAAACAAGATTGTTTTACATGTCAATCCCAGTTCCCTCATCTTCCCACCTTTCCATATCACCCCCACCAAACCCCATGTTGCTTTTGAACATTTGTATTGGATACTTGGGAAAGTTTAATTCAAACTTCACCTTTCAGCTTTTAAAATCATACCAAGGAGTAAGTGGGCAAGAATCCAGAAATATTCATTGCAATCTCAATCATGTGAGCTATGAAATAGAAGAAACACTGCAAGGCAATTTGTCTTCAGTGTTGTGCCAGTAAGGACATGGCATCTTCCAGGACATGTGCTGGAGGATGTCCATTCAAATGAGATTTGAGTATTTTATGGATGAATGTGTGACTAATGGCTAGAGACTAATATATTCTCCTGCTCTCTCATTATGGGACCAGCATATTTATTTACTAGTGCACACTATGACAAATGGTTCCACTTAAAAATTTTTCTTTCAATCCCACTAAATCATTTTTAGATTATAGTGGTACCTGTTCAGAAAAAGAAAAAAAATGACATTGTTTTGGGAGTGGCTTTTCAAGAAAATAGCATAGTGTTAAATACCTTTAAACCAATGTGTTCTGGCACCACACATGACAAAATGAACAATCATACCTACTATGGGACCTGGAAATATTGGTTGATATTTGGCACCTGAAGAAATTGTCCATGAAATGAACACGTAGAACTGACTCATTATGATTCAGCTTTAGTGTTTCAAATGAGTAAGAATCTCTATATAGGTACTGAGGAATAGAAATAAAAAAGTGCAGAGGATGCCAATGCCTTCAGTTATGCAAGAAAGGTAGATTTCAGGAGTCTGCTGCTTTGCATATACAGTGTCAAGGCAGGACCTTGGCTCACAATGGTTGTTAACTCCAAGCCCAGACAACTATCCAGTTGCTCAGTAAAATGAAACATAGTTGCAAAATACAGCTTTGCATCTAATTTGCTATCCTATGGAGCAAATTATATAGCTATACATATTTTGTATTATACTAGCTTTATTTTATAACTCAGCCAAACATAGGATAGAATTTTTATCATGCAAAGAGGACAACAATTCTAAACACATAGAATATTAGGACTCAATTCTTGAAAAAAAAAAACAGGTTATAATAATATGGATTTCAATTTTGGCTGCTTTTCTTTAGGAAAAGTCACCCACTGAAATATTTTCAGAGTATAGTTTCTATAAATATGGTAGTCTTGTAGGCTTTTTCTATCATGGATTCATCATATGGCATATATATTTGATCATTCTAGAATACTTGCTAACACATTTCCTTATATAAATTACATGGCAGTGCCCTTTTGAGAGCACCCTTGGAGCTCTGATACACCCCCACCCATCCCAACCTCCAGCCTACCCCCCCCTACCCTGTGCCCTACCCCACCTACGGTCCTGCCGCTCTGGTTGAGCACTGGGACAGAGGGTGGAGCCAACAGTCCACCCTACTTCGGAGACCTCTCGGAGCAACTCCGAACAAAGGAGACCTGACTATCCACATGGGACCACCTGTAATTTCCACCAGCTTGGTCCCTGACCCCGCCTCCAGTCCTCTGCTGGAGTCCCAGGCCCCTCCCAGAGATCCGCCTATCTCTGTGGGTCCACTTGGAGTTCCTGCAGGCAAGATCCTTGACCCCCAAATCCGGGCCCCTGCCAAAGAACGAGGTCTCAGCTGGAGAGCGCCAGTTTCCAGTGACATCCCACTACCCTGCAAAACCTTCTCAAGTTCCAGTCCAGCCCTCATCCTCTTCTGCCAGCTATTGGCCAGAGAGAAGCCTCCTAGAGAGCTTGGACCACACAGAGATACAGACATTGAATCTTTGATCCACATAAGCCCATCTGGGAAGGACCATAGAGAGAGGGAAGAGACACCACCAATACCTACAGGAAGAAACTATGGGAAGAAGGCAATACAAGAGAACACCTAACAACAGAAAGACAAACATGACACCACCAGAATCTAGGGAATCTACACCAACTAGAATGGAACACAACAACAAAGCAGAGGAAGCAGAAGGGTACGACTTAAAAATCACCATCATAAAAATGATAGAGGCCCTCAAAGAAGATATGAGAAAATCCCTTAAAGAAATAGAGTAAAAAACAAACAAAAAAGTGGAAGAAATGAACAAATTCCTTAAGGAAAGTACAGAAAGCCAAGAAAAAACAATTAACCAGGTGAAGGAAACGGTTCAAGATTTGAAAACAGAAATTGAGAAAATAAAGGCAACACAAATGGAAGGAAAGCTGGAAATTGAAAAGCTGGGCAAAAAATTGGAAACCATGGACACAAGCATAACCAATAGAATTCAAGAGATGGAAGAGAGAATCTCAGGCGCAGAAGATAAACTAGAAGAAATAGATTCATCGACCAAAGAAAACCATAAATCCAACAAATCCTTAACACACAATATCCAGGAAATGTGGGACACCATGAAAAGGCCAAACCTAAGAATAATAGGCATAGAGGAAGGTGAGGAAGCCCAGCTCAAAGGTGCAGAAAACATATTCAACAAAATCATCGAGGAAAACTTTCCAAATCTGAAGAAGGACATGCCCATGAAAGTACAAGAAGCATACCGAACCCCAAATAGGCTGGACCAAAGAAAAAAGACCCCTCGACATGTAATAATCAAACACCTAGCATACAGAATAAAGAAAGAATATTAAGAGCAGCGAAGGAAAAAGGACAGGTAACATAAAGGCAGACCTATCAAAATTACACCTGACTTCTCCATGGAAACCCTCAAGGCCAGAAGGTCCTGGATAGATGTTCTAAAAGTATTAAGAGAACACGGATGCCAGCCTAGGCTACTATATCCAGCAAAACTCTCAGTCAATATAGATGGAGAGAACAAGATATTCAATGACAAAACCAGATTTTCCCAATATGTATCTACAAATCCAGCCCTACAGAAAGTATTGGAAGGAAAATTCCAACCCAAGGAAGGTAACTATGCCCACAAAAATGTAGGCAACAGATAATCCAACTACACCAGAAACCTAGGGTGAAGCAGAACAAATATATTCACAATACCACTGCCAACAACAAACCTAAATCAAGCAACCATCAGCAATCAATGGTCCTTACTCACCCTCAACATTAATGGTCTTAACTCACCTATAAAAAGACACAGATTAACAGAATGGATACGAAGACAGAATCCATCCTTCTGCTGCATACAAGAAACACATCTTAGCTCCAAAGATAGACATTACCTCAGGGTAAAGGGTTGGGAAAAGATTTTCCAATCAAATGGAAATAAGAAGCAAGCAGGCGTAGCTATCCTAATATCTAACAAGCTAGACTTCAAACCAAAACTAGTCAAAAAAGATGAAGACGGTCATTTCATATTCATCTCAGGAGAAATCCATCAATACAAAGTCTCAATTCTGAACATCTATGCCCCTAATACAAAGCCACCCACATTCGTAAAAGAAACACTACTAAAACTCAAAGCTCATATAAAACCTCACACACTTATAGTGGGAGACTTCAATACACCACTCTCAACACTAGACAGGACCACAAATCAGACACTCAACAAAGAAACAAAAGAACTAACAGAAGTTATGTCTCAACTGGGGTTAACAGACATCTACAAAACATTCCATCCAAACACAAAAGAATATAACTTCTCTGCTCCACATGGAACTGTCTCTAAAATCGACCACATACTTGGTAGCATAACAAACCTCAACAGATACAAGAGAATAGAAATAGTCCCCTGTATCTTATCGGACCACCATGCTTTAAAATTGGAATTCAACAACAATACAAATAGCAGAAAACCTGCAAACTCATGGAAACTTAACAATGTGCAATTGCACCACTCCTGGGTCAAAGAAGAAATAAAGAAAGAAATTAAAGACTTTCTAATATTCAACGAGAATGAGGATGCAACATACCCGAACTTATGGGACACCTTGAAAGCAGTGCTACGAGGGAAGTTCATTGCACTAAGTGCCCATATGAAGAAAACAGAGGATAGTCACATAAATGAATTAACAGCGCAACTGAAAACCTTAGAACAGAGAGAAGCGAATTCACCCCGCAGGAGCAGACGCCAGGAAATAATCAACTTGAGGGCTGAAATCAACAAAATAGAAACCAGGAAAACAATACAAAAAATCAATGCAACAAAGAGTTGGTTTTTTGAGAAAATCAACAAGATTGATAAACCTTTATCCAAATTAACGAAAAAGCAGAGACAGAACATGCAAATTAACAAAATCAGAAACGAAATGGGGAACATAACAACAGACACAGAGGAAATCCAGACAATTTTCAGGTCATACTTCGAAAATCTGTATTCCACAAAAATTGAAAATTCAAAGGAAATGGACAAGTTTCTGATAACTATCACTTACCAAAATTAAATCAAGAACAGACAAACAACTCAAATAGACCTATAACCCGAAATGAAATAGAAGCAGTCATCGAAAGCCTTCCAACGAAAAAAAGTCCAGGGCCAGATGGATTCAGTGCAGAATTCTACCAGACATTCAAGGAAGAACTAATACCACTACTCCTCAAACTGTTCCACAAGATAGAAACAGAAGGTTTATTGCCAATCTCTTTTTATGAGGCCACAATAACTTTGGTACCCAAACCTCACAAAGACACAACTAAGAAAGAAAACTACAGACCAATATCCCTGATGAACATCGATGCAAAAATACTCAATAAAATAATGGCAAACCGAATTCAAAAATACATCAGAGAAATCATCCACCATGATCAAGTAGGCTTCATACCTGGATTGCAGGGATGGTTTAACATACGAAAATCTATCAACGTGATCCACCATATAAACAAACGGAAAAAGAAAAACCATATGATTATCTCCCTAGATGCAGAAAAAGCCTTCGATAAAATTCAACACCCTTTCATGATAAAGGTATTAGAGAGGTCAGGGATAACAGGAACATACCTAAACATAATAAGAGCAATATACAGCAAACCAACTGCCAACATCAAACTGAATGGAGAGAAACTTAAGCCAATTCCTCTAAAATCAGGAACAAGACAAGGCTGTCCTCTCTCTCCATATCTCTTCAATATCGTACTAAAAGTTCTAGCTAATGCTATAAGACAACAAAAGGAGATCAAGGGCATCCAAATTGGAAAGGAAGAAGTCAAACTGTCTCTATTTGCAGATGATATGATAGTTTACATAAGCGACCCAATAAACTCTACCAGGGAACTCCTACAGCTGATAAAACACCTTCAGCAAACTAGCAGGATACAAGATAAACTCAAAAAAATCAGTAGCCCTATTTTTTTCAGACGACAAAGAGGCAGAGAAAGAAATCAGAGAAACATCACCCTTTACAATAGCCACAAGCAACATAAAGTATCTTGGTGTAACGCTTACCAAACAAGTAAAAGATCTATATAATAAGAACTTTGTGACTCTAAAGAAAGAAATTAAAGAAGATACCAGAAAATGGAAAGACCTCCCATGCTCTTGGATAGGTAGGATAAACATAGTAAAAATGGCAATCTTACCAAAAGCAATCTACAGATTCAATGCAATCCCCATTAAAATCCCACCACAATTCTTCACCGACCTTGAAAGGATAATAATCAACTTTATATGGAAAAACAAAAGACCCAGGATAGCCAAAACAACCCTATACAATAAAAGAACATCAGGAGGCATCACCATTCCTGACTTTAAGCTCTACTACAGAGCTATAGTTCTGAAAACAGCCTGGTATTGGCATAAAAATAGACAGGTAGACCAATGGAATCGAATTGAAAATCCTGATATTAATCCACGCACCTATGAACACCTGATTTTCGACAAAACAGCTAAAATTATACAATGGGGCAAAGACAGCATCTTCAACAAATGGTGCTGGCACAATTGGATGAGGGTGTGTAGAAGACTGCAGATAGACCCATGTCTGTCGCCATGCACAAAACTCAAGTCCAAATGGATCAAAGACCTCAACATCAATCCAGCCACATTGAACCTCTTAGAAGAGAAAGTAGGAGGTACCCTTGAACAAATTGGTATAGGAGACTGCTTCTTGAACATAACTCCAGGGGCACAGACACTGAAAGAAACAATTAATAAATGGGACCTCTTCAAACTTAGAAGCTTCTGTAAGGCAAAGGACACAGTTGACAAGACCAAACGGCAGCCCACTGACTGGGAAAAGATTTTCACTAATCCTATATCTGACAAAGGGATGATCTCCAAAATATACAAAGAACTCAAGAAACTAGTCAACAAAACACCAAACAACCCTATAAAAAATGGGGTACAGAACTGAAGAAAGAATTCTCAATGGAGGAAATCAAAAAGGCTGAAAGACACTTAAGAAAATGCTCCACATCCTTAGCTATCAGGGAAATGCAAATCAAAAGAACTTTGAGATACCATCTTACCCCTGCCAGAATGGCTAAAATTAGAAACACCAGTGATGACTTATGTTGGAGAGGATGTGGAGAAAGTGGAACACTCCTCCACTGCTGGTGGGAGTGCAAACTCATACAGCCACTTTGGAGATCAGTATGGCGGTTCCTCAGGAAAATGGGAATTAGTTTACCACAGGACCCGGCAATCCCCCTCTTAGGCATATACTCAAAGGATTCACATCAATGCAACAAAGACATCTGTTCAACTATGTTCATAGCAGCACTATTTGTAATAGCAAGAACCTGGAAGCAACCTAGATGCCCTTCAATTGAAGAATGGTTAATGAAGATGTGGCACATCTACACAATGGAATACTACTCTGCAGAAAAAAATAATGGTATCTTGAAATTCGCAGGCAAGTGGATGGCACTTGAAGAAACCATCCTGAATGAGGTAACCCAGTCACAAAAAGAGGAACACAGTATGTACTCACTCATATATGGATTTTAGACCTAGATCAAATGATCACCAGCCTATAATTCACATCACCAGAGGAACTAGGATACAAGTTGTATTCTAAGAGATTCATATAAAGTCCCTCACAGAACTGGGAAGGGACAAGTCCCCCAGACCTCAGGTATAGTGGGGGAGGACAGCTAATGGAGAGAGAAGTAGGAGAAAATGAGAGGGGAGGAGAGGAAGGCATGTGCGACCAGGAGGATTGAGCCTGGTTAGGAATGGAAAATAGGAAAGAGAGAGAGAGACAGAGACAGAGAGAGAGAACATAAAAGAGGGAGCCAATATTGGTTTGAAGATAAAGTTGAACACAAAGAAAGGTCGAGGGAACTACAAGACTGCTCCCAACTAACAATCTCAGCTTCCGTGGAAAGGCTATCATAAATGCCCTTCCCGGAGAGTGAGATCAACAACTAACTTCTCCATGGAGTCCTCAACTAATGCCTGTTGAAAACAGGAGCAAACACCCATACATAAACACTGAGTCAAACTAGAACCCAGAAGCAGATGGAGAGGACAAGACCATGCGGTAGAAGTACATAGAGACAGCTTATCTGAACTAGGAGGAGCTAAGGGCCACTAGACTGATAGCTGGGAAGCCAACAGGGGTCTGACTCGGACCCCCCTGAATATGGGTCTCAGCCAGAAGATCTGAGCAGCCTAAGAGACCTCAGACAGTGGAGCCAGGATGTATCCCTGGTGCACAAAAGGACTTTGCAAACATATCCCCCATGGAGGGATAACTGCCTTATTCTAGAGATAGGAGAGAAGCCCTAGTCCCTACTTCACAGGACCTGTCAGATCTACATGACCCCAACTGGATGGCATTCCCCTACATATTGTATTGTGGTGGGGGGTTGGGAGGGGAGGGTGCTTAGAGTGCATGGGAGAGGGTAGAGAGGGCAAAAGGGAGGGAAGGAGGGAGGGAGGGCTTGGGGGGAGGGAGGGAGGGAGGGAGAGGGAACTGGGATCGACATGTAAAATAAAAAAAAAAAAAAAAAAAAAAAACGCTTTGACTCCAAAATTTAAGTTGAAGAACAAGTTACTGGGGAAAAGTATTTCTATTTTTGTTTCCACAGAAAATGAAAAGATGTGGATTCCTTCCAGACTAATGTGGTTTGATCACACCAGACCGCCTGAAACAGAGTACAAGCTGATCCTACATTCCAAACAGCTGGACAAAACAGCCCTACAGACTACAGCTAGAATATCTGAATCTTCTTCGAATCCCCCAAGACAGCGCCCCTTACCAGCAGGAAGTAGTTTGGAAAGAACGACGCCCAAATTCCCAAATATTGTGTATAAATGTTTGTTTTCATGTAATTGGACTTTGTTATATAAAATTAAATAAAAATAGTCTATATGCATAAAAAAATAAATTACATGGCAGGATTACTTTTTAATATTTGTTTTTATTACTTTACAATTACATATATATTTGCGTGTCACTGTATGTATGTGTGTATAAGTGTGTGTGTACGTGTGTATTGTAGCACATGAACAACCCTCTGTCCAGTCTCAAGGCTGTATTCTTTATATTGACTACCTATATAACCCAATGTGTCCTCCACATTTTCTGACCCAATACATTTTTGAATAACAATGTATATTAATAAGATTAGAAACAGATATTATTAACAGATATAGAATTGATAAGATGTAAATGTGATGGCTTGATGGTGTGGACAGAAGTACATGTGTGAGATGTCTAATTATCTGTATGGTGACACCAAGGAGTAGAACCTGTACTAAAAGGAGCATGGTATGAGACAAGGAAGTTTGTTAAGGTGACAATACCAGTTTTACAGTGCAAGGGCTGAACACCATGCTGGAGATAGAATCTGTCACTCAGCTCTAGAACAAGCCCAATCCACATAATTCTTGCAATAACTCAGTCTTTTTCTGTGAGACTGGTAGTTATGAAAGAACAGGACTAACCCACTTCTATCTGGCTTTCTAGCTTACACTATGGCCCATTTTGCTATCACCAGGATGCCATCTTCTCATCAGTGGCTGAATATTGAACTTCCACACCACAATACTATATGATAAATAAACTTTTTCTCATTTAAAAAGTTAGACTCATTCACACTGTCCATAATGATCACAGTTTTCCTTGCCATGCAAAACTTGCTTTCATTTAAATTTCTAAAATAATATCGCTACTTTTGCCCCTGTGTAATTTAGTACATTTGTCTCCAAACCAGCCAGACAGAACACATTTTTCTTATTTACTTTTTAATTTCAAGTATTATGGATTGACTCTAGGGAGTCACCCTTTATCTGCAAGTGTTCTAACATTAATAATCTCCACACCAGCCTACATTCCAACAGCTTCCAAAGTTTTAAGATATTTAACCAAGGACCTTGTGCCTTGGTATTCTACTGCCGTTACATGACGCCAGCCTGGCAACTACTTGAAGACATAGTAAATGACATGGACAGAGTGTGACACAGTTAGGGAAGTAAAAGTTCGAGATGTCAATGCTTACAAAGTGTTTTGGGTGAATGTAATACTTAAGGAACCTTGTGAGTCATAGATCACTATATGTATCTGGAACTCACCTCCTAAGAGAATCCATACTGGGGAACAGTTTCCTATATCTAGCCTATCATAATCCTCTTTTTCTTTCTTTTCTTTTCTTATTATTTCTTTTTTTTCTTTCTTTTATTTTTTAAGGGTGAAGCACAGTGACTCATTGTGAAGTGTTTTTCTTTCTTTTCATGTTTTTATTATTTCATTTCATTTTACATTCCAACCAGAGTTCTCCCTCTCACCTCTCTTGTTTCCCATCATCTCTCCCCTAGCCAAAACCCTAGTCCACTCCTCCTCGTGGGTATGGGCTTACATGAGGAGTCAACATAGTCCGGCACAATAGGTTGGGGCAGGGCCAGGCCCCTCTCCCATTCTTTAAGGCTGAGCATGGCATCCAAACATGGGGAGTGGGCTCCAAAAAGCCAGTTCTTGTACCAGGTCTGTATCATGGTCCTATCAAGTCTTTAAAATTTTGGATAATTAGGCCAACTCACAGACTCCCAATCAAGTCCTCCAAAACTAGGAGGACTTTGCAAAGTCTCATTAGCTCAGGAGGTTGTTTCTTCTGCAATCCTTTCAACAGATGGATGAGAAGGTTGGCAAGGTCGATGGGGGCTCTTGTTTAAAATTCAGAATTTCTGATTCTAGCTATCAGTAACTAAAGACATGGACTGAAGGCCATGCATCCCGATTTTCTATTAGGTTTGGCAGGAAGTCTTGCTTAACACCAAAATTCATCATCCTTTAAATAATTTAAATATTTTTGAACTTATTACAATCTGTGGAGTGAATACAAGGATTCACATTTCCTAAAAACTTTCTTAGTAGATTTTTGGAAGTCATTAATAGTTAAGAATTTTTTTATTAATATGCAGTTCAGTGTTTCTATTTCTTCTCAGAATAAATTTCCCCCATAATCACAGAACAACATATCCCATTGGATTAATCAGCACGTAAAAATAAAGACTTGCAGATAAAAGTATGTATTTTATTTCCAAGATATCTTTGTCTTCTGCTAGGAACCCAAACTGCAGACATATCTCCTTGTTCTATAGCATGTATCTAATGCAAGGTATTATGGAGTATGATGCATTGCTTAAGAACAAATCCATTGAGATTCCATTTAAATTGCAAATATTGCAAAACATGTTGTGTCCTATCAATTGTCTTAATAATATATAATTTCTAGCAATTAAACATAAAGGTAAGAATCAACTATTTTATTAGAACCTAATAATATTAATAAGAGGTTTTTAAATTTAAAGTATTATCTACTGGTAATTTTAAAAGATACTTAATTTAATTCTAGCACTTACAGCAAACATTTGGTAGTTGAAATATAGGTTAGCAGTAGAGCATGTTTAATATATAGAAAGAAGACCCAGTGTTCAATCATCAGTATTGAAAGAAATAAAAAATTAAACATTAATTTTTAAACTCAATAAACTCTTCCTCTTTCTCAGATATGGATCTCTCAGAAATAAAATCTATCAGTTTTTCTTAAAATTAGTGATTATGAATATTATTCACAAAAGTGTATACTATTACTATAAATATGATAAATTTGTTAAATTAAAAATGAGATAAAGCTCACATGTCATGAATATCCATGATTACAAAATAATCTTCACAAGAACTGACCACTTCCATATGTTTGGGCATATGCCCATAAGAATGGATTTGTATGTACAAATAGTGAATTTTCCTTTTTATTTGATTATCTCTTTTAATTTCCATTCTTAATACTGGCTATGCTTATTATTATTTTATAAAATATTTTAAAATAATGAAAATGCTTCTTATACAAATGCCAAAAATGTGCTATAAATCTATTTTTAACTTTTCAATTTTTTGCAGTGTATCCCAGAAATTATACTCTACTACTCATTTTTATGCAATTATGAAAACAACCACATACCCTTGATGAAAAGAAAATAGAACATTACACTTTAACCCTGCTCCCTGGGATTTTGCAGACCTTATATGTTAAACTGACAAGGATGGAATGAAAAAAATTAGATAAATGAACACAGCCAAGTAACCCTGTCTAAGCCCTCAGTTGATTCTGTCATTGATGGTAGGAAATCTATAATTTCATTTTTCTTCTCACTGATAGGCCAGAAATGTCAAATGGATTTATAAATATGCCCTGATGAACATAGGAGAAAGCATCTAAACTCAGCCTGACAGCTTTAATACTGTCTTCTCTGCACTTAGGCTTTGATTTGCTTCCTCCAAGATTCTATTATCTGGTGACTACATCTGGGTATATGTTTTGCCTTCCAGTGCTTAACTGGAACTCTTAGTGGATTGATTATGTTTATATGTGGTCAACACAAATAATTTAATAGGCAATGCCCATGTAAAATACAGAGATGGCTAATGAATACTGGTCTTAAAAAATGTTACTAAGTCATACTACAAGGAGATACAATTTTACCCAAAACAGAACAAGAAAAATACATGATGGCAAGAATATGGAAAATAGTAAAGTTAAAAAATGCTGGTGCTTATACATACAGAAACCCATATGCATATAATGTGTATATATATTGTGTGTTTACAACAGGATGTTATTAAGGTGTATAATAAAATGAAGGCATGGCATTTTAAGGTAACTCATGAGAGGTGCACTATTTAAGAGCATTCATTACATCCTATTTGAAAAAGTTCATTCTACAGAGTGCATAACATAATAAATTCACGATAAGGCCACTCTGTTAACATGAGAAATATACTTCCAGCTTTGTCCAACTATAAGTAGTTTTGTAATCTATTCAGCAATGACAATGGGGAATACTTTTTTTCAATGCACAATAAATTTGTGAGACATACCTCCCTGAATTTATATGTTTTCATACACTGTAGTGCATGTGATATTGTGTGCATATTCCTTATCATATCAGGTATCATGTCTTATTCTATCAATCAAAAGTTAATGAAAGTATTATTTAACTTTCTTGTGGAAAGTGGTATTTTTGATGGGTGACAAGGAAAGACACATAGATATGCATAGAGATTAATAGGTGATAGACACTCATTAGCTGAGTGATAATATTAGACTTCCTAGAGACTGCTAAATGGTAAATATCATGCAGAACTATTTTTCAACAAAGAACATCACGTAGCATGTACATTCTCTTAATGTGTCCCTTTAAATAGGAGAATGCATGTCTAGTAGATAATGAGTATCCATGACAAAGTGTGTAAACAGAAGAAAGGAAAAGGCCAGGACATTTGTGAAAGTTAGTCGAGGAAATGAATTTGCCATTCTTGTTGTTAGGTAAACAATACATTTCAAATAAATCACTGTTTGTGATTTACTGACTGACCCTGTCTTCATTTTTATAAAATAAGAATAACAATCAGCTATGAATGTCTAACATTATGTCTGATCTCATTCTATAATCTATTTGAATATCAGCATTATAAGAAGCCAATAGTTAATAGAAAAATAGTTTTTATAGGGTATAAAGTATTTAAAGGAAAATAGTTCACAAAGTTGAAATTTCTTTAAAGAACACAGTTTGAGTCTCAAGTTAAAAAAAAGTCACTTCCAAAGATTGGTATCAGGTGATCCTTGTGGCAGTTTATTAATAATCTGTCATGAGAAACTGACACATCAGGGACTGAATTCTGCTCAGCTTTACAATGAAATTTCTTCTTTTTTTTTCCACTACCAGAATTAAATACATTCAATGTAAAGGCTTTAGTAAGCTTTAATATGCTTTAAACCTCCTTTTTTTGTCATCACATTTCCTGCCTTTCCTAATACCTCGTTATCAACAAGTTAAATCAACAAAACCCTAATCTTGATTTTCTCAAATGCCCATAGTACACCAAACAGAAGCAAGATAACACACACATTTTTGTAAAAATTGATATGTTTGCTTCAGACGAATAGAAAGACCTTACCAGCTAAATTACTTGTCCTTGAAATGGTCAGCATGAAGGAAAAGTTAGATAGTCTATGGAAATCATATAGAGTGAGTATTAAAGTTAACCCATGGGAATTCACCAGTGGATGATTTACATAATCAGAATGATTTTAATCTAGTCAGACAGGAGCAAACTGCCCAAAGGTGTGAAAAACCGATAATCCATATGTATCCATTCAGAATATTTTTTATATTACAGACTCTACTGCAAGGAAATACCATTGAACCAGCCTTTTATGAATACCAGTTAAATGTTCTGGTCAGAAAATTAGTTAAGTTTTCTCTACATATCAATCACCTAAAATATTTTGCATCACCATATTAATACCAGACTTTCAAAAGCATATTAGCTGTATGAGACTTTAGGGGAAGCAAGAAAAAAGGTATACCTAGCAATAGGAAGTAGAATTTTAAGGGTTGATGGTAAACAAGAAATAAGTCAAAGAGATTGACTGAGGTTTTCTACAGCAATTTGTGTAACTTGTAACATCCTGTGAACATGCTCTGAATACTATCTGTACCACAGACAAAGATATATTTATTACCTAAACTGAGATCCATAATACCAGATTCACTTTTTCTTACTCCATGGATTAAATTCTTATTCAAATGACAGTCAAAATAGTTTTTCACTTTATGATCAAATTCTATATGCTCTTCTCAATACTGTGAAGGCTACCAAGTCACATCTAACTCATGTCCTTCAGATCCTGTATCTGAAGCATGTAGTTGGTAAACAATTTAGCATAATGGCGATAGCATGTATTATTTTGGGAATCTCTTAGACCACTCTCTGTTTTCACCCATAAGCTCAAAAGGATAGATCTCTTATTAGGCATGATCTTACGGTTGCTATTAGATAGTCTGTGGCCTGTGGCTCTTGGGTTCTGCTACATTATATACATACCTCTCTCTGTGTGTGTGTGTGTGTGTGTGTGTGTGTGTGTGTCTGAGTGTGTGTGTGTCTGAGTGTGTGTGTGTGTCTGAGTGTGTGTGTGTGTGTGTGTGTGTGTGTGTGTGAGTGTGTGTGTTGAGTGTCTGATTTTTTGCATGTGTGTGTGTGTCTGTATGACTGGGTGTACACATACATGTATTTTTAGCTGAACCAATAAAATTGTGTTTCCTTGTGGCTTTTTTCAAAAGTTCATAGTATTATATGCTACTCTTTCCTCTTTATTGCTCCTCTTTCCCTCTCCTATCTACTTCCCTCCCTCCTGTCCTGTTATAGCACCTATTTGTTATTCTCATAGCATTGGAGAGTTCTATGTAAGTTTTCAAGAGGTAAGATAACAATTTTGTAAAGCCTACAGACCACAACAATGACCAATATGACAAGGTGTTCACAAAAGTGCAATAATGGCCCTTAAATCTTGTAGGTAACTTACAGTGACTGATTACACTGATTAGACTCATTCAATGATGTGGAATTTACACCTTATAGTATATATCTAGGTAATTACCCGTGTCAATAGGAAGTTACAGTCCCTAGAGGATAACCCATTGCTGTCATTTGCCTAAATCAATAGCATTTCTAACTCTATTCTAAATATTCTTTTTATTTATTTATTTATTTATTTTTCTTATTGATCCCAGTTCTCTCCCTCCCCTCCCTCCCTCCCTTCCACCGTTCTACCACCCTCTCCACTCCACAGGGAGGTAGAATCATAAATTCTACCTCCATAGCTGTGAAGATACTAGGGAACCAAACTAAGCCTTCTGTATGTGGGAGAAAGTTATGAAACTTGGACTTTAAGAGGGTTCCCTGGCAGTAAGGCCATTATACAAACCTCATACATGAGCTAACTTGTTGGAGTCTATTCCCTAAGGTGGAATGCTATTTTAGTGGCAGTAGGACCATGATATTATCCCGGAACATGAGTTAGCTTATTGAAGCCAGGTGGTATTCCGTGCTTAGTCGTAATGCATAGGATAGGGGCCTGGCTGTGCTCTAACCTATTGTGCTAGACTATGTTAACCCCTCATGGGGGCCCTTACCCATGAATACCAGTGGACTGAGGGTGGGCTAGTGGGGAGGTGAGGGCAGTGGGAGAAGGGCAGATAGGGTGGTAGGAGGGGTGGGAGTGAGAACTGTGGTTGGATGTAAACCGAAAACAAAAAATAGAAAAATGAAAAAAAATAAGTCAAAAATAAAATGTCAATGATGTGAAAACAAATGTCCTACATAGTTGTACTATAGCACTTTTCCTTCGAGAAAATCTTACACATAATTTGGAAATTATTTTCTAAATTATAGCAAGGGAATGATCAAATTAAGACGCAAAATTAAATTCCCTTAGAAACTAAACTTGATCAGAAAAAGGTAGGGATTACATCTACAAAATTAGAGTGGGAGCCGATGACACTGACATTTGAGAAATTTTTTTTGATTCTTTGTATTTCTTGTTCCACCATATTAAAGAAATATCTTTATTTTGTAATATTATTTTTATATTAAATACTAATATAAAAGGAAAATATTTGGCATAGTACAATTTTAATAGAAATCTGGTAGAGAGAAAGTTTTATTTAGAGGTTTCTGAATGTAAGTTCATTTAAATTGACAAGCAACAAAGTGAAATACTTTTCATATTTATTTGACTTTGTAAATATTCTGTTTAAATATCTTTCTTCATCTGTTGTCAATAAACCTAAAATGTGTATATAAGCAGAATAACATAGGATTCATTTCAAGCTACATATTCTGTTAGATGTATGAATGCATGCATGCACACACATACACACACACACACACATGGGAATTCACACACAACACTGCATCTAGGATTGTTTTAATAACATTCTTAAGACCTTGTCTGTGTCTTTGCTACATGGTTATTTTTCTCTAGGAATGCACAATTTTGGATGAATGATTAGAAACTGTTAGCAAAGCAGATTTTAGTACCAATTCTTGTTTTAGCTAAATTCACTAAGGCTACAGAAAAGGTATTTTATTATCTTTACTTTTCCAGTTATCTATTGTTAGAAAAAAAGGTTAATTTCAATTTTTATTTTGATCAGCAGATTGCAATGCAATCTTTAGAATATAAAATGTAATTATTATTTCTTGCCAAGGTAGTTATACCAAGTAGCAGTTATTATGTTAAGCAGCCCATTCTTGAATTAAAGTGGAAGGTCAGGGAGGACCATTAAATGAGCTCCTGTGTCCTCATTATTATTCTACTGTTGCATCCAGCAAATGTACTGGCCAATACTAAAGATGTGCTTTGTGTTAGCAAGATTGTCTGTCAGCCTCAAGTGATGGGTCCTATACCACTGTTAAAAGAACAAAGCACAGCTTTCCTTCCAAATGGCATTTGTTTTTGTGTTGTGTGTAATTTCTCTGTTGAATTAGTTTATATTTAGTACCTTTGTTTAGAAATAAGAAGTCTTTGTTATACTACTGAAAATGTTATTATATTTGTTTTCTGGTATAATTGTATTGTTTGCAATCCAAAGTAATAAATTATGTTATCTGCCATGTCTTTCATGAGGCACACACACACACAAAACAAAACAAAACAAAACAAAACAAAAACAAACAAACAAAAAACAGTAGTTTTGAAACAAATCATGTTTTCTACATCATTTCTATTATTTCCTTTATCTGGTTATCTGATACAAAAATATATGTATACATTTTCTTTGATAATACTTTGTTTTTCTATCATAATTCCAATAATTACTCTTATATAGTATCATCACCAATCAGCTAGAAGGATTTGTAAATAACCCATAAACCTATATATAACATGTACAATTATGCAGTCACATATATTCATGTAATCGCTATTAAAAAATAAAAATAAAAAAAACCTTAATATGTCAAGTTTGTTGTGTAGATTTCAGGCCCTGTATAAGGACACCAACTTGTTCTTCATGCTATTAAAATCAGTATTTATTATACACTAGTTGTATGAATTAGTAGTCTACTGATAACTATGATTATTTATGCTATTAAGAGCATGTGTAGCCTTTATTAACTTTGAAACATTATACCAAGTCGCTGACATATATGAGCGTAAAATAATTAGGAACAATTTTTTTCTTAAGAAGAAAAAAAAAAAAAAAAAAAAAAAAGGAACAAGCCAAGCTAAAGAAAGAGGATATGCCCTTCTGAGAAGCAATTGTCCAGGCTGTAATTTGAACAGAAGTGCGAAGTGCATTGGCTTGACACATATTACTTTTCCTACTCTATTTTCCTTCCTCTTTTATTTCTATTCTTTTAACATTTCTTTTTTTCTCTTTTTGAGGCAAAGTATCATGCAGCCAAGTTTGGTTTTTTATTCATTACATAGCTGATTATAACCTGATCTCCTTCTCCTCCAGCCTTGAGTTCCGAAGGGATGGAATCACAAGCACGCAACTGTAGTGAGATATTTACTTTGTCTCCTTCTGTGGCACTGACCATGCCCATTGGTGGGTGGAGCAATGGGTGGAAGTGACCTGTGGAAGGAGGTCTGAGGAAGAGCCAGAGAACTCTCTCTTGCTGGCGGAACTCGGACAGGAGAGCATCCAGTGGAACTTGCTGGTGTTCATCTTTCTAGGTTGTAAGTTATTTCTCCCTGAATAAACATCTATTTGGCCTATTTGTTTATCCTGATCCATACTTAACCGCAATATCTGGTGTCAGAAGCAGGATTAAGATTTTCTTGGGACCTAGTTTTCACTCAGGCTGCAGAGGCTGCTCCCCTCCCCAATTATCCCCAACGGGCAGGGTCCCTTGCCTAACCAGGTGGACTCACCACAGCTTAAGGACATTTTCCTCTGCCCTACAACTCCTTTGCCTCCACAGTGGGCCTGAGAAGGAACTCACTGCTTCTCATTTTTTGCCCATATCTGCACTTTGCATTAGTGCAAAGCTGCTTGGCGCCTGCCCTGCTTGTGCATTTCCCGTGGTTAGCCCTGCTCTCCCAGCAATTCCACAAGGCTCCTTTTACGCATTTGTCTAACAAAATTTCGCTTCCCATAGTTTGTTAAGAGCTATTCTACAGGGACCAGGATCAAAAGGATTGTTTGCTGCCAGACAATATTTGGTGGTACACTTCCAGGCAGAACCCGGATCAGACCGGTCCTCTGCGGCTGGAAGCTATTTGGTGGTACACCTCCAGGTGTAACTACCACAAGCTGAGATCTACAACTAAAAGCATCAAAGTTCCAGGACAGCAGAATTACACCTAAGGTAATTGTAACATCCATTGCAATTTAAGCTGATATAATATCTGAGATCAATTGTTCCATACCTATGTCAGGATTTTAGGAATTATTTTACTTCATATATAGAAGGAATTTTAGCAGAAGAAAATTATGACTGGACCGATATGTACTTTTATTTTGTAACAGCAATGGGTTTCATCATTAACATGATATTCTAAAAGAAATGGTTTGAGATTACAGCAAACAATAAGGAACTTGTACAAACCATAGGAAACTTAGAGACAAGGATTCTAAACATTGAAAAGGATAGAATTCAAAACAGAATGCTTATTAAAAAAGTTTCAGATTATTGAAGATGGCTTTGGAGAGCTGACAGGTAGAGTACAAACTGTGGAACATAAAAATGACCAGGTAGAAAACAGAATTTGTTCCATGTCTGATACCTCAATAACCAAAACAGAAACAATGCAATGCATTAACATGCTAGCAGAAACAGCTCCTTCCTGGTCGGAGGAAGCTGCTAATAAGTTTAAAAAACTGGAACATCAGATAGAAAGACTAGATGATAGAATCTCTTCCATGTCTGAGGATAATGGCAAGCTAGCAAATAGAACATTGTTTACATGCCATTCAGATAATATCTAAGGATAAGAATATTAAAAACATGGTATCATTTGTAGTTGGAGAAAGTAAGAAACAGACTGATGCAATGAAGTCTCTAGAAAGTTATTTGATTCTAGAAGTTCAGACACTCAAAAAACAAAACAACAACAACAAAACAAAAACAAAAACAAAAACAATGGTGAATAGATTTTAGGCTTTAGAAGACCTTCAGTCTGATACATCAGAAGAAGAACTACAGGTAACAGGGCACGAAAAAGACTTAACATTTTCAATACCATTTAGGGTGTGGAAAACCAGCAAAGAAAAAACACCCAAAAGGTGTCATTGAATATCAGTGGGAACCAATAAGTATGAACGATTTAAAAGGTATAAAGGAAGCAGTAGTCTCTTATGGCATGCACTCACCATATGTGAAGCAATTAATAGAATCATGGGCACAGAATAACAAGATAAACCCTAAGGATTGGGATCAATTAATATCAGCTGTCCATGAAAATTCTCTCAATTAGAATGGAGGGCTTTATAGAGAGGAAGCAAAAGCTCTTGAACTTCAGGGCTTAAAGAAAGGTTAAAACGCTCCCCAAGTTAAAATTCTTGGTGAGGGTCTTTATGCTGACCCAGAAATCCACACTGCCTATGATGAACATATCTTGTCTCTATGCAGTACAGCAGCTCTGAATGCTTGGGACAAGGTTCATGAATTAGGGGAGAGGATAGAATCCTATACCAAGATAAGGCAAGGACCTAGAGAACGCTTTAGTGTGTTTCTAGAAAGATTTTCTAGGGCAGTACAATTAGAGGTAGCAGACACAGATTCTAGGTGAATACTCATAGAATCTTTAGCTTAAGAGAATGTGAATTCTCAATGCAAACAGGTGTTTTGGCCTTTAGAAATGCAATCAGCACTCTTGAATGAATGGGTCCTATATACAGGCAACATTGAGTATAATGACAATAAGATTAAGCATGGGTAGGAGAAGCCATATCTAAAAGTCTGAGAAGACATCAAGATAACAGAGTTTCTAACTATGGTGACTTAGAAGCTTGGGCAGGAGAAGCCATCTCCAAAGGTTTGAAGAGATATCAACCTGTCAGATGTTATAACTGTGTTAAGATAGGACATCTAAAAAGAAATTGTAGGCAAAGCTTCCCTAGAAATACACTCCCAGGAATGAATCAAACAGAAGGCCTCAGCCTCCTGTGTTATGTAGAAGGTGTGGCAAAGGCAGACACAGGACAAATGAGTGTAGCTCGACAAGACACAAGAAAGAAATTCTTTACCATCTGGAAACTCCTTGTGGGGCCTCTCGAAGGCCCCCCTCGTCACAGGTGGTCCGAACATTCCCAGTCACAGTGGAAGATAATCTCCCAAAGGAAAATTAGAAAATTCTGTGCCTATTGTAAAAACTCATACTGCTCTGGATGACACACTAGTGACGGAAGTTGAATCAAACATGACAGAAGGAAATAAAAAACGTATATTTTAGCAAACCGCTAGAAATAGTCAAAGGCCTAGATTGATAGTTTAGATGAATAATAGACTGTTTAACGGGTTACTTGTCACAGGGGCAGATGTAACTATCATAAGTACTACATCTTGGCCTTGAAGATGGCCCCTGCATGAGGTAAATGTTCAATTCTTAGGGATTGGAACCCTGTCTCAGGTAAAACAGAGCACGGGATGGACTGAATATATAGGACCAGAAGGACAAAGAGGAAGGTTGAGACCATATGTGGTTGATGTAGTGATAAATTTAAGGGGTCATGATCTATTACAGCAATGCAATACACAGATTAACATTCCTCCAGTATTAGATAGGAACCATAAACGACCTCATGATTGTGGAAAAAATATTATAAAGTACTATACAAAACAGATACCAAATATCCAGGCTGTACAAAAACAGAATACAAGTGCTGAACAATCAGAGGAACCAAAAGCCCTACCTTTAAAATGGCTAACAGAAGAACATGTCTGGGTAGGACAATGGCCTATGATCTCTGAGAAGTTAGAAGCTTTAGAAAGCCTGGTTCAGGAACAGCTAAATGCTGGACATATCAAGGAATCAACCAGCCCTTGGAATTCTCCTGTATTTGTGCTCAAAAAGAAATCTGGTAAATGGAGAATGCTTACAGACCTGAGAGCCATCAATAAAGTCATCCAGCCAATGGGCTCTCTACAGCCTGGAATGCCCTTGCCTTCTTTGATACCCAAAGAATGGCCTATTATAGTTATTGATTTAAAGGATTGTTTCTTCACTATACCATTACAAGAACAAGATAAAGAGAAATTTGCCTTCATGGTACTTAATTACAATAATTCTCAACCAGTGAAGAGTTATCAATGGAAGGTTTTGCCACAGGGAATGCTAAATAGCCCCACCTGTGCCAATATTTTGTACAAAAACTGCTAGAAATAATTCGTAAACAGTTTCCACAATCCATAATCTATCATTACATGGATGATATATTGTTAGCTGACTCTAAAGGAGAAATATTAGAAAAAATGTTTGAGAAAGTAAAGGAATTTTTACCTTGCTGGGGATTACAAACTGCACCTGAAAAAATACAAAAAGGAGAGTCTATCAACTACTTAGGATATAAAATAGGTCTACAGAAAATTTGACCACAAAAAGTACAGATCAGGAGAGATCGCTACCAGACACTTAATGATCTTCAAAAATTACTAGGAGAGGTTTCTCAACTGCAAACCTTTCTTGGAGTAGAAGGGCATGATTTGAAAAACTTAAAAATGGCTCCAAAAGGAGACAAGGACTTGAATAGTCCATGAATACTATCAGCTGAAGCTGAAAAGTAATTAGAATGGGTAGAAAAGAGGATACTAGAAGCACATGTGGACCATGTGGATCCAAACCTAGACTGTATTCTGGTTATATTACCATCTAGAGAATATCCTTCGGGGATTTTAATGCGGAGAGAAGATATCATATTAGAATGGATATTCCTACCACATAAACAGAATAAAAAACTAAAAACATATATAGAAAATGTGTCTGACTTGATTATAAAAGGTAAATTAAGACTTCGTCAGCTAATGGGAAGGGACCCAGCAGAAATCATAGTACCTTTAACTAATGAGGACATTTCCTCCTTATGGAGAGATAATGAATATTGGCAGAGAGCATGCAGTAATTTTTTTGGGAATGATTAGCAACAATTATCCCAAAACTGAGAGAATCAAATTCATAAAGAATACGATTTGGATCCTTCCACACATTGTGAGAAAAACACCTATTTCTGGAGTTCATACATTCTACACTGATACAAACAAATCAGGTAAGCCAGGATATAAATCAGGAAAAAAAAGCAAAGTGGTTCAAAGCCCTTACAATTCTGTACAAAAGGCAGAATTGTATGGAATTCTCGTGGTACTAATGGATTTTACAGAACCCCTCAATATAGTTACTGACTCTCAATATGCAGAGAGAGTCATTTTACACATTGAGTCTGCAGAATTTATTCCTGACAATACAGAATTAACTTCATTGTTTATACAGTTACAAAATATTATCAGAAAGAGGACTATATATATATATATATATATATATATATATATATATCACATCAGATCCCATATGGGTATGCTAGGTCCTCTAGCATAAGGCAATGATGAAATTGATCGTTTATTGATAGGAAGTGTGCTAGAAGCCTCAGAGTTTCATAAGAAACACCACGTGAACAGCAAAGGTTTAAAAAAGGATTTTTTTAAACTTGGCAACAAGCCAAGGTAATAGTAAGGAAATGTCCTACTTGCTCATTCTATAACCAAACTCCTTTACCACGAGGCAGTAACCCTAAAAGTATAAATAGGAATGAAATATGGCAAATGGATGTGTTTCATTTTGCAGAATTTGGAAAATTAAAATATGTACATCACACTATAGATACATTTTCAGGGTTTCAATGGGACACTGTTCTGAGCTCTGAAAAGGCTGATTCTGTTATTACACACCTATTAGAGGTAATGGCCATTATGGGCATACCTGCACAAATAAAAACTAACAATGCTCCAGCATATGTCTCCAGCAAATTGAAACAGTTTTTTGAGTATTATAACATAAAGCACATAACTGGTATACCACACAATCCTATCGGACAAGCAGTGGTTGAGAGATCCAAACGTACTTTAAAAGAAATGCTATGTAATCAGGCAGGAGGATTCAAGACACCCAAACACAGATTACATAATGCTTTATTAACATCAAACTTTCTTAAAGCTGCATAAAGACACTGGGCAATAGAAAAACTTCTGAACTAAATCAGCCTGTGTACTTCAAGGATGTATTGACCTCAGAATGGAAAGCAGGATATGTGTTATGTTGGGGTAGGGGTTTTGCATTTGTATCTACAGGAGAAGAAAAACTATGGATACCATCAAAGTGAATCAAGATCTGAGTTGAACAAGAGAAACATCTTAATGAAGAGAAATGACAAGTCATCCAACAAATTACATCCCATGAGATGTGCAGAGATCTCTCAAATGTAGGGGAAGTGTTCTATACTTGTTCTTACAGAAAAACAGAGAAAACCTGTCTTCAAACAGCCAAAAGACACTGAACATGTAGGTACCTACAGAGGAGAAGATAGCTCTCCAGAAACAATCACTTGAAGCAGAATCTGATATATGATAAAAATATTTAATTGTAGTAAACTATTTCTATACAGATATATATTTCTCTCTACTATCTAGTATTCCTGAAGTCCCAATTCATGTAAACCAATGCTGGCTTTGGAGTTGGATTTGGCTTTCCTTCTCTAAATTCAAGCATGTTGTTAAGATTAAATTCATGGTTTCTGCCTTAAATCGAGAAGCCAATTGGTGTAAGACAGAAGAAAACAAAATCTGGGAACTCATTTCTTATACGCAATTTTTTCTCTGAAATCATAATTTTCTCCCATAAATTTTAATGCTTATTTTTGCCTTTCCCTTATGCATACCTTAAAACTTGAAAATTTTACTTTAATATTGATGTTTACGTTTTCCACAAGGAATAATAATAATTCCTAACAGCAGTCTTTGATCTCTCAGGAAAGAAGAAGAGCCCCCATGTCATCATTTCCACTTGACTCAACCTGATGCATCTGGACTACAAACATCACCCTAAAACCGGTTTGAGACTGCTTTGCTCAAGACAACTCATGACTAGTTAGCTATAATGGTGCACCTTCTTATTACACCCTGGCCAGAGTTTCAAATAGAACTACAGTCAAGCATTTTCAGCCACACAGTGACTAGCTACATATGTCACAGCCAGTTCTGTTGTGAAATTTTGTTGCTAAAAATTTTCTTCCTACAGGATCCCATGGAGCAATCATCATCCCATTTCAGCAGGAAGTAACCTTAAGAAATGATGCCCCTTTCCCTACCCTTAGAATTTTGGGATAATAGTCAGCTTTTTTGGGTTTGTTTATTTAGGTTTGGGTATGGAAGGTAATGCTTACACTCGGGTTTATCTTTTAGACAGGAATAGGGTATGGTTGGGAAAGGTATGGTTTAGATGGGATATAGGTAGATTAGCCTATTTTCTTGTGAATTTGAGTAAGAGTGAGATAATTGTATTTTATAGCTTACATTGTTATATAATCTTATATGTGGTAAGCTACGTAAAATTAAGTTTATATTTTGTTATATTGTGTGAAATCTTTCTACTTATGATGTTTTATGCACATTATTTTTACCATATTCTATGTATGTATACTTTTACTTATGTTCAAGACATTTTGTATATTGATATAATTTATGCACATTTACTCTTTCATATTCTATGTATGTATACTTGTATTCAAAGCATTTTGTATATTTATATTATTTGGGATATTTATCATTCTGCCCTTTCTAGTTCTACCTCTTGTCTTAACATTTCTACTTTACCTCTATTTTAGGGATTTATATGTATGTATATGTACATAGTTATATTGTTTAGGTATTTGTTCCTGCTTTTCTCAGGGAAGATTCAATCAGTTTTTAGTTAAGTTCCTGAGTATTACTGATTATCCTCACTAATTTTTCATGTACCTATGAGATTAGTTAGATATAGATGCTTAATCTTCAATCACTTCATAAACATGCAGAACATGGCATTTAAATATTTTAATATTAGTACTCCGTTGACATGAGACACTGTTGCTCCTGACAGTACCGTGCACTTTCCCCAAAATATGTTGGACACTGTTGTTGCTCCTGCTGGAGTTCATTCTTGCCTCAGCTAATGGCCTGTTGGACAAAAAACTACCCCTCCTTGACCACTGATTTGGACATGCAGTCCTATGTGCTTGCCAGAGACAAATATAGAAGACTGCTCTACCTTGCCAAGTCAGGGTAAGACAGCATTCTACCTCCCTGCTGTTGTTGTGTTCTGTCAAGTTCTCTTGGCCTTAGCCAAAACTGGGTTTACCAACATTGCTGTGAGACCTAGGGTGACTGTCCAGGTAGCTTGTTGTTTCTATCCTTGCTGCACCTTTTGGAAGTTGCCCATCTGCACTTCCTGTCTACCCTCGTATCGTTATTTTCCTTCTCAGGTCTTGATGAGGTTGAAGATTAAACTATCACAACTATTATTCTCTCTTCCTAGTTAGATAAATTAGGTACTAGACTTACGTTTTCCAGCTTAGGACAACTCTGTTGTAAACTCCGTTATGCCTTCACCCTAGGACTAGATATGTAGATTATTTTGTTCTCGATTTTCCTTTTGTTTTTTTTAGAGCACACTTGTTATTCACTGTTTTGTATATAGTTTTGCATCAAGCCTAAATCTTTTCTTTAGACTAAAAGGGAAATTGTAGTGAGATATTTACTTTGTTTCCTTTTGTGGCACTGACCACGCCAATTGGGAATGGAACGATGGGCGGAAGTGTTATGTGGAGGGAGGTCTGAGGAAGAGCCGGGGAATAATCTCTGGCTGGCAGGACTTGGACCCGAGAGCATCCGGTGGAACTTGCTGGTGTTCATCTGTCTAGGTTGTAAGTTATTTCTCCCTGAATAAACATCTCTTTGGCCTATTTGTTTATCTTGATCCTTACTTAACCGCAATATGCACCATCAGACCTAGAGAATGATTATATGCTCCTACTTTATTTCCCAGACATTGCACTCTTCTATCCTACATATAGATGCTCCAGTAACACTTCTTCCTCTTGTGGAAGGTGTTAATGAACATCAGTTCCATTTTCCACTCAGAGTCACCCAGCATTAGGTCTGTAATCACAGCTGTCCTGTTTTTATTGTCCCTTTTCCATCTAGGCATTCTCAACACAGAACATTGTCAGTCAGGCAATTATATGATTAATTGCCTTGACATTGATATTCTAATTATTTTGAGGCTTAAAATAAATATATATTGACTTGTATACATTGTGCTATTCTATTGAATTAATCTACAGTTAACCTAGGCCATGAGAGCTCAGATTCACTCTTTAATTAGATAATATGTAACCTGTGTAAAGACTTCATACGTAACACATTCTGGTTCTACTCACTCTGTACCCAGTAATGCAAAGCCCAATGGAATGTTCACTGTGCACCTAGTTTGATCCTTTTGCAGTTTTCTCCATACAATGGGCATTTTCTGGGAGGTAAGAAATTCGCTCAGGGCCACATAACTGGGCAGAGATATATCAGAAAGGACAAAAGCTTTGAAAATAACCAGGAAGAATTAGAAATTAGAATGTGAGATAACCTTATCTCTTAGCATTGCATATCACCTTTCCCAAAAGACTAAAATATCCTAATTCTATTGACTGTGGGAATCACTCCGGCAACAAAATATAAATGTCCCCAGTAACTAGAAAATGTTATAGAAAAAGAGAGCAAAGAAACTCTTCATATATTACCACCAAAGTTTTATCAAGCTGTCTTTTAAAGGAGGATGTTATGTAGACATGATAGCCCTCATTAAAGAAAATATGCTGCTGTATTTCTGAATAGTCTCTTGGCAAGTGTGTTCTCTGTGCTACCAAAAATGCCTGCTCAGTAAGCTCAGAATATCTATTCCTCTCAAAAGTACATCTGTGATCACTGGCAAGTGAATGAAGTACCATACAACTTGATGCTATCAAAAAAAAATCATCATTGCTTATAAATATGCATAGATATATACCTGGGGCCAGTGACTTTTACTCTGAAATAGATATCTTACTCTCTTATCTGCACTGCCAATCAAACCTTGTGTTCTTTCTTAAGTACAAGCACAAATTCTCACTTTTGTCTTCAAAGACACTACAGCATTTTTTTTTTGTTTTTGTTTTTTAAATTGGCCTTTCTGCTTTCTGTTCTTCCAGGCTCTTCTCAAAGGTCCTATTTCTTCTGATACACCTTTCCCTGGTTATGTAGCCTTTAGTAAATTTCTTACCTCCTTAGCAACAGTTTCTCCCTTCCTTGACTTACTTTTGAGTGTCCCTAAGCTGACTTAGACATTATGTGCTCATGTATCCTGCTCTTCATTGCTCACTGTTCCAGTTCACAGCCCAGTGCAGAGCACACTGCTCTACCTACAATCTGCATACAGTTTGTGATGGATGGCAGACCCTAGGAACTTCATATTCTCACAGGAATGGTGACTAGTAACCTTATTCCTCCATGTGGACCTGTAAGAAGTCTTTGAATCCTTGATGCACTCTTTTTTTTTCTTTTTCTTTCTATTCATTTTTCACATGATACACACCCAAACTACACCCTTCCTGTATTTCTCTCACTCCCCCACATTCCCTCTCCCCTAGATCCACTGCTCCTATGTTTCCCTTAAGAAAAGAGCAACCCTCCAAGGGATATCAACCAGCATGACATTACAAGATGCAATAAGACTTGGTTATTAAGGCTGGATGAGGCAATCCAGTAGAAGTAAAAGAATCAGATCAGGCAAAAGAATCAGAGATACCCCTAATCCCACTGTTAGGAGTTCCACAAATAACAGCAAGCTAAAAAACAAACAAACAAACAAACAAGCACACACACACACACACACACATACACACCCTCCCCCCGACACACAAACCACAGCATGCATGCAGAGGACATAGTTCAGGCCAATGCAAGCTTTGTGATTGCTGTTTCAGTCTCTCTGAGCTACTATGAGCATCAGCTGTATAATTACTCTTACCAAAATTATTTCCAAAGTGAAAATGAAGTACTGAACAAGCCATTTCCATTTATCTGGTTCTGTGGGTCCTTTGCAATGTCTAAGTGATTACTGGTTTTGCATTAGAGATTGTATTGTAGAGATTGTATTCATTCCTTTCTTGGGAGAAAATAAAACCATGCTAACAATATCACATGTTATCCTATACCCAAATTTAACCTTGTCCTGACTGAATGTTTTAACCTAAAAGTTTCCTAGTCACATCTGTACCTCACTTGTTACCTGTAAAACCATTTGATGGGCTACATGCTTTGCACAGTGTGATCATGCTTGAAATCTACATTAGGAGAGTATTTGACTCTGCAACCTAATGATAATCCTTTGAACTATGGAAGTCAAAAGTAACATGTTGAATGCTTTGAAAATAAGTATCTGGCTACTAACATTAGATTACAAACATATTTAAGTAAGAAAAGATACATGAAATTATCTGTAATATTGAAAATCAAGTTTTAGAAATGAAAGAAAAATCACTGTGTATAACAAAACCATATCACCTTTCTGTGCTATTTCAAACAGGGTCACTCCAAAGTGATGCCACGCTACTCTATTTTAGTAAGTTTTGTATCTTCTTTGGTGTATGTATCCTGTTAATGTGGAAACAAATCAGTGAGGTACACTAAACATTTACAATAGAAAATGTAGACAATTACGTTTCCATGCATTATTTTTATCAGTTTTATTTTAGGTGTATGACCATTTTGCCTCTGTGTATGGATGTGTATCATTTATCTGCCTGGTACCTTCAGAAGTCAGAAGAGGCCATCAGAATCCCTAGGACTGAAGTTATTGATGGTTGTGTGCTACGAAGGTGGTGCTGAGAATGGACATTGCCTCCTCTGCAAGAGCACTAACTACTCTTATGACTCCAGTCCCTCATGCTATACTTATTGGTATAAACTTGAGCCATCATTCTATCTCCACTCCTAGTATTTATTGTTATAGACATCCCCAATTCTTGGTTTCACATCCAGATCAGTAAGAAATTCCTCATGGTTACTATTTATTGTACATAATATTTTCAGGGATTCAGTCAACCTCAAATCAATTCATCTCACAGATATCAAATCAAATATGGGACAGAAATCTATGCTTTTAAAAAAGAGAACTGTTACCATATCCATATGTTAGACACCCTGATCATTCAAGGTTTGATTCATGCTATACTTCTCTCTGCCCTCACACACCCAAACAGTCAAATAGGCATCCCACTTCTGTACTTTCTAAAAATATTCAACAGAATAGAATCATCAATAGAGCAATCATTTATGGACCTCTTCAAAGTGCCTAGCCTTTGGATGTAATGACAACTTTCCTCAATATGTATTATTTGCATTATTCCAGCTCATTTTAAAACAATGCCTACAACAGACTATCCAACACACCTGCCAAGAGCAATTGGGGCTCAGTGGATGCCTAAGCCACTTAAAAGACACCATTTCTAATCTATAAAATGTACTCTTCAGCTAAGATATACATGAGCTTACTTTCATCAGGTAGCAGAGTCCTCTCAATTGACTCTAAAATATATTTACCTTTTTGAACAACATTTTTGCCCTTTTGAATAAGAAAGGCACTTAATCTCTGTGAATATCAAAATAAATAAAAAGTCTTATACTCTTTAATTCATTATAACATAATACGACATTCACTGTGGTATTATGTTTCCTTTTAACCCACCAGTTTGGAATAATAGGCAAGAGTTTAAATGAATTCATATCCTAGATTTGTCTCTCCTAAAGACAAGATGTTTGCATTTTTCAATAGCATCTATCAAAATAAACACAGAGAATATGATCATAAAACATAACAATAGATTTCAAATGGTATACTACATCTTATTTATTGGAACTTGAGATGAATTATTCAATTTTATAACAGCAAAAAGTCGTGAAAAAGGCTCAGACACAGTTATGATATATTAGATAAATGTGCCAATGGTAGTATTCAGATCACTCTATTCTGGGAAAATATCTTTTATTTAGGATGAGAATCACTTGTATTCCAAGGGAAAAAATAAGGATTATATTTTGGGAGTAACTGTATCAGAGCCATGTGGAATGTGATACTGAAGAGGGATGTAAACATCTGTGTTCCTTTATCAGTTAAAATGGACAGAGAGAAAAGAAGGTCCATCTGTGAAGGCAGCCATATGCCCATCAGCATCTTACCCTCAGAGAAGAGCCAAAGCAAAAGAGACAGAATCTTTATTCAAGGAACAAAATGCTACCATAAAGAGCCCCGTGGAAAGGTAAACAAATGCAAGCAGTGTGCTTTCATTTCCTCTCTACTAGTGACCCCTGAAGCTGAGAGACATGATTTGCCAGAGAAAGCCAAATGCTTCCAGTGTATGTATTTTTCCCCCATTCTTTCCAGTTTGGTGGCCTCCACATTCACTTCCTTCCCCTTGACCCTGTAACTGGCAATAGGAAGACCTCACGTTAATGTTTTAGATTCTTTGTGTGCTCAAATGAATGTTTCCAACTGTTTCTGTAACAGGTATCACACTTGGCCACATCTAATCCCGAAGCTGCCCAGGTTTCACTACTTATTTGCTTTAAAATCCCAAGGATTATGGATATCCATGCTATTAAAAATATATTTAGTGATAATCTTTTCAGCAGTATGCTGAAGTGCCAATAATTGTCATGTATTTTGTGACTTAAATTAAAATCACTATGTGCACAGACTCCAAAGTAGGAAGTGAGCCACCACAGAGAATTCTTCCAGGTCATCTGCAATTAGTCTTAAGGAACTCTGTGAATATCCACCCTCAAAGTATTCTTCCTGTTCTTAATCTACTGTTCATCTAAAGTAAAATTGTAAATCACACTATGACCAGGGATGGATAAAAAGAATTATGAAAATCTTAAATGAATTTTTAATTCCTGTATTCACCCTACTTAGAAGCTCATGCTTCCCACTAAAGCTATGGATAGTCCTGTCGGCTGGACTGTCAAGTGGTAGGCTCAGAACCTCTGTTAGCGGTCTCTTTCCTTTTTCACATCTGTTATCTTGGCAATTACTGTCTTTTTGGTTATTTGGCCAAACAGACTGCTGATACTGTACAGCAATTCCACTCTAGACCAGTTGGCAACTGCCTCCTAGAGACCTTCTTGCTTGCTTCCCACTATAAAGTTTTCCACGTAGTATCTCAAGGCATAAATACAATATGATAATTACATATTTTGTATAAAAGTACACATGGTCTTTTGTGGCATTTATAATCAAACCTTATATACTTAACATGGCTTATAAGTTTCACTTTTCCTCTTATCTTCCTGAGTTTCTTATAAGATTTTTGAAATATACTCCAACTAAGAACAGGATAACTATACAAATTATTAGAATCTTTGGACAAGTGCCATCCTTCCTGGAAAAAATGTAAACAAATAGTCTTGAATGGTTGTATGGCAGCTATGAAGCATGGAAAACATACAAGTCTTGACTGTTGTAGAATTGATCATTTCCTTCCTTTGTCTCATATTGCACAATCCATCCTTCCCTCTGGTGAAAGGGAGGTCCCTCCTCCCATAGAGCTCAATTACCTGTTTTTGGAAAAGGTCTTAGTGTCCTTCTACATGCTATTTCTCAAGTTCGTTCAGCTCAAATAGGCAGTATGTCAAGGGGCCATATATTGGGTGGTCTGGTTTGAAGTTCATCATAAACCTGCCTCAGCCTCAGCCTCAGCACACGGTTTTCCACACTACTGCTTTTCTGAGTCTGGACATTTTGGAAGATCCCCTTGTATAGTGAATCATATTTTCCCTCTAGCATAGTGTATCAGTGTGAACATCTTTTCCTTTGGAAACCTTTCTGACAGCTAAATAAACCAAACACTTGAGTATTTAATTCTTCATAACTTTTTTTAATCAAAATTAAGACCCACTTTGTGTATATGTATTTAATCTTTTAAATATTTCTCTAATTAGGCTGTGAAATTAATAAAGATTTAAATTTTCTGCTCTACCATTGTTAGCTTTTTCCTCTTCACACACTATTATTCAACAAACTTCTCTATTAAATATTTTTAATTAATTATTTCCAGCCCAATTACATTTTGCCCTCCCTTGCTTTCTCCTCTCCTCTTGGTCACTCTCCCCAAACTTCCCTTCTACTCCTCCTCCTTTGTCTTCAGAAAAAGAGCAGGTTTCCCAAGGATATCAACCAGTCATGACACAGTAAGTTTCAGAGACACTAGGTACTTCTCCTTTTAAGGCTTCCAGAGGCAACGCAGAAGTAAAGAAGGGTCCCCAAAGCAGGTAACAGAGTTAGAGTCATCCCCTGCTCCCACTGTTAGGAGTCCCATAAGAAGACCGAACTACACAAGTGCAGCATATGTTGATAGGGCCTAGTTAAGTCCCATGCAAACTCTCTGGCTTTGCGTTGAGTCTATGTGAGCACCTATGAGCCCAGGTTAGTTGATTCTGTTGAGCTTCTTATAGTATTTTATCCTGTCTGGCTCCCATAATCCTTCCTCCCCTTTTTCCACCGGATTTTTTGATGTCAACCGAACAGTTGACTTTGGGTCTATACATCTGTTTTCTTCAGTCACTGGGTGAAGCCTCTCGGACAGTAATTGGGCTAGGCAACAATCTATGAATATAGTAGAAGACCATTAGTAATCATTTCATTGACTTTTTCAAAAAATTATCAGCCTTGTTTTTTTTCATATCCTTGGTGTCCGGCTTGCTCAAATTTTGTGTGCTGGACCTCCAAGCATCAGGATTAAGCTCCCTCTTATAGTATGAGTCTCAAACTGGACCAGCCATTGGTAAGCTACTCCCACAATTTCTGTGCTTTATTTACCCCAGCACATCTTGTAGACAGGGTTAATTGTAGGTCAAAGGTTATGTGTCTGGATCCAACACCTACACTAGAAGTCTTACCTGTTTACAGGAGATGGTTGGTTCATGCTCTGTATCCTCAAAATCCTTTGTATTAGTCACAAAGCAAGTATGTGATAAACTACTTTGATAATGGTTTTAAAATTCATATCCATCAAGCATAAAGCATTGCTCTCTATACATTTTGCTTATTTTTTTTTGACACAGGGTTATACTGTATGTCCTAGGCTAGACTGGAAATCACTATGCACACCATACTGGCCTTGAACTCAGATATCTAACCTCCCATGTTAGGATTAAAGTATATGCCTCACCTCTAGCTTTAAGTACTAATTTTAGTCATTTAATATAAAATGGATATATAAACCAGAAGAAATATAAATTCATTTATTGTACCCATGAAAATTGGTAATTAGAAATACTCTGTTAAATTAATGTATAGAGTTCTGAAATGCCAATTCCAAATGTACACACTCAAATGATTCATTCCTACTGGCTGGCATTCATTGTGCCAGACATTTCTACTTATTCTACTGAAGGAGAAATGTATTCAATAGTCTTACCCAGCTATGAACTATGTGAGTTACAGTAATGATGGTACTGACATAATGTATAGTGCCATAAATGGTATGATGTTATAGGAGTAACCAACCACTTTCTGAATGGATTTTTAAGCCTGCTTCACAAGACAGAACTTGTGTCTGGTACTGCTAACTGGATCCAAATTCATGACTTGCTATGCTATAGGCACCAGGGGAGAAGCTAATATTATTATTTTGATAAACTGATCTACTATTAAACTGTCTTATACCTTATACCTTATACTGCAAATTGTTCTTTATATTCACATATTTGTACATCTCCCATCTTTCCTGAAATAAGTTTATTTTTGCAATAGATGTTAATTAATATAGATACAAATCACAAGTTATGGTGCAAATAATTAGTGGCTGTGGAGTACACAACTCTAAATGAGATATCTCTATCATTCATTTCCTCCAAAAGCATAGGGATCAACAAAGAATGAGTATCAGAATGGGAGATGTATAGGGGTCATGTGCAGAGAACATTTCTTTTTCTGGAAATTATAGGGTGCATGTAAACATTAACTCACAGCAGCTATGTTTGCATGGACAAAGTCAATCAAACTCTGAGGATTTATGTGGGGGAGATTAATGAAGGGCTACTCTTATTGGAGTAGCTATTGGTATCTGATGGCTACTGGGCAGGAAGAGTTAGTTTTCTACAGGAATGTGACAAAGAATCTACCTGTGCTAGGCTAAACAGTTTCACACCCTTGTAATACAGGCAGCACTAGACATGGTCAATGGTTTAAGAGAGAAAGAGACAGAGACAGAGGCAGAGAGACAGAGAGAGCATACATGCTTTGGGGAGGGCTAATATAAGAGTAAGGGAGAAATTGGAATGAAGAGAGTGGGGTGAATTTGTTTAAACTACATAATATGCATTATGAATTTTTTAATTTAAAACCATGTTATTAAATGTTATTAAAAACAAAACACCTAACTAAATAATTAAGCTAAATTTTTATATTTAATAAATATCATAAATATACTGTATATGATAAATGCAGCTTAAAGAGCTATCATTTTAAAAAATCTTCCTGTATATTTGTCTGTGCATATGATATGTTGTGATATGTGTGGTATATATGGGTGTGCATCTGGTATCTGAGAGAATAAATTGCCCCAAGGATATCTAAATAACTCATCACATTTCCTCCTATTATTGCAAAAGTATCTTTGGGGCTGAGGTGTGCATCTTTGTTTATATAATAATCATTTTTAAATACATACACCACGTGAAGTATTTCTTTAAAATGTAACTAAAAGTGAAAATTAGGTGCCTAAATGTAATGGGACCCTACATCATTGGTGGAACTTTCAAGGTATGTTTTAACAATGAAACACATTCACACATTCAGACATGCAGTCGTATTAAATTGCTCATGCATGCTAAGGTTATAATTTCCCACAAATACAAATACAAATACAAATACAAATACAAATACAAATACAAATACAGCAAATAGGCTGTCTACATTTTACATACTGATTAGAAACCAACCATTCTTGTGTTTACTATGAAGAGTTAGATGAATAGAAAATTGTCTTGATAAAACTTAATTTAATTTTCATAGTATAAATACACACTTTCATATATTATATAATCAATTATTAGTACATTGAAGATCCACATTTATGGAGTGTTACTGAATGTAATCAGCCAATTAAATATATAAATAAATTCTTACAATTTTCCTTAGAAAGCATGTATTTTCATACTTTACTACCATGTCATATACATTACTTTCAACTCCCTGAAACTCAAACAATAAACCTTCATAGAAAAACCCAGTTTGATAAAACTTGACAGGTGATAAAATAAGTTTTACTTTAAATAACTTACTGCCTCTATTCATTGGTGTCAAATAGACTTCACTACAAAATTCCTAATGTATAAAATTGTCACTCATTTCCTAAGAACTTTCTTCTGTTATCGAAATCTTTACTTTACCATGTTCTTAATAAAGTTTTATACATCGCTCTCAGTGAATTTAAGAACATGGGGCTAGATTTCAAAGCACACATTATGAAAAAGTCAGTTTTACAAATCAATATTTGTTGTTGTTTTAGGACAAAATGGCATCAAGTCTTAAATTCATGAGGATCTTTCACATTAAAATTTGACCTTAAGATTCAACTACCATGTTTTAAAGGGTATTTTTAGAAACATATGAGTTCGCCTTTGCATGACAGCTCCTACTGCCATTAACATTTTTAGAACTCTTAAAAATATTATTCTTTACCTATTTTACATATATAAGTTTCATCCCTACTACTGTTTACCCTACATCCTCTTCTCTTAGCTCTCCCATCTCCCCTTCCTCAAGATTCACTTCTCCATTTTCAGATATGGAGAGAGAAAGAGGAGGGGGGAGACAGCCTCCCAGGGACATTAATAGAACATGGCATAACAAATTACAAAAAGGCTAGGCACAAACCCTTCTACCAAGGCTAGACAAGGTGACCAGTAGGAAGAAAGGGTTTACAAGTCCAGGCAAAGGTGTCAGAGATACTCCCACTCCAACTTTTAGGAGTCTCACCAGCACACAGAACTATACAACCATAACTTATATGCAGAGGACCTAGGTCAGATATATACAGGGTCCGTTATTGTAGCTTCAGTCTATTTGAATCCAGCAGAAGAGGGAGAAGAAGATTTCTAGGCGTTAATGACAACACATGACTTTGGATCTTAAGAAGCCCTTAAGTTTGAAAAGTAGTTTCAGATTCTGCAGCTACAACTTTATAGAGTTGCCTCAATCACATAAAGTCAACAAGAACCTATAAGCAAGCAATGTCACTTTTGAAACTGACAATTATTTTTTACTCAACCACTTTTTTTTAACTATTAAGTTACACTTCATATATAAACAACAAAGAAAAAAAAGAGCGAAGTTATTATATATTTCTTATATCCCAGAATACTTACTGCTTTGTCAACAAAACAATAATTTCTACATATTTTTCTTTGTAGTCCCTTTTTTTCCCCACCAACCGAAATTCTTAACTCTGCATTCTAATATATATATATATATATATTGAATTAAAATAAATTTAGAAATAAAAACATTTTCTAAAATTATGCATGTGGTAATTAAAATCTTACCATCAAATCACAGGTTAGGCACTCAATGCAAGTTCACCACCCTGAGACCTAGAGAAATATAACACAAACGAGGCTTTAGTATTGACACTGATTTTCATTAAACATTGAATCCAATGACAAGGGTTATTGTGGATACGAATTATTAAAGTACATTTAACTAAGGTTTTTAAATTATACTTTTGTTGGAAATAGCGTCACTCAACTTACAAGAAATTATTGGTATTTAACATTCATTCTTTTAATTTGAACTATGTAATGCAGAGATTATAGAGTTTTCCTTCTAATAGGCCTGTGAGAGATGTCTACATTTGAACACATAATAACATCGGAAGATGGAATTCTAGAGGGTAAACTCCACTCATTCTTTATCATTGACAATACCTATGATTATTTAGATCCATATAAAATGTGCCATGCATACCATCAATGTGATTTCAATATTGTACACTCTCCATTTTAACTGCTGGAGAATATAGAACTCCACATGACTATAAACTTATAGTTATAACACTACAATATGCTTTACTTGCTGGGTGTTTGTTTTAATTTTTTGTTTTGTTTTGTTTTGTTGTTTTGCAGGTTAGTGTCTCTGTGCAACAGACCTGAGTTTCCTGGAACTTGCTTTGTAGACCTGGCATGCTCAGAACTCTGAGGCTCCTGTCTGCCTGTCTCCCAGGTGCTGGGATTAAAGGCTTGAACCACCACCTCTAGGTTTACAGAGAGAATATAGAACTCCACATGACTACAAACGTTCCATGTCATATTTTTAAGACTATGTGTAGAAGATATTTGAAGTCATAGAAATGTATGAAACTAAGTTTTTGGTCTTTCAATCTCTTGCACTAGTACAATGTCCAGAGATATACAAGGATGACCCCCAACTAACAATCTAAGCAATGATGAAGAGGCTACCTTAAAAGACTGTCTCTAATAATGAGATTGAAGTCTACCTTTTATGCCATTCTAGAGCATTCATCCAGTAGCTGATGGAAACACAAGCAGACACCCACATCTAAACACTGAGCAGAACTCCTGGAATCCACTTTCAGAAAGGGAGGAGTGATGAGCAAAGGGGTCAAAACCCACAGAAAGAGCTGACCTATTACAAGGGGGAGTCATGCAGCCCAGTTGGATATCTTGGAAACCAACATAGAGGTCTGACCCAGACCCCCTGAATGTGGGTGTTAGTTAGGAGGACTGGGAAGTCTATGGGGCCTCTATTAGTGGATCAGTATTTATCCATAGTATATGAATAAACTTTGGGAGCCCATTCCACATAGAGGGATACTCTCTCAGCCTAGACACATGGGAAAGGGCTTAACCCTCCCGGGGAAACAGAAATGGGATGGGATGGGGATTGGCAGAGTGACTGGAGGGTGAGGAAACTGGGATTGACATGTAAAACAAGCTTGTTAAAATTTAAATTAAAAAGTATATTGGCTATGATAACTTATGGCATTATTTGATTAGTGATACAGCCCTTGCAAATGTTTTATTATTTTGATGTATCTTATTAACTAATAAATATTATTAATCTCTAAAATTTACTTACTTCCAGGTAGATGCTTTATGTTATCAAAATTCAAAATGAAAATTTAATTTCTTCAAATAAGAAATGAGTAATGTTTGAAAAATCTTTAGAAATTCAAGAATGAATGTGTATTCTTCTGAATAGCCTCTAATTAACTACAGCAAGTTGATAAAAGGGGAAACAGTAAAAGAAGCACTGTCAAGTTGTTTGCTTAATTGTTAGTGTTACGTGGAGAACATATTTCTCCAGATATTTATGTTTTAAGGTGTTTAACCTCAACACTATAAATGGAAACACTAACTGTGAAAAATGAGTGTTTAGCACTTAGCAAGGGTTCTCATATGTGAGAATTGAAAAGAATAATGGTGTAATTTTAAAAAATGCCACTGCTATGTAAATGAATATCAACACATGAAAACTTGATTTATTCTCTCTCTCTCTCTCTCTCTCTCTCTCTCTCTCTCTCTCTCTGTGTGTGTGTGCATGTACAAATGATTGCACTTGAATGAATATGTGTGTGTGTGTAAAGGCTTGACATTAACTTGGGGTTCCTCAGTTGTCAATCCCTCTGTTTTGGTTGGTTGTGATAGTTGTTTATTTCTGAGATAAGGTCTCTCAATTCACCTGGAACTCGCTGCTTAGTGAACTTCAGGGATATACCTGTCTTTCCTTCCCAAGTGCTGGAATTACAAGTGTGTGCCAGCACACTGACCATTTTTATGTGAATTCTGAGCATCAAACTCATTATCCTCATACTAGCCTAGCAAACATTTTCTTCCTAAATCACTTACCTAGCTCTGAACCTTGCTTTCTTATTCTGCCAGGTCAAATGTATATATGGAATGCAAGCTTAATAAAAAAATACTCAGAAAAGTCTTAGCTGTGGTTATTGAACAAATTGGTGGCAGAAAATATTTGATTCTTGATATATTGTGCCAAAGTCCAGTTCCTGGCATTTTCTATTGTCTTTTATATTTTCAAGTTGGTAGGCTCTGTTCACCAGCCTCTCATAGATATTTCTTTCCTTTTGCATGTCACAAAGCACATTAACCTTTTAAATACTCCTGACTAAAGACAGTCTTTCAACCCCAAAATAACACACAAAGACATATTAATTGTAAATTGTTTCGCTGATGGCTCAGGCTTTTTGTTGGCTAACTCTCTTGTAATTATTAAAACTTTTCTATTAAACTATGTATTGCCATGGTGCTGTGACTTACTCTGCTAAGCAGGACAGAAACTCTGACATCGCTAGACTCATCTTTCCCATTGTTTAAAAAACAATCTGTTTTTCTTAACTTTTTCATACGAATTCCAATTCTTCCCATCCTCCTGATCCGTTCACCTATCCTCCCCCTATACCCTATTCACTACTTAAAAAGGATCTGGCCTCCCATGGGGAGTCAACAAAGTCTGTCACAGCACACTGAGGCAGGACCAATGACTATCCCCTATATCTAGACTGAGCAATGTATCCCACCATAGAGAATAGGCTCCAAAAAGCTAGTTCATGCACTAGGGATAAACCATGGTCCCACTGCCATTGGTGCCATTAATGGCCTAAGCCACACAACTGTCACCCACATTCAGAGGTTTTATCTCATTCCTATACTATCAGCCAGGAGTCAGTGAGCTCTGGTGGGAGTGAAAACTTGCACAACTGCTTTGGAAATCAGTAAGGTGGTTTTTTAGAAAATTAGGAATCAAGCTATCTCAAGACCTAGCAATATCACTCTTGAGTATATACCCAAAGGATCCATAATCATACCACAAGGACATTTGCTCAACTATGTTCATAGCAACATTATTTGTAATAGCCAGAACTTGGAAACAATCTAGATGCCCCTCAACTGAAGAATAATCAAAGAAAATGTGATACATTTGAGCAACAGAGTACTACTCCAATGGGGAAAAATGGCATTTTGAAATTTGCAGGCAAGTGGATGGATCTGGAAAACAAAAATTCTGAGTGAGATAACCCAGTCCCAGAAAAACAAACTTGGTATGTACTCCCTCATAAGTGGATATTAGACATAACGCAAAGGATAACCAGCCTGCAGTCCATAACCTCACAGAAGCTTGGTAACAAGGAGGACTCTAAGAGATACATACATGTATTTTCCTAGAAAGGGGAAATAGATAAGATCTCCTGAGTATATCAGGAACACGAAGGGAGTGGGGAGGGAAAAAAGAAAGAGGGAAAAGAGGAGGGGAGTGGTAAGAGAACATGAGGTAATAGGATTCTCCAGTTGTGGGAAGGACAGAGATGGTGTGCAAGGAGAGAGATATTTTGATAGAGGGAGCTATTATGAAGTTAGTAAAAAAAAAAAAAAAAAAAAAAAAAAAAAAAAGACTTGGCACTTGGAAAATCCACAGGAATCCACAAGGATGACTCCAACTAAGATTCTAAGCAATAGTGGAGAGGGTGCCTGATTTGGCCGTCCCTTATAATCAGATTAATGACTACCTTAGTTGTCATCATAAAACCTTCATCCAGTAAATGATGTAAGCAGATGTAGAGATCCATAGCTAAGCACTGGGCCAAGCTCCTAGTGTCTAGTTGAAGAGAGGGAAGAGTGTTAAAATGATCAAAGGGGTCAAGACCATGATGGGAAACCCACAGAAACAGACTCATCCTTCCCATGTCACCCAATTGCCATTGTCATTGCATGAGGAAGAAATGAGAAAATCATTGCTGACATAAACTTCCTATTAACATTTGTTTAGGGAAAGCTCCCCACACAAAGTTCCATCTAATAGGACTCAAGTACTTAATCCCCTTCCTTCCTGCTCTTCCTTTTTATTAACAGATGTAATATGCTAAATTTTAGTAACATGATATCTTCCCTAGAGTTTCAGGGTTTCTATTGCTGTGACCTTAATGCAAGTTTTAGGAGGAAGGGGTTTATTCAGGTTATACTTCCATATTGCTGTTCACCTCTGAAGGAAGTGGGGGTAGGGATTGGATCCTTGAGACAGGACCTGATACAGAGACTATGGAAGATGACTGTTTACTGGCTTGTTTCCCCTAAACTGGTTTGCTCAGTGTCTTATAGCAGCCCAGGAACATCACCAGCCAAAATGGGCTAGGCTTTCATTGATGATCATTAATTGAAAAAAATCTTCAGAGCAGGTTCTAATTTTGAAGGCATTTTCACAACTGGGGCTGGTTCCTGCCTGATGAGTCTCGCTTGTGTCAGGTATACCCACAAAACCAGCCAGTATATACATTAAAAGGTTGATGTGGTAGAATGAACATTTAGCTAAAACTAAATATGATCATGCCAGAATAAGCTGAATGAGCATACAGATTAAAAATATTGTTATTATTATCTTATTTTTAAAAAAACTGAATGTCATACTTCAATATTTTGCATTATAACAAAGAAGTAATAATTCCTTTTTAATGTCACTTGTGGTATCATATGTTATATTACTCTGTGAGATACTGTGTTACATATTTTCAATTTTAAATGGAAGCTTTTAACTAAATAAGTAAATTTCAATATAATACTCACATGAGATTTATGTTTTCTAGGTACATATAGAATTTGTATTTGAGTCTGAGACACTAATAAATATCCAAAGGCCATCTTCATCTGTATTACTGACATTACTGTATTGATTTGATATAACAGGCATGTGCACTGTAAATCACTGTTCAGATTTACATATGGGGATTCAGAAATAATATCAAAAGCATCTGGTAAATTTGTCTTCCAAGGTTAAATAAATCCTTGGCAAAGAGATAATTTCAAGTATATATGAAATTTAATGCAAAGTATGGCTCACCCAAAACTTAATTTATGCTTTTAATGATTTGTAGGGATAGACCAAGACAAAGAAATACCAAGAAAGAGACATTTTAACATGTCATGCATAAATAATGATGTTTAGAAGAGGTGTTTGTGGAAAAGGACAGTTACTAAATGATCACTGCTATTGGCACAGACTTTTCATCTTTGAGGCACTTCAGGAAATTTTATTTGACATGAGATTCTAACAATATGGACTTATCAATGACCCATTCTTGTATGAGCTAGTTACATGTAGAAGTTCAAGAACTTTGCAAAGCACTATGCTGAGAAATGATTACCAACTTCAAGTATATTACTGGAACTTTTGTAAAATCTAATAACCTAATTCTATCAGATGAAAGAAAGAATATAGTAGTGTTTCTCTGTGACCAGACCGTACAGTCCAGTGATTTAGTTAGTTGTTCTGGGGGATATAAGCATTTAGAGAACACATGAAATTTCGCTGGAAGCATATAGAATACCCCATTCCTATGATCTCAACACAATCTTGCTGTTTTTAACATCATATGCATAAAAATCCTAAAGAGGCTAACAAATGCATTCAAAGGCACAAGGCCAACAAGTTTCAATAATAATCTCTCTTAGTCCACAGTGAGATACAACATTCAGATTTTTAAAACAAGTGTGTGTGGGTGTGTCACAGTGAGATACAACATTCAGATTTTTCAACAAGTATGTTGTGTGTGTGAGTTGTGTTCTGTGCGTGTGTGTGTTGTGTGTGTGTGTGTATGCGTGAGTGTGTATTGATGGTTACATGAATGTGGGTGCCTGTGTCAGAAGAGACCATCAGATTCCCTGCAGTTGTAGTTCAGGTAGTTGTGAGACACCTGATATAGGTACTGAGAACTAAATTGAAGTCCTCTGGAAGTGCAGAAAGTACTTTATAATGCTAGAGCATCTATCCAGGCCTTGATTCTTTCAATGAGGAAGTGTGCAGTAAAACACAGCTTCCGTTTTAAATTGCTTAGAAAGAAGTTAAATTTACAACATCATGAAGCCAGACAATATGGAACACTCTCCAGCTGTCAAGAAAAATGACATCACAAAATCTTCTGGTAAGTTAATGGTAGTAGAAAAGATTATACTGAGTGAGATAACCTAAATCTAGAAAGACAAATATAGCATGGGGACATCTGTACTTCATAGGCTTTAAATATATTTTGTTTAACCTGGAATAACTATAGAATCCAGAAAATTGAAGGGGACCAAATAGAAGAAGCAATAGATGGGGGAAGGTCAGATACAAGAGATTTGAAGGAGAAAATAGGAAAAGCAGTGAGGGGCTTTAAATAGGTCTGGGGAAGGAGAAAAATAAAGGAGAAAGATGGAAGAGGCTAAAGTGACAGTAATGAAGTCTAAAAAACTTGGAAATATCATGTTATTATAAATTTCCCTAAAATATAAGCATATGAGTCTCTCTATACATATATCATATATAGTATTAAGGAAACTTATATCTGAGGTAACATTGCTCCCTCCAAGCAAAACAAATTATCTAACAAAACTCCAACACCAGTCATGACAAGTCCCCTTTGTGTTATTGAACAAGGTTCTCTAAGAGACTCTGAAAACATAGTCTAGGAGTATTACTTTTGATTGCCTCCCAGAAGTAGAAAGTATGGCCTATGCATTCAGACACAAGGCCTAGAGAACATGAACTGTAACTGACCTGAAAGCCTTCTTCCTGGGGTCTAGCTTTTATGATACTAGGGGAGGGAAGCATATAATACGATGTACCACATAACGAACAACTATGAAAGAATAACCTGAAGGTGCAATAATGTCATGCACACTTGGTAGTAACCAATATTTCTCTATTCTGTCTTAAGGTGTGAAATAAGGTTTGACACTAGAACCCCAGCTAACCTCTCAGCACAAGTGAAATCATGGATCTTGAAGGAGAACCTATAATTGCCATTTACTAAACCAGCATAATTCCCAACTATATACTAATTTTTATCTCTATATCCATTTAATAAATGTCCCCTTATCCATCATAATAGAAGCTTCTTTTTGAAACAGGAGATCATTACAGAGAACCACAATTATTCAAAATTTAGAGGACAAAACATTTTGTTGTTCCAAGCTCCAAATGATAACACCTACAGCACAATTGCTGCACCTAGGGTTCAGGAATACTTGTCGAAGAGAGTGTGCAGTCATTGTAAAAGCCTGAGAAACAGGAAGTTATGTGATTGTGTCACCTAGATATGTTAGAGAAGTTACACAATAAAGTCTCATCCACATGACTGCTTAATCAAGAACTTAACAGTGTTGACACCAGTGTACATGTGAATTTGGAAGGGGGGAAAGCTCTTGGAGACTCAACAACAGATAATAAGAGACAGGCAACTTGAGAACAACAGCAATAATCTTCTCCAGGTGAGCCCTCCAATTGGTTATCTAATATAAAATGGTCAGTCCTGAGATTATATAAATTGAAGGAATATTGTATGATGTGTGTAGGCTCAAATATGCATATATGTAACAATAAATTTGAGAGAGAGAACAAGCAGGATGCATGGGAGAGGTTAGAAGGAGGAAAGAGTAGAGGAAAAATTATCTATTACAAAAAGAAAAAAATAGAGTGTGATATAACTAAATCCCCAGTTTCAAAGTAAACATCAGGAACTGTCATTGAGTTCTAAAGTTCCCAGCTTAAAGCTCTGATGTATGATGATAAACATTGGGGCATGCTGTCCTGCAGTATCTGACTGGTCAAATGCTAAATGTACAAAATGCATTATTTATCAGACATGTGTAATTTTTTTTTTTTAGATTCTGGCAATAAATTTTATAATGCATAAGGTTTTATTAAAATGCAAATTTTATTTAACGTAAAAGTTATTTTGGCATGGGTTATCAAAAACACCTTCTAAAATATAAATAACAACTTTAAACTGAAAAAGTTTGAAATCTTCCTTCTAGACAGTCAAGCTTATCTGAGAAGCTCTTTTTATCTTTGCAGGAAGCACATGTGAGAGAAAATTCAAGTGCTTCTGTGAAATTCTTCATGAATTAAGTTCTCATTAAATCACTAATAAATACCTAAACCCTATAGTGGAAGCAATCATTGGATGAAGTCCTACTTCTGATTATAGATTTTCCTGGAGCTCAGCAAAGTCCACACTGCCTGATTTTACAAATCAGGTTTTAGATGCAGGAAAACTTGGAATGTTAGGCAATCAACCAAGTCATCTTGCAGTTAATCTGTATAAACCTGTCATGGAACTCTCAAACATTATAGAATGACAGTTCAGTAATTATTCAGTTACTCAGTGAATGCTGACTGATTATTTCCCTTCTAAGAGTATAATATGTGATCATGAAATATTGACTAGACAAGGTATGGTTTGATAGACTGAAAATTTTGAGATTTGTGTAATGTTTGCCAACATCAAGGGGATACAAATTAGAAAGGAAGAAGTCAAACTTTTACTAGTTGCAGATAATATCACACTCTACACAAGTCACACACACACACACACACACACACACACACACACACACACACAAATAACTCTACCAGGGAACTCCTATAGCTGTTAAACAACTTCAGCAAAGTCGCAGGATAGAAGATTAACTAAAAATAAAAATCAGTGATCAGTAGCCCTACTATATACAGATGATAAATGGCCTGAGAAAGAAATCAGAGAAACATTACCCTTCACAATAGCCACAAACAACAGAAAATATCTTGGGGGTAATGCTAACCAAACAAGTAAACAAGTGAAAGACCAGTATAGCAAGAACTTTGAGTCTTTTATGAAAGAAACTAGATACCAGAAAATAAAAGATCTCCGATGCTCATGGATAGTCAGGATCTACATAGTAAAAATGGCAATCATGCTAAAAGCAATCTACAATTTCAGTGCAATTCCCATCAAAAATCTCAGCACAACTCTTCACAGACCTTGAAAGTAAAATACTCAACTATATATACATACATACATACATACAAACAAACATACACATCCCCCACACACAACCCCCCATATATATATCAGGATAGCCGAAACAACCCTGTACAATAAAGGAACTTTCGGAAGTGTCACTATCCCTGACTTCAAGCTCTACTATAGAGCTATAATTCTGAAAATAGCTTGGTATAGGCACAAAAATAGACAGGTAGAATCATCTCTCTATCTTAAATATCCCCACTCCCAGGTCTTTATTCTAGGCAAAAGGTGCCTTTCTGGTTTTCTGTCCTTTACCAATATTTTCTCCAAAACTTGGATATGCACCTTAACACTTGGAAGCAAAAGATATGCAAATGACAGGGGACATACAAATTTTGTCTTACCCAGTTTACTGTAATTTTTCAGTTTTACTGATGTCCTGCATTTTTCATGAAGTATCTTTTAATTATGCTTTATGTTTTCATTATCTATTCATCTTTTCATGGATATCTAGGCTGATTGTACCCTAACTGCTGCGTAAAGAATGGCGATAAACATAGAAAAGCATGTGTTCCTGCACTATAATAGAGTCATTTCCATATATGGATCAGAAATGGTATAGCATGTTCACACAGTTACTCTAATATTAGTTTACTTTCTTTGTTTTTAAAAATGGAGAGAGAAGTAGGAGAAAACGAGGGGGAGGAAAGGAAAACATGTGAGACCAGGAAGATTGAGCCTGGTTAGGAATAGAAGACAAGAGAGAGAGAGAGAGAGAGAGAGAGAGAGAGAGAGAGAGAGAGAGAGAGAGAGAGAAAGAGAGAGAGAGAGAACATAAAAGAGGGAGCCAATATAGGTTTGAAGATAAAATTGAACACAAAGAAAGGTCTAGAGAACTACAAGACTGTTCCCAACTAACAATTTGAGCTTCCATGGAAAGGCTACCATAAATGCCCTTCCCGGAGAGTGAGAGCAACAACTAACTTATCCATGGAGCCCTCAACTAATGCCTGTTGGAAACAGGATCAAACACCCATACATAAACACTGAGTCAAACTAGAACCCAGATGCAGATGGAGAGGACAAGGCCAGGTGGCAGAAACACATACAGACAGCTTACCTGAACAAGGAGGAGTAATGGGCCACCAGACTGATACCTGGGAACCCAGCATGGGACTGACTGAGGCCCCCATGAATATGGGTCTCAGCCAGAAGGACTAAGCAGTCTAAGGGACCACAGACAGTGGAGCCAGGATGTAACCCTGGTGAACAAAAGGACTTTGCGAACACATCACCCATGGAGGGATAACTGCCTTAATCTAGAGACAGGAGAGAAGCCCTAGTCCTTACTTCACATGACCTGTCAGATCTACATGACCCCAACTGGATGGCATTCCCCTACATATGGAATTGGGGTGGGGGGATGGGAGGGGAGGGTGGTTAGGGTGCATGTGAGAGGGCAGAGAGGGTAAAAGGGAGGGAAGCAGGGAGGAAAGGAGGAAGAGAGGGAGGGAGGCAGGGAGGGAGAGGAAACTGGGATCGACTTGTAAAATAATAAATTAAATTAAAAAAAAATGCTTTGACTCCAAAATTTAAGTTCAAGGACAAGTTACTGGGGAAAAGGATTTCTCTTTTTTGTTTCCACAGAAAATGAAAAGATGTGGATTCCTTCCAGACTAATGTGGTTTGATCATGCCAGACTGCCTGAAACAGAGTACCAGATGATCCTACATTCAAAACAGCTGGACAAAGCAGCCTTACAGACTACAGCTAGGATTTCTGAATCTTCTTTGAATCCCCCAAGACAGCGCCCCTTACCAGCAGGAAGTAGTTTGGAAAGAACGATGCTCAAATTCTCAAATATTGTCTATAAATGTTTTCATTCAAAAAAAAATAAATAAAATGGGTTCCATACCAATTTCCATAGTGGCTTTACTAGTTTATCCTCTCATGAACCACCAAGGTTCCCCTAGCACATATCTTTACCAAAGTTAGTTACTCATTATCTTGATATTAGCCATTCTCAGTAGGTGAGATTGAAATTCAAAGTAGTTTCAACCTTTATGTCTCTGTTGACTAGAGCTGTAGAGCATTTTTGAAAATATTCATAGATCTGTTGCATTTCTATTGTTTAGGTCACTACCCTGCTTACTGATTTACAATTTAGATAATTTTATTCTCAGTCATTATTTTTAAGATCTTTATATATTTTACATATGAACACTCTATTTGAAGTAAACCTGGAAAATATTTTCTCCCATTCTATAGGCTGTCCATTCTATTAGTAATTACTTTGGCTGTGCAGAAATTTTTCATTGCATGTGTCAATTCTTGCCATCATTGTCTGTGCCATTAGGATTGTATTAAGGAATTTGTTGCCTTTATCCACATTGTAAAGTATTCCTCTGTGTTCTCTTTTAACAGTTTAAATGTTCCCCATTTTGTTTAAAGTATTTGATACAGATTATGTTCTTTGTGTAAATGAGAAATGTGTAGGTTCTTGTGTATCTCTGAACATTTCCCTAATGCCAGGTTTCTCTTTAAACGTACAACAGCTCCCTCTATTAAGGAATCTCTTTTTTTGCTTGTCTCTATTCTTATGACTCAAACTTCCTGATCTCTCATGTCCTTCTCCCTGCTCCTGTTCTCCCACTTTTTATTTTCTTAATTCCCTCTCACCTCCCCTATCCTCCTAATTTGTTCATGAGCTTTTGTCTCTTTCTCCTTCTCTGGGGGACTATGTATGTCTCTCTTAGGGTCCTCCTTGCTTCCTAGCTTCTCTGGAGGTGTGGATTATAGGTTTGTAGTTCTTTGCTCGATGTCTAATATCCATATATGAGTGAGTACTTCTAAGCAATAGTGGAGAAAATACCTTAAATACCCTTCCCCTGTAATAAGATTTATGGTCATCTCAAATGCCATTCTAGAGCCTTCATTCAGTAGCTGATAGAAACAGAAGTAGACACTCACAGCTAAGCACTGAGACTTATTCCTGGAATCCAGTTGTTGATAGGGAGGAAGGATGAGCAAAGGGGTCAAGGCCATGTTGGAGAAACCCACAGAAACTGGTGACCTAATCAAGTGAGAGTATATGTGATGGGAGATGTCATTCTGTAAATATGTTTCTCTTATTGGTTAATGAATAAAGCACTGTTGGCCAATAGGAAATCAAGTTGGGTGGGACTAGGATATAAGGAGAATTCAGGAAGAGGTTAGGGAGAGTCAACATGTAAGACCAAGAGAGCCCTCTCTCTGGTAAGAGAAGACCATGTGAAAATACTTAGATTAATAGAAATGCTTTAATATTTAAGAAACAGGTAGTCAATAAGAAGCACTAGTAACAGGCCAACAGCTTTGTATCTAATACAGCATCTCTGCATTTGAGGCTGACATAGCTCTAGGACTAGGCTGGCAGAAAAACATGCTTGTAACATATATGGACCCCAGTTGTAAAGCTAAGTACCCAGCACTGGACTGATCCAAGCTCTCTGAATGTCAGTGCTAGTTAGGAGGCCTGGGAAGCCTATGGGATATCTGACAGTGGAGACAGTATTTATCACTAGTGCACAAATGGACTTTGGATATCTACTCCTCATGGATGCTCTCTTTGCCCAGATAAATAGGGAGAGATCTAAACCCTCCCAAAAATAATGTGACAAACTTTAATGATCCCCCATGGAAGGCCTCATCCACCCTGGGGATTGGATAGGGGGTAGGGATGTTCGTGGGGGGCATGGGAGGATGGAAAGAGAGGGAACTGTGATTGATATGTAAAATATGATTGTTTCTAAATTACAAAAATGGGAAAGGTGTATAGCATTCATTCTCCCGTGAATTTATACACAACAATGAATTGTTATGGTGGTTTCTCAGAAAATTGGTAACCAGTCTGCCTCAAGACCCAGCTATACCAGTCTTATGAATAAACCCAAAGTATCATACCATAAAGACCCTTGCTCAATCAACTACATTGATAGCAATGTTATTAACAATAATCAGAGACTGAAAGCAACCCAGAGGTCACTTAAACAAAGAATGGATAAATAAAATGTGGTACATTTACACAATGGAGTATTACTGGGCAGTAAAAAGCAAACAAACAAACAATGACATCATGACATTTGCAGGCAAATGGATGTAACTAGAAAAAAATCATTCTGGGTGAGGTAAGTCAGACCTAGAAAGATTAACACAGCATGCACTCTATCAAAAATAGATTTTTAAAAATAAGGTATGGTTTCTCTGTGTATCAACAGCATTGGCTCTTCTGGAAACTTGCTTTATAGACCAACCTGACCTGGACCTCACAGAGTTCCACCTTCATATAACTCTTGAATTCTTGGACTAAATATATACAACACTAATATAGGGCCTTCCAAGTTTTTTTTCCCTATCAATGTGTCAATGAGTATGTTGTTTTTGTATATAAAAGCTACTGTGTTGTTTTTAATCATTCTGCTGCTTACTGGAAACATTTTTTACATCAAGATATTTTTTCATATAGGCTATGGAGTCCTTTAGCAAATGAATCACAGCATATACAAATAGGGATAATTTATTTGAAGTAGGGACATAAAATCCATGTGCAAACAAAGCAAAATAATAGCACCCCTTAGTAACACGAAGAGTAAATATATTCTATGATAATTTTCACATGAGACATAGCTTTCTCTTAGAAGAGATTCTTAAAATGTATAATGGAGCTCAAGGGGAAAGGCGCAGACTCAGGGTGCACAGTTCATTCAGTTGTACCAGAAACACAAGGGTGTTGAAATGCCCAAATGAAGGACATTTGTCCTAAATTTTCTTGAATATAGACACCAAGAGAGATTGTATTAAGGGACTTCTGTGATTTGTAAGTACTATTGTAAGTACCATTCATCAGAAATAATAACATGTATGTTTAGACTCAAAAAAATAGGGATAGTTTAAATATCTTCCCTTTTCATATTTAACCATTTTATAACTCTTCCTTGTCCTATTGGTTCGTCTAAGGTGTCGAATATTATATTGAATAAGAATGAAAAGTGTGATAATCTGTGTCTGATACCAGATTCTAGAAAAAAAAAGACTTGAGGTTTTCCTTGTAAAATATATTGTGGACTGTAAGTGTCTGTACTGAGGCATTTTCTGCCTAGTATAATTTCTTTGTGAAGAAACTATCTTTAAGTGTCTTGAATTTTTCCAAATACCTATCTTTGATCTCTCACCATGATATGAAATTTCTTTCCAAATTTCAAAATGTTCTTCCCAAAAACAGAAAAAATCTGAAATGCATTTGAAGGCAGAAAGTCCCCAGATAACTCAAGGAATGCAGAGAAAAGAGAAAAGCCTAATAAAATACTACAATGTCTGATTACAAATTTGATATAGAGCCACAGTGACAAAAGAAACATGATACTGGCATAAGATTAAATACACAGACTCATGAAATGAAGTAGATATAGAAATACATGAACACAGATGCAGACATCTCACTTATGGCAACGATACTAACAGCCCAAATAAGAGTAATCATAGCCTTTTAACAAATGATACTACCAAACTGTAGGGGGAGCTGGTCCATGTTTCTCACTCTAAAAAAAGAAAATCAACTCCAGATCCATCAAATACCTTAAAATGATACCTGAACCTTGGAAGTGTTTGAAGATAACACAGGTCAAACACTTGAAGATGCAGGAGTAGACAAAGGCCTTTCTGAAATGGGCATGAATGGCTCAGAAAATGAGATCAACAATAACCTAAAGCAATCTTCGCAATTTAAAAATCTTCCACGTAATAAAGGAAGCAAAAATGACAGTGAAGTGATACCTGCTGAATGGGAAAAAGACTTCATTCGAGACCTATCTGATAGAGGATTAGTATTTAGAATGTACAAATAAATTAAAATTAAACAACAAAACTAATGTGGGATTATGCTCTTGTACACTGTAAAGATTTGTCATTTGTTAATGGCAGAAATTATAGACAGGGCTACTTGACTAAGTGAATGATGGGAAGGGAAAGGCAGAAAGTGAGTTGCCAGCCAGACACAGTGGAAGCAAAATGAGAGTGCCTTACTGAAAAAAGATACGAAGCCACATGGCTAACCATAGATAAAAACCTTGTTTTAATTTAAGTTGGAAGATAATAATAAGACTAAGCAGTAGGCCATACAGCTTACAATTAATATAAGCCTCTGCATGATTGTTTGGGACTAAAATGTTGTGGTACTGGACAGGACAGAAACTTATGTCTACACAAAACAATCAGAGTTTTAATTATTTATCATTCTTGTTAATAGCAAAAAGGTGTGCAAACCACAAAAAAAAAAAAAAAACATAAATGATGAGAGACAAAAGGGTCTCCGCACTATTGAAAAAAAGGGTAAAAGTAGTTCAGGTTCTGTGGAAATTAAGGGAAGTTTCTCCAAATACTCTATGAATATATGCTCTATGAATGTCTATCTTGTCCCTGGGTATATGCCTGAATGACTTCATATGCTCACATCACAGACACACGTGTGCATTTGTTCATGCAGCACCAGTCACCAAAGCTAGGTTTTGGAGTGCAGCCAGTTGCCCAGAAAAGAGCAGTGAATAAAGTCAAGGTGCCATGTCTACACAATGGAGACTTGTTTTCATCAATAAAGATAAGTTATGTATCATCAGGAAAATAGTTCAACTAGAGATAATCAAATTATGTGAATCAAGCAAATTTCAGAATGACACATAGTATATATATTTCCACTTGTGGTTCCTACACTATATGTAGATACATAATCATTTCTATATATATTATATAAAAATATAATAAAAGTCAAAGTGTTTAGAAGAATGAAAGTGTGATATAAGATGAGGTAGGAAAAGGGAGATAAGCGAATACATGAAATGGGGGACAATGTACAATATACAGCTGTTTGAAAACTTTTTAAATTTAATTAATTTTTAATATTGATGTGTAGACTTTAGATATTTAAAAAAGAATAACTGAAATTACAAATGGACAAATTCAAAGAGACTCTTCAAAATGATGTATGTCTATTGATGACACTATCATAATTTTCTTGAGTTGATGTTCTTTCATAACAAGTTGCAGCACTTAAATATAAACAATATTTATCCCCCAAAGCTGCCAAGTTATGGATGACTACTTACTTGACCTAAAATTAAGGTAGTATCCTGTAACTGTCAGAATTAATGAAATGCTTGTTTAATTACTGGAAATTGTCATTTTCAAAACCCTGTAAGAATGTGGACAAGTTCACACAATTGGTTGAACCTGTATGTAAATTACTCAGTAACCATGGCAACATTCATCTTCATCTCCTTGCCAGAAGTGCACCAGCTGAGCTAAGTGGAGAGATGGTCTTTTAGTTACAACCTTAGCTGTAAAGCCCTCCCTCCCTGTGTTTAAGGGGATTATTACCATGATTGGCAGTGTTGCCCACCCATTGTTATACTTTATGTGATAGGGTAGCTCAGTAATGCCCTGAAATGTGACCTCTGTCTGTTCTCTGATGTCTTTGTATTCATCTTACTTCCTTGTCAACTGTTAAATCACAGGCAAAATCAAGATACATAGTAAGACGCTTGACTCAAATTCATACCTAAATAAAAATTTTGCTTTGCTCAAATTACAAGTAAAAATATCATATGGAAGTTCATTTATATGTATAGAGTTTGGACTTTGGCAAGTGTTTGAGTGATGTCATAATTTAGCTATGAATTGTTTTTATAGGTGAATTTGTTACACTGAAATAATCCTTATATTTAAAAAATATGGATTCTCAGAGTTAATATTGTACTTATAGAAATGCAAGTTCTAAGAGACTGTCCCAGAAGATGGTTGAGAATCATCACTTTAACCATATTGGCAAACTACACAAGTATTGTCCTTGTACCATTTTTGAAACAGGAATATCTCACATCATGGGTATCAAGTACCTCCTAGATTTATCTCTCCTCTGTCCCTTGTACATTCAATTATATATCATCTCAATTAGATGTTTCATAAAATCCACTCCAAGATCTAAAGTTTTGAAAGAAAACATACTACTTTGTACAGTTTCTGGGTTCTAATTTTCTATGATGTTTCAACAGAGCTAAGGAGCTCACACATACTCAGGTTTTCTTCACAATTATCCAGTTTATTCCTGGTAGCATTCAAGTAAATTTTCTGATTCTATGTCACTCTAGATCTTGTTACTAACATATTCTTTTTTTAGAAAAAATTATTTTATGTGTACATGTGTTTTGCCTGCATGTGTTTCTGTGTACCACATGTGTGCTTGGTGCCTACTAGAATTCAGAAAGGGACACAGGAGCCCCTGGAACTGGAAAGTTAGTGTGAGCCTCCAGGTGGTTGTAGGAACTGAATGGGTTCTTCTGTAAGAGCAGTAACTGCTCTAAAATCATGAACCATCTCTCCAGCCTCTATCATACATAGTCTTTTAAATTTTTTTGTTAGTAGATTTGCTTGTTTGTTTACTTATTTAATGCCTTGCCATGGTATACAAGCTGAGGACAGAAAACAACTTAAGAGAGTTCTTTCTCTCTTTATGCCCTGCCTATGTAAGTCCTATGGATAAAACTCAGATCATTAGTCTTGCTGATAAATGCTCAAGCCATCTCACCAGTCCTTGTCATACATTCTTATGTAGATGAAAGTAACTAATGGAAATAATTTCAGTTTTCTGATTTTCTACTTCTAAAATGCCTGTGTAGCATAACTTATTCTTTTTAATTATTTATATCACTTTTCTTTTGGAAGGCTATCTTTTATGCCTTTCTTTTTATTTTTATAATAAAAATGTATTCCTATGATTTATTTGGAACATTTGAAATATAATTTTAAGCCTCATTTTCCTGCAAGCATGCCTGTGAATCACAAATGTGCCTTGCCGGTGTAGCCAGAGAATGGAAGATTCCCCTGGTATTATAGTTATAGAAGGTTGTAATCCATTATGTGGGTGATGGGAATCAAACTCCAGTACCCTGGAAAAGAAGTAGTGCTTTTAACTGTTCATCCATCTCTCCAATACCACAGATAAAAGACTTTGGAATTTTATAATAGTTTGTGTAATTTAGAGATGGTGGATAGTTTTGAGATGATTGAATTTTAATATTTTAAAGAGAATAACTTTTAAATTGTTTTAATTTGTGAAGATTGTGGAATTTTAAAAAGTTGGAATTGATTTATGTTTTCATGTTGACATTATCATAACATAAAACAAAGATTGTGATTTAATTGCGATATATGTATCAATATGACAAGCAGTCAGCTGTGCTTATTAGTTTTTTTGTGAACAACACTAACGGTGATTTGGGAAGAGGAAACCTCACTTAAGAAAATTGCCCTAACATATTAGTTTATGGACAAGCCTGTGATGGAGCTTTTGATTGATGACTTATGAAAGAGAGCCCAGCTCATTGTGGGTGGTACAATCCCCGAGATGCTGATCTTCAGAGCTATAGGAAAGTAGGATAAGCAAGCCATTGAGAGCATGTCACTAAGAAACATTCTCTCATGGCCTCTGCATCATTCAATTTCTGTCTCACATTTGCCTTGGCATCTTTACATGACTCATTTTATGTGGAAGTATAAGTGAAATAAAACCAAAGAGTTGCTTTTGGTCATGGTAGCTTTTGAAACTGAGATACATGGGCAGGGGGGAGGTGAAGGAAATAGAAGAGACATTTTTTGAGGTTATTTGAAAGAGCATGTTCAGTTTGATTTACTTATAACTCTATGGTAGGAGAAAAACAATAGAAATCATTATTCAATTGTCTGAGAAACAAATGCCTGTTGCAAAGTCAATTCTTCCAATATTAGAACTCAATATCACAGGTATAAAGGGGACTCCTATGATTTATGAAAGGGCTAAAGACTTTGCAACATACAAGAAATTGAGAGAGTTTAAGATTTGCAAGGCTCCTTTTGGAGGTTGTAAGTTCAGTAAATCTCCATGGAGAGAGTGACTCTCTTCATGTAACTTCTTGGCAGTAGTGTAGGAAGATTTGTGAGTTGCCACTCATGTGCGAAGTGGAAAGTTGTGAAGATGCAACAGCCTTTGAGTCCCCCATGATCTTCTAAGAAACATCAATACACTCACTGGTTTATCAACCTATAATTAGCTGGAACATTTTCTTATAATATATTATTATTACTACTATTATTATTGGCTTATTATTATGCCCTGTTTGAGGTCAATAAATGTTTGTTCATAAATCCTTGGGATAAATTCTCACCTTCATGTATTGAACAGTCTAAGATTATTGTTTCAGAAGCTATGTTTCCTTTTTTTTTTGGTTGGCTGCACAGGTTTTTCAATAGCTTGTCATATATGTCCTAGTTTTGCTTGATTACAAAATCAGATTTAGGTCTTATTTATTTTTTTTCTACAATAACAGAGTCATTCTTCAACTCAGCTAGTAGTCACATCTAACATCTAATACTATAGTATCTATTTACTGAGAAAAATTCTCATCTTCCGTTCATTCTAAAAAAATATTAAAAACATATAGGCACAGCCAGTAATTTCTAATAAAAATATATGGCTGATATACACAAAGATGACTTACGTGTTTTATAGAGACAGCTGACCTGAAAAAGGAGGAGCTAATGGCACCCCTGACTGATAGCTGGGAATCCAGCATGGGACTGACTCAGGACACCCTGAATATGGGTCTCAGCCAGAAGGACCGAGCAGTCTACCCTCAGACAGTGGAACCAGGATGTATTCCTGGTGCACAATAAAACCATGCAGACACATCCCCCATGGAGGAATACTGCCTTAACCTAGAGACAGGAGAGATGTCATAGTCCCTACTTCAAATGACATGACAGGTCTATATGACCCCACCTGGATGGCATTGCCCTGCATGTGGAATTGGGGAGGAGGTGGGAGAGGAGGGCGGTCAGGATTTCATGTGAGGGGGCAGAAAGGGTAAGAGGGAGAGAGGGAGTGAGATAAAAATAAAGAAAAAAAAAAGACTTATGTGTTTCTCTTTCTCTCTCTCCCTCTGTGTGTGTGTGAGAGAGTATGCATGTTTGTGTGTATGTTTGCACTACTGTTCCTAATTCCAATAATGGAAGATTAAAAAATTCCTGAAGTAGAAATCAGAGAGTACATCAAGTATAATTGATATACATTAACCAAGGGCAAATCTTTCATTCATCCTCCACCATGGGGTATCTAAGACAATTAACTTCAAGTACGTACTATGGGCTGCTTTATAACTATGTGGCATGGAATATTCCCCCTTCTTGAAACCTTATCAGAAGAAGAACACTTCATCTTGTACATGTAAACTCCTTTCAAAACTAAAGACGTGCTGCTGTGTAGGGCATTAATAATTATTATAGTAAATCTCAAGCCTAAAGAACAATCCATTTTGGTGGTGTCCCTCTCTAACCTGAGACTTTGCAGAGATTAACTATTTGTATGAGTACAGTTGAATCACTCAAACCTTAAAGAGGAAAGGAATCTTTGGGTACATTAGATTGGGCAGAAAACAGAGAGATTTAGAGTTGGAAGAGTTACTGGCCATTTCTAGGAGGAAATACATGACAGGACTAGAAGGAAAGTGCCAACACTGATGAGCATAGACAACCTGATATGAAAACCTACAAAGAATACAGACCCCTGTTTCACAGGGGCAAGGAAGCAATTAGATCTATCAAGTTGGATAAGCTTATAAACTGCTACATTCCAATGGCTACAAGAAAGTAACACAGCACAGGCAAATATACAATGTTTGCCTCATAAGACTGTACACAGAACACATTTGATCTCAGCTGAATTCTGGTATGCAAAAATGTGATCTGACACAATAGTGGCTTTACTTAATTTTTAAAATCATTGTCTTAAGTATGTGGATATTTTTCCTTTAAGTATGTGTGATACATGTGTGCAGTTTCTGTGGAAGCCAACAGAATTATACAAATACAGAGTCTCAGTGAGTTAATTGGGGCAGGCGCGATGGTGGGACAAGACCAGCGGTGGGAGGAAAAAACCTTACTCCTTACATTCAAATACTTAGGAATTCTTTTAGAGAACCAAAGATTCGCTCCCAGAACTCACATTGGGTGGCTTATAACCACCAGACTTTATGGATCTGACATTCTATTCTGTCATCCGTGGGTGGTTACCTACAAAAATGTAGCATTCACTCACACACTGTCCTAGTCTGCTTTCTGTGCCATGATATATTCTGACTCAAATAAATTTGGAAACTATCCTAGGTTTGGGACTTTTGTTTGCTTGTTTTTGTTTTACTTTTGCTGATTTGACACAAACTAAGAACCTTAGTTAGTTGTCTATAGTCAATTCAGTTGGACATTTTTTATTTTTTGTTTAATTATTGATATTGAGGGCCCAGCCCAGTTTGGACAAAAGTACTCTTGGACAGACGGTGCATTATATGATAGCAAACTTGACAAGCCAATAGACAGTGTTTCACCATGGACTCATCGTCAATTCCTACCTCCAGATACCTGTCTTGAGTTTCTGACCTGACTTCCCTTAGTGATAGAGTATGTCTTGAGATTTAGATGGTGACATAAACTCTTTACTCCTTAACCTGCTTTTCATCATGGGATTTTGTCACAATAAAATAAAACCTAAGACAGGGAGAAAAGGGTTTATTAGGCTGACACTTCCTGAACACAGTCCATAACCAAGAGCAATAAAATCAGGATAGGAGCTCAAGCAGGAACCTGCGGTACGAAATGAAGCAGGGCTGGCTGTGGAGTACACCGCTTACTCATTTGTTCCCATGGCTAGCTCAGCTCAATCTGCATTCTAAAGCAATGTCCAGAGGTTGCACTCTCACCAGAAAGGAGAATGTTCTGCTTGCTTCATATCCTTACCAGCAAAATCTTTTACTCATGGTTTTGATGTTAACTATTCTGACAGGTGTAAGATGGAATTTCAAAGTGCTTTTGATTTTCATTTTCCTGATGGCTATGGATGTTGAACATTTCTATGTGTTTCTTAGCCATGGGAGTTTCCTCTATTAGAACTCCATGCTTAGATCTGTACCCCAGTTTTAAGTTGTTCTTTTTTGTTTTGTTTTGTTTTGTTTTTTGTTTTTGTTTTTGTTTTTTTAATTTTGCTTTTGACACCTAGTTTCTTGAGTTCCTTATATATTTTGGATATTAGCCCTTTATTGAATGTAGATTCAGTGAAAATATTTTTGTATTATGCAGGCTGCTGTTTTGTCCTAATGATGGTGTCCTTTGCCCTACAGAAGTTTTTCAGTTTCATGAGGATCTATATATTAATTATTGATCTTAGTGCCTGAATTATTGGTGTTCTGTTCAGGAATTTGTCTCCTGTACCAATACATTGAAGAATATTCCCCACTTTCTCTTTAATCAGGTTCAGTATAACTGGTTTTACGTTGAGGTCTTTGATTCACTTGGACTTGAGTTCTTGTAAAGTGATAAATATGAATCTATTTGCATTCTTCTTTGTGAAGGCACAGTTTGACCATCAGCATTTTTTGAAGATGGTTTGTTTTTTCCAGTATGTATTCCTGGAGTCTTCATCAAAATCAGGTATCCATAGCTGTGTGTATTTATGTCTGTGTCTTCAATTCAATTCCATTGATCAAATTGTATTTATGCCAATACTACACAATTATTACTACTAGAGCTTTATAGTACAAGTTGAAATCAGGGATGGTGATGCTGCTATTTCTTTTTATTTCTTTTATTGTTCATGATTGTTAAGGCTCTTCTGAGTTTCTTGATTTTTCCATATGAGGTTCAGAATTGTCCTTTCAAGTTCTGTGATAGTGTTAGAATTTTGATGCTGATTGCATTAAATCTCTAGATTGCTTTTGATAAAAATTGGCTACATTACTATTTTAAATCTACCAATACGTACAATGGGAGATCTATCAATCTTTTGATATTTTATTCAAATTCTTTCTTTAAAGATTTTAAATTCATTCACTGGATTGGTTAGAGGTACCCCAAGTTATTTTATATTGTTTGTGACTATTTGGAAGGGTCGGTATTTGTGTGTGTGTGTGTGTGTTTGTTTTATTTTGCTTTTTTTTCTAATCCCATTTGTCTTTTGTGTATAGGAGGTCTACTAAATTTTTTAGTTAATCTTGTGTCCAACCACTTTGCTGAAAGAGTTCATCAAGAGTTCCCAGGTAGAATTTTAGGGTCACTTACATATACTATCATATCATCTGCACTAATAATACTTCAACATTTTTATTTCCAATTTGTATTCCCTCATGTCCTTTAGTTGTTTTATTGCTCTAGTTAAAATGTCATATACTGTAATGAATAGATATGCAGAATACACAACCTTGTCTTGCCCCTGAATTAATAGTACCACTTTGAGTTTCTCTTGATTTAATTTGATGTTGGCATGTTGCTTTTATTTTGTTTATGTATGTCCTTTATATACATAACCTCCCCAGAACCTTTATCATATAGGGCTGTCAGATTTTGTCAAAGGTTTTTTTTAGCATCAATCTTTTTTCTTTAAGTTTGTTCATGTGTTAGATTACTTTGACTAATTTTCATGTGTTGAACTAACCTGCATCTCTGAGAAGAAACCTACTTTGTCATGGTGGATTATCTTTCTGGTATGTTCTTAGATTCAGTTTGTAAGAACATGTTTGAGGTTTTTTCCATCTATGTTCATATCTTGATTTTTCATAAATAATCTTATAAATACTTCTTCCTTAGATGATAGTGCCTGCAGCCTGATATAGCTCTCACTCTCAATTTTACATAAAAATGTATTGATTCCAAATATTATTGATTTATTATCTCTCCCCATGACCACTTCAGAAGTTTAAAATGACAATTCTAAATAATTTCAGTAGCTACCAAAGTCCATGTGTATACTAGGGATAAATACTGATCCATTACTAGAGGTCCCATAGACTGCCAAGTCATCCTACTAACACTCACATTCAGGGGATCTGGCTCGATCCTACGCTGGTTTCCCAGCTATCTGACTGCCTGAAATGATATGACAGATTTTGACAACTCACCATGGAATGCTTCACCCTCCATGGAGAGCAGAAAAGGGATGGGATGGCTATTGGGGAGGCCACAGGGGAGGATCGGAGGGTGAGGGAATGGGGCCTGACATGTAAAACAACCTTGTTTCAAATATAAATATAAATATAAAAAGATAAAAAACAAAATAAATAAATCTTAGGGCAAAAATAAAATAATTTCAGTAGCAAAGTCTCTCACACTTCTAGAGCAAATGGCAATGGTAAGGGAGAGATGTAGGATAGGGAGATGATTCAGCATTTCTCACTGGACAATCATGTGCACTGAGTTCACAATATCAGCATCATTAGGAAAAGTGAGAATGGAGACACACACATATTTACAAACCCAGTACAGGAGGAGGAACACTGAGATTTTCTGACTGCCAGTCTAACTCCAAGTTCAGTGATAGACCCAGTTTCAAGTGAATACAATGGTGAATGATATAAACTAATTCCTCCTCTGGCCTTTACACACACGTTGAGAGCAACCACCTCCAAAATATGCGTACAACATTAAAATACCTATCACTTTGCCAATACACATTCAAGGTGGGTTTTGAGAAGGCGCGCGGGGGTGGGGAGATAATGGAACAGACAACAAGAAGAATGAAATATTACACCTGAACGCTGAAACTTTTAAAGGATAAAAATGGGGGAAATATGTTAAGATAGCTGAACAAGCAAGAAATTCCAGAATTAGACTCTGACTCAGAAAATAATATGAGGAGTGATAAGTGGTATTTTATGAAATTAAAAGGTTTTTCAGGGCCAAAAATAATGTCTCAGCAGGTGAAAACTCTTACTGCCATGTTAGGAGACTTATGTTGAATCTCCAAAACCTACATAATGGAAGGACAGAATAGATTGTTGAAAATTGTCCTCTGAGTGTTTTGGCATACACTCAGCAGCACCATCCCCATGCACAAATAAACTGTAACAGCCTTAAAACCATTACATAGCAAAAGAAATATTTGCTCAGTAAAATGATGAATATGACAAAATATTAATATGCACAATATAAATAACTAAAGAAAATCTAAAAAGTAAGACATAAAACAAGCAATATATGAGCAGTGCTATAGAATGCCACTCCTAGAAGTGATGGGTCGGTAAACAAAATCGCCAGTGCCAGATGTGGATACCTCCATATAAGCTATTTGTCAGGGACACTTTAGAAGTATCTAAAATAATGTAGTCTCTTGACATTCTTCTTGGTTTGCCACAATAACTAAGTGATAAGACTGTTACTGAAGACTTCACACTACTCATGTTCAAGATACACATCAAACAAGCATAGTGTCTAATCATGCTTCTGAGGGAATAATAGGTTTTGTGTTACCTACCTGCTATCCCTATGAATTACAATACTAACCTTCTAGGCAAAATGCTACAATTTTTGCAATGGTGAAATGATTATTATGGAGACAACTAACTACTTCCTGATTGAGATCGAAGCCTATACTGTTAGAAAAATTCATACCTTGTACTGTAAACCCAGCCCAAAGGTGGAACCTAAGGAGGATACTAATACTGCTGCTTAGCTAAATTGACGTATATCAAGTTTTCTTTGATATATTTATCTATGCACAGTTGTGCCCTTTCCTTGACCTTTGGCATCTATATATTTGAAAGTTATAAACTCTCCCTCTCTCTCTCTCTCTCTCTCTATCTCTGTGTGTGTGTGTGTGTGTGTGTGTGTGTGTGTGTGTGTGTGGCCAGAGGTTAAGGATCTAAGGCTGTTTTTGAAACACAGTCTCTTATTGATGAAGAACTTGACAATTTTGGTAGGCTGGCTGACTAGGGATTTGCTTGTCCCAGCCTCACCATTGCTAGGATTAGAAAACCGTAATCATATCTCACTCTTTGACGCAGCTTCTGGGGCATTGAATTCCGTTCTTCATGCTTACGTGGCATGAAGATCAATGATTTAGCTGTATCCTTAGCTCACTGTTACCTTTTTACATGAAAAAGATGAAGAATAAATACCTAGCCAAGAGTGTGAACACTGTGTTCCATCTCTATTGCTACAATGTTTAAAATAAACTTTTGATTCAGTTGCATATTGTCTTCCTTGTTTCTGTAGTTTCTACCAAACTATACCTCACCAATTAGGCAATGAAATCTTTGGCAGCATAGTTACCCAAACTACAGGTTGAGGTTTGCTTTAAAATATCAGTATAGATACAACTGAAAGCAGAATGGAATCAAGGAACAATGATTTAAAGTTATGACAAGAGTGCAAAAGCAACTCCTTTAGAATGTGTTATTGTTATTGAGGTTAAGGCTTTGGGTAATTAAACTTCCTTGGATTTGGTGAAAAATGTACAGTATTAGATGGATTTGCTAACACAATGAAGTTTGTCATAATCAGAGTCCTTTATGCTGGAAGTAAAGGCCAAAGTGCAGAGTTAATCTGCTGCCTGGCTATTTTGCAGTACAATGAGCCTGCTGTCTATTTGAATAATTCTATGCTTAAAACATATTATTATATGAAATTCTTTTAGTACTGCTGAAAACCATCTAAAACTGTTCTCTAATAAGTGTCCTTTAGGAAAGCATTTTTTTGTGTGTGTGTGTGTGTCAACCAGGATGGATTTTCTTGTATGTAACCTAATTTAAATGCATAAGAATCTCCAACCTGCCATTTGCTGTGTAGATAATACTTCTAATACAAAAATGTAGATACCATTACCTTGGTCAAGTTTACTATTAAGCAACTGGCTAATAAACTTGCAGAGTTTCAGATTATTTGTCCTTGAAGATGTTATTACAGATAAACCCTGGAGCCATTTTCATAATTTCTTCCTGAAAATCAAAGTATATTGTTATCTTGTTCTATCACATCATAATTAGTTTTTTCTCAATACAGGAGCATTTTTGTTAAAGCTTTTGGTACATTCACATTGAATCCTTGAGATTAAGATAGCTACACATTACTTTTAGGTATTTATTGTCTGTTCCTACCTGTGCATTCTATACCACCAAATCATTTCTCTTGTCTCTCTTTATGTGAGAAGTTGCTTCTGATACTGACATTTGGTGGCATAGGGATGATATTAATCCAGATGTTAAGTACAAAGTTTCTTATCATAAAAATGGTATGGAAAAAAGCTCTAATACTTCTGATTCCTATACTGTTTAAATTATGTCCTATTTAGGAAAATCTGTTATGGTTGACATGAAGAGCTAGTATTAAAAGCCACTCACTGGGGAGCCATTTTTGCTTATTTCCTGAATACTAAAAGATGTTCATATAATTATTAATACTTTATTATATATATATATATATATATACACATATATGTATATATGTATATATAGTGGGGTAGACATTCTCTGAAAAGCAGGGTATGTGAAATTAGAGAAACTAATGGTCTTTCATAAATTTCATAGCATATATTCATTTTACATGGCAGTGTATGTAAAAACATTTTATGTAAATACATCCTCAGTATTGATCTTATTCAACCTACACACAGAGCCCCTTCTCTTTCTTATGCTTCCCACCTTACATCTGCCCTTTTCATCCTCCTAGTTTCATTTCTTCTCTGATGTAATTACTGAACAAGTGGGAACTCATGGACCCCCAGACTGATAGCTGGAAAACCAGCATTGGACAGACTCAGACCCCCTGAACATGGGTCTAAGTTAGAAGGCCTGCACAGTCTAAGGGATCTCTGACAGTGGAATCAGGATCTATCCCTGGTGCATGAAAGGACTTTGGGAGCACATTCCCCATGGAGGGTTACTCCCTTAGCCTAGAGGCAACGGGGAGGGCCTAGACTCTACTCCAAATGACAGATTTAATGATCCCTCCTGGAAGGCATCACCCTCCCTGAGGAGTGGGGGTGGTTGAGAGGAGTGGTTGGGGGTCATGGGAAGGAGGGAGAAGGAACTGGGATTGATATGTAACATATATATATATATATATATATATGTGTGTGTGTGTGTGTGTGTGTGTGTGTGTGTGTGTGTGTATGTATGTATGTATGCATATGCTTATGTATATATAAAGAAAGATTAAAAAATAGAACTCAAGAAGCTAGTTACTAAAACACCAAGTAATTCAAGTAAAATGTGGGATTCAGAACTAAATAGAGAACTCTCAATAGTGTAATCTAAAATGGCTGAAAGACATTAAGAAAGTGATCAACATTCTTAGCCATCAGGGAAATACAAATGAAAACAACTCTGAGACCATCTTATTCCTGTCAGAATGGCTAAATTCAAAAACACCAAAGACCGCTAGTGGGAGTGTAAACTGATATAGCCACTTTGGAGATTAGTATAGCAGTTCCTCAATAAAATGGGAATCAACCTACTTCAAGATCTAGTAATTCTACTCCTAGGCATACACTCAAAAGATGCACATTCATACAACAAGGACATCTGTTCATCTATGTTTATAGCAGCAGTATTTGTGATAGCCAGAACCTGGAAGCAACCTAAATGCTCCCCACCTGAAGAATGGATGGAGAAAATATAGTACATTTATTTACACAATGGAGTAATACTCAGCGGGTCAGGGGGCAATGAAATCTTGAAATTCGCAAGCAAATGGGTAGAACTAGAAGCAACCAACCTGAGTGAGGTAACCCAGTCACAAGGCAAACGTGAGCCTTCATCTAGTAACTGATGGAAGTGGAAGCAGACATCCACAGCTAAACACTGAGACGAACTCCTGGAATCCAGTAGCAGAGAGGGGAGTGTTGAGCAAAGGGGTCAAAACCAGGATGGAAAAAACCCACAGAACCTGCTGACCTGAACAAGGGGTAGCTCATGGACTCGAGTCCACGTTTGTTTTCTTTAAAGGTTGCTGAAATCAGCAGTAAATCCAGCTAGGCCTAAATTCATAATAGGTTGGAAATGTTTTTGTTGTTATTGCTGTCTTTTATCATTTTTTGCTGGAGTTCCTTTTAAATTATTCATCTCATCCTTGATTACTTTTGGTAGATCGTTTGTGTCTATAATTTTTTCTATAATTTCTGCATTTTCAATTTAGTAAAATATATGTTTTTATATTATGTCCTAATAGTTCCAAATTTCATATCTTACCCTTTTTGCCTCTCATCTTATTAATTTGGGTTTTGGCTACCTTTCATCTGTTTGCCCATCTTGTTTATCTTTTCAAAATATCATGTCTGTTCCTTGATTCTTCGTGTTGTTTATTTTTGTTCATTTCCATTTCATTTATTTTCTTCCCTGATCTAAATTCTATCTCTTTGTCTTCAGCATAATATTTACCTAGTTCTTGGTTTCACTGGGCCTAAGGTACCTCACTAAATGAATTATTTGATTTCACCCTGACATTTATTATGGACATAGATAGCTGTGCACTTCCTTTGTAGGAGTGTTTTTCATTCATCCAATAGGTTTTAGAATACTGTGGTTTTGTTTTAATTCAGTGCTAGGTTTTTTTATTTATTGCCCTCTAGATATTTCAATGTTTTACTCATCATTTAGATATGTGCTATTTAATCTCTGTTAGTTCATATATGTCTTATAAATTCTTTTTATATGATGTAAATTTTTATCATTTATATTATAAAATAATCTTTTCTCATTTTACATACTAATTCCATTCCTACTCCCCCACGCCTCCTACTTCCCCCATCTTCCCATCACCACACTCTCTGTTCACTTCTCAGAGATGGTAAGACCTCCCATGAGGAGTCAACAAAGTCTGTCACAACATTTTTCGGCTTTTTATTACTAGGTACATACAAGTGGAACTTCAGTTTAAGATTAAATTTTGTCATTTGACATATTTTACATAAATAACATGATATTCATCATTTTAATGAACATATGTCACTTATTTTTTGCTAATGAATCACCATTTGCTGTTAATGTTTTATTTGTCTTATAATATGTAAATGATGCCAGAAAAGAAGATAGTTTAAGAAACTTTTTTCATTCAATTTAAAAATGGGTTGTAAAGTAGTAAGGACAACATTCGAGATTAGCAATTCCTTAATATACAGCAGTGGCAGCTAGAAGAGTTTTATAATGTGAAGAAAGCATTGGAGATGAAGAGCACAGTAGCCAGTTTCTGTAAGTTGACAATGACCAACTGAGAGCAATCATTGTAGTCCTCTTACAACTACATGAGACGTTGCCAAATATCTGACCATGGACCATTCTTGTATACTTCATATATACTGACAAATGATTATTGTCTCAGTAGCTAGACAAAGAAAAAGCTCCAAAGTACTTCTCAGAGTCAAACTTGCACCAAAAATGGTCATAGCAACAGTCTACTTGCCTGTTTCCTATTTGTTCCCCTATAGCTTTTGGGATACCAGCAATCATGTTTTATTTCAGAATTGTGCTTAGTATGTTGACGTGCTACAACAAAAACTGTAATGCCTAAAGACAGCAATGGCCAACAGAAAGGGCATACCTCATATCTGTGACAAAACATGACATCATGTCAAGTAAGACAAACACTTTAATCACAGAATGGATAAGTCTGGGAAGTTTAACTAGTTCTATCCCTATTAACTTGTGATTAGTGAAGTAACTACAATTGTTTCATATATCTTGCCAATCTTTCAGAGGGGAAACACACATTAAGAAGGAAGCAGAAAGTGTTTACCAAGAGTTCATTTAATTCTAAAGCACAGGATTTTATGCTAGAAGCTTATAAAAATGTTTCTCATTGGGTGAACAGAGCTTATTGCAATGGTTCCTATTTTGAATGATAGTGTTTGAACCTATTTGTAATGAGTTAAAATTAACAACCCAAAAGCATAATTTCGGTTTACCAACATAATACATTATGGTAAGAAAGAATACAAGATAAGTTTCAATGTTCTTATGTTTAAGACTTACTTATGCCCTATGAAATTCCATATTAGAGAAAATTATAGGGGTTGTTAATAAGAATGCATATTGTACAATATTTGGAAGGAATGCTCTATAGATGTCTGTTAGGTTAATTTGATCCCTGATGACTTTGACTAAATATTTCAATGTTTCTCTCTTTCCTTATTCTGACGATGACTTGGCTATTTTGGTGACAACAGGGTAATAAACTTGAACATCATATATTGGTTCTAACATGTGTCTTTATAGCTAGTACCTTTTTGGTTTTTTTTTTTTTTTTTTTGTCTTAATAATATAGAGTACTCCTGAGTACTTTCTTTATATGTTAAAATTGTATTTCTTCAGGATTGATACTGTAATCAATATGACATGATCTTCTTTGTCTCTTCTGAATAATTATCATTTGAATGTCGTTTTTTATCAACCATTAGAGCAACATCTTCTTGCTTCCTAGTTCATTTTTGTTCATTTTCATTGGAATAATCCTTTCTTTTATGTTATTGTTGATCTTGCCTTGGCGGAAAATGTAATTCTTTAAGGCAAAAACCAGACATACTACATCTTAATCCAATATGCTAGTCTGCCATTATTTTTGCATTTATTTATTTATTTATTTATTTATTTTGGGTATGTGTGTCATGGTCAGGAATGAGTTCTCTCCTTCCAACATTTATGCTTGGGGAATTGAATGGAAGTCATCAAGTGGGGTGAGACAATCACTCTTCCCAATTGAGGCATATCCTTGTCTTTGTCTTTCTAGAAGAGATTTAGACTTTTAATTTTGAGAGTTAGTATTGAAATAATAATCACCTGTTAAACTCTGATCATTTTGAAAAACAATAACTGTAGTAGAATACTACACTAAGACCACTAAGAAAAAAGTAATGTCAGACCATGGATTAATGTTGGATTGGTAGTAAAACTGGAGATAATAGACAAGTAAATGGAAAAGAGCATAGAACAGAGAAAAGCTAGTAGCATAAGATAGTTTTGGCTTAAGACAGAAAGAAAAGATATAACCAAAGAGGCTCATGTTTCAGACTCATGTTTGTGTGTGCTTATAACAGCAAAAAAAGAAATAAAAATAAATAAATAATCTCTATGAAATACACAAATTTATGTTGATTAAAGCACTCATCACTGAATGATTAATGTGTCAAAGAAGAAAATAAAAAAGAAAGAAAGAACTTCCTGTAACTAAATGAAGCTGAAAATACAACACAACAAAATCTCTGGGACACATTGAAAACATTCCTGTGAGGAAGTTTCATAGCACCAATTCTGTACAAGAAAAGATCAGAAATAACATAATGACTTGATGTTGCAACATGAAAAATCCCAAAATAAGAAAAAAGAAAAGCAAATCTAAATTAATTCAAAGGCAATAAATAATAAAATTCTGGACAATAGTCAATGAAATTGAAACAAAGGAAAAAAAAAAAACAAGGAAACAATGGAACTAAGAGATGGTTCTTTGTGAAGAAAAAAAGAATGAGAAAACTTTGCCAAAATTAAGCAAAAGGAACAGATTGTTCAAACAGAATCAGAAACAAACCAGGAAATATTGTAACAGACACGAAGGAAACTCAGAATATTGTAATGGAATACATTTACAAAGTTGTAATTATTAAGTTTAAAAACCTGAAAGGAAAATGAATTTCTATATCTAACCGAAACAACAAACTTGAACAAGAAAGCAACAACACAAACTGACCCATAAGGAGAATAAAATTGTAGTTAAAATCCTTCCAACTAAACAAATTCCAGAACCAGATGGTGTCACATAAGAATTCTACCAGGCTTTGAAAGACATACAGCCAATCATTTTTAAACTATTCAAAAGAACAGAAACTTAAGAAAGACCCAGATGCAGGATCAAGGTATTGCAAAACCAGATAAAGACATAAAATAAAAAAGAAAGAAACAAAACAATAGACCAATATCCCTGATGAACATCACATCAAAAACAATTACAAACCCAATACATATCTACATCAAAAAGAATAACTATATTAATGGTTGTGAGCCTAGCCTTTAATGGCTGAGCTATCCCTTCAGCCCAAAACACACTTAAGAAAGTGCTCAACAGTGAAATGCAAATCAAAGCAACTCTGAGATACTATCTTACTCCTGCTAGAATGGCTAAAATTAGAAACACCAATGACAGCTTATGCTGGAGAGGATATGGAAGAAGAGGAACACTCCCCGACTACTGATGGGAGTGCAAATTGGTACAGCCAATTTGGAGACATGTGTGGGTGTTTCTCAGGAAAATGGGAATCAGTCTACCACAGCACAAAAAGAGGAACATGGTATGTACTCACTCATATATGGATTTTAGACATAGAACAAATGTTCACCAGCCTATAATTCACACTGCCAGGGATACTAGGAAACAGGGAAAAACCTAAGACATTCATACAAGGTTTCTCACAGAAGGGGAAAGGAACAAGATCTCCTGAGCATATTGGGAGTGGTGGTGGTGGTGGCAATGAGTGGAGAGGGAGTTGGGAGATAGAGGAGGGGAGGAGAACATGTGGTACCAGGTAGATTGAGTCAGGGGATGAATAGACAAGAGTGAAATAGAAAAAAAAAAAAAAAGATACCATCATAGAGGAAGCCATTATAGGTTTGAAGAGAAAGGTGACTCTGGAGAAATGTCCTGAAACCTAAAAGAATGACTGACCCCAACTAACAATCTGAGCAACAGTGGAAAGGTTACATTAAATGACCTTCCCTGATAATGAGATTGATGACTAACTTATATGCCATCCTAGACCCCTCATCTAGTAGCTGATGGAAACAGAAGCAGACATACACAGCTAAACACTGAACTGAACTCCTGAAATCTAGTTGCAGAGAGGGAGGAGTGATAAGAATATTGAGGCAAGACCAGGCTACAGATACCTAGAGAGACAACAGACCTGAACAAAGGGGAGCTAATGGACCTCCAGACTGGTAGCTGGGAAACCAGCATTGGACTGACTCAGACCCCTTGAGGCTTAGGTACTTTTATTTTTACAATATTTTCATCCCATTAGATTTGTAAACATTTTTGATGGTCCATATAAAAGGCACCTCAGACTTGGAGTTACCTTCCTGATACTCCATTTTCATTAAAAATGTATCAAAAACCCTGGTTTGGAAGTTATAAATCAGGCCATTCAGTTGGTGAGTTTTCTGATCACAATGCTAAGTGTGTACACTTTGAGCATTTACCTTTAAAACATCTTACCATATAAAATACCCAATGATACTCTATGCCAGAGACAGCCCTACTAGAAGGATAATTATTAGCCTATTAAAATTTTATGAATGGAACATAGACCAGTGTAAGTGTAATATGCCGTACTTGAGGTTGTTGAAATGAGCAAACATAGCTTCATACAGGCATGAGAATTTTCTACCTACTAAATTACAGCCGTCTTCAGGTGACAGCTGTCACGCTCATACTGACAGGAGTTTCTTGCTGTGATTTCTTGTCCGGGGCTTTATTAAGAATTTTAGATTATATCTATTAGAGTTCCCTTGATGCAGTGGCAGACTCTCCTGTATATCACTCTTTCAGAATTACTCTTTCCTACCCAGCTGCCTTATTGTCACCAGGATTTACCTTACTGATCATTCTTGTCTTAAAAATGAATTTTCCCTAAACTATGACTATTTCTGATTTACTTACAGAATCTTAGAACATTGCGGTTATACCTAGGTTTTCAATTTAAATTTATTATGCATTGTATTTTCTTTAAAACATTCAGTAAGAGATTGATGAGCATTCAGTCCTTAAGAAGCCAGGGGAGAGAGTGTAGGATTTGTGCACATTTACTTAATTTGCCTATATTCTCACCATGATTATTCATGCCTTTTATGGACGCATGGTAATTCATTATGATATGAGAGTTTTAAAAGCTCAATGATTTTAAAAGCTAGCATGTACTTAAAATAATGAGCATAAAATGAAATGATACAATTTAGCATCAATAAACCTGACAATAATTGAGGCTGAGGGCATTTCTGTACACATATTGAATATTAAGACTCTTTTAAAAAATGTTTCCCCATATTGGAATCAAAAACAAATGGAGGTTTCCAGAGGAATAAAATATGTAGTGATGTGCAAGCTTCATTGGCTTGAACTTTCCCTGTAAGAAGGTCAAGTCCATTTTGCTGCCTTGTTATGTTATTCAGATCACTGTTTAAAAATAATGAGATAATGTAGAGTTAAAATGCAGATCTGTTATAAGGCTTAGGCTAATTAGCCTAATATGAAAACTTAGCAGATGAACATTAGCTGTGTCTTGTATTCACAGGCTACATTACTACCACACCTGCAGTCACTTCTCAACTCTCTGTGCTGGCTTTTACAGAAGTCTCTACAGTTGCCTGTGTCAGGGGCAACAGACATAAAGATGAATAGGTGTCAAACACCATCAATCAGGGTACAAACCTATAGGTTCAGTTAGGATCTTTCAAGAGGCTTTATAGTCTACACTGTTTCAGTAAAATCCATGATGCAAATGAACATAATTACCCATTTAGCACTTAAACAACTGCAACATTATGCAGCCATTAAATATATTTTCAAAAAGCATAATATGCAAATATAAAAATGATTTACTTAAATAACAACATCAGATATATCATACTGTTGTGGGTAAACGAGGATTGGCTGCTATTGCAAAGAGAATGCACTGTCAAGGCAGTACTGTCAACGGATAATCAGTCAGAAGTACCATGCTAAATTTTACCAGAGCCAAAAAATTAATATTTGAACATTAATTATAATTAATTATGTAATCATTAAAATATTTTCAGGACAAATTAGTGAGACTAGACTGTTTCTTTGGAATATTGGAGGAAATAATTATTATGAGTGTAGTCTGAAGTTGAGGAGTAAAAAGGATAGTTGAATACTTAAAGAGAACTGAAAATCATAGTTATGAGATTCATAAATATTTTTTGATTAAGAACCATTTTGAGTAGCACAATTACTTTTTTCATAATACTTAATTTTCATTGTAAGTGATTAGATGATGAAGAAATACATGATTTTTATTGTTGAGATTTTTAGTATTAACTTTTGAACTTTATTTAGATTCATATCTTGGTCTTGCTAAAAAAAAGTAAGAACAAGCATTAGAGTCTTGCGTTTTCCTCTTGAAGATAACAAGACAGTAGCATTTCTCAACACCAAAGCACAATGCTATGAAAAATCCCTTTATACACAGTGAAGATTTGTTGCTGTGATTGGTTTAATAAGATTTCTAAGTAGTCAATAGCTGAACAGGATAAAGTTAAGTGGGAGCGTCAAACTGAGAATGATGTGATGAAGAAGGGAAGATTCAGAATGGTCACCAGGCAGACAAAGAATGAATTGGAGGTAGAAAATGGGTAGATATAAAGGGGTAGTTTATGGATTAATAGAAATGGGTTATATTGTAAGAGCTAGTTAGTAGTAAGTCTGAGCTATTGGCTAAGTATTTAAAATTCATATTCAGCCTGAGTCTGTTATTTGAGAATGGGCAGTCAAGACAGGAAATGTCAATTTACATGTGTCATCTGTGGAACATTCCTGTTTTTGACTATGAATATGTATTACTTTCTTTGGTTAATAAAAAGCTGGCAGAGCAGTAGCTACACAGGAAGTTAGGCAGAAAAACAAAACAGAATGATGGGAAGATGGAAGGCAAGGGAGAGATACCAACCACTGAGAAAGCAGGGCATCTAGAATTCAAAGAGTAAGCCATGAGCCATGTGGCAACACATAGATTAATAGAAATGGCTTAACTTAAATGTAAGAGTTATCTAGTAACAAACATGAGTTGTTGAGAAAACATTTTTAAGTAATACAAGCCTCTGAATGATTATTTGTAACCGAGTAGTCGGAACAGGAAACGTCCACTTACATCACCTGCTAAACATAAACATTGGAGATATACAAACTTAGGATTTTACTGTGCTAAACTAGTTTTTTCATTTAATATAAAGTTACAAACATTTTATTCTGATGTTCCTACAAAATTTATCCTATAGTGGCTACATGTCTTCAGATCCACTGTGGAGTATGTAGAGTCTTTCTATAAAATTTCTTTCATTAAATTAATTCACAGAGCCCAACAAGGTGAGGTGCCTCAAATACACATTCACCACACAAATTAATGAATAAATTAATTAATCAACTAACTAACAAATAAAGTAATTTAGAAAACATCTCTGCATATGAACCAGATTAATTATGGCTTGTAAATGACAGTTAAGAAAAGCCTAGATCAAACATAAAATAATTCACATACTCCTGATAATTAAACTTTTTCTAATGTCAAAGAAAAGACTAATATATAATTGTTTTGATTTTCCTTAATTGCTAACTGATAATAATGAATCTTTTTATATATCAACATATTTTTAATTTTATATTTTAAAGTTTTTATTCATGTATATATTATATTTTGAAAGTATGCTCCTTATACTCAAGTCCCCTTTCATGCACTTTTGCTGGTCCCTGTTGTTTTCTAGAAACCTTCAAATCTACATTCATGTCACATATACACATATGATTTTATGTTTGTATATAATATCTAGAAACTCTAAATGAGAAAATGAACCATATTTGTCATTTTGAGACTACCTTAATTTACTCGATATAAGTGTCTCCAGTAGCATCCATTTTCCTAGGAATGACACCATTTTGACCTTGTTATGGTATATGAAAATTTCATTGTAGGGTTATACAGATACAATAAATTTATCATATTATGAACCTGGAAATTTAATATAGAATATGTGTGTGAAAGATGGCACATGTGAGTTGGTATAATTATGGAATATATGTTTTCAGCATTAATAAATATATTAAGCCACGTATAGCTTGAGAAACACTCATGCACAAACACACAAAGAAGCACACACCTATACAACTCTCTGTATAGATAAGTGATACAAGGCTGTGTGTGTATATCTGTTTTGTAGGCAATGGCATATACAATGCATGTGTGATCACACAAATATTTACTGACAAATATAGGATTGCTTAATGCAGAGGAAACAAAGACTGGTACAGTATACTTTTATCTATTACAAATTAAAGTTTATTTCTGTCTCCTAATGTTACATTGTACAATTACCAGTATTTTCCCCATGTACTTCCATAGCATATTAACACACACAGAAATACACAATTTGACTTTGGAAAGTAAATCTACTTTCATGATTCCATTTATATAAATTTGGCAAACTTTAAAAAATGCCATTACAAAAATAATTAAATGTACCAAGTGTTCCAGAACAGTAAATGAAAAAAAATATCTTCTGTAAACTTATTTTAACAATTAGTTCTGAGGTATAAGTGTACCTATTCTATATTGGTAACTATAAATCACATGAAGATAAGCATTTAAATGTACATATAAAAGTCAGTTTTACACATACTCCAAGTTCCTTAATTTTTTTAGTTTGTTGTTTAATTTTCTATACAAGTGCTTCATTGCATGTAATTTTAAAATGAAAGGAAAATACTATTTAAGCTTGTGAAATAAAACTGAGAAACTAGTCTTGATTGAGTACTCAGATGGCAATGGCCCAGCCTGCAACCACCCTCCTTGTTCAAAGAAGCCCTCTGCCCTGACACCCCATGACATAAATCTGGTTGCTGCTGGACATCTTTCAAATTCAGACTCAAGTAAGCAGTGGCAGATGTGTCTGTCTGCAGCTAAGATAGGATCCATCTGGAGCTTGCACCTGTTGTTTTCCTGAGGCCAGAGTGCAGGTGTGAATATAAAAATTGAAAGGGCGAGTCCACTACAAAACCAAAAAAGTGTTTTTCCCTCTCTTTTGGCCTGTTTTGTGTTACTCTTCCTTTTCTTCCACCTCAAGAGTAATCATGCTGATGGGATAACAACCCCAGGCTAACTTCAAGCAATTATCCTAAGACAGTAATTATCATAATTTTATAGCTACATTTGAAAACTAGAATATGAGGAAAACAGATTTAAAAGCCAAAAGTAAAACTATAGGAGATAAATTATCCTCTACAGTGGCCTCTGCCTGTGCTGCATTGATTCATTTTGATATAAGAAACATTTAACTAGCAGTAGAAACTGTGCTGTTGCCTGATTACATATGCAGCTTTTGCTTATTATTTTTAAAAGCATTCAATTAAATAAACTTTAAACATACTTAATGTTCAGATATAGCTCTTCTTGGTTCTTTGAATGACTAATATCAAATTATAACCAAGCCTCCTGGAAATCGGTAGCTCTCACACTTAACAGCATTTGACAGCATGATTGGTATTGCTACATTTATACACTGGACATCACCTGGGACTATGATGCTTGTTCAGGGAATATCATTTGAATAAAAAGCTGTAATTATACATGTAGTATCATTATGTAAAATACGTGAAATTATTTTGTAAAGTAAAATGAGATATTTGCCAAATAAAACACGGTGTTGAAATGGTTAAAGTTAGATTTTCATAGACAATAAATATATCAATGACAAATAAAATATAAAAAACCATGTTCATTCACTTCTAACAATTTGTGTTTGTTTTCCATGTTCCTAATTAGAGAAGGAAGTTGACCTGAGTTGTGTAAATTCTGCCTTCATGACCTTGATGCCAGCTGTGGTAGATGGGTGAGCATCGATTTCTTCCTTAAAACTATTTTTTTCCTGCTTTCCCCTTACTGTGAGGCACATTTATAGAAATATCTTCTGTTTCCTTTTGCTTTTTAAGAATAGATATTATAGTATTTCTTTGAGGCTAGTCTCATTCTTTAAATTGCCTATTATAGCAATTAATGAACTTCTATTGAAAACTCATGAGGAACACAATAATATTGTCTTTCCCAAACACATTTTCCTCTTATCCCTTTGGTTCACATACTGGCAGTACTGGGAACAAAGTGAGAATCCCATACTTCTCCCAGGTTTCCTAAGACTGAGCCAATATTTTATACAGATCCTTTAGTGGTTTGTATGCGCAGAGAGAATGAGTTACAAGGCTTTGGATCAATGCATATGTAATAACAAAGAGTCAGTGTCTATTTTGTCCTGGACTCATACATCATGTCTTACATTGGTGGGAGCTTAACAGATATTTACCTCTTCAAATCAAAGCCATTAGGACTCTGAGATTATCCTTTTGAATAGGTAATTCAATAATTCTTCCCACTTTCTTCAGCTTTGAAATGCTGAGAACCCTATTTCCATCTCAGAAGTACGAAGTAAAGACAATATGTATTGTGTATGAGTCTGGCTTACAGTGAGAGAGAAAAATTATACAAATGAGAGGGAATAGTCATAAAAAGTCATAAAACTGTAAAAAAAAGTGTAGATAGGCTTTACATATACTAACATGATGACTATTGGAGGAACCCATTCTAAAACCAGGTCATTTTGCCACAATAAAGAAATTCTTAGCAGTTCAAGTAATGTTTATCTGCAAGGATTTCTACTTCCCCGACCCCTGCATCAGGAGCAGCATAATATTATTACTTCTATTTTCTCTATGAAACACTTTTAGGTAATGGTGGGAAAAATTAGTCCTCTCAAAGTAATATAAAAGAACGTTTCAAATACATTTCTTGACAAAACATTAGATAAGTCATTATTTACACTACGTTTTTAGACGTCATTATGGACTATTGTGCAAATTTTAGAGTGACACTGAATAGGTACATTATGTTTAGGGAATTTACAAGCTTGATTCCTGATGCAATACATCACAGCATCTTTTGATGGGCTATTTTGTAATTCATCAAATTATTTTCGGCATATGCACAGCCATCATGATGCTAATGGATATTCACATTTAAATTATGAATCAAAATTACCTTATATCTAAATAAGCTGATCTTCATATCAAATACATAAAAATGAATAAGCTATAAAGAACTCAATATTTGAATGTTGCTCTGTGGTAGTGTGATTTCTAGGTCACCATATGTTACTATTACCACCAGCTTGTGGTTATCACATCCCAACACTGCTTCAGAGAGATAAATAAGAATGTTTGTCAGAGGATCTTTCCTATCTTGTTTCATACTATGTTAGGCAACATTTCCAATGTGGATGATAGAGACAAAACGTCCTATGATCCACAGATGAGACTGGACCATCAGTGGTGTAGGGACTACCATGTTATGGACAGAAATTCTGGAAGGTGGTCTAGTCAATTAGGGGTAGTACCTGATCTGAAATCCACAACCAAATCACATTTCTCTAAGGAAATCTTGGTCTCTTTCAATTTTGTCCTTACTTTCATCAGGTTTAATTATGTAGCTACATAGAACTCACTCAAATTCATAGTTTCAAAAACAAACCCTCTTTAAAGAACAGAGTAATTTCTGTCTCTTTATTGGATACAGTATACTCCACAGACTTCCTACAGTGGTAATTAAAATATTCTTTTATAGTATTTGTTTTGTTAAGGGAATGTACTTATTGTAGACTAATTAGGTGGTCTGTTTTTCTTTAAATATGCATTACCTATTTAAACTAAACAAGTAACCTACCAGATATGTGTAATTACCACAGTGGTACATATAACATACAGAGATTTAAATATGAAGAAATTTACTGAGGACAAATGATCAACCGTATTCAAAGCTTTGATATTTCATTGCACCCTGTTTATAGCTACTTTATTATTTTGTCAATGTCTAAAAGCACTTATCTTAAAAGTGAATACTTAAAAGTGAATAATAAAAGACCTAGAGACAGACACTGGGGTTCAAGTTTCATGCTGAAAATCAGAAAAACAAAGCAGCCAGCCACTAGCTCTTATCTTTACCTGAACTCATACCAAAAGGGAGATTCTCAGACTGCAGCAGATTCCACTGCTCCTCAGATTCACTCAGACTGCTCATGCTCTCCTCAACTAATTTTCATGTCAAATGACAGCGGCTCTGAGACCCTGCTCCTGTATTATATACACCCCCCAAATTGATGAGATTGAAACATGTGATCCCAGTTGCTGAGATCACTATTTTGTGAGCTGTTTCTTTTAGAACTGGATCAATTTTGTGTAGTCAATGTGGCCTTGAACTAACAGAGATCCTTCTACCTCTTAATGCTGAATCCTGGGATTTAAGGTGTGTACCACCACTGCCTGATCTCTACAGCTTGAGGCTGTCTTTGCTTTGTGAATCTTCAGGCAAGCTTTAATAAATCTTACATAATATATCACCACAGAACATCACATTTTTCTAAAACAATTGATGAATATCATAATTCATATGTTTATCTCAACAGAAATTAAAGTATTGGATGATATTTTTATTATGTGTTTTTAGGCCTTAGTCTTTTGATCTTTCATGTTTTTCCAAAGTTTATACAAGTAGCTCCAATTTTATTAAAGTCTACAAGATTCATGGAATAGAATGGCAAGTGACAAATAACATATTTGTTGATATTAATATCAGATAAATGATTGCTGATAAAATGCACGAGGAGGCATAGTTACAGAGAAGATGCCCTTTGTTACTGTGCCTATACCTCCCTTCCAACTTTTATTGTATTATTGATGTATGAGAGGTGATTGTCCATGTTAACAAACATATACCTTCAATGGCTAACACATGTAGTTTAAAGGACAAATGTGTATACTTGGTACTTTCCTTCTACATTTGAATGGGTTAGGGCTCTGTGGATCAAACTAATTATGTCAGGTTTATGTGACAATTGGTTTTACCATGGAGGCAACTCACTAGTTCTGCAACCACATCTGGACTGGATTGAGTTGCAAGGAGGATAGTACTTTCTACTATATCACTCTAGATATAACGTTGCCATGTTCTAAGTCTTGCTGGGCTAGATACATAGTACAGTGGTAGAGTACTTGCTAATTGCTTATTCTGTGTGAACCCTGATTCAGTACAGAGTGAGAGAAACAGGTTACTCTTTGCTCAGGAAGCATGATGGAGAGGGTAGAATAGAAGAAACAGGGGAATCTAGGAGATAGTTGACTAAACCATCTACAGATGTACCTCAGAATGTTTTTCTATAATAGCTATTCTTGTAAGAATAAAGTAAATTTGCTTGCCTGAGCCCCAGATAATCTTGTCATTCATATTTGCAAAGTTAAGCTAAATCTACAAGGATAGGATGTGTTATCTGCTAGTTTCACTATTTTTATCTTTCTGAAATTACCAAGGGGAAAATTATTGAGAAATTCAAACTCTTATTTGTATCTGCAGAAAAAGAGATAAAGCATTTCCTTAAGTGCGAAACAAAATCCTACCAATTTATTCTGTCAGACATAACTGCTCATGTCTCATGGTCACCATCACACCAGTTTTAGAGAGAAAGGTGGAGATGTGACATAACCATTTCATGCTGAGATTTAACAAAATAAACAAAGTAACAAAATGTTAGTCACAGGTTTCTTTGTTTTTCTCCATACCTATGGATTCATAAAATTCAACCAAAGACAGGTGTTATTTTATTACTGGCTGTCCCAACAAGTATTTCTATTCTGTAATCCAGCTGAGAACATGAATGGTGCCAGTAAGCCACAGGCTTACCACAGATAAACCAGATGGACATCAGAAATATACAGAAACTGATAGTGCTGTGTTGATGTTGGAAAAAAAGTAAACATTTGAGTGACTTGAAAGTATTGAGAAGGAGGAACTAGAAGAAAGAAGAGGAAAGAGTGAGCCTCCTTTGTGAGGTTTTAGGACAGGTGGCAACAAACGTTGTGATGCAAGGGGAAAGTTTGGTAATGTACTTCTGAAATTCAGATAAAACTTTTAGGCAGCAGACTCAGATTTGCCCATGCTGTCATTTGGATGTTGCTCGAGTGAGTACATGCCCCAAGAATTTGTGTCCTTGTTGTAAACTTGGCCTTCAATTATGAGATGCTTAGAAGTAGTGGAACAAATGGGAGAACACTGTTGATATTCCCTTCAGAAGAAAAGAATACGGTTTCGGGGAGACTCCAGTCACTCTAGCAAAAGTGAATTAATATGAAATCATGTGTAACATACTCACATATGTTGCACATGTGTGTTCAAGAACAAGTGTGACTACCAATTTGCTTCTGGCTTCATGCTTTGCCATGTGATCTTGACTTGTATCTCTGCCTTGACAACATGCATGGTTCTGGGATGGCATGTATGAGCCGTTATGAGAGCCAGACCCATGTTGTTTGAAATTTCATGTTCTAAGAGACAAGCTAAATGAACCATTTGAGTAAGATATTTACCTAAGGTATTTTGCTGCAGAAATAGGTAACAGAATAATACTTTATGTCATTGCATGCAAAGTGGCTATTTAAGATAGGAATGTAATGGATTGATAAAGGAGAATGTACAGAGAGAAAAATGATAAAAAGAAGTGCTAAGAAGCTGGCTCAGTGGTTAAGTGCACTCAACTCACTGTTCTTGCAGAAGAATGAAGTTCAATTCCCAGAACCCTCATTTGATAGTTCACATCCAGTGGATCTGAGGCATCTAGTCTCCACAGCTATATGTGGAAAACATGTACTTGTGAACACATACACAGAAACACATAGTTAAAAATAAGGAAATTTCTAAGAAATTGTTACTTCATAAATTGCAAAAGTATATCCAGAAGTAAAATAATACAAGAGAAAGCAATATCCTAGAAGGAGATGACACAAAACAAAGCAGATGAATAATGGAAATTGTATGATTTTGCTTCATTCAGCAACATGAAACTCATTGGTGAGAAAAATGGAATGGTGGAGATAAAATTATATTATAGAAAAGTGAATCCACAATATAATAAGGATGTATAAATTTTGAGTATGATGCTTGTCAATAAAAATAAAGGTAGGGTCTGAGGAGAATTCAGTGGTTAAGAGCAATGGCTGCTCTTCTAGAGGATGTGAGTTCAGTTACCAGCACCCAAATTAAGCTCATAATTGTCAGTAAATCTAGTCCCAGGGGATCTGACACCTTCTTGCCTCCAGAAGCACTGCATGCACTTAGGATGCAAACAAGCCTTCAGACAAACTTACACACACACACACACACACACACACACACACACACACACACACAGACACACACAAACAGAGAGAGTGAGAGAGAGAAAGAGGGAATCTCAACAAAGTTTTAAAGAACAGATGTAGATATTAAAGGACAAAAAGATATTTGAATACTTCTTAAATAAAATGGAAGTTTAGGTCATCCCTAAATGGAATGACCTGAAAATGTTGGGGAATTTGAAGACACAGGGAAATATAGTTCATAAAATCCCCATGTAGACAAAAAAGTAGAAAGTTTTGAAACATTTTAGCAAATAGTTGAAATAAAAGATTGTTAGTCATGAACTTTAAAAAAGTTATTAATATTTTATGTTAAGAGTTTAATATTTTAATAACTGTATTTATTCACTCTAGCTATTTATCTAACTTTTAATCCATTGATATTCTTAAAAACCTGAATTAACACACATTTATTATATAGAGTAATGTGATTCATAATGGTGTTTTTGTTGAAGTGCATCATATATATGACATTACTCCCATTTCCCTTGACTTTTAATCTTCACCTTCCCTAGTTCATCTTCCCAAAAGTCTGCCTTCTATTTTCATATTATACACATTAACAAAATTAGTTTACTCATGTGTGTTACATATATTTATATACTACTATACCTTAGGTGAAAGTTTAAAGATTTTAATACTGACCATATTTGTCTCATGAAATCATGGTTGTGTATGTGCTTGTGTGTGTGTGTGTGTGTGTGTGTGTGTGTGTGTGTGTGTGTGTGTGTGTTGTGTGGTGTGTGAATGCCTACAAGGGCTAGTAGTACCTGGAGTTTGCCCTCTACATGTATAAATGTTATTATGCACCTTGATGGCATTCCTTGCCATTAGAGTGGTTTTTATGAAATGGTTCAGTGCATGAGTTGTAAACCTGTTCTTTGGGATGGTTGAGTCCATGTAGTATATGCTACCAGGTGCCACAGATACAGAGCCTGCTGAATACATAGATGTGTTTATTATAACAAAATCTTCAGTTAAAAGTCACAGAGAATGAAAGGCACATTTTTTTTGGAAAATAATAAATTTGTGCTTACTGTATTCTTTATTATGTCTTTTAAAGTAAGATCAACATAACACTACTCTCATTTCTTCTAACTGATCCTTTATTCTACCTTGGTAAACAGTAATGGAGTTTTACAGCCATGTTCACTAAAAGCTTATAGCTTCATTAGCATCATTTTCTATACAAGTTACGGCCATAGAATTATTTTCTTCATGTGCTAAGCATAAACAACAAAATCCTAAACCAAGTCCTTTCTCACTGTGAAGTATTTTAAGTGCCATGATATTGAGCATTTTTTATGCTTTAATTTTCTTTCAATCAAATCCTTCTCACTCTCTATAATTTTCAAGTTTGACCTTTCAACATAAACTTAAATACAATGTCTGAGACTTACACTGGGGTCATTTCCTCTCACTATTTGACAAAATTCAAAGAATTTCTTGCTTCAGAAAAAATAATATGTTAGCTCCTTGCTTCCTTCTAATTTTAATGAATTGAACGATGTGAGGGTGCTTTGTCGTTGGCTACATCAGCAGTTAGCTTTGCCAAGTGAGGTTGCTATCTCTTCTAAATGCAAATTAAAAAGGAAAAAAGAAGAACACATTAGATGACAGCAAAATGATATGGTACATGGATAGTAAGGTAATGGCCTTTATTGCAAGCCAACGCTTCATATAAAGGGTTATCTTACAAAGAGTGGTGAACTGAAGACCCATCTTGCATCCTGCTGATATCTATAAAGTTCAAGCATAGGGAGAGCAGGGGCAATAAAGAAATCTGAGACCTAAAAATCAGTATCATTTATTAACAACTAGGAGAATGGAGCTGTATTAGTCCTGTGGGAACATTGATTGCACAGGCTGTGAGGATAAGAACCAGGAGGTATATGTTCTGTATTTTTCAAAGACCACATTTGGCAACAAGAAAGAAGCTGCAGTGTCTTCATTCCCAAAGGACAGTATGACTATATCTTATCCAATCATCTATATTAGAAGAACAACTCATCTATTTTTAGAGTTTTATTTCATGTTCTATAAAACATCCCCATTTTTCTCTTCCTGAAGAGTACCACTTGCACAGAAATGGCCATCCCTCATCCCATTTCATTATAGAAACACTCATAACAGCATGGTTTTCTCCTATCAATAAATATGTTTGATGTTCCATAGAAGTTCTGTGTAACACATGCAGAACAATGGAGACTGACTCAGAGATAAATTATTACCAAAACAACTTTAAGTGATGAGCTTGCCTCTGATGCTTCCCTGCGGATGTGATGTGGATGCTCAGTGTGAGAGCAAGATGCACAATAAAGCCTATGAGTAATAATCATAAATCCCAAGCAGGCATTCCCCATTCTTAAGCCATTTTAAAACCTTCAAAAAGGCTATAAGGTGCAATCGGCATTGAGAGGCATTTTATTTTTCAATACATTTAGTTAAAGTGTGAAGTGGAGCATGCCATTGCTGGGATGAAAATACCAAGCACCCTGATGAAGAAGCCTCATCTGAACTGCAGTGTGAGAGGTGCTTTTTGTCCTGCTGACTGCTTTGACGATGCCTGATTATATGCTTTAGTTTGGCAATAAAGTTATCAGATATCCCCCCCTCAGAGCTCCCCCAATGCTCTATGCAAAACTAGTGTCTCAAAGTGCAGAATATACAAGGAGAGTCTTAGGGAATGATAATAATCAGATAGGACTTGTTTGCAAAATTGGGAACAAAAAAGAACTGATGTTTTCAAATGAGACTGTTAAGACTGTGGTGGCTTCAGGTTGATTCTAGCTGTTTAGCACCCAGTTAAAACAAAATGCAGATGCTGCCTGCCAAGATCAATAGCTTTATTTTCTGGGTTGTTTATTTTCCCCATGGAGTTGCATATACCATGCAATCAAGCAGCAATCAGAGAACTAGCCCCATGTATAGAGACTGCCAGGCTTAATGTGTCTCCAGGAGCAGTCTAGAGGACCTTTGATCAATGTGCAGAAAATTAGAATTTTTTCCATTTCATTCTCATTTTTGTATTATTTACATATGAAAAAAGCGCATAAATTGTAAAATAAAGTATTAAACTATTTGAAATTTGTCAGCTGAATCACCTCAGGATTTGTCCTGTCTTTTCGACCTACTGATAAAATGTTTATAATTTTTTTTTCTTATTTTATGTATTGATCCCAGTTCCCTCTCCCTCCATCCCATGCCCTGCAACTCCCCTCCCATCCCACCTCTGAACTCCACATGTATGATGATGCCTTCCAGGAGGGATCATCTAAATCTGGCAAGTTATTTGGAATAGGGACTAGATCCTCCTTCCAGACTCTAGGCTAAAGGAGTATCCCTCCATGGGGAATGTGTGCCCAAAGTCCTTTCATGCACTAGGGCTACATCCTGATTCCACTGTCAGAGGTCCCTTAGACTGCCCAGGCCTTCTAACTAAGTCCCATGTTCAGCGGGTCTGAGTTGGTTCAATGCTGTTTTCCAAGCTGTCAGCCTGGGGGTCCATTTGTTCCCCCTTGTTCAGGTCAGCTGTCTCTGTGGGATCTGTAGCCTGGTCTTGACCCCTTTTGTTCATCTCAGTGTTTAGCTGTGGTTGTCTGCTTTGGTTTCCATCAGCTACTAGATGAGGGCTCTATTATAGCATATATATTACTTATCAATCTCATTATCAGGGAAGGGCAATTAAGGGTAGGCTTTCCACTCTTGCTCAGATTGTTAGTTATCCTTTTAGGTCTCTGGACATTTCTCTAGAGTCAGTTTTCTCTTCAAACCTATAATGGCTCCCTCTTTTATGGTATCTCTCCTCTCTCTCTCTCCTCTCTCTCTCTCTCTCTCTCTCTCTCTCTCTCTCTCTCTCTCTCTCTCTCTTATCTATTTGTCCCCTGACAAAATCTTCCTAGTCCCACATGTTCTCCTCACCTCCCCTTCTATTTCTCCTAACTCCTTCTCCACTCAATGCCCCCAACCACTTGCTCAGGAGGTCTTGTTCCTTTCCCTTTCTGTGAAGAACCACTCACAACCATAAATATAAGATGCTGAATTGTCTGTGATGCTTACTTCATGATGAAGATAACCAAGAAATTGTAGGAATGTCATTTTTAAAATGTTCAGACTTCTCAAACTTAATATTATAAATTACATTTTTTTGGTGACTAACTAATCATTAGTAAAGAAAGTCAAGGGTCTTTTTAGGTCACATTACTCTAGAATATACTTCAAATATTGACATAAGGACCATCCTTGCTAATGACTCTCAGGAGAGAGGCCTTAATCATTGAAGCAACTCTCTAAATTCTTAGTAGGTACTAAAATTTAAATTTAAAGGATAATTTCAAAGGATAATTTAAATAAAAGAACATTTTGGGTTTAAATGTTTGGATCCAACAGATTTTATATAAGAATGTAGATATATATATCTACTTCTATGCACATTTGAGAGATACCAGAGTGGGAAGGATAGTAAATATATAAACTAAACCATGCCTAAGGAGGCATGAAGACATGTCATTCCATTGAAGGAGATTTGGAAATCCTTTTGCTTGATTATGTGTTATCTCTCAAAATTCATGTAACTCCATTAATATGATGGTCATATGGTAGGAAATCCATTATTTTACATTTTTTTTTTATTGCTGGAACCCTGGAGCACACATCAATAAACGAAGATTATCAAAAGTTGATGTTGATTCATCAAGGAAACTTCTCTTTACCACAGATGAAGACCATTACACAAAACTACGGCTAATCAAAATTGTATTGTTATGGAGTCCAGGGCCAATGGATACACCTACAAAACAATCCCAATAGCTAAGACTCAAGGAACAATGCGGAAAATACAGTGGAAAGACAGAAAGAACACAGAGTCAGGGACTTTGTTATGGAATTGTGTTTCATACTAATATCAGAAAGTAACCCCTTAAATCTAGGCAACATGGCTGCCAAATGTGATCTGAAAAAGGGTGATACCAATGAACAAGCAAAGCTGGATGGGAAAAAGCCCACGAGGCCTAAACTCTACACAAAGTACAATATGCAACTGATCTGGGAACTGGAGAGGTGGCTTTCATTACTGAAGAACACACCATTCATTATAGTATGGGTCTAAATGGTCATCCCTGAAAACATACATAGAGGTATCAATGTATGGACTGAACAGGTTAGAATTAAATGCATACACATGTACGTATATTCATGAAATAGTAATTCCTAAGAAGAAAAGTATGAATTTGAAGGAGAGGAGCAATGTGTATATGGGAAAGGAAAATATTATAATCAAACTATAATTTCAAAAATCAGAAATCTTAAAGATCAATAAAAAGTTAGGGTTGGCCTTTCGATAAGGATATACAAATATGTTAAGGATAGACAAAAATGTTTTGGCAATTAATCAGGTGAGGCTCAAATAGTACTATGGGGACCACAGACCACATGACAGCTAATGTGCTATCCAAATATAATTGCACATAAATTCAAAATGCTTATTCTTCATGGCTAAAATAAACTGCAGTTAACTTCCTTTCCTTGTTTCTTAATTTTTATGTGTTTTTAGCTTCTAGCTGCACATTTCATTTTCCTTCTAGATTATCATTTCTACTCATCATATAGCCTAGTAACTAGTATTTTTGACTATTGTAAATGTCAAAGTGCCTCTTTGTGCATCCAAACCGATAGTCTAAGAGATTCAGTTATTTACTTTCTCTAACATGTTTCAGTGGGATTTATACAGTACTCAAAGATTTTGAGGTATCCTGGCATTCTCATTTCCCAGATATCTAGCCATGTTTTCTTAGGGTCAGGTGTCAAGAGAAAAATGATCTGTTTATAAACATAGGGATGTCTCAGTTGAAAGATACTGAGCCATGTCTGTTGATAATAAAAATGTAGCCTTGTGATCCTTCAGTTCACTTCCCTCTAAAATTTAGCCAGCTCTCAATTAAAGAATTGTAAAGCAAGATAAATGCCTGCTTTGTGACTGCTAATTAATATAGCCAAACAGATTTTGAAACACACTGCCACAACTTTCAGTCCTAACAGGTAATGGAGGCACAAACTAGGAAGAGAGACACAAACTGGGGGAGTGTGGAAATACTAAAAAAAGCTGCAGCCATGGACAGTGCTTCTCTCATGTAATGTACGGGAAACTTGTTGCACTGTACTCTTTTATGTCAACTTGACACAACTAAGGTCATCTTAAATGAAGGAATCTCAATTGAGAAAATGCCTTCATAATATCGGGCTGTAGGTAGGAAATCCAGTGTGGTGTTTTTCTTTATTAGTGATTGATGGTTTGGGTATAGCCAATTGTAGATAGGGACACCCCATGGCTGGTGTTCCTAGTTCCTATAAGAAAGCAGATTAAGCAAGTCAATAAGAAGCTCTCCTCCGAGAAGCCCTAGTCCCTTCTTCACATGACCTGTCAGATCTACATGACCCCAACTGGATGGCATTCCCCTACATATGGAATTGGGTTGGGGGGATGGGAGGGGAGGGTAGTTAGGGTGCATGTGAGAGGTCAGAGAGGGTAAAAGTGAGGGAGGGAGGAAGAGAGGGAGAGGGAACTGGGATCGACTTGTAAAATAATAAATTAATTAACAAAAATGCTTTGATTCCAAAATTTAAGTTCAAGGGCAAGTTACTGGGGAAAAGGATTTCTATTTTTGTTTCCACAGAAAATGAAAAGCTGTGGATTCCTTCCAGACTAATGTGGTTTGATCAAGCCAGACTGCCTGAAACAGAGTACCAGGTGAACTTACATTCAAAACAGCTGGACAAAGCAGCCCTACAGACTACAGCCAGGATTTCTGCATCTTCTTAGAATCCCCTATGACAGTGCCCCTTACCAGCAGGAAGTGATTTGGAAAGAACGACACCCAAATACCCAAATATTGTCTATAAATGTTTGTTTTCATTAAATGGACTTGGTTATATAAAATAACTAAATAAAAAAAAAAAAAGAAGAAGAAGAAGAAGAAGCTCTCCTCCACGGCCTCTGCACCAGCCCTTGCCTCAGATACATTCTTTAGGTTCTTGGCTTGGTTTCCCTCTATAGACTGTCTAAAGATATGCATCAGAACATTGTAAAAAGTATGTGAGGTAGTGAACAGTGCCTTGGGGACTATGAGAGAGGCTCCAGGGAAAAGGCAGAGGGCTTTTACCTCAGGCATTGTATTCCCTGGATTGTTCTTGGATATGATTTTACACCACTTGTGATATATATTTACATTGAACTTATAAGACATGTTTACTCTTGTTGGATGGCAGAACACAGCTGTATAATACAATCTGGTGTAATAATATGATAAATGCTGCCCTGATTGTACCCTGAATCTAGATATTGCCTTCTGCCTTTCTTTCATGCTTTCCCAGATACAATCTGTAGTATGTGGCAGGAAATTGTGTTTAAATTGGTCTGTCCTGAAATAGTTCTGGGAAAGGGCTGCTCTGTTAATACCTAGTAGATACTTCATCTATATGTTTTTCTGATCATCTATTTATTAACTGAATTGTTTTTTCTTTGTTATAATCTTGTATAAAAGTACTCTGAAAGTGAAGTAAAATTGTCTATAGCACTAGAATGTGTGGTTTGTCCCATTCTTTCAGGTCCTCAAGGCTCAGTCTCACAGACCAATCTCCACAGGTCAGCAAAAGTCGACAGACATGTAAGCCAAATAAACTTTTCCTTCAAAAGTTCCTTTTAGTCATGGTGCTTCATCACAGCAATAGTAACCCTGATTAACCCACTTGTAGACTGGTTTTGAGTGCCCTGTTCAAATTGTCTGCAGAGCTCTTTCTAGCTGAACTGAAGATAGGTACTGAGAGCACAGTGGCCACAGAGACTGTCAGAGCTTCATTCATTTAAACTGAATTCACATACATTTAGCCATGGCCACACCAGTGACTCTGAATGACAATTGATTTTCTGAAAAATTGATGCCACCCTCCACCTCCCACTTTGTGACTATGGAGATAAGCAAAATCAAGAGAAACTGGAAATGATATTTTTCAAAGTTTGTGATTGTCATAGTGTAGTGGTTTGAATGAAAATGCCCCCCCATAGGTTCATATATTCAAATGTTTAACTGCCAGTTTGTGGAACTGTTTGGGAGGACCAAGAAGGCATGCTCTTACTCGAGGAGGTACATACCTACACCATTCCCAGTCTGCTTTCTCTATCTCATGAGTGTGTTTCAAGTTGTGAATTCTCAGTTACAGATCCAGTACCATGCCTGCCTACTTGCTGCCATGTTCTGCATCACGCTTGTTATGGGCTTTAACACTCTGAAACTCTTTGCTTTAAATGAATTCTTTCTTCTATAAGTTTCCTTGGTCATGGTATTTTTCTCAATAAAATAAAAATAGGAAGGGTACAGAAAGTCTCATATTTTGGAAATGGCATGGACCTTAGTTACACAGAGACACAAGGAACATACCCAGCAAAGATGATGGATTTCTTCAAGTGAAAAACCAAAACAGAGAATAGTTTATATTGTGTAGATGATCAAAACAAAGAATAACAGTTAACTATGAACAGAAAGAGGCTTATTTAATATGCCTCTAGATTTTTAGAGAGATGAAACAGGCTGGATGTGATTATAGAGATTTTTCCACTGAACAGAAGACAAGAAAATAAATAGTTTTGATTTCGCCTTTACTGTGTGCCCTTACGACATGGTAAGCACTTATAAATAATATGTAAGCACATGAATATGGGTGTGATCGAAGACCAAAGCAGGCAGAGCTGGATTATACCTATGAGCCATAATTGATCAACCTGTGATAGAGAATACAAAATTTACAAAGGATAAATTCTCACTCTGCCTGAACCTGTGGGGATAGATGAATTTGTCATTTTCTTTTGTGCAGCTCAGAAAACAGTAGCCTGTGGAAATGCCATGCTTGAGTGTGATCAGGATGCTTGTGATATGCTAGCTCTATAAAGATGCTTGCAAAGCAGATTGAAAACCAGGAGTATGTTACACATCATGCTATTTCTTATCATCTAAGACTGCTCCTAACAAGTCATGGAGTTTAGTAAATTTATATTATGAGAGGTAGTAGAACACAGGCAAATTCATAGTTCGTAACTTAAGTGGTTTACCTCAAATGGTTTCAATAACCAGAATTAATTTTTATAATTAAATTATTAGATAACAGAAACATAAACTAGACAAAAAGGAGATAGAGTAGGAGTAATGAAAAGACAAAAAGAGAAAGAGAAAGAAAGAGGGAAGTAAGGACTTTGAGATAAACATATTTAAACTTAAAATTCAGTGTCCACAGTCAAATGTGCAAGATAATTGAATAGTTTGCCTATGACATCTAATGTAAAGCTGAAATTATTTATGAATTATGGTGACTCTCATTCCCATTGTAGAGAGCAGGAAAAATTTAAATAATTCTAAATGAATTGCTATTATTTAACTATTAATACAGGCATAATTTATATATTCTTAATATAAATCTGTTTGTGTTACTGAGAAAATCATAACGATATTGATGTGCAATAAGAGGAGAATGAGGAATTTGATGGAGGGGTTATTAAAATTATCAACATTAAGCATTAACTAAATATTAATCTTGACATAATTTGAGGCAGACAGAGAGCTCCGTTTCAATAGCAATGTCATAGCTAGTTGTTTCTTAAATTATTTCTCTGCTTAACTTGTTTAAATTCAAATTTTGGGCATTTGTGTTCATTTACTGCTTGGCTGATAGGATAAGAGAGTTGTAATCAAATGAATTAATTTGAGTATGCTTGTTTTTTGGTAAAAGGATTTCAGAACTTGTTCAGCTCTGCTCAGTCAAGATGATTCTTGATAGTGAAGAAATATTGAAGTAGAAAGCACTATGTCTATTGAATGGCTGGACCCTTTTGGCCTCACCCAATGGAAACTATGGTAAAAAAGGTAGGAGAGGGAATATTAAATCCATTTTAAATAAGTTCTTCCTCAATAAGTATGTTGAATGGATATGCCTGTGTATGAAGGCTCTCCTTTATTACAATCTTAATGGGAAATTCCCTGTATGTTAGGTAACATGCTAGATGATCCAAATAATATGTATAACAGGGATTGGGGGAGTTAAAAGTAGAAAGACATACTGATGAGATAAAATCAACCAACAAAGACAAAACAAAGCATGATAAAGCATGCCCATTTAATCTTTCCAAAGGAGTTAGGTACTCCTGAACAAATCCTTCTAAGAGCTTAAGAAAATATACTGACAGCTAGAAATGCTCAGTGCTTAAGGACACTTATTCCTGTTGTAGAAGACACTGGTTTTGGTCGCCTAATTCACGTGTTGTCTTATGACCATTTGTCACTCCTGTTGCATCAGGTCAAGCATACTGTTCTGGACTTCATTGTACCAGATAGGCCCATTATGTACATATATACATGAGACAAAACATTAATACACATATAACATGAAATAAGGAGATTTTAAAGAGAAAAGAAACAAATTAAGAAGCAGTGAGATAGGAATTAGAAAATATTAAATTGGCCATCCAAAAAGAGTATATTTGCATTTAAAATGAGAATATTTAAATACTCTATTTTTTATACCAGGGCAGTGATCTTGATTCTAACAGAAAGCATAAATGCTGCCTTTCCTTTGAAGAGCACTCCTACGATATGTAAGATTGTCCTTAACAGGGTGTTAACTGAAATTTTTAAGGAATTTCAGATTTGAGACATGGCTTAGAAATTAGAGACATGCTGTCCATTACACTTTAACTTCTAATATCCTCTGCCCCTGAGCAGCAACCAGTCTGTATAAATCTTGTTTTTAAGGCTAGCCCACAACAAACTCCCTATTCCAGCTCCCCCTCCAATGCCAGCTGATAAAAAGTATATGGTAAAAGAAAGTTGGTTGGGGGGGAGACAGAAATGAATTATTTCCCTTCATATCCCATTAGGCATGAATGTCTTTACAGAATCTTACATAATGATACTGCAGACTTAAATGAAAGAGGAATGTGTTCTGTTTCCAACTGGGCTCTGATTACAGAGTGATGGTCTTGTCTTCTCATATAGCCAAAGTGAGTGTAGGGGCGGGGGGGATAACAGTCTGAGACCTGACAAAATGAAGATCTCCTAGCAACTGTTATACTTCTCTTCATTTCTAGTTTCTGTAAGAAGTATTGTTCCTAAGTATATACTGAGGAAATTTCTAGAAGAGGCTGAGACAGGAGGTACAGTGTTTCTAGGGTAACCACAGTAAGGAGCGTGAGAACATATGTTACCAGATCAAGCAAGTTAAAAGAGGCAGTGACCAGGTCTTTTATGAGGTTACAATGACTTTTGGTGAATGGCTAGGAGGGAATGGCTCCTCAAGGAGCTAGGCTATAGACTGTCACTCATTTTTAGTTGGGGAACACACAACATGAAAGCATTCATTCTAGATAGCAAAGAAGAATAATTCATTTGGCTAGCTGTCTAAGAAATTCTTTTAATAGATAGTTCCTTCTACATTTAGGTTCACCTAAATGAGAAGACAGAAGAAACGTGGTTTCTCAAATGGGCCCTATACCTTCCACATACTGTTACCTTTATAACTGAAATAATATCTCTTGTAAATGGAGTTCTTAATTTGTATAGATAAAAAAAAACCCAACTTAAGCTAGAGAGGAAAATGCTGAGTGATAAGAGAGAAGAAGCAAGCTACCACCACACCTTAACTCCTTTGTGTCTCAACAGGCACGAGAGCCAGCTCCTCTTTGTCCCTGCTTACATCCTGTTTCCGCTCATCTACCTGACTTCCTGTACAGACCTCTAGACTTCTATGGGTAGCTACTGGCATGCTCCATTCTCTGACCTTCAGACAGGCTTTATTTGTACAAGCAAGATATTACCACAATCCCTAGCTTGCAGTGATGACAGAGGGAGAATTGATACAAATAGACCTCAAACATTTTAAATAAACAGAGATTCAGCTCAAACTCTTGGATAAGAAATCTTTATCAAACTATGCTAAGGGCAATTTAAGACATTTGAGAAAAACTCCATTAAAAAAATGAAAAAACTACTGAAAATTAGGGAGTCAGTCACTGTGGAAATGGTATATGCCATCGCCATACTCAAAATAGCAGAGGCCTTTTAATTCATTGATTTTATAATGTTCTCATACAATGTCATGATCATCTGTATACAGATTACTGTAAACTCTCTAAAAATATTTTAGTAAGTTTTTTAAGGTCAGATATTTAGACACTGAATGCTATTATCATATGTAAATAATAGTGTGTATGGATCTTTAAAGGATTAAATGTCTAACAATTAAAAATGAAGAATTAAATACAAATAATTTTTAAGACAACTCAAGAAAGTAAAACATAAAACTATCAATGGAGTGGTGTATATAGCTCCCTTCTGATTCCAATATTGTCAATGAAGGAACAGCAGGAAAAAACAAAACAAAACAAAATCCCTGTTTAAAAGTAAGAAAAGAAAAAGAAAACAAGATTTAACAAAAGAAAAAATACACAAAACAAAACAAAAAAATGAAAACAAAAACAAACAAACAAACAAAAACCTAATGCTAAAAGTTAAGAGATGTGTATGTGCACAAGGACTTAACTGGTCCTACTACTATATAGCCTACCCCTTACTCATAACTGTGTGCTCATAGAGATGTCATTCCATTCATTTGTTTTTAAAGTATCATTTAATCTCTCATCTTGCAGGCATAAAATTTACCAAGCAATGAAATATCAAGCAAGCTATGGCTGAAGGGACAATAGCAGTCATAAAATCTCTATTGTTTAACCATTCAATTTCAGTTGGCCTGAATCTATAGGCATGGGTCTCTTATAAACTTGACTCATCTGGAAAAACAGTAAGTGGCAACAGTCTCCCATTGAGTTACTCAGGCACTTCCCTACTATCATTTTCTAAATGTCATTTGCTTCAAGAGTCTCTGTGATTTAACCTTTAGACAAGGGGAACTGGCCTCATCCCCACCCCAGTACAAAGGTCAGGTTATACTGAAGGAGAGCATTGTCTTCCATGTATTCCAAGTGCATTTCCTCCCATCTGTGTTGATGACACAGACACAGTGAAGCATAAAAAACAATCTTTTAAAACTAGCAGGGAGCATCATTGCACAGCATAAAAACAATCAGAGCCTCGTTTGTACCATGAAAACAAACAGCCAGAATCAACCATTCACTGGGTAGTTAGAGTAGGCTTTAATTATTGGAAAATATAAGTAATTAGAAAAGACAAATCATTACCCCCATAAAAGCACAAGCTCTTTCAAAGCATATCATCAAAATGGTGCAAAAGTGGAGTTTGTTAATTCTCTTATCTAATCAGATATAGTTCAAAATTATATCTCCCTTTCTAGCTTTTGTGTGTATACTTGGTTAATTGCACTCTTAATTTAGACAGGTATTTCACACCACCTAAGGTGCAAGGAACATTGTAGAAGTGAGGACAATAAGAATATAAGAGCCAGAACACAGCAAAAAGACATATGTATATTACATGGCAGTTGTGTCTTGGATACACTGCATCTGTCCTTATCTGCACAATACTCAAACAAGATTGATCTCCTTTACATATTATCACAAAGTGGAATGAGGGTCCTCTCTAAGGAGTATTGTCAGATAAGGTTGTTGGAAGAGAGGTTCTTATTTTCCTCCATGGTGTAGCTAGAGATAAATTTCCTTGCTCCAGAAAATAACCTCACAACAATACTTTGGCCAGAAACTTTAACTCAGTGGATCACATAGAAAACAACATGGAAGTTTAAGAGGGATTTGTTGAGAAGAAGGATGCAGTAAGGAGGTAAAGGAGATGAGAAGGGGAAGAGGGATTCAAAATTACTTATATCCATCATATATGTATATGAAACTGTCAAACAATATAAGTCCTTATGGCATGCTATAATAACATTTGTCTATTTTTTATTTCATTCTTAGTTTCAAGAACTGTATTAAACAAACTCTTCACCATTCCTATATCCTGAAGCATTTTCCCTTCTAATATTTTCATAATATCTAGTCTTAAATTTAATCATACAATCCATTTGAATTGATTTTTGTACATGATGAGATACAAATGTCTAATTCTCATTGAATATTTCTTTTCCTAACAATATTTATAAAAATCACTGTCCATTCCCCAATATGCCTTTCAAATATTTTTGTTCAGATCAGCAGGTAAAATATATAGTTTCTAACACTTTATATTATACAAGAACTCATTATTTTGTACAAGAATTGAATTATATTCTATTAAGTTTTTTGAAAAGAATAAAAGCTAATTGTGGTAATGATGTACTTACAGACCATTAGTGAGAATATGAATTTGTGTGTGCCTTGAGAAAACATTGTACAAGTGTTCTACCATTAAAAATTAAACTATTTTATGATTTATGAGTCTTAATACTGGTATTTATTCTTGAGAAACAGAATATAATTCCAAGCACATACATGAACTTCCATGTGCCAAGATACAGAATTGCCTAAGCATCCACCAATATAAGAGTAGAAAAAAGATGTGTAAGATAAACTTAAATGGGGAGGAAAGAGTGGATCATGAGGGATCAGAAATGTTGAATTTGGCAAAGAAAAGAGAAGGCGAGCAAGAAAAGAGATACCTTAAGAGAAGGAGCCATTATGGGTTAACAAGAAATCTGACACTAGGAAAATTTCCAGGGTTCCATAAGGATAACTACAACTAAGAATCTAAGCAATAGTAGAGAGGCTACCTTAAATGCCCTTTCCCTATAATGAGATCGATGACTACCTTAAGTGCCATCATAGAGCCTTCATCCTGTAGCTGATGGAAGCTGAAGCAGAGATTCACAGCTAAGCACTGAGCAGAGCTCAAGGAATCTACTTATAGAGTAGGAGGAATGATGAGCAAAGGGGTCAAGACAATGCTGGGAAAAAACACAGATACAGCTAACCTGAGCAAGTGGGAGCTCACGGGACTCCAGAGTGACAGCTGGGGAACCTGAATAACACTAAACTGGGCCTCCTTAATGTGGGTTTCAATTGGGGGGGGTTTATGTGGCCACTAGCAGTACAAACACTTTTTACCCCTACTACATGAAGTGGATTTTTGAAGCAAATTCCCTATGGAGGGATACTTTCTCAGCCAAGATGCAGGGGTTAGGGCTTCTGTCCTGCCCCAAATAATATGAGACAGACTTTGATTATCCCCCATTGGAGGCCTCACCATTTCTGAGGAGTGGATGGAGCAGGGATGAGGATATAGTGTAGGAAGTGAGAAGACAGGAGGGAGAGGGAACTGGGATTGGTATGAAACTAAGTTTTTTTTTTAATTTAAATAAAAATTAGTTAAAAAGATACATTCATATATACATATATATGAATTATTCAGCCATAAAATATTAAATTGTATAAATTACAATAACCATGATAAACCAAGAAGCAAATAAATTAAGTGAAATAAATAAGACCTCAATGTCTAATGCTATGTCACCTCATTACTATATGAAATCCTAAAACATTACTCATAGAAGTAGAACACAGATTTATGGTATCTAGAGGCTTACGACAGAAAAAGCTTAGTCAACAGATATGTTCTCTTAAAGTATATTAGAAAAGTAAGTTCTGATATCCTAGTGAAGAATAATAAAACAGGAGTAAGCAATAATTTATTGAATGTTTCAAGAGAGCAGGATAAATGATGAAATTATAGATAGTTAAGTATTATTATTGAATTTATGACTGAATGGATTAGTATTTTAAAGCATCAAACTTCAAAATTATCCCATGCTAATTAAAGTTTTAGTGAAAACTTTTAATTCTAAAGTGAACTCATCAGAACATGAAATCTTCATTATTACAATCCAAAATGTTTCAATCAAAACAGTATTACAACAAAAGACAAGAAATAACTCATAGGCTTGCCTTGTTTTTTGCTTTGAAGAAGTCTTACTGGAGCTGTCTACCTATTAAGAAGGCTATAGACTGTCACCAAAATTTTTTCAAGGAGTTCAAAATATTGTGTCTATAAACTATGTAATACATTAGACAGAGACAGCTGATAGATTATATATATATATATATATATATATATATATATATATATATGACAAGACGTGTTAGATTTTAATAAAGAATAGTTCATGAAGAAGCTGAGATTATCCCTGGGAAATGTGCAAATTCCAAAGAATTAGGCAAAAGATGAAATACAGAAATATGGGATAAAAGTCACTGGGTAGGGAAATTCCATATTACAATTGATGAAAAATTGAAGTTAATTCTGTAGATAATAGGTGTTTGTCAAATCCCCATCAAAATATAATACAAATACTCGAAAATCCAGAAATTTGGGGATTATTCCAAACAATACCTATTAATTCCTTGTCTCACTCATGTGTATAGATCCAAGATGTAAGTTTAAAAGATATTAGGGTCGACCGTGTTACTACCATATCTAAGGGCTCTAACCCCTTCTGAAAGTCATATTTCAGCCTCAGCTTATTCTATTTTTTCTAACCTTCTAAACATACTCAAAAATGTTACCAAATGCTTCCTTAAATGCATGTAGGTAATGGTAGATATTTAAAGACTTCAGTCTTAGCACAGTTCCTATACAACTCATAAACATTTGAAAGTAAAATCACAAATTTCAACTTCAAAAAATTGGTTTCTTTAATATGTCAGTATAAGGTCCATTGTCTTCTTTAATGCACATCATTTCACCATGAAAAACAAAAATGAATAAATGCAGAAAAATCCTTCCCAAGCAACTGCATGCACAAATCCAACTTACAATTCTGTTTGCTTAACTTCAAGTTAAATAAATACTTGCAAGTAAATACTTGCTAGACAACTTGTTATGTGAATATCAACTTTATGACCTTCAATGAAATGAGATCTTAGTTTTTAATTTCTTTTTCATTTGGTTTTAAAAAATAACATGTATTATGAATCAACCTATACGTTCTTAAGAAAGCAACCTAAATGCTATGGCCAAAAAAAAAAAAAAAAAAAAAAAAAAAAAAAAAAGAGGTCTGGATCACAGCAATGGAAATGTTTCTACTTTTATAATTCACAAGTATTTAAACTACTTAAATATGAATAAATCAGAAACCCTTGCATATTGTGCTATAATGGAGATGGATTGCAAAATACTGGAAAATACCTAACATTACATTTTGAAATTTACATTTCATCAGTAAATACTTTTACTTACAGGTGTCTTGTAAAAGATTAAATGTAGACTGAAATGTAGTGCATGTATATTATTGAAATTAACTTTAAAGTTATAAATATCTATAGAGCCATACACACACACACATATATATATATGCTGATCATCCACTATATCACAAGATATGGTCTATTTTGTTGCTACAGTGTAAGTGATCGCTGTCAGAATTGCATGTTTGAGAAGATAAAGGAAAAGCCTGGTTATACTCTTACCAGATAACACTACTGTTCCATAACACAACTACAGAAATATGAAAGTGCACTAAAATGATGTTTCTCACAGCAGTAGTTTCTCATCAAAAGGTATAAGCCAAGAGCAGCCAATTCTAGGAGCTCGAAAATCCTGATATCTGATTCAAGTAGACTTCTGTGCATTCTGCATATGTACTTTCATTTGAATGAGAGCAGAGTTAAGCACATAACTTCACACTGTGTTAATGGGAAACCTAAGTACCAGTTCCCACAGAGCAGGGATTATAAGTTGCTTTTATGTGGAGTACTTGTGCTATTTCAACTGGTAGCTACACTGTGGGATAACCTGTTTGAGAGGTAAGACTTGTGTAAAGCTGTAGGATGAAGACAAGAGATTTAATTTGAAATGAGGAAATGAGAATGGTGAATGGATGGATTAGAAGCCATTTGATGTTTAACAGTTTACAGAATGAATAAAATTTGGTAGTTGAAAAAAAAAAACATATTTTACTTCTGTGTATTTTGATAGAATAGACAAACCAACAACTATGGCTGAGGATACCCGCAGCCATACAAATTGGAATCAGTATAGAAGGATTTTATTATAAGATCACCTATTGAAAATAGGGGGAAATTTAAAGTTTTCTGAGAGCCTGTTACATATTAATTTTGCTTTGAACAACTTGCCACTGTAAGGGTATTATAAACAAAGAAAAAAATGTGCTCTTTGAAGCTTTTGGTTGATGATATCTCAGGTTAGCCCCTTCTTTCCAATCATATTCCAAATTTAACTGCAACATTGGGCACTATGCATGGACACAGTTCTGAAAGATTATTTATGGATTCTGTTTCCAGGGTTGTAATGAATTCTTTGTGTCATGATTCTATCTTTGAGGAAGAACAACCCATAGATTTTGAAAACATTGGTATATGAAAGGAACAAAGTCTGTTGCTCTGCCTCCTAGCAGGCTGTTGCCACTCCTTTGTTCATACTCAATTATTTCATCCCATATTCTTAGAAAACATGACTCTGTTTTCAGAGTCAGGTTTGACTTCATCAAACCCTATGTCCATCAATTTTCAAGTGTCATTAATTACAAGTGTATCCCAGAAGCATTTCCTCAATGAATATTTAACTGTTCTAATGAGTACAGAGATTCTCCTTCTAAGCTGGTTTCATATCAACCTATTTCTCTGTATTTTTGCTCCCCAAAGCCATGTCAAAGTTTATCTTCAAAAGGAAAAGTTCTTCACCATCCTCTTATTACTCATTCTAGGCTCAACTCACTACAGAAAGGGTGACATTTATGAATTTCCATTGTCAGAAAGTGTTATAAAATACATCACCGTTAACTTCAAGGCTTTTCTCCAACTTAGTCTTAGAGAAAGTTCTACTGCTTTAGTGGCAGTTTGAAAGAAAATGGCCCCCAAAGGGAAGGACATAGTTAGGAGGGTTGGACTTGTTGGAGAAAGTATGTCACTGTGGAGGTAGGTTTCTTTGGTTTCATATATGCTCAACCTGTGCCCAATGAGATAGTATACTTTCGATTTCCTGTATATCACATGTAGCTATTCCTTCTCTAGCACCATGTTCTGCCTGCATGCAACCATAATCCCACCATCATGATAATGGTGTAAAACTCTGAAACTCTAAGGTGTCACCTCAATTATATGTTTTCATTTATAAGAGTTACCTTGATCATGTGATCACAGTGATTTAAACGCTAAGCAGCTTTCTTAATTTTAGCCATGATATACTTTCTAGTCTCTGCTTTCTGTTTTTTCCTAGTAATAAAACATGTTTCTTATCCTTGTGTATCTACATGAAACACTATTTCACCACTTAATCATTCAAATCTTAGGCATCCTCATGATCTCTGCTAAGCATCTATAGGAAACTCTTCCAGGTACTTCATTTTGCTAGTACAGTTTTTAACAATGCTGTAGGATGCTTTTACATGTGTCTTGTTTATTTGTAGCTTTAACATATTGATGCCCATGGTTAACTATTTTGGTTGACTCTAGCCACTAGAGTTATATAGGTCATTAGTTCAGAGAAACCAGTGTAGTTAATTCTTTATGCCTTCTCAACTGATTGTATAGGTGGATACGTTTAAGGATATGGTTGTAGATCCAGACTCCACACATTATCAATACAGCCAACAAAATGCAAGAAGAAATCTGATACAGGACTTAGGATAAGAAGCAAGATTTCCTTAAACAAGTTCTCCCAAGTAACTCTGAGTTCCCAGTTAGTGGGATAGGATAGCTCCACTGCTTCCCAAGGGAGCACTCCCCAGCTTAGCTTCAACCAGATCCTATAAATCAAGAGGTCTATTTTGACAAAATATTTTGCAGCTCATTGGGACACACTGAGAGATCTGTAACCTGGTTCAGAAACCTTTTAGGGATCACACAGTGCCTTTGAGTAAACACCTGAAAACATCTAACCTAGACATGCTCAGCATACAGTAGGAAGTGGCTGTGGTCAGAGTTCAGGGTGGGAAATATGCTACAAGGACCCAGGCAGCTGTCTCTCCTCCTTAGCAAGTAATCAAGAAACAAGCAAGCCAGGTCAGAATGTCATACATAGCATTGGGGTGAGGCTAAATTACATGATTTTAGTACCCTCTATTAAGGTTATGGATAAAAGAAAAAGCAGAACTCCCATGAGAGAAAATGATGGACAGATAGACTTCTACTTCCACAGGATATATTGCATTTGGTTATGGTACAATTAAATGACTATAATCAGCTAATACAAAGATGGGAGAATAGAGGTATAGAATATCTCAAGGAGACAGCAATGTCATTTAACTTTGCCTCAGTACATGTGTTATCATGTGTTATTGTAACAATACCACAGCGCCAGTGACTAGTGAGCAACAGAAATTCTTTTCTTACATTTTGTAGGATGGTAAGTCCAAGATCAACAAGTTCATAGATTTTTTTTTTGTATCTCTAATAAAAGTTAACTCTTCATGGAAGAGAAACTCCCAGTCCCTTTGATCAAAGCTTTTTTTCCCAGGAGCATGTATCCGTGAATGAGAGGGAAGGCTCTATGTGGTTGCATTGAGGATTAAGTTAGTAATACCCAGGTGTGAGGATTATTCAAACCATAGCAAACTGTAAATCTCTTGCAGCACCCGTGTTAATATTCTTTTAAATTTATTTATTTTTATTTTACATATTGATCCCAGTTCCCTCTCCCTCCCCTCCTCCCTCCCTCCTTCTCATTCTCTTCCCCCTCACATGCACTCTGACCCCCCTCCCCCACCCCACTCCGCATGTAGGGCTATGCCATCCAGGTGGGGTCATGTAAATCTGACAAGTCATTTGAAGTAGGGACTAGGACTTCACTCTGTCTCTAGGTTAGGAGAGTATCCCTCCATGGGGGATGTGCAAAAGGTCCTTTTGTACACCAGGAATACATCCTAGTTTCACTCTCTGAGATCCCTTAGACTGCTCAGGCCTTCTAGCTGAGACCCATGTTCAGGGGTTCTAGTCAGTCCCATGCTGGATTTCCAGCTGTCATTCTGGGGGCCCGTTAGCTCCTCCTTGTTCAGGTCAGCTGTCTGTATGTGTTTCTGCAACCTGGTCTTGTCCTCTCTCTCTGCATCTGGATTCTAGTTCTACTCAGTGTTTAGTTATGGGTATTTGCTTCTGTTTCCAACAGGTACTAGATGAGGGTTCCATGATGGTGGTTAAGTAATTTGTTGATCCCTTATCAGGGAAGGACATTTATGGTAGTCTTTTCACTGTTGCTCAAATTGTTAGTTGGAGTCAGTCTTGTAGGTCTCTAGACTTTTCTTTAGGTTCAGTTTTCTCTTCAAATCAATAATAACTCCCTATTTTATGTTCTCTTTCTCTCTCTCTCTTTTCTGTCTTCCTACCATGACTCAATCTTCCTAGTCACACGTGGTTTTCTCTCCTTTCCGTCTCTTTCTCCTAGTTCCCTCTCCAATAACTGCCACCCCCTCCACTTCCCATGTACTCTGGGGGACTTGTCCTTTCACCCTTAAGTGAGGGACCTTATATGAAAAAAATATGGAATGCTTCACGAACTTGTGCGTCATCCTTGCACAGGGGCCATGCTAATATTATCTGTATCGTTCCAATTTTCGTATATGTGTTGCCAAAGCGAGCACCCATGTTAATATTTTTACAGTTAATACTAAACATCAACCCAGTTTAGATTTGGCAAGACACATCTACATTTTTAAAATCTGTGCCTCAATGCTATAGATTATGTGCTTAATGAAAGGTGCTATGGGTTGCTGTCACACTCATTAGTCAAGTGTTTGAGGCCAATCAATGACTTCGGTGTGGTTTGTAGTCATCAACTACTTCTTGAATTAAAGGAGGACAAATGATTCCCAAACATCTCCTGAAATAATAAAATTTTGGTACTGTAATTCATTCATTTTTCTGTCTTGTTTTTGTCAATTCTTACTATAAGACTTCTAATCTTGATCTGGCCCTGTCCATCTCACTATATGAAGGTCTAGTTTGTCTATCTTCCTTGGATTATGACATTGGATACTTGTCAAATCTGTTTTCTTTTCTGGACAGGAGATTCCCCCTTTTTATAACAATCAATGTTTACTAAAAGAATGCATATGAGAATTACTATGGGTCCTTTGACAGTTACATATACTTCTCAAAACCTTCCTGAATTCTCAGGGTGATGGATGTTTTGTGGTGAATTTCCAGGTGTTTGTGTAATGCTCTAAGACATGCTTTCCTTCTGTCAGTGAAACTTAAGTAAGTTTTCATTAGTACTTTGACAAATCTGTTAAAACAACTCTTCCTCTTTTTTTTTTTTTTGTTTTTGTTTTTGTTTTTTGTTTTTTAGTTGAGGGGGAAAAAGGGAAAAAACACCATTTCTTTGGAATTGGACATGTTGAAATCAAAAGAGAAATAACTTCTGATGTTTAGGAGGTGAGGATACAATAATGAAGAGGAGGCTTTAAGAAATGAAACTCTTTGAAGTAGGGACTAGGGCTTCTCTCCTATCTCTAGAATAAGGCAGTTATCCCTCCATGGGGGATATGTTTGCAAAGTCCTTTTGTGCACCAGGGATACATCCTGGCGGACCTGTCAGATCTACATGACCCCAACTGGATGGCATTCCCCTACATATTGTATTGTGGTGGGGGGTTGGGAGGGGAGGGTGTTTAGAGTGCATGGGAGAGGGTAGAGAGGGCAAAAGGGAGGGAAGGAGGGAGGGAGGGCTTGGGGGGAGGGGGAGGGAGGGAGGGAGAGGGAACTGGGATCGACATGTAAAATAAAAAAAAAAAAAAAAAAAAAAAAAAAAAAACGCTTTGACTCCAAAATTTAAGTTGAAGAACAAGTTACTGGGGAAAAGTATTTCTATTTTTGTTTCCACAGAAAATGAAAAGATGTGGATTCCTTCCAGACTAATGTGGTTTGATCACACCAGACCGCCTGAAACAGAGTACATGCTGATCCTACATTCCAAACAGCTGGACAAAACAGCCCTACAGACTACAGCTAGGATATCTGAATCTTCTTCGAATCCCCCAAGACAGCGCCCCTTACCAGCAGGAAGTAGTTTGGAAAGAACGACGCCCAAATTCCCAAATATTGTGTATAAATGTTTGTTTTCATTTAATTGGACTTTGTTATATAAAATTAAATAAAAAATACTCTATATGCAAAAAAAAAAAAAAAGAAAAGAAATGAAACTCTTGTGGGGCTCCATTTGTAGTTAAATATCTATCCAGCCCACACCTGTTGCACTGAACACGCCCATAGGGGCGTGGTGACAGGTACAGGCATGATCTGGGGTCTAGGACCCCTGTTCACTCTCTTACTTCCTGGTTAGTGACAGAGAGCATCTGGAAGCATCCATGAAGTGGAAAACTGCAGTGGTCATCTGTTTCTGGTGTAAGTGATTTCTCCCCGAATAAACATCCCTTAGCCTATTGTTTCCCAGATTCTTATTTACCATGCATTACTCATTAGGCTCATATATTAAGAGTACATAGTTCCTGGTTGGAACAGGATTATAAGTATTTGTAGTAATGGCCTTGTTGAAGGAGGTGTTTTCTTGTGGAATGAGGAATGTCTCTAGATGTTAGCTTTGTGGTTGTAAAAACCCAGGTCAGGCACTGTCTCTGTCTGCTCTCTGTGAGAATCTAAGTAAGCTTCCAATCAAATTCTTTCTTATATAAGTTGCAGTGGTCCTTGTATCTCTTTACAGAAATAAAGCAGTATCTAAGAGAACTTACTTGACTGAAAGAACAAAAACATTCTGAACATTATTTCTCCTACCCTTGGAATCTGAATATGGATTGTTCCTTGAGACTTTTGGAAACACTTTCTTCTATAGGCAGAATTATAAGCAAAGCTTCAGTAAGTCGTGAACCAAAGGAAACTTTGCAGTCTTGTTGAATATGACTTGGATATCCTGATCCATTTGCTATAACCCCATGGGCTTGACAGTAAGAATATAATCTGAATGTAGTCAGAAGTTGAGAGCTGATTTTCTTTTCTGCTCATTTTCATAATGTGACAGCTACTTACATCTGCAGTATTTGAAACAGAGCCAGGGTGAGGTTCTAAGGCACTGGTGTCATTTCATAAATTTAGGCTGGAAACATGTCTGAAAGCAATGCAGCAGAACCAAGAAACCATAATGGAGCAACACAGGCCCAGTGACATTGTATTCCATCTCTATATTCTGTGAGGCCAGACACCTCTGAACATTCATCTAGTAGGGGCAATAAGTAATTATTTTGTTTAAGGCAGTTTGGGTCAATTTTCCTATCACAGCAGCCTCTTAACTTCTACTAAGAAGAGTCTTTTAATTATTAAATGTATTCACATAAAAGTTAAATCACTAGGAATCATAGCATTGCTAATCATTAGAAGAAATCATATGCCAACATTAAATAAAGAGTTGAAATGTTCTGAGTGTCAGAATGGCAATTGGTATTGCTGACAGTTAGGAGGCCAGGAAGTAGGAAGTTAAGAGGGGATTGCAGGTAACTCTCTGTCAAAAAGAAAGACATTTTGATGGTTTGCACTTTGGCCTGAGGCCATTTGTCTAACTCAGTTATTGTTAAGTGGTTGTTGTAAATAATATATACTTAAAGAAAGCTTGCCAAGCTTTGCAGACAATAAGTGATTTGAATTGAGTGATCTTTTCTGAGTCAATGTAAGCTCAAATCCAACTGGCTTACTGCCAAAATAGCTCTCTACATGCCCAACAGGTTGTAATATTTCACATAGACAATGCTGGGTCAGCAGAAATCACTAATGACTTTGGCAACCAACCAGCTCTGTGAGGTAATAAGGAAAGCTATGTCTTTAAATAGCACTGTGGGAAATGCAATGGGGCAAAAGGGAACTGCAGTGGGCTCCCTGGACTGCTCTGTTGTTGTTACTGAGCAAATATAGCTCCTTGAGTTGTTTTCGTTTCATCAAAACCATGATACTCTTGAGTGTTGGCAAGGGAATATCCGGTAATGAGAGTGCAGCGAACATGCCTTCCATCAGCTGAAATCCTTAATTGTAATTGCAGCATGTAATGGTGTAATTAGTTGTCTAAGTGACAGGATAGGCTCAAATCTTTCCTAGCATTTTGTAAAAAGACCATTATGTTCTATACCCCTCCCTTTTCTTTTCAAATGAGATGGCACACAGACAAACTGTGGAAATGCTTTTATTTTTAAGACTATGAATACAGCACACTCATAACTTGAGATTGTAAACTGCTATATGAAAGTAGAGATCACTACTTAGACAAGTGCTGTTTCTACACAGATAGAGATAAATAAGTGACTCCAGGTTCCATAGGTATATTTTCACCTAAACTATAGCTATAACCTTGCAAACACAAATAGTATCACCTTTTCATGCACAAGACAATTGGAGCACAAAGAGGTTAAATAGTATATTTTGGGTCAAACATTGAAACATAGAGCTAGAATTTTAAACATATTCCAAATCTGAGTGTATCAGATTCATTATCTGATTTTTTTTAAAAAAGCTATCAAGAACTACTGTTAAGATGCTGGTTCTTGGAATTTCTGTTGGTAGGCATATAGAAAGGTTTCCTTAAATACAGATTCTAGAGAGAGGAAAAGTTGGGAAGGATTTCAGGTAATAGGTGATAAGTCTTCATTTTACTCCCTATTGAGGATTTGGATGAAGCTGTTCCCAGAGTCCATAATCTATACTCTGACATACCTTTAGCAGAACCAAGATGGCAGATTTCCAGACATTTTTATAGAAGGGAAATCCACAGTGAGATTTCCAATGGAATCTTCATGACAAAGAGAAGAATGTTATACTGGATCTGGCTTATTTGGAACCAATCTTAAAACCAGTGTCTTAGCCCTGGAGTCAGGGTTTAAAAAAAAAAAACAAACAATAAAAAATACCACCAATAAAACATGTTCCTTCTCAATCATAAAACGCAAATTGGACTGTTAGCACATAAACTTTCTAAGCTGTGACCTTTTGCAGTGCAAAAGATTCTACAATTGACTTGTTGAATGCAACATAGTTTTTCTCTTCACAAAGAAACGATAGTTTTCCAGACAAATATGTTTTTTTCACATAGTATATTCTAATTATAGTTTCTCCTCCCTCTACTCCTCCTGGTTCCTCCAAAATCAAATAGAATCTAGATCCACTTTCTTTATGTCTCTCATTAGAAAATAAGCAGGCTCTAAGGGATAAGAGTAAATATGATATGATGAAACAAAATATAATAATATAAAACAAAACAAAACTCACATATTGAATTGTAAACAAACAAACAGAAGGAAAAGAATCCAGCAGAAGGCACAAGAAACAGTAGCTCACCCATTCCAACACTCTGTATTCCAGAGCAACACTAGATAGATAGACAGATAGATAGATAGATAGATAGATAGATATAGATATAGACATAGACACATGAAAATGAACAGGTGCAAAAATGTACATAGTTTTGTGTCTTTGTGTGTTCATATTTATGTCGATCATGCTGATTTATTTTAGAGGGATTTGTTCTGGTATCTTCCACGCCTTTGGGTCTTGAATGCTGTCTTTGTCCAGAGAGTTACCTGGGCTGTGAGGGGAGGATTTTATGAAGATAGCCCCTCTCAATGTCTACATAATATCTGGCTCGGGGGGGTCTCTGTATTTGTTTCTAGTGGCTGCTTCTCTGATGACCAAGTACTCATTTATATTTTGTTTTTTTTTTTTCTTTTTTTCTTTTTTTTTTTTTTTGATTTGATATTACTCTAGGTCCATGGTCTATCTAGTTTTCTAGATTTCAGATTTTTCATCACCCAAGAATAGTCAACTTCTAACAGGTTCCCATAGAATTAACCTTTGGCAAACAACTCAATTAGATGTAACTCAATCCTAAAACTAGAAGCATCATTTGGTCACAAGAGATGAGTCTCTGCTTCCCTATTATTTGGCAATTTGCTTTAAATGTATATTTTGGGAAGCTACTTCTGTAATAGGTTTCCATTCTGTCCATCAAATGTTTGTTCTTGTATTCCTTTTCTCATCCTTTTCTTTCCTCTTTGTCCCCACTTTATGCTTTCCTTCCCAATCTTCCACATCTATCCCTTTTCTAACTAGAAATATCACCCCCCAGTACCTTATTCAATGCTTAATCTCTGTGGTTCTATGGGCTGTAGCTTGGTTATCATTGGCCTAATATAATATGCATGTAAATGGATAGAACTAGGAAAAAAACATTCAGAGAGAGGTATCCCAGACCAAAAAAGAGAAATATGGTACGTGGCCATTTATATTTGCTGCTAAACCCTACTTTTGAAAATGGAGAAGATCCAGGAAGCATAACTTCCTTTGTCTATGCTATTACCTACTGGGCCAGTGCCAAATCAGGTGTTAGAAAAATGATTATTATGGGTTTTTCATTTTCTTTTGTTAAATATAATGCCACTTCCCCAAAATTCCTCTCATGAGTTTCCAAACATAACAGATTCTACTTTTGTGAAAATAGATGTTTTAATTCATAACTAATTTTGTCTTCCTTTTAACCATTGTCTGGTTAAGAATTCTGTTAGCAGAAGGCTGACATGACTCTAATACTGAAACTATTAACACATTGTGAATTTTACTGCCTGCTTGCTAATCACACCAAAGTGATTTAACAGTAAAATTTATATATTAAAAGAGTATGTCTTTCAAAATACTGTTTCCTCGGGCAATTCTTTCCTGAATGGATGCATTTTACTTTATTCCTGATTATAGTACTCTTGATAACCACATTTATTCATTGAAATACTCATGTGGCTCTTGTAGATCTCTCTGGAAACATATACTGTATATGTTGGCATTTCTCCAACCCTCTTTAGAATTGGGACTCTCCTCCTCTAGGAAATAGGGAGATTATCAGCTGTGAGAGCTGCTGGGGGTAGGAGGGACTAGCAAATCCTTGTATTGTCTGGCTTCTCTGCAGGTTTATTTAAAGCAGCAGAGAACAGCAATCCCATTGCTCATTGAGGGCATCCACACAGCACCTGTCATGCTTAGATTACTTCCTTTTCAAAATAGTCATTCCAGTTACTTGGTTTGAATGAAGATTTGGGTTCTGTTTAGGCTATCCTTGTTTCTTACATCTCTGCTGTGAGCAGAAGAAAATCAAAATCAGCTTTTTATTCTTTGTTATTCATTTTATTTTTGTTTTTTCAAGGTTTTGTGCAGGATAATAGCATAATGCTCTGTCTCAAGGCAGGACGGAGACTCACTGAGTTTCCACTTTCTCATACAGTGGGGGAACAGAGTTCTTGTTCCTAAGATATCCTCTAGACATAAGGAGATACAGACTTCGAGAACAACTTCTTTCTTGTAAACCCTCATTCATTTTCTATTAGGAGATTAACAGGGATTTGAAATTTATCATGGAAATCACAAAATGTCTTTTTTTTTCTTTTTGATTTACTAAAATTTCAGGTAATCAAAATAATTCTTATAAGTTGCTATGCTTTTGAAGGTTATTCAAAGCAGGAAGTTGAGAATAAGCTGAGTCCCCTAGTTGTCTTGATTGCTGTTTTTTGTCTTTTGCTCCACTTCCTTTAACTCTTTGGAAATGAAAATCTCTCCCTTTAGCATTTTCAAGCTAAGTCTCATTTTTAAATATTGACTTTTCTCCTGAACAATGTAAGAATATTAGAATGTAAGATTTCCGAGTACTGATTCTCTCTCAACATTGCTTGCAAATGTTTGACCACACTCTTATCCACCCCATCCCCTGCCAGCATGCCTCACAAATGTGACACTGGGGTTGTTGTGTGGTTTGAAAGCCAGTTTATGTTCACCTGTGTCTAGAAAAGTATTTACACTTATCTTTACTTATGCTGTTGCTTGCCATTTTCCACCTGCCATCAGGGGATCACATTTCTTCATTTAAATTACATATTTAGAATTTTAGTTAATGTCTGCTGATTGGCAGTATAACTTTGCTTGTCTTCAACATTCTACATTCTGCTACTGAAAATGAGGTGTGTATGTGTGATGTTATGGTTGAAAATTAGGATTCAAGTGACTCACTGGGCAGATTGTCATTTAGGGTAAGAGATTTGGGAGTTTGTTAATGTCAGGGAAAGGCAGCATGGTGAGGGATCAGAGGAGAGCTTAGCCCCACAGGCTAAGAAGGCATCCACTCTCACAGGTTCACAGAGGAGAAGTTCATGCCATGTAGGTAATGGGTAACCCATTGTACATGCTTGCAATCACATTGTCCCTGATTCTAAAGGAGAAAGAGAAGGTCCAAAGGTTCCATTCAACATTTACTTTCATAGAGCCTTGGGTAGCCTTGGGTTGGTAAACTTCCCTTTGGAAAAGGGGGGATTATATAATCAGGTCTGGGTAATTGTCAATTTGCTGATGTCACAGCCAGTCAGAGTGCCTGCCATTTCTTATACAGCAGCTTTGTCAGTATACATGGACTGCCACAGGTGCAGTTGGACTGTGTCACTCACTCCTGGCTCAGACTAGTATGTTGTGTTTGCAGTTGCTTAGCAATCCAGTATATGAATCCACAATCTTTGAGTCCCATTGTTGGAAAATGCACCTAACAGAGAGCACACACCCAAGACTATTTAATCAATGCAGGTTGGCTTCAATGCAGCAAGGGTACAAAGTTGAGTGGAAAAGGAAGAGAAAATAGACCTGGGAAAAGTTGGAGGAGAGGAATGAATGTAATCAAAATAAACTCAAAACCCTCTGAAAACTATAAAAAAAAAAAAAAAAAGTGAGACACGATTAAAAAAAAATGCTTTAAAAATATGGTCCCACTGGCTTATTTTGGTTTATGAATCATATAATTTTAATTTTATAACATTATTAAATTATTTATGATGATAAAATGTTAAAGTAACTGGGCATAGTGGTTACTGTCTTTCATCCTATCACTGGGGAAACAGAGGCAGACGCAGTTCTTGAATTCACAGCCAGCCAGCCTATATATTGAGTGACAGGCAAGGTGGGACTGCACAGTGAGACCTTGACTCAAAAAAGGGGAGGAAAATTAGAGAGAGCTATGAGTGATTCATAACTCATACTGCTCTTTCACAAGAACTGAGTTAAGTCCCAGCATCCAAGTCAGTTGGCTCATAACTGCCTGGAACTCTAGCTCCAGAGGAATCTGTCTTTTTTGACCTCTGAGAGCCATGCATATAATTACACATAGACACATATACACACAATAAAAATTATTTTTTCAAATGTGTTAATGGACTGTGAAAGAGGGAAAATAAATATAATCACCTTATCTTTTTAAAAATACTTCACAAAGGAGATACACAGATTAGTGACTTAAGAGTACTGGGTACTCAGATTTCCTTTGCAGCGGTAACATGGCAGCTCACAATTACCTGTAACTCCAGTTCTAATGGATCCTGAGGTCACTTCTTATCTGCTTGGAAACCAGGCATACACCTGGTACACACATATCCAAGCAAACAAAAAGTAAAAATGAATCACACATGTATATCTGTCTCTGTCACTCTCTCACTATCTCTGTCTCTCTAACTCTCTCTCTACACACACACACACACACACACACACACACACACACACACACATATATATATATATATATATGTAAAGAAAATTTGTTGGAAGTGGGAAAGTTTAGCTTAAAACATGCTAAAATAGTGAAAATTTTTTTCCAGTGTGATCATAGTTCATTTTTCTCATCTATTAACACCTATGCACAGCTTCATGTACCTTAGCATGACATCAATAAACCAATCAGTAAAACAACAAATGAAATGAATGGTGCATTGAGATTTCATCTTACCCCTCAAAATGACAATTATCAAGAAAATAAATTACAATAACACTGATGAATACAGACGGTAGAGACATTTATCCACTGCTGGTGGGATTATAATTCAGTGGATCTACTGTGGAAATTAACATGGAGGTCCTTCACAAAACAAAACTTGATTTGCTATATATCACCCAGTTTACATGTCTTCTGGATATGTGCCCAAAGGTCTTCAGCATATTGTAAGACAGACACTATCATGGCATTGTCTATTGCAGCACTACTCACAATATCAATGAATGGATATCAAACAGCAGAAGGTTTATACCAAAATCATCTGACATGAATTGAAATAGATATAACTGAAAATAATTATATTAAGCTAATTCATTCAGTCTCAGAGAGACAAATGCCAGACTTTCATTTGTGTGTCGTAGTTTTGTACACATGCATAAAATAATGCATGTATGTATGATATAACATTATGATCAAAACTGTAGACTAGTACACTTCTTATGTGCTCTGAGCCACCATTGATCCATACCATATTGTAGGCAGGATGGGTTGTAGTTCAAAGGTTTTGTAATTGGGTTGGTGCCCTAGTCCCACCATCACTGAAGCCTTCTTGAATGGTCATAGAAGATGGCAAGTTCCAGCTCTGTTTCTTCCATTATTGGGAGTCTTCACTTAGGTCCCCCTCATAGGTATAGATATATTTACTTTAACCAAATGAGCTAAATTTTGAAGATTGTGTTTGAAACATGTAACTCGTCAGTTAAAAAAAAAAAAAAAAGGAGTCAACAGATTTCTAATGCTGGATGTACTGAATATGAAGCATTGTATCATTACAAATGCTGCTATTTCCACATAGCTATAGCTAATGCAAAGCACATCTAACATTGTCAGGGAGGAATTTCTAAGCTTCTTTGGTGGTACTGGAACCATAAAGACTAGCCATGGTTCAGCTCTATTTTGTATCACTTCTATGATTATACTTGGCACTTCACTATGAAACATTTTAATCCTTATTTGTAAGCTACACATACTAATGAGTGTCTAGAATACAGGAAGCCAAGAATATGCTAAGTTCCTTTAGTGTGTCATGCTTTTCAAAACATGGTAATATTAATATTTATTTCTGTACTAACTAATTAGAATAAATTAATAAAAATTTTGTATAAGGTAAACAAAAATGAACATCATATATTAACAATCATGACATATCATATTATTTATAAAAGCCAATAATTTTGAATGTATAATTAAGTACTAATATGAATGTAGGTGAATTTATCTGTCTCAACATAAGCCTAATTATAAACAATGTTATCAGATAAATTACTTTTAAAATGTTAGCAATTTAAAAAAAGCTAAATAATATTTCTACAATACCTTTCCTTATAGTCTTGAACATTTTTAAAATGTTTGTATTCTCTTATGTGTATTTGAGTTTATGAGCATCAAGTGCATGCTTGGTAATCAAGTAGATTAGAGGGTGTCAAATCCCCTGGAAGTGGAGTTAGATGTGGTTGTGAGCTATAAGATGTGAAATTCAATTTTGTGTACTCTTGAAGAGCAATACATGGTATTAACTATTAACTACTCAGCCATCTTTCCTGTACCTCTTGAGCTTAAAAAAATTTAACATGTTATTAAAAGACATAAAAATACTATATGTGAATCATTTTGGAAATTACTATGACTATGCAGATTTAATATTGCTGCTTTAAAAATATTATGAAAAGTTAAAAATTATATAATAATGATAAATCTTCTTTAGCAACTTGATTGGATTTAGAATATTATTGGAGGTAGTTCCCCAGGTGTTTCTGTGCAGACTTCTTACCAAGAGGTTTAAGAAAGAATGAGAGGCCAACCTAAAGATTGTTGGCACAATACCTTGATTTGCGAACCCAGATTGACTGACCTGAGGGGTAGAAACAGCCTGCTGAACACCAGTTTTAAGCTCTCCCTGCTCTGTAGTATATAGCAATTAGAGCCAGCAACATCATAGTCTTACTGCCATGCACACATTTGAGCAGTGAATTTGAGTTTGTGAATGTTGAAATGCCTTGTATATTATGACCAATAATATTATCAAACCATGAACTGATATAAATCTATCCTTCCAAGTTGTTTCCTGTGAGATATGTGGTCATAGAAATGAAAAAAATGAATATATCTTCTTAGAGGTTGTTTATATTGCTACATCTTTTTAGAGCTTGCCTATATTGCTACATCTTCTTAGAGCTTGTCTATATTGCTACTTGTGTTTCCCTGCCATGTTATCAATTGGGTCAGCTGATACCATAATTTCTTTCCCTTCATTTCAGATACTAAATATTATTTCAGACTTGCCCAAGACTAAGAAAAAAAAATCTCAAACAAACCTGCAATTTGTATGGTTCTCCATATTTATGTTATCTCTCATTGCCTTATATTGTGACTGGGAGAAGACATTTGCATTTGGTTACATCATAGTTAATAGCTATAATTAAATAAAAATTCTAAGAATGCCAACATTGCCTAACTGGTATAGGAATATATTCTTAACCACTAGAGGGCAATTCAAGGTCTCCTACATTAGTTTTTGAATCATTATTACTATTATTACTATAGAATCATGTGACGTGAAGTAGTTAGTGTTTATTGCTTCAGTGTGGTCCTCCTTACATTCTTGCCTTTATGGAACATATTTTTTGTGGACTTGAACAAAGCTTCTGTTTCATCTTTAAAAGATGGTCCCACCTCCTGGGACCAGTGATGGTTCAGTGATTAAGAGTAGTTGCTACTCTTGCAGAGGACCAAAATGGCAGCTCACAACCTTTTGCAATTATAGTTCTAGGGAAACCAATGTCTTCTGTCTCAGAATAAGCTGCGTACCTATGATGCACTCAAATACAGGCTACAAAGCATACATATAAAATATAAGTAAACCATTTTTTAAGTGTCTCTTTCTATCCTATATCTTAAGACAGAGTAATAGCTTAGAGATAGCGAATGATCTAATTCCCCAAGTAAATTAACTAATACAAAGCAGCAAGTAAACATTGCCTCTTCATTTATCTAGAAGAAGAAATTAAACAAAACTAGTCAACAACTTCAATCTTCCACCATGAGTGGATTTTAGATAGACTGTTTACATATTTTATAATTTTGTAACAAACAGTACAGCAGATGTAATACAAATATATGATATCCCTCAGTGGTGGGAAGGAGTATCCAAATGAATGCTTTGAAATGGCAAAATCAGGAAAACATAACAGTGAATAAATTAAGTGCTTGGGATATTGTCAGCATTTTACTCTTTGATATATTTACTGGATCCTTTTCTCCAAAAGTAACTGGTTTAAAGATGAAACTACTAAACACTATCTGAAGTGATAAGGAGAAATTCTCTTCTTGTTTCTTATATGCAAGTCTTGAAAAATACTATTTTCAATAGAAGGATGGTTTAAATTGTGGTCTTGGTAATTTTTATTATGTAGTATGAACTTTTTATTTTTGCTTTGATGTAGCTTAGGCATTATAGACCTCACTTAGGAAATGATGAAAGGAAGGTTAGGGTTACAAAATTGAAATCTCACAAAGCTGGTATTTCAGATCAAAGACTTCAGATGAAAATTGTGGACAGAATACTGATAATTTATTCTCACAAAGAGATACACTATTATCCAACACTTGGCTGTATTATGAAACTTCATTGCAATATCATGTAACCAGGCAGTTAATAACACTGAGACATTAAATAGCACTATTGTTATCTGATTTTAATATCTGAAGATTAAAAAATTGTAGAAATACTAAAAATTAAACCTGTGTGATTTCATGATGGATAGTGACTCATTTAATACTTCAATTATCAAACATATAAATATTGAAAAATATGTATTATTAGATTATGCATGTGTTCATGTTTATATTTGAAAGTCTTATTGTTAAACATAGCATTCAAATAATAAGTATTCACAATATTACTGTCATTCTTCCAATTGTAAATACAATTAAGAATACAGAAATGAAATATACAGTTTTAAAAAATAACATCTGAGATGCTAGAGAGATGGCATGGATGATAAGATCATTTGCTTCTCTTACAGAAGAACACCCACAGATTGGCTTACAACTGTCTATAACTCCAGTCCCAGGGTATCCACTGCCCGCTTCTGGCCTCCATAGACAATAGACACATACATGGCACACAGACATACCTGTAAATAAAATACAAATCTACATAAAATGAAAAATAAAAAAAAAATAAAATTGCATCTCACCGTCATGAATAAAATTTGCACTGCCCTTTAAATAAAGAATAATACTCCTTAGAAATTAATGTATCTGCAATTTTGATTGGCTAAAATTTGAATGGCTAAAATTCCCAGCAGGTAAAACTAACATGACTCTGAAGCTTACTAGAAAGTGGGGCATATATAAACATGCCAGCAATTGCTGAGTCAACATTCAAACTAACACAGGAATTTACACAGACACATCGAGGTTTTTCAGTAAGTACTTATGATTAAATTAAGCCACCTGAAGAATAAAGGCCATAACCAAATATTGAGAATAACAATGACTATAAAATATTTTTAAATTATCTTATGTTTCTGGTTTTGAGAAGGGAACTTCCAATACAGAGCTGTACAAGATTTTTTTTTTAATTTTCAAGTATTTTATTTATTCTCACTTTGTGTAAATGCTTGTGTGCACAGCACATGTGTAAAGGTGAAGATTTGAGACCAGGTTTTGCTGAGTTCCCTCTTTCCACTGTGGATTGCAAAGATAACATTCAGACTAAGATTTTAAGTGGTTTTTCTCTGTTGAACCATCCTTCCAGCCCACAGGTAACATTTTAAACCAAAGCTTCACATATACTGCAGTTATTAAAAAGTGTGCATTGGTTTTCTGTGAGTTTCAAAATGTTTATCCTAAAGATGCCTAGTATTTATATTTTACTATGGGTAATTATGTCTAATTTATAACATTGTGTGACTATTATATGATTAAAATATTTGTGAAAGATATCAAATCAAAGATTATTGTATGGAATATACAAGAAAGCTTTAAGAATCCAAGTTAAATAATTGGTCAATATAAAAAATGTTCAACAGTATTTATCATACCTTTCACCACAGAAAGAATATTGATGGTAATACAGTCCATGACAATATGCTCAATATAATACACTGTTGGGAAACTTAAAATTAAAGCAATTATGAGGCACAATTAGGAACCTGCAAAAACAATGATAATCCATATGCTCAATAGCACCAGGGGCAGGGTAAGATGATAACACAAAGGGGAAGGAGCCTTTTGGAAGAGTGAAGTAGTTCCTTCCCAATAGAACACAGCAGAGGGAACAAGAATTGTGTACTGTATTATTTAAATAAAATAGAAAACGAAATTTTAAGATAAAAAGTATGGAAAGGCAAATAAATAATATAGATTCTATTCGGACTAATAGTAAAATTAATAACTACAGCCTATATCCTTTTTTAAGAAATTAATATTGCCTTATATGATAAAATGTAATGGTGGTTTGAAAATAAAGGTCCTTTAAAACAATCTGTGAGCTAATCATAGCATTGTAGTCTGAAGGGAATGATCAAGACTGAGTATCTCTTATTTACCATACACTAAGTGGTGTGACATTTCCCTCACGGTAGTTTTGAGGAATGCAGAGCACAGGAGATTTATTATTCATGTTTAAACATAACATTTCAGTAGTTTGGGAACTTGAAGATTGCTGAGCGACTTTAAGGGGAAGTAATAATTCATTCAGATAATTAAGTGTCTGCTTTTGTTAATAATGAATCATTATTTAGACTTTGAAAAAATGAGTAAAACTTCAGACAGGAAACACCAAGCACAAATATATTAAACAATTTGTGTGAATGGGGGAGTCTAATTCAAAAGTTAAAAAAAAAATGTGCACTACATAGTTCCCATGGGAGGCCATTCAGTTGCTTTAGAAAGCATCCTGGAGACAAGGCTGTCCCTTTATCACTCCCATACAGGGCATTTTCTACATAAGGATATTATTTCACATAAGTGATAATTATAGAAAACACTACCAGATAAAAATATCATCTTACAAACCACATCTTTGACTGAAATAAACACTCTTTATTCCTAAAACCAACACTGTTTTATTTTTGATTATCTCACACTTTTTAAATATTAATTTATTTTTATTCTCTGTAAATAAATACCATTTAAAACTTATGTAAACTCTGGCATCTACCATAGACAGTGGAGAATGCTATCTAATTCTAGCTGCTACATATTTATACAGTGCATGGTGTAGCATCCATAGTCCCTGACACTCCACAGAAACTAGTTCAGATTCTTTGGCTGTTCTTCTTTTGGGTACGTTATGTTTGAGTCATCTAAATATCAATGAATGTAAATATGAGAAGAAAGAAGATAAAGAAAAGAGGAGAATGGGGGAGCAGAAAAGAATAGACCAAACCGTAAGAAAGAAAGAAGAACATGACAATTGTGTTGAAACCAGGGAACTGTTAGTTTTATTCAGTATTGTAGAAATACCTCAAGTTGTTTTGGAACAGGCTCACTTTGGTGAAATGGTGAATTTACCTATCTGATATCTCAAGTCCAATGCAGAATTCCAGGTTTTTAATCTGTACCAATACAGAGAGCAGACAGTTGACATCACTAAGCCTTAAAGTGTAGTTGTACTACAGCAACCTCAAAGCATTGATTCCAGTCTTCACATATTTAAACATCCACAAGAGCTCAAATTTACTGTGTAATAATATTTGTATGTTTTCCTGATGTTAAATTAATTATTCTCAGAAAACGCTGTTTAAGAATCAGGACTAGAAATAAGTAAGCATGTTCAACACACACAGAATATTATTTGCAAATGTATTTTGATACCATTGCTAGTTAAACCCACATATACAGAATTTAAAAATACAGAGTCTTAATGGTAATTTCACAAAAACAATCATCAAAATATACATATATATATATATATAACAAATTACAATATAGTATATTTTTGTCTGAAACTAAAGAGCTATAACATTCTTTATATTTCATATGATTATAAGCATTGAAATGCTGGCCAGGCAAGACTTAGTTCTAGAATTAACATGTATCATTGCTGAACTTCTTACTGTTGAGGGTCATAGCAAACCCGTTATCTAATTATTTGGAGAGTAGCATTCAACTCCATGTGCATTAGGGAGGGGAAATTGTTCAAATATATACCTTAGTTGACTAAACTGGGAAACTGCAGCCATGGTTGCTGAAAGAATGTAATCGCCATCATTTTTATTTGTACAATGTAACTGCTACAACAGCAATAGGTTTCTTCTCAAGAGAAAACATTTGGTGCCATAAATAAGCAATAACGTATGGAGAAAACCATCAGCAGGAAGATGAGAGCTGAGTTCTGCTATAATATTCCTTATTATTTTACGCCATATGAAACAATAATGTTTTCTTCCCCTGTTAATATAGCTGAATAAAGTCAGCAGGAAATGCTAGAAAAATATTTTCAGTCATAACTTCAGTAGCTTCGCTGTAGAAGGAAAATATGCCTGGTTGAAGGAGGATTTTTACAAAGCCAAAGAAAACCCCCAAAATGCCTAGGGCAAATGTATCCACTGTAGGACATTCCAACTCAGGAGATGGGCAAGTTAATACAGGGTGTAGCATGTCCAAAGCATGAATAACACCTCAATCCTGATGCCTTTTGCTGGATGGTTCTACTATTGTACTGTCAGTTTGATATATTCTTTTCTAATCCTTTGATATTTATTAATATGTATTTCCTGTCTTTTAATGAGTTTTTAAAAATAATTTTATGTAAAAATCCCATATTGGATTGTCTATCAAATTTGGCTATATATAAGTATAAACTTTCACTTGTTTTATAAAAATTTCTGCTGGTATGTTTGTTTCCATGAATGCATATATTTTAACTAACAATTTTAAGATAATTAAAATGTCAGAGTTGAAATTAAATGCCAGAGTGGATTGATGTCACAGTTACTTTACTATTGTTGTGAAAATACACCATGAACATGGCAACTTACAAAAGAAAGTCTTCAATTTGGGGAATAACTGTTCCACAGAGTTAGACTTCACACTCCTCATGGCAGAGAGCATGACAGCAGTGAAGTGCCAAGGCTTTGGAGGAGTAGCTCTGAACTCACATCTTGGTTGGCTATTTGGTGAGCTAATATGAAAGGGAATGGGCTTTTGAAACCTCAAAGCCTATCCACAATGACACAAATTCTCAAAAAAAAAAAAAAAAAAAAAAAAAAAAAGAAGAAAAAGAAAAAGAATAAAGAAAGAGAGAAAGAAAGAAAAAAGGGAAGAAAAGAAAAACTAAAGATTAACCAACACATCTACACAAGCCTGAACTATCATGAATATGTCTTGGTTTGGACATCTTTGTTGTGAGAAGTACTGACTAAAAGCAACTTGGGAAAGAGATCTGTTTGACTTGCAAATTACAGTCTTTCATTAAGAGATGCCAAGGCAGGAACTCAAGACAGTGGCTTGAGGTAGAAAGCCCTGGTGGGGAGCTCTGCTTACTGACTTTCTACTGGTCTCATTTTCAGCTACCTTTCTCATACAACTCAGACCAACCTGCACTGAGTGGCACTGGGCACAATGGCCTGGGCCCTCTGTCGTTAATCAGGTAAAGTTCTCGCAGAATTAACCACAGGCTAACATGAAGGAGGCAACTCCTTAATGAGGGTTTGCTCTTCCCAAGTGTGCCAGAGTGACCACTAAAGATAACTGTGGTAGCATATAACCATTTCATACTGGGAGTAACGATGGAGCTACAAAATACAAGCAATCTTAAAAATAGCATGGCTATAGAAAGAGACAGAGCCCAAAGTAATAAAAATAGCTATTGAACTTTATTGGTTTTCTGATAAGTAGATCAAACATAAACAAAACAGGATTTCAAATCTGACCCTAAGCAATTCCTGCCCAACCGTTCCCACATTAGTAAAATAATCTAGCTATCTAACTTATCTGGTTAAATTAAAGCCATGGGAATCAGCTATGCCTTTACTTACTGGAAAAAAATCATAAATTATGCTTCAGACTGTTGTTATTAATAAATACATATATGAATTCCTACTCATAACATGGAAACAGCCATAGAAACTGGCTGAATTCATAATTTGAATGTGGAAAAGTAATGTTTTGTGTGAAAAAATAATTACTTTTATTATTATTATGTTGTGGGTATAGGTATTATTTAAGGTAGGGAAAATTTTAGAAAATCACGTAGAAATGCATGTTTTATAAATATAACATATATTTCAGGAACAGTGAGTATTTATTTAATATATTTCATATTATATCCCCTAATATAAACTTATATTTTAAACTATATGTGCTATAAATAATCTATACAGATGTTTATGGGTAAAGCATATTATATCTATAAGTAAAAGAACCCTGAATTGGGGGTCTTTTCTAGAATTTGTATTTAAATTATAATTAAAAATAGGGGTTGGAGAGATGTTTCAGTGGTTAAAAGCACATTCTGCATTTTCAAAAAAGTGGAGTTCAGTTACCAGCACTCACACCAGGCAGCCCATAAACACCTGCAATACAGCTTCCTGACATCTGATAACCACATCTACTTCTGAAGACACTGTGTTTTTGTAGTAAACATACAGATTCACAGATACACAGAAATGCACATAAATAAAAAATAGCCTAAAATCTTATTTATAAAAAGCAGGTATGGCTCTCATTCATTGATACTTTTAGCAATTAATTAATAAGAAGAATCTACAGAAGAACAATTGGTACTATAACATGACTCAACTCAAATCTATGGAGCAAAGAAATTGTGCTTCTAAAGGATGGAGTAGCATTGCCTCAGCCATTGTCGAGAACCATGTCCCTTCTCTTACATTAACTCCTTTCATGAACTGTGCTATAATTCAGTGATCATAGGAAACTGGATTTGACATATCTGCTTGGACATGCAATTAGATTAGTTCAGATTCTATTTTAATCCTAACAGAAGTTTTTCTAATTTAAGCATTCAAACTCGACAAAACTCTGTAAGGTCTGTCAATTCATCTACAAAGCTCTTTTGTTAGATAGTTCCACCAGAAGTTAGACAATTCATTTTCCTAGGAAAAGACTGATCGGTAGAATGAATTGTGTCTTTAATGCACAGACAGATCACTGGATGATTGTTAATGAATTACTAGCCAAGCAGAATCTCCTGAAAGAGGCTTGCAGCCCATGGCATAAACTGATTAAAAACCAATGAACAAGTACTTTCTAGATTTCTTCTGTATAAATGAGAAAATGATTCCAAAAGCTTCTCTACACTTGTGACCTTCAGCTTCCTGAAACTAAACCAAATTGAAGTACCCCTGACAGATCTTAGCTTAAAGTTTTATGTTTTAATATGGAATTATTCCAGTTAATTATAATTTAAAAGTTTTATTGTCTGCCTGCTCCCCCAGGCTTACATCCTTCCATACAAGTAAGTGTTGAGACAGTATCACTCTGGTTTGTTGTATATTCATTTGTTTCTGAAAAGCAGAGGCAACAGCTGTTAGAGGAGAAAATAGTTACACAGAAAATTAAAGCTATAGAAATAGTACTGAATTCAAAACCCTAACTTTGGATAGACAGATTTTCAGTATGACCTAAAACATTAGAATGTGATTTAAAATAAGACAGTTGATATACTTAGATATGAGGCATGAAATAAAGCATTTATTAAAACTTTAGTATATACTTTGGGTTGTATACACTTAAAAACAAATGCTGCAATAAAGATGCATTAGAAGCCATTTTAGATGATGGACAAAATAGATTGATACTAAAAATAAATCAAATGTCTATATAGATGGGGCATGGAATAAAGAACACCAACATCTGTCTCAATATGTTTTCTAAATTTCTGAAGTTCTGTTATATAGCAGGCCAATGATGAAGTGAGAAAATAACCTATGAAGAAATACACCATAGTTAGAGTATCAGATTATTTATACAATGTTTCAGACCCACAGCTGTATTACATGAAGACCCATTCTTTCTCCATCTTCCACATGTAATATTAAGAATATTTCCATTTGAAATTTCCATTCCTTAATTTCTGACTCACAGTAGTAAATTTAATGATGAAACAAAGATTCTAAAGAAGAATGAATAGTTTAATAAAGCGTACCTATGAGAATATTGAGATAAACTTGGAATTTAGGTAAATGTCCAGGTATCAGCTTGCTATGAATTTGCTTGGTAATTTGACTGACACAGAATACCATGTCGCCAAGGCTTTTTATTCAATTATTTGAGTAATCAAAAAATGATCTGAAGTATAGAAAGAAAGAAAGGATAAGTTATTATGTGGTCAAATTGCCTTCTTGAGTACAAAAGCTCAAGTATTCTGTACACTAAGAAACTAAATAAATGCCATTATTAGGTTGGTACATGTGTTCTGCAGTTATTTTCTTCTGCAGTATCCAGTTGTCAGGTATATATGAGGTTGGACATCAAAATTCCCGTTAGACATTTATATAACATTATTGCGGTAAATAAGGATCAGGATAAACAAATAGGCCGAATAGATGTTTATTCAGGGAGAAATAACTTACAACCTAGACAGATGAACACCAGGAAATTCAACCCGATCCTCTCCTGTCTGAGTCACACCAGCAAGAGAGCGCCTTCCTGGCCCCCTCTGACCTCCTTCCTCAGGTCACCTCTGCCCATCTCTCCACCCCCCCAATGGGCGTGGTCAGTGCTACAGAAGGACTACCTCACTACAATTCCCCTTTTAGTCTAAAGAAAAGATTTAGGCTTAATACAAAACTATATACAAAACAGTGAATAACAAGTGTGCTCTAAGAAAAGGAAAATCGAGAACAAAATGACCTACATATCTAGTCCTAGGGTGAGGGCATAATGGAGTTTACAATAGAGTTGTCCTAAGCTGGAAAACGTAAGTCTAGTACCTAATATATCTAACTAGGAAGAGAGAATAATAGTTGTGATAGTTTAATCTTCAACCTCATCAAGACCTGAGAAGGAAATTAACAATACTAGTGTAGACAGGAAATGCGGCAGTGCTACAGAAGGACTACCTCACTACATAACATAAAACAAAATATACACAAAATAAACACAGAAAAAGTTACATGGTTTCCATAGCACTCCTCTCTGGAATGTGGCTGATAGATCCACTGACACTCCATTGTAGAAACTGATTTTTTCCCTTTCCCAGAAGGGAATTGTCATCCTGTGTCTATTCCCCATTTCATTGTTGGGATTTTGTGTGCTTTGAATACGTGCAGGTCTTGTGCATGCTCTCACATTGTTGGAGTTCTTTCATGTTTATTACTGCTCTATTCATAACAGTCAAAAATTAGAAACAGCCTACACACACATAAACTAATGAATGAAAAATGAAAATGTTGCTCATTTACAATATTTGTGCAACAGTACAAATAACCATAGATTAGGTATGCAGAGAGGAGGAAGGAAGTTTTCAATGAAAGGAAAGGGAACATAGAGTTATCGAGATAAAATGGAAACTAGAAGCATCAAATGTGGAGGGAGATGAGAAGGACAAAGGAGAGAATATGGGAGGGACAGCTAATACTAAAGGAATTTTGAAAAAACATATGGAAACCTATTTATATATTAATTAACAAGAGGCAATCAAATTTTCACTCATGTATCAAATAGTATCTGTGTAGTCATCCAGAAGACAGTATTGATCTATTTTTACTGTCACAGAAAGACCTCTATGACACATCAGTAAGAAAAGCACTTTCTTTATGAGCAAGCTATAAACTGTCATTTAGGAGGGACAGTAGCTCAGCCTAGATGTTATTTGTCTGCTGAAGAGTTCCTAGGACTTTCACCTGTTGTTTAACACATAAAAGAAGCACATGTTAAACAAAAATGCCAAAGCATGCAAACAGAACACCTACAATGGACTGTGTGTTTTAAGTCATTGACATTGTATTTAATCAATAGAGAAGTTTTGTTCATTTATTTTCTAAGTCATTTTTCTGTACTGTTGTAGGTAAAGCATTTATGGTCTTTACACTTTCACAAGGGTTCCCCAGCTCTACATTTTCTTTCTCATTTCAATTTAATGGACCCTATACATGATACCTCTAAAATCATGAACTGGTAGATTTCATGACAGAATCCTCTACCAAAATATTATAGGCCTGATTTTAGGATGACCACTAGGCTACTGTTCCTCTTGTATCTTACCATGGTACTTCTCCTCTGTTTCTATAGACCTACTGATACATAGAAATTCACAAACAAACCATCAACTATTGCTTACTTGAATAGACAGTTTTAAGCATTGTAAAGATCAGACTCTTCTCACCATTTCCCTTAAGCATATTTCTGGTTACCTATGAACACAAATACAACTCACTAAACCTAATCACCATCTTTGCATTTAATGGTCTTCACCAGTTCATCACCAGGCTTCACTGTAGTGCTAATGAGCAGTCTACACATTCTATTAACGCCCCTGTTATTTCCTTATACTCTTTCCTTTTTCACTAGTGTTTCTTTCAATTATTCACATCTCTGTCAAAATTTCAAACGTTTCCACGCCCTGCTCTTTCCCCTAAGCCTTTTGAGACATGCATATTCATGAATAGGTCATCCAGTTTTTGCATTTCTGATTCAACATTTCACATTTGTAAGTGCCTGGCAGTAGCAAAAGTACTACATGAGTATATGGCTGTGAAGAACACAGCTAGCAACATATTCTTTCTAACACTGAGTAGTTTTTCTGAATGTAATGTGTTCTAGCACATGCACAGAAACTTTGTAAATTAGATAGAAATGTTAAAATTATCCCTTGTTATTATAACTATACACAGTAGTATCATCGCCTTTATAGACTATCTTTATCACTAAAGCAAATCTTTATTTACTTGCCAGGTGAACTGAGATGTGATCTGAATAAAGACCTAGAAACTGAACAACCAGCCAGATTAGGGTAATGCCAAATGTCTAGATAAATGAACTTCAAACATTAGGGTGCTTCCAAATCAGCTGCACTGCTAATCAAAATGCAGATGCTGATTTACTGACCAGAAACATTTATTCCAAGATTATGAAGTAGGAGACTGGAGGCAGTTCCTTGTATTTGATCAAACATCTCAGTAGCTCATGAGTAGCTGTCATTTTATAAGAAAATCACAGCAGCACAACATTTGCAAATATTTCTATAAGAATAATAATACCAATAATAATAAATGATGGCTTATATAGATTATTGTAGCAAACTTCAATGAAACAAAGTTCTTACTGTTAGTGAATTAGCATTTGATTCATACACTGCCCCATTCTCATATGATGCTTGTCTATGTTAATATTAACATAACAAAACTGATCTTATATGCCTTTGAATAAGAGACCCTCAGGTTCTTCTCAGAAAAAAATGGAAGAATTATTTTGAGTAAGAGCTGATTATTAAGGAAGTAAATTCTAGTGTTATTTTCCCTTTATGAAACACTATTGAATAACCATCTGGACTCAACAATTTCTTTCATGAAGGGCCTTCAGTAAGACTTCAAATTTCCTCTACAGAAATAAAAATTTCAAAAGATTTTGCTTATTAGTGGAAATTTTTGCTAATTGCAGTCTTCAAAGTCTAAATAAGGGCTGATTTTGTTATCCGAAGACATACAGTATTAGAGTATATTGTATTAATCCTTAAATGCCTCCTTAATTATGGCTGCAGTTTATAGTACATTGTTTAGCTTTTTTCTTTTAAATGGATCCAATTAAGTTTTGATTGGCCTTTTTTCCCTAGTGAGATTATAAAGTAACTCTTATCTTCTTCCCTCATAATAGATTTGTTTGTTCAGCATAAAGAAAAATTCAGTTGTACCAATTGCTTAAAACATAAAGTTGCCCCTGGCATTTGTTAACGCTCTAAAGGTATTTGTACCTATTTACTTTTATTACTGACTTTAAGCTCTCAATTAGTTCTGTTAAATATCTTTTTTCCCTTTCATTTTGTACTGATATCATTTTTTATTTAAATAAAGGCCTTGTTGTCACTAATAGTTCTCTAAACTGTCTTAGTTTTCTCCTGCATTTGAAACTTCAGTGTTTTTAGAGGTGTTTACTATGTAGGGCAACCATTGGGATCAGTGCTGAATCTGGATCCTAAGTAAGGACTTACCCATGTGTCCTTTTCAAATCAGCTATCACTTAGCTATCTATGGCTATAGAGAAGAACAGTGATTGGAAGCACATTTGTTCTCTATTTTTTCTGGTCAATGACAAGGGGAGCTATACATCCTACAGCTGAATTGAGTGAGGAGCACAATCAATAGAGATTCAATTGCTACAATTGATACTACTTACTATTCCTTATTTATATGAAATTTAGTTTTGGACCAAACACAGATAATCTCATTTATCTCATTAGGATTGGATATTTTTCAAAACAGAAAGAACAAAGCATCAACTGGTGATATCAATTACTCATTTTAAAATAAAATGTAAGTGGTTTGGAAGAAAGAAGACAGACTATTTTTAAAGCACTATTTAAAATAATGAATATCATATGTAAATATTTTAAGCACTAAAAATAATTTAGTATTATAAAATATCACACTTGAAGTATTTCTTATATTTTTTGTTGTGAGCCTAGACTTTAACAGCTGAATCATCTCTCCAGCCCTACTTAAAGTATCTCTATATCAGTTATTATCTTCATATTGTTAAAGTCTACAAATAAACTTGTTGTATGTCTCTATAAAAACTGTAATTTTTATCTCAACAGATATTCACGTTTCCAATTCACTCTCACAGTAAATTATCAATTTGAAACATTGATGTAGAAAGTAATTGTATAAAAGTCTAATATACACATTAGAGTCATAACTATTTGAGACAAAGTGCAAATATCAACAACTGCAGCTATTCATTTTGAAAAAGAAAGGACATGCAACCTAATTAAATACAATCTTATTAATTAATGATTTCACTGTTATATTTTACAATTTCTATTGGGTGTTAGAGAGGTGGCTCAGAAGTTAAGAGAATAAACTCTTCTTACAGAAGAACCAAATTGATTGCCAGCATCCATGTTGGGCATTTCAAAAACACCAGTAATTCCAGATCCATGAGAATCTAGTACCTTGGAGCTACAGAAGCACCAATACTCCTGTGCACATATCCACATGCAGATACACACACACACACACACACACACACACACACACACACACACACACCATTTAAAAGCTAAGAATTAAAAAAATTCTTTTGGTCTATTGTTCTATTTTAGATTCTTCTAATTATTTTTTAATTTAGAAACAAACTCATTTTACATATCAATCCCATTTCCCTCTCCATCCCACTCTCCCATACCCCCCACCGAGTCCCCCATCATACCCCCATATCCACTCCCAGGGGAGGATGAGTCCTTTCACGGAGGATCATGAGATTCGGTCATATCATTTTGAAAGGTCCCAGGCTATCTCTCATGTATCTAGGCTCAGAGAGTAGCTTTCCATGGGAAATGAGTTCCCAAAGTCTAATTGTGCACTACTGGTTCCACTGTCAGAGGTACCATAGGCAGCCCAGGCCTTCTATCTGACACAAATATTCAGAATGCTTGTTTTAGTCCAATACTGGTTCCCCAGTTTTATGACTGAGGTCCATGTGTTCCCATTTGGTCAGGTCAGCTGTATCTGTGTGTTTCTCCAACATGTTCTTGAGTCCTTTGCTTGTCCCTCCTCTCCATCTACAAGTGGATTCCAGGAGTTCTGCTCAATGCTTAGCTGTAGATGTCTGTTTCTGCTTCCATTAATTACTGGATGATGGCTCTAGGATAGCATTTAAGGTAGTCATAAATCTCATTATAAGGGAAGGGCATTTAAGGTAGTCTCTCCTCTATTGCCAAGATTCTTAGGTGGGGTCATGGAGTCATGCTTGTAGATCTATACACATTTTCCTAGTGACAGATTTCTCTTTAAATCTATAATGGCCTGTTCCCTCATGCCCACCTCTCCCCTCCTCTTCTCCCCTTCTCTTTTCCCTTTCTCTTCTTACTAACTCCTTCTTCCTTCCCTCCATGTTCCCAATTTGCTCAGGAGACCTTGTCCCTTTCCCCTTCTCCATGGGACTATGTATGTCTCTCTTAGGGTCCTCCTTGTTTCCTAGTTTTTCAGCAGTGTGAATTGTAGGCTGGCAATCCTTTGCTCTATGTTAAAGTCCATATATGAGTGGGTATTTACATGTTTGTCTTTTTGTAACTGGGTTACCACACTCAGGATGGTTTCTTCTAGTTCCATCCATTTCCCTGCCTATTTCAGGATTCCATTGTGTAAATGTACCACATTTTATTCATCCATTCTTCAGATGAGGGGCATTTAGGTTGCTTCCAGATTTTAGCTATTACAAATAATGCTGCTATGAACATAGATGAACAGATATCCTTGTTGAATGTGCATCTTTTGGGTATATGCCTAAGAGTGGAATTGCTGGATCTTGTGGTAAACTAATTCCCATTTTCCTAAGGAACCACCACACTGCTTTCCTAATAGGCCTTGTGAGTTTGCATTTCCATCAGCCATGGAAGAGTGTGCCCCTTTCTTCACATCCTCTCCAGCATAAACTGTATTTGGTATTTTTGATTTTAGCCATTCTGACAGGAGTAAGATGGTATCTCAGATTTGGGAACAGGAAGATTGAGACAGGAAAACAGTAGAGGTGAACAACAAAAGAGATTCCATAATAGAGGGAGACATTATACATTTAAGGAGAAATCTGGCACTAGGGAAATGCCCAGAGATCTACAAGGATGAAGCAACTAACAATCTAAACAATAGTGGAGAGACTACCTTTAATATCCTTCCATGATCATGAGATTGATGACTACCTTATATGAGATCCTTATATAACCTTCATCTAGTAGCTGATGGAAGCAGATGTAGACATCCACAGCTAAACACTAGACAAACTCCTGGAATCCAGTTACAGAGAGAGAGAGTAGTGATCGCCAAAGGAGTCAAGACCAGGCTGGAAAAACCCACAAAATCAGCTGACCTGAAAAGGGGGAGCTCATGCTCCCCAGTCTGATAGCCAGGAATTTAGAGTAGGACTGACTCAGCCCCCCTGAATGTGGGTGTTAGTTAGGAGGACTGGGCAGTCTTTGGGGCCTCTAGTAGTATAAGTTTGGACTTTGGAGCCCATTGCACATAGAGGGATACTTTCTCAGCCTAGACACATGGTGGAGGGCCTAGGCCCTACCTCAAATGATTTGACAGACATTGAAGACTCCCCATGGAAAGTCTCACCCGCCCTGGGGAGCGGAAAGGAGATGGTCTGGGGTTTGGTGGGGGAGTTAGAAATGGATAGGAGTGTGAAGGAACTGGAATTGACATGTAAAACAACTTTGTTTCAAATTTAAATAAAAAAAGGAAAACATTTTAAAAATTCTATAATGGCCTCCACTATTAGGGTATCTCTTTTCTTGCTCTCCTCTATTTTCCCCCTGACTCAGTCTTCCTGATTCCTCATGTTCTTCTAATTACTTTTATGACAAAAACATGTCTAAAACTATAATAATTTGACTATAAAACAATATTTTATAAGATACAATAAACATAATTCAGTACATAATCGTGTACAGCTGTGTGAAAGAATTAGAAGTAACAGGCTGAGGGGATTGAGGAGAGATTCCTGTTTTGGTAGTGCAGCATTACTGTAGAAAATCTGAAAACAAATGACACTGTCATTGGAGAGCTGCTACTGGACAGGAAAACAAAACCCTCTACAGAGGAGCCGACCTTCCCTACTAATATAACTGCTGTAGAAGTTGGCCACATCTTACTACTTTTGAAAGATGACCCTGTGGTCAAAAACATCACAAGATATAGCCAGAAGAATATTACTCATCTCACAAATTAAAGAAAACATGGTTTCACCTGATTCTACATTATAATTCCTGTATATTTTTCAAAGGTAGTTAGTAAAAATCCAGATTTGTATAATTTTAATTAATTCTATCATGACTACGTTTACTAAATTAGGACACTGAGGCAAGATTTATAATGAACAAAGACTGAAAACAAAAATAAATTATTAATATTGGTGAATTATTAGGATGGCATTGCTAACTATACCTTGAAAATGATTTCTATATGCTATGTAAGTATTTTATTAAATGTTAACTCATGTAATGGTGAAAGCAATCATATGCAGAATAACATGTTGCCATCACTGAAAATTAGAAAGATACACATGTCTCATGACTTGTCTAAATCATGTAGTTACTACATGACAAGAAGAACCATTTTAATGCTCATTATTCAAACCATTATACCTAGGAAAGGCACAGATTGAGTAGCTTAAAGCAAATCCTTCATTCTTCAATTCTTCAGTTTTACCTACTGATATGTCTATCATTAATTTTATCATCTACCTAATATCAGTGATGAGAAACAAAAGCTCCAAAACATTTGGCAACATAAAATTATAGTTGTAAATTTAGTCTAGACATACATCATTAATCTGAATAGCTCTTTTAGTCGAAGAGACACTATTTTAAAAATGCTGAGGCACTATAAATAAATGGTAGGGTATACTTTTTTTTTTGCAATCTGAAATATTCTCTGACATTAATAATAAGCAGTAAGTTAGAGCATGGGTAGCTGTGGGAAGGTATTATATATACTGGTATTAAGCCAAATCTAACTGATTCTGTGAAACTTTAGTATGAATCTATCTGAATGTGGGAGGCATGCTTTGTAATCCCAGCAAATGGGAAGTTGAAGCAAGAAGATAAGAGAAGAATAATTCAAAGACTTCTGAGCCACCCTGGGCTACATGACACAGAGCTGGGGGTAGGGGGGGATTGAGAGAGAGGAAGGAAGAAAGGAAGGAAGAAAGGAAGGAAGGAAGGAAGGAAAATTGATCTGAGTTCCATAAAAAATTCGAGTTCAGAAGTTTATTATAGGAAACTATAGTTACCATAATATTTAAATATTGTTTGGAAACTCTTTTTATTCAGAAGTTTGGGTTTGTTTTCTCTCTAGATAATAACTAATAATTACTACTTCACTTTTAGATAGGTAAATAAAATATATTTCATCCATTCAGATATGTTATTTCCTTTTGAACTAATTGATTGAAAGGAAGTCTAAAATTTTATTAAGTAAATACTAAGTTGTATACAGTGGTGTAAAAAAATGCCATCAGAGACTTGGATTCAGTTCACAGAACTTTTATCAGGTAGCTCAAAGATTTCTGTAGCTCTGGAACCTGTGGGTTCCTTCACATATACACACATGTGTACTCACATAACCACTTAACATTTTTAAAACTATCATTAAAAAGTGATAGACAGAAAAAAAAAAGATAGTAACAAACACTGGTGAAGATTTACGATAACAAAGCCAAAACGTACTAGTGGTAAGAATGTAAATGGAAATCATATCATGAAATCACAGAAGAAAACTAGTAGTGGAGCCTCCATATAAAACAGTCATACTACTCTGGAGAAGAAACCTGATAGAGTCCAAGTCAGCATGCTACAGAGGCATCTGCTCACTAACCACACCATGTCACTATTCACCACAGCCAAGTTATGGAAAACACCCAGATGTCCATCAACAAAGAGATAGGTGCATGTCATGAGTTACACATCCACAGTGATCATTCCATAGAAAAACATAGCATGAAACCAAGCGTTAAACTTGATCTAGCTCATCAATCTTGATGAAAGAATTTCAGTCAAAATAAGTAACATGTTTGAATAATGCAATGGCTATCTAATGTGCACACCTTCTCTTAAAATCTGGAAATATTATTAGACAAACAAATAGACAAAATTATTAAAAGTAAATTATCTCAAAGTGTATAGAAAATGATTTTATTTCACTTTGTATTTTATCTTTAAAGTTTTCCAGAAAATAATGTTCCTATTAGATATCAAAGGTATCTAATAAAAACTGTAGTAAATGATCTCATTAGTGGTGTGACATATTGCAGTACTAATTAGAAAGTCAGTAAATCCTCAAGGTTACATGTCCCCAATCCTCCACAACAAAGACAGAGTAATTAAAGCAGAATTCTCTGAGAGAGTGTTCTGATTGTCACTAGACCACAGAAAGCACTGACTGTAAAACAACTACAGACAAGAAAAGAAATTCAAGCTTGGCTGCTGCCTCTCCCTTTTTCTGATAAGTCATAGAAAACTTTAAACCAGTATCAGAAAGTTCAATCCATCAGAGCGACAACCCAACTCCAGAAAAAAAAAAAAAAATGACTTCTAGAGAGTAACGGAAACACCACAATACATATGCTAGACTAGAAGCCTGAATACTACAAGCCAAGTTAGGCTGAGTCCTCAAACTTAATGGGATATAAGTCTCAAAAGGAACGATACTAGGGAATAGATTCTAAAAGTAAAACGAATCAAAGAAGCAGAGTGATACTTGAAAGAGATGTACATACACACAGAGAAAGAGGAGAGCAGCGAGAGACTCAAGTACCATTATCAACAAAGACCATGCCACTCACCTATGAAATCTTGCCACTTTCAATAAAATAACACAGTGAGACCAACAAATCTGCTTTAATATAATTAATCATTAGAATCCTACCCACCTATAGGAGAAGCAAGATCCTCAGCTACAGCTTTCAAAATTGCAGCTGTGCTGACCCTTGAATGTCTAGAAAATTGAGACACTAGAAAACACAATTAAATGGATCAACCCCCTTTGTGTAAGTACCAGTTTAAAGAGAGATACTTTAAACAAAATCCTAAGATAGAATAAGAAATGCCAATTCAAAGAACTTGTGTCAAAAATAGACTAAGTCTGCAAAGCAGATTCCTGAGATATCCTAATAAGGTAGCGATTAAGAATACCAAAAATTTGAAAGTTCAATGAGGAAAGTAAAATGACAAAAATCAAGAATACCTGATTTGTCAATTGGGTTAAATGTTTACCACAAAGCAAAGGAAGGACATATTTCTTTCAGTATTTCTGTCATTCTTTCCAAAAATCAGGAGACTCTGGTGATTATCTTTGCTTGTCTGTTTGCTTTGTAATGAATTACCATAAAAAGTGTAAGTATTTTCAGTTGCAAACAGCAAAGTTGATGTAAGGCATGAAAACAATACCAAGGACATCTAAATACAGGGCTAGATTTTGATTATAAATATAATATAGGGCTATATTTTTAATATACTCATCTGTTTACTTTAAAATAATTTTAAATTTAAGTTTAAATTTAAAATATTTTGAAAATATTACTCACCCCCAAATTTCCTCAATATAAATATGAAATCAAGAATACAGTGAATACTGCAGAGATTTACTCACAATTGAGAGCTGTATGACTTATAATCGCTTCTTATTCTTATAAGGTACCTTATTGGAAGCTGCCCTGTCAAAGTAATTTTTTAATCAAAACTATTTTCCCACTTCAAATTATAAAATACTTTATCTTCTGTAATTTAAGAAAAGATTAAATACATCTTTCTGATTTTTAACATTTTATTGTCCCCAAGCTTGGATTTGGAAGATCTAATTCTTATTAAGCCATATTGCATGGAATAATCAGAATGGCTTATTTTCCTATCACTTCTGGCTTGAGCACTGGCATGTCGAATGCTATCCATCTTTAAAAGATGATCTGTTTCATTTCTTTACTGTTAAATTTAGAAGCTTATAACTCAAAAAGTTTTCTTATAATCATCTAAGAAGATAATTTCAGAAAGAAATGTGCTTTATTTAGTATCTAAAATGATAAATTCAAAGAACAAGGAGCTACTTTATATTTTGTGTAAATAGGAATAATTGCAGAATTTCAGCTGTGCATGATCTGGTGTGATTTTCCTTCATAGAATGTAAAGTTGTTACTTATTTAGTGATGGCTAAATATTATAATGGAAAGACTGATAGCCACAATTGGAAACTAATTCTCAGCTGTAAGTGGGAATTATTTGGAGGGTAATTATCAACATCTGCAAGGTGGAATGGATACTTATGGCATAATTATTTTTATATGGGTTAAACAAAAAGTGGAAGAATTCCCAGCCCTGTTGCTGACCTGACATATTCAAGTATCATCCTAGTGTCTTTAACCATAAGATCATAGATACATTATATGAAAACCTACTAACATTTTATTGCTAACTCCTCAGACTGTTGGGTTCTGAAGCTCTCAACACCTCACAGCAAAAAGTTAAGAGCATCTATGACTAAACCTGTGTTCTCATGTGACTGCATTTTTACTTTCAAATTCCTAGGTCATTCGTGGAATGGAATGAAGGACAGGAAGTAGCTCACCCATTCTTCTCTGTTGTTCTTTCTGTTTCTTTATCTCATTATCAAAACTATAGACAAATAGGTTTGATTTGAGCTAATGAATGGAAATAGAAGCCAGACTTATTAAATCATAAATACCACAAAAAGATAAGTAAAAAGATAAAGTATGGCATTCCCAAAGGAGAATATTTTAAGTAGCACTTAAAGTGTTAATGATTTGAAAACAAATAAAAATATTGTTTGTAGAGATAAATGTTTCTATAATTTATGAGACAGATTATAAGTGAATTAAAGATTATTTCTTCAAAATGACTAAATCTTTATAAGCTTAGCAGGAATTGCTCCTGTTTTCAATATTTCAGGAGAATAATGAAAATATTGGCAAAGAACAGCATGTGGTATCCATGTAATTTTCAAATACAAAAAAGTTAACAAAATAAACAAATGTCAGAGGGCCAAATAAGTATTTCTAAGAAACGGAAATACTGATTAAGTTTACTTTAATTCCCTACAATATGAGATATATTGTTTAGAAATAGCATTCAAGAAATATTTAACTTTTAATGTATCATCAACTGGAATATAAAGTTCTATCTGCATATAATTTGGATATGAAGTCACTTTGGTTCCTTACTTTGAAACATTGTTTGCCTTATTAACTAGACATTTATATATTGGATTACATTATTATCTTACATGGGAATAGACACCATGAAATACTATTCTGCTATAAGAGAATTAAATTGATAATTCTAAGGGTGTCACACATATCTTGGTGATAACCAATAGCTCTCTTATTGGTTCATAATTAGTTAATTGACACAGATACAGAAAGACAAAAATTTCATGTTCTCTTTTATTGGCATCTCCTAGATTGAAATCTTTAGATGTGAGTAGTCCATAGTAACCAGAAACCAGAAAACAAAATGGACCATTGCTTTAAAATCAACCTAACAAAAGAGAAATCATCCCCAATACTGGAAATTAACCTAACCACTCAGTGTTAGTCAAGTCATGGTTATTGGAGAAAAATCTACAAAACTAATTTATTAAATTAGCATAAATACTAACAGCAATCTATAAACGTTTATCTTTATTCCCACAGATAAATGTATTCTTCATCTCCTCATCTGGGAAACTTCTCTTCGAAGTAGATTAAAACCAATACAGAAAATTTCTACCAATCAAACTACAGAGTTGCTGAACCCAGTCATAGTGGATACATCTACAAAAAGCCTAAGGCTCAAGAAACATTGTAGAAGATAGGGTGGAAAACTTTAAGAGCTGGGTGATCATGTAGTTTGCTTTGAAATTGTGTCTTCTAGTAATATTGGATACCAGACCCACAAAGTTTCACTAATATGAATGCCCAAGTGTGAGCTGAAAAACTACAACAATGAGCATGTCAACATGTACAAGAAAAAGCATATGAGACCTCAAATCCTGTCAAAGAACTGCAGCCAGCAACTACTGAGGAATGCTGGCCGAATGTTGCTCCTGGGAAAATTCAAATTGTATTGATATTAATGTCAACATATGACTATTACTCTTAGCCTAATGAAATAATTGTTATCCTCTATGCTAAACTTCAGTATCAGCCAATGCAATACCTTTAAACTTTGATTTTTCTCTATTAGTCATAACCTTTGAAAGAATAAAAGCCCCACATTCTGAAGAGGTAGGGTCGATTGTTTGGGTCATTTAGTGGATGTTTGTCATTTTTTAGGGAAGGTTGGTTCCAAAATGTTAATGAACATTGTCAAAAAAAAAATGTACAAAGGAAATTTAATTCAGGAATTTCTTTCAGAAGAGAAAAAGGGGGATATAGTTTAGAAATGGTGGGATTAAATAGTGGATTGTTTAGTATACTTTTAACAACTACTCCTCTTAAATACTTCATATTGGTGTGGACTTTGTATATTGATGCAAATATAAGGTTATTTTTGTTATACTGTATATAAGTTTATAATCTTGTTTTAGGAATTAAACTTATGCAATCTACTTAAAAACATAATGTAAAATTTTAGTCTTGAAAGCTATTTAGGATTACAAAGAAATTCAAGTTGTTAGTCATATATAAAAATAAAAGTTATAATCATGTTAGGTATATTTTATTTTTCTTTTTTTATTTTTGTTTTTCAAGACAGGGTTTCTCTTGCTTTTGAAGTTGTCCTGGAACTTGCTTGGTAGACCAGGCTGGCCTCGATCTCACAGAGATCCATATGTCTCTGCCTCTCGAGGGCTGGGATTAAAGGCATTAGCCACCAAAAACTGCTTAGGTATATTTTCAATATCATACAGATGAATATTTTAAATAGATGGTCTTCAACACTTCAAAGACCTATAGAATATGGAATTTTAATATTTTAATAATATAGGTCCTTAAAAAATTATATAGGTCCTTTCATGACAGTTAGATATGTCTGCATCTGGCAGTATAAATCTACTTCATAAAAAGGACTATGAGCATCAAAGAGCCTCCATAAGGTGTTTTTTTTTGTGGCAAAAGATAGCTATTTGCTCAAGAATCTGCCTTTGCCTCATCTACTGCCAGTATGCTGTACAAACTGGATAAGCAGAGCATAAAATAAAACAACTGCTGAAATTTGCCAACAATACACAGTACAATCCTTCACAATTCCTGCTGCTTAGACATGTCTAGAGGAATCTTGGGTGACTGTCAAGAAATCCAGCTATTCATGTCATTTCTTTTAATTTTGGAAGTTGCTGGCTCTCCACTTCCTTTTTACTCATATAATGTTACATCTTTCTTGGGTCTTTGATGGGGTTGAAGACTAGATAGTTATAGTCAGAGTTTTCCATAGTTATGATATAAAATAAATTAGGTACAAAACTATGAACTTCTTAAGAAAAGATTGTTAATGGAGTATCATCTGAATTTGAATAATACAGATGAAGTGGACTTTGTAATAAGCTATCAGCCAACTTTGAATAATTAATAATGAGTCTCCATATCATGATTCATGAACCAGCATTCCTGATGAGAAAATTGATCTACGTGGGGGCAATTGATAGGAAATCAAGAGTGTGTCATTGGAAGTAGAGACAGGAATGAGAATGATTATGACTGGGTTAGACATGCCCTGACAAAGGGCATAAACATCCCAGAATGCGTTAGTCTTCTTCCTCTCAGGGTTTGCCTTTTGACAAACTGGAGCTGAAATATCCACACATATGAATCTAAGGAAGCCAATCTCATTCAAACTGCTATACTGTTGATTGAAGAAAGCATGCTTTAAATGAGGTAATGTAGTTCTATGAATTTAAGCAACACAACTCAGATATCACAAAAGTATTTTCAGTCAATGAAGTTGAGGAAATTACTTATCTCTCTTGTTCAATAAGAAGCCAGTTTCAACAAAAAAAATCATGTTAGCTATGATAAGATAACTGGGATTGTATGTAAAATAAGATTGTTTGTAATTTAAAATTTAATAATAAAAATATAATACAGGACAAACATTTTGTGTCACACTAAGAACCAAGTGCTCTTTCACATAACAAAAATAATTCAAAACTAATCCTTTCAAATTAAAACATTTCTTAGTGCATCTTGTTGAGCACTGGAATATGTGTGGATATACTTTGCCCTAACACAGATCTTCTCAGTATCGAACACATTTTTTATAAATGATATATTTGACTAAAAACAATAGAAACATCAGTTTTTAATTCCTTAGATCAGTTTAACTTTAAATATATCTGTAGAAATATCTTAATTGTCTTAGTTTTAAGTTAAATGAAATGTTGGCAATTGTAAGTTCTCCCATGGTCTACTTGTCATATTTTATTATTTTAATACTCTTTTATTTTTTTATCATTATAATATCTGCCAGACATTGAATAACAAAAGTCTGAAACTACTTAAAAACACCAACCAGATAAGTAAACACAGTGGTTTAAGAATCCATAGTGAAAACTATTTCTACCATTTCATTAATTTGTTCAAATTTTGTAACCTTATGTACTACAGATGAGAAATAATTCCCTTTGATCTTGAAGTTTATTTCACAAGATAAATTTTGCTTCTCATACCATCTCAGTAATATTTATTTCTTTATTGGATTCCCATGAAATGAACCTATGGTTATGATCAAAGGTTAATTTAAAAAATGACACAAAAGTTATCAAACAGTAAGGTCTGGATAAGAATAAGAAAAAAAATATTACTAGAACAAACTTTTATTCACCAGAGGGAAGACAACATAAATGTTCATGCAATTCTAGATGACCTTCTTTCATGTCATCTCCTACTATATTCTTTTTCCCAGTGAGTGATATTTCTAACCTTTGGAGACTCCTCTCCTACTAATAAAAATCTAATTTTCTTCACAAGAGTTGCACAAATTTTACACCTTCCAATTTCCAGATATATTTTACCTACCAAACAATTTGTAAACAGTTTAAATTTATATTTTATTTGCTTGCTGACATACCCTGAAAATTGGTAAATAGTCAAGATTGTTGTTTACTAAAACAGTTGGATGGATGAAAACAGTTGAATATGTATGCACGTACACACATATACATGCAATTCTTTTAAGATAACTTCAACGTTGCAATTACTAGATTTCAATTGTATAGAAGCACATCAACTGTCAGTACAAAGTTACAGAAGACTAATGTGGTTAAATACAGACTTGTGTGGTTAAATACATATTATAAAATATGAGTCATTTTAGTATTATGCAACTTGGTTTTTAATTGTGACTACTAAATAAGGTTAGTTGAAGATACCAATTACTTTCCTATGGATAATTTGTTATCTTTCCACCTATTATTCTACATCTGAGAACTGTAATACTAAGTTACTCAGTGAAAATTAAATGCAATTTATTGCTTTAAAATTATATATTATATGAATAATTCTTGAAAAAATTGTTTCAGTTTTTAAAAGTGGTTGTTGTCAAATGTGTATTTAATACTAAAGAATACCTCTAGAAGGTGTGGCAGTAGGACATAAGTTCTATGAAGAGGAAAATGGGAAAAACAGGAAGTAGAAACAGAGAGCATTACAGGAAAAAGAAAGGATGATTGATTAAAAAATCCATACTGAAGTATAGTACTTCATAAGTCGTACTTTAAAAGACATATATTAATATGCATATATATGTATGTACATATACAATCTAGCTATTTGTATGTTCATATTTTAATTAAGTTATTTCCTAACAAGGTATGGGAAACTTCATTTGACTTATTTTTCAGGGAAGTCCATGAGATCCTAAAAGCAATGTAGGCTTTTGAAGTTGCCCTTAATATCTATTTAATTTGTAGCTATGACCTCACACACTTCTGATTCAGGATGTTGAGAATCACAATAGAGCCTAAACTGACTGTTTTTCTTCCTTGAGCATCAGCTGTCATTGTATCCAAAGGTGCTGAGAAAGTTTTGAAGGAAAGCAAATGAATCAACAGTTCTACTCTAAAGCTTCTAAACAACAATCACCAATGCAGCAAGGTATTCCCAAAGATGCAATAGTGGCACTTACCTCGTGGTAGTAACCAACAGCTGTCTAATTAGACTCAAGGACCACACAATAAGAAGAAAATTACTCCTGCTATTATAAAAGCCAACTCCTCAGGCTGGTGACACCATGAAACCTAACACCACTTCATTAAAGTAGTAAAATTTCTAACTGCAGTCTAAATATTTATCTAAAAAGTTTTTGGCTAAAAAGAGAAACTTCATTAATTAATTAATTAATTAGGAAGCCAAAAGTAAAGTCAACTAATGATTCATTTTAATTTTAAACCATTAATTATTATTTATTTTAAAATGTATTCTATTTTATATGCTTTTGGTTTATTAAAAATGTATAAGTCAAACAAACAATAAAAATTGATATCTTACTGTTGTGCCCTGATCAATTTTAATTAAATATGTTATTGCTACTTTGTTATATGTAATTTTCAGACATATATTTAATTCTGTGCTTATAGTTTATGAAAAATGTTGCAATATATATTACAAATCATTTTTAGTTGGTATTTAGGTTGTAGCTGTGGTTCTCTTAGCATAGTTTCTCATATCTGCATTTTAGTAGTTCTTTCTCCACAACATAACCAAGAGTCACATTTCAGCCTTACACATGCAGCTTCTTCTTAATTCAGTAAGACGAGGACGTTTTTGTTGTTTTATTTCATTTTGCTTGTTTTGTTCCATACTGCAGTGTAATTTTAATGATTTCCTGATAATTATGATATAAATGATTTCTGTTACTTTGTATGAAATATTAAACTCCTTTTACTTTGCCCTCAATAAAAATATGCCTTAAAACTTTTTGGATAATCTTTAATTCCTTTTGCTTCATTTTTCTTTCAAAGGAATAAATCACATATAACTAAAGGAGTGGGAATTTCTGGTGCCCTTGAGGAACGAGAGTAAACAAATAGATCAAATCATTTCTACAGGATGGAAAACACCTTAAGAAGTGAAAAAAGTTTCTACCAAGTTGTGGAGAGGTGTGCATGATCTCTTCTGAGAGGGGATGGAGTAGGGTTTGACATGGTTAAAGAGATATGCAGAGGAATTGGAAGATAACACTCCAATCTTAATACAAAGAAAGAGCCCATTTTAACATAACAAGTAGAGAGGATAATTTAATTATCCTTATTGAGAAATATAACCCTGTAGGAGGCTTTCTTTGTACCACCAAACAGCTCCCAAATCATGACATGGAAACTTATTATTTATGAATGATCAGCCTAATGTTATGCTTGTCCCACTAGATTTTATACCTTAACATGTCTCTCTTCATCTATGTTTTGCCTTGGGCCCTTTACCTTTCTTTCATTTTTTTATGTCGTGCTCAGTGTTTCTCTGGCAGCTGCCTGGGCATCTCTCCCTTCTCTTCTTTCTTCTCTTGCACTACTTATTCTTTCTGCCCATCAGCCCCGCCTATCCCTCTACTGACTTTCTATTGGCTGTTTAGCTTTTTACTAGACCATTCAGGTGACTTTGGCAGGCAAGGTAATGTAGCAACATACCTTTGCATAATTAAACAACTGCAGCATAAAAATGTAACACATCTTTACACAGTTAAAATAATATTCCACATCATAACCTTAAGAATTACATGATGTAGATGAAAAGCAGACCAGTTTTGTGTTGAGTTGGAGGGTGACTGTCTGGAAACTGTGGGTAGTGCAGGTTATATAATTATAGCTGGTAATTAGAGTTTAAATGCTATAGACAGCTTAAGTCTCCCCACCTGGAATGCTTGGTGAACTGGGTATTGGGCAGGCACTGGTGAAATTGTGCATTATGACAGCAACAGGTTTTTCTAATGAGATTAGAAAATGGCAGACCTAAAAAAGACCTGTGTAGGGAAGAGTAAATAAAAAAAATTGAGAAATTCAATGCTCCTACTAGTGAGAAAGGTGACTCTTTTAATGACATCTGGGAGTCTCTAAATGAGGAAACTGTTATTTCTTCCAGCATCTGTGTGGTCCCCTAATAAGGTTCTTGGGGAGCTCAGATTCATCAAAGTATAAATTGAACAGATATGAGAATAGCATGGTATCAACTGAAGTTCCCTCAGAAGGCAAAGGTGATCTGGCAGGGAACATTCCAGCTAAGAGTAGACAAATGGATTGAAGTAAGACAGCATACTTTTCCACATGAGCCTTATTCAAAACCCATGATCACAAAAGTTATTGTTGAGAATAAAGCCACTAAATTTTTGGAAGGTTTGGTAAATAACAGCATCATTGGATAGGATTCCTCAAGTAACATGTTTTTGACATGCCACTCTGTCTTGTTCCTTGAGCCTGTTTTAATGGTGATCAGAGTGGATCATTCAGGGCTAGAAATCCATCTCTATATTTGGCTGAACCTGTGGTCAGATACTATTTATTAAATATTCAAAGAATGCCACTGACAGGTAATATTTCATGAGAGTCCTTCATTTTTATGCTGGAGGTTTGTGCTGCTGGCTCACTATAAGTGAATTAAAATTTGAGGAGAATTTTGAAATGTAGAATTATACATTTTCCATTATGATTAGTTTAATTAGATGTAAAATTAAGCCAAGGAAGTATGAACAGGCTGGAATCCAATGTTTTGAAATATGATTATGCTGAAATCAAAAATTAAATTTCTCTTTTTATATTAAGCACTCTCAAGTGGCATTAATATGACATACAAAGAGTTTTTGTATTTAATTTTACATTTGCCAAAAATGGGATAATCCCTATCTAAAACACAAACTGCTGTCTTAGGCATTTTAGGTCTTTATTCTCTAGGGTCTTAGAGTATCATAATAAAATAATAATGATAGTGTCTGCTGATTAAATTATCTTGTTGCTAATGAGCAAGTTTATATTAAAACATATTTTAAGAGAAATACACCTACTCATACATATTAAAAGTTAATTAGTATCAGCACTATCGTACATCCTAATACATGAAAGACTGAAGTTTTATCTTTCCTTTGTCTGTGTAGAGGGATTTTCAATTAACTGTTTTTTTTATCAATTTTCACTGTTGCTGAGGAAAGCCTGATGGTAAGATATAAAGCTAATATTTATCCAGTCACTTTGAAGTTTTGCTATTTTATCTGACAGCAATTTGAGCAATGTCCTTCAGTAGGAGAGCTTCCCTGTGCACAGTACATCTGACTGTGGGCCCACAGGTCTTGAGTCAGCTACATCAGCACTTTCAATAGGACATTTTTTTTTCAGGAACGGAATGATCAAAGTAGCATTATAGGCAAAAACAAAGATTAAGTTGAATCATCTAAATGAAACACAGAGCATCCATTGGCAAAAATACTGAACAACTGACACTGTTTTCTGTCATGATATTACTTCTTCTTATAACTACTCATTTTTTTTTGAATTTCTCAATCATGTAGAGAGAATACAGTTGCATTAGAAGAAAATCATATAAGACACTCTTTGATATGACATTCTAGCAATTACTATATTCTTTGAGAAAAAATTCTCCCTAAGACTTCTGGTAATTCATATTTCATATACATGACGTTTGGGGCAATCATTGTCTACCTCCATCCTAGTTTCCTTCTAATTGACCAACAGATGCCTAAAATGTAAGTATTAGTACTACATTGTTAGCATTAATCATTTGGTAAACCCTGTTTATTAGTAAATCCTAAAACTCCCTTGCATATCTTGTCAATAAGTAATGTTGAACAATGAGAGCCTATCAGAGGAGAAGGGAAGTCATGCTAAAGTCATATGTTGAATAGAATGAAACACCGACAAAACACATGCAATTAAAAGTCAGAAAAATATTCTAATCAAATGATCTTGTAGTTATAACAAGTAATTTGATATTAGCCAAATTAAATGATTGGACTACTTTAAAACAGCTGGAAATGAGAGATGATAATGAAGAAATTATTTATCTACAATTGTAAAATAGGTCTAATTTTAGATAAAAATAGCAATTGTGAAGAAAGATCATTTATACATTATAATAACATTTCTGAAATAGCATAAAGAAATGTGCATGTAAATCTGTAATATTTCCATGAGCAGCATAAGCATACATCATTCAATACTCTTAGAACAATATTGCATATCATATGTACATGTAAACAATATTCTGGAAACTAAGATTAGGAACTTATTTTGTGGAAGTCATCATGCTGCTAAGACAGACTAAGCATTCTTCTAGTGGCCTGACTATGCTGCAGCCTATGGAGATCACAAACTGCTGCCCAACCCTTACTTACTCATGACATAGATCATCTCAATGTGGATAGACATGATGCTTTTTACTTCTAATCAATTTCTAATTACATTTAGTAGAGTGAAGTAGAGAAGCGTGCTTGCCAAATAGATACTGGCTAGTGTATGTGTATGTGCTTTACTACTGGAAGCTAAGTCCTTCAATTAATGCTGACATGCTAATCAGAGCAGCATGCCTTTACTCTGTTCTCTGCCACACATCAGGCCACATTACAAATAGCTCAACAGACAAATATGTTTAGAATTCCTCAGAGAAAAAGAGTTTTGTCTTTTAATTGTAGATGGTTTGTCCTTTAAAAAGTACTTAGGATTTTGGGAGGCTGTTCTCACTGTATCTGCTTCATTTCAAATGTTTACTCTCTACAGATTTATTACTGAGAGTTAGAAGTATGCTCATTTTATAATATATCTCTTTATGTGGTGACATGGGAGAAAGTTACATGCTTCTGATTTACTGAACAGAAAGTTAAAATTGCCTTTCAGAGGGGTTTCTCTGTAAGATATGGCATCAGCAATTGAGGAAATTGCTCTGTTTAGTTAAGGTTATGCTTACTTCTTTAGGGTGGGAAATTACCTGGAAATGTTTCATTTATACTAAGTCATGCACTTACTGGGTCAAATTGTATTTATTTTAGGACACTTGCTACATCCAAATATAAGTTGTTCTATCCATTTTTATCCTAGTTTTCCCTCCAAATGGCTACTAGGTTTGTTCTACTTTTCTGATGAGGTCACACAGAGTAAGTAACAAGGAAAGTAGCTGCATATCTTTATCAGCAAATTATTGACCCATGCAAATTTAGTTAATGATTTGTTTAAAAGTTGCATAAAATATTATCCTTCCGAGAATAGAATTTAGGTTATTATGGGAAAGTGTCTTTTTATTATTTTATTTTTATTTATTTATTTTGCATTCTGGTATTTACTTGAAACCTCCCTGAAATTTTAAGATCAAAGCATGTAGAAAATGGGATTCCATTACACAGAATTGTTTTTCTCCATCACAACAGCGGCCGAATTTTAGATTTTTGCTGGCATAACTCCAGGTTGAATTGTGTACCATCAGCTATACAAGAATTCCATCAGAATACCAATTGCTTTTTAAATATGTACCCTTAGCCTGATGAAAATTTCCTTGTTCTGATTATATTGGAGTATCACTTGGAAGTGATAACTTGCAATTCTGTTGAATAGAAATACTTAAGCTAAGAAATATTAAATAAACATAATTTTCTATTAATGATTAGCATTCTTTTATAACTCCTTGGACCATATCTATGTTTGAAGTTACCTTTTAGGTTGAATAGTCTACTGAAGAGTGTTTTATTTAATCACAGTTAATCTAAATATATTTTAGCAAATGTCTTTGATAAACTATAAACCATCAACTACAATGACATCCTCTACTCCCTCAATAACTTCTACTTCACACTTCAAATGACAAGACACTGCATTTTCACTCTTCTTCCATGTTAGAGGTCTACAAGTGACAAAATTCTACAAGGAAACCCATAACAGGTAGTTAACGTAGACCTGCACAATAAAGAACTGGAAATAAAACCGATAAATTACTATTAAACAAGAAATGTAAAATGAACAGCTTTGATTTATGATATTCATTTCCACTTCACATAAGCAATCTATCTTAATACACAATACAAAACTGTGCATCTGTTTATTAAGTAGTACATTTCACATTTCGCTGTTCTGAAAAAGAAATGCAGGCTGGGGGTAATGTAGCACAGCATTCCTGTCTACCAGAAGGGATACAAGACATTTAAAGGGGCAGAAAGTAAAGCATTTTGTGGTACAATACTGGCAAGAGTGCTCCTATCAACATTCACAGATGTGGCAGGAAGTGATACTTCCAGAGAGCTAGAAACATGTCACTATTGGTTGAATTCCCCAAGTCATCCATGCTTGCTAAAGAATCTGCTTTAGGTGAATCCAATTACTATTACTCTCTGTTTTCCTTGCATGTATGAGGCTATCTCCTTACGTGGAACAACCCCAGGTCAGTGAGAAGTAATAGTAGTGATTCCATCCAAAGAGCATCTGCTTTTTCTTATAAACGTAAACTTCGCTTTTTAAAACAAAGTGTAAAAACTTTGTTCTTTCCTATCACTGGAATGAATGTGATGCTAGACTGTAGAACATATCCAAGAGAGAGCTGAGTTTATCTGTACAGCAGATATTTTGAAGCTCTTATTTGATCATTATTTGGTGCTCTTTCTACAAATGGATATTATTCTAGGAAAGATGTTTTGATATTTACATGAAATTCAGGAAAGCATAATATTTGCATGCTAAACACTGCCTATATTATAAAACAGAAATTTGAGGGTTTTTGTTTGTTTGTTTCTTTCTTTCTTTCTAAGATGCAGAAAGTAACTCACAGGAATTTGAAATATGAGCTCGCGTACTTCAGACTTTTTCCAATGATATCATAGTGTCAGTTCTGATGAGATTTCCCATGTTTTGATGTATGAATTACAAAGACTCATGAGAGTATATCATTCAATTACCTATAAAGAAATGTTACATGAATTCTGTTATCACTTTGAACTCTCCTTTCTTATTTAAAATATTAAGGGTCTAGAGATGGTTCTGATAGTTAAGTATCAGCCATACTAGTGTGAGGATGTGAGTCTGGAGCCACAGTCCCAGTGAAGAATAGTATTGTGGTTTAAAAAGCTCCAGTACAGAGTCAGGGTTGGAGACAGGAAGATCCCACAGTTTTGTTGTTGTTGTTTGTTTATTTGTCTATTTTTTCCAACCAGTCTATCCAAATTTAGCATCAGCAGTTTCTATGAGAGACCTTGTTTCAAAAGAATAGGTGGAGAGTATTTTTGTTTTTTTTTTTTTTTAGAAAAACAAAAGTTTATTATTTCATGCATTTCATTGGCGTTTCGGGACAGTTATAGTGTTGGTTTTGCCTTCTCTGTCATCTAATTGCATTCATCTGCGACACAGTTCATCAGAAAGTTCTGGATAATCTCAGGGGCATATTTGCTAGTGGTTTCCAGATATGAACACTTCTTAATGTGGTCTCTGATAATCCACCATAGTACATCTGTCTCATTTGTTTTAGAATGTTTTCCAGGCAGATGGCAGGGTAATTTGTATAGAACTGTGCCTTCTTAAGCCCCAGCTTTTAAAGATACAGTGCATCATTTTTTACCACAAGACATGCCCAGACCCGAGTATCTGGGAAATAGACTCGTCCTTTTTAATGACAGGAACAACTAAATCACCTTGCATGGTGTCTTCTCACACAAACTAGGAGGAAACCATCGCCATATTTTGTAATGTGTCACAGCTTCATAGCTGCCTCTGGAAAACTGGAAGTTATCAAAGAATAAGTTAGAAGCTAATTTTTGATTACACACCACAATACCAAAACGAAGGAGTGTTTTCTGATTATTCCATTTGAAAAAAATAGCATTTAATTACCGAACAGACCTAGAAAAGATCATAATGAGGGAGATAATACAGATCAGAAAGACAAATGCTCAATGTTCTTTCTCACTTGAGGATCCTAGTTCCTAATCTTCAGATGAGAGGACATAGCCAGGAGTAACTTTAGAAACCAAGAAAGTAAGAAGAGACCATTGCCAGGGTGAGGAGGTAGGGATTCTTCAGTAGTATATAGTCAGCTTTGTTTCACCATGAGGCTGTAGTAGGATAATTGTATGTTAGGTGGAGTGTGTATAAGGAATCTCGAGCCTAAATAAATATGTATGTACCCACACACATGCAAATATGTGAACGTACATGTGCACATATTTTTGTTTTATATGAGAGCAACAAGAGATGTTTATTCATGTTATCATTAATAACAAACACTAATCATCAATTGCTATCAAAGGACAGGCAGATATACATGTCATGTGTATTACATGTGTATACATTTAAATACATACACTATTTATATATGAATATATACACATACACACACATGCACACACAAACACACACACACACATATACTAGTTGATACAATATAGTTTGCTTTTATTTACTTTGTATGTGTTGGTAAATAGGAAACATTGACAAAAACCAATAAAAACAAAGGCAAGCAAAGGAGAGAAAAAAAATTAGTTGCCAAATGACAGCCTATTCATTGTCTTCTTGTGGTGACTGATTTACAGTGATAGGATACTGAGAGAGTCTCTGCAGGGATTACATCCAGGATACCCTTATCCCAGTGGTTCTCAACAAAGGGCCATTTACCCTGCATGTGGTAACATTAAAACGTCTAGAGGCACTAACTAAATGGTGGGAAAATGCAAGGTGCTATTCTATGCAGTCCTTACAAGGTAACAAAGCTGCTATACCCTCACCACACAGGGCAGCTGAAATGTCTGCCAAGTGAAGAACAAGGAAGTCTTGTTATTTAAACAACTCTTTTATTGTGGGTTACAAATGAGAGCGACCTGCATAGATAGGCAAATCTGCTGCAAAATCACAGCATGGCTCCCAAGCTCCACAGCCATTTACACCTGCATGAAAGGTTGATCATTGGGAAAATAAAGCACTAAAGAGGTTCCAGAACACAAACCCCTCATTTTGATGTGTGAAGGCACATAGTGTTTACATTCATATTCACTCTAGCATTAGTGCTGCGAGATCTTACCAAAAGCTAACAAAATTCGAAGCTCAAACAAGATTTTCATTGATTTTAACCTACCGACTTTCTGTGGAATCTAATGCCAAATAAAAAATAATAATAATAGAAAATATTTATTGAGATTTTCTTTAGCACTCAATTTCAAATTTCCTTATTAGAGGGTGTGAAAATTGTAACCATCTGGACTGGAAATGGAAATAATAACATTTCTCATTCCTAAAAGAAATCAGTAATAACAATAAGTGCAAAGAAGGAAAATTCATCAAATTTTCTCCCTATTGTTTGAGCCTAGGGACACACTGACAGGCTGACAACTCTGAGATATGAACACAAACTTTGATTGTGATTTAATAAAAAAGCCATTTTATTTTGCCTTTTACTTCAGTTCATTAATATTTTTAATTTGCACGCTGCCAAAAGCATGATGCTCTGTTTCAGTCAGAAACAAATTAAACCCTCAGGGAAGGAGCAATACTGTCCCATGAGAAAATCTTCCTTCCTCAGCTTGTCAAGAAAGGCATTCTGAACTACTAGAGTGGTTGACAGAAATGCCAAGTAACATAACTATACTGTGATGCTCAGCTGTTCTTATGTACCAGGAACACTTCACACCCTAAAATATCTATTTTACAAATTGGGGTGACAAAAGCTTCCCTTAGTCTATTCATTGGTCCTAGAATAATGCACGTTTTTAATTTATTGGGAGTACTTAAAATCTGAAGAATGTTTACAAAGTAGTCTATTACCAAATATATTTTTATAAATGTCCAGAAAAATATATCATTTATTGATACTTATTATTTTCAGTAGCAGGGTAGATGATCTATAAACAGAAGAAAATGGAGTGAGAAAGATAATATGTCCTGATGAAAAACTCATTTGTGGAATTAACTGTTAGCCATTTAAACTTTACATGCTGCAACATTTAATGAACATTTCTAAATCTCAGCATGTATAAGTCATGTTCAAATTTTCTTCTAGGGCAAATGACTGTCAATGTCTAAGATTATTCTACTAAATACAATGTTTAGTGCTCTATTATCCACATTAAGCTCTTAGAAGATAAAATACTGAAGGTTATTTCAAATCAGGTAAATTCAGTTGTTTATTAATATTTTATGCATCTTAGGATAAATCTCCAAGGTATAATGATATCTCCTATTTTGATGAAAAATAATAAGAAAATATTAATCAAATGCTAAAAAAATAACCATGAAGTAAAGTCATATTGATTCTGACCAGTCAGAAAAATAAGATTAAATCTAAGAAGAAAGCTATTCATCCTTTCCTATTTCTAGTCCAGGATTATGAACAACATTAAAATGTGCTTACCATATGTGAGCTTTTCAGTATTATCAGTTATTGGGGTGGATACCAGAATCTTGAGAAAAATCAGGTAATAGCAAGTAAACTATATGGTATTCAAATCTAAATTCATAATAGTCTGGGCAAGCTGGTCTTTGAAATGTTGGCAGATATTTAAAAGCTAGATGCAGAGCCCCCCTGGCCTACCTTGTGATCGAAAATATAACATCTCAACCAGTCTGTGCATGAGCCTTTAATCATAGGGCAAAGAAAATAAAAAAACAAAGTGAGAGGAACACATTTTAGCAAGATTTCAAGAACTACAGCTAGTTGCCCGAACTTTATACAGTGGACATGGGTGATGTTTAGTGTCATTGTCTTCCCAACTCCCATAGCATTGCTGCCTCTAGACCTGTATCCATAAATAGCAGAAGTATAGAAATCTAGAGGTAGAAGTACTAGATGTCCTGAATGTAGATTATTCTTCCTGCTTCTAGCGAGTCTACCATCAAACCACAGTCTTGCTACTGAAGTAGTCTATGCTGATAAATGAGATACTAGCCCAAATGTATCTTTAAACTAGATGATCTTGTGAGAAATGATGAATGAGTGCAGGTTAGTATATGCAAGAAAGGAACACAGATTGAACCCCTGAAGAAACCTGTATGGGCTAAGCCACGGTGAAACCACGTTTGCCTTCTTTGTTTCTTTTTTGAGTTGCTCTGAGGGCTTAAGCCAGAATTTCACACATGTTCATCAAACATTCTGTCTTGAGCCACACCCCCTGTCCATTTTTACAACCTACTGATACCTGATATTGGTGTGCCCTTACCATGGAGTTAGAGGAGATTTGTGTCAAAGCCACTTGTCAGTTTATAAAGTGAAAAGTTACATGGCACTCCAATACATGGCATGATCACTTATTCTGAGAAATCACACCAGCTACGACCCTGCCAAATGGGCCTCTTCAAGCACTCACAACAGTCCCTAATCACATGGAATCTGGAAAGCTAGATTCAGCAAATGTGTCAAGAGGTTGAATTCTCAGGGAAACAAAGGAGTTGAGCCAGCTGGCCTGGTGGCTAGAATGGCTATGTAAGGTTTGCCACCTGGTCTGAGAACACTTCAGATATGCGGTAAAGCAGTCCAGAATGTGAAAAGCTTTAAACATATCCAGTAAAAAAAAAATGGGTATAGATAGATAGTCACAGAAAAAAAAATAATTTGAAAATAATAAAGAACCTAAAGGGAAAGTAAAATAATAACACACAAACACACACACACACACACACACACACACACACACACACACAAATGTAAGGATGGGAGGAAATACCCAGGAAGCCTGGATCATTTATGGTGCTTTAATGAATTTGAATTATTTTAACTGCTAATGGACAAAAACAATAACTGCTGAGAGACATTAGACTGCAGAAACTACTATATTGAACCAACATACATACATACATAGTTTAACAATGTCTTAACTTAAAAATGGAGTCAGAAAATATATTGAGTTGGAAGAGTATATATGCTTTTGTGTCCACTGGAAACAAAAAAGTTATGGTTTTCTTTAAAGTTAATAAAGACCATACTTGATCAGAGGAGACCTTTCTCAGGATTTTGGCTATACACATGAGAGAAAAAGCCCAGAAAGACAACAGGATATGTGACATATAGGCAGAGGCAGTTCCCTTGACAAGGGAACAGTTCTGAGACTGGAGAAATGTGATAAATCTTGTTGGATTCAGAGTCTTCAAGACAATATATATATAAATATATATATATATATATATATATATATATATATATATATATATATGTAATTTAAGGTCAAATTTGTAATGTGGATAATTTTCTCCTTTTGTTTAGGTACTGTGTTTATATAGCTCATTTAGAAATGTAATGTATAATGTAGTACAGATTATAGATTGTACCTATGATAGTCAGATCTTATAGTTAAGTTAGTTAAGATTTCTAGATATACAGACATGCATTTGAGATGAATAGGCATTCTTCAAACCTTTCAAAGACCTACACAATAATGGCATTTGAAATGGTTTAGGGTTTTTCTTGACAGTGAGACATTAATGCTCCTGGCAACATCACCTGCATCAGAAAGGAAGATGGACATTAAAAAAATTCATTATGGAGTTTACTTCCAATATAGCAAAACTAGCCATTTGGACAAGATACTGCTGTGGTCTGGACTGTTTGACTTTATGCTGTATAAACTTGGCATGCAGGACCCACAGAAAAGTGACTGCTGATTCAAGATGGACATTAATACAGAGTTCCTACTTCATGGTAGAGTCTGCCAGACTGTCTGTAGGACACAGAGAAAAATGACTGACAAACTGCCAATACAAGAAGACAGTTTAAAGTTTCCTGCTGTGCTGAAGAGTCTGCCAGACACACTATGGCCTATGGGCTGAAGACGGAAGATTACAGAAGAACTTCGGGTTACTGTCCAGGCAGTGAATTGTCTCTGTCATTTCTAGAGTTTATATATTATCCTTCTGTGGTCTTTGCAGCAATTGAAGACAGATAGTTATGGTTATAGTTATCCTTAGTTAGGATTAAAGATAAGTTACATATACTTTAGACACACAAAGATAGGATAGATGAAATATTTTCTTAAATCTTACTAAATGTTAATGGACTAAATATTGTTAACTGTGATTCTTACTTGATAACTGTTACATGATATATTTTGCTATATTAAGGTTAAAACCCGTCTTTTTAATTAGACAGAAAATAGGAGATGATGGGAGATGTCATTCTGTAAATATGTTTCTCATACTAGTTTAATGAATAAAGCACTGTTGGCAAGATAGGTGGGACTAGGAGAGAAGGAGGAAAGAGGAAGGGGTAAGGAGGAGTCAAGATGGAAGATGGAGAGAACAGAACGCTGGTGGCCTCTCTCTTTGGTAAGATAACACCATGTGAGATTAATAGAAATTGGATAATAATTAAGACAGAGCTAGCCGATAAGAAACTAGTACCTGGCCAACAGCATTATATCAAATACAGAGTCTCTGTGTGTTTTTTGGGGCTGGCATGGTGACAGGACAAGACCAGAGGCTGGCGGAAAAAACTTACTTGTTACAGTGGGGTGTGTGTTTTGTTTTCTTTTGTGTGTGTGTGTGTGTGTGTGTGTGTGTGTGTGTGTGTGTGTGTGTGTGTGTGTGTACTGAACACCAGTTAGAGTCATCAGAGGAAATATACTCAGTTGGGGAAATGCCTGAATGAGATCCAGCTGTAAGATATTTTCTCATTTAGTTATCAATGTGGGAGAGCCCAGCACATGATGTACGGTGACATATCTGGGCTGCTTGTCCTGGGTTTTATAAGAAGGTGGGTTGAACCAGCTATGAAAGCAAGAGAGTGAGCAGATTACTTTCACAGCTTCTGCATCAGCTCCTTGCTCCAGGATCCTGGCCTGTTTGAGTTTCTGTCCTGACTTCCTTCCGTGATGAACAACGAAGATGAAGGTCAAGCCAAATAATTCATTTCCTCCTCAGTTTGCCTTTTGGTCATGGTATTTCACCACAGCAATAGAAACCTTAACTAAGACAGAAACGTAAAGCTAAGTTATTATCAACGAAGATGTTTTTAGGTCTAAAAAATATTTTTAGGATGGTAATTAAAGTTATGATAAAAATTGTTGAGGTATAAAAAATAGATAATACAGTACTTTTTCTGAATTTGCCAAGCACATATTGATTAAACAATTCTTACATAATAATTGTTCTTATTGTATATTGTTTGACTACTACTTAAAACCTTTCCTTTTTATTCAGACAAAGGGGGTAATGGAGGACATATACATACATACATATGTATATATGTATGTATGTATGTATATATATATATATATATATAGTGTAATTATATACTGCTGTGACTGATATATTAAAGAGGGTAATGGCCAATAGATAGACAAGAGATAGGCAGAATTTCCAGGAAGAAGGAGGAAAGAGGAGGCAAAAACTTAGTACAGACAAGATGCAAAGAAGACATGAAGGGAGTCAGACAAACAGAATGAAAGTAACATCATGGTAAAATGGATATGAATAAAACCAGGTTAATTTAAGTTTAAAGATCTAGGGTCAAAGCCTAAGCTAATGATGAGCTTTCATAATTAACCATAAATCTCCATGTTGTTATTTCTGAACTGGCAACCCAAAGAAATATCTGTCCATAGTCATATATTAATGAATTGTCTTGCATAATAGCATAAAAAATTCCTTGTCAAAACATTGGAAATTAGATGGTAATATGAAGTTAACCAGAAACTTTCAAGGATTGAATTAATTCTGTTTATAGTCATATAATTCTGGGAAGAGATAACAACATTATAAGAAGCACTATGGAATAGAATGTATTTTGATATATGAATATAAAAATAGACAATATAATGGCAAGAGCAATATACGTTTCTTAGTACAAATCAGAGTAAAATATTGATTATCTAGTAATGTAATTGAGAGCATTGGTTAGGTTCCTGCCAATAAAATGAAACCACGTTTCTTTGTCATAACTTGAAGCAAAATTGATTAATTGGAAAAAGTGAAATATTAAAAAGCACTCTAAAATATCAAGGGAGAAGAATCAGAGAAGATACTGAGAGAGGGAAAATGATCACAGTTTATTGCATATATATTTTGTGTATGTATGTGTGTGAAATTGTGCAGTATTGCATAATGTTTGAAGATAAAAAGAAAAATCTAGTAATCTTAGAACCTTGAAATTCATAAAACAAATTAAAACAGAATATGTAAATCAGACACCATGAAAAAATAGATAATAAACTTAACTACATACTAAATTCTCAGTGGCAAAAAAGTAAATAAATTTGGAAAATTGGAGGAAAAACCCTGAATGATTTTAAATACATATAGGTGAGTATAATGCCTTATACAATTGAGTAAGATTGAAATTCCTACTGAGAACAGGTCAAAGATAAGGATGCTGTTGATACTTGTACACACATAGCCTTCACCCCTTACAGCGGGAGTCATTCTATGGGGTATCTTAAAAGTCTGTCACTTAGTTTGGGGGCAGGGCATAGGCCCTACCCTGTGTGTCTAGGCTCTCTGGGGATACTCCATTCATACACTAGGTATAAATATTCCATTACCTAGGGCCCCATAGACTGAATTCCAAAGTGATTTTACAAGTATACACTCCAACCAGCAGTGGAGGAGTATTTCCTCTTTCTCTACATCCTCTCAGTGTAAACTACTAGTATTTCTGATTTTAGCCACTCTCACAGGTACAAGATGGTATCTCTGTTTTTTTTTTTTGTTTGTTTGTTTGTTTGTTTTGTTTGTTTGTTTGTTTGTTTTTTTTTTTTGCATTTACCTAATGGTTAAGGATGTTGAGTACTTTCTTAAGTGTCTTTCAGTCATTTTGGATTTCTCTATTTAGTTCTTTACCTTGCTTTTTAATTGGATTATTTGGTGATTTGGTGATTAGCTTCTTGAGTTCTTGGCATATTTTGGAAATAACCCTCTGTAAGTGTGGGATTGATGAGGATCTTTTCCCATTCTGTGTGATGCCATTATGTCTTGATTACTGTGTCCTTTGCCTTCCAGAAGCATCTCAGTTTCAGGAGATCTCATTAATTAGTTTTCAGTCTTAGTGTCTGAATACTGTTTTATATTCGGGAAGTGGTCTCCTGTACCAATTCGTTCAATGGTACTTCCTCTTGTGTCTTCTAAGGGGTTCAGTGTGACTGCATTTAGGTTGAGGTCTTGACCCATTTGGATTTAAGTTTTGTGCACCTAAATAAATATTGGTCTAACTGCAATCTTCTACATGTCAGCATCCAATTATTCTACACCATTTGTTAAAAACGCTTTCTTTTTTCCATTGTATTATTTTAGGATCTTTTTCAAAAATCAGGTGTTCATAGGTGTGTGGGTTAATATCAGGGTCTTCAATTCCCTTCCATTGATCTACTGTCTGTTTTTGTGCCAATACCAAGCTGTCTGTCTCCATTACTATAGGTCTATAGTAGAGCTTGAAGTCAATGATGGTAAAGCCTCTGGAAGTATCTTTATTGTATAGGGTTGTTTTGGCTATCCTGGGTCTTTTGTTTTTCCATATACAGTTGAGGATTGTTCTTTCAAGGTCTGTGAAGAACTGTGCAGGGATTTTGATAAGGATTGCATTGAATCTGAGATTGCTTTAGACAAAATTAACATTTTTACTATGTTGATCCTACCTATACAACAGAATGGGAGCTCTTTCCATATTCTGGTGTCTCCTTTAATTTCTTTCTTTAAAGAACTTGTTATACAGGTCTTTTACTTGTTTGGTTAGCATTACCCCAAGATATTTTATGTTGTTTGTAGCTATTGTAAAGGGTTATGTTTCTCCTATTTCTTTCTCAGCCCATTTATCATCTGTACATAGTAGGGCTACTGATTTTTTTGAGTTAATCTTTTCTCCTGTCACTTTACTGAAGGTGTTTATCAGCTGTAGGAGTTCCCTGGAAGAGTTTTTTGGGTCACTTAAGTAAACTTTCCTATCATCTGAAAATAGTGAAAGTTTGATTTCTTCGTTTCCAATTTGTATCCCCTTGACCTCCTTTTGTTGTCTTATTGCTCTAGTTAGAACTTCAAGAACAATATTGACGAGATTTGGAAAGAGTGGACAGCCTTGTCTTTTTCTTGATTTTTAGAGGAATTGCATTGAGTTTCTCTGAATTTAATTTGATGTTGGCTGTTGGTTTGCTGTATATTACTTCTATTATATCTAGGTATCTTGCTGTTATCCCTGATCTCTCCAAGACTTTTATCATAAAGGGATGTTTGATTTTGACAAAAGGATTTTTCAGCATCTAGTGAGATGACCATTAAACTCATGGATATTAAACAACTAGTCACTGAATGATGAATGGGCCAAGGAAGAAGTCCAAAAAAAAAAAAAAAAAAAAAAAAAAAAAAAGAAAGAAAGAAAGAAAATGTATACATTGCTAAAATGAAATTAAAATGAAAACACAAATTAAGTAATAGTTTGGAGTACTGAGGCCTCTAACAGTGGATCAGAATATATGGTATACAAATGGATTTTGGGTACCCATTCCACATAGAGGGATAATTTGTCAGCCTGGACACATGGGGGAGGAACTAGGCCTTTGAAGGTACAACATGTAAGGCCTCACCCTACCTGTGGGTCAGAAAGGGGATAGGCTGGTGTTTGATGGGGGTGATATGGGAGGATGGGAGGGTGAGAGAACTGGGATTGACATGTAAAACTACCTTCTTTCAAATTTAAATTAAAAAAGGAAAACAATTACAGCTATGAAATTGTAATGAAATAATTGAATGGTTGGGCATAACTATAGCAAGAAGGACTGTATTCAAAGGTCACAGTATTAGGAAGTTTGAGAACCACTGCTTTAGGGAAAAGAAAGGAAAATAAGGGCCAGGCATTGGTGACAAATGCCTTTAATCCCAGCACTCAGGAGGAAGAGGCAGGCCAGCCTGATCTACAGAGTGAGTTCCAATTCTCAAAAATTAAAAATGTATTTTAGACATTATTAAAACAACAATGTAGAAACTTGCAATTGATGTGCAGATAGTGAAAAGCATATAGCATAATTTTTGGAGAACAAGTTCATTCCTAAGTTTTATTACTTACATATGAAAGAGTCCTATTTTAAAAATTCTTTTCTGTAAAGAGGTTAATCAGAAGTGCAGAACGAAGAGCTTTGAAACCTGCCCATCATCTGAATTCTTATATGAAGGAGAATTGTTAATACACAGTATGTATAGTAAGTTTCTTAATGTATTCAAAGTAAGAATGCATGAAAATTACTTGCTCTGTGTTTATATGACTTAGATTGGCAGTTTACCAGTCTTACAAGATTGATATTGAAAATGAAAAATACAGAACGTGGGTCTCAGTTAGAAGGCCTGGGTTGTCTAAGGGACCTTTGACAGTGGAACCAGGATGTATCCTTGGTGTACAAAAGGACTTTGGAAGCACATTCCCCATGGGGGGAAATTCCCTCAGCCTAGTGGCAGGAGGGAAGGCCTAGTCCCTACTCCAAATGATTTGATAGATTTTGATGATCCCTCCTGGAAGACAACACCCTCCCTATGGAGGGGGGATTGTGGGTATGATGGGAGAAGGAACTGTGATCTACATGTAAAATAAGAAAAAAATATATGTATAAAATAAAAATAAATAAATAAAAGATACAGAAAGAGTAACTTAAGTGAAGTGCCCTATGATCCCTAAACAAATCCTCCCCAAGGATGTAGAAAGATAATTTCCTAATATCATCCCTTCAGGTTTCTAGTCCATAAGACATGAAGGGAAAGCAAGACACTGTCATGTGTGCATAGGACAGAAGCAAATACTCAGCACAGTTATCCCTTCACTATGGCTTGCCATTCACTGCAATAAAAGTATTTGTATTTAGGTCACAAGAACACTTGGTTCTATCAAATATAAAGCATTTATGACTAGGAATACATATCAGGTATGTCAGCAAACTGACAAAATATTGATAATTGCTTTTATTTTTATGTGAATGGAAGTTTTGTCTGTATGTGTGTCTGTGCACCACCTGACTAAAGTGCCCAAGGAAGCTATAAAATTGCTATATCCTTGGAAATTGGAGTTACAAATATTTTTTAGTTGCCAGATGAGTGCTTAGAACAAAATCTAGATACTTTGCTAGAATAGTATGTGTTCTAAACAATTGAGCCAAGTCTCTTGCTCCCCCAAAAGTAAACATAAGTTCTAAAATGTCTTCTGAAAATGTTGTTTTTAATTATGGAGAACTGAAAATTGTTGCTAATAACGGATAGGTTAAAGGTTTTTGTCCTTTTCTATTGCACATAAAAGGGGAGAGAAGAAAATGTCTGTACAAGGACCATGAAATATTTCTCTAGTTTTCAATGTATAAGCAAAAAAAAAAAAAAAATAGTTGAGCTATCCTACATATTCTTTTAATAATCCTAATTAGTTATTTTCTTCTTTAAGAGTAATAGGGCACTGGATACATAAATGTTAGACCAAAGTAGAATTATTTTACAAGTAACATGTACATCAGCTCTTATGTGAAATTTGGTGAGAATGTCAGATGGTATCCCATTTGACAAAATACCAAAAGAGGAAATGGGTGATACTTTTCATTTCTCCAGGATTGGGAACATATTTTGCATACATGTATATTTTACAGATTATAAATCAAAGATGCAGAGATATCAAAATGTTCACTGGAAGTTATAGAAGCAACTATTTAGTATAACTGGTCACAACTAAATCTCAAGGTTAGTTAAAATAATAAATTAAATAAAAAACTAAAATAAAAAAGTTTCTGTATCTTTTCTTCACCTTTTTAAAGGCACAAAATAATAACAACCACCTCGTGTTTTAAATTCTTAATACCTTAAAGGCAAGGAAAGGAAAATCTGAAATCAGGAGACAGTTTTTAAAGTGTGAGGATAAACTGGTCATATGTAGAATGACTATGCCTTGCTTTGAATTAAAATTGACCACAATAATTTTGAATGTCGAATAGAATGTCCATATAAAAATTGCTGACATGTAAATCATTCCTACTGAGAAAATCTGGATTCATTTGCTGCGCTTTAACAGTGAGGAATCTTAAGCATATGGGAAGTTGCCAGGGAGGATTAAGAAATAGCTTTAAATGATATCTAAGATTTTGCTTTACAAATTTATCCACTTAAAGGAGAAAAAGTGAAATAATGATAGTATAAATTAGATGCCTTGAAATTGTGCTTATCAATAAGCCAAATGAAGAAAAAGGGTAGGAAGCATAATACAGATAAAGTTGTGGGAAAACTAATGATTCATTCTCAATATGAATCAATAAGAACAACATCATGATGCAATAAACATGCATATGCAACTTGACCACCAGAGAATATATGTTAGCCTATGAGAGATTTATTTGCTTTCTATTATCATAACATTTTTTTACATCAATATATCATACTTGGCAAGTGGAAAGGGGAAAATACTTGTTTCTCTTAAAGGCTGATATTGCCAGGGAAGTAGATAGTGCAACTTCATTAATGTCTATGCCAGTCTGACATCAGAATCCTAGAGGAAGATATGCTTTGCAATAGTGCCTTGTAGAATCATAAAAATAAGGATACTGGAGTAGCATGAGTCCTTGTATTCTCAATTGTCAATGCCATGTAACTTTTGTGCTTGTGTTTGTGGTGAACATTAATAAAATTACTACTAAATTGATATTATTGACTTAATTTAAGGTGCTAGGATGTTTAATGAAGTCACCAGCCAGACAAGTAATGACAAAAATCTGATAACTTATGTAAACATTTGAAGTGTGTATGCTTGGCAAGATTTAAACAAATAATTTAGAAGTATTTTACTTATTAATGAAGTGAAACATGAAGAAGTCTTCAGGAGGTACCTTGAAATAACATTAAGTTTATGTTCAAAATTTTCCCTTTACAAGATATTTTTATTTCATTTTAAATATCAATAGTATTCAAATTATCCACTTATATGTTAGAGTGAAATAAATAATCACGGATTATTTTACTTGTTGGAAACAAACCATTCAAGAAGAATTTAACAGTATATTTTTAACAAAATTTTTATGGCAAATGTCAATACTTCAAGGATCTTTGGTACATTTTTAAAAAGAAAATAATTCACTTGAAATGATAATAAAATTAAAACTGATCCTATCTTCTATAATTGTAACTTTTCACTAAGACTATTCTTGAAGAAGTTGTATTTTAGAAAAGCAGACATATTCAAGAGACTTTCAGATGAAGTGAGTCAGAAGCTTGATAGTTCATGCTGGTGGCACTATAACAACTACTTGCCTATAAAAGAATAAACTATCCTTTGATATTTTTTAGGAACTTTGTGTGAAAAAACTGTGCTTCATGGATAGTGTGCATAGCTACTGAAAACAAAGAACTGATGTACCATACAATGTCAAGAATCATTGTCCTAGAATTATTGCTTTAGTGCTTTCTTAGAAATCTTATTCACCTTACCTGCACCCTATAGAGTCCTGATTCTCAGGTCTACACAATGACTAAATTACTATCTTTCAAGTACCTTCCATCTCTAAGTACCAGCACAAAGTTCCAAGCTATAGTAGGATATCACAAAGGAGGAGTGAGGGTGAGGTGACAGTCCCTCTCTGATGTAGACATCCATAAGCAGGGTAATATAGAATCCTCCATTATATATGCAAATTTCTATCCAGCTGTGCCTGAGAATAATTTACAAATGGAATTCCACACAAAACTCATGAGACATTGAGTGACTAGAATCCGTCATTCTCAAAGGTGAACTATATGGAATAACATCTTGTTGCAATGTCAAATGATCAGTGACACTGTGTACTTCCCTGGAAACTCTCACCTACCTAATTTGCCAATGTTTGGTTGTGTCTCCATGAAGATGCTATAATAGTCTATAAGCTTCCTCATTAATCATAATTTAAATTATCTGCACGTCCTATTATTAAGCATAGTTAATATGGAATTATATGATAAAGTGAGGTAGGGATGTAACTCAGTGAGGCCCTGGCTTCCATTCCCACCTGAAGAAAAACAATCCAAAATAGAGATTATGGTCTTAGAACCATCTCTAGATCAGCAGGGAATGACAAGTTTAGTTTACAGGAATACAAGTGGCAAATTACAGAAATTTTCTGGTATGTGCAACATATGAGAGCTGTAGACAATGGTCCGGTGTAGAAAAAATTTGAAGAAGGAGGGTGTGGCACAAAGAGCAGGGAAGAACAAACAGAGCTGCTTGATGGTTTTTTTTTAAGTTATTAGTAGAGTTTTTCTGGTTTATGAATAGGGAATTCCAAATTCAATTTAACACAGATCTTCCCTTCAGTAGGTAATATTGGTGGGCTTATTAAAATTATTCTGTTTTAACAAAACATTCTTTTTAACATTCTGTGTCAGATAGTGAAATTAAAAACAATAGTTCATTTCACTTTTCACAGAATGGATACCCTTTGATTTCACTCAAATATTGGCAGGCTTCAATAGCAGCTTGGACCATTACTAAGTGTGTATGTCTATGCTATCCTGAAAAACAAAGCACAGACACAAAGCAATTCTTATCCAGTGCCAGGGAAGTCTATATTTTCTTGACTAAATGGAATGTGCTTCCTTGGGGAACTTTTAAGATTCCATCCAGAAGGTGAAACTGGGTTAACAAAAAAGGCAGAGACACCCTGGATGATTTTTTTCTCGTGGGAATGTGACATCTCAGTCAGAGTGAACTGATGCAATGGCTCTGTTCTTAAAGAAGGAACAATTGCTGGAGAGGTAGTTTTTAACATCTGCTGGCTGTTGCAGACAATGTTAATGATTGACATGATGCTTTATGAGGCATAATTTGTTGTGCCCCTTCCTTAGCAATAAATTTAAATCTTTCAATTCCAGGTAATTGTATACAATTATTTTTGATCTCAAGCCCTATGTGTGAAGGAAAAAGGTTATGTTTAACTAATTAGCTGTTGTAGAAATGACACTCTTTGGACATGTTGATGGCATTTAAATAAGCATGGCTCTTAAAAACAGTGTAGAAAGATTTCCACTATAAAAAGCAAAGAGCTAAATACACATGAGGTAGTGTCTCTGCAGGTCATTTGAACAAACAACGTAAATGCTGAGCACAGGGAGCTGAACAATGCATTGAAACCATGCATCCAGGAAGGTTGTCTCTTTTTAACTCAGGAAATAACTGCTAGATTCCTTTGATAGGAACTGTTACTTTATGAGATTTAAAATTAATAAACTAAAAGTATTACTACCAAAGTACTCTTCATTTTTTTTATAAGAAAACTAACAATTTTTGATTCAAGATGGCCTGTCCATGTTACCTAGTTCACATGTTCACTTTGGTGAGGGACTAATGCTGAATTTTATTTTAATAATACCTTGAGTTTTCTTTAAAGTGTTGTTGAGGGGATTAAACTGAGTGCTATGCACCACCCTCCCAAAATATATAGTACTCCTCCCTAAAATTTTGGTGAGGATCAATAAAAAGATTACTTTAAAACCAAAACAGAATTGTAAAAAAGGTGCCTCAGGTAGCAGCACCCTCTGTACCTCTGTACCCAAGAGTCACTATAATGCTGTAGTGAGCATAACTCTGGGTCTCCTTGATTAATGTCAGCAACTGCACACTGCTGACAAAGAAAAACAAATAACCAGCTCCAGCTCCAGAGCTTGAAAAGGCAAGTTTTGGTTCTGGCTCTAAAAGTTGGCTATGGAAATCGGACTGTACATGGCAGCTTTCTGTTTCTTCCACTGGCTATGGCATCTCAAACTAATGTGACCCTACAAGATCCACTTCAACAGAAGATACCACACTAATTGCCATCTCTGTTTGCACCATAATGATAAGTTTCATGTCCATTTATCTTTGACAAGGTATAATCCCATCACTCAACCATTTGCAGGGAGAAAAGCAAAAGTAATCATTCGAAAATTTAAAAAAAAAAAAAAAAGATGTGCGGACACTGACCTTCACAGTCAACAAAGGAGATACATTGGTTCAGCCTATACATTCAAGTAAGGACACAAACTAGTGCCTGTATCATCTCTCACAACTTTCATAATGGTTGGCAGTAAACTGTTACCTCATCAAAGGATTCTATGGACAGTCTAAGGCAAGTGCTCATAATTTTACCAGATAAAAATTAAAAATAAAAATTGTGGGTAGAAAGATTGCCTAGTGGTTCCCATAGGAACTGGCATCAATTTCCAATGCTCACTAGCTGCACAAGCTGTGTACCTCCAGTTTCTGGGGATCTGATGCCATATTATGATCTATTCAGAGACCAGACATACACTTTCTGTAGTCTAAAACACAGACAAAACTTCAGATATTTAAAAGTAAATACTTTATAAAATATTAAGTATAAATATTCAAAATTATATAATTATACAGAAGAAATAAAAGACCATAAGGTTAGGATGATCTCTAATGTATTTTTAAATAATAATTTAAAATTATTTGCACAATTACTAAACATTGTTTGATAACATGCACAAATCCATGAATACATACAAATGACTCTTCCTTTTTTTCTAAACACAGTCTATCCCCATAGAATTGCAACATGCATCGAGATCACACACTAACAATGAAAAGTGTTAATAATTATGTGTTAATTTAAAATATTCAAAGTATTTCTATATATGTATATACTAACTGAAAACTGTGAAGTGGGTCTGGTTGGTTCATTTCTTCTAATCTGTACACACAACACAAATCATTTGAAGAGACAGTGCAACTTAAAACCAAGCCTTTATTTCATTTTATTCCTGTACTCTTGAGATTTGAAATCACGGATTAAATTCAGAGAAGTGCCTGGAACATAAAGGCACAATATCTAAACACTTAAGTTTTTGAAAGAAAAATTTTCTAAAACATTAAGACATTTTGGCATAATGAAAAAAATCTTATTTTAAACTCTTCAGATGAGAGACAATACTCAATTCTTAGAAAATGTGATGCTATAATTGAATAATTCATGATTTAAAAGAAATTTCATAAGTAATGCTAACCACATGAATGTAACTTGCAAATTGTCTGCAATACCACCACCACCACCACCACAACAACAACAACAACAAAAGCAAGATGACCAAATTTATACAAAGTTAAATATAATCCTGAGACCATGAGCGAGAAAAATAAATGTCTATTAATCACTACCATTTCACTCTGAAAGGATTGTGTTGCTATAGATTTTACTTACTGATTGTACTGATTAGGCCTATGGTTTTACATAATAAAGCATGTAGATGTATGTTTCAAAATTTGATTGAATTGTGGCAATGTTCTTTGGATTTAAACATGTCACCCTAATTTGTAAGCATAGTAGAAGTCCAATGAGTGAAATCTCACTTTAACCACTAATGTTCTGGCGTTCCCAAGCCTCACAGGTCAGGGCTGTTTTGGGGGTACCCTGAGGATTGTTAGATTTACTGAGAACCTGGTGGAGGAATGTCTTCTTAGTCTTTGGGATTGGGGAGCCAGGCAGAATCTCTGTCTCTTAATCCATCAACTCTATGGCTGAAGCAAATAATGGATCTCTTCTACCTTTGCCTTCCCTGTCTCTAATACAGTACAAAATATGCTGCTGTCAAAATCAGACTAGAGGGAAAAAGTCCATCAACCACATCTGATACCCAGTGATACCTTAAAAACATACATTCAGCTGTACACCACTGTGCATGTTATTATTTTGACCTCTTTAAAGGTTCAGTCTCCAGGTGCAGAAAATAAAGTTGATGAATTGGAACAAATTATTGTGGCCACACACAAAGACACAAATTCAGTGAATCATAAGCTTTAAGTACCTTACCTTACATAAATGTATATTGGAAGGAATTTTTATTGCTGATGCTGGGTTCCAGAGTACCTATTATTCTTTAGTTTGAGGACTATATATTCTGACCAGAGTTTATTTTAATGTTCCTAATTTGTATTATTAGTTTCCATATTCTCATTTTTATCTGAGAATCGCTGGGCTTTGTAATTTGTATTTGTATTTGTCCTTCATGATATTGCTTGTTTTGACAGTCATAACTGGACTGAAGCAAACTTTATGGAAATGAAAATTTTTAATCACGATGTCTAAAATAAACAAGTCCATTTATAGAATGGTTTTGGAGGAGCTACTGAGCATAGAACAATGTGCTGCTCAGTGTACTGCAGTTAGCAAATAGAATGTCATAGGTAACTTTCACTGTGTTTGTAAATTTGTTGTATAAAAACTGTACAAACAATACATTCTAGAATCAGTAATAGCTGAATTAAATAAAGTGCTGATTTATAATCCTGAAAATAAAAATGATCAGAAAGGGGATGAAAATACATTATTTAAAACTGACAAGTTATCCAGGTGAAATGGAACATCAATTTGCCTGTAATAATGAATAGGAATGAGTATAGGGTAGATATGGAAGATGGGCGTGTACATAGAAGTAAAACCAATAATGCAGTTAGGGAAGAATTGATATGCATGACCAAATTTCTATGTTCCTGGCATGTACTGAAGGAAGATTACTTCTAGATAAGTGGTATGATACTGTATATCAAACAACAGACAGGTAGGGAAACCCTACAGGAAACACAATGGGAAGGTATGTAAATTAGAGCTGTTCTAGGCTCTCCATTTTAATAAAAGAGAATTAATTAAGACAAATGAGATGATAGAAGAAGATCCAGAATAAGCCTCATGTTGACCTAGCAATGTGAGAACTCCTGTGTTACTTAAACAGAGATTGGAATTCAGAAGAAAGAGCCTTGTGTGGAATAGCTCTAATTACTGTAGATCACAAAAGGTATAGAAAAAGTATTAAGCAAAACCTTCTATGACTTGTTGTAATGGAAATGGAAAGACAAAACTCGGTTCTCTCTATAAGGTGCTATCTCCCAGTAAAAGCTGAAAATGATTTTCTATTTGTAGAATATGCTGAGAGTAATTAGCAGTGAATCTTCATACTCTTCCTGAGTGTGGACTGGTACCAGAACATTGAAATTTTGCTGAAAGTTTCTCTCTCTCTCTCTCCATATATTATTATTTTTTTTCTTAATGGAAGGGCATATAAATTCTACTCATGACCAGTAAACATGGGCACATTGACTGGCTAGCCTGATATGGGTAGTGATGAGTAACTTTACTTTTCTATGGACAGAATGAGACACAGAAAGGATTTAATAACAATGAAGCTTGGAGACAGAAGAAAAGTGTGACAGAAACGGCTCAAAATAGGTTCTCCTAGGAAAGAATGCTGAATCCAATGATGTAGTCATACACTGGTGTGAAAAAAGAGGGAGCAAGCACACTTCCCTGTGGGAAGGCAAGACCCAGAAGCTCTTAGAAGTGACACAATCTCACACATTAGTTGCAGTATCTATTTGTTCACCACATTCTCTTTGTTTACCTTTAAGTAGTGTGGGCACAACAAGGCTGTCTTAGTGCATGGGTACACTTTGAAGACTGGCAACACCATAGAAAAGTCATGGCCAGGTGACTATCTATAGGAGCACATGACAGGTGATCATTTAGAAACTAAAACCAATTCTTCATGAGTAATAAAGGACCACCACAAAGAGACTGACTGCTCAGGCTTCTCACTGGAACTCTGCTCCTGGAGGGACAGAACTTGTCCCTGCAAACCAACAGGAAATGAACCTGACTCTGGTCCTTGTGTTACACAAAATTTTCCTATAAAACTGGTGAGAATGAGGGACCCTAGAGCACACAGGAATCTGAGCCACAGAGTTTTCATAATATTGATAAGATAAAATGATAAAATAATTGTTATTTTATAATACAATAATATTGAACATGTTCAAAATGTGACAAGTTCTGAGTATGTATTTGTGAGCATTATTTCAAAAAGCTGACTGGGGTCAATACAAATACCAAATTTATCTACTGATAAACATTCAGCTATATATAAAAAATCTATTGTAATAGTTTCATTTTTGATTAAACAGAATACCTGTACTTGCCCATAGTTGATGTAGGAAGTAAATATTATAAGAATTTCAAGAGTTTCAGTGTAGGAAAGCACGGCTCCTTCTGTATTTTAAAGTTCTACTTTAATATGAAAAACAGTTTAAAAGCTTGATTATTGTCTCACCTTCTCTGTGGCTGTATCTTTTTAAATTAGTCTGACCTATCTTAAAATTTTAAGCTGATCCTACATAATGTTGATTCCTAGGAGAGCCCTGTCCAATCAAAGACTCTCAGTGGTATGTTCTTTGTTGCCCTTTCCTGGGAAGCTCTCCTGACCCATGAGGTTAACTGCCAGATATCAAAATCAAGCATATCATGATACCTTTAATATGAAATTGAATTAGGCCTTTTATGATTAAAACTCAGCAAATAAAAATTAGGAAAAACATTTTTAAATGATTGAGGCTTAAATGAGAAGGAAAACACTCTCTAAAGATGTGTGGAAATGAATTAGAACCTGAGAAGATTCGCAGAAGCACTAGGGAAACAGAAGAGAACACAACAAAACTCACCAGACAATTGAAGTCACCAGATGATCCAGGAGTCCAAGCCTGATGTAAGACAAAACAAAAACAGAGGGAAGGAGGGTTTTAAAAGTCTGCTTTTAAAGGAAACTCAATGCTATAATTCCACATCCTCTTCACAAATATTGTAAGGTAAATGAGTAACTTTGGAAAACATTTCCTAAACAAAAGTAAGAAAACATATTTAATTAGCCTCATATTGTCCTATTCTAGTCAGCAAGCAGTATAAGAAAACAGTCTAAGGAAAATATCTTAAAATTATTAAAATAACCATAAAAATAACCATAAAACCATTTGTTAACTGACCTTATTCTCAAAAGTAGCAATATTAGTTTTAAATTCCAGTTTGTCAATATTTAGTATTAATATTTAATTTCTTGAATGTGAAACATACCAAGGCTACATTTTCTAAACACCCTTACGTTTCCAGGAATTTGCCAGCTACAGACAATGATCAGTTACAGCACTAATTCATTTGGGCAAAGTAAATCCATGGAAGGCATTATAACAGAACAAAATAAAAGGCTTTAAATTTCCAAATGGTATTTAAATCAGCCTCAATGTATCAAAGGTTTTTGAAGTACAAATAAAAGGCAGTATCCAGGCAGCATGAATTCCCCAGAGAAGGCCTGGCACCTGGTGTGGGTGCAAAGGTTTTATCAATGTTGTCTTGTATGAAGGCAATGGCAAACAGAGAGCCCTTTTGTAAATATGGCTCTCTGCCTCTGTGTTTGAGAAGAAATATTGAACTTCAAGCCATTATTATTACAAAACACAGGAACTCATTTTTAAAACATTTGATGGGAGCCTTAACATTTTGCCTTGGAAATCAGTTCAAGCTTAGATATTGAATATTAAGAAAATATATCCGTGAAAGAGAATGGAGGACACAAAATATGTGACAAGGTGTTCACATGTTTTTTCCTGGTTATACATTGTACAGATGAACATGTGGTTTTATGTCTTATCATCAGAAAGGTAAAATAAGATTATTTCTGTTTTCTCAGGGTAATGATTATAATGCTAGGTAGCAAAAAGGTAACCACCAAAGGCCAAAATGCAGCTACGGAGGTTTCTCTCCAAACCCACCATTATGCTCATACACAGGCTGCTGTATTATGCCTGGACTCATTGAAAGTTCCAGTTTAGTTTTGATGGTATAAAGTAGACAATATATGTCCTGTACCGTAATGCTTCAGGTTGTTTTTGTTGTTGTTGTTGTTGTCATATTTTAACTTAGTTATTTTTGTGAATTCTGGATTGCAATAGATTAATATCTTGTCTTATGTACATATAATATATATATGTAACTACTATGTGAGTATCTATGATCATCTTCCATGAGATCCAGAAAAGGACCAACACAGAAGCCTGTGACTGGGTCTTTGATAGTGCAACCAGGTACAACATATGTGATTTTCAGGAATGCATTAGATGCATATGTCCACCAAAGTTTCACATGACAAATAGACTATTTATTGCCAGGGAGTGAGAAAACTTAGAATATATCATGTAATATCACCAAACATAGCTATACATACTCTCAATAGACCATAGATAACATGTTTTGTGTTTACATATTTCAGGATAGTGTATAGTTCGTTTTAGCCTAGTTTTGTTCTCCATGTGATTGAAACCAAAGTGTTAATCCATGGTTAAATCTCTTTACCTTAAAATATTTGGGAGTTCCAATAGTCCTTTGGCTCTTGAGCTTTATCACCCAGTCATAGTTCCATGGGTAATTATCAACAACTTACAAATTGCCCTCTATTGGTAGAAGTATGGTTATTTTACTTTTTGTTGTGAACTATTCTGGATCAGCATGCTTTTTTTTTAGATTTTTTTTATGTACAAAGTGTTATGCCTGCACATCAGAAGAAGACACCAGATCTCATTACAGATGATTGTGAGCCACACTGTGGTTGCTGGGAATTTAACTCAGGACCTCTTAAAGAGTAGCCAGTGCTTTTAACATCTGAGTCATCACTTCAGTCCCAAGTAGCATGCTTTTATTATGCATTCCTATTGTAGAATACCCAGAAGGAGAACCATGAGACAAGATAACATACTCTGTGGACAAGGTCACAGTGAAAGACTAGAATTGCTTATTGAAACCAGAATAGTACCTGTCCTACTTATTCTTGATTTCAGCCATCTGTTGGAATTTTTGGTTCGCTTGCTATTATAGCAAGTTTTCATAAACGTGTTAATCATGAGTACTTGTTTAATTGAGAAAGTACTTTTCAACTTTTCCTATTCCCTGCTTTTCTTCATTGACTCATAGGCATAACTTCTAGAATTGAGACCCCTAATGGTTTTATGTCTTGAATTCTATGTGCCACATCATGGCTTGATCCTTTACTCATTATATCAACACTTAATTTTAAAAAGTGTTAAACTATTTTCTTCTTTGAATATCTATTAGTATTGTAACAGAATAATCACCTCAATTCTTTCTAGTTTTATTCTACAAGAAAATTACAAAACCTGTTCAACTCCTTTTCTCTTCATATGTAATTCAGCCTACTTGACACTGATGTTTTAACATTGTAAGTTGGGGTAAAGTTTCTAATTGTTTTATTTGACTCAAAAAAATGCACTCAAAATGCCACACTGCTAGTTTGCTCTCAAGAAATGTCCATAAATGCTGGGCTCTGTTCCTAGATCTCTTACAAATCCCACCAGACAACAGCCCTTTATTATACCATCTTGCAAAATATAACGTATAAATATCTTCATATTTAAAGAAAGTGGGCTTAATTTTTCAATTTCCTGCATCAAGGACATGTGATATTTTATTGTGATATAATTTATATACTATAAATTCACTATTCAAACAAGTTGTTTGTGGTAAGCTCACATTATTGTTCATGGATCATTAAAATTTCCACAATATATTTCACTCTTACAAGGAAAAATGGACTGATTATAAGTGGACTACTGCCTCTCACTTTGTTACAGCTTCTAACATTCCCTGAAATTTGTGTCTGGCTAACTCTAGATCACATGGCTTACATGATTTGTCAACAATAGCATGTGATGATACTTTGTTTCTTTTATGGTTAAATAATATCCAAATGACTATTACTGAACAATTGTTCCTGCATTTTAATAAGTTTTCCATTTGCTCAGAATTTCAGTCCCCTTAAGTATAAGCTTATGAATGGAATCTAACTGCTGGAGAAAATGGTAAAATCTTCTATACTAATTGCATGTTTTTAATTTTTACCAGCAATTCATAGGTGGTGCCATTTCTCATGTGTTATCTAGCACTCATTTCTTTTTAAAATTGTATATATTGCACATATTGAAGTATGTATAACAGTCCATTATTGTTTTACTTTTTATCTAAAGAAAAAGAGGAACGAGGATGTATCCCTGGTGCACAAAAGGACTTTGGGAGCACATTCCCCATGGAGGGATACTCCCTTATCCTAGAGGCAGGAGGGAGGTCATAGTCCCTACTCTAAATGACTTGACAGATTTTGTTGATCCATCCTGGAAGGCATCACCCTCCCTGTGGAGTGGGGAGGGGATGGGATGGGAGGGTGGTCAGGAGGGCATGGGAGGGAGGGAAAGAGGATGGAGGGAGAGGGTACTGGGATCGATATGCAAAATAAGAAAAAAATAATAATAATAAAAAAAGAAAAGTGATACTGACCAATTTTTAAACATATTTTCATATGTTCTTTAGGGAAATGTATGTTCAAATATATTTTTCTTATCTGTTTTTCTTATCATTGTTGTTTTGCAATCTTTAGGTATGCAGAACATTAATCTCTTGCCTGATATAGGAACTCAAGAATTTCTGCATGATTTGACTTTCACTCAAGGTATCCCAGTAATGTAGTACAAAGTTTTATATGGAGGTTTTATACTTTTCATTCCCATGTGAATTATTATATATGTCGTCAGGTATGACAATTTTATTTTCTGTTTCTAATTGTTACATAAAATGCAATTAAGTTTCTATTGTTGACATATTGAGTGACCATGATAAAAATATTGTATTCAGGGTGTTCTCTGTAACTTCATGAGATATATGCATACATTGAGCTTCTGCCTCCCCTGTCCTACCACTATGTGTATAAAGCTCAAGTTTTCTCTCACAATGGTTTTGTGTTCTTGGATCATTGTATTTAAATTTTTATGTGTCTCCAATTTCTTTCAGGTTGGTGTTTCAAACCTTCTCTGAATCCGGAGACTTTTTCAACATAAGTTAATTTTTATAAAAGTACTAACTAGCCAATTGTCTGAAGTATAATGAGGCTATTTTTATAACCAAAGATTTTGTCAATTTCATAAAACATCCATGTACACGTGAAAAATACAAATATCCTAAAACTATATTTATTTTTATAGAGAAATAAATTGTGTTAAATGTGAAGTTACACATTGTAGTATCCTATTATTACTCAGAGAGTTTTCTTTAATTTTTTCTTTAGTAATCACTCTTTACAATTTGTTTAAGGCAGTAATAAATACAGAGAAATTTGGAATTTTTTATGGCCCCTTGTTCAATAGAAACTATTATCTGGAAGTGATTACATTTTTCCTCTAGCAATTACCACCTTTATTTCTAGGTTGGTTTTGTTTGAAATTAATGGAACAGTACCATTGTTTCATTGATTATTAGCAACACAAGAACAAATAATTTTAGTTGAAACAATAAATACATGAGCTGTAAGATCACAAGTACAAGATGTCTGCTTGTCAGAGAAAATCAAGGCATTCTTCCTAGCAAAACAATTCATCCCAAACAGGGTAAACCACAAGTACTATAAGTAGTGAACATGTACTCCTCCAGACCACAGATTTACAGTATAAATAAATATGAAGATTTGACAAACTTGTGAAAATGAATTTGGCAGCAACTTGAAAATAGGATAATTTTTATAATAAGCAATTTGAAGACATGAAAGAAAATAATTTCTCAAATAATGATGGTAATGTTTTTAATTTAAGAAAAACATTCTTAGATTTTTCAGAGCAGTTTGTAAATGCTATAGCTTCTCTGGGTCTACTGTTCCTACAGTTACCTTGATACATTTGGAACTCAAAAGAAAGTTAAGAGTACAGACTAATTATCACTCTTCAGTGTTTCAGTTGTAGACAAAGCATGGGGGACTAAAACATGATATACTTTCAAAATCACACAGGGGATCAGCTACATCTGATGATTAGATTTTTAAAATTCCATAATAAACAAAATTTGCTGGAAATTTACATAAGAAGCAAAATGGGAGACTACAATAGATTGTGACACATATTCAGTGTTTGATGCAAACAGAAATACAAATTCATTGTGGCCAATAGTAAGAGACAGGGGTAGAGTCCTGTGTGAGTAGAGGCTCAGTGTCTGCTGTGAGTGGTAAGTAGTAACATAGATATATAAATAAATGCAAGCTTTTCATGTTTTAGTTCATTTGAAAGGAAGAAAAGCACAGAAACAAGGCTTGAGTACAAAGACAGAACTGTAGGTAACTCTTTTATGGAAGTAGAAATTAATGAAAATGTAAGTCCAGAACCTAACTATTCCTGTCTTCTCATTTTAATACTTATAAGAGGGTATCTGCTTCTTCTTTAACTCACACATTTATATGTAATACAAACCTTTTTCTTAAACATAGAATTGTTCATGTTTCCACTTGAATGCCTGTTTTTCTTCTGTGTAAGAGCAGCATCACATACCTAATCTTTCATCCTTGGGTCTCAGGTTGGTATCTCATCATAAACTCTGATAAACTCAACATAAATTCTGATGAATCATACTTCATTTCCTACATTTATAGATGTAACCACAGCATGAGACTGGGCCCAGGCTCCAAAATAGAAAACAAAGGCAAGGCACCTCACCAAACAGGTCACACAAAGCCAACAAGTGTAGAAACCTACCTCTTCATTCTAACATAGTGAGAAAGGTAAAACTTTCATCTCATCTCAGGGAAGGATGACAAAGGAAAACTGTGAATGGATGACCAGGTAGGGCCTGAGGGTAAATCTTAAGTCATCCAGGACCTCAGAGAGACCCTGATGTCATTCAGTCTCATAGGGATTTTGAGGTCTTTCTTAACCATGTAGTGACTCTGAAGTCATTTTAATAACAGTGATAACTTTAAGTCTCTGTCTCTCTCATGCACACACACACACACACACACACACACACACACACACACACACACTTTATTTTGACTGCCATGATAAATAATCAAACTTTCAAAGTTAATAATCATAAAGAACAAATGATTCTCGATAACTTAACCTTTGACAAAGCACAAAGTCAGCACAGCATTTTTTTATTTATGACAAAAAATTCTAGATTTTGTAGTCATCGTATTGTTATCTTCATGGTTTGTTTCATCTGCTGTTGAAATAACTTTAATAATCTGATCCACTTACTTCTTTCTGCACTATGTTTAGCTCTGTTTGGAGGAAACACTGTAAAATCCTTAAACATGCAATTCTGTGCACATGTTTCTCTACAAAATTCCATCTGCTGCAAGTCTAACCTTGCACCCAGGGCTGTTAACAACTTTGGTGGATTTCAGAGGGTATTTGCACTGGGCAAAGTCCCCTTAGCAGCTGCTGTGAAAACAGTGCCCATGCTATATGAAAATAGTAAGGAAGAGAATGCTCCTGTATTCAGTTTCTACATATTCCATTGAGAATGAACACTGGGAGAATGAGTAAGGTACTGTCTTTCTTTTTTTTTTTTTTTAACCTTTCTCTGGAGAGAGGTCCTGAAAATCCAATGGTTTTATCTATATAAAATATAGCAATTCAGGCATCTGAAAGAACTAGATACATGGAGAAAAAAATCATGAATCTCTTGATTTTCACTGCTAGTCCTGTACACAGTGTTGTACAAAGTGATTCATAAATGCCTACATGAGGGACAATTTCCAGTGAGGTGACATTCATGGTGACAGCCCTGGCAGGTGAGTAAGAAATGATTTTGTGACAAAGGATTATGCTTTACATTTGTAGCATTAACCCACTGTTCTCTTGAGTGAGTCCTGAGGAGAAAATGTTTTAATTTCTGCTTTCAGAATAGGTAAACTTAACTAGTTAGATTCATTGTTCTTTTTCTTTATTCACAGTAGATTTAAAATAAAAAATGTACAAAGACTTCAGACCCATCCTGAGTTAAGAAAAATAATGTGTTTTTACTTGTAAAATGCTCTGTCCCCTGTCATGGTTACCACTTGGAACTAAATGGTTAGGGATAGTAAGATGTTGAGTGAAAGTCAATATAATTCTACTTTTCAGGCTTTAAATTGTTATTAGTGACTGTTTTGGAATCAAGTAGAATGGTTACATAATAAACCTGGTTTATGGTAATTGAATTTAATCAAATATTGTGATTTTTTTTTATTTCACTATTATCTGACTTCACTGAGCAAAGCTATGTAACAGACCTCATTTTGTTATATAATCAGATTTTACAAGATTAGTACCATGACCTGTTTACAGAAAGGGCCTTAAACAAAGCACAGAGTTGTTGAACATTGTACTCACACAAATAACATGTGACAACATGAGGATTTCAATCCTGGGGCCTCTATTTACAATCATGCTATAATGAAGTTTCCTCCTGTATTCTAATGAAAAAGAGGAAGGGATGCAACACTGTACTATTTTTGTCATTGATGGAATACAGAAATGGATGCCTTAGAAACATAATTGCAATAAAGTGTGCAGAGAACATTAGCTACTACTCTCACTCCTATGAACAGTGAAAGCTAGTGAAAGCTTAGGGCAGGAAAGGTTTTTGCTGGCTCACAGTTTGAGGATAAAGTTCACCAAGGGAGGGAAGGCCCAACTCCCAAAACAGTCAAGGCTTGGTCACAGGAGCTGGAGGCTACTTGCTCCCACTTAGAGTTGTGAACCAGGAAACAAAGACAAGACAAGAGGTCAGACTATGTATAAACTTCACAGCATGCTCTCTAGTGAGCCACTCCTCCAGCTAGATACTAACTTCCAAAGATTATACATCCCCTTAAAACAACACAGTCTTATATGAGCCTGTGAGAGACATTCCACTAACACATAGGTTTTTCATGGAGACAGTCAGGCTTGCCCTTATCAATGGTCAAAGTGCATACATGGTATTAGGTTTTGATTAATTCTAATTCCCCATCCTCTCTTCCATGCCACAACCTCCCAACCATCCATTGATCCATCCATCCATTCATCCATCCATCCACAAATAGCCCATTTTCTACATTCATTTCATGCACATTCTTTTGCCCTTCTCGACTTATACAACATCTCTTCTTCCACTATTATGTATAGTTTCTGCACTAGACTCAGAGTGATTTCCACACTTGCCCCCAACATACATACAGACCTGATAAGCTAGCACCTGCATAGGAGTGAGGACATGTGGAAATATTTTTTAACAAAAGAAGTACACAGATTCAATGACATTTCCACCAAAATTCCAATGACATTTTTCAGAAACTAGACAAAATAATTCATATGGAAAAACACAGGAGACCACAGAGAGCAAAAGAACACTATCATTTTGACTGACAAAAGAACAATGATAGTGACTGTCAAAGAAAAACTAATTGACAGTGTCCTAAAAAAGAACAGAATGTAAATGAATTATGGTGCAAGAAAAATCTGCATTTCCTATCTGGTTTCATGATTTGGGTATGGCTTATTCTCAATAGGTTCATATGTTGGAGGGTTGGTTATTGGTGAAGTGAAAGGATCTTTAAGAGGTGGGACTAATGGAACATCAGTAAGTCATTATGGGTGCTATTCATGGGAAGAATTAAAGCAGCTCTTTGAGACCACTGATTACTATTAGCACAGGTTTTGTTATTTGGATCAGTTTTTAGTTCCTCTCTGGTGACAAAATCATTCACTCTTGAACACAACCTACTTTGATGCTGGAAAGTCATCATCAGAGTTGAACTAATACTAGCACCATACCCCAAGTGACCAGAGCTGTGAGGTAAGTCAGCTTCTATATCCATCAGGAATTGTATGTCATCAGTGAGAAACAAGTTAAAAGGCTTTGTGTTTCTCATACTTACTTAGCACTTAATAAATAGCCTTTCCTAATATTATAAATTGCACCACAGTCAAGTTCATCATATAGTCTCTATGATATCATCAGCAACCATAATTTAAAAGCACTGGCATTCTTTTTAAATATGTATAAAATCCAATGGAATACGTTTCCATGAAGTACATTTCCACAATCTACAAGATAATTCAAGTTCAATTAAAGAAATTATGTAGAAACAATTTAAATGTTTGAATAAAAGTAGATTAGTAAAGTGTTTTTAACATGGAAAAACACTTAGTTATTAAAAGTTATTTAAAAATCGGGAGAAAAGAAAATCATTAAAATCTAAACATTTTAAAAGCACCAAAATTTACCACAATTGAACTTCTCAAGCAATTGCTTTAACAAAAGCTGTATTTTGTGCCTCCCACTTCAGTTCAGTGTAGGATAAAACCACCTAAAATGCTATACAGAGAGATTTTGAAAAATGAATTTGGTAATTCTGACTGATTTAGTTAATGATCTATGTACTTTCTAGGGGTAAAACAAGGAGTACAATCCTAGCTGGAAATGCAAATAGGTTAAAAAAAAAAAAAAAGGTAAAAAGAAGGAAAGATTTCTTTCCTTCTACCAATATTATGGAGAACATGACATGAGAAGTTGGGGAAAAAATCAGCCTATTCAATTTCCCCATCCCTACTGATTCTATCTACCAAAAACATTTTGGTTGAGTCTGACTTCCTGAAAAATATCTGGATGATATTCTATGCAGATTAGACAAAAGAAAAAGAAATGTATAAAGACACTGCTGAAGTCATGCTTTAGGTGGAAAGATGGATACTTTCTGGTTCCGGTCCTTTCCTGTGGTTTCCCAAGTAGAGAGGGGCAACTGAGTGCTCTGGTGGGCAAAACTGGCATAATCTTTATCATAAATTCTACAAACAAAATTTAGGTGGTCTCATTTCCTCAGTACATTTTTTAAAGATTGCCTTGCTATTGGTCTTTCCACAGTTCACAGAGTAATTTCCCTCTCTACTTTTCTGGCTTAAACTTCACTATATACACACTAGACTTACCAGACATTCGCTCTTATTAAAATTTACAATGTCTCTCTCTTCTGTGAACAATAGATTTCATAGATAGTGATGAATTAGTTAAAAGATCAATTCTCTGTGAGGGTTAGTGACAATCAGCCTGACGCATCTAGCATTATCTGGGACATGGGCCTCTGGCCTTGTATGCCCAGATTGTATTAATTATGCCAGTGGAATTGGGAATACTTGTTCATTTTAAGTGGGACCATTGCTGGAGTATGGTCCTGAATGGAATAATGGAGAGAGCTGATGGGCATGTGGGCATTGACTGACTTATTGGTTCTTGATGTGGCTATAACATGGCAGGATACTTCAAGTACCTGCAGCAATATTTTACCCACTTTACTGGACTATACCTTGAACTGTGAGCTAAAATAAACTGTTATCACTTACAATGTTTTCATGTGGATATTTTATCATAACAATAAGAAGAGATATTAAAATAGTCTCTCTCACATTTTATTCTAATGAGCTGCATTCAAATAAAGAAAATGCAAATGCCTTTAGTAGGTTATGTGTCAGCTCAAGTGAGCCTTCACCATTTAGCCAGAGTGTAAATTGTGTTTAGATTTTGATATCAAAGATCAAAATAATAATTGTAATCATAATATATTATGTTTTAATCATGAATAAACAAATTAAGATGATCCTCACAAAGAAAATAAATCATCTTCTTTGGTTGAGGCAGAAAAATAGACCTCTATAGATTATATAAACTTTTAAAAATGCTTTAAGCATGAATATTTTATTATGAGACATTTGATGATAGAAAAGAAACTCCAATGTTTTCAAACTGTGCCTCAGAAAAGAATGAATATGTGAATGAAAAGAAAGAAGACATATTGAACAAGAAGAAAGTATTTTTAATAGAGTGGTTGTGAATTTAAAAAATAAATTAGAATACAAGAATTGAAAGAGTAAAACTACCTATACCAAGCATATCTTTAATTTGAATTAGAAAAGATGATCAACAGAATTGCTACCAGACAATAAAATTGTATGTCTTCAGTTGAAGCAGAGCACAAGGGTCTCAAAGATTGGACACATAGTAATAGCACCAGGGCAGGAAAATCACTGCCTTGGGAAAAACACCTCCAGACTCAGAGCAGAAACCCCATTCAGAATCTGGAGAGAACTGAGAGGGTAACTGGAGGAACAGCAGAGCTTTGTTAATTTCATCAACTTAGTTAATTAATTGGTATCCACTCAGTTTGGTAATTTATAAAATGCTGAATTTAGGCACGAGAAACTGAAATGTTGAAAGAGAAGTTGAATAAGAAAGGACTCAGCAGAAGTAGCATAATACACAGGATCTAGCAGCCAATTGCACAATAAGAACCTGCAACTTTGGGCACAGTATCAGCTTCAAAATGTGAAGACAGACAAGTTGTTTTTTATAGATGTAGCATGCATTTATTTTCTAACTGTTAGAAAGAGCATCTAGAGACTTGTCCTGCCAAAACAAATGTTTGAAGCACAATGCAAGATGAGAGACAAATGAAACACCACAGTCAAACCCAATACACTGCCTTATTTCTCTTCTTTTACTTGAGAGGTCTAATAGGTTAAACATCTAAACACTCAGTTTTAGACCTCCTAGCAGTCTATAGGGGAATAAGAGAATGAAAGAGAACACTGGGGTCGTGTCTATTGCTCAGAAAATCAGGAAATAAATACATTTCTGATAGTCCCGAAGGGGTATAAAAAACAGAGGGAGAGAACATTTTGGCAATTTCACATACAATCTGAGGCTTCACATATAAAAATATCAATAGCTACTGTCCAGGCTCATGATGTTTCTAAACAAGCAAATGGAGATCAGGGAGAAACTGTGTAATAAGAATGTAGGTTTCCTGGGCTTATTCATAACTAGACTTAGACTTACTGGGTTCAGTCAGTGCAACACAGAGCATAATATACCTACTCACAAGTCATGCCATGCCATGAGATAACTCACCTATTCAACATAGCTGTGATGCCTACTCATTACAATGCTAGAGTTAGAAATTTAAATATGCTTTACATGATGTTTCAATTGAAATTATTACCCATGACTTATCACTGTATTGGTGGATTGAGTTTTAGTCTTTTGTAGAATTAATAGTGTGTTTCAATGTTTTCTAGAAAACAGGGAATTATTTTGATTTTGAATTTGTTGTTGTTTAGAAATTTTCAAGGTCAAACCGAGGGCTGATTTCTGACCATGGGTGGGGGGAGAAATTTAAAAATATTTAACACATCACACATGAAGAAAACACAGACCATATTTAACTTGTAACTAAATCTATCATATAATGGTTTCTAAGGTTAGCACATTGATTCAAATCTTTCCAAGAAATGGTCTTCGAGAAGGGAGCAGATATGCAAGTTGTGTTCCTCTAAAACTCAGTCAAGAGAGCCATGATTGACAAAAGTACAAGCACTTCTGCTTGGATTCACAACTAGAGGTTCAGAGATTAGCATGTACTGCTTGACATCTCAGCAAGGCCATGTGCCAAGGAATACTTTATTTCTAGTACTCAGTGCTAAATTTAGGCCTTACTAATGAGCATATAACATTATTGTGTTTTCTGAACTTGAGATTGTAAGGTCAGTATGATAATAAAGATGCATTCACTATTGATGTTATACTTAAAAAAAAAAACAAAAACAAAAACTGTGGTCCAGAGAAAGGGCTTAACTGTTGAGAGCTTTCATTGTTGTACTGCATTCTCAGGGAACTGTTGAGTTCAGTTCCATGCATCCATGTCAGGGAGTTCACAATCACCTATAAATACAGGCTTTTGAGACCTCAATGAACACCTCAACAGAGAGTTAGTTTAAAATACAGGAATATTCAAATCATTAAAAGTTGTGAGACCGTTATACTTGACCATAGTGCTATTGGTCTATTATAAGTTGGGAGACTCATAAGTCCCCAGCCTACTGCAATTCTCAAATAATAAACTGTATTTTAACATTAATGTATTAAAGCAATATACACTAAAATGGTATTGTAAATTTGCCTAGATATTCACACTAACATAAACAATATTACTAAAAGCTAATTTTAAAAGAACAAAAATCCGTAAAGATATTCAGTAAATTGTATCACATTCTGACAATGAACTACAACAATGTATTAGTGTGGATATTTAGAACTAAGGAAGCCAAAGTCAAGATCAGCAACAGGAACAAAAAAGAAGGAACTAACATCTCAGATGGGCTTCAACTTATTTCATGGTGATGTGGCAAATGAGGTGTGTGTGTGTGTGTGTGTGTGTGTGTGTGTGTGTGTAAATAAGAAAAAGACAAAGGAAATCAGAGTGGTGTTTATCTCAGCATAGTGGAGCATTTAGACAGACTGGAAGACTAACAGCCTTTTCACTGATAGACAACTCCTAACTCTTCTGCTATGATAAAAAACCAGTGCAAAAACACAGCTGACTAGTTAAGCAATAAATATTAATTTTGGCCATAGATATACTGAAATTTAATTTAGGAATTTTTACCTTAGGGTTAATAAACTTTTATATGGAAAGTAAGTTAATATGAGGATTTTAATAAAATCATGCAGCCCATATTTGAGAATTGATATCAAAACCACATTTATTCATGTATAATATTTTAATTATATTTGACAACATGGACAGCAATAACTTTAGACAGGATAAATCAGCACTATATTTAGTCTAAAAGGCTGATAAAATCTCTAGCCAGAAGATGGTGAGCAGAATCATCCATCTGATCCCTCTTTTATTTTCTGTTTCCATTAGGATCTCCATTAGAACAACATACCTGGCTTTTCTCCTGTTCTACTAAACCAGAGACTGGCAAAGTCACTGAGCTCATCCAGTCCAAACCTCTAACTTCTGAATCTCAGTGCCTTCATCTCTCTGTCAGAATCACTGATACCATTCAGCACACAAAGGGACAGACTCCATGCTGCTAGACAGATCATTGACTAGTCAGCTACATTGATGACTAGACTGGACACTTTGCTTACCTCACTGGTGGAGCACTAAGTCATGGTACCCATACCTCTGAATCTGTATTTTCCAATAATCTTTATAATAAAACTAGCTATTTGACTGTCTCTTGGGTCTTAATTCTGAATTGATTAAAAGCTCAGGAAAGGAAGAACATGGTATTATTTATTGATCCCTTAAACTCTGAGAGCAGTGACTATAATATAATCCAACACTGGATGTCATTATCAGAGGTTATTATCAGATCAATCATTGTTTAATAGTCTTGATTCCTCTATGAATCCATAACAAAGCAATAGCCTGCACAGAATCTATAGTATACATATCCCAGGGGCAGTGGAGAGTGTCTGGCTTTTTAATAAATCACTTCTTTGTTTTCTAAATTCTTTCAAGCAATGGAAGCCTTGTGAAGGGACCTGAATTAAGACTCTGATACTCATTTGAAAATGTTATAAGGTAACAGCTAACAGTATTAGCTCTCTGAATTTCCTGTTTTCTGCCTTGACTTCACCTTGTCTGCTTGGGAATAAAGAAGACAAAAAGAAGGTGCTCTCAGTTGACATTAGCAAAAGCTAGGAGAATTTAAATAACAAGCAAATATGATTCACTGCCAATATGAAATAAAATGTATTGTACTCATATTGTAATTCATATATGTGAAACTACAAATACAAAACTTCATAGGAAATAGTTTTATAGATTTAGAAATGGGAATTTTAATTTGCAAAAAGGATACATATGAGATTTCATATAAAACATATTTGGCACCACCACCTGGCTTACCAACTGTTATTAATGAAAAGTGCAAAGTTTTACTAACATGTCATATCTATTAACCCTTTCCCCAGGGCATACTCTAAGTGAAATCAAAAGCTATGATTATTGAGAAGTGTAATTTTATCTTAACATTTATGTCGTCATGTTACCCATCATTGTAATGCTCAAAAATAAAACATTAAAATGACAACCACAGTAAAAAAGAAAATGACATTTTGCTTTATTCATTAGAAAATAAATTAAAATATAGTTGCAAATAATGAGATTAAGCTTCTAATGTATAGATTCACTAAAAGCAAACTAAAAGAATCATATGGGTCAGATATGAGCAAATCATGGTCCTAAAAATTGACTTTAAAAACCTAGTTCTATTCCAGTTCTGTGAGGGACTTTATATAAATCTCTTAGAATACACCTGGTATCCTAGTTCGTCTGGTGATGTGAATTATAGGCTGGTGATCATTTGATCTAGGTCTAAAATCCATATATGAGTGAGTACATACTGTGTTCCTCTTTTTGTGACTGGGTTACCTCATTCAGGATGGTTTCTTCAAGTGCCATCCACTTGCCTGCAAAATTCAAGATACCATTATTTTTTTTTCTGCAGAGTAGTATTCCATTGTGTAGATGTGCCACATCTTCATTAACCATTCTTCAATTGAGGGGCATCTAGGTTGCTTCCAGGTTCTTGATATTACAAATAGTGCTGCTATGAACATAGTTGAACAGATGTCTTTGTTGCATGGATGTGAATCCTTTGGGTATATGCCTAAGAGGGGGATTGCCAGGTCCTGTGGTAAACTACTTCCCATTTTCCTGAGGAACCGCCATACTGATCTCCAAAATAGCTGTATGAGTTTGCACTCCCACCAGCAGTGGAGGAGTGTTCTACTTTCTCCACATCCTCTCCAACATAAGTCATCACTGGTGTTTCTAATTTTAGCCATTCTGGCAGGGGTGAGATGGTATCTCAAATTTGTTTTGATTTGCATTTCCCTGATAGCTAAGGATGTGGAGCATTTTAAGTGTCTTTCAGCCTTTTTGATTTCCTCCATTGAGAATTCTTTCTTCAGTTCTGCACCCCATTTTTTAATAGGGTTATTTGGTGTTTTGTTGACTAGTTTCTTGAGTTCTTTGTATATTTTGGAGATCAGCTCTTTGTCGGATATAGGATTGGTGAAAATCTTTTCCCAGTCTGTGGGCTGCCGTTTGGTCTTGTCGACTGTGTCATTTGCCTTACAGAAGCTTCTAAGTTTGAAGAGGTCCCATTTATTAATTGTTTCTTTCAGTGTCTATGCCCCTGGAGTTATGTTCAAGAAGCGGTCTCCTATACCAATTTGTTCAAGGGTACCTTCTACTTTCTCTTCTAAGAGGTTCAATGTGGCTGGATTGATGTTGAGGTCTTTGATCCATTTGGACTTGAGTTTTGTGCATGATGACAGACATGGGTCTATCTGCAGCCTTCTACACACCCTCATCCAATTGTGCCAGCACCATTTGTAGAAGATGCTTTCCTTGTTCCATTGTATAATTTTAGCTGTTTTGTCGAAAATCAGGTGTTCATAGGTGCGTGGATTAATATCAGGATTTTCAATTCAATTCCATTGGTCTACCTGTCTATTTTTATGTCAATACCAGGCTGTTTTCAGAACTAAAGCTCTGTAGTAGAGCTTAAAGTCAGGAATGTTGATGCCCCCTGAAGTTCTTTTATTCTATAGGGTTGTTTTGGCTATCCTGGGTCTTCTGTTTTTCCACATAAAGTTGATTATTATCCTTTCAAGGTCAGTGAAGAATTGTGGTGGGATTTTAATGGGGATTACATTGAATCTGTAGATTGCTTTTGGTAAGATTGCCATTTTTACTATGTTTATCCTACCTAACAAAGAGCATGGGAGATCTTTCCATTTTCTGGTATCTTCTTTATTTTCTTTCTTTAGAGTCACAAAGTGCTTATTATATAAGTCTTTTACTTGTTTGGTAAGCGTTACACCAAGGTACTTTATGTTGCTTGTGGCTATTGTAAAGGGTGATGTTTCTTTGATTTCTTTCTCTGTCTCTTTGTTGTCTGAAAAAAGTAGGGCTACTGATTTTTTTCAGTTTATCTTGTATCCTGCTAGTTTGCTGAAGGTGTTTATCAGCTGTAGGAGTTCCCTAGTAGAGTTTATTGGGTCGCTTATGTAAACTATCATATCATCTGCAAATAGAGACAGTTTGACTTCTTCCTTTCCAATTTGGATCCCCTTGATCTCCTTTTGTTGTCTTATAGCATTAGCTATGACTTCTATTACAATATTGAACAGATATGGAGAGAGAGGATTTTAGAGGAATTGGCTTAAGTTTCTCTCCATTCAGTTTGATGTTGGCAGTCGGTTTGCTGTATATTGCTCTTATTATGTTTAGGTATGTTCCTGTTATCCCTGACCTCTCCAATACCTTTATCATGAAAGGGTGTTGAATTTTGACAAGTCACCCAGAGCTCAGGTGAAGGGGGGGGGCTGCAAATGGAGAGAGAAGTAGGAGAAAATGAGGGGGAGTAAAGGAAATCATGTGCAACCTGGAAGATTGAGCCTGGTTAGGAATAGAAGATAGGAAAGAGAGAGAGAGAGAGAGAGAGAACATAAAAGAGAATGCCAATATTGGTTTGAAGATAAAATTGAACACAAAGAAAGGTCTAGAGAACTACAAGACTGCTCCCAACTAACAATCTCAGCTTCCGTGGAAAGACTATCATAAATGCCCTTCCCAGAGAGTGAGATCAACAACTATCTTCTCCATGGAGCCCTCAACTAATGCCTGTTGAGAACTGGATCAAACACCCTTGCATGAATACTGAGTCGAACTGGAACCCAGATGTAGATGGAGAGGACAGGACCATGTGGCAGAAACACATACAGACAGCTTACCTTAACAAGGAGGAGCTAACTGCTACTAGACTGATAGCTAGGAAGCCAGCATGGGATTGACTCAGGCCCCCCTGAATATGGGTCTTATCCAGAAGGACTGAGCAGTCTAAGAGACCTCAGACAGTGGAGCCAGGTTGTATCCCTGGTGCACAAAAGGACTTTGCGAACATATCCCTCATGGAGGGATAACTGCCTTAATCTAGAGACAGGAGAGAAGCCCTAGTCCCTACTTCACAGGACCTGTCACATCTACATGACCCCAACTGGATGGCATTCCCCTACATGTGGAATTGGGGTGGGGGGATGGGAAGGGAGGGTGTTTAGAGTTCATGTGAGAGGGCAGAGAGGGTAAAAGGGAGGGAAGGAGGGAGGGAGGGCTGGAGGGGAGGGAGGTAGGGAGGGAGGGAGAGGGAACTGGGATCGACATGTAAAATAATAAATTAAATTTAAAAAAAATGCTTTGACTCCAAAATTTAAGTTGAAGGACAAGTTACTGCGGAAAAGGATTTCTATTTTTGTTTCCACAGAAAATGAAAAGATGTGGATTCCTTCCAGATTAATGTGGTTTGATCACGCCAGACCGCCTGAAACAGAGTACAAGCTGATCCTACATTCAAAACAGCTGGACAAAACAGCCCTACAGACTACAGCCAGGATACCTGAATCCCCCATGACAGCGCCCCTTATCAGCAGGAAGTAGTTTGGAAAGAACGACGCCCAAATTCCCAAATATTGTGTATAAATGTTTGTTTTCATTTAATTGGACTTTGTTATTTAAAATTAAATAAAAAAAAGAAATAAATCAAAAAAAAAAAAAAAAAAAACCTAGTTCTAAGGTCCCCTCTCTGTGTACCTTGTTCCCTCTCTGTGTACCTTGTTTTGCTTCAAAACTCTACTGCAGGTACTGTAGCCAGTCTTGGTGAGCAATTGCAAAATCAGAACATAAACAAAACTGAATTTCAATAAACTGTGTGCACTCCCATACACATTGTGTGTGCACTTCCCACAAACATTTGTATTTAAGTCACATATGATTCTCAAAATGTTGTCTAGCAAAATATCAAGAATATTGAGTTTGGGACATTTCTGACCATCCAGTAGAAATCTTAAGATGAGAGAAGCCATTAGAAAATAAAGAATACTTGTTAGTAGCACCTAAGGATATGTAATACTCAGGGAATCAATGGGTGTCCCCAATAGAAACATGTCTTAAATATTCCTCCAATGTCGCATTTCCTTCCTCCAAAAGTCCAGGTTCTGCTTTATACCATTGTTACCCAGGATATTAAATAGAAATACTCAGGGAAGAGCCTGTTGGATGAGCAGGTACTCATCATCACTGGAGGACACCATGAAGGAAGATTCAGAAACATGACAACAGCTTTAGAGATAATCTCCTTAAAATCATATGAGGGTTCTGGTTCAGGTATTATAGACTTCAGGGTATTGTCCTCTCTCTTCAAATGCAGTAGAATGATTGGTTCTTGAATGAAAATATAAAACACATATACTTATATCCACACAGTAAAACAACCAAAACAATGCTCCCTAGAATGGTTAGTTATTAAATATATGTTTAATAATAGAAAACATTGAACTAAACAAAAAAACAAGACAAACAACAAACTTTCTTTATAGAGAGACTCCATAGACTTCCAAAGAACATATAATATATATTATATAATATAAACATATGTAATATATTTCACAGAAATTATATGCATAGATGAATATCGTTTTTACCAAGGTGATCTAAGGTCTAGGCTGACTTCTGTTATTGTTAATTTTGAATCCATGACATCCTTTGTACACCTGTTAAAACTGTTTTTAAAATTAGCCTTTAACGTGTTAGATGCTATTATGAAACTATTGAACAAAGTATGTTTTGCGGTCTCTTTATTCCCAACTAGCAACCCTGTTCCCTGCTTTTTGCCTTCCCCAATTTCAGAAAATATTTTTATATCATAATCCATATATTCTTTTGTCTACCCTTCATGCCATAACAACTAATATTACTCTCTCTTTGTCTTCTTTCTAGAATTTTATGTTACACCCACACTTATATCTGTTCACATATATGCAGAATTTGCTCTGATCTTTGCAGTGAGTTTTGGTAACTTCCATGAATGTCAGATATCACTCAATGTTGTTGAATATAATATATCATTAAATTTAAAAAACACATTTTGTTCTGTGTTGCTAGGTCAAGTACCCTGATATTTTTTATTTATTTGTTTTTTTGTGTTTTTGTTTTTTGTAGTGCCATGATAATTCACTAAGCAACAAACTTAGTCATTCCCTTACATTGTAGACATGAAATCATGAAACCCAATGCAGCATGATAGGCTTTTGACGTTAAGTGAATTAATTCACCAAACAAATATTTGCTTTATGGGTAATATGCAAATAATGATTTGTGGTAGATTGAATTACATCACTTCTATACAGGTGTAATTTAAATCTAACCTATTTGGAACCCTGTTTGGAAATAAGGACTTAACACCAAGATAATCAATTAATATGGGGTTGTAGTAAGTGAAAGTAGTTATCACACTGAGTAGGGTAGGTCACACACATGAGAAGGGTATGAGTCACACTGAAGGGGTAGGTGTGATTATACAAAAGGAGTATGAGCTTGGTCCAATATAACTGCTATTTTTATAAAATTAATGTCATGAAAATAACAGAAAACCACAGATAATTAAGGCAGGCATTTACAACGTAGCACCTATCAGTGAGAGGGTCACACAGATTGCCAGTAAGTCAGCAGTAACTGAAAGAGATATTGAGACTCACATCTTCTGAGGCATGAGAAAGGACAAACTGCCCACTGCTCACACTGAGCTCAAGAGTATCCACTATATTTCAATGCATTGCTCTCCTATAAGCCTCTTAGTGAGGGACACTGTGCTACAGTAGCATTGAGAAACACTATTACCCTCGCAAGGTTTATGTAAAGTGATTTATTAAAGTTCCTGACATGAATTCAACCCTTAATAAATATCAAATTTAATAATAGATATAGAATATTTTGAACACAACCTATTGGCTTGCTTAAAGTACAACTTCACTTGTTTTGTTTCTCATTTCTTGTTTTGAGAATTCATATGTTGAAACACCCAGGAAGTGAAGCAGTAGAAATGGGGCAAATTATAAAGGAGATAAATCTTATAGAAGCCAGTGTCTACTATTTGCTTGAATCCCCTACAGATGGTTTGGCAGAAAAGGAGGTTGAAACATTCAGCTAAATTGAAATTTGGAGATTATCTATGAATTTAAAGTATCCATGCCATTTTGGCCCCTATTAGCACAAATAATTGAGAGGGAAATCTTGCCAGTTATGCTTTCTGTAAAGCTTAATGCAGGCTTCAATATTTAAGTAACTCATTAGCAGTCTTAAATGGTACGATGGACCAACATTAGCAGACATAAGAGACAGCTTTGACCTTCATTTTAGAGATGAGCAAATTGAGGCCTATAGAGGTTACAATGGACTCAAGGTTATACAGTTTACAATGGAAAAGCTGACATTATATTCTTTTTCACCTAATTTTCTACAGGTACCAAGCATGACTGTCAGGATTCAGTGTTACTTTGAGAATTCAGTGGTGCCTTCTCAGTCAGCAGAACCATCTGACACCTCTGCACATAAAATCCAAGATATAAGTTAGTGGGTATCTATCTTTGTCTGATAGGAAAACAATACCATTACTAAATATTTTCAATAAAGACATTTCAAGAGCATGTATTTGGGGAAGGGGACAGCAGTGGAACAAAGGGCAATTATTTTTGCACTCAAATTGTTAGCTGCATAACACATTTGGGGAAAAAAAAAACCTTTTACACTGTTTATAAGATCCATTAAGTATGACCTGGCAGAACCTTTCTGGAACAAGTCATCAAAACCCTAGTTGAGCTTGGCAATGAGGGTCTCCTCAGATTGAAATCATTTGCATGGTATTTAAAGCCATGTGACACTCTGGCCAGCAAGGTCACTGGGGTGGCTGAACTCTGGCAAGACACATGAATTTTTGCAAACAGAGAGTGTCCTCATTGCCCACTTAACAGCTGACCCCACTTATATCAAAGCCAGTAGCCTCCTTCACCTCTGGGTACTCAGCACTAAGTAAGCCTTGTGGGAAGAAATATTAGACTTTTAATACAACAAACTTTGTTTCATTCCATTTGCTTCTTTCACTTTAGTTAGCTTTTGTAAAGGACATTTCCATGTTGCCTGCCTTAAGGACATCTCTACTGTAATTGAGGACCCAACTTCAAATTTATCCGGAAAGAATCATTCAGGTTCATTTTGTGGCTCCATAGCCTGGAACCAGAACTTTTTAAAAGACACTCAATAACACCAGTACAGGGACCCCTCTGGATAACATATCAATTTGTATTATGAAGTGAATTATGGCTGGACCCACCAGAGCTGTTATAGTTAAATGTCTGTCAGTGTTTCCATTATATTTTGAGGGTTTCCTACTCTGTTGCAAAAATACCCTTTAGGCTGAACCATACTAGGCCAATCTAGAAAATGACTGTTCCCTTTGCACAGTTTTAGTATTTTAAAATGTTAGCTGCCTTTGTGTTTGCTTGCATACATTTCAAAATAAAAGTTTAAGTCTTGAGGTCAGTGAGCTCTTAGAATGATGGTAGATATAGTGAGGGGAGCTCATAGGTTTCAAGATCATATGTTTGGATGGGACCCACTGTTCACCTTGGAGGTAACCAAGGCTTTGAAAACAATGGTCCAATCATGGGCAAAGAGACAGAGAATTCTTTTGTGCATGCTTCTATCTGTATTTTGAATTCATGTCAATTATATTTGCCACTCAAAAATGAAATCTTGCTGAAATATTTTTTTTCTGAGAAGACTGTTTTGATCCTGCAAACAGGTTGCAGGGACTCAAGGAGTCTTCCCATTAGCTTGTTTTCTAAATAACTCCAATACAGAAATATTATTATCTATTTATTTAATTTTCCTGTCTTTCTGTCTCTTTACTATATACAGAAATTGAGGGCAATTGTTATGTGCTTCTTATTACAATTAGCAGATGTATTACACAGGATCAGTAGGTATGTATTCCATACAAGAACAGGTGAATGGAATAACTGATTTATGAACTAAGCATACTGAAGAGAGGTTTGAAGAACAAGACAAGTCATTAAAAAATCAGGACCTAGATAGGTATTGTGACATTGATTGAATCCCACCAGCATAAAATCAGACACAGGCAGAAATCTGTGAGCTTGAATCAATCCTCATCTACATATGTTCCAAGCTAATCTGAATGACACAGTGAAATCTCACAGAAATGGGGGGGGGTATCCCTGAACCATAAATGTGCATTCTAATTTTCAAACATATTGTACATCCCATAATAAATTTCACAGCAAATTTGATAATTTGTAAACTCTACTATAAAGTGATAAAGGAAGCAGAATAAATGTAAACTCTGATTATAGTTGAGAAAATTACTGATAAAGGAGCTGGGTGACCAAGTGTTTGTGCTGACTGACATCCTGACTCTGTGACCCTCCTCAAGCTACTTAATGTCTCAGTGATTCAATCTCTCTGTAAATAGTGATGAATAGTATCAGCTCCTGTGTGCTTCTCACAGACATTTGGAGAAAAAAAATCAATTAGAAGGTCAAAGAGACATTTACAGAGACAACCCTAAACTATGTTCTCTCTAATTAAGCATTACAGTGTTATTGCCCACTCTACACTGAATGATTATTTACTGCTTGCAGGTTTATTTGTGAAAAGCTATATTACTATCATGGAAGATAAAAGGGACATTTCATTCGTTTTGTTATGAGCATTCAATATACATTTTATAAATAAAATTAATGAAATTTGTTCATTCATTTTGTGTCTGGTATTTGCAGGTAGTCTCTAAGGTTAGTATGATGATGATGTGCTGAATTAAAATTCCTTGAAAAAAAAAAGCTGTGTCTTATGAAAACTGCAGGGATGTACAGAGGTTGGAACTTACTACAGATGGTTGTGAGTCACTATGTTGTTGCTGGGAATTGAACTCAGGACCTCTGGAAGAATAGCCAGTGCTCGTAACCTCTGAGCTCTCTCTCCCACTCTACCTCTGTGTCTGAACTAAAATCTTGTAAGTTAAAAAGTAAAATAAAAAGCTTCCAAAATCTATTCATTTAGCAGGCTACTAGCTTTCCCCAGCCAAAAACCAGAATGTGATGAGATAGACACTGCACCTATAGAAAAATTTCTCCATTTTTTAGCTCTCTCTCTCTCTCTCTCTGATGTACTAACCAATTAACTTTAATTTGTCTTGATTTATGATTCTCTTTGCTCTGTAAAACTAAAAATCTATGAGATTGCTTCCACATGTGAATAAGGAATCTTGGGTAAACTAAATATGTGTTCCCAGACCAAAAATTGTTCCAAAGTAAACTATCTCTTCACTCTCTTTAAGATGAGAGCTCTGGATTTGAATTGTTTATGAATAAATTGCCATGCCCCACATGAATCTTGGAATACATTTTCAAGGAAAGAAACCAAAATGTAAATTTGAAAGAAACTTGTTGGAAGTATACATGACAGGCATTAAGGACTCTGTCATGTCCAGAGTCTCTCTAATGGACATCTACTGCAGTGTAAACAGAAAATAACAGAGAGTATTGCAAATTCCATTATGAATTTAATAAAATTTTAATGGGAGATGTCCTAAGGGGTAAGAGTCATTGAGTTTTTCTTCAATTCTTCCAAAAATAGAAATACCATAATAGAAGAGCCTTTATAGATTTAAAGAGAAATCTGGCACTAGGGAAATGTCTAGACACCTATAAGGATGAACATAACTAACAGTCCAAGCAACAGTGGAGAGGCTACCTTTAATGCCTTCCCTGATGATGAGATTAATGAATCTCATTATCCTTATATGCCAGCTTTATATAGCCTTAATATAGTAGCTGATGGAAGCAGAAGCAGACACCCACAGCTAGACACTAGCTGAACTCCTGGAATCCAGTTACAGGAAAGGAGAACTGATGAGCAAACGGGTCAAGACAAGGCTGGAGAAACCCACAGAGACAGCTGATCTGAGCAAGAGGGAGCTCATGGAGTCCAGTCTGATAGCTGCAAAATAGATAGACCCTCTGAATGTGGGTGTTAGGAGGACAAGGGGATCTATGGGGCTTCTAGTAATGGATCACTATATATCCCTAGTATAAGAATGGACTTTTGGAGCCCATACCACACAGATGGATACTTTCTCTGCCTAAACACATGGGGGAGGGCCTAGGCCCTGCCCCAAATGATATGACAGACTATGAAGACTCCCCATGGTAGGCCTCATCCTCCCTGAGGAGCAGAAAGGGGATGGGCTGGGGATTGGTGGGTTTGATATAGGAGGATGGGAGGATGAGGGAACTGAGATTGACATGTAAAACAACGTTGTTTCAAATTTAAATTAAAAAGAAAAAAGTTAATAAATAAAAAAGAGTTATTGATTTCTAAACATATATTTCTATGGAGACTGAGTCCTGAAAAAAATACTGTATAATTTTGCAAGCTGAAAACTGCAAGAGAGAAAGAACCATGAACTGACCACCCAGAGTACCTAGCATAAGGTCTCGACTTTCAAGGAATAAAGGAGACACTAAGGCAAAATATTGTTTATGTATTAGAAATGTTATTAATGCCATGAGAACAGCATCGTCATGTTAATGAGGCTAAATAGAGTTCAGAGATGAGGGGATGTCTTACACTATGTGGTTAAATAGTTCAAAGTACATGCTTGCAATTAGTTGTTCCAATTCATGGGCAACAGAGGAACAGGCAGCAGCTCCATCCTTCAGTTAATGTCTGTTGGCTACACAGGATGTGCCACAGTATCCCCCATTACATGTAGCCCAGGTTCACCGACTCTTAATAGGTACCTGTCATTTCTATGTGGCATATGTGAAGGATGAGAAAGTGGCTGCTTGAGTGACTGCCAGCCCAAAGTTATATCAAAGAATGCTTACCTCTCCTCTCCTTTTAAAACCAATGAATATGATCTATTTGGTAAAAGGAGTATAAAAATTAAAAATGAATCATTATTGTTTTAATGGTGGAAAGAAATCTTGGGGAGTTTGGGGAAGATTCAAATAAATGACCCTGAAATAGGTGCTAACAGATGGAATTTTCCGAGCAACAGTTCAAAAGTCTTTTGTTCTACAGAAGAATTTGTGTGGTGCTATTTTGTTGTTTCTTCCTTTATTTTATTTTTTGACAAATAATCAACTTTTTTTGTTTCTGAAAATACCAAGATAACCTGAATAAAAATAATCTAATAATAGAATGCTATTGTACTGTTTCTCCCTTGTCAATGGAAACAGCTTCCTTGTTTTGCTTAGGATGTAAGTTAGCATCTAATCACGTGGAGACTTCAAGAGTTATAAAAAAGAATAAAGAAGCAAATGAAAACCCCTAAGTTTTCATTCAGCATCACAATTACTGATCTCATTTTAATGAAAATTATTCTAGAGCTATACACTCACTGTAGAGTGTAGTCCTTCTTATATATTTATACCTACAATTAAATTTATATATTTACATAAGTAAATATGAAAACACACTTACCAATTTTGTGTAACATATTTACATTTTGTAATGTGCTACTTTTCAAAAGTCTTGTGATCTTGAATACCTAATATATCAACTGGAAAACAGACTTCAACTACAGTAGCTCAACGATCTAACTGCTATTTAGATTTTTTTATTCTCCCTCATTGTATCCAAACTCCTCTTAGTTTTGGACCAAGAGTATATGGGATAATATTTCCTTCAGTCAACATACATAAGTAACTTTACCCCAAAATCACTGAATCTAAAGAAACTCAGATAAACTTGGTTCTAGATGTGAGATTTCTGGTGTTACAGAGAGAAATATGAGGTTTCTTAGAACCCAAGTAAACCAAAGTCTTCAGATTCTCTCCTTTCCTTTTCGTCTTCCTAATAAGGAACTTTTAGAACTTTGATTCCTTCATATGTGTAAAAGGAACAAATAAATTTAAACATCATATCATATTTACTTAAGACTTATATTTCTCCTGAATTCTTATAAGCAACTTGTAAAGTAAGCCACTGACTTTGTTGTCAGTGATGGTAGAGAGAACATGCCACAGAGTATTCAGAAACACTTTGACACATGGAAAGGAACTACCTACAATGAGTGCAGAATGTGTCAATGGCATGGGGAAATATTTTGAAACTAAGTAGAAGAATATCCACCCATCCAACCATCCAACCATCCATCCATCCCTCTTTCTGTAATCTAGATACATACAAACCAACAAAGTCCAACGTAAGCTATATCCAAACATTAGCATTGGTGAGGTAGTTGGAATTAAATCTTACAAAGATCAGACTTTGGAGGAATTGAATAAATGTGTTCAAGAAATTGTTTCCAACAGGCTCTAGATAGATGTATGTATAGATAGACAGAAAGATAGAATAAACTATACTTAATTTTATCCTGAAAATGTACTGTTCTACTGTAAATTTGATATCAGTGGGGGAAAAATGGAATTAAACCCAGTTGGTTCTAAATCCATATTCTTAAACAGAAAACACTACCTGTCATGTAGTTATACCGATTTCATATTTTTCAAGAGTCAGCATTGCTACAGCTTTAATAAGGAATTCTTAAATATTTTTGTATTAGATTTTGTGCGTAATATTTATCATGCCATGTTTTCTATGAAATCATTTAAACTGGTGTCTAAGAGAATAGCTTCACAAATGATCTCCAAGGAATCAACAAGCAAAGATTATCTACCTTAGTGGTAAACTTATGTGTCAACGAGCACAAAACTGTTCAAGTCCCACAGTAAAGATGGGCTTTGACTACTTAAATTTCCTTCCTGATAATTTCTTTAGCAATTTTTCACAATTAAGAATATAATGACAAAGGAAACTTTCATCTTCCATTGTGTTATGTGAAACAATATAATATATACTCTTCACTTAAATTTGTGCAAACAGAAATTCTTCTGTGCACTCATTAAACTGTTTAGATTTCATGACAAAAAACAGGCATTAAGAGATTGTACTTTTGGCATCTGCAGCTTTAACAGGAGTTCCTGTATTTACAATAGCTAGTAGAGATATGAAATGTATCTGGAGATGTAATAGACTTTTTAGTACAAATGATGTGGCTTTATCTTTATTCACTAGTCTTCCTAGTAAAAAAGATAACAATTCAGAAAGAGTTTTGAATTCAGTGACTAATTTATTATAAAATAATTACCTACTACTTTGTCAAAAATAGATTATTGAACAAACTTCCTCCTTCCATATCTAAAACTAGGTACTATAATTTCTTAGAAAGAATATGTGTTTAGAGTCCATCATACCATTTTCCCGATATGTTTTTACTACTATGCTTTATGATTCAGTTAACACTTTAACTGTAAACCATGCCCTCCATTACAATTTTCTGAAGAGTAAAAAACTGCATTGTCTGCCCTGCTCCTTGTAACCACAGTCCGGTCATCCTGCTTTTCCAGCCCAAGTCTGTAGCTGTTATCCAGCTTCACACCTTTTTGTATACCCTAGAGCCTATTTGAAACAATTTCTAGGACAAACTTATTCAATTCCCTCAAAATATAATCTTTGTAAGTTATAATTCCAACTACCTCAGCAATGCTTATGTTTGGATAGAGCTTACCTACTTTGGTAAACCACTACCACTGCTCAGAAATGTTCCAACTTACCAACTGGATGTATCCCTTGTGGAGCCTAAAGGCTTAGTCTGTGTTTTAACTACACAGTACTTACCTCTAGAGGAAACACGGCACAAAAAGTCATTCTCCTACTTAATGAATCTTGTTCCAAATAATGGTGATACTATTCTCATACCTACTCATAACGTCCCTAAGAAGATGATAAGCATCATTGCATAAGTCTTACTTCTATCAGTTGCTTTCTATGGAGTAAGGCTTACATATTTTTTTCTTTGTTTGAGGCATTTATCTTATCTTATTGATTTTAGCCAGTCAGAAGTGATACTGGCTGCCAAGTAGAGCACTTGACAGTTGATGGATATGCACTGCCTGAAATAAGCTCTGCTCCTCTTCTCTGTCTTTGTAGGTTTTGGTTTGCTGTAGGCACTCCCACAACTCAGAAATCACAGCATTGACAGAAGCTGAAATTGGAGGTATCTTAGAGCCCCTGTTCCCTTGAATGAACTTCGGTATTTTTCAACTGCTCAGCTTTATGAGTGTACACTCAATCTGTGCTTCAAAACTCAGAGAAGTCAGTACTGTTGTTTCTGCTGTTAAGAAGTCTGCTTCTAGAGTTCTAGATGCCCAAATACTTTTCCCTCCTCCAGTCCATTGTACATTTGTCCATGTTAAACTCTCCCTGACAAAAAATATTTTCTGCTTTACTCAAGAGCAAATAATTTCTGTTCCCAGATGTTCAAGAAAAGGACAATCTTTCTGTATAAACTTAACTTTTCTTTTTTTTTTCTTTTTTTTTTTTTTGCAGTTTTTTAGAGAAAAAGTATTTTTAAAGCTTCTTTCTACTCTCAAGAGTAGACTGGGTCATGGTTACAATTATACAAATTCTCTTGCCCTGTTTACATACTACAGAACACATGCACACATGCACACTTGCACGCACGAAAACACACACACACACACACACACACACACACAGAGATGCTTTGCTTTTCTCATGAAAAGTAATACACCCCAATGAAACTATTTTATCCCTATTTAATTTTTATAATCTATATTAGAAAAGTATCTTTAAATTTCTAGAAATACTCAGAGAAGCATTATTTCCACAGGTAAAGCCAGGAATGAGGTGCCCTTTTGTGGGCAAACTTATCTAATGTACACAGTGGAACACTGCTCAGCAACAAAAGTGAATGAGCAAACAAGATGACTGACACAGCAAACTGGGGAAATAGCCAAAAACTTACATTGAGCAAAAAAGCAAATTCCGGAGGATCTCATTTCTAAATAATTTCTGAAAATAAAAATAAAGGGACAATACAGTGTCAGTCGTGAGGGTTCAGAGTGAGGGCAAAGATGAGGAGCAGAAGTATGTGAGTATGGTTGTAAGAGGGCAACACAAGGGATGTGTTTGGATCTATTAGAGTTCTGACTGCAGCAGACATGTAAGCCTACACAGGTGGTCAACTATTCACAGCCCAGAAACCCTTATAAGAACACTGGAAAAATCTGAACAGCCCTGATGTTTGAACTGTCTCAGCATTGGGGTATTAATATGATAGTCAAGTTTATAGAATGCTACAACTGAGGAAAACCAGGCACAGTACACGGCTAGTACATTTGGATAACTGCATATTAGTGTACACTTATCTCGATAAAAATTTTCAACCACATTAGAAAATAAAATTTGTTACTATTCATTACCCAAATTGACTTCCTCATTTACCTAGTATTTTTACATAAACTGAGTAGATTTTGTTACGGAAGACAAACACCGGAAATTATGCCATATCCCTTTCATCTGTTTCTATCTTGATAAATGATTGTTTTATTGGTTGTTTTTTTTTTCTTTTTTGGTAAATTATCTGCACCAATAATGGTTTAAAAAATATATAATAAACCAGAAAAACACTTCTCAAATCCAAGACATCTAAGACAAGGGATATCAGCATATTCCTAATTTTGTATGGCCACAGGTTTCATTCCCAAAGCTGCAAAAATACCTTTGTTCGTGATCTTTAGGGTGTACCTGCTTCAAGACTGTAGGGAGTTCATGTGACCTGTTGAGACTCAGACACTGTCACCCTCACTCTATTGAAAGATCATATATGTGGCATCACAGAGTTCTATAGTCCTGTGATGCCCAAGAAATACAACAGGCAGCCTTCATTTTGTTCCACCGTTTTCTTTTACTGGAAACAGGTAGAAGTTTAGCCCTGAGATCTCCTCAATAGGAGAAAATTCAGCCCTGATATTGGGAACCTAGCAAGACCCAGTAATTAGAGTGGTTATAAGTCTCAGGTAAGAACTTACTACTGCTGTTTTGCTAAATGGTAATGATGTTAAGCTGTCTTCTAAATGTTTAGACCATAAATTAGTGTCACTCTCAACTGAAACAACAGAAGCTTTTTTTTTCCTTCCTTCCTTCCTTCCTTCATTCCTTTCTTTCTTTCTTTCTTACTTTCTTTTTCATTTTTATTCTTTTTTTTTAATTTGTAGTGGACACTGGTCAATGCAGACTTATAATCTGTCAAAGTGGAAAGTAAGAGACTGTGGAGTGCTTAGCTCTAAAATTAGTATCTATCTTATTTTCTCCAGGGCTTGAAGAACATTATTGAAGAGGAAGTAGAAAAGATGGAAGAGACAGGAGAGACAGAGTTTGGGCATGGTTGCTGTGAAACAGTGTCTTCCAATCTTGACATGGCCATTATACATATGATCTTAATGCAGCGGTATCTAATCATGAAAGTCCTTTTCAAAATTGGTCCTATCACTATTTGTTCATGCAAAAACAAAGAATTCAAGTGGCCGTGGCCCTCACTGAGGCATTGTAGGTAGTTAGTAGGTTGTTAGAGACTGAGAAAGGTGTGTATTGGGTTGTTCAGTGATACAACCACGATAAATTGCCCTTGTTCTAGTAAGTAACCTCTAAACCTGAGAGGATTCATAACAAAACTAAGGATATCCAAGAAAATAATAAAAGATATCAAGGAAAGAAAACTTGTGGGAAGAAAGTTTTCACGGGAAGAGAGTGCTAGGGAGAGAATATTGGAAATGATCAAAATTCAGTAGACATATATAGAATGTTGCAAGTGAGTTAAAAAGCAATCCATTCTTCAATCCATTTCACTTCTTGAAATATCCTCAGTTAAATGTCCTCTTTCTCTGCTCACAAATTCAATCTTCTGTAAAAAAACAAAAATACATGAACACAGAAAAACCCACAGAAACAGTTGACCTGATCAAGTGGGAGCTAATTGACCCCAGAATACTGATAGCTGGGAAACCAGCACAGGACTGACCCAGAACCCCTGGATGTGGGTGTTAGTTAGGAGGACTGGGAAGTCTATGGAGCCTCTAGCAGTGGATCAGCATTTATCCATAGGGCACAAATGGACTTTGGGAACATATTCCCCATAGAGGAATACTTTCTCAGCCTAGACACACTGGAGGGAGGGGAAGACCTTGCTCCAAATGATGTGACAGACTTTAAAGAGCCCCATGGAAGCCCCCCCTCCCTGGGCAGCATAAAGGGGATGAAATAGGGACAGGGGAAGGACAGGGAAGTGGGGGACAGGGGAAGAGGGGAGGGAGAGGAATCTGGGATTGTCATGTAAAACAAGATTATAATATAAATAAAAAAATTAAAAATTTAAAAAAGAATGCTAAGTACACAACTAAAATTTTTTTAAAAAAAATACATGAACACAATTCAGCCAAGATCAAATGTGTTTTCTTCCACATTCTAAAACTGCATGGTGAAATTTCATCAATATCACATATTTCCACCAAGCATCTCTAAGTGGCTCAAGCTTCTATCATTGAATTCCAAGGTCCCTCATGCTTTAGGCAGTATGCACAATTTCAGTTCATTTTGATATCAAAATGTGTCTTAGTCCATGCTGCTGTAATGAAGTGCCATCCCTGCATGGTAGAAACAACACAATTTTTTTCTCACTCTTATGGAGACTGAAAGTCTAAGATTAAGACACAAGCAAGATTGCTTTCATTCAGGATCCCCTTTCTGGCTTTCAGGTGGCTGAAGAGATCTTTCATTCCATTTATATCCTATCAGAACAAATTCCACTTTATTTCTTAACATTAATCACCTCCTAAAAGCACTTTCTTAAATATAATCAAACTGGTAAGAGATGCTCCCATATATAAATTATAGGGAGACACAACTCTGCCCAAACAGCAAGCTTTCTATGTTGGAAAGGAGATGGCCAGTAATTTAGTTATTTAAGGTATACCACATCACCATCTTGTAGATATTATCATCAGTAGTGTTTGAATGCTTGGAAGGACTTTTATGCAAACACAGTATTGAAGGAAATGCCATTATGTACAGATCATTTTAATAACACACACACACACACACACACACACACACACACACACACACACACACACACAAACATGCCTACAAACCAATACCCAGTTTTTCTTTCAAAATAATTTGCTTACTTGCAGAGTACTGTGGCACCAACTCACATCTAAGGATATAACCTTGAAGGGTCATAGTGGACTCTGATGATTTAATGTAATCGAAAGATGCTATGAGAGCACACTGAGTCTACTTGGTATTTACTCATATCAAGAAGATACTTCTTTCTGTACCTTGACCTAGAACTCATTTAAACCTGTCCCAGCAAGCTGTAGTTTAAGTGTTCTTTTGGTATTTCCTTCAGGGAAAAGTACTGAAACTTGATAGCTCTTATGTGTAATATTCATTTTTCATCCCTTCCTAATACTGTTCTTAAGTCCATGCTTGTCCCGTTCTTCACATACAGGTTTTCCTCTACATTTCTTCTATGTATCTCCACCTAAACACAGTTTCTGCAGTATGGTGGTTATCATATTTGCCTCACATTTCTGTATAATCATGCCTAGCCTTTAGACATTGAGACATGACACTGTCATCTATGATTTTCACATTCAAAACCAAATATTTAAATTACAAAAAGAGTCCACAACTAAGCACTGAGCCATACTCCTGAAATCCAATTGTAGAGATGGAAGAGATATGAGCAAAGAAGTCAAAAAACCTACAGAAACAGCTGACCTGAACTAAGGAGAGCACAAGGACTGGAGTTGTCAAGCTGGGGAAACAACATTGGACCGAACAAAGCCCTCTGAATGTGGGTGCCAGTTAGGAGGCCCGGGCAGTCTATGGCACCTATAATAGTGGAACCAGCATTTATCCTTAGTACACAAATGGATTTTGGGAGCCCATTCCATGTGGAGGGATTCTATTTCAGCCCCCATACATAGAGGAGGGCCTAGGGCCTCACCTAATTATTTGACAGAATTTTATGGAAAGCCTCACTATCCTTGGGGAATGGGTGGGGGTGGATTGTGGGTGGTTGGTGGGGGCATGATGAATGGTTTGGGAGAGGGGATGGGGAAATTGGTATATTACTATGATTGCTTCTAAAAAAAATAAATAAATCTTCCCATAATGCTTTAAGTTTATAATTTTGTGGTTGGCATTATTTCTGTGGATTGTGGGTTGAACTCACCCTTGTCTTTTGATTTAGCTATTATACTTCCATATTCTTGGTGGGTCTGATTGAAGTAGTTTGTAAAGCTATGTTATCATTCCAATATGAAAGGACTGACACTAGGAAGTGGCTTTCAACTACTTCTTACCTCACCTATAGTGATTTATGTACCTTTTACTGATCAGTGGGCAGATCAGTTTCCTGATTATTGCAGTTTTCAAACTGATTGATAGTTTTAACTAATTTGTTCACTGAGCATCTAGACACATCTAAGTAATAATTTGGAGTACATATATTCTCTTTTAAATAATATGTTGCCAGAGTAATTAAAGGTACATTTTCTATGAACTGTGGAATAAGTTTCCTTGATATTTTGAGAGGGCATCAATAGTAACAGTTTGTTAGAGTCTGTGACACTTTGTTAGCATTTGTGTGGATTAAGATATTTGGTACCTAGGCAATGGTTTTATCTGACAATTAGCTTTAAGATTTTTCTCATGTATATACTCTACAAGATGACAGAGGACATCATATATTATTTTCATCATATTGGCATCTTTTTAATCATGCATCATTAATATAATCAAAAACATTTACTCTGTGTACATAGAAAATGTGAATCTTACACACCTTCATCCAAGGCACTTTCTGCTGTGGTCTCAGGACAGGAACCTAATGACAGAAAAAAAATATTAAAAAGGAGATTATGCAATACCAAGACATAAAACTAAAATATGATTTAAACCTTTATCTGTGATTACAATGTATATCTACCTACGTATTAACTTTAAAAGATGTATTATCTTTTGCTTTTTTAATTAAAGTTCAATAACACATAAAAGGGTGAGCCATAAGTATGCTGATCCAGCTCTCACTTTGAACCTCTAAGAAACTCTATTTCTTTATGTCGTAAGCCTTTTTGCCTCAGGATTAAGGGTAGGAGCAGATTCTAATTCACAAATCTGTCAGTTTTATGCCAATAATCATACTTCACACTTTTCAAATGTTCTATATAATTTATCTTCATAATAGTAGGAAGAAGAAACAGGTCAAACAGATTGAATAATAATAAAAGCCTGACAACATTTGCTCATCAAAAAGTGGCAGTGCACACCAATTAAAGCTAACCAGGAGTCATTATCATGGTAATAATGCATTCAAGTTCCTCAATGAGTCTGGAATGAATGCCCAAATAATGGACTTGAATGTATTGTTTAAATGAATTTGGGCACTTTAGGAAACAAAAGATTAAATAGAAACAAATATGCTTATTTTAATTTTATTATTCTTTTAGATTTCTAATTTCCAAATATTTTCAAAGACATACTCCATCAAAGCACATATCTAAATATGAGGACTTGCTTGGCAAATGTGTTGTAACAATTATAAGAACTTTAGTGGAATGTATAAAGGATAAAGAAAACCCATGTTTATGTGTGTTTTGATGACTTATCGACCTATCAACCCAGACATATTAAATAAATACATACATACATACAGAAGAAAGAAAAAGCATTCAGAACACAATAAGCTTTATTATTTATAACAGTATGCTCAAGTGAATATTTTACATCAAATGGTAAATAACGATAGAAACAATTAAAACAGTTTTCTTTTACATTTCATTGTTTAACAATAACCTCATATTACTTTGTTCTTAATGGTACCAACATAGACAATCAAGTCAACTGAACTTAAATGGTAACTAGGTGATATAAATTTCTGTAAAGAACTGATGCAGGAGAGTCTCACAATAGGAAGAAACCAATACAATGAGCATTCTACAGTTAGGGAAATACAGTCAAGATAAAGATGCACAGGAAAGTATATACATATATGAATGCACAGACATGAGAATACACAAATGCACACATATATGCACACACACACACACACACACACACTTTTTGGAATTCTTCACAACAGGGGTGATAGGGTTAAGAATCACTATATATGATGGTGGACAAGGTAGTCGTTTGTCTCATTATCAGGGAAGGGCATTTATGGTAGCCTTTCCACTGTTGCTCAAATTGTTAGTTGAGGTCAGTCTTGTAGGTCTCTGGACATTTCTCTAAAGTCAGTTTTCTCTTCAAACCTATAATGGATCTCTCTTTTATGGTTTCTCTCTTCTCTCTTCTCTCTCTCTCTTTCTCTCTCTCTCTCTCCTCTCACCTATTCCTCCCCTGACCCAATCTTCCTAGTTCCACATGCTTTCTTAATAGAGCCCTCATCTAGCATCTAATGGAAACAGAAACAGACACCCACAACTAAACACTGAGCCAAACTGGAATCCAGATGCAGAGAGGGAGGACAAGACCAGGCTACAGAAACACATAGAGACAGCTGACCTGAACAAGGAGGAGCTAATGGGACACAAGATTGATAGCCTGGGAATCCATCAGGGGACTGACTCAGACCACTGAACATGGGTTTCATCTAGAAGGCCTGGGCAATCTAAGGGACTTCTGAGAGTGCAAATAGGATGTATCCCTGGTGCACAAAAGGACTTTGGGAGCACTTCCCCCATGGAGTGATACTCCCTTAACCTAGAGGCAGGAGAGAAGGCCTAGTCCCTACTCCAAATGACTTGACAGATTTACGTGATCACTCCTGGAAGGCATCACCCTACATGTGGAGTGGGGGTAAGGTGGGAGGGGAGGGTGGTCAGGGCATGGGAGGGTGGGAGAGAGGGGAAAAGGAGGGTAGGGGGAGGGAGGGAGAAAGGGCAGGAGGGAGGGAGAACTGGGATTGATATGTAAATCTTAAAACAAGCAATTCTTCATATTATGATCCTAAAATGGGCAGGGATTATGATTTTCTATACTAGAATAAACACCAATAAAACCATCATTCATAAACACAACACACACACACACACACACACACACACACACACACACACAAGAAAGAATCACTCTTTACATTCACAGCTATATAGAGAAGACAATTCTAGATGAAATTTTTGTTTTATAGTTAAAACTAGAATAGAATGCTTTCTGGATTTGGATCTTTGTTTTTTGTATAGGCAATATGAGTTTTATACAACTTACATCATTCTGTGAAACTCACCTTTCACAGTGAGTTGTTTGTAAATGTTAAATTATTTACCAAAGGTAAATTGCTTAAAATATTATCTGAGACATAAGACACAAGAAGTGGCCAAAAAGTATCATCTCTGAAAAACTGCAAAATGTTGATAAGCTAAAACCTTACCCCCCAAAATTTTGTAATTTAGATTTCTTGATGTACCTTACTCCTCAAATTTCTACTTTACCCTTCATTTTTAGTGTGAAATCGTTCCTTATTATTTTCTTTCTGTTTTGTACAAAATGCCTGAGGAACACAGGCAAGGGGAGAATCTTTTACTTTATGGAAACTGGTGTAAAAATGGCAGTGCTTTTTCCCTTATTTTATTTTGTTGCAATGAAGCTTCAAAATAGACCTTAATAGATATAATTCTGTGTTCAGTGTATATGTGATCTGTACTACTAGAGGAACAGAATGTCCCTTTAAGTGACAGAGATACACTTACCATTCTCTAAATTCAAGAAAGACAACAATCTAAAAGTCTAATGCCTTTGACTGTGCAAGTGAGGTGTCAGGGTTGTATAAAACCATGGAGGTCAGCATCATTGCCAAGCTAAAATGAATTATCATGGAAACATGTGGCACCATAAAGTCAGAGCTGAGCTTAGAAGTATTTAACCAACCTCTAAACACATCAGTTTGGACCCAGAAATAGTCACCACATTAGAGATTGTACTAAATTGTTTGGTGTAGTGTTTGTGATAGGTAGATAAACCGCTGAGAGGCACATTTTATATTAAGAAACAGAACATGTTTTTAAATTTATTTTCCCAAAGATCAATTTATTTGAACTGAAAACAAGATAAAACTGGGCAAATAAACGTCCTCAAAGTTATAGAAACAAAAATAATAACAATGAAAAATGGGGAAAGACTGATAGAAGGAACACAACTTCAATGAAAACACTTCTAAATGTCACAGTGAAATGCAGACACTGATTAACTAGTCGTTTGCATTCTGTGGGTTGCAGGGAAGTTCTTCCATCCTGACTCTATGGAGACTAATTTCTTCTCTCCTATTACCCCAAACATTTAGCAACTTCTGGGCATAATTTTGCTTATCACATAACTAAGGGTGAGTGTTATTGGTACATAGGAGGGTGGTAGGCTACCTGAAAAGGTCTCTATAAAAAATTTGATGAATAGAAAAGAGGTATTTATCCATAAGTATTTGTGTGGTAGTTAAGAGATCCTGCCTCCAGATATGTGGTGGCAAGTTCATTTTCATCCAGCTTTTCATAATCCTCAAAATTTTTGAGAGCCCATCAGTTGCTTATAGTTAGTCTTGCTTGGATAAGCATTTGGACAAAGGATGTTTCAGCTGTTAATCTATTTCATCTCGAAGTGTATATTTTCTTGCCAGTCACCAAGACCTTCCTTCGGTTTGCCTGAAACCTGAAGGTAATTGTGATCCTTTGTCTTCCTCCAAATGTTGCAGAATGTTAGAAAAATTACTCAATTAAATAGTTTTAATTTTATTCTTAGACAGACAGATAGATAGACTGCAAAGACTGCCATTTGATTTGAAATAATTTAAGGAATGGGCAATTTTCTTTTTCATAATTTGAATTATTTTTCATCTGTGCATGTGTTAATGTTTACTGTCAGGATGTATATGTCAGAATATGCCTATAGAAACAAGAAGTTGACCTGGAGTGTAGGACTTTACCTTCCACTTTATTTGAGGCAAGCTCGTTTTGATGCTTATCACTGTGTACACCAGACTAACTGGCATGTGAGCTTCTAGGAATTCTTATTAGAGAAGAACTGGGATTATAGTTACATACTACTGTCCATATTTTTATATGGGTTCTATAAATCTGAATTCATGTCTCTAGGCTTGCCTTGTAGTCATTTTACCCACTGAGCCATTTCTCCAGTGCACAATTAGAAACTCTGACATAATGAGTGGATAACAAATTAAATCATTTTGAGGAAAGTAAAATTATATGGAAATGGTGGCTCAAACCTTTAATCCTACCATTTGAAAAGTAGAGGCAGTAAAATAACAAGTCCAAGATTATCTCTGCTACAAAGAAAACCAAGTTTCAAAGAGTAGATTTCTCTTTTTAGTTTTTTTCCCAAATAAGAAATTAATTACTATCCATAAAATTAATATAGAGTTCCATTAGTATTCATGTAAAAGCATGAAACAAAAAAGAGTTGAACTAAACTAATCTTTAATAGAAACTCAAACATTCTTTAGTAGTTACACCTTAGACCTTTACGTTTTAGGCATTTATCCTTGAATGAGCAAGAATAGGTTTGAACTCTCTGACCACTTCTATGGGTCATAAAAAAAATAAAATAAAATAAAATGACAAGAACAACTTAAGGAAAAGAAGGTTTCATTTTGGCCATATTTCAAATCTACATTTTATCATGGTGAAGAAGTCACAACAACAGTGTTTGAACTGCTGTTCATATTGCATCAGCCATTTATGTTAATAAAAATGCATGTCTGACATAGTTCCATTACAGTTAAGGAAGATTGAGTCAGGGAAACAATAGAGTAGAGCAAGAAAAAAGATACCATAATAGAAGGAGCCATTATAGGTTTGAAGATAAATCTGGCACTAGGGAAATATCCAGAGATCAACAAACAATCTAAGCAATAGTGGAGAGACTATCTCAAATGTCCTTCCCTGATAATGAGATTGATGAATGCCTTATATGCCACCCTAGCACCTTCATCTCCTAGCTGATGGAAGTAGAAGCAGATGTCCTCAGCTAAATACTGAACCAAACTCTTGGAATTTATTTGAAAACAAGGAGGAGTGATGAACAAAGGGATCAAGGCCAGGCTGGAAAAAAAAAACACAGAAACAACTGACTTTAACAATTGGGAGTTCATGGAGTCCAGTCTGACAGCTGGGAAGCCAGCATAGGACCAACCCAGATTCCCTGAATGTGGTATTAGCTAGAAGGAATGAACAGTCTATGTGGCCTCTGGAAGTGGATCAGTATTTATCTTTAGTGTACAAATGGGCTTTAGGAGCCCATCCCACATAGAAGGATATTCCTTCAGCCTAGGCCCTGCCCCAAATGATATGACAGACTTTGAAGACTCCCCATGGAAATCCTCACCCTTCCTGGGGAGCAGAAAAGGGATGGGGTGGGAGGAACAGAGGAGGACGGGAGGGTGCAGGAACTGGGATTGACAAGTAAAACAAGCTTGTTTCAAATTTAAATAATACATATTCAAAAAAGAAATGCAGATATGTACTTTGCTCCCAAAGTGATATAAAACTTTTCTATAATTAGTACAATCAATACAATTGTTCAGTTCTGCTGACTAGTCCAGTTCATACCTGAAAAGGAGAATATAGATTGAGGAAACAGGCTAGAGACAGAAGATAGATTTGGAAGGGCATCCAGTGAATGCTGGGATCTGCCCTAATTTTAGTGATGCTCGAGTTCTTATATATCCAACCAAAAAGGGGAAGGGGAGGCAAAAGGACTTCCTTACTAACGAAACAGGGAACAAACAGAAATAATTACTTCTTTAATTCTCAATGCCTCTAGTTACCACACCTTAGATCAAACCTCCTGTTAGCTGGCCTTAAAAATGAGTATTCTGTTATCTATGCAAGACATCCAGTGACTACAACTTTAGTCAAACATCTTTACTGACAGAGAATCAATTTAAGGAGATATGCTTCACTTCAAGGAACATGCAAATTATTGAATGATATGCATTTTAAAGAGCAAACATATATTTTACATAGCTTCTTTTCATGTGCTTGTGATTAAACCAGAAATGTGTGTGAATATAAAAACTTCATAAATATCTAGATGATCATGAACTGCAATATATTTTAGTAAATAAGCATTAAAACATGTATCAATTCATTGTATTTTTTAAAGTAACCAGGGTGGGGTAATGGTGTTACATGCCTTTAATCCCAGCATTGGGAAGCAGAGGCAGGTGGATCTCTGTGAGTTCATAGCTAGTCTGGTCTGTTCCAGAATAGTTCAAAATATTTCACAGAAAAACCATGTCTCAAAAAGAAAAAAAAAAAAGAAAAAAAAGAAAAAAGGCAAAGGAAATAATTTAATAATAGTAACCAAGTATTTTAATAGACTAGCATTATGAGCCAAGTCTTATTCCTCTAGATCATTTGCCCTACAACTCAGTACCTCTGAATGAAAGTATAGTTAGAAATGATATCATAGGACTGGGGTCATAATCTAATGTGTCTGTCTCTTCCATGGGTCCCCTCAAAGCAGCCATCATAAAGGTCTTAACATTAGAGAACAGGTTTTTCATGGGTCTGCCCTTGATCTATAACAGTAAGTGCCTTTTAAAATTAAATATTAAGGTCTGCCTTGTCTAAGTCATAATTCTTAAAATGATTTATGATGGCAATGCCATGGACATCAGTATTGGGACTGTCAAGCCATAGTATAAACTAAAGCTAGCAATATGGCACTCATGTCCTATGGTGGTTAATAAAACATTTTGAATATTGAATTTTATTTCCTAAATAATTTGCATCTAAAATTAATTTTCCAGAATTGGTAATCTGTAGGGGTGATAAAGACCACCATATAATATGCATTTCAAGAAACGGAGCCCCTTTATGGACCACTTTACTTACCAATAACAGTTGAATAGTGACATGCAAAGGTGTTTGCAACCCTATTATGGTGATGATAAGGCTTGGTGTCCCAGGGCTCACAAACTAGTTTCTTTGTTCTTAAGTAAATTGTGTACCCTCAAGTGACATGAAAGATATCCAAAGAATTCCATAGTTTTCAAGTTAAAACCAAGCAAAATGTACACATTTGAATTAATACTATACTTGGCATATTTTCTTACTTTTTTTAATTTTAGAACCTAGTGGTCCATTCAAATAGGATACTGAAGAAATTAAGAAATGACTTAGCAGTTAAGAGTACTGATAGCATTTCCAGAAGTCCAAATTATATCTTAGCATTCATATGTTGGTAAAGAATTATCTCTAACTACAATCTCAGGGAATCTTACATATTTTTCTTGCTTCTGTGGATACCACATGATGAAGTAACATACATTCAAGAAAAATACTCATATATGTAAACATTTTATAAGATATTGATTCTTTAGATTAAATAAGTAACTAAACTTTTATATACATTGCAAGCATTCATTCATCTAAAGGTGAAGAAATTCTGGCTTTAGACAAATACCAGAGTCTCATTGCATTTCTTCTGTTCTAGGTTTATGGATACACTGGCAAGCCTACAGTCCTATAGAAAAGTTAATCCTGACATTCTATCCCTTGTCTCACAAATGCTTCATTTTTCAAAAAGCCCATACCTCTAACAACAGAAGACAAAAGACAAGTTGAATAGGTTCAGTGCTGCCACTGTGAAGCAACTAACATGAGGCAGGAAGGAGGACACAGGCTCTTTGTTATTTGTGAATGCTTGACTTGGGTTCCAGCTCAGAAATCAGAATGTCCCATAATCATAAATCAATACTAGGCATTAATGAATCTGTCACCTCACAAGATTATCAACTAATTACATCAATAATCGGATCCCATTTTACTTTGTCTTTTTAATTTTAACCACAGAGACTTACCCATGAAGGTCACTTGGTTTATGGTGCTGCTAACAGAGACACATCATTAATGTACCAGTTAAAATATTTCTTTGAAGCTGAGGGCTGGATCTTAGTGAATTTTAAGTCATGTCTTTTTATTTGTTTTGTCTTACTGATGTTATTGTTGTTTGTTTTTACGGAAGGAGATAATACCCAACATTCTAATTTTTTCAGAAATTGGATGGTTTTGAGGAAGGCATTTGACTTCAGTGGCTTTCATTTTCTTCATCACAGAATGGAATAATTAGAAGTTGAGCCTAAAGTTCACTCGTTTCTGAATTCTATCCTGATATTTTATCTAAGTTTTAGCTGGAGAGAAGTGTGATACATCAAGTTTCTCACAGTAACCTGAGGCTAGAATTACTATTTACAATTTATTATTATTATTATTATTATTATTATTATTATTATTATTGCTGTTCCCAATTTTATTCTCATCTCAGGTTATCTTCCATTCTACTACAGGGAGATTAAAGTTAATCCACTCCATGATGTCCTCCTGCCAAAGTCATACAATAGCTTTCTAACATCTATGATACTGTATTCAGTTCTTGGTCTAGGTTCCATTATAGGGAACAAGTGAACATGCTGTAATTCACTTTTGTATTTTTCAAATTATTTTTCTGTTTCTACACTAAATCCCTACTGAGCCTGAGTCTTCTATCTTTAACTATCCTCTCTTCCAGCTTTTTCCTTTCTTATGCCCCAGTATAGAAAATTCTGAAATGTCTTCCACTCTATGTGAGAATTTGGAAGCTCAGGAGTGGTTTTATTTTCTTTCCTTTAAAATTACTTGGAAGTTTCTATGCAGACAGGTTTTGCTTTCATGTCACATCTAGCACCTAACACAATGCCTAGCACACAAAAAACACTCAGAAAATGTAAGTGGGCTGGAAACATCAAAGAATAACCATTATATTTCACCAGCATAATGTATTATAGTCTCTCTTTTAAATCGAAAATGTAATCTATTAGGTCTCCTCACAACAGAGAACCATGCCCATGACTTGAATGATGTTGTTGGCTCAAGCATGTCAGAAGTGGCTTTGCAATAGACACTTGACTATTTAAAAATTACTTTTACTTTCAAAAATCTTAAATTGAAAACAAAACGTAAGATTAGCATAAGGCACCATTTATATCCCCTTTCTAACAACTGCTCACTTCCACTTCACAGCACACGGACAGCAAATCTCATTTGTTAACTAAATAACAGCCAGCTAATTTTAAGCACACTTTTCCCAAGGAGTCAGAACACACTTTCTCCTGTCTTCTGGGTTGAAAGGCACAAATTCAGGCATTCAACTCTAAAAATACTTGTAATGTAGAACATCTGTGCAAGGATGATCTAGGTAGCACTACAGAGAGCTTTATAAATGTGCAGCTTGCCTCATAAAAGTTCACATTCTGAAATCCTTGTGTTTTCCTGTCTGACCTGAACCAGCACAGGGAGTACAGAAGGATTAAACACACTCTTACATCTGGATCTCAGACCTTTTACAGAAAAATAAGATTGTATTTAGGCAAAGGCCAAATGTCTATTTTGATACAAGAAAATTTTCCTAAGAAAAATCTGCTGCAGCTTTTATCTGATATACTCCCCAAACACATATGAATATGCACATATGTGTGCACAAACACACAAAGTTCTAAAATGTATGCATTTTTTTTTCTTTTTGTGGGACACACACTGTTGACTCAAGAACAGAGACAGAGCTACTGTGTCCAGCAGGTTTTTTAGCATACATGACTGCTTTTTGTCAGGTCTCAAATTGGATCTCTTTCTTCAAAAGTGGCTTCAGACTCCCAGTGGCTGCCTGAGTATTTTTCTTTCAGGATTTTGACAACACAGTTGACATGATATGTGAAAATGCACCCCAGTAGACATTTAGGATGTCATACAGATAGTATTTAACATGTATCTTGAAACCATTATTAAAATTATAATTGATAGGCTGATACATTAAAGATTTTCTTAGGGTCTCTGATGGTTTATCTTGGTTGTCAGTTGGATTGGTAATGACATTAACCAAAAGCCAAGCCACCCTGTACAGCCATGACATATTTTCTTGAACACATTATTTGAAGTGGGAAGACCTACCATAGATACAGCTCACAACTTCCAGGGCCAACCCAGATATAAAAATGCAAGAAATAATACCGGAGTTTTTGCATGTTTGACGTCACTCTCACTAGCAAATCATCTGCTTTATTACTCTTGCATTCATTCACTGATGTAATAACTCAGCTTCCGGGGTCTTACAAATGTTAACTAAAATCTATTGACTTCCCAATTATCTTCCATCCCTTTACTGAGCAGCTACCAATGTTTCTGCCTCTCTGAGATAGTCTTGATGGACTACTCAGGTTGTATCATGTAAGTCAGTTTAATAAATCTCCTTCAAGGTCCCTAACTCCTTCAGACCATTTGATAAGCATTTCAACTGTTAATATTGCTTACTGAAGTAAAATGAACGAGTATAAATGTATTGTTAAAATACTAATGGGAACCTTGAAATTTTCAAAATGTAGGTGTTACAAATGTGTTCATTGAGGAAGCAAAATTAGTACTTTTTGTGACTCTCAGTAGACACACATGAAAGCCTAGATTGGGAAATTTTAAAAGTGTTGGATTTGTGCAGACTATTAGTGAAGACCTAAAAGTGTACCAGATAGCTCAGAATTTCAGGTCCAGTAATTTCTTCCATTGACTATGCTGCTGTCTGTTGGCAAAACTTTTGTAATGGCTGAAAATAGCTCTCTGAATTGTACATTAATACTATAAAGACAAGGAAGTTTGCCTCAGAAACTCTACCATTTGAACTATAGTATCCTATCAGCTACGTTTCTGTCATGAACATTCATTATGTAAAAAGTTTTCAGGCTTTGAAATAAACTGATGCCTCAGATACCTGGGAAATCCTCAGAGAATTAAACTATTTTGATGGGCTATTGTCCTGCATATCTGTTGCCTTAGAAGTTCTCTAACACTATTTGGCATGTAAATAATTCATAAATACCTGTTGACTGAATTATATTATTCATGAGCCTGAAATATGAAGTCAAATATTTTTAAGCACATCAAGACAAACAAATTATCTTGAGATTTACTATCCCGTGTGTGTAGTCATCTTAAAAGCTTTGCTTAAATTTCCAACAGGTTAACACTGATGCTTTTCATTTAAAAAGAAAGAAAAAAAAACTAAGAGAAAAAGGATAACATTAAATGTATTATCCTGGCAATAGCAGTTCTTACAGATTCCTTGTGGAAGCCTAGCTCTTCATTTTAGAGTCTGTATATGTTGCATTTCCAAATGATGTTTTTCCCATTATGGGAGACATGTGCCCTGCATTTTTTTTAACTGATTTTCAAAGCAAGCATATAGTACAGTGTAGTGAGAAGCAATTCCAACTTCTCTCTTGCATAAAATATCAGAGCTAATAATTTCACAGGAAGAAATAGAATCTTCTTTTTCTTTTCATTACACTTTGCTTTCAACAAAAGCTTTGTTAGCCCACTGAGTCATGACGAGTAATCCTTTCTGTGCTGGGTACACTGTTCTCCCCAAGGACCTAACAAATTAAAATGTAATGTGCACCAATGACACTGGGAATACTCAAGAATGGGCACCAGTGAGGGAAAGAATCTATAATTAAACTAAAATGCACATTTTAATTATAATTTCATTAAACAGATAGCATGTAATAAAATACAGCTAGAAGAATCCAAAGAACCCCTAGTTATGAGTGTAAGCAAAGTGCCTCACAGCTTGCCCATGGCTCCTTTCTGCTGCAGGCCCTCCCCTCAGAGCTTAAGTTTTTGTATCATTCTAAGACTTTGGAAGCAGTTAAATAATTTCTTTTGCCACTTCATCTAAAACTAAGGTAATTATTCTTCTTTTGTCTTAAAATTCATTTGTTCAAGAGTAAAATTTCCCATGAAATTTATCTGTTCACTACATATACAAGTGGGTGCTGAAGACAACTGCCCAGTCTGTTTTCAGAGGTTTGTAGCTAACCCATGAGTACTTATAAAAATGGGAAGAAAATTCTTTCTGAGTCTCTTTAAAAGATAAACAATAACTTCAAAACTCATAAAATAGGTTACTGTAATTGGCATTAACATGTCACCAAAAATTCACAGCAAGTTAAACTAAGTCCAAACAGTTTACTATAATGTTATCAAAGAAACAATTTACCTAAAAGTAAAATTTCATCTTTGACACAAAATATATTCAGTTTCAAGGGTGATATTCTAGATATAACTGTGCAGGGCAGTAAGCTAACAAATTTAGAAAGTTTTCTTTCCAAATCCAAAGCCTGATAAATCAGAAAATTGCAGAATACATTACAGAAAATGTGAAGTGATAAACATCATTGACAATGTATTATTCAAGCTTGTAAGACTTTTATGGTTTCTGTGGTATCTATAAACTTTCAATCACAGCATCCACAACTAACCATATTTACAACATCATGAGTATTTTAATTCTAACCTTCCAGTTCTTTTTAAGACTTTCTTTCCTCCAGTCTGACCCACTTCTTTCTACGTTTATGGTAAACTTTTATAAGGAAAATCTAACACCAGCCCATCAAACTATCATGACATATATCACCTCAAGAACTTTTAATTAGCAAATCAATGCCCTAATAAACCAGACTCAGGGTAAAATAGTAGTGTGTTAGCAAAGCTAAAATATAAAGAAACTTTTCTGTCTAGTTCATTGCTAATGTATATTTCCAATATTTAAAGATCAGCCATATATATGTATACACATATGTAATGTTACTCTCATAAATTATATTGAGACATTTCCTTAGTTTGAATAATGCCTGCTTTGGCAGAATGAAGATGGGTAGACCTGTGTTAATGATCACTGTTAAGTAATAACTATGTCTAGACAAAGAGCTCTAATATACTCTAGTTCCAGTTGGGTAAAACATATCAGGTGTTCCTAGATAATACAAAGGAACAGAAATGGGAATCAGCATACTTAGGGTACATTCAGTAGTAGACATATACATAGAATGTACTAGGCCAGGGTTTAGTGTGCAGAAGAGGAAAATGAAAGTGTGAGAATAGTAAGAATAATATAAGTACAAAATTGCTGCCCAAGAGCTAGCATTGTAAGTAATATACACAGGAAAAATATCATTGAACAAAAATTACTGGAAGAAATATACTTTCGAAGTATCTTTCCTAACGTATTTATTAGTTACAGAGGAAAATTAGAAATCTACAATTTTGTCTTGATCCAGTCAATGCACCAATACCATGTGCCTCTATAGAGTACTCAGAGACAAATTAAGTACTCTCTCTTAATTGTTCTTGATAACATGAACTTCCGTTTAATAGAAAACATCTCAAACTCCAAATGAGAGGTATTCTTCAAATGAAGAGAAGGGTATGCATCACATGTTTCAAGACCATGGGTTGTATAAGCTTCTACAGAGTTTATGTGCTCATTACCCATATAGTTAATGATTAAAAGGAAACACCAAGGTCATATTTCTTAGTATGGTGGATAAGCAACATTACAGTAATATTAAGTAATCTATAGATAGATCTTACTGAAATCTCACCTGGTTTTCTATGACTATCATTTTATTTTTCCAACACTCACATAGTATTCCAGACATAATCACTATGTATTACTAGTTTATGTTAATTTCATCTAACTATAATTTTCTGTCTGTTCTTAACTATTCATATTTTAAATGCCATTATACTAAAGCCTAAATTAGGTAGTTATAATAATGAAAGTAACACATTTCAAATACTATCCCTCAGCTGCCAAGCAATTCTAATGTCACCATTTCAGTAATTTTACATACATTTACTATCATAATTTTCCCCTCTAAGCAGATACTATTATCCATTTTTGTTCATATTTGTGAAAATATGAACAGTTATTAACTGATTGCTACTGTATTCCTTGGGATTATAAAATATAAAATGATCACAATGCCCCTGTGGTAGGTTGAATGTAATTGGTCTCCATAATCGAACAGGGAGTGGCACTTTTAGGAGGTGTGGCCTTGTTGGAGTGGGTATGGCTTTGTTAAAGGAAGTGTGTCACTGTGCTGGCATGCTTTGAGATTTCTTATGCTCAGGATACCACTCAGTGTTTGAGTCAACTTCCTGTTGCCTGAATGATGTAGGATTCTCAGCTATTCCCCCAGCACCATGTGTGCTTGTATGCTGCCATGTTCCTCATCATGATGATAATGACAGAACCTCTAAAACTATGGGTCAGCTCCCTCAAGTGAACATTTTCCTTATAAGAGTTGCCACAGTCATAGTGTCTCTTCACAGCACTAAAACCCCAAGCTAAGACAGAAATTAGTACTAGGTACTGGGATATTGTTGTGACCATGTTTTTGTTTTGAGGAATTTGGACTTTGAGTTATGAAAGCAGTGGGCATACCAGTAGGAGCATTAAAGACAGTGGTGCTAAGAGTTATTTGAAATGTTTGGTTCTCATTCAAGAGGTTTCAGAGAAGAAGAATTTTAGTACATTGCCTAGAAATTGTTCTTGTGATATTTTAGTGAAGAAAGTATCACCCTCTTGCCCTTGTCCAAAGAGTCTGTCTGAGACAACCTACTATAAACTCAAGACAGCCTACTATAGACTCTGTCATGTTATTAGTGATAACTCTAATGAAAATTTATAATGAAGAAGTGCAAGCCAAGCAAGGTAAATTTCAAAATAAAAATTTTGAGGAGAAAAAAGAGCACCAAGAAGTGAAATGGAGCTTAACCCTGTGTTCAAGAAGATAAATGGATTGAGTAAAGGGAATGGTGACCTCAGGGCATGATCCCACCCAGCTAAGTTTTCAGTTTGGGAAAGGGAATTAAAGAAAAGCTTAGAGCCAGGTGTGTTGGTGCACCCTTTATTCCCAGCACTGAGAAGGCACAGGCTGATGGATCCCTGAGTTTAAGGTTAGCCTAGTCTAGAGAACAAGTTTAAGAACTGTCAAGCTTAGGCAGTGAAGGAAAACAGAAAGCTGGTAAAGATGTAATTAAACAAGGGAGCCATGTTCCACCCATGGTAAGCAGAAGAACTTGGCAGATTCAGTCACATGTGAAGGGAGAAGTCATTCTGTATATATGTTTCTCATACTGGTTAAGGAATAAAGCACTGTTGGCCAATAGGAAAGCAAGATAGGTGGGACTAGGAGACAAGGAGGATTCAAGTAGCAGGGAATAGTCAGTATGGGGAGACTGAGAGAATAGAGGTCCTGTCCCACTCTCCAGTAAGATGAGACCACATGGAAATACTTAATAGAAATGGGTTAATACTTAAGACAGAGCTAGCAGATAAGAAACAAGTAACTACCCAACAGCATTATATAAAATACAGAGTCTTAGTGTGTTATTTGGGACAGGCATGGCTGTGGGAACAGCAGTGGGGAAAACCTTACTTGTTATATATGGCGCCGCAATGTGGCTAATAAGAACTTCCACTTAAAATGTAACAAAAGCTTAAAAAAGGGTTTTAGAAACAGAAGAACAAAGACAAGCAAGACTTCTTGCTAACAGTATTTTTTTGGGTTGGATTCTGTTTTGCGTGAGACAAGCAAAGATTTACACAGCTCCTTTAAGGGAGGTTTCTTGACTCATCAGAAGCGGCAAAAAACAGCACAGCTTTTAAGAAGCTCTGCTAACAATTCATTGGTGTGTACAAGACATACATGGCAATGGCAGTGACTACATCTCCAAGCCAGCAGCATGCTTCTGGATGGCAGCATAGAGCAAAGCAGTGAGCACAAATTTCAGTCCTGGCTGTAAAAGTACCTGCCACCATCTCTGAATGAGGCCTAGTTGAAAGGTACTTCCCTGAAGCTGTGAAGTTGAAGCCTGAAATGACTTGGAGAACTCAAGATATTCAAGATGACAGAGCACTGGGGTATCTCTCTAGGAGAGATGCTAACAGGGTATGGAAACAGCCAAAGAGAGAGAAATGTGTTGCAATCAACAAAGATGAACTGAGTCAGAGATATGAAGAGCATTTCAATATAAGATATGAAAATACAGAGTTTGGAGTAAGCCCAGCTGGTTTTCAGACATGCTGTGATTCAGTATTTTCTCACTATGTTCCCTTCTCTACATTTAGGAATGGTATTTGTATCTTAATGCCATTATATGTTGGAAGTATGTGATTTGTTCTTTTATTTTGATTTTATAGTGAATTACAGTTAAGAAACTGCAGGAATTGTAAGAGAGAATTTAGATTTTTAAACACTGTTGAGACTGCAATAGTTAAGATAACTTTTGAAGTTGGAATAAAAGCATTACTATTGTTATTAGTTTATGGAAGCAAGGGAGTGGAATGTGATAGCTTGAATGTAATTGTCCCCATAACCATATAAAGAGTGGCATATTTGGAGGTTTGGCTTTGTTGGAGTAGGTACGATTTTGTTGGACGAAGTATGTCACTGTAGTGGCAGGCTTTGAGGTTTTCTACGCTTAGGATATTTCCCAGTGTTTCAGTCAACTTTCTGCTGCCGTCTACATGTAGACATTTCAGCTATTCTTCCTGCACCACATCTGCCTGTGTGCTGCCATACTCTCTGTCAGGATGGACTAAGTCTCTGAGACTGTAAGCAAGCCCCCTCAATTCACTTCTTTTCCTTGTAATAGTAGCAGTGACCATGGTGTTTCTTCACAGAAATAAAAACCCTAAGACATCATCTACCTATACAAAAAAAGGAAATAGAGAAAAGAAATTTTGTAATTTATATTACACATGACTATTCCAAACAAATAAAAGCTAAAATTATTTTGCAAGTATTAGTATATGTTTGTACATTTTACAGTTACATTCATGCTTGAGAAAAAATGGCAGATAACCTGTAGTCTTGTCAGAAGGGCAGATTAAAAGAAATTATCACATAAATGAGTTTGTATTGTTTTAGAGTATGTATTTTCATTGTTTTGTCTTCTGAGGCAGATGTTACTGTGCAGCATTGGGTGACATTTAATGATCCTCCTGTCTCTGCCTCCAAAGTGAGAGGATTATAGTAGTATATAATCAGGATCAACAATAACAAGGATTCTCCAGCTATGAATTTTTTTTAAAAAAGAAGACATGCCAGAATCCTCTAATCCTCCAAAACATTATAGAGACAGAAGTAAATATAGTAGGAAACCAGGTTTGACAGAAGCAATCAGAATGCCTGTCAAAATATCATTGATTTGACAGCAGACCAAGAGATTGCAATCTTAATACTAATCTTATTAACATTTTAGTTACAAAATTTGTTTTCTTTGTTTATCAAAATAGATAATTTTATAAAATATTTTCTTTCAGTGAGAGAACAGATATTATTGTATTATTTGTCAAAACAGATGTCAATAAAATAATACATGTTATACCTAAAATGCTATGGTCTCATCACTAAGTGGAAGTGCACATGCATATGATATATTGAAGTGAGGCTGCTACATAATGACTGTAACTTCTGTTTGTATTTAAGTTGAACTTATTATACTCTGACTTTTCTGGTTTGCGGATAAATGGCTTAGTATAATGAGAGACACATTCAGAAATAAATGTTGAAATTTAGAATTTAAGGCGTTGCCATGCCAATTTTCTGGTAAATTTTGTCACAGATCATTTCAAATTCTCTCTCTCTCTCTCTCATATGTATGTATGTATGTATGTATGTATGTATGTATGTATGTATGTATACTTTTCATGAAAAGAAGGCAATTTGGCAACATTACAGAGGGAAAAAAATAAAGAGTTTTGTTTAAAATATCAGGTAAACATCCAGTAATATAGGAAAAGAAGAAAAAAGAAAGCTATTACAAACGTCAAAGACAGAGAAAAATCAAAGATGCAAAATAAATGAACATCCAGGAAAATTTTAAGTTTAATAATATATATCGCTTTTGCATTAGCAGTAATCTATAACTAGAATTACAAAGAAACTAAAAAATTATAAATCTTAAAACCATCTCTTTTTTATTATTTTATGTTCATCTCAAAGGCCAGAGGAACAGAATAATAAAAGCTGGTCATAGTTTCTGTCATAAAGAAGTAGCACTAAAATTTTATAAAATAACTAATTAAGGAACATTAAGAGGTTGTATTTTAGTCCCATAGATCAAATGCATAATTTTAATTATGGAATAAAAAGCATTTAGTCAAAGATGGGGAGATTAAAAAAATAACATCTCAGTAGCCTTAGGGTGGGGTACACTTTATAGAATTTAGGCAGTGTTATTAACTGCATTTGTCCATATTTTATATAATTATCCCTTTTTCCATCCCAAAGTGGTGTTCAAAATGAGCAGGATGTTCCAGCAATGTCTCTTCTGTTCTTTCATGTCTGCACTGAAGTCACCATTAAATATAAAGTAAAAACTTCAAGGAAAACCTTTACATGGATAATGGCTTTAGTCAAAAGTCTACAGAATATCACTAATGCTTTTGTGGATTGGTTCATTTCTTGGCTGAATTTATTTTACATTCCATCATTTTGAAGAGACCTGACAGAATAGGTGCCAATGAATGTTGTTTCTGTTGGCTGGATCCCAGCACATTCTCAATGTTATTTATAGCTAGCCTTTAACATGATTATTCTGTGTTTGGGCTTTCATGGCTCCAGTTCTTCTTAAAAAGAAATTGTGTGTCAACATTGACAGGTTAGCTTTTATCCTTCGTGGGACAAACCTTCATACAAGACTAAGGTAAAATGCATACAGCAGAATGATGGCAACCATTGGGGTTCTTTTAAACACGCACAAGATATGCAGTGATCACCAAAAATGCTCAGAGAGGGTCTAATGAACACAAGCAGGAACCTTTGAATTTCAAACCATTTCTTCCTCTTTATGGTGTCTCTGTCATGAAGCTGAACATGTTATGGCAGAGGGTGGTTTGTTTCATCTCAAAATCCTTAAAACCTCTTCACCCATCCATCCTGTTTGTTTGCTTGTCTTGTTTTGTTTTTAATTATTAAAAATCTTTCTGGGTACATAAGGTTCTGTAGGGGTAAGTAGAGGGTGGGGGGATGGGAGAGACTAGAAGGTAAGTGGAATTGGAAATAGAATGCATGATGTGAAATTCCCAAAGAATCAAGAAAAGGAATATATTAAATACAAATTAAATTATGTTTAAAAATCTTATAATTAAACAAAGCCTTTGATGCTCACAACAGGGCAACAGGGGCATAAACTATCTCCCTAGTCTGCCCTTCATTAATGGTGACTTTTCTCTTGAGAGCTGTGTGTGTTATTCTGTTGTTATCAGTAGATACTATTCCATTTGAAGTACTTATGTATACCATTTTGCTAAATAGTAGGACTATACAGAAATCACACAAACTATTTGTCCATCCAATTGGATTGTAATCTATCTCCTGTTCTTTTCCTAAGATCGTTTAATGTATTTGTTCAAACTCATTGTGTGCTTCACTTTGGTCTAAAATGTTACTGAGTGTTACAGTATGAGATAAATAAATTTTGGAAGAACAGAGAGTAAACAAGTTCTTCTACATATGGAAAGTCACTGCCTACCAAGCATGCCTCCATCAATCTCTGTGGGTCATTTTATGTCCAGAAAACTGAGCATTGGTTACACAACATGGATTTAGAAAGGAAAAGGAAAACATCTGCTGAATGCAATAGATGTTAATTTTCAATAGTTCATAGTAAACTATATTACAGATATTCTACAGAATTTCAAATATAAAATCTTATTACAGATTTTCTTCTTTGGGGAGTTTTCTTTCCTTGTAGCTTTATTAACACTATATGTTGCAAGAGACATATAGATTACCAGCTGAAATTTAAAAGACTTAGTTTTCTGTTATAAAAATACCTGTAGTTAATTGTGATAGTTGTGAAGCCGAGTCACAGTTTTAAAAATTAACAGAGTAGACTAGAGTTCTTGCAAACTGCACGCATTTGTTCTATGAGAGACTCATAAGATCATAGAACCATAGGCTTTGTGCTTTTTAAAGCCCAAATGGACTTTAAAGATGATAAATGTGAGGAGTTTGTTTTGAACCTGTGCAATTACAATAATGACCTTTAATTCTTTCCTAATGGCCTAGATGGAATTAATTGGTTATTTCAATACTGGGGCTCATCTTCTCTGGAATTTTAAAAGATTCCCTAATGGGTTCCATCAAGCTTATTTAAAGCGATTGGAAAGCAGTATTTTAAGAGCCCCACCATTCTTCGTCTGCTCTTCCTTTCATCTTTCCTCCATGTTATTTGTAGAGAAGAGCCCAATTTCATATCTTTGCAATTCTGCAGTGGTCAAGCTGTCATTTAGATCTTACTGACAGTATATTAACCATGTTTCCTTTATGGAGAAATATGTGGGCTTGTGAATCCGAAATAGTTCCAAAAACAGAGAAACTGGTTTTCACTTACGGGAAATTAGAAGTCTACATTTTCTATATCACTGCCATGCTGCCACCTCCTGGCTATCTTGAAAGATCTTTTCTTTCTTTTTTTTCTTTTTTTCTTTCTTCCTTCCTTCCTTCCTTCCTTCCTTCCTTCCTTTCTTTCTTTCTTTCTTCATTCCTTCTTTTCCTTCCTTCCTTCCTTTCTTACTATGATTACAAACTTGAAAATATACAATGTTAATCATTTTGAAGTATTTTAAAATACATATCCCAGCAGACAACTGTTTGTGGTAGTGGCACCAAATCTAGTATTCAGCTGGTCTGAATTCCAAAGCTGACGATAAAAATAAATATAAAATGGGAGTGAAACACGATAGACAAAATAATGCTTTGTATACCATGGTTTGTTAAACTGAACTCAGTGGAAGATTTCCTGGCATTTTTCTGTCATATTTCTATTTACATAATTTTTCTCCTATGTTTTCATTGGAGCAGCAAGGTGGTGATTATATTCTCAAGAAATGGGAAGATTCCAAAACTACATCTCTGCTAACTAGTATGCAATTTAATTCTGCTACAGCCATCACAGAGCTAATTGCCAATTGTAGCAGCTTATGTTCACTCTTCTAACATTTCTAGAGTTAGCATAGATCAAAAGTTCACAAAGCAAAGGGATCAGGAAGGTGGGTTTCTTTACAAGGCTTCATTAAGATTTCCCTATTTTTCATTTCACTGCTATCAAATGATGTTTTGTGTGAAAATATTCATTTACTTCACTGATATCTTTATCTTAGTGTGGTAGTGACAAAGCAAAACAGTTTCTACATTAAATAAATTGATATCTTACAATACAAACTGGTTTTAAAACATAAGATATATACATTGGTTCAAGTTCAAAAGCAGAAATACAGTCAATAGGGTCAAGTCCTATACAAATGTCCTTCAGTGATTATACAGGGTGATAAATCATAATAGCTCTTTGAAAATCAGAATGCAAATGGCATCAGTAATGTTTAGCAACAGAGGATTTTTTTAACTATTTATTAAGTGCAATCTAAAATGGAAAGCAGCTGAGACAGGTGCTAATTTCATTCCTCTTATTAGTAATTAGTGGTGAAATTTAATGGTGTTTGTAAGTAGGTCTGAAGCATTTGCCTTATTAACAGGGCTTAGATATAAGGGGCCATTAAAATGTAGTTTTAGAGCTTAATAGACTTGGACAAACAGGTATTTTTGACTAATCAACACCTCTGAAAGCATATGCCAAGTTTAAATGGTAAAATTGGCCCATTTACTGTGGGTACATAGATGACCTTGTGAGTGCTGGATATGTGCATATTTTGACACAGTGTCCAAATGGCTACTAGTCTCTAACTAAACTGGAAATAATTGGAATTCCAGTTATCATTTTGTGGATTAAAAGTATACCTTAAATGTTTACATGCAGGGAGTATGATCCACAGTAAGACTTTGCTGAGGCATTAGGTACTTTAAGAAGTGGGGGCTAGAGAAGGTAGGGCTTTGAAATAACCATTTTTGCACACTTTGAAAATGTGTTACTCTCAATGTTAATAAAAGCTGATTGTTTGATAGTTAGGCAGATTTTTCAGAGCAGACAGAATGCTAGGAAGAAGAAGAATGAAGTCAGAAGAGTCTCCAGGAGATGCAAAGGGATCAAGACATGTTGGAAGACTGATAAAGCCATGAGCCATGTGAAAATACATAGGTTAATAGGAATGGCTTGATGTAAGTTGTAAAAGCTAATTAGTAATAAACCTGAGCTATCATCTGAGATTTTACAATTATTATTAAGTCAGTGTGGTTATTTGTGAATAGCTGGTGGGACACAGAAGAACTCCAACTACAAGGTAGATACATGAGTAGGAGACTGCTCTGAAATGGTAGTTCTTGTGGTACCATGTTTGTTTGTTTAAAACAGAAGTGACTTATGAAAATAGCAATCACAAGATTCTCTTTAGTTTTCTTTGTTTAAATGTTCTTTTTTTATAATTTATTCTTTTAAATTTTATTTTGAATTCCAACCACAGTTCTCACTTCTACTCCTCCTCCTGGTCCTCTTGCCTTTTTTCCAGCCCACCACGAGTCCACTTCTCACGAGTAAGAGCTCCCATTAGGAGTCAACAAAGTCTGACACATTGACTTTCCTTTTTATCATATATTTCCTTCTCTTATCTCCATGTGTTCCTATGATTCTGGCAGGATGTCTCAATAAGACACTAATACCATTATGCTTGTACTATCTAGGCAGCAGAATCATGAGCAACATCAATTATTTATGAGGAATCATTTTTAGTAATATCAAGTAGTAATAGGAAATAGACTAAAAGTTATTATCATGTCTGCCTTTCTATTTAATCCAATGACAGTGGTGAACTTCAGAAACTCCATAAACAAAACAGAAATTGAGATAGTTGAAAAAAAGGAGAGCTAGTTGAAAGGTTAGTTTTGAAGGCCTGATATTTAATTTTATTTATGTTTTGAAGTTGTCATATGGATATGTATATAAAGTACAAGGACTGGACTGAGTTACATTCAATTGAGTTGCTGGCCAAATAGTCCCCATGGAAATCATCAAACAACAAAGGTATTTGCCAAGATAATAGACTGCTCTCCACAAGTGGACAGCAAGGCTCCATTGTTGAAAGCAATACACATATAACTAATGCATTTAAAATGGAGGGTTTGAGCTGATGTGTACATATAACCTTCTCCTTTGGTAAGGGAAGGTACTCTACAACTACCAAAAGAGAAAGGGAAACACTAACCCAGCCACAAAACCTTTGATTTACAATGTTGTCTTGGCTGCAAATTATGGTAGGGCAATGTCTGCTTTGACTTAAGACCAACTCCATGAGAGGGAACTCATACTCAACGATGATTGAGTAGCTACTAACCAGAGATAGGATATCACAGAGACCTAGGGTAAAGAACAAATACTGCCGGATAAAATAAGTAACAATAAAATGATTCACTTTTAATCTTCTTAGGGAGGGGGTGTCCATGTCTGTCCCTCTTGGGCTCCTCCTTGTTTTCTGGCTTCTCTGGAGTTGCCAATTGTAGGCTGGTTACCCTTTGCTTTATGTCTAATATCCACTTATGAATGAGTACATACCATGTTTGTTTTTCTGTGTCTGAGTTACTTTACTCAGGATGTTTTCTTCTAGTTCCATCCCTTTGCCTATGAATTTCAAGGTGTCATTTTTTTCTTTATTTGTTTGTTTTCTTTTTTCTTAGCACTGAGTATATATGTACCACATTTTCTTTTTCCATTTTTTGGTTGAGGGCCAGCTAGGATTCTTCCAGGTTCTGGCTATTACAAATAATGCTGCTATAAACATAGTTGAAAAAATGTATTTGTTGTATGAAAATACATCCTTTTGGTATGAACCCAAGATTTATATTTCTAGATCTTGAGGTAGATTGATTCACAATTTTCTGAAAAACCACCATACTGATTTCCAAAGTGGGTGTACTTTCATCAGCAATGGGGCAGTGGCTTTTTAGAGCCAATTCCCAATGGAGGGATACATTGCTCAGCCTAGATACATGTAACAGGCTTTGATGACTCCCTGTGTGAGGCCATAACCTTTCTCAGGAGTGAGTGTGGTTGTGGTGGGGAGATGGTGGGCAGGACAGGAGGGAGAGGGAACTGTGATTGGTATATAAAATAAGATTGTTTTAAAAATAAAAAATTCCATAATGATAGTCTGCTATACTCATAGATCAATACCTTATTCAGCTATAATCAGAGAAACTTTCCTGCAGAAGATGGGAACAAATAATGAGACCCACAGCAAGACATTATGCAGAGACATGCCTTTAAACACATGGCTCTAAATAATATGTCTCTACCAAATCTGTCCATGAAGAGCTCAGGGAACCTCATGGAAGAGAATGTGGAAGAAGTAAGAGCCGGAGGTGAAGGAAGACAGCAGGAAAGCAAGGTCCTCTAGATCAACTGACCTAAGCTCTTATGAGCTCACAGCAATTGAAGCAGCAAGCAAACTGTGTGTACAGGTCTTCACTAGTCCCTCTACTTATATATTACAGTATATATTACAGCTTTCAGTTTAGTACTTTTTTTGGGGATCCTGAGTGTGTGAATGAGTGAGACTCTGATTCTAGTGCCTACTTTTGAGGTTCTTTTCTTTGTTTTGGTTTGTCTCTTCCAATTAACTTCAATGTGCTGGGTTTTGTTTTGTTTTATTACATCTTATTTTGTTAATAAATTTACAAAGTAAAAACATGTTTTTCCCTACAAAGGTAATCAAACAGTTATCAAACACACCACCTGATTTCAAGATGTTAAACAATCATTAAAGGAGTGAGATAGGCATCTATCTGTGCCATGTGTTAAGTATACACACACTTGTGATCAGAGAGACCAAGAAATTAGACATTAAACTGGGCCTAAACAACTGCTAACAGTTTTCCACATAAAGAAAAATGTATTTGAAAGACCAGAGTGTCATACCTAAAATAACAAAGATTTAAAGACTGATAAGTTTAGGGAACTGACAGATCAGCAGTGAATATGTCAATTTGGTCAAACAGTGAATACGTCGATTTGGCCCAAATAGAGAATTCCTGTAGAAAAAAATAATGGTAGAGAAAAAGAGAAAGGCTGACTTGGCATTTCCAGAAAATCAAATACTGAAGATAATTCCATAAAGGGGTATATGTCAGAAGTATTTGTTATCTATTTCACATCAAATCTGAACATCAAAACAATCAACTGTATTTCCCCATTTTAAGTAGGTAATACAACTAAGGGGAATGCTGGATTAGCATTCAAGCAAGCATATGTGACAGCATTAGAACTTGTCTCTGGTGCTCACACCCAATTACTAAACTAAATTTCATTGAAATCAGATATTAGTTGCAAAGAGTCATTATATTGGGAGCACCCAGGAAAACCATTTAGATAGATGACAGCCTAAAGAGTATGACAACAGTTAACACATTGTAATATTCTCAATCATAAGACTCTCTGGTATGAATGGTAGGAAAGTAGAAACATTCAAAAGTTTCAAGGCTTAGGTCACTAGAAGGATGTTGAGAGGAACACTGGGCATAGATAGAGCTGTTGTAAAATAAGATATTATTTACAACAAAATTGTAAAATTGATAGATTTCCTGCTATCTTTTTAATTCTTGCATGGATTTTGGAGAGTCTAGATGCCCTTGGAGATATGGTATTGCTGATATTTTGGTCCTATATTTAGTTCAAAATAATAATATTTATTTATGTGATTTGTAAAATGCCTCAGCATAAGTTATTTTATGCACACTTGTTGTAGGAAAAGTGTCAGAAATGCCCCATTCCTCATATATGTAGTAATAAACCTAGTTTCCAGATATCAAGGGATAGTAGTGCAGGTATGATCTTACTGAGCAAGCCAGCCACTGCCACCCAGCACGAGGGAGAAATATGAAATTTTGGTCTACAGGAATATACAACCTACAGCCTACAGAATGCAGCTCAGGATAGCTATAAATGCAGCCTGAACCAACACTGTGAACTGAGAACTGTATAAGGGACTAACATGTGATTTTACTTTTTCTCTTCCTTTTTTTTATTTCTTTTTTTTAATTTCTTTTTTTTTAAATTTTACATATTGATCCCAGTTCCTTCTCCCTCCCTCCCTTTCTTTCTCTTTCCCTCTCTCCCCCCTCACATCCACCCTCCCCTTCCCATTTACCCCCCATTCCACATGTAGGGTTATGCCAACCAGGAGGGGTCATGTAAATCTGTCAAGTCATTTGAAGTAGGGACTAGGACTTCTCTCCTATCTCTAGATTAAGGGAGTACCCCTCCATGGGGGATGTGCCCACAAGGTCCTTTTGTGCACCAGGAATACATCCTGGTTTCACTGTCTGAGGTCCCTTAGACTGTTCAGTCCTTCTGGCTGAGACCCATTTTCAGGGGTTCTGAGTCAGTCCCATGCTGGATTCCCAGCTATCAGTCTGGGGACCCTTTAGCTCCTCCTTGTTCAGGTCAGCTGTCCAGCTGTCTCTATGTGTTTCTGCAACCTGGTATTGTCCTCTTTGGTTTTTTTGTTTGTTTGTTTGTTTTGTTTTTTTTTTTTTGTTGTTTTAGACGTATCTCAAATACATGGCTCTTGAGTATGAATTCTGTCAATAAAAAAAACATGTGCAAATGTCACAAAAAATTAATATGTGTTCTTCAGTTTTAGACTGTATAGCTTCAGTTTTAGAGTGACAGCTGCTTTCCAGGTTGTTATCTATAAGTATAGACAATTGAATTGGCAGTAGTACATATTGCATGTGACTTGGCTGGTCAATAGCAGTGATAACCAAAGTTTTAACCTAGCATTGCAAACAGCATGCATTTAATGGATCTTAGAAAAGAGCTAAATATTATTATTTGATTAATATTGATACTTCTACAATTCAGCTGTGTCATATTGGTCACTTCCAGCACTGTCCTTCAAATGACTGAGATGTAGAAGGGACCCTAACTTTCCTTCTATTTTCTTGTCTAATTTTTATGACAAAAGTAAATATAGTTCTTTTATATAATTATATTTAATACTAGAATGGTTAAAATAGGAATCAGAAAAAAAATTATTCTTGAAGGAAGTTCATTCAATAGAAGTGGGCAGATGATCATTTTATTGAGGTGAGTCTGTAAGGCAATGCTGCCAAAATTCCTTGCACAATAAAGACTGTATTGTCAGAACAAAATAGCACAAATGAAAGTGTGTCTTCTCAACAGTCTTCACTAAATGTCACAATTCATATTCTATTTTTGTAAAAGTCAGTTATGTGGTAACATATCTTATAATAAAATGTCAAAGGCATTTATTTATGCATTATTTTTTAAGCATTGTGTAGGAAGTATGCTGCGAGGGAGAGGCATCTAAAGTCAGTTTGGTTTATCAGACTATAACCAGGCAACTCAAAGATATTGGAAAAAAATCTATCAGAAGTCTATAGGTAGATTCACTAATTTTAGATTTCATGCTTTGGTGACCAATAGCAGCACTGATGCTGCAGACATGGCTGCAATTGCAATTCCTATTAGGAATATTAATAAATAATGTAATGTTTTGAAGAAATGACTCAGTGTTTTTAAAGGACACAAGGAAATCAAGAGATTTACATGAAGGTATATCAAAGTGGTCTTTGCCCATTGTAAACATATTTAGTATAGTTTCTGAAGGTGTCCCAGCAATGATAGGTAAGAGATAAGTAATGATAAGTAAGGGGTTGCAACATCAATAGGAAATAATGAAATTGCTACCTACATTTCATATGTTACAAAGTAGCATTGATAGCAAATCATGCACAGATTTATGTATAAAACATTAAAACTGTGTAGCATCATACAAACTCATCAAAACTATGAATTTCCAAAGAGCTAAGATATTAAGTCATCTCTGACTGTAAGAATTCTGTAAAGATTCTGACACTGATTATGGCCAAACCCATTCAATTTTCAGAAAGGAGATGGCTAGCCTGATGCCAGATGTTTAAAAGATTGTATGATTTGTAATATGTTATCAGGTTGTTTAAATTTTGAAAAAGAAAATTTGTTTCAGAGTTTCTAAAGTGAAATTGACAAGAATGTATCATTTCCAGTATATTTAAGATCTCATTTAGGTGAGCTAGGTAAGTATGTTCCAGGCGAAAACCAATACATCAACATATTGGAATCATGGAAATATTTCAAATGAGAACAAGATTATGGTCAGCTCAAGTATATCCTTGTGATTTCATTTCCTTTCCTGTGTTAGTGAGGTACATTATTCTGAACAGTGATAAAGGGATTTACAAACAATTTCAAGGCTTTAAAACTAATCAATAATTCCGTTTATGACTCAATTTTCAGTTGACGTTAATGTTTTCTCCATAAATTTTCAAATGGAACACTTCCTGATTTCAGCTTAAATAAAACACTGACCACTTCCTCACACCAGAATTTTATAGGTTTTATCCTCTAATCTTGCCAATTTCTTGTCTTTTCCAGAACCTATGCTTGGAATTAACTATTCTCAGAAGGAAATACACTGAGTGTAAGTATAGAAGCAAAATGCCTACAAAGTGCCATATCAAAAGAACTCACCGAGAACTTCTTCCAGTGAACCAGATAATGAGTGATGCAGTGACTTCCCAAGTACAAAGTTAAATGACCCACTGTTTTGTTGGGGTTTTGTTGTCGTTAGTTTTATAGTAAACTGTATTTTTTTTAATCAATGAGGTTTTGGTACTTAGATATATTCATATTCTTTATTAAGAATAGCAGATTTTAGATTTACTGAAATATTTTAAAGAACTCTTCGAATGGAAACTGTTTAACTGAGTGTATGATATGAGGGGCTGGAAATTGGATTCAGCAGCAAAGAGCATTTAACTTGTTCTTATAAAAGACCCAGGCTTGAATCCTAGCACCCACATGATAGTTCACAACCATTTGTTATTTCAGTCCCAGGAGATACAACAGTTTTTCTGGACTCTTTTAGATCCAGTCATGTTTTATACATGTATGTAGGTAGGCAAAAAAAAAAAAAAAAAACTTACATGATAAAAAATATCTAATTAAAATTTAAATGTTATAATGTGAGATTTATTTGATTACCTGTGGGAGCAGATATCATAAAAACTATGCACAGATATTTGTTCATCAGAGTTAATTTGTTTTTATTGAATGTGTGGCCAAAAACAGTTCTTCATCTAATGTTGTCTAGAGAAGCCATAAGGATGAACACATATTGTCTACTACAGATCCATCCCTCAATCTAAATGAAATATGAGAAAAAGATAAGCAGAAAATGAGACATCTCTGAAAATATCATAAGGTAAACCCAAATGGCATCTGGCAAGAGAGAAGAGTGAATGGTGCCTAGAATGAGGGGCTGAGTAGAATATAGGAGAGGTTTCAAGATTTACATGAGACAAGTATAAGTAAGAAATTGGCAATGCATATGAGAAGACACATCCAAGGGGAATAATGAAGTAAGAGTTTTAAAGAGAATTGGAAACAGTAGTATAAGATTAAAGGAAATAGGCCTTCCTGTGCCCTTCTCTGAGCCTCTTGAGGACTGGGGACTCCATGCAGAGGAGCTGTCCCAGCAGACCAGCCTATCCAGAGTCTGCCATTGTCATACTCCCATCTCTAAACATAGGGAGGAGGTAAGCTTGAGTCTGTTTCCAGCCTGCCTTCCAGTGCCCGGCACAGAGCCTCCTGAGGCCTGGGGCCTGCACACACACTTGAGGAAGGGGGGTAGTGAGCGAGAAGCCCATTCTAGTGGACCAGCCTATCAAGAAACTGCCAGCATCCTGGTCCAGCCTCCACCCACAGGAGGAGGCTGCCTTCCAGTGCCATTCTCAGAGCCTCCTGAGGACTGAAAACTGCCCAATGGGTAACCTGTTCCAGCAGACAAACTCATCCAGAATTTGCCAGCCCCCTAGTTCAGCCATCACCCACTGAAAGATGAGAGCCACTGGAGTATTTGGACCTGCTTTCACCCACTGGAAGATCAATATGATAACACCACAGTCTAGGGACTCCACCAGCAAGACCTGCACATCCTAATACAGATGAAGCAGAAGAGAATGACCCTACAAACAACTTCGTGTGGATGATAGAGATCCTAAAAGAGAAAATTGTTTAAAGAAATGGAAGAAAAGACAGATGAAAAATTACAAGAAACAATTCAAACAGTGCAAGGTTTGAAAATCAAAAACAAAATGCAGTCTGAGGGAACCCTGGATATAGAAAAGCTGGGTAAATGATCATGAAATGTAGATGCAAGCTAAACCAACAGAATAAAAGACATGGAAGAGAGAATCTCAGGCATTGAAGATATACTAGGAGAAACAGATTTATCAACCAAAGAAAATCTTAAATCCAACAAATCCCTAACAAAACATCCAGAAAATATGGGACAACCTGAAAAGGCCAAACCTCACAATCACAGGCATAGAAGAAGGAGAAGAAACCCAACTCAAAGGTGTATAAAATACATTCAACAAAATCATAGAAGAAAACATTCCCAACCTAAAGAAGGACATGCCAATGAAAGTACAAGAAGCTTGCAGACACAAAGTAGAGTAGAACACACACACAAAAAATGCCTTCACCACATTATAATCCAAAGACCAAACATACAAAATAAAGAAATAATATTAAGAGCAGCAAAGAGAAAAGGCCAAGTGATATATAAAGCCAAACCTATTAGAATTATATCTGATTTCTCTATGGAAACTCTGAAAGCCAGAAAGTCCTAGATAGATTGTACCAACACTAAGAGTTCACAGATTGCAACCCAGACTACTATACCCAGCAAATCTCTCAATCACTATATATGGAGAAACCAAGATATCCCATGACAAAACCAAATTTAAAAAATATAAAATCAACTAATCCAGACCTACCAAAAGTTCTGGAAAAAAAAATAACTCCAAACCTGTGAAGTTAACTACACCCACAAAAAACAAGTCAAAAGATAGTTCCACTTTACCAATAGCCAAAATAAAAAATGGGGGTACTTATACATACAATACCAACAACGACAACAAATCTAAAACAAACAAGAATTAACAATCAATGGCCATTAGTATCCCCCAATATTAATGGTCTTAATTTGCCTATAAAAAGACCCAGGCTATCTGAATGGATATTAAGACAGAATCCATCCTTCTGCTGCATAAAACAAACATAACTCAAATTCAAAGACAGGCGTTAACGCAGAGTTAAGGGTTGGGAAAAGATTTTCCAATCAAATGGACCCAAGAAACAAGCAGGTATAGCAATCCTATTATCTAACAAATTAGACATTAAACTAAAATCAATCACAAGAAATGGAGAAGGTATTTCCTATTCATCACAGGAGAAATCTCATCTAATGAAGTCTCAAATCTGAACATCTATGCCCCAAATACAAAGGTATCCACATTCATAAAATAAATATTACTGAAACTCAAATTGCAAATACAACTTCATACACACTTATAGTGGGATATTTCAATACCCCACTCTCAACACTAGACAAGACCACCAGACAGAACTTAAAGAAAAAAGGAACAAACAAAAGTTATGACACAATTGTTTAACATACATTTATAGAACATTGCATCCAAACACAAAAGAATATACCTTCTTCTCAATAACACATGGAACCTTCTCTAAAATTGACCACATACTCAGCAATATAGCAAACCTCAATAAGTACAAAAAAGTTGGAAGAACCCCCTGTATCTTATCAGACCATGATGTTTTAAAGTTAGAATTAAACAATACAAATTTCAGAAAACCTACAAACTCATGGAAATTGACCAATGTGCAATTGCACTATTCCTGGGTCAAGGAAGAAATAAGAAAGAAATCAAAGACATCTTAGAATTCAGTGAGAATGAAGACACAACACACCCAAACTTATGGAACACTTTGAAAACAGTACTAAGAGGAAAGTTCAAAACACTGAGTGCCTACATGAAGAAACTAGAGAATAGTCACACTAGAGAATTGACAGCACAACTGAGAGCAATACAAAAAAAAAAAAAAAAAAAAAAAGAAGCAATGTCACCCCAGAGGATTATACACCAGTAAATAATCAAATTGAGGGCTGAAATCAATTAAGTAGACAGTAGGAATCAAGAGTTGGTTCTTCATCCCATGGATGCAGGGATCGTTCAACATATGAAAATCCATCAATGCAATCCACCATATCAACAAACTGAAAAAAAATAAACATGATCATCACACTAGATGCTGAGAAAGCCTTTAACTAAATCCAACACTACTTCGTACAAAGGTCTTGGAGAGATCAGGGACAACAGGATCATACCTAACATAATAAAAGCAATATTTAGCAAACCAACAGCCAACGTCAAACTAAATGGAGATAAACTCAATGTGATTCCTCTAAAATCAGGAACAAAGCAAGGCTGCTCCCTCTCTCCATATCTCCTCAATGTTGTACTTGAAGTTCTAGCTAGAGCAATAAGACAACAAAAGGAGATCAAGGGGATACAAATTGGAAAGGAAGAAGTCAAAGTTACACTCTTTGCAGGTGATATGATAGTTTATATAAGTGACCCAAAAAACTCTACCAGGGAACTCCTACAGCGATAAACACCTTCAGCAAAGTGGCAGGATACAAGATTAATTAAAAAACTCAGTAGCCCTACTATATACAGGCAATAAAGGGACTGAGACAGAAATAAGAAAAACCATCACCCTTTACAATAGCCACAAACTACATAAAACATCTTGGGGTAATGCTAACCAAACAAGTGAAAGACCTATATAATAAGAACTTTGAGCCTTTAAAGAAAGAAATTTAAGAAGATACGAGAAAAAGGAAGGATCTCCCGTTCTCTTTGATAGGTAGGAACAGCATAGTAAAAATGGCAATCTTGCTAAAAGCAATATATAGATTCAATGCAATACCCATCAAAATCCTAGCAAATTTCTTCATAGAACTTGAAAGAACAACTTTATATGGAAAAAAAAGACCCAGGATAACCAAAACAACCATGTACAATAAAGGAACTGCTGGTGACATCACCATCTCTGACTTCAAGCTCTATTACAGAAGTATAATCCTGAAAACTGCTTGGTAATGGCATAGACAGGTACACCAATGTAATTGAATTGAAACCCTGATATTCACCCATATACCTATGAACACTTGATTTTTCACAGAGCAGCTAAAATTAAATGGAAATTAAATGGAAAAAGAAAACATCTTAAACAAATGGTGATGTAATAACTAGATGCTGGCGTATAGAAGACTGACAATAGATCTATATCTATAGCTATGCAAAAAAACTTAAGTACAAATTGATCAAAGACATCAACATAAATACAGCCACACTGAACCTCTTAGAAGAGTAAGTGGGAGGTAACCTTAAGTGAATTGTTACAGGAGATGACTTCCTGAACATAACAGTATCACTGTCTACTGAACATATCAGTAGACACTGATATCGACTATTAATAAATGGGGCCTCCTGAAACTGAAAAGCTTCTGTAAGGAAAAGGACATAGTCAACAAAACAAAAAGGCAGCCCCCAGAATTGGAAAAGATATTCAGCAACTCCACATCTGACCAAGGGCTGATTTACAAAACATGCAAAAGCACTAAAGAAACTAGATTCTAAAACACCAAATATCTGCTTCAGCTTCCTTCAGCTACTAGATGAGGGCTCTATGATGGTAGATAAGTTAGTCATCAAAGTCATTATCAGGGAAGGGAATTTATAGTAGCCTTTCTACTGTTGCTCAAATTGTTGGTTGGGGTCAGTCTTGTAGGTCTCTAGACATTTCTCTAGAGTCAGTTCCTATCTATAATGGCTCCCTTTTTATTCTCTCTCTCTCTCTCTCTCTCTCTCTCTCTCTTTCTCTCTCTCTCTCTCCCTCTCTCTCTGTCTTTCTCTCTTTTTCTCTAATCTATTCCTAACCTGACTCAATCTTCCTAGTCTCATGTACTTTCCTCTCCTCCCCTTCTCTTTCTCCTAGCTCCCTCTCCACTCACTGCCCCCCTCCACTATGCTCAGGAGATCTTGCCCCTTTCCCCTTCTGTGACAGACCTTGTATGAGTCTCTTAGAATCCTCTTTATATCCTAGTTTCTCTGGTGGTGTGAATTATAAGCTGGTGATCCAGTTGCAGAGAGGGAAGACAAGACCAGGCTACATAAACCCACAGAGACAGGTGACCTGAACAAGGAGGAGCTAATGGGCCCCCAGACTGATAGTTGGGAATTCAGCATTGGACAGACTCAGACCCCCTGAACTGGGTCTCAATTAGAAGGACTGAGCAGTCTAAGGGACCTCAGACAGTGGAACCAGGATGTATCGCTGGTGCACAAAAGGACTTTGGGAGTACATTCTCCATGGAGGGATACTCCCTTAACCTAGTGGCAGGAGGGAGGGCCTAGTCCCTTCTCCAAATGACTTGACAGATTCAGATGACCCCTCCTGGAAGGCATCACTCTACATGTAGAGTGGGGGGGGGAGGAGAGGGTGGTATGAAGGCATGAGAGGATGGGAGAGATGGAGGGAGAGAAGAAGGGAGGGATGAAGGGATGGAGGGAGGGAGAGGGAAATGGGATGGATATGTAAAATAAGCAAACTAAAAAAAAGAAGAAGAAAATAGTGAGGTACAGAACTAAATAGTGAATTCTCAATAGAGGAATCAAAAATGATTGAAAGACATTTAAGAAGTGTTCAACATCCTTAGCTATCAGGGAAATGCAAATAATGCAAATCAAACAACTCTGAGATATCATCTTACTATCATCTTACTCTTGTCAGAATGGAAAACAAAAACAAAAAAACAAAATCAACAACAAAAAAGCACCAAAGAGAGTGTATACTGGAGAGGATGTGGAGAAAGGAAACTCTTCTCCATAGGTGGTGGGAATGCAAACTCGTATAATTTTCTAGAAATCTGTATGGCAGTTCCTGAGGAAAACTGAAATCAATCTGCCACAACATCCAGCAATTCCACTCTTAGGAATATACCCAAAAGATGCATATTCATACAATAAGGACATCTGTTCTAATATGTTCATAGCAGCATTATTTGTAATCTCCTGAACCCAAAAATAACCTAAATGCCCCTCAACTGAAGAATGGAAGGAGAAAATGTGGTTCATATACACAATGGAGTACCACTCATCAAGGTGGGATGAAGTGGGGGTGGGCAAGAACAAGGACAAAACAAAACAAAACCAAAACCAACAAAACAATGGAATCTTGAAATTCTTAGGCAAATGGATAGAACTAGAAGAAACCATCTGGTGTGAAGTAATCCAGTCACAAAAATACAAACACAGTAGCACTCACTCATATATGGATTCTAGACATATAGCAAAGGATCACCAGCCTAAAATCTACATGACCAGAAAAGGAAGACCTTAAGAGAGACATACATGGTCCCCCAGATTAGGAAAAAGGGACAAGATCTCCTGAGAATATTGGAAGCTCAGGGAGAGGGGGGAGGTATGTAAGGAAAAGAGAATAGGAGAAGGGAGAGGAGAACATGAGGGATCAGGAAGACTGAATAGGGGGAAAAAATAAAGGAGAGCAAGAAAAGAGATACCTTAATAAAGAGAACCATTACAGGGGTAAAGAGAAATCTGTCACTAGGGAAATGTCCAGAGATCCACAAGAATGACCCACCTAAGAATCTAAGCAATAATGGAAAGGCTACCATAAATGTTCTTCCCCTATAGTGAGATTGATGACTACATTAAATGCCACCCTAGAGCATTCATTCAGTAGCTGATATAAGCTGAAGCAGACACCCACAACTAAGTATTGTGTGAAACTTCTGCAATCCAGTTGTAGAGAGGGAGGAGTGATGAGTAAAGGGGTCAGGATTGTGCTAGAGAAATCCACAGAAACAGCTGACATGACCAAGTGAGAGCACAGAGACCCCAGTCGAAAAGCCGGGGAACCAGCATTGGACTGACCCAAGCTCTTTGAATGTGAACGCCTGTTAGAAGGCCTGGGAAGTTTATGGGAACTCTGACGGTGGAACCAGATTTTATCACTAGTGCACAAATAGACTTTGGGAGCCCATTGCCTGTGGAGGGATAGTCTCTCCACCCAGATCTATGGAGAATGGCCTAGTCTCTCCCTCAAATGATGTGACAGACTTTGATGATCTTCCATAGAAAATGGTCTCACCCTCCCTAGGGAGTGAATATGGGGTGGGATGGGGGGGGGGTTCAGAGGGAGCACATGGAAGGACAGGAAGGAGAGGGAACTGTGATTGATATGTAAAATAAGATTTTTTTCTAAATTAAATAAATTTTTAAAAGACCCTCAAACTAAAAAGAAAAGAAAAAAACTTTCTTTTATCAGAAAATAAATATTGAAATTATGTCATTTTAAAAATCATTTTGAATATAAAAATAAAACAACTATTCTTTTTTAATTAAAAATAGTTTTAACTGACCAGCATTTGTTAGAAGAGAACTTTAAAAAAAAATCAAACATGAATGGAATGGGAAACAGAGAAACCAAGCCTCAGACAAACAGGAGGGGTAAATAATCCAGAGCAATGGTGGCTTTCAGTTAAGGGACAGTCTCCTCTCAAACAGTTGGGACTGAAAGAAATACAAAAATAGAAAATGGTGCATTCATGGTGCAATTAAAATTAATTTTAAAATTAAGTAAATCCATGACAGTCATGAGTGGGTTGAAGCTCATAAAATATCCATCCACAAGAGAGCTACAATAGTGAAAAGGTTTTCCAGGTGTATCCAAGTGAATAATAACGTGGTAGAAAGGCCTGGTCCAGTCTATACCTGTTTGTCTCCATAAACAAAAATGTTCCTGTCCTCTAGGTATAGGGGTAGTGTAGTAAATCTCTTATGACCTTTGATGAAAGAGAAAGGTCACAAATGTTGTTACAGCCTCTGCTGTTCCCTCATTGCCACTATACCATATTTGGATATAACATCCTCAATTCTGTCACTACGTTGTAGCCTAGAAACTAAAAATGGAAAGATACTACAAATGTTTGGAATAAAACACACAGAGAGAAGGCTCACAGAGATGAGATTCATAGAGTACTTGTCAATAGTGTGTATGAGAGGAATGATTTAGGAGCATAATGGGAGAAATAGCAGGGTCAATCAAAATGTGGTTTAAAACTAATCTGGAATACATTCTGTAAACAAATAGAGTTAGAAGGCTTTTTTCTCACTGAATTCATTTTCAGGGACTTCACAAAGCATTAGAGAAAAACATAATTTACATAAATTACTATGGTTTTAAAAATTATATATTGTCCACATTTTAGTAATTTAATTGTAAAGTTCTATTATATATACTTTCAGAGTAATAGCAATTAATTTATGTGTAATAAATAATTGTCGAAGGCTCTTCAAGTTGAAGAGTTTGTTAAACAAAGGTAAATTTAGCTGAGGTATAGATTTTGGACCAGTTCAACGGAGAAAAATTAAAGATTTTGCATAAACAGTCATTATCTAATGCAATTCTTTAAATGAAATAATCGATAGAATGAAAATGAAGACCATTATAGTTTATAGCTATTAAGTTGTGGAATGGGTCAGTTAGAGGACATTTGTAGTTCCCACAAACTCTGATAGCATTAGAATAGAAAGAAGTACTGAAAAACCAGTACCAAGGAACCCTGATAACTAAAGAAACCATCTAAAAACCCATTGACAATAAATGTTAAAAGAATTACACTGATTTCATTGGGTGGAGGGTCATATTAAAGGTGTGGTTGCTTTAATTGTCTGTGAACTCTAATTTGATTCAAATAATTAGAGACAAGGAATGACAATGACAAATCCACAGAGTATGACATAGCCTATTTGTACAAAAATAACTTCAAAAGTGGAGTGGACATGCATGAGATGAAGGCAAACTTGGATAGAAAACAAAATGTATTTTAGTATATGTAGAAAAATTTGGTGAAAGAGACATCATGTTTTACTATAGAGATAATTGTTCTTTCATGTTCTTTGATGCTTTACTCAGAATAGCAAGAAATGTTAAAGGTAAGTACAAAGTGGACCCTTAAACAGAGAGAAAGAATGTAAAGAAAGAATAAAAAATGAGCTGAAATGGAGAAAGATGGCATGGAGAATTTTAATTTTGCACATCAGTTATTCATAAAGACAACAGAAAAACAAAACAAACAAAATAAAAAGACTTAGAAGCACAGGAAGAATTAATTAACCCCTCAAGTTCCACTGTAGAGAGAAATAAAAAAAAAAAAAAAAATGAAATCCCAGAACTGAGGAGAGGGATAGGGTGTGTGAGGGTGTGAAGTTCCCATGGCCTTGGCATGAAGACCTGAGCTTGGATCCTCAGTACTCATGTAAAAGCCAGGCATAATGAGAGCCTGTAAATATAGCATTGGTCAGAGAGTATAGCCAATGTGGTTGGCAGCAGGTTCAGTAACAGACCCTGTCTCAAATACTAAGAGTGAGTACCACTAAAGAATTAGACCACTAAGGCTGCCCTGTCTCAAATACTAAGAGTGAGTACCACTAAAGAATTAGACCACTAAGGCTGGTCTCTCGTTTCTGCATACACACTCAGGCATTTTCTCCATCCACTTAAGCTACATACAGATAAATGCAATTCATATGGGGCAGGGATGGGGGAGAAACTGAAACTTGAAATTATGAATTCATTTAGAAAGACAAAAGAACAAAATGCTGACTCCAGAAAAAATAATTCTGTGAAATTCACAAAGTAAAATTATATTTTGGAGATAATTAATATTCCATTCATCTTTGGTTGTTTTAATGCCTGTTTGTACCATAAAATATCTATGACACCCTTCAATTCAGTAAAAGAAATTCAGTTACACATTGTTTAACCATAATAAATTTTCTGCAATGTCCAAAAAATTTGGAGCAGACAAAATTGGCTAGTGTGATCCTAGAGATTTCTAGAGAAGAAAAATATAACAGTAACAAAAAGACAACTTATTAAATGACTAACTAGCTTAAAGTTATTTATAGCTATAAACAAGGAGTTTGGGGGAAAAAAAAAAACTTGGTAACTTGATAGGTAAATTCGGAAAGCACCATTTGTCTATAGACCACAACTTCTAAGGAGAAATACAACATTTGTTTAATCTATACAGTCCAGTCATCACAGAGATATTTAGTAAACTTATTTTGATTGAGTTCTTAATTACAAATAACTTATTGCACTGTGCCTAGTATATATAATAACAAGGGTGTCAGGCATATATTCTAAATTCTGTGTTCAGAGTTATAGTATCAGTTAATGATCTCTTCTATTTGAATAACTGCAAAGCAATAGTAACTGAAAATGCAATGAAAACACCTTTAGGGGTCTGCAGCTTCAACATTTACATTTCTAAGATGGGATAAACTGTTACCACTTTTTATTTTTTATTTTTCGTTACAACTGCTGGAGCATTAATCTCTGAGTTCCACAGCTGGAGCTCAGATTATATTTGAATAAGAAAGACATTATAAATGAAAGGGCTACTTCATTGAGTTTTTATTTTCTTTAATAACATACCAAACTAAGTCATCCTATCAAGACTGAACATTAAGAATTCCCCTCATCTACCAATGTTGAATTTTAGGCATTTTTAGTGACAAAAATAAATGGGATGTTTTAAAAGGTAAGTAACCAGGCTAAATGCAGAGGCAGTGAGATGTTTTAATAAATGCCAGGTACTTTGAATAAGTAAACATATACAACTTAAGGCACTCAACAGCTTTATATAAGCTATTGAAGATTTAAAAAAAAAAAAAACTTTGGAGATGAATAGATGAGCACAAGAAAAGAGATTCTATAATAGAGGGAGAAAGTAAAGGTTTGAAGAGAAAACCGACTCTAGGGAAATGTCCAGAGACCTACAAGGATTACCCCAACTAACAATTTGAACAACAGTGGAGAGGCTACCTTAAATACCCTTCCCTGATAATGTGACTCCTTTAGCCTAGAGGCAGGAGGGAGAGCCTGGACCCTACTCCAAATGACTTGACAGATTTTGAGATTCCCTCCTGGAAGGCATTGCCCTCCCTGTGGAGTGAGTGGGGAATAGGATGGGAAAGGATTTAGAGGGCATGGGAGAATGGGAGAGAGAGGAAATTGGGATCAATATGTAAAATAAGAAATAATAATAATAATGATGATAAAAATATAATATTAACCTTCCATTCTCTCGCTGCTACACCCAATGTAAACCATAGGCTGCATGAGCGCACCATGACATACAGGTGGGAACCTACATAACCTAATCAAAAGCTATTTGGCAAGAACTAGAAATGTCATGAAGTAAGGAGGGAAGGAAGAAACAGGAAATAACAAAAACACATTTGGGCATCAAACATGATGGAGGGCTCTGCCAAAAATTTGTAGCATAGATGATTTGTCTTGGATGAGCTTTTCTAACATAATAATTCTTTTTTATGTGCAATTTCTACAGCATTTTCCTTGGAAAACATTAAGGTTCTAAGCATAGTACCCTAAAGTCATCCAAGTAGCAGTTATAATGAGAAGTTCTGGAACTACATCAGAGCTGGTGCAGATAGGAGAACTGAAGGCATGAGGACAGTGTATTTTAAGGGAGCAACTGTGCAGAAGCAGTAAGTTGTGTGGAAACACAAAGAGGCAGGGAAGCAGTAAATAAATAAATAAATAAATAAAAATAAAAATAAAAATAAACTTGTTCTAATGCCAAAAAGGAATGTGATTCCACTATTTCTGGTTCCCTGGTTAGAGGCTGCTTTCATATTCTGTATTTGAAAGCAAGCTAACCAGACATCAGTGTTCATTACATTTCCTTGAATATGAAAGGCAGCAGAAGAGCATGTTTATAAGCTTCCTTGTGAATGCTGGTGAGTCATTCAAAGAAACTATTCTTGGATTAAGAAAAGTAACTTACCAGTGGAACTCTAACATGCAGTGTCAGTTTATTAACTGACTGGTAAAGGGTTATTTTGAATATATAAGCTAACAATTCCATGAGTTGAAGACACATTTCAAAAAGGTTAAATTCATCAAATAGAAGGGAATCCTAGAGAAACGGGCCAGGTCATGAAAAGACCTTTATACATTTCTTATAAACAAAATAGATACCTTTGCTGTCATTTACACCAGAACAAGTATTGGTTCATAGATTTATGAACCAGCCCAAAGCATAGCTTCAAGGTGAATGATAAGAGATCCTGAGGGCAGATTCTTCCTGGTAATTTTCACAATATAAGGACAGGATTGCTAGGCATTGATGTACAACTTTGTGTTTTTTTTTCTTCTATATTTTAAATGGAATCTGTGTAGTGTGAAGTATCTACTTGCCCTTTAAGTTTTTGGGTGGGATTCAGTTTTGTGAATACCGTGTCTCATATTTTCTCCTTGTATTGAAGATCTGAGAAGAGGTGGTATTGATAACTTGAACTCACTTCTATCTTATCCTTGAAAGAGAAGTAACGAAGACAAGGGATTTCCTAAACTAGGAGTCAGGGATGGGGATGGTGGGGTGCATTATCTTCCTCATCTTTTTATTTGTTTGTTTGTTTCTTTTTTTGAGACAAGGTTTCTTTGTGTACCTTCCTCTGTCTCCCAAGTGCTTAGATTAAAGGTATGTGCCTCCACTGCCTGGCATCTTCCTCAATTTTTACCAAAGTCTATCTCAAATATGTTTTGTACAAAGCTGCAGATTCAAGGTATCAAAATACCATAAGTTTTCTAATTATTTAGAATGTTAATCCAACTCATAGAATTACAGAAGACAAGATTTTTCTCCTGTTATCCACATAAGCAAACTTATCCTTATTTCTATTCACTTATTTACAATCACTGCTTACAAACTGGAAATGTCATTTGGGTTTTTATTTGTTGCGATGCATACATGTAGATATATACAGGATGATACATGATATGTATGTGAGAAATATATGTTGATTTTGTATGGGTATATCATATATATATATATAAATAAATGATATACTTAGTTTTATAGTAATTCAGCTCACACAAAAATGAGACCTATAAAGTCATGTTTATTATATTCAATCTAGTGACCCTGGCATTCAGAACAGTCTAGGTTATGGTTGTATTTTATATGTTATATGAAAACATCATATTTTGCCCATAACTTTTTTCTCTTGGGAACTCTAATATATGTTCCCCCTACACACATATATGGAAGTCAAATATAACAATCTTTATTCTCTTCTTTTCTTTGTTTGACTCTAAAAATGTTAAATGTTTGCTACTTATGAATGCCAAACAGTGCTCTAATCACACTTGATCACCTGAACTTTGGAAAGTGATAAACAGCATTACCAAACTGCACAGATTTATGATTCCAGGTGCATTTATTTCTTCAGTGAAGCATCATATTTATATTGCGTAGCAGTACTTGTTGATCATTTTAGGATCTGTCATTAGTTGAGGGTGTTGCTAGATAATGCAAGGACTGTAAAGTAGGAACGATACAGTAAATCACATTAAAGTCTAGTGGACTGGGACTATTGAAGGAGCAATTAGAGGAAAACACTGATTTTACTGTCACCCTCACTTAACTGGGCTGCTGACAAGGCAAGTAACTAAAACCACAATGACATTTTTCATTACATGTAAAAATGTATTAGTTTTACAAATTATCAAATATTTAAAAGAAACAAAAATCTTTTTATCACCCTCAGTATGATAGTAGAACTGAAGGCATACTATATTTCCAGGGGACTGGCTTCAATATCCATAATTCAGAAGTAATTATTTTCTCAGATTAATGAAACATTACTTCCAACAATGGACAACAAATATCTTTCTGTATTTTCTTATTTCAATTATATCAGAGAATTTTTCTCATCATCATAGCTTTAACACATGATATCATGTCTATCAAATTCACCACTATTTTAAAATTAAGTATCACAATATTCAACATAGGCATTACCTTTGTAAAGTCATCCATTTCTGCCTATGGTGTCCCTGAAGGGAAAGTGGAATTTTTAGCTCATAAATTGAAGGTGACTTTGTTTCATATTTTCTATCTTTGCTGGGGAAACATTGTGTTCCTTGTTAATAGGCAGTGTGGTGTAAAATTAACAGTGAAAAGGTAAGACATTTTAAAATGAGGCTAATTTACAATTTAAAGACATGGTGAGCACTAAGAGTTGGAGGCTGGAAGCAGAGGTGAGCAAAGGGGCTAAAATCATGGGTTTATAAACTGGAGAACATAACCGATCTAGGTTTTATTCCATGCCATCTCTATAAAAACTTTAGACATATTTTATCTCAGTTACTCAGCCTGTGCAATGGAACTTGTAGTTTCTAGAAAATGCCTGCTCTGCTCAGACCACAAAATTTATACCAGAAAGGTAGCATGTGAGTTATTTGGTAAAACAAATGTTATTTTAAGATCTCTTTTTGATTTGCTCTATTAGATAGGACTTCATGTCAAGTTTCATTCCTAAAGATTTTCTTAGTCCCATAGGCAAATTTCAACTGACTGTGTCTGTGTCAAAGGGACAGGATAGGGTAATTAAATGACTTTAATATTTCAAATCATGACTGCAACTGCACTGGGTTTCCCACCCTAAAGCCACTAGGAGGAATATGAATTTGTATCTCAACAGCCATCAAATCCAGGATTAATCAACTATTTGTGTCAGGTACATTAATCAAAGTCCTATACATGGAAACTTTGATGTCAGCTGTTGTCCTGAATTCATAAGGATATTCTAGAATTACATTAACAAATATACTTTAAAATCAAATAAAATTTAAAAGGCATTACAAAATCTCAACCTCAAAGATGCAGTGACCTTCCTTTGATTTTTTTTTTTTTGACAAGTTTCTCCCATAGTTTGTCACATACAATAAATGTGAGGTAAGAGCGTTACATTAAGAAACTTGAAAAAAGAACTGATTGTTCTGGCTCAATTGTTAAATATCTCCTCCAAGTTTGATGCTGTAATCTAAGGTTTGACTCCTAGGGCAGCACTATAAAACATGCTATGGATATTCCCAAGGTGAGGGACTTGTAGAAAGTTTATATGGAACATTGGGCATTGAGAAAACTTGGAGACCTGAGTCCATCAGTCATTTGCTTCTACTGAGAAAGTAAGTGGTTTTCCCACCATCTGTTCATATGTGGTATCATTGACATAGAAAAAAACTGTAGACTCCAATATATGTATAGTTTGTGTTGATTATCTATATATGTCATAGTAACATATCACAAATACAATATTCAAAAATAAAAAGGTAAATAACTTAATTAAAATAAGCATTTTCAATGAAGTGAAAGTTTAAGTTATTGACTTGGAGTGATAAAACTGGAGTCACTTTACTCCCTGGCTCTAAGGATGTATGGAGAATAATCTTCCTTTTAAGCAAGCATTAAAGATGGCTGATTTCCAGAGACTTCTCCAGCTCCAAGAAAAAGACATAATGGGATTCCCTTCTCCTCATCTTAGAAAAAATAGGACTTTCAAATGGAAGGGGGATACTTCTGTTCAAGAACCAATCAGATTTCCTTTCTTGGTTGGAATTATCCAATTCACGCAATAGCTTAAACTATCAATTTCCAATCAAATAAAAGAACTCATCCTACCCCAACATGAAACCTATGGCTCTGCCTGACAAACTTGGATTCTCATCTGAAATCTCTCTTCTTGGAGGAATCAGTTGCTTTTGTTCTTTCTGTGTGTGCTATTGCTTTCAATAACACCTCACTGAGTATTGATTTCTAGGTTTTTCTGTTTTTATTTAAATTTTCAAGGGAAAAAGAGTTTATTCTTGCAAGCCTAGAGAACCTCACATTGATTACATAGGTGTGATCTTGTGCTATATTGAATACAACTGCAAAAAAAAAAAGATTATTTTTTATTGTTTTTCACACTTAAGTGAGCTAGTAAGATTTACTGTGATTAAGGAAACTTATAGAAGAAAGCTTTTATAGTTTCATAGATGCAATATATTATCAGCATGTTGTGAAGTATGGTAATAGGAAGGCAGGCATGGTGCCAGAGCAGTAGCTGAGAGCTCACATTTGACTGGCAAGTTGCAGGCCAAGAGAAAGATACATTGCAACATGTATCAACATCAGAAACCCCAAAGCCTACCCCCCAGCAACATACTTCCTCCAACAAGCCTGTACCTCCTAATCCTTCCCAAGCAGTTTCACTAAATGGGGACACAGAATTCAAACATATGAACCCATGGGAAACCATTTTGAAGGGGTTTTAGTGTGTCCTGCTGCTTTTATCTGTCTGCTAATTACACCCAATCAAAACTTAAAGCATGCTTGTGGTAGATCATTCTCTGGATTATACAACACATCAGAAAGATTAATGTGAGTTCTCAAAAATCCCTAGAGCTTAACAATATTTAATTGGTAATATTTATTACAGTATCCTCTATGTGTAATTTCAGTCAGTGTTCTTTTGTGAAAGTATAGCACTGTCCTATAAGAATACACTGCCATCTTCATAAGACCAACTATGTCTGCTCATAAAAGATGGCCTCAGCAGTGCTTGTTAATGTTGCTGTTTCTTCACAGAAGGAGGAACATGATGGGTTATTGAACCCATACTTGGGTATTTAGCCACTCTTCTCATACAGTTCCATGAAGTTCTGCCTTATTTGCCTTTTATTATTGGGTATCAAGTCTGGGGAAGACTTGATAGAGAAGGATCAAAGTAGGCAGCTATGGGGATGCCATCATTAAGCCATGGGGATGACTCTCAATATGGCTGATGATGGAGGGTTAGGCCAGAGGTATTAAAGAAAGTGAAAGCAGACTTGCAGACATGATGGCCTTTTGTTTCCAGGCTAAGGAGAAATATTAGGAAGGCAAATGGGCAGGTAACTAACAGGCATCAATATAGGAAAGGGGAGAGACATAGAGACACTTAAAAATACAAAAGTCAGTATCCATTAATAGACTTAGGAATCTTTCCTATGTGGAAGGGCTCAAGCTATATTTCTTTACTTTTCTCTGTCTTTCTTCTTTCTTCTTCTTTTTTTTTCTGCAATAGGAATGCCTTGATGACCACAAGTACACCTGATAGAGTTGCTTTCGAGTCACTTGCGCTTTATTATTAGCCTCTCACCCATACTCTGTAAGAAAGCCCAATATACTCATTGGTCCCCCAGGGTGAAATCCAACTTTGGCTTGTTTCTGGTGCCTTATGAGGAAATGATAGACATTGTTTAGTCTCCCCTGTCTCCAAGATGAAAAAAGCATTTCAGAACAGATAATAAAATTAATTTTAGTATTATATCTCTCGATACTTAAAAAAACATAATTTTAAAAAAATTAAGAATGGTTGTTTTGGCTATCTTGAGTCTTTTGTTTTGTTCTGTAAAGTTGAGTATTGTACTTTCAAGATCTTGGAAGACTTGTGCTGGGATTGTGATGGGTATTGAATTGCATCTGTAGATTGTTTTTGGCAAGATTGAGATTTTTACAATTTTGATCCTGCCTATCCAAGAGCATAAGAGATCTTTCCATTTTCGGGTATCTAATTTCTTTCTTGAATGACTCAAAGTTCTTGCTATACAGGTCTTTCACTTTTATGTTGTTTGTGGCAATTGTAAGGGGTTATGTTTCTCTGATTTCTGTCTCAACTCTATTATCATCTGCATACAGTAGGGCTACTGATTTTTCTGAGTTAATCTTGTATCCTCCCACTTTGCTGAAGGTGTTTATCAAGTATGGGAATTCCATGATAGAGTTTTTCTGGTCACTTACATAAACTATCATATATATCATCTGCAAATAGTAAAAGTTTGACTCCTTCCTTTCCAAATTGTCTATATAAACTCCTTTTGTTTTCTTATTTGTCTAGCTAGAACTTCAAGTAAAATTTTTGAAAAGATATAGAGAAAATGGACAGCTTTATTCCTGATTTTAGAGGAATCACATTGAGTTTCTCTTGATTTAGTTTGACATTGGCTGTTGGTTTACTCTTTATTGCTTTTATTACATATAGATATGTTCCTGTTTTCCCTGATATCTCCAAGACCTTAATTATGAAGGGATGTTGGATTTTGTCAAAGGCTTTTTCAGCATCTATTAAGATGGTCATATGTTTTTTCTTTTTCAGTGGATAACACTGACATATTTTCATATGTTGAACCATTCCTGCATCATTGAGATGAAGCCTACATGGTCATAGTGGATGATTTCTCTAATGTGTTCCTGGATTCAATTTGCCAGTATTTAATTGATATTTTCTGTAAGAGTTGAGAGTCACCTCTTTTCTTGCTCAGGGAGGATGCAGGGGATGCGTAGGATGCTCTGGTAAACTGTAAACAGTGTCATATGCAAAAAGAAGGGTCAACACAGAGAAACATTTCTTCACTCTTTCCAAGAGAAGCCATATTCAAGCAAGTTCTGTGACTTATCTTCATGTAGATGAAACAACTTATATGAAGAAGACCAAGTGCCAGAGGCTACTCTCAAGTCAAAGTGACCCCTGAGACCAGGTCTCCACTGGCATTAACTGACACTTAAGAAAGGAAAGAAAGAAAGGAAGGAAGGAAGGAAGAATGAAAGAAAAAAGACAGAAAGAGAGGGAAGGAGAGTGGGAGGGATGGAAGAAGGAGAGGAGGTAGGAAGGAAGAAAGGAAGGAAGGAAGAAAGGATGAAAAGAAAGAAGGAAGGAAAACATCTAGTAAAATATTAGTGGCTATATTTTACCACACACGACTGAACACTCAGGAAGAAACAATAACAAACAATTAAATAAACAATCTACCAACTAACAACACCTAAAAAAATGATTGCTATGCCCAAATTTTTAATGGATTGCATCTCCAGGCACTCTCTAGACATTACATTTAAATCAATATTAGGTATTATGGAGAGAATTATTTTCCATTAATGATTTTCTTCTAGATAGGGAAAATGCTGAATAATATTCTTTTATGCATGTAGCAAGTTTTAATTATCCATTTATTTGCTGATGGACAAAGTGTTTGATTGATTCAATTCAACTTTAAAGAAAAATGAAATTCCAAAATATGTAGGAAAACAGTTGAATTTAGATTGTATAATATTAAGTAAGGTTGTAAAATCCTAGAAAGAATGTAACTGAATAACAAAACCATGTACTCTTCCTCTATGTGTATCCTAGCTTATTATACATATACACATAGATATTACATATGCATACATAAACAAATGTTGATTTGGGTAAAGTATATCATGCAGAAAGGAGAACAAAAAGAGGTAAGTAGGTGTTAAGGAAGGACTGAATACAGTTGACATCTGAATTGTGTAAGAACATATGTTTATTTTTTTTAATACTTCTAACACTGCCATGAATTTTCACATTTTTTTCTGGTAAATAGATAAATAAAATATATATTCTCTAGTAACGTATAGAAGTCCATTGAAATGGATAGACTTTGACTCTGGTTAATTTCAGTATATGAATTTTTTGTAAGTACTTTATAATAGATTTTGATACCCCCCTCCCCCCCCACACACACGGAATGCATTGCTGTTCAGTCAGGTCAATTGCTCGGGCAAGGTACCACTCTTAGGAAGGCTCATTTTAAACCATGCTTAATTAATCACTACTTTACTGTAACTAGAGACTTCAAATGGTCAACTGCTGCACAAGTTGTATGACACCATTAGTTGAACATATCTTTAAGACAGGATTGATTGCACTTTGAAGGTTTTGTGGTTGGGTTGGTGTCTCAGTGCCACAGCTAGAAACCTTGCCTGGTTATAGAATATGGCCATTTCAGAATCTGTATCCCCCATTACTAGGCATCTTTGATACAGTTATTCTAGAATATTCCTGGGAGTTTCCATTGCAATAAGTGTCCACATGACTTCCCAAATGCCCGAATTCCAGTTGTCACTCCAAGTCTTCCCTTCTTTCATGCCCTCATCCTTCCTGCTCCCATCTCTGCTCACCCCAGTCCATGCATATTTCCCCTTCCCAGAGAAATCCATGAATCTCCTGCTTAAGCCCTCTTTCACACTTAGACTCTGGGTTTGTGAACTGTTGCATGATTATCCTTTACTTAACTGTGAATGCCCAATGAGGCCCATGCCATGAGAAGGAGCCCATGACTGGCACTACCTGGACAACCAGAAACTATAATCTGGGCGATCCAAAGACCTAGGACAGCCTAACGTGACTGGGGCGGGGAAGAGATTCAATGAAGTATTTACTAATGATATTCTGCTGTACTCATTGATCAGTACCCAGCCCAAATGTCATCAGAGAGGTGTCATCCAACAACTGATGAGAGCAGATACAGAGACCTAGAGCCAAGGTGGTGCCAGGAGCACTCAGTAGATAAGGCAGGGGTCAGGGTAGGATTGCAGGAGACAGAGGAGTGAAGAACACCATGCGAACACAGTTCATTGAATCAATTAAGCAGGGCCCATAAGGGATCATAGAGACTGAAGCACAGTCACAAACACTGAATGGATCTGAATTACGTCCTCTACATATGCATTATGGTTGTGTACCTAGGCATCTTTACAGTGGGAATGGATGTTGTCTCTAACTCTTTTGCCTGTTCTTGGAAAGTTTTCCCTCCTACTAGGTTGAGCTGTCCAGCCTTGCTACGAGGCTTTGCACCTAGTCTTATTATAACTTATGAGACCATGTTTGGTTGATATTCCTGGGAGGCCTGATATTTTTTTTTTTAATAGAAATTGAGAAGAGTGAATATGGAGGAGAGGACAAGTGTGTGTGTGTGTATGTGTGTGTGTGCGTGTGTGTGTGTGAGTGTGTGTGTGTGTGTGTGTGTGTGTGTGTGTGTGTGTGTGTGTAGGGATGTGGAGGTAGGAGGAATTGAGGTCCAGATGTAACATATAAGAGAAGAATAAAAGAAAACAATAACAAAACGATAGAAATAGCCAAGCAAAATCTGGCTAGAAATACAGTACTGAAATACAGTACTGAAGAAAAACACAACAAAAAATTCCTCAAAACATATTTTGTTGCTTAATGATGGCATAGCATGAATCCCTGATCTCAGAATGAAGAGAATAAATTCACACAGTCATATGCTTTCCTAAATATATCTATTTCCAAATTAAAAAAAAAAAATAAGAAAGAAAAGAAAAAAGGATGGAAGGACTTTGCAACTTTTTTCTATCAAAGGTTAAAGTCAACAATGGCTTCTGTTTCCTGAATCTTCCCCTTTCTCTTTGTGACAATTTTCCAGTTTCATCAGATTATAAAGCAGTGCTCCCATCAACATGATGAGACAAAGTCATCATGTATATTAGCAACAAAAAGTAGAACCTTGGTCCTACTGTATACACTAGATTGGTTTTTGTTCTTAAGATTCCTCTTTCAAATAGAATTGCTTCTATGAGCTGCCTTTGCCTTATTACTGTGTTCCTATGTTCAACACTGAGATTATACTTTGCTTCTAACAACAATGAGAAAGAGAGATATGTGCCTGTGTTAGGGAGGTATTCAAAAAGGACTATTGTCACTGATGTTATAATGAAGTCCTGCCTGCTGTATTCTTCACAAAAAAAAAGATAACTGAACTTAACCCTTGCTTGTATAAATCAGTTATCTGAACCGTCTCAGATTTCTAAAGATGCTCAGCTCATGACTCAGTCTTTCATCAGAAACAATTTTATTTTATATCAAGTTTTCCTTTAACATTTCTTTTGTATATCAAACAATTGGAAGGGAGGAATAGGTGTACTTTTAATATATGACTTGTATGATTATAATGGAATTTTGACCTTTCACTTAGCTTTGTTATACATAAACACTTCAGATTTTTACCACATTGAAGAAACTTTTTTAAAAAATTATCAAAATTGTATTTTGCTGTTCTAAATTTAAAATGATAAACAGGCATAAATTATCTTTTAAATATGTAAAACAAAAGCTATGGTTGTCAGACATTGTACTTTACACAGTATCGTAATGTAGCAAGTAATATGTAAATTGATCAACATAAAGACAGTTAGTTAAATTAAAATATTCCAGGTTTAGGAAAGAAATGGTCACAATGCTTTGAGACATATTATTCTGTACCTTATGACAAGGAGTAAATGTTCAAAATGTCTCCAGTGTTGGGATTATTAGCCTTAGCCCTACAGTATCCTAGTAATCCTGTGTTCTTTGTAGAGTCTGTCTCTTAGAAAGTGCTTTGTGGCAAGAAACTGTATCCTGATAAACAGTCATGGAGATTAACATATGAAGGAGACCATTTGGCACAAGAAGACTGTGAACACTTCTGAGTGGAGATGCATACAACAGACTAAAGTCTGCAGAACCCAAGGATTTCCAAATGTGGGAGTAGGTAGGTGCAATGTAATGACCTAGGGCCTAGGGAATTTCAGCCCCACACCTGTCATGACTCTGAAGCCCACTCTCATTCTCTGGAGTGCCTTTCCTTTCCTTAAGAAATTGTGTCTACATGTGCCTTTTGAAGTGACACAACAGAGCTACATACTTTACAAGATAGTAATCTTGTAAAGTAGTTTTCTATAAAATTCAATGCTTACAAATAAAGATTTGAGACAAAGTCTAGCTGGCCCTGAACTCAATAAGGAGCCAAAGATGACTTCAGACTTCCAATTCTTATCCATCTAGCTCCAGCAGGCAGGAATAACAGGGCTATAGCACTATAATTGTTTGGTGATTTTTTTTTAATTTAAATTAAAAAAAATCATATTTTACATATCAATTCCAGGTCCCTATCTCTCCCTTCTTCCCAATTCCCCCACCAATGACCGATCAAATCCTCAGGGAGAGTGAGGCCTCCCATGGGGGTCATCAAAATCTGTCACATCATTTGGGGCAGGATCTAGGCTCTCCCACATGTATTGTGTACCTAGGCTGAGAGAGTAACCTGATGGGAGATGTCATTCTGTATATGTTTCTCATACTGGATAATGAATAAAGCACTGTTGGCCAATAGGAAAGGAAGATAGGAGGGACTAGGAGACAAGGAGGAAATAGGAAGTAAGAAGGAGAGGTCAAGATGGAGAGTCTGGAGAAAGCAGAATGCTTTCTCTAGCAGAATACTAGATTAACAGAAATGGGTTAATAATTAAGACAGAGCTAGCCAATAAGAAACTAGTAATGGACCAACAGAATTATATCAAATACAGAGTCTCAGTGTGTTATTTGGGGCTGGCGCTGCGGCGGGACAAAACTGGCGGTGGGCAGGAAAAACATACTCCTTACATATGGCGCCCAACGTGGCTAATGAGAACTTCCACTTAAAATGTAACAAAAGCTTAAAAAAGGGTTTTAGAAACAAAAGAACAGAGACAAGCAAGGTTTCTTGGTAGCAGCATTTTTCTCTTGCGAGAGACAAGCAGATTGAGCGGCTCCTATAAGGGAAGCGGCATAAGTGGCAAAAAACCGCATGGCTTTAAAAAAAAGCACTGCTAACAATTTATTGGTGTGTATGAGAGATGGCAATGGCAGTGACCACATCTCCAAGCCGGCAGCATGCCTGCTGGATGTCAGCGTTGACCAGGGCAGTGACCACAGCTTTCATTGCTGGTGGTAAAAGTACCTGCAGCCATTTTGGTAAACCATGGCTGACACAGCTATGACTTTCATTTTAGTAATGTTGTTGTTTAACACATAAAGACTCGTGGCCAGACAAAGATAAAGATTTACAGTAAAGACAGATTCATATTAAGAGAAACCTCTAAAGGTTTACAGTGTGTTTTAAAAAAATAGATAGGCTTGGGAGAGAATAAAAAAAATGGTTTTAAAAGACAAAGAGAAACTGGGTGTGGTGGCACAAGCCTTTAATCCCAGCACTCAGGAGATGGAGGCAAGCAGATCTCGTGATTTCAAAGTAAACCTGGTATGCAGAGTGAATTCCAGGACAGATAAGAGTTACAAGGAGAAACCCTGTCTCTAAAAATAGAATTAAAAGAAACAGAGTAATAAGAAAGCCATGTAAACATGAAAAGCTCAGAGAAAATATGGATACTGTATGGTATTATATTGTCTTTGTATTGTTTGACTGCTGAGGAAACAACAACTGTTGAAGGAAATGCTGCTGGATTAATTCAATTTATATATTTTAAAAATGCTTTAACTCCAACATTTAAGTCTAAGGACAAGTTACTGGGGAAAAGGATTTCTACTTTTGTTTCCACAGAAAATAAAAAGCTGTGGATTCCTTCCAGACTAATGTGGTTTGATCAAGCCAGGCCCCCTGAAACAGAGTTGCTGGTGATCCAACATTCCAAACAGCTTGGACAAAGCAGCCTTGCAGACTACAACCAGGATTTCTGCTTCTTATTAGGATTGCCCCATGACAGTGCCCTTTACCAGCAGGAAGTAGTTTGGAAAGAACAACGCCAAAATTCCCAAATATTGTTTATAAATGTTTGTTTTCATTTAAATGTGGTAGGTTATAAATGGTTAATGATCACAGCCAAATCTTTTTAAAGGTAAAAAGGAGATTATGGTATAGATATGGATACTTTGTTTTGGAATGGATTTTCATTTATTGATACAATTTAAGGTCAATATTTTGATATGTATATTTCTCCCTTGTTTAGGCATTGTGTTTATATAGCTCATTTAAATATAATGTATAACTTAGTACAGATTATAGGTAGTTACCTATGATAGTCAAAATTTAGAGTTAAGTTACTTAGGTTTTCAAGATGTACTTGAGATGGATAGGCATTCTTCAAACCTTTCAAAGACCTACAGAATATGGCATTTAAAATTCTTTAGGGTTTTTCTTGTCAGTGAGACATAATTGCTCCTGGCAACACCACCTGCATCAGAAAGGAAGATGGACATTGAAGAAACTCGTTATGGAATTTACTTCCAATATGGCAAGACTAACCATTTGGACAACATACTGCTCTTGTCTGGACTGTTTGACTTTGTGCTATATAAACTGGACATGCAGAACCCACAGAAAAGTGACTGCTGATTCAAGATGGACATTGCTATAGAGTTCCTGCTTCATGGAAGAGTCTGCCAGACAGTCTGCAGGACACAGAAGAAAGTGACTGACAAACTGCCAATACAAGAAGACAGTTTAAAGTTCCCTGCTTTGCTGAAGAATCTGCCAGATACACTATGGCCTATGGGCTGAAGATGGAAGATTACAAAAGAACTTCGGGTGACCAGGCAGTGAGTTGTCTCTGTCATTTCTAGAGTTTATATACTATCCTTCTGTGGTCTTTGAGGGACTTGAAGACAGAGAGTTATGGTTATAATTTTCTTTAGTATTAAAGAGAAGTTACTTAGAATTTAGACACACAAAGATAGGATAGATGATGGGATATTTTCTTCAAATCTTGCTAAATGTTAATGGACTAAATAGTGTTAACTGTGATTCTTATTTGATAACTGTTATGTGATATATTTTGCTATATTAAGGTTAAAACCCTTCTTTTTATTTAGACAGAAAAGAGGAGATGATGGGAGATGTCATTCTGTATATGTTTCTCATACTGGTTAACGAATAAAGCACTGTTGGCCAATAGGAAAGGAAGACAGGAGGGACTAGGAGACAAGTAGGAAATAGGAAGTAGGAAGGAGAGTAAAGATGGAGAGTCTGGAGAAAGCAGAATGCCGGCTGGCTCCCCGGTGGAAATACTAGATTAACAGAAATGGGTTAATAATTAAGACAGAGCTAACCTATCAGAAACTAGTAATGGGCCAACAGAATTATCAAATACAGAGTCTCAGTGTGTTATTTGGGGCTGGCGCGTTGGCGGGACAAGACTGGTGGCAGGCAGGAAAAACATACTCCTTACACTAACCCTCCATAGGGAATGGACATCCAAAGCCCATTTGTGCACTAGGGACAAGTACTGGTTCCACTGCCAGAGGCTCCATAGGCTGCCCAGGCACCCCAATTGACACCCACATTCAGGGGGCCTGGTTCCATCTTGTGCTGGTTCTCAAGCTGTCAGACTGGGGTCAATGAGCTCCCGCTTGCTCAGGTCAGCTGTTCCTGTGGTTTTCCCAATATGTTCTTGACCCCTTTATTCATCACTCCTCCCTTTCTACAACTGGTTTCCAGGAGGTTAGCTCAGTGCTTAGATATGAGTCTCTGCTTCTGCTTTTACTTCCATTGACTACTGGATGAAGGCTCTAGGATGATATTTAAGGTAGTCATCATTCTCATTTAGGGGAAAGACATTTAAGGTAGCCTCTCTACTATTGCTTAGATTCTTATTTTGTGTTATCCTTGTGGAACCCTGGAACTTTCCCTAGTGCTAGGTCCCTTGTTAAGCACATAGTGGCTCCCTCTATTAAGGTATCCATTTCCTTATTCTCCTCTGTTCTTCCCCCAGCTTGATTTTCCTGATCCCTCATGTTCTTCTCCTCCCTCCTCTTCTCCCCTCCTCTTTCTCTTATCTCCCTCCCCTCACCCTTTTGTGTTCCAAATTTGCTTAGATCCTGTCCCTATCCCCTTATCAGGGTGGAAAAGTTCTATGCATTTCTCTCTTAGGGACCTCCTTGTTTCCTAGATCCACTGGGGTTGTGAATTGTGGGCTGGTTATTCTTTGCTTTATGTCTATTACCCACTTATAAGTGAGTATATACTATGTTTGTCTTTCTGTCTGGGTTGCCTCAGTCAGGATGGTTTATTCTAGTTCCATCTATTTGCCTGAGAATTTCAAGATTCCATATTTTTTTCCCCACCGAGTAGTACTCCATTGTGTAAATGTACCACATTTTCTTTATCCATTCTTTGGTTCAGGGGCATCTAGGTTGCTTTCAGGTTCTAATATTATTAGATATAGAACTTGGAACTTTGTACTTCTTAAGGGAGCAGTCTATCACCAGTATCCAAAACACATCTGTTCTCATGGAAAATATTTTCAATCATGACATAGAAAATCTGTCAGACCTAAGAAGGTTGGAGAAGAAATAATGGTATGGTCTCAGAAATCAGATATAATGAATGTTCAGTGGATAGAAGTTATAGTCAATGGTAGATATGATTAAAAGACATTGCATATTCATATGAAATTGTCAAGGAATAAAAATATTTTTAAAAAGAAAAAGCATTTGCATTTTTATGTCATATTTGTGTATCTTTTGTCTTTATGGCCTCTTGCTTATATGTTATGCTTTTTTTTAATTTTGTGTTTAAATGGGTTTTGCTTTACTGTATATTTCTGTGTTTCTCCATATTTTTCCTTTGTTTATTTTTCTGTTTTTTTGTTTTTGTTTGTTTGTTTGTTTGTTGTTGTGTTTTGCTTTTGTCTACTTGCTTTTTTAAGAAAGAAAGGAAGAAAAGGTTGGATGGGCAGGGATCATCTGAGAGGTGTTGGGGCAGAGAAAGTATGATGATCAGAATATATTTATAAATCACATTTTTAATTTGTTTCTGTTTTTACCACTGTATATCTTCAGTCCAATTCTTTATTCTCAGAAACATGAACCTGGAGTGGCCTTTGGTCTCCCTATCACACCTTTAACAGCATGACAAAGACCTTGTTAGAAGTGACTATTATTACTGAGAAAAGATTGGATACCAATCCTCTTGGGTGTTCACAAAGAATTAGGCAGCATGACTTTACTTCAGTGCTGTACAAGCTGATTTAAATGAAAATCAAGTCCTATGAAAAACTTTGCCATCTGAATGAGCCTTTTAGATTAATTTTTATAAAACAGAAAAGTACATTTGCATATTTTTAAAACCTTTTCATCTATTCCAACTCAGGGTTTATACATGTTGAAATCTCTTAAAGTTTATTTCCATGCATTCATTATTTGTGAGAGAAAAGCCATACTTCAGTGAAAACAAGATGCAACTTTTCAGCTTAAAAAGCAATCTAGTTACAATAGTACCCAATTACTCCATTCACAGAGGAAGAATGACCTTTAAATACATGTTTATCAGCTTCCTGCTCATGAACATTAATGTTACTCTTGAACTCAAAAATTCTCTTTTATTGAGTGAAAACTGCTTGGGAACACCAGTGTCAACAGATTATTAAGAAGGAAACATGAAGGAGAATAAAAGACCCAGAGTAGTAGAGAAGCATGGGAGTGGGGGAAGGTTGAATGGAATAGAATTAATCTATTCACTCATAAAATCCCAGACAAGTCTACACAGAAGCAGTACTTAAGGGAACTCGTCCTTAGCTATCAAAAGGACCAAAATATACCAACTATGGTTCAAGACATGTGAGTAAAGGAGAAACTAAAGGAAGACATCAAAATAGTGGCATACAGGAACCTTATTTAAAGATTTTCAGGAACTACCAAAGGTTGGTTCAATAGGCTGACATCTCTTCAGTGTGGAGGGAGTTTCATCTGTCCACATTGCCTTTTCGACCATACCTAACCTAATGCGGGTCTTGTCATCATTAATGTATCACTGCTGAAGTATAGATAAGGATTAACAACTATTTCTCAAAGAAACTGGTAGGCAGGTGGTTTAGATTCCATTATTCAAACAAGATGTGCAGGTTGCCAGGAAGTTTATTGGATATTTTCAAAGGAAATATACTGCTAGAAGCCACAGTCACTGTGCCCTGACTTTTCTCCTTGCTAAATCATCTATGTCCATTTCCAAGCTTCAGAATCCCATATGAAAACAAATCTCAACTTGTTCAAGCTTCTGTTGATTGCATTTTCTCTTTTCTTATGCTCAAAACTTCTCAAACATATTAAATATACTGCAATTCCATGACTTAGAGGTAATAGAGATTAAAGAGTAGTTCAAGGCTTAAGTGATTTTGCAATGATCTGTGCCAAGTAAAACATAATTAAAATAACAGTTCAAATGAATCTTGTCACTTGTTCATGGGTGGAGAAATCAGATTAGAAGCAGTGAGAAAGTGATGTTATAACGGCCAGTTAGAAGTTGCCTTAACTGAAAACCACTGCTTCCTGAATAGGCCCATAAGGTAAATCATACTATAATGAAGTTTGAACATCTCAGTCTGCATTTTCCAACTTTCTCCTTTACTCTGGAATCAACTGCTTACCTCTGTATATCAGTGTATTAATAACTCAAGGAATGTATGCTTAAGGACCAGTTACACATACCCTGTCCCATGCCTGTGCAAGGCTGAAGGCACACAACTAAAAGTAACTGAGACATCTTGCTGTCAGCTTTTTAATGATGTCCTGTTCTTACCCACAAAAACATATCTAATTGTCACAATACATTGTCTTAAACCTGTAACTACATCACTCTCCACAAATGTCAGAACACTGTAATACAGGCCACTTCCTATGAGGTGTACTTGAAGGTGGAGCTACATCCTGAGCATGGTTAATTCTCTTCTGATAATCAATCTGTCCTATAAACAATATCAATTTTAACCAAAACATCTGATTAAAAAAGAAAAGGAATAGAATGAAGAGAAAATAAAGAACTATTTCTAACTCCGAGATTCAGGGATACATTTTTCTTAACCAGTGTGACATGCTGGGAAATAGTGATTTTGATGTAACTTGAAGACTGATGATATATTATACTGTGAGATACTGGGGATTTTAAATTTATATTGAGACTTATAACAATAAAGACATTTATGTAGGATTTCATAGAAAAGTGGAAATACAGATTGAAATTTTATAACTTTATAGAAAAAAAAGGAAAGAATGAAGGGTCTTAGGAAATGTAGTACTGTAGGACTAAATAGAAAAGTTCATGTGGGAACAAGAAAACTGATTTGGCATGGCAGTAGGCATAAACAAACAAACAAACAAACAAACAAAAAACAGAAATCATTCACTCAGATATTTAGGAAACTAACATTTGAAACAGAGGCTGAAAGAATGGAGAATAGGTAATTTTTCTGTATTAGTGGTTAGTTAAAAATGTAAAAGGAAAGAAAGCACAAAATATCAAGGTATGTACCAGTTCAAAGTACCCATTTAAAATATGAACAGTGGAGCGGGGAGGGATGGGATGGGAGGGTGGTTAGGGGACATGGGAGGGAACGAGAGAGGGAGGGAAAGAGGGAAAAAGGGAGGGGTGGAAGGAGAAAGGGAAGAAGGGACAGGGAACTATCGAGGTAAATAAGGATCAGGATAAACAAATAGGCCGAATAGATGTTTATTCAGGGAGAAAATAACTTACAACCTAGACAGATGAACACCAAGAAATTCAACCTGATCCTCTCCTGTCCGAGTCATGCTGGAGAGATGGCTCAGAGGTTAAGAGCACTGGTTATTCTTCCAAAGGTCCTGAGTTCAATTCCCAGCAACCACATGGTGGCTCACAACCATCTGTAATCCGGTCTGGTGCCCTCTTCTGGTGTTGAAGCAGACATGTAAGCAGAGCATTGTAAACACAATAAAAATAAATCTTTAAAAAAAAAAAAAAAAGATGAAAAGCTCAGAGAGAATCTGGTTAATGTATTTTGTTGTCTCTGCATTGTTTGACTGCTGAGAAAATAACAACAACTGATAAAGGAAATGCTGCTGGATTAATTCAATTTATTTATTTTAAAAATGCTTTGACTCCAACATCCAAGTTCAAGGACAAGTTACTGGGGAAAAGGATTTCTATTTTTGTTTCCACAGAAAATGAAAAGCTGTGGATTCCTTGCAGACTAATGTGGTTTGATCAAGCCAGGCCCCCTGAAACAGAGTTCCTGATGATCCAACATTCCAAACAGCTTGGACAAAGCAGCCTGGCAAACTACAGCCAAGATTTCTGCAACTTCTTAGGATCCCCATGACAGCGCCCCCTATCAGCAGGAAGTAGTTTGGAAAGAATGACGCCCAAATTCCCAAATATTGTTTATAAATGTTTGTTTTCATTTAAATGGACTTGGTTATAAATGGTTAAGGATCACAACCAATATCTTTTTAAAGGTAAAAAGGGAATTATGGTATAGATATGAATACTTCATTTTGGAATGGATTTTCATTTACTTCATTTTGGAATGGATTTTCATTTATTGATACAGTTTAAGGTCAATTTTATGATATCTATATTTCTTTTGTTTAGGTATTGTGTTTATATAGCTCATTTAGAAATGTAATGTATAATGTAGTACAGATAATAGATAATTATCTATGATAGTCAAAGTTTAGAGTTAAGTTAGTTAGGTTTTTCAAGATACACAGAGATGTATTTGAGATAGATAGGAATTCTTCAAACCTTTCAAAGACCTACAGAATATGGCATTTAAAATGGTTTAGGGTTTTTCTTGACAATGAGACATAATTGTTCCTGGCAACACCACCTGCGTCAGAAAGGAAGATGGACATTGAAGAAACTTGTTATAGAGTTTACTTCCAATATGGCAAGACTAGCCATTTGGACAACATACTGCTCTTGTCTGGACTGTTTGACTTTATGCTGTATAAACTGGACATGCAGGACCCACAGAAAAGTGACTGCTGATTCAAGATGGACATTGCTACAGAGTTCCTGCTTCATGAAAGAGTCTGCGAGACAGTATGCAGGACACGGAGAAAAGTGACTGACAAACTGCCAATACAAGAAGACAGTTTAAAGTTCCCTGCTTTGCTGAAGAATCTGCCAGACACACTATGGCCTATGGGCTGAAGATGGAAGATTACAAAAGAACTTCAGGTGACCAGGCAGTGAGTTGCCTCTGTCATTTCTAGAGCTTATATATTATCCTTCTGTGGTCTTTGAAGGAGTTGAAGACAGGTAGTTATGGTTATAGTTTTCATTAGTTAGGATTAAAGATAAGTTACTTAGACTTTAGACACACAAAGATAGAATAGATTATGAAATGTTTTCTTCAAATCTTGCTAAATATTAATGGACTAAATATTGTTAACTGTGATTCTTACTTGATAACTGTTGTATAATATATTTTGCTATGTTAAGGTTAAAATTCTTTTTATTTAGACAGAAAAGAGAAGATGATGGGAGATGTCATTCTGTATATGTTTCTCATACTGGTTAATAATAAAGCACTGTTGGCCAATAGGAAAGGAAGATAGGAGGGACTAGGAGACAAGGAGGAAATAGGAAGTAGTAAGGAGGAGTCAAGATGGAGAGTCTGGAGAAAGAAGTATGCCGCCGGCTCCCCGGTAAGAGAAATACATAGATCAGCAGAAATGGGTTAATAATTAAGGCAGAGCTAGCCGATAAGAAACAAGTAACTGGGCCAACAGCATTGTATCAAATACAGAGTCTCTGTGTATTATTTGGGGCTGGTGCGGCGGCAGGACAATACCAGGCGGCGGGCGGAAAAACCATACTCCTTACAGGGAACTGGGATCAATATGTAAATTAAGGAAGAAAAGAAATTGTAAACTCTGGGGAAATATGAACAATGAAAACAAATGAATAAAAAGATTTTAAGGAATAACAAGTGTTTGTGTTTTAGTGTGGTGGGTAGAGAAAAAGAGAGAGATACTACCATGTGTACATGTGCCTCTAGGTGTTGGATCCCCTGAGGTTACACAAGATTGGAGCTACTTGACTGCTTGATATAGGCATTGGGTATCAAATCAGGTCCTAGGGAAGAGAAGCAAAATTCTAAGCTCTGTTTGTTACTCTTCTGTCTCTCTGTCTCTGTCTCTCTCTCTCTCTCTCCACGCACACACGCACGCACGCGCGCACACACACACACACACACACACACACACACGAATATATTTCAAAAGAAAAGTTTGAAGCCATTAGAAAAATATTAAATATGATATTAGTAAACACTTAAGGCACATATGAAAAACTCTGATCTCAGGGAGGGGAGCAGAGGTGAAAGCCAGCAACACAGTGAGTATAGAAGAATGAAACAAATTTACAAATTTTACAACAGCTATTGGTATGGGGTTCTGTACTACATTTTCATTTAAAATTAAAGCTGTTACCAGGGAGATTTTGTGTTATATAGATTGCTCCCACTACTAAAATTCTCTACCATTTAATGACAATTAAAGTGGTTAAAACATTTAAAAATATAAAAATTGTAAAATGGGATTTCATGTAAGTAAAACATACTTTTTAGTTGGAAAATGATGACTGAGACATGACATGACTAAAGAAGAATGGGAGCTGTGGTGCTCTGCAAATATAGAATGTTAATAGAAGCCAGATTAGAGAAAAAATAAGAGATGCCAACAGAATTCAGTTAACATAGGTAATTGAAAATGTGCTAATAAATATTAATACGCAGAGAATAGGCAACTTCATTGAGGGAAGGGCACTGTTTATAGTTAAAGTTATAAGCAGAAGAGCAACAAGAGGAGCAATACTGAATAATGAACTAAGGAAAACCCTCAGCCCTCACTATGCAGCTCACTGCCCAGTAGTCACATGGAAGAAAAGTGGACAGTTCACAAATACAGGACTAGTAAACACAAATGATGAATGACTGAGAGAACAGGACAAAAAGAGACTGATACATTCTAAAGGCAATTAAGAAGGCAAATAGCAAATGGCTGATATTACAAAGGAACCAAGAAGTGGTTGATAGACATTGAAGAATTTCTCACCAAAACCTTCTTTGCCAATAATTAAAATAGTGTCAATGTCCTAAGAAGAATAATCTTGAACATGCCAGATGTAACTACAAGGGTGTGATTGCTTAACAATTTCTGAAGTAAGAAGTAGGGAAAATGAGACCAAAAGGAGCTCATCCAGTGCCTTGAGTCAAAGCAAATGGAAACAATGTACAAGAAGCCTAGGATACCACAGAAGTCAGGATACAAAGAACACTTGTGAAAGCAAATTAAAATTAGTGAACCTAAATAAATCCAAGTGTAAGACCTGGAAGAACATGAGAAAGTAATGGCAAAGTTTACAGAAACAAAATAAAGAAAATGATTACAGAGAAAGAGTAAATAAAACAGACTCAAGAGACATAGGAAAAGATTAACAGAAATGTTAGTTCTTTTGGAAAGATAAACATGGAGCAACTGTTAGCAAGTGGTTAAAAGAAAGAAGGGGCCAAAGGAATGCAAAGAGAGAAAGAAAGCACATACAGGTCACATTACAACAGTCAACATAGTGCTATAAAAAATTTTAAAAGAATGAAGAAGTAGATAACTTTGGAAACCTGTAAGCAAAGCCTATGTTCTTATAAGGTATAGTCCATCAGTAGTATATCATAACCAAATATAAATTCAAACAGGCCACAGTAAATTGATGGTCACATGGTTACAAACAAAATCAAACAAAAGCCCAAGCCAGGTGGCTTCATACACAAGGTTCTTCAAATATTTAAGGTGAATTGGCAGAAGTTCTTACACATTTCCAGAAATTAGAAGAAAATACTTTCAATTTCATGTCACAAAGCTCAGAGTGACATAAAGCAAAGCAAATAAGAACACTACAAAAAAAGAAAATTATAGACAATTGCTACTTATGTACATAGATGCAAAAACCTTTAACACAACATACTGAATTCCATAGCACAATGAAAATTCAGACACCCAAGTGACAAAATATACAAACGTTCAGATGTGAAGCCTTATGTTGAAAGAGTGAGAAAGGATAACAATATGATTATCTTAAAAGACAAAAAAAAAAAATGATCTGAAACATTCATCATCATGATACAAACATTAACACGTGGGGTAAGCAGTGGAGACAGTGAGGCATTTGGGATGCTGAAGCAGGAGGAATGTGAGTTCAAGGAAGGACAACTAGAGCAAATAATCTATACAAGCTCCTTGAAAAATATAAATAACCACACACACACACAAAAATAAATAAATAAATAAATCACACACAATTTCGTATATAAGGTGTATATCTTAGCTCAGTAAAAGTCATGTATAGGAAACTCGCAGCTGCCACCAAAGATCATGTATAAAAGTTCCTCGGAGATCAGGAATACAACAAAAATGACTCTAGCACTTCTATTGAGTAACAGCGGATACACTAAGGAGAGCAATTAAGGAAGAAAAAATGATATAGGAGGCATTTAACAAAGAAATGAGGAAGTTCGACCCCCCATGACTCCTCCACCACCAGAGAAATAACAACTAAAATTCCTGTTGAAACTCATAAACTCAGTAAAGTTATAGAATTTAAAAACAAAAAAGAGCAAACATGAGGTGAAAAGTATTTAGAGGATTATAATACTAATTTCATATTGAATACATAAATCAATCATATACTTCAAATAGAATGTCAATTGTTAAATGATTGTCAATTAAACAATTAGCAATGCATTTGTTTGATCATCCTATCTGAAGAACTTGACAAATGCCATATCTTAATAATCCAGCATATTTTATGCCGAACACATTTTCTGTTGAAATATTTAAATCAATACATTCGTATTTAGGAAAATGGGTTTCATCAAGATTTGTTAATGTGTATTACAGCATTAAAGCAAACAAAATTTGTCTTTATTGGAAACATCTTTATTTGAGCCAACATTCTACATATTAAATAGAGACCCTATGTCTTCTGGCAGCTGAGCTGCCTAATGCATCATAATTGCTGCAGTGCCTTGATGCATTCATATAAGCAACATTATTTGAACAGCATAATGTCTTCCTGTTAACATACTTGAAGGAGTTCTTTCCCTGAAAATTCACTGTGAGCTGAAAAAGGATGGAGATAAAGACCATAAGAGAGCTTTGCTAAGGATCTCTCAACACAAGATGCATTAAAATCAGTGAATAGCATGCATTCCTTTCTAATAGGTGGTGGACAGAGAAAAATGCTGTAGTCATGAGAGGTACAGCCCTATTTCCCTACTCAAGAAGGATGATCACTACCACCAAAGATACAAAATATGTCTTAGGGAAGGGCATGTGGCATGTACCAGACCCACTTTTTATCCACCTGAATAAAAGTATCCATAGACTTCAATAATGAGAGCAGAAAAAAAATTAAAAATTGTGCTGTTTATTGGTGACGATGAATGGGCAATAAGGATTCTAAAATTACTTAACTGTAAATTATTATTTTATGTGAGTAACTACAGCATTAGAGACTTAATCAGGAAATTGTAAATAAGCAAATTACCAGCTGTCAAAAAAATCATAACTATTAAATTAAATGAACTTCCCTCAGACAAGCTAACACTGCTTTTGCCTGAAGCTGGATGAAAAATGATTCATAAGGGAAACACATTGTACAAATACAACAGATTTTTAATTAATTCTGTCTGTGTAGACTGACAAGATATAAAACTTAAAACACGAGTACAACTAAATGATTGTAGTAATGGCCAACAACTGCAGGCCAGACTAAATGTTCTTCACTAGCCTCTGATCGCTGGTTTTTCACATAAATGTGACTATACAATGCCAAATCAGCTAGCATACAAGGCTTTCTTGTACATAAGTCAAACTAAAGTGTGAGTTTCAGCACAGAAAGTGGAAAGACAAATGCATGGTGGAGACTGAATATTTTTACTCACCTGCAGCCTTGATAGAACAATGAGTTTCTGATTCACAGTTCTCTACTGGGACTGGCGATGTAATGATAGAATGCTTGTCTGGTATGCATAAGTCCTTTGTGTGATGTCCTTTACAGTCCACATCTTTAATAGGCTTTCTACTTACTCTATCATGTTCTTTTGCTGACTGTTTACCCCGATGATTTAGGAACCAAACAAAATACTAATTAAAGTCATTGGGTTTTCCTTTCATCTTATTCATTGTTTTACTTATTCATTATCAATAGGCAAAAGGGAATAGGCTTGAGTATTAGGAGACCTTCTTTAATGAATACATGAAGAAAAGTAAAAATAATTTGTTGCTGGGCAGTGGTGGCTCATGCCTTTAATCCCAGCACTCAAGAGGCAGAGGCAGGCAGATCTCTGTGAGTTCGAGACCAGCTTGGTCGATAAGAGCTAGTTTCAGGACAGCCTCCAAAGGCACAGCGAAATCCTCTCTCAAAAAACAAAACATAAATAAGTAAATATTGTTCATATATGTGTTTAGTAGAAAACATCTCAGAGGCTGGACAGTAACAGTGAAGGTTCTACAATGGTGTTAAGTGAATTGAAACTTAATTTGTGTCTCAGTGAAAGCAGGAAGCTGGTTGTACAATTGCAGAAAAGTTAAGGAGATCAATATGAGGGAGGGAGGGAATCACAATTTCCAAGACACCTATAGGCATTTTAGTTAGATCTCAAGTTAAAACGTTGATCTTCCATCTAATTCTAAAAGCTGATGTGGGCTGGGGAGCTAGCCATAATTAAGCAGTTTCCTCTGCATTTGCCCTCTATCCGACCTATTCCCCAGTTGTCAATCTCATCTAACTGCTTTCTAAGTCTCACTGAAGTAGAGAATAAAGAGACCCACACCAATAAAAAGTATCATTTGAATGTAAAGAAATGGATCTTTCAGGGTAACATTCCTGTATCATTACAAGAGACAATTATAGTAGGTACTCTGAAATAGGAAACAAGGAACAACTGCCAGTGTAAGGTCAGCACTCTTTACATGTTGGTAATGGAAAGAACCCCATGTCATATGAGCACGGAAGTCACATACTTCACCTCATCATTATCACCTCTTGTGACAAGTTATAGAACACAATCCCTGGATATTCCCCTTTCATCTTTTAGAAATTTGGAGATGTTATTTAGTTTAAAAAGTAATCCTACCAGGAAAAACATCACATACATATTCATGGAGAAAATTAAGGAGGAACAGGAATGGAAAGTGGAGACAGGATAGCCACTTGGAAAGATTATATAACTACCCATGTCTATATTTTGTATTGTAAGTAATTTGGGAAGTTTTTCTTCTATAACCAAGTTTTTGCTTAAAAATTGATAATGTTATTATCAGTCATGTTTTGGATTAGGTGTCCTAACGATATGCTTGTTTTCTTCCCCTTAAAATCCAATGTTTTCTCAAAATACTTCTTGGAATTGGCAATACCAGATTGATATCTGTAGTTAAATAAAATCAACTTACTTTCAATACATATCTGCAATAACATTATGACATTGTTTTAACTCTAGTTTTGGCCCATTGATCTGTACTTTTTTATTTTTATGAACATCTATTATTGTATTCAATGACTTCTTCAGGTAGGTTCATTACTTATTAATGTATATGTTTGTATACATTTTTGTAGTTTTAGCTTCTAGAAATCTAATACCTATATAAACATTTATAGATATATCTACTGAGAAAGTAGTCACTTTCACTTACTGAAATGAAAGAGGACAGAGCTTCCTCTTTGTGTACACTCACTTGGACACACAATGTTAACTAGGATGAATTATTTCTCAATAATATTATTAAAGTTCTCTTCTAATGCCAAGAGGTACATTACACATGTGATGGTATTATTTCTCTCCAGGACTAGAATCAAACTTTTATAATTCCTGGATAGTATAATGCTCTCCCAGGAGAGTTGATGCACTTGGTTGTATCTCAGCTATTAATTTTTAGCTCTAACCTTACTATCAACTTTACTGACAACACATTCCTTTCTATTTAACTTAATTATGTCTTAGTTTTCACTGTTACTTATAACTAATCTATATAAAATAAATGCATTGCACTTATCATACCTTAAAGGATATGTTCAATTTCTGGAAGTGTTTATGAGCCTGCATTGATTTGAGAGTACATGTGGTATGCTCATTCAAAAAAATGAAGCTTAAGAATTCAATGGCTCTTTGGTTGGGTGGGAGATTTAAATGCTTTGTACAGTGTAAAGAGTGCACATCCCATTTCTAAAATCTCAGTTACCTGGAGATATTTTGTTGCATTGCTTAAAGTCTTCCCTATTGCTTGTAGCCACTGACTGAAGCAGCTAATAAGTAACTATCAAGTTCATTCCAATGCTTGGTGGCTTCCAGTGTTAGCTGAATTCATAGGATTACAATATCTTTGACATGGAAATTTATGGGTTTAATCTCTAAAGAGTTCCAGTGACTTAAAGATTCTTATTTCCCTAGCTTGATGTGAACTCTTCTGTGACTTCCTTGGGAGACTCACCATTGTCTGATTGAAGAAGATGCTCTTCTTCTATTACCAGAGTTAACTTGGAAGAAAAAGGAAATAACCCATTTCCAACATTCTATGTGTTTTCTGGTGATGGATCCCAGTTTAATTTAAAGAGCTGAACAAAAGGTGAAACATTTTGTTCATGGATAAATTCCTCATTTTTTAAGGGATTAGAAGATTACTTAACATTTTTCTTATTTTCTTTTTTGTTTTTGCTTTTGGATTTTTTTGAGACAGAGTTTCTGGGTGACATCCCTTGCTGTCCTAGAATTTGCTAGCCTTGAACTCAGTGACTTTTGTTTCTTTAAAAAAGTGGGGAATATATTTCAATAGAACTAGAATTACTGACATGAATTTACCAATGAGAGTTTCTCTACTTACACTAATTTGAATCTCTATGTGACTGCAAACATTTTCTTGACTGAGTGATAAAAATACCAAATAGAGAAATACCAGGAATTACTATATATATATATATATATATATATATATATATATATATAGAGAGAGAGAGAGAGAGAGAGAGAGAGAGATTGAAGTAACCAAAGCATAATAGCAGAAAGAAGGTCAAACCACAAAGAAAGAATAAGGCAGTAATATAAAAGTCTGTGTGCTTCTTATAGACTGGTATGAATGGGAAATGTTTGAAAAGAGATCTGTGATTTCAATGTGAATGGGTAGATCTTGGAGCAAAGCACCAGATAAGCAGAGTAGGCAGAAGAGCCAGCTATGCTGAAATATTTATGCCACAAGGGGATATTTGAAGTCATATAACTAATGATGAATTGTAGTACTCAAGTAAAGAGGTGACCTGCTAAAGTTGTAAATAGTAAGTACTCTTCCTTGGTGACCTGTTTAATGGCCACTTATCTTGCACTTCATGTTAAGAGGACTTCAATTTTAGTTATAAAATCACTGTTTAGAAAAAATTATTCTATATCTGAAAAGACAATACAAAAATATTTCCATCATTTAAATATAACATTTGAATGATGCCCAGAACTATAGAAGCAATTTGGTGAATATGCAGCAAGTAGCCTATGGACAAAGCTGGTCTTCTAGCAACAGAAAAATACTCTTCAATGTGTCTAGAGGAAATGTATTTTTTCTCCTGATTCTTTATTACTTAGACAGTGGTTTGTTTTTTGAGACAGGGTTTCTGGCTGTCATGGAACTCACTCTGTAGAACAGTCTGGGCATGGACTTAACGAGATCTCCCTGCCTCTGCCTTAGACAATTTAACCAATTTTTTTTTATATTTTGGAAATAAATTCTGGATTTGCAAATCAGAGGTATGAGTGATGAGGGTAAGAGGATGGAGAATCATGGTTCCTTACACAAACTGAAGCAAACACATTCATATATTAGTGATATTGTCATGCACTGAGATTTCTTTTAGATGCTCTATAGGAGACCTGCAAGATTTTTAATTATCATATACCATTATACAAATAAATGTATTTAATAATGTCATTTGCATATGTGATATAATTTGATCATATCTGATATCTGTTATTGTTCCTTTCCATCCCCTCCCTTCTTTCTCCTTGTACATGTTCAGCTGCCAGCCTGTTTTTTTTTTTTTTTTTCATTTTCTTCTCCTAAGCATGCATGGAAGAACACATGTAATAATTTTCTTGCAGAGACACTTATTTTACACATCACTTCAAGTTCTATCCCTTTTCCTAAAAAAAAATCACTTTTTTTTTCATAATCTGCTATGAGGACAGCGGAAAGCCTAGTCCTACCAATAATTATCAGGCAGTGGCTCTGACTTTCATAAGCATTAACTATTGAGAAATCAGAACATAAATGAAGTAGTGCCCAAATTTAGTTCTTAGTATGCCATGTCACACTTCTAAGACAATTGTGTCTATGATATTTGTTCCCAAATATGAACTTAAAAAGATAAATCAGCAACAAGTAAAACCTTTCCATTGGCCAAGAGGATTTTGCAGTAATGCTATTGTGGCAGAAAGAACCAATTAGAGTCTCCTGGAGATATTCTCCTAATTCAATTAACAAAAGTCAATGTAGTACCTTAGGGTCTAGAACAGAATTAATACAGCTGTCCCATGTTTTCAGGAACTGGATGATGACCTCTACTGCATCCTCATTTACTTCACTAGTTTGGCTAATGGAGAAATGGATAGTCCTTGAAGGAGGATTATCATGCATTTACTTGATAATAATTACAGTTTCAACTAGAGTTCCAGATGTGGTTTACTTCCTTATGTGAAGCATATAGGACCCAGCTCATTTCAAAAAGATATTAACTTTCTAAATGGTTTTTACACCCCCTCCCCAGCTCAAAGAATGTCAGAAACAATTGGATTTTCCTGGCTGGAAGAGGTTCATTTTTTATCTCTTTACCTTACTATTACACATGTCTCTCAATTTCTAATCAAAATAAGGTAGGCCATGATCTTCAATGTTATAAAATGCATAAGATAACATTCATTTCAATTGAATCAAACTGCAGGAAGCAGTGGGCATCTTAGATGTCTCGGTGTATTGTACATGTAACAGGGCTGGAATGTACTTAGTTTGTATACTTATTGGATTTGGGTTTTGATTTCTACCTCCAATGTCCTTACCATCACAATAATGATAATGTATATGAGGTAGAATAATATTGCACTACTTCTTGTTTCAGGGAGCTTTCAAGTTTCCAACAATCTCAGCTCAGTTAGGTAGTATATTCCATGGTGAAAAATGGTGGCTCCCCCTCACTTTAGAACACAGGCACAGTATTTTGGATAGTATACAGATTTACTATAAGCAATTAATTGATTACATGAATAGATATATCACTCCTAGAATATCTAGCACTGAGGTTTCAATCATACACATAGTTTCTTTAACACATCAGATTAGACTATTCAGAAAAGAACAGCTTTGGTGAGCATTATGGCAGAGGCTAATGGATTATGGAATACATTCATGTTTTCTTCAGCAAATAATAAACCCTACTTAACATACAGACCTGGCTAGTCATTAATGTGAATAGGTAATGATATAAGAAAATTCATTTGATCTACATCATCACAAAGTTTATTGTTATGAGCACAGAAACTCCATTGGCACAAAAGTAGTATCAACTAAAACAACTTTTAAAGGTCATGGCTGCCTCCTCCCACATTGTAATCCTCCCTTTAGCACCCGTTCTACATTTCACTCATATCTTAAAGAGTAATAGAGGAACATTCAGTAATGAAAATGACTGGAGCCCACTTTATAATGTCTACTGAATGCTGTTCTGGCAGTAGCTTAAAAATTACCACTATAGAGTAACTGTGAAAGATATAACTCCATCTGTATGAGGAATGATATTGTCAGTATGTTCTTCTGTCCAAATCCTTCTATAAGGTGTGATCAGCTGAAATAAAAGTCTGTATTAAATCACAGAGGAAGCGGGATGGTTTGGATGGATAGCTTGGTAAATGACTATAGTAAGTGTCAATGACTAGCAGCAAGGCAGTTTGAAAGAAGAAAGATGTAGAAGGACCTCTTGGAATAACCCAGAGTGTGAGGATGGGATTGACCTATAGGACAGAAAGTAATGGGGTCATTTGGAAGTTTCTACTTGTGTAAATTCCTTATATCAGGTAGACAGCAAGCCTTGCTCAGTCAAACCAGTGACCATCATTATATAACTTCTCCCGAGCCTATGCAGATATACAATAACATATATTTTCTCTATAAAATACCTCTGATCACTGCCTGCTTCTGATTAATAACATATCTGCAAAAAATGATGCCAGCATCATCTTTTATGAGTCATTTATCTACCAAAGGAACATTGGTTATCTTTAATTCCATGAATGTTATATTGAATCATTTTGACAATCTGCCCAAGTTAAATGCTTATCTATGTATTAGCTATATGAATATGAGGATTTTACCTAAATTATATTTCCAGAAAACTAAAAGAACCTGTGCCTCACAAAAACACATAATGCAATGGCTGATAGTAGTATGCAGCATTTCAGCAATGGTTAAGTAGACAATATAAAGAACATATGAACCTTTTATAAGCCAATCTAATCTTTAAGTTGTTGATAAATTATTCATTTCAGAGTATTCACAGTACAAAATAGTGGGTTTCTGCCATGTCTGAGGACTGAATAAATTGGACACATGAATGTTTAAAAAGCCTCAGACATCTGTTATATTAGTTGTTGGTCAGAAAAACATGAATAGCTAATTGAGGACAGAAAAAGCACAAATAGTGATATACTAACTGTACCTTCATAACCAGTCCCAGAAATGTGGTCTACAATAAATCAACCCATGTTTTCCCTTGTAAAATATATTTATTGTTGTTTAGGAGTAAATGATGTCCTCTTCTCCTTTGCTTTCTTCCATATTGATATTTCACTTCTGTTAAGTATGGACTCGGTAACTCACTCTTAGCATAATCACAGCTTTTAGGATAATGAGCTTGATCACTGTGATAACAGAAACCTACAACGTATGGATCCAACACACTCAGTGCCAAAATGGCAGTGATCATTTGTATGTTCTCAGTGGTCGTATGAGAGTCAGTTTAATACCAAATACAGAAGCAGACACAGTCCTGTATCTTGAGCTTAAGTAATTAATCTACTCAGCTCTTGATATTTGACATAATAAATCAAATACTCAGTTTCATAGGGAAATTATTAAAGGCAGGTGTGAAAATATTAAAGATCCCATGTTGCTAAGAAGGAAAAGAGCTATGGTAGCAGTGGTGGTATAATGCAGAATAGTAGTTTGCTTGGTGTAATCTCTCTTCCCTGCATTTGATGCATTGCTACAGAAAACTGGATCTGCAGCTTCTCAATAACTTCCCATCTAATGCTGAACATGCAAAAAATCATATATACTAAAATCTGTCTTTTACTGTATTGATTTCCATCCTAAACATATGCATGTACACATAAGACTACATGCACTGTGAAAAGCTATTACATTAATGTACTAATATATAACTCAGAGTGACAGAATTGTGTGCACATATATGCGTATGTGTGTTTTGACTATTCTGAGATAAGTTGAAGCAAGGTAAGCATATGGATTGCTGAATACTGTATTTAATTGTTGCTTTTTGTACTATCTATATTATTTATGCTAACTATGTTTGTTCTCCTTTAGATATAAATCCCCTGGTGTTAAAATGAGAAAAATAGTGACTTAACACTGGGGAGGAGGTTAGCAGTGAAGGAAACAAGCCCCCAAATGCTGTATCCTGATCAGTTGAACAATGTAAGACTTAACATATTTTATACACTCTTATCTTCATATACTCCTGCTACTAAAATGATATACATGTTAACACTTGGGACAGTGATATGGTGTTCCTTTTAAAGCATTTCATTCATGCCCTGAATCTCACCAGTTGATGGATAGTCTTGGAGGGGGCAGAGTAAAGATGTAAGGTTACATAAAAATGACAGACTTTGATGATTGCCCCATAGAAGACCTCACCATTTCTATGGAGCAGAAGAGGGATGAGATGGTGGTCAGTGGCTGCATGGGAGAATGGGAGGGAGAGGGAACTGGAATTGATATATAAGATAAGATTATTTGTAATTTAAATAAAAAATAAAATCTTAAAAACAGAATAAAATTTGATTTTTATTAATCTTACCTCAATACTTTCTCCATCTGCTGTGTATTTCACATTATGTAATCCACGTGTACATACATATTCAATATTCATTTACTAAAAGGATATGTATATTTTTATTCATTATAGGTTAATTGTTATCATAAATATTTAGAACTTGTAAAATTATGAGATGAAACAGTTGGGTGCCACTTTCAATACATATTGGTTTCATTGGTATGTTGAGAAATGCTTCCTTTTCATACTAGCACTGGGGAGGAAGAGGCAGGCAGATCTCTGTGAGTTTGAATCCAGTTTGGTCTACAGACCTAGTTCCAGGACAGGCTCTAAAGTAATACAGAGAAACTCTGTCTCAAAAATGAAAAAAAAAAAACAAAAATGTTTTCTTTGTTATATTTACTTAAAAGATAATTAGGATAAATATTTAATGTATGTGCTAAATACTATTTGTACACCTTTAATCCTGGAAGAATTTGCTTATTTTTCCTCTATAACAGTGAATGGAAGATATAACTTTAAATGCATATTTAATGTACTCAGCTATACATCGGATTATGGTTTAAATAGAATAAGATAGTGTTTAGATCACATTTTCTAAGTTGTATTTCTTTTGAACTGACATGTCTGTGGTTGATCTCTCAAAATATTGGGCTATAACTAAAAACACAATACAAAGTTTAAAATCAGCTATGAGAGCACTGTTTATTGGTATAATCATAAAGAAAACTGGTGGTCTAGTACTATATACTAACATTGCAAGAAATTTTTTTCCATTATATTTCATATCATTCATGCAAAGTGATAATTCATGCTAGAATTGAGAACTGTTAATTAAGGATGTTAACTCAGATGTGCACATATATGTGGTGGTAAGGATGTGAGAATTTTGTGTTTCTGGGGATTAAATCTAGGGCCTCATACATTCTTCAATACATTCTATCAAATAGGCTGTGTGTGTGTGTGTGTGTGTGTGTGTGTGTGCATGCCTGCGTGCGTGCATATGTATTTATGTATGTATGTATGTATGTATGTATGTATGTATGTATGTATATGTGAGTGTGCATATACTTGCAAGCAGACACAAGAATCCCACTTCAGGCATGTTCCTCAAGCACCATCAACCTCATTTTGTTACAAGGTCTTCATTCGGCCTGAAGCTTGCCAATGCATGCCACTGCTTTGGCTTTTAAGTGGGTGCTGGGAATCTGAACTCAGGCCCTGATGCCTATGAGGCAAGCACTTTGCCAAGGGTACCATTTCCAATATCCCCAAATATATTTTAAGTTAATAAAGAAAAAAGCAAAAGTAAAGGATGAAAGATTCAGGAGCAAATAGTCAGGAGAGCTAAAACCACTGTAGTTGGGAAAATTGGATGCTCTGAGTGTGAAGAAAATAATTTCTTTCAGAAACCCACCAAATTCAACAACTCTTCAGAACCTTAGCACTGAGGTCATTGCCACACTGGATATAAGCAATGGAATATGGATCAGTGGAGCTTGCCACACAGCAGGTAGAAGACCACTGGTTTTTGCTTATATTTTTATAAGACTCTTAACAATATCAAAACCTAGACATCTTTTATACTGAACTAACATATTACATCACAAAGTAGGCAAAGTTGTCTATGAAGGGTCCATGTGCAGAATGATGTAAGCAATATTGTTGTTCAAATGCTTAGGGATCACTAAACTGGTTTGTGCAGCTCTACCACTCAGGTCAAATACAGTCTAGCACTTGTTTTCACCAGCAATTTTGTAGAAGCACAGCCATGCTTATTATTATGTAAGTACTTCACCACTCTCAAGCTGTTGCTTGCTTTAAGGGCCGAATACTTATTGTCTATCAAGTTACACAAAGTGTTTCTCAATCTGTTCTAGAGAGAAAGGTCAGGAATTCAGGTCAAAATTTCTCTGGATAAGGCAAAAATCTTGATAGCTATTAGAAACGCGTTTCTAGAATTTATAAATAGTTATTACACCTTGAAATCTTCTCAGCTGAAGGAGGAAAGGTGACAGTGTATCACATTTTTTTTTCTTACCATAAATGCTAAAGTGCACTTATATCCACTTCCTCAAATTAGACCACTTGGTTATTTCTAAAGTAGGAGAATGACCTTGCCCAACTTCATTAGACCTGTAAGCTGCATTGTATTTATATGGGATACATTGTATTCATATGGGGTAAAGCATGTCCTGTCTCCCAGGATTTAGTAAAGATGATAACATTTTTATGTTCTTCCTGTTTAACAATTACACATCCAGTATATGACAGCTGTTTTTTGTCTCACACTTTTTGACATAGTGTATGTAATGTAGGTTTGACCACAATGTTTTGTTCTTTTAAAATACAGATTTTCCTATATATTCTAAACTCAGTAGTCATCCTGCAGTTTCAATACTGTTCTGTGACTCAAACATACTAAACATGTGCTATCACTGAACTACATCTGCAGCCCCTCATTTTTCATTATTAACAGAAAGGACAAAGGTACTTTTAATATTTTGCTGACATTATTTCTATTTTTTATTTCCTTATTTGATTGAACTGATTTTTAAAGGCATTTAGCTGACATGTTATATATTTCAAGTGTATAATGTGGTAATTGACAGCATACATGTGAAGTGAGGGTCGCTGTTAACATGACTTGTACCCCATGTTTCTCATTCTGTAAATTACATTATAAAACTTATATAACTGCTCGCATTTGAATAATATTTATGAAAATAAGATCATGTAAAGTCCCATAAGGACTTTGCCTTACCATGTAATCAAATTTAATTATGAAATAAAAAAATGATAATAAATTAAGCAATAATCCAGAATAGCATTTAACAGATCTTTTATTATAATTTCTTGTGGAGCTTAACCTTTATATTCTAATAGCATATACACAAAAGTTCAGAAAATATTAATTATCCATATTATAAACAAAATTAAAGGAATTAATATAAAATTATTTTTGGAAGGAATGGGTGAAAAGTCATCAAATCACTTTAACTACTGTATATTACTGTAATAGACAGTTGTATAAGTACTTTTACATGATAATAATTTTAAATTTGCTATGTTTATAAACAAATATAAGATGCATAAATTTCATCAAAATAGAAAATTTCATAGAAAAAAAATCTAATACTTTTAGATTCCTCAGATCATTTTTGGAAATGAATACTTGTAATACTATAAAAAAGAAAATTTCTCGTGTTTTAATTTTGTTTGAAGAAAGAAATAATATATCATCGTAGGTTGATTAGTAATGTGAAATGAAATGTGGGTTTGGCATCATAGATCTGCTTTAAAAGGTGCATTGCTGACTTTTTTTTTTTTTTTTTTTTTTTTTTTGGTACTGGGTAATTTGACCCATGTCCCAATGCTGGTAAGCATTCTTCCATAGAATTATTGCCCCTGACCCTTAAATGCCTTTCCCTTTATGAATTTAGCACATTAAAATGCTAGTGACTTTCTCCTCTCTACTTATAAACAGTTATTTTGATTTTTATACCTTAAAACACTCCCCAGTGTTGCCTTTGAGAAAAGAGAAGAATAGATAGGTTTTAAATGATAAAGTTCTCTTGTTGCTTTACCAGAATAACTTAGTTAAAGGACCCATCAGTGATGACTATGAGGGAAATCTGCTAAGATGTTATGACAAATGAAGGGGTGATCTTTTGGTGACACAGGTTATATCTCAAGTCAAGTTAAAGAATCTATTCCCAAGAGCTGAGTAATATTCCACTGTGTAAATTTATCACATTTTCTTCATGTATTCTTCAGTTGAGGGGCATCTAAGTTGCTCCCCTATTTTTCTTATTGAACATAATTGAGCAAGTGTACTTATGGTATGATTGAGCATCCTTTAGGTATATGCCCAAGACCTATCAATGTGCACATGGGCTATACCTAATGCTTTGGCTGGCTTTGAAAACATATTCCTCATACTGGATTACCTTGCTTAGGAGAGGTACATAGTGTTACCATAATTTGATAGGCTATGCTCTGTTGACGCCCATGAGAGGCCTTTCACTTTCTGAACAGAAACAGAGGAATAGATTGGAGGGAGGTGAGCAGCCAGAGGAGAGGTGGAAGGAGGAGATGGGAGGAAAACAGGAAGAGGAAACTGTAGTCAGGATAAAATAAATTAACATAAATAATGTTTAAAAAAGACTCTGTCCTAAGATCAGCTTTACGTTACAATTTAGCACTTTTCAAACTCAAGTCATGTTCATATTTAGAAGCATGTATTGTCTTGAGATAAGTTGCTATTTAGGAGTTGCAAATGCAATGTGTAGCACATATTAGCATGTATGAACCACAGCTCAGGGTTAAATGTGAAGAATGACTACTGAGTTCATAAGCTAAAAATACCTCTGTGCTTTGGAGGAAGTTCTTCTCAGGAAGACATGAAATTAATCATATGTGGGAATATCTAGTTTTATGATAAATCAAAAAGAGAAATAAAACAAGCTCATAAGCTAAGAATGCAACACAAACAGAAGTCACACAGGTATTTTGGCTTTTCCTAGATCCACCTCCTGAACCGAAGAGCAGGTAGGGGTAGTTATAAACCCTAGTGTGAGGCTCTTTAACTATGGTTCCTGCTAGAGGTTAAAACAAATGGGAAATACATATGTTTGTGTCTTGGGAAACTGGAGTTTACAGTGCTAAAACTTTCAGTGAAAAAGAAATCAGCTTTTTATTTCAGCTATTCATTATTTTTTAAATTATCTTAGTGTTAAAGATATTTGTTTCATTTTTCAGTTCTACTAAGTTAAATCACCCACTTGAAGATTTCTATCCTTGCACATAAAGCACCACAGAGAGAGGGCTGACAATCACAATTGTATTCGTCTGTTCCAATTGTCCACTAAGCTTCCTATAAACATGGATAAGAAATCAAACTGTGAAACAATATTTGATAAAGTGTAAAAGGGAGCCACAGAAAATATACACCTGTTTTCTCTTAAGTCTCCTGTCATAAATATTTTATTTGCTAAATATTTCAAGTGGAGTTTTATAGAATAAAGTCTTTGGAACAATTTGGCTTCTGGGAGCAAAATGATTTCACATTGTCAGATAGTAGTTCTCAAAACTCAGTATGCATAAGGTGGAGTTCACAGATTCCCAGGACCATGTTAAAGAGTTCAGAATGATAGTGTGAAGATAAAGATTTAGTGCTTATTTTGAAGCAATCTACCACAGTCATTACTTAGCTCAACACAAATTAACAAGAGATGGAAAAAAAAAAAAAAAAAAGACTAAAAGGTGTGCTTGCTGATGCTGAGAGTTCCAAGTGGACTATCAGAGGGCTGGAGGAATTAGAATTTCCATTTGATTGACTTAATGCTGGCAAAACAGTTTTACACTCACAGGAGAATTAAAGAGAGAAGGATTATGATAAAGCTCTTATCTCCAGCAGAACTGCTTGAGTATCAGTGCTGTGACATGTGACACTCAGGGAGAATATCATACTGAGGAATGCAGTATTTCTTCAGCGTGCAAGAAAAGACGTCAGGATGCAAATGTTCAGGAAAACTGGGTCACTCTTCTAGCTTTCTTCTTCTTAACATATTATTGAATTCTTGATGGAAAATAACATTTAACTAGCTCTTAGAAAAAATAAGATCTAGGCCAGTTGTGTGCATTTTTTTTCTAAATAGTTGAAAATTAAACCCAGTTCCTGTGGTTCTTGTATAATTAAAAACTAAGTAAATGAAATAATTAAATTATATTTGACTGTTTTTGCAATTAAAAAGACACACCTACCACTCATAATAAATTTGTATTGTGTTCTATGATATTTTGCAAACATATACAATGCACTGTCCTTGTGAGTACCATCTGTAAGATTTTAAGCATGCAAGTATTTTGGTGCTTTAGGGAATTTTACATAATTGATTGTATAATTTCTGAGACTAGTATAAATGATTGATTATAAAATATGTTTCTACTTTAACTTCTATTAACTCTTGAAAATGGCTTTCCATTCCATGACCTATCCAGGCTTGCACTGTTTTACCCTTATCACCTAGAACATTTTCCAAATATTCATGAAACTTGATAAAACAAGGCAAATCAAATATCTTTTGCAGACTGTATGGATCTCTAACTGGACCTCATTGGCTTTTTTTGGAAACAGTATCTCAACACTTCTACCACAGCTTTCCAGTCTTTCCGTTGGCAAAGCTAAGCTAGGTCCTCTTGACCAAGGCTCCTCCAAATTTTCCCAGACTTACCTGAGCACTGCATGCATTTGTGGAAGTAATCCTGGAGGAGCTTGTTCATCTGTCTGTTCAGCTGAGCCCATGGGTCTGGAAATAAAAGTGCTTTGCCTGTTCACTGAATCCACTGAAAAACCTGCCTGTAGGTGATGTACATCACACTTTTAAAAGAGGCATCTCCACGTGATGAAGCCACATCCTGCTAGAGCAGCCCCCAGCAAGAAGTGCCACAAAATGAAAATTGCACAAGGTATCAGCACCCACGTGGCTCACAATCAGCACTGAGGACTTTCTCATATGGAAGGACTTGCAAAAAATCAGATGAGCTGAGAAGTCAAAATTGAGCACAGTGGAGTGGGGGTGACTTCAGAAGGGCCTCTGAGAAGCTACACCTCACCTCAGAGTCTTTCCCCTATTTTTAGTCTGAACTTTATACTAAACTCATGAATTAACCCAAAGAATTTGCATGGTAATTTCTAAAGGTTCTAGCTGCTGCTTCAAATATTCCCGAATGCCTTCTCCATGTCATTGGCTAATATCAACACACACCTATAACCTTCTTGTCTTATTGGGGTATGTAAATGAATTCACAGAAATAAGATAAGGAAGTCACATTTTATAAGGGGGCCAGAAATACATTTCAGAAGTAGAATCAGTGTATGTAAAATATAAAGTTAAATGTGCAGATATATATATAAATAAACAGGCATGATACTTATCACATTAATGAGCATTTATATAGTGTATCTATTTGGTAATATAATTTATGAGGAAACTTACAAGACTAAGGTTAGAGAAGTCAAGACCTTGACCAATATGTCACAACACAGCAGATGGACACTTCCAAACTAAGATTTCTGTCACAAAAGATTCCACTCTCAAACCATGTGTATCTGAATATTCAGAAACACACTCAAATATTAACAAGAAATTTATCATGCAGAATAGATATTGTTAGTGATCCTGATACCTTCATGCATTCCTGCATAAAAATATTTTACAAAATGGAACTCACATCAACAGAACTAATAAGTGTTTACCCTTATTTCCTTTTGTTTCTTTTTAATAAAGGGGAGAGAAAATAATGACTATTTTATCTTTAAATTTTTAGTTACAAGAATGAGTAAATTGTCTCAAAACTGAAACAATATATTTCTGGAAATCAATAAAAATTTTATTTGGTAATTACTAATTGATAGCTTATTTATTAGAAAAAACAATATATTTTCTAAATTGAAAGTAAAACACACCAAAGTGTGTTTGTCCTATTACCTCAAAAATATGTGTACTGGATATTTAATGATGGTTTATTTAGTGAATGTCACTTAAAGAAAGTCACTGGTGAACTCTGATGAAATATTTGAGAATCAGTTGTATAATATTAATGTAGCAAACTGGTTTCCTCAACTACTTAGCATATTTCATTTTGTGTAGATACAATTTTAGCAATTTTCTATATAAGCAAGATTCAGGAAATAAAAATTCCCTTGTGTTATAACAGACACATAAGAAGAGAGAGATGGATAAAACAGAGGCATTGACATAAAATTAAAAATTAGGATGCTTATGGTAGGCAATGCCTCTACGTAGTTATTGCACATAAGCTGGTAAGCTTTACTTAAATTAGAACAAAAAGTCAAGACATTAATATGTTGAACTTTCCCCTGAAATTTGTACTCTCATACTACTTTCCATTCTGAAATTTTGAAAAGAAGAGCATTTGCAAGTTCTGTGCAGAGGACTATTGCGAACTATTCTAGACTTCAAGAAGCACATTGTCTCTGGGTCATGGGAAAACTACTAACTTGCATTTTAGTGTTTTAATTCAAGACCTTCAGAAGTCAGTTTACCACATGTGTGTTAACTTAAAAATTGGCTTTTATAACTAACCAACAATCAATCTAAAATCTAAAATCAGCAACCAGCATGAGGACCTGATTTGGATCCTTCAGTACCCATTTGAAACTGTGGGAATAGTCATCCCTGCCTATAACCCTTGCTCTAGTGGAAGAGGTAGAGTTAGATACATCTATTCCTAGATGGTCATTGGCCAACCAGGTTAGTCAAGTAAGTGAGTTCAACGTTCAGTAAGAGACCTTGTTTCAGAAAATAAATGTGGAGAAAAATTGTGGAAATACATTTCACATCAGCCTCTGACATCTATATGCATACACACAAACAAGAATCTATTATACACTCATATATACAGTGCCACACACACACACACACACACACACACACACACACACACTCACACACACACACACAAGCAATTCAAAAAGCCTCTAAACTGAATCAAAATTTTCAAGTGCTTTATGAGAGCACATTAGTACATGGAAGCACTAGTTAGTTACTTTTAATCCTGTATGCAGTGTGTTTGCCACTGGACTTGCTCTAATAGAAGATCAGCTATCAACACAACGTGAGAACCAAGGCAAATGCAGCTTCCATGCAGTCAGAGCCAGAACTGATCCTCTTTTCCTGCTAGGACATTTTGTCTTTCTAAGACAACATCTTGCTAATATTCACTTGTAGCACAGACTGGCCTTATGCCTGCTACAGCCCTTTTTATTTTTTTAGGATTATAAAGGTGACTCCTAGTTTGTGACCTTTTGCTAATACAGCTAGGCAGATAATGCCAATCAGAAATGATAGTTTGTTACAGCCCATCCAGCCCCACCAGGACACTTAGATTTAATTCTGTGGCATAAAGTGTCAACATACTTAGCTCTTCAAAGTTATTATAAGCTCTTCAAAACATTTGTAAACAATATTTGATCTTATATTGACGATTTGTGGCATCTAGATGTATTTTTTTGAGACTTGGAAAAATATTTAACAGGGAAACAAAAAGTACTATCATGGCTGCTGTTATCTTTCCTTTCTGTTCAATCAGCTGTTTGGGGGATTGTCACCAGTCAACGGAGAATTTTAGACATTACACAACTAAAACAGTAGTAGTTGTTAGTTGTAAAAAAGGGAGGTCTGATATTTTATATTTATTTATCATTTTAGATTGTCAAAAAATTGTAGTTACATAAAGTACCAGTACTAAGTTACATTCAATTAAGTTACTAGCCAAAGGGGTCCCATGGAAATCCCCAAAGAACCCAGATTGTTGCCAAGACAATAGTTTGGTCTCCACTGACAGCAACACCCCATTACTGAAGCCATCACCCACATAACTCATTGGACATGGAGAAGTCGAAGTGGTACAACCTTCACCCATATGTCCTAGTGTCTTTGGTAAGCAAAGGTACTCTGAAGGCTACCTAAAGAGAAAGATAAATAGCACACTACCTGTAAAACCTTTGATGTACAATGCTATCCTCCCTGCAAAATATGCAAGGGCAATACTGACACAAAGCTTGTGGGAGTAACAAACTAATGCATGACTTGATTTAAGGCCCCCTCCATAAGATGTAATTCATACCCAACACTCTTTGGTAAGAAAGAAGCAGAGATTAGATATCACAGAGACCTAGTGTAAAACCATTTTTGTTATTGTTTTTTAAAATAGTGATAATATTACTCTTAATAATATTGTGCTGTTTTTAAAGGTCAGTCACTTATTCAGCCACCATCAGATAATCTTCCTCCTGTAGCTGATGGGAACATGTACAGAGACTCACAGCCAGACATTATAGAGGTAGGCAGGTGGGAGGATACATATAAAATCCGGATATTTTGTAGGAGAAAATAATGTATTTTCAATAAAAGGGAATAAATAGATATATAAATAAGATACAAATGGGGGAAAGTGAGGAAGAGAGGGAGGGAGGGAGGAAGAAAGAGACAGAGGGACACAGAGAGAGACAGAGATAGAGAGACAGAGAGACAGAGAGATCTTGGACAGCTCAGCTCTAAATGGAATAATGGAATGCCATTATCAGATTCTTTCCCTCAAAGCTCAGAGAAGCCCAAAAAAGAAGAGACAGAATGTAAGAGCCAGAGGAGATGGAGGACACCAGGATAAAAACAAGCAAACATACAACAACAACAACAACAACAACAAAAAAAAAAAAACCTCTCTAACTCAACTGAGAAATGCTCATATGAACTCAGAGACTAAAGTAGCAAACACAGGGCCAGGACAACTCTGCACTAGATCCTCTGCATACATGTGATAATTTCCACTTTAGTGTTTTTGTTGAACTCCTGAATGTGTGAATGTGTGGGTCTTTGACTATTGTGCCTTCTCTTGAGCTCTTTTCTATTCTTGCTAGCTTGCTTTGTCCACCTTAAATGTGATGGGTTTCGTTTTGTTATGTTGTATTTTGTTATGTTTAGTTGTTATTTCCTAGAAGCCTCTTCTGTTCTAATTAGAGACAGAAAGGGAGAAGATCCAGTTGGGAGAGGTAGTAGGAAGGAACTTGGGGAATAAATGGAGGGGACACTGTAATCAGGATGTTTTGTATGAGAAAATAATGTTTTTTCAATAAAAGGGAATAAATGGATATTTAAATAAGATATATATGGGGGAAATTAAGTGACTGGGCTCTTCCACACACTTATCTACTGCTAATAAAAAATTCTGGGAAAGGTTGAAGTATAATATATTGTTGCATACCTACTCATAAGCCCACAAAATTCTGATCGCTAGCTCTGAACTCACAGTCACACAGATGATCTTGGTTAAACACTTTGGTACAACAAATAAAAGCCAAACTATCAAGTAGTGGAATGATATTGACAGGAAAGGAAAACACTGGTAGGGATGGGAGAAAAGCAGGTGGAAAGAGACTGGAACACATCAAATACATATATGAAGCTGGGTTAGAACAATATGTATTAGTACATATATAAATTAACAGTATGTATACAGATTAGTATGTCTAAATCCAGATCATAAACATGTAATGATTCAAATTATAAACAAATCATTGAGGTTTTTTCTTTTTTTCTGTAGAGAGAATGCTGAAGATCTACTCATTCAGCAAGTATCAAGTGTATGGCACATGTTGGATGATAATCACTACCCTGAACAATTGATTTCTCCAATTCATTTCTTGTATTTAACAGAAATTGTATATTTTTTTAAATCACATCTTTCTAAACCCTTCAGTCACCTGGCTCTAAGGAAGTTAGAAAAAGTAAATGAACAGACTTGTGGTGATTAGGAACTTGGCCAGAGAATCAAAAAACCTCAAGTATCATGAGCTAATTATGGGATCATTTTTATTCCTCACAAAAATGTGAAAATGTTAGTGCAGGATCATAGACGCTGGACTTATCTTTCAGCTGAATCTAACAAATTATTAATCAGAGCTCTCTCCTTAATGTCAATATTATCTTCCTCACAAAAGGATGCAAAACATGTGTGCTGCAAACATTCAGTTAAAACATTAATGGACTTTTAATAATTACTATAAGTCCTTAATTTCAAAATCAGTATTAAATTTTCTTGGTCAGTAGAACAGAAAATATAATTTTTCCTGTCCACAGAGGATTATAGGGACCAGATTTAATGGATAAAGTGTGTGTGTGTGTTCATGTGCAAGTGTGTATGAAAGACAGACTCTAAGGCCATTGATATAATAAATAAAGCAATTTCCCATAAATTAATTTTACAGACAAAAGTAAAAGAATTTCCCTTTGAAAGGAGTTGATGAGAAGAAGACAACTCAAATCAGAATTTTTGAGCACTGTAGGCCAACACAGTAGCAATTATTCTCATCAATAAGGGAGCCACCCAAGCATAAAAGAATGTGAAACCAGGTTGAATAGCAGTAGCAGGCAAAGATGATTAAACACTGAGAAATGAAAGAAGAAAAACCTGTGACTATAAGTAGTTTATTCCTCTTTTAAAAGTCTTTCATGAGAGGAAATTAAAAGTTAAAATAGAATCCGGCTCAGTAAATCATTATATGGAAAGAGGCTTATGCCCACTGTATGAAAGAGAGATGTAATTATTATCCCTTCATAAGAATATGGGAGCTAGCAGTCTTCCTTTGTGTTGTCTCATAAGGATTTCTTCCATAATTCTGACAATGGACATGGCCAGATTTCCTTGGCTACTTTGTGTCAGGCCTGATACTAAGTAGAGGGAGATTTTCTTTAGCTCTGCATTAATCCTTTCAGGCTGACACTGCTCTTTTCTTTTTCTCCAGATAATACAGAAAGGCTATGGGATATTTATTAAGCAGGTAAGTTAGCACATAAGTCTACTAGCCAGACCCTAAAGCAGAGGCTCTTGTTAACTGTGACATACCAGAGTAAATCAGATAAGAGCACAGTTAAGTAAGTGTGTTCCTGGTATCACCTCTATGTGGCAAATCACGGGGTTGAATACATGTGATTTGTGGAAGTGCTTTCAATAGTTATCTCACATCATTGTCTGTGAATACATCAAGTCTCCATAGCAAGGTTGGAAGATGGTCCCTGGAAACCAGTGAGTAAATATTTTCAGGCTTTTCACTATATACAAATAATGTTGCTGTGGACTTTCCCACCCACTCACTACCAATAAACACACAAAGTGAAAAAAAAATCAATATGGAAATGATTGTGTCTGACTTTATACTAGTAAAATTTTGTTTATAGACACGAATTCAAGTTTGTTGAAATTTTGCCATATCACAAAACAGTCTTATTTTTCTCAAGTATTGATATACTCAAGAGAGCATACATAACTATATGGTCATATACTCATATTTGAAGATTTGGATCTAGGAACAACCAGGAATGCAAAAAGCATCATGTGAAGAGATTAGAGTGGGAAACCATTAAATAAAAGTCATTAAAAGGGTAAAATGAGAAAAACTGGGGGTACGTATCAATCTTAAATTATTATTATTATGTATATGGGTAGGTATGGCACTGTACCATATTCAACCAGTGTCTCCAGAATCCAAAAGAGTTCAAACACTCTGGGAATGGAGTTGTAGATGGTTATAAACTGAGGCATGGGTGCTATGAATCAAGTCCAGGTACTCTGGAAGATCAGCCAGTGATCTCTACCATTAAGACATCTCTCCAGTTCTTGGAGATATAATTAGAGTGGGGAGGGAGGTCAATGAAGAAAAAAGAAGAAAATCGAGAAAGGAAAATAACACTAAGAATATTTGAAAAACCCATAAGGAAATAGTATTTTATGTTTACCTAAAATTCTATCATATATATGTGTGTACATGTATGTATATAAACATATAAGTGTATATATATGTACACACATATATGTATATTTTAAATATAGTTGGTCTAGCAATGCTTCTTTCCAAAGCTATAGACTATTTAATAACAACTGCAGTACCAGAAATGACAAACTTTTTGAGCTGTTTTTCAGGAGAATCTAAGAGAATCCCTGAATAATATATGCTATTATTATTCCCCAGGTTGCTTCCCAGACATTGAAGGTAATTGCCTTTTGTTGAATACATTGGGCTTTAAGGACACAGAATTTGGAGGATTTAAACTGGACCTGATCTAAAATCCTTATCCCTGAGAAATAGATATCATAGTACAAGAAGGTGTGAAGCAAGCTGCCAAGGAAGGGAAGAAATCAGTAGTTCAACCCAGCTGAGACTTCTTGAACCACAGCAATGACCACCATAGCAAAATATCACTGAGACAGCAATAGTGGAACTCATATCTTGGAAGTCACAACAGGTTTCTAATTGGACTTAAGGCATGCTCAACCTCAGAGGAATCATGCCTGGTACTGAAAATATGACCAGTTACCTGGGACTAGTATGTCATAGGTGTTGGAGGATATTCTTCTATTGGCACTTATATAATCTTGTTATTCATTTAATGCAAACACGTTATTTTTCATTATAATACATTCAGATTACTCTATCCCCTCCCTCTTCTCTTCCCAGTTCATCTAAACTTCCACCCCATCATGTTCCACCCCTTTTCTATATCTCATTACTCTCAACCTGATCCATCCCTCTTCTGTCTCTCATTAGAAAAGAAAAGGCTTCTGAAGAATAATAATAAAATATAACAAAATAAAAACTATCCCATCATATTTGGACAAGAAAAATAAACAGAAAGAAGAGAGTTCAAGAGAAGGCCCTAGAACCAGAGCATTCTTTTTTGTTTGTTTGTTTTGCTTTGTTTTGTTTTGTATTTTGATTTTTGTTTTGTCAAAACAGGGTTCCTTTGTATAGCCTTGGCTATCCTGGAACTCGTTGTGTAGACCATGCTGATGTCAAACTCACAGAAAAACACCTGCCTCTGCCTCCCAGTTGCTGGGATCAAAGGAATGTGCCCCAAGAGCCCACCAAATACATTTCCTTACACTCATAGATAAGTGTAGTTTCCTCCTTCCATTAAAGAATCTTCTCTTTACGAAAGAGAAAGATCAATCCAGAATAGCATGACTGGTTAAAAATGCAGAGAGGGCTCCCAATGTCCATTTGTACACTAGGTATCAATGCTGTTCCATTACCAGGGTCCCCACAGACTGCGTAGGCCTCCTAACTGTCACCCACATGCAGGAGGCCTGTTTCTGCCTGAAATGTTGTGACAGACTTTGATGATGCTCCACAGAAAGCCTCATCCTTTCTATGGAGAAGAAGAGGGATGGCATGGGCGAATGGAAGGGAGAGGGAACTGGAATTGATATATAAAATAAGATTGTTTCTAATTTAAATTTTAAAAATTCAGAGAGAAGTTGGCTGTAGATACACAGACCCAGTAGGTAATATCCATAATACAATTCCTTTACCATGGATCTAGGAACATCATGGAAAAAGGGTAGAAAGGTCATAAGGACCAGCGTACCAGGAGATGACTGTGAGAGTGTGTCTCCCAGAATGGCAGGAAAGCTACACCCATGATACCTCTGCACCATAGCTGCCAAAATGGGAGCTGAAAATTATAACACCAGCTGACATGCTAATAGCTGGTGGATGTTCAGTGATATCACGAATTCCCCAATACTTTACCAGGTATAAGACAGGTTGAAAGTAGGAGGATGTTTTAAAACTGAGTCCTGATTTTGTGTATTAAAAATTAAAGTTAGGATATCAGAAAGGAAACCCAATGAAGGCTTCTGAATATTTACTGTGATAACATTGGAAAGTTTATCAAAGAAGTCAGAATAAAATATTTAATCTTTTTTGGGGGAGCCTTGGAATGAAATATGGAAATTTTCCTGTCAAAATTTTGTGTAGTTCTCTCTCATTTTTCTAAACTCAAAAAAATATGCCCTTTCTATATATTTTATCATTTCTAAGTTAAACTAGGTTATCTGGTTTATAATACAGTTTTCAAAAGTCACTTTCAATTTTATATGTTCTGTAGAGGGTAAATCTCTAGAACGCAGCAAAAAATAAGAACAGAATGCCTTATCTGCTGCCCATTTTGATAGATGAGGCCAAGTAGCAAGTCATCTTGCGTGTAATTGCACCTTTTGGCATATCTGCAGTAACACTCAAAACTACCAAGAGCTACCCATTGTATCAACTTTATTTTCCTCAACCAATTGCACTAGCAAATTGAAAACATAAGAAAATGTCTACTTTAACCTTTAAAATTAATTGGAGAAACAAATACACATATGTGTCTATATGTATATATGTGTTTTTCAAATGTGTTTGTATTATTCAGCTTGTCAAATAGTCACAAATCAAGAATCATAAGCAATATAATACATTTACTAGATTTCCTATTAATAATTATTTCTTTATGTTTGTATGTATGTCTGCAGATACAGATCAGTCAGGGTGGGTGTGGGTATGTGTGTGCATGCGCGCGCACACACACACCCAGACATCCACACTGAAAAATGCTTATAAGGTCACAGTACAATTTCATTCCTCAGGTTCCATAAACTTTGATGCTGTTGATGTTGAAGCAAAACACTCTGCATCCTAGAGATCAAGAAGAATGCCAGGCTAGCTGTCCAGGAAGCTGTAGTCTTGCTACTTCTCTCCAGTAGTAAATTATTGGCACAAACCTTTACACCTAGCTTTTTTATATGGATACTGGGACTGAACTGAGATTCCCAGGTGTGCAAGGTCAGCACTTTATTGACATATCATTTTCCTAGTCCAGCTCATTATTTCTTAATCAAGATTATAATTCATTCAAGATTTAATTTTTCTGATGCAGCTTTGCCAATGTTTGTGCCCTGGTGGTGTTGATCTCATGTTAAGGCATTGCCCTATTTTCTTTCACAAAAGCAAAGGTATATAATGTTTGATCATTGGCATTCCAGAAGCTAACTTGAAGCACTTAGAGTAATGCAACTTTAATGATAACAGTCAGAAAATGGGATATTTGTTTTTCGAAGGGGCTAGTGCATTTGTTGCATCCCAAACACCAGACTGCACCTCACAGTTTTGTCCTGTTGATTTGAGAGGCCTACTACAAACCAGCAGATGATTCTTTGCCACAATGTAGCTAACTGCTGGGAACAAAAACAGAAAGGTTTCTCTCCCAAGGGAGTAATTCCAGAAATACCATAAGATAATCCCTGTTTTAATTTACAATGGAGAAAGGCACATAGTGTATGTTGCAAAAGAGACACACCTTCACTCCCAAGCAGAATGATTGGTAACAGAAGAAATCTGCAGCAAAGAGGATGGAAAAGATCCCTGGCACTCCCAGAAAGAACATAATGTAAGAATAATATTTCAGAGAGAGAGATTGTTTCCAAATCCATTGTTAGAAGGAATGGTTCTAAGGGTTTAAGAATCCTGGGAACCTTGGCTGTTCATTCCATGACGGTAACACCTTTTTCAGGGAACTTCTCTCTATTCTTCATACAGTTGTTCCTAGCATTTGTTTGATCATTCACCTTTATGGAAAAGAACATCACATAACACCATTGGATAGGCTCCAGACGGTAAAATAAGTTAGAATAAAATTGAAGTCAGTTACTAAAGAATGGTAGATACACCATGTTGTTGCAATTCCTATGGGACTGTGTCCTTGTCCATCTCACTAGCCAAATTAGCTGTGAGTCTTGGAAGCAGAAATTTGGCTGTGGTTCTAAAACAATGTGAAGCATCAGCATCTTGTAAAAGCTTTGGATTCCAATAATTGCCTCCTGGATACTGCAACAGGCTTTTCACAATTTCGGGGGCTGGAATATAGGACATTGTCATGTTTTTGCTTTGTTTTGCTGCCTTTGCTCTAATGATAGCTTTCTCAAGTCTTCCAAATTCTCTGAATTCTTGTAGACAGAGTGGATGGCACCATTTGCTTCTTCCATTTGACTTGCTGTATATTAGAGAGAATGGTAGAACGGAATGGCAATTCCTTGAAATTGAACCCAAGTAAGTTAAATGCCTCTTGAATAAATGTATCTCTTTCCCAGGCTGAGGTAATTGCTTTTTTATTTATCTCAAACCATTTTCATCCTTCCCATAGCCTAATAGAGTCACTCCCTGCACAGTGCATTTCCATCACAGAAGCTCACAGGATACCAGCTTTGCTGATAATAAATAAATAAACAAATAAATAAATAAATAAATAAATAAATAAATAAATAAGGAGAACCTCAGAGTCCATATTACAGCCAGTGGGAACTGAATGTTTATATTTATATATTAAATTAAAATTGCTTTCTGCCCATATTTACCAAATGTAAATAGCCTTTCAGTCAGGGAAAAGGCAGAAGCTTGCTACTATTGATACAAGATGTCTGAAATTTCTATTTCAGGGCAAACACTTCTCATGAGCCATACATTTATTAAGAAAGTAATACGACAGCATTCATTCTAATCACATTTAGTATCTGTCTTGGGCAAGACTAAAAGTCTGAGTGAAGAAAGAAAACGTTAATATCGTTTAAATGAGCATGGCTGATGAATACTCTACTTAAAGTAAATGAAAAATTCAAATGGAAGGAAATCATTTTAAGTGACAAAAAAAGAGAGTAAAGATAAAAAGGGTGCATTATCATTCTACACTGAACCATTATCTATGTCACAAGATTCACTCCTTAAAAACCAGTAAGTATTAATACTTGTTCTCATAAGTAGACACCCTGAGAACTATGTGATCTGAAATCTGCAGTTTCAGTGAATAGACATGCACAGGTCACGAATTATATACAAAGTCATTTCACCAATGAGAACTATGTCTTATAACTAAAATATGCACCATTTGCAATGCTCCAAAAGCATTACAACCAAGACGTTTGCTATTAGTAGGCACATATGAGCAATTAGTATGATAGCACAAAATAGGTATGCTTTATTCATATTTAGCTACTAAAATGGGAATATACTTGATGCTACACAGAGGAACACTTTTCAAGAAAATTGTACCTTTGGTTTCTAAATTACTTCAATCTTCTTGACTTTGAGACTTGACACTTAATGACTATTCTAGTTAAACACATACTTGGGGATAGTAATTAATTTAAAGATAAGAAGAAGAAAACATCTGGTAAATGTGTGGCATTTCAACATCCCACCAGCAAACAGACAAAACTAATTGAATATGGCACAATATTTTTTGAGCAAGCCAATGGTAAGACTAAGATGAGACAAAGAGGAGCAAAAGATAACAACTAACCATTGGCCCATGTCTTAATTCAGTCTTAGGGCAGGAGGAAAAATCTTGTGGGTTTTAGAACTTTTGATAAATTAATGAAGAACTGATGAGGTTTGTTAAGTATGGCTGCAATGTATGGATTTATGAAATCAGAAGACTTAAGTGATCTTATCAAAGAGAAAAAGAAAAGGATCTTAGAGAATATCATTTAACTAAAAAGTAAGCTGGCTCATCATGAAGGTTTATGAAAGGCTAGATGCCAACTATGATACTAACCCTAATTACTTCCATGGTTGCTCAGTTGCTGAACTGAGATGGAATCAAAGTTCAGTCTCTCTACCAGAAAAAGAGTCTCAGGCAACCATTTACATTTCTAGCCTTGGAAGTTGGTAAGGAATAGAAAAATGTTCTAAGCTCTCTCATCAAAATACCATTATGATCATGGTTTGCATTCCCAAACAATCATTTTCTACCTCATAGAAGGGAATTTATGCTACAGGTCTACATCAAGACAGTAATTTGCAAGATTTAATAGCAAAGTCCTATAAACTTGGTGAATAAGCATGAGGTCTGCTTTAACTCTCCCAACACATTCAAATTCCTGAGTCAACAAATTTCAGAGTCAGTCTCTAGGCTAAGTTTTAGAAAGTGTTGTAAGTCCATATCACGAGAAGCCAGAGGCTTTCTGCTCATTACAAAACCATGTCTCTTGATATACTTCACAACTGTGTTCTTCAAATGCTCATTCAATGCATTTTCAATTAGTCAGCAATATGGGCATTCACAAAATAGAAGATAAATTAGAAGCATTTCATGTAAATAAGTTATAACAAGATGTCTAATAACAAACTCTCATGTCACCTTCAAAATAAGGTTTATTTCTCTCCATTTAGTTTGATGCTGGCTGTTGGCTTACTGTATATTGCTTTTATTATGTTTAGGTATGTTCCTGTTATCCCTGATCTCTCCAAGACCTTAATCATGAAAGGGTGTTGGATTTTGACAAAAGCTTTTTCAGCATCCAATGAAATGATCTTGTGGTTTTTCTTTTTCATTTGGTTTATAAGGTGGATTACATTGATGGATTTTCATGTGTTGAACCATTCCTGCATCCCTGGGATGAAGCCTATTTGGTCATGGTGCATGATTTCTCTGGTGTATTCTTGGATTCGATTTGCCAGGATTTTATTAAGTATTTTTGCATCAATGTTCATAAGGGAGACTGGTTTGTAGTTCTCTTTCTTAGTTGTGTCTTCATGTGGCTTGGAGACTAAGATAATTGTAGCCTCATAAAAAGACAATAACCTGTCTGCTTCTAGTGTGTGGAACACTTAGAAGTGTATTGATATTAGCTGTTTTTTTTTTTTTTTTAATTTCTGGTACAATTCTGCACTAAAATCATCTGTACCTGGGCTTTTATTTATTTATTGTTTTTTTGGTTGGGAGACATTTAATTTCTGCTTCTATTTCATTAGGGGTTATAGGTCTATTTAAATAGCTTATCTGTTCTTGATTTATTTCTCCTGAATTAGTAAGAATATTATATGGGTTCTGTGATATGTAGGCAATACATATGGTGCTTCAGTAGATGATGATTGGAAGAACCCTTCTTGTTATTCACACCCACCATTTCATTCCACTAAAAACACAGATATGAGAAAGGATCACAAACTCAGTGGAGCAGCTTCATCATGGGTTAAGAACTTAAACTTAAAAACCCAATCAAAGCCTAGTTAAAACTAAATTGAGATTGTGTTTATGTACACATATTTGTCTATATTAAAGTGGACATAATTTCTTCCTGTGCAATAAGACTAGACAAGACACATTGCAACTTCACTTGGTCCCTTGCTTACCGTGCATGTGTTCATATGAGAACCTCAATGTGTTAGGCAACTTTATTGGTATTTCAGAATATTTCCTATTTTCTGTATCTCTCTCTTGGCCATTTTTAAAAAATGCCCTCTTTATTTTAGGCTTCAAGAATACTCATTACTGATCTGACAACTACAGTCCCATTACAAACTGAAAATGCAAAAATAAAACATAAAACAAAACCCTCAAAATATAGATTAAAAGGTAAGTTACAACATACTAGTATCTATGTTCTGTCTAGTCACATGTTCTTAGTTCCGGTATCAGTGTCAGATATGAGTTTCAACTTGTGTTGTTCTGGGCCTTAAATTTAACTAGAATCTAGTTGGTTACTCCCATAACACTCACACCTCAAATGAACCAGCAAGCATGTCTTGCCAGGTTGGTCACTGTTGTTGTCTTGTTGGGGTTGAAGATTAAAAATGGCAGTTGTCTGGTATAGCTCGCACAGCCCCTCCCAGCTCTATGGACTATGGAAAATAAGCAGTATGTATTGAGGGTCCAGGTGATTGATTTCTCCATTTATTTTTTTTTTTTTACTCAGGTATACAGTGTCTTCAGAACCAGTGTACCAGTGTTTTAGTACAATATTCTGAAGTGCAATAACAGCATCATCAGTAATGTGTAATGTTCGTGGGCTTTGGGGACATCACTGGACAAATAAAAAAGATTCAACCCATTCTTGGTCATTTTACATTCTACAGTCATAGGATTTCATACAGCTTTATAAAAATGCCTTTACTGTTTGAGTCAGATTTTCTATTGGTAAAATGAAGCACCATGACCATGGAATTCAGTACATGAACTCAATCATGAAAGGAACCTGGAGAAAGGAGATGATATATAGGCCAAGGAAGGAAGATACTTAGTAGCTTGCTCATCATAGATTGCTCAACCTGCTTTCTTATAAAACCCAGGACCTCAAGCCCAGGGATGATACTAACCTCAATGGAATGAGACCACCCTCATCAAACATTAATTAAGAAATGTCCAGAGACCTACAAGGATGACCCCAAATAACAATATAGGCAATAATGGAGAGGCTACCTTAAAATTACTTCCCCTGTAATGAGATTGATGACTACCTTAAATGCCATCCTAGAGCCTTCTGATGGAAATAGAAGCAGACATTCAGAGCTAAGCATTTAACTGAAATCCTGGAATTTAATTGCAGAAAGGGAGGAGTGATGAGCAAAGGGGTCAACAACATGCTGGGAAAATCTCCAGAAACAGCTGGCTTGAGCAAGTGGGAGTTCATGGATCCCAGTCTGACAGCATAGGACTGAACCAGGCCCCCTGGATGTGGGTGTCAGTTGGAGGGGTCTGCGAAGTCTATGGGGCAACTGGCATTGAAATGAGTTACAGAGATGTATTGTGAGCAGACCTTGAAGATTAGCAGACAGAATGAGACAAAAGTAAGTGAATAGTAAATTCCCTTTCTCTCTCTCTCTTTGTCTCTCTCTCTCTCTCTTTCTCTTTTTCTCTCTTACTATAGTACATCTAATTCTGAACACATTTTAGGAGAAGTGATAGACATTTATGAAATTCTTGATAACTTACATCTAAATAGGTCATGGAATGAAGGGGAAAAATTACTACTATGATGTTGCTAAATGGATACATGATTAACCTAACTCTGAATGTCCTACCATTATACACATAGAATCAATGTATCAGTCAACCCTTATTTGAGAAGCTTCTGTTTGCAGTAGATGGTGGCAAACACCAAGTCCCACAAGTAGGAGATGCTGGATGTAAAACTGAAGAATACTCAGTCCTAAAAGGAACATATACCCTGCCAAACTTTTCTTTTGGATGAGAGAGAAAAAAGTCTGAACACTCTCCACACAAGAATGAAATTCATACAATCAATAATCAATTGAAAGTTCTTACTGGTGAAAGACTACAACCTAAACAATTCTAGATATAAAATAATTTAATATTTATGATAAAAATTACAATATAATACTCTGGTCCATATACCACCCAGAACTGCCTTCCTTTGGTCCTTTGGTCATGCTGGATCCACTGCTCAGGCTAAGTATTGGGCCAAAGCGTGAGTTCAACAACCCCTCCACCTCTGTAGAAGATCCTAGATCTGCTCAGAGCACACTGGACCAACCTATCTATCCACTCAGGACCACCTTGAGCCTGCACTCACTTATCTTTGGGCCCCATCACGTGCCCTCTGCCAGAGGTGAGTTTTGGACCAGTTCAGACCATATTTCCCCCACATTCTTCCTGGGAAACTCCCTGGGTTAGCTCCCCATCTCGCTGCCCCCTATAACCTTGCCCTGAGATGTATAGTACTAATACTCTGGTCTAGAGCCTGCCTTCCCCTCACCCTTGATCCTGCTGGGCCCACTGCTCAGGGTGAGCATTGGGCCAGAACATAGATCTAACACCACCTCTATGTCCATGGAACTTTCTGGGTCTGCTCTCAGCATACTGGTCCTGCCTATCCATGTGGGACAACCTTGAGGCAACACACGCCTATTTTCCATCCCCATCACCTGCCTTCAGCTGGAGAACTCTACTAAAGAGCGCAGATCATCCAGAGTCACAGACATCAAACTCCTGACACACCTACATCCATTGGGAGAGCAGGGTAGAGAAAAAAAAGACTCCAACTGCACCCACTGGAAGAAGCAATGGGAAGATGGCAAAACAAGAAAACACCCAACAATAGAAATACCAGTATGACACCACCAGAATCTAGCAACTCTACACCAACTAGACCTGAACACACCAAAGCAGATGAAGCAGAAGAGAACAACTTTAAAAAAAATTCATAAAAATGATAGAGGCCCTCAAAGATGATATGAGAAAATCCCTTAAAGAAATGAAAGAAAAAAGCAAACAAAATTGGAAGGAATAGAGGAAAAGACCAAGCAAACACTGCAATAAATGCCCAAATCTCTTAAGGAAAGTAAGGGAAGCCAAGAAAAAACAATCAAACAGAAGAAGGAAACAATTCAAAAAGGCCAACACCTGAAACTGAAATAGAGCGCCCCCCAAAAAAACCCACAAACTGGAAATAGAAAAACTGTGTAAATGATCAGAAACTACAGATGCAAGCATGTCCAACAGAATACAAGAGATCAAAGAGAGAATCTCACGTTCTGAAGATAGGCAGGATGAAACAGATTCATTGACAAAAAGAAATCTTAAATCCAACAAATCCTTAACACAAAATATCCAGGAAATATGGAACACCGAGAAAAGACCAAACCTAAGAAAAATAAGCATAGAAGAAAATGAAGAAGCCCAGCTCAAAGGTCCAGAAAACAAAGGACATGCCTATGAAAGTACAAGAAAATACCGAACACCAAATAGACTGATGGACAAAAAAAAAAAAAAACAGTCCCCTTGCCACACCCATATAATCAAAACACCTAACATACAAAATAAAAAGAGAATATTATGAGCAGTGAAGGAAACAGGCCAGGTAACATATGAAGGCAGACCTCTACATGGAAACTCTCAAGGCCAGAAGGTCCTGGAATATGTTCACAGATCCCAAGATCTCAGCCCAGAGTACTATACCCAGCAAAACTCTCAACCACTATAGATGGAGAAAACAAGATATCAATGACAAAGACAGATTTTCATAATACATATCCACAATTCAGCTCTACAGAAAGTTCTACAAGAAAATCTCCAACCCAAGGAAGTTAACTGCACTCACAAAAACATAGGCAATAGATAACCCCACTTTATCAGAACCCAAAAGAAAAATTCTGTCAAATATACTCACAATACTACCGACCACAACAAATCTAACACAAACAAGAATTAACAATCAATGGTCCTTAATTTTCCTTAATATAATGGTTTTAACTCGCCTATTAAAGACACAGGCTAACAGAATAGATACAAAGACAGAATCTATCCTTCTGCTACATACAAGAAACACATCTAAGCTTCAAACACAGGTATTACTTCATGGTAAAGGACTGGGAAAAGATCTTCTAATCAAATGGACCCAAGAAGCATAACTGAAAGCTCTAGAAGAAAAAGAAGGAAACTCACCCCAGAGGAGTAAATGCCAGGAAATAATAAATTTGAGGGCAGAAATCAATGAAGTAGAAACAAGGAAAACAATACAAAGATTCAATGTAACTTAGAGTTAGTTTTTAAAGAAAATCAACAAGATAGACAAACCTTTATTGAAACTAACCTAAAAAGAAGAGAGAGAACATGCAAATCAACAAAGTCAGAAATGAAAAGGGGGACATAACAACAGACACTGAGGTAATCCAGAGTAATCCAGAGAATTTGCAGGTCATACTTTGAAAACCTGTACTCCACAAAACTTGAAAATTCAAAGGAAATGAACAAATTTCTGAATAGCTATCACTTACCAAATTAAATCAAGAACAGATAAGCAATTCAAATAGACCTATAACCCCTAATGAAATAGAGGCAGTCATCAAAAACTTCCCAACCCAAACAGCCCATACTCAGATGGCTTCAGTGCAGAATCCAGAAATTCAAAGAATAACTAATACCAATACTCCTCAAATTGTTCCACATAATAGAAGCAGAAGGTTCATTACCAAACACTTTTTACAAGGCCACAATTACCTTGGTACCCAAGCCACACTAAGACACAACTAAGAAAGAGAACTACAAACAAATACCCCTCATGATCATTGATGCAAAAATACTCAATAAAATACTGGCAAATCAAATCCACAAACACATCGAAGAAATCATCCACCATGACCAAATAGGCTTCATCCCAGGGATGCAGGGATGGTTCAACATACAAATGTTATCCACCATATAAATAAACTGAAAAAGAAAAACCACATGATCATCTCACTAGATGCTGAAAAAGCCTTTGACAAAATCCAACACCCTTGCATGATAAAGGTCTTAGAAAGGTCAGTGATAACAGGAACATAACTAAACATAATAAAAGAAATATACAGTAAACCAACAGCCAACATCAAACTAAATGGAGAGAAATTCAATGTGATTCCTCTAAAATCAGGAACAAGACAAGGCTGCTCACTCTCTTCATATCTTTTCAATATTGTACTTGAAGTTCTAGCTAGAATAATAAGACAACAAAAGGAGATCAGGGGGATAAAAATTGGAAATAAGTGACCTGAAAAACTCTACCAGGGAATTCCTACAGCTGATAAACACCTTCACCAAATTAACAGGATACAAGATTAATTCAAATAAATCAGTAGCCCTACTATATACAGGCAGTAAAGGGACTGACTGGGAAAGAAATCAGAGAAACATCAGCCTTTACAATGGCCACAAACAACATAAAATATCTTTGGGTAATGTTAACAAAACAAGTGAAAGACCTATATAGCAAGAACTTTGTGTCTTTAAAGAAAGAAATTAAAGAAGATACCAGAAATTGGAACGATGTCCCATCCTTTTGGATAGGTAGGATATACATAGTAAAAATGGTACTTGTGCCAAATACAGATTCAGTGCAATCCCCATCAATATCCCAGCATAATTCTTCACTGACCTTTAAAGGGTGATATTCAACTTTATATGGAAAAACGAAAGAGCCATGATAGCCAAAACAACCCTGTACAATTAAGTAACTTCAAGAGGAATCATCATTCCTGATTTTAAGCTCTACTATAGTGCTATAGTCCTGAAAAACAGCTTGGCATTGGCACAAAAATAAACAGGTAGACAAATGAAGTGGAACCGAAAATCCTGATAGTAACACACACACACACACACACACACACACACACACACACACACACACACACACTTATAAACACTTATTTTTTACAATACAGCTAAAATTATACAAAGGAAGGAGGGGTCCCAAGGCTGGGGTTGCTGGGCCAGGGAGGATGCATATCTGGATTATCAGTGGTCACTGGAAGACCTGACCTTCATAGCAAACTGCACATCAATATGTTGACCCTTCTAGCAGAGGAGAACCTGCCCATCACCAAGGAGATTGTCTCACTCATCCAGGCCCAAACCGCCAAGGTTACCTCCCAGCCTCCTGTTCTTCTAATACCCCTTTGATTTTAGTGTCAGCCTCATCCCAGGTCTCCCTTCCATCCAACGGGGGGCAAGGAGGTCCTCCTTTCCAATCCCCCACCACTTATTTGGGCTTGGTCATTGGTCCTGGCTAGGATCATGGGCCTCTTTCTCGGGGAAGGAGTGGGGAGGATTTAGAGTAGAGGTGCACATGAGCTTACCATTTCCCTGTTTAGGCCACCTTGATATATGTCCCCATGCTCCTACGCTTTGGGGGCAGTCCTTTCGGATGGGGGAAGACTTAGAGGCAGTTTGTGGTTTGGGAGAATAAGAGTTAAAACAAACCATATTAAGCCTCTTGGGGGGAGGGGGGATGGGCTTTCCTTCAGTGTGTTTTTGAGGAACTGTTCTCTATTGGTTGGAAGGAGGTGAAGGGGAACCTGGGAGAGAGCTGTATGGTGAGTTGGGTGTAGGGAATTGGCCCTGAGTGGAGCAGGGCCTGTTAGCTCAACATTATACATGAAAAGCACATGATGCCAAAGAGAAGAGAGGAGAAGCCATCCCCTGCCAGCCAGGCAGCTGCTCACACCTGTCAGCCCCATTTGGTGTGGGGGATGTTAGCATAAACTTTTATTCTCCCCTTGGAGTATCTGATTTGCCCCAAGTCTAGGGAAATTGGCCTGAGGGTGGGGTTTGGGTGTGGGGGGATAGATCTTATCCAACCTGTCGGTTGAGGATTGCCTCAGTGGATAACAGATACTTGGTGTTTCTTTTGAAATTTCAGTTCCTCCTTTTCCTTGGTGACTACAGTAAATACCATCATAGAGCCTTCATCAAGTAGCTGTTGGAGAGCCACAGCTAAGCACTGAGCTGAACTCCTGGAATCTTACTGTAGAGAGGGAGGAGTGATGACCAAAGGGGGCAAGACCATGCTGTGAAAAACCAAAGAAACTGCTTACCTGAGCAAATGGAAGCTCACAGACTCTATCTAGACTAACAGCTGGGAAATCTGCATAAGACTGAACTACACCCCTGAACATGAGTGTCTTTTGAGGGTCTTAGGCAATCTGTGAGGTCACTGGCAGTGGAACCAGTATTTATCCCTAGTACATGAACTGGCTTTTTGGAGCCCAATCCCTATGGAGGGAAAATCTCTCATCCTAGATACGGTGTGTGTGTGTGTGGGGGGGGGTGACTTGGACCTTCCTCAAATGATGTGACAGTCACTTTGATGCTGCTCTATGGGAAGCCTCACTCTCCCTGAGGAGTGGAATAGGGGTGGGATGGTGGGAAGGTGGGAGAAATGGGATGGTGGCAGAAGGAACTGTGATTGGTATGCAAAATATGATGGTTTTTTAATTTAAGTAAAAAATAAATTATAAAAGAACACAAGAGAGTACATACCCTATAACAATCAGTGATGATAAAATCTAAAGATTTAAGAGCTTAAAGTTGCTGGGAATGAGTTAAGCACTACATGTAATACATGAATTAATCCTGACATGTCTCATTTGGAATATATTCCTCTTGATTTATTGTTGTTTCTGAGATATAAGTGTTATAGATGAAGAGTGCTGTACCCACTGAGCACATATGTCAGAGTTGGGATCTCTAGGTTCCTTAAATAAGATATATCTTTTCTCATGTCTGTCTTACCATAATGAGAAAGGAACTAGACTCTACAGATAACCAGTCTGAGGAGGAGATGGAATTCTACTTAATATACTCAACTATCTTTTGACTTTCACCAGTTTTTTTTTTTCTGTTGTTGTCAATATCCTCAGTGGCAACAGCTTCACAAAATGTTAGGGGTGTGTGAACTAGTTAGACAAGTAGCCTCAAAGCCCACAGCACAATGACTTACAATATATCAAAAGTAACAAGTAAATATCAAGTACCATTAATATTATGGGGACATTTATTACTCCAGGACCATCAGGTGGCTTCCCAAAAAGGGCATTTTGCTCCAAAATAAGAAGCTAGCTAAGCAAGTGGAGTAGCAGAAACTGAGCAGTGATATTAGCCAGTATTATTTAGATTTAACTATTCATATCACATATAAGCCTAATAAAATTTGCCAGATAAATGAACTTAGCAAATAATAATCTATTTTAAAATAAATAATCTTTAGGTAAAGACTTTATTTATGTTTAAAAGTAGAATCAAACTGAAGTACTATATCTTAATCTATTATGAAAAGATGAAAAAACAACCCAAACCCTTTATAATCATTCCAAAAAGTGGTACTCACTCATTAAATTTCCTGCTATGGTGAAAAATATTGGACAGAATTATTGTCAATAAAAAATTCATCTCCAGTGTCTTGGAAGCACTTTCTACTCTACCATGGACAGACCAACTGATCCTACCTATCATGCAGGAAAAAAAAAGTTGAAGTCCCAGTTTTCTTTTAAGTTCTCTACTCTCCACTGTGGATGTTGTAGTCTTATGTGGCTTATCTTCTCTGTCTTAATTTATCCAAAGAATAATTTAAAATTGAAGCAATCCTTAAAGGCACAAGACAGTGCCAATATTTCCCATCTGCTTATAAAAAGTAATTATCCAGAAAGTCCTAATCTCTATCTAAATCCTGGGCCTCTGGTATGTTTATTTCATAAAGAAAGTTATTAATACATACAGCTATGATGACACTGTATCATTTACTAGAATCTTGTGACTTATGTAGGAGAATACAGACTTATATAAACTGTGGTTCATTTGTATCAGCACTGTGCTCAGGAGCATTTAGAAATCTAAGATTTAGTAGAAAATAAAGTGCACTGGTTTAACAAATCATGCAAATACCCCAACTACAAAATGAATGATCATTCTTTATTAATTACAGTATTCCTCCCTCTCTACCCTAAGAATCATATTTCTGGGTAACTTCCATAGAAAGACAGTTTGGAAGAAGATCTTAACACCCTAAGATGGTAAGAAACTAGGGCAATTAAAGTGGAGTTTGAAGATCGGTATATTGGCTCATGCTTGTAATACCAGAATTTTTCAAGTGGATTACAAAGAATTTGAGGACAGTTTTGGCAAGATAATGAGTTACAGGCTAACTAAGGTAGAATGAGACCCTTTTAAAGGACCTGGTACTTCTAGAATATTTAGCAAGTGTTTTAAATGAGGAAAAAGAAAAGAAAAGGAGAAATAAACATAGAGCTTAGTTGGAACAAGCAACAAAAATTAAAACCAACGATATGATGAATGAGGATAATGACAGAAACAGGAGGTGAAAAACGGTGGAGACTAGGTCAGTTCAGTAGTCATGGGGCTGTTATGATTTTGCTGGAATGGTAGAATGCATTGATGCATTCTCCATCAGGAATGCCATGGGTCTTCCATAGATTTAAATTATCTACTCCTACATATATTGTTACTGCTATCAAGCCTAGTAATGAACTTCAACCTTCGCCAATAGCTTTAATATATGAGATTTCAATACAGGAGAAATCTTGGGTGAGATATAAAAGAACTATATACATAGATGTAAGCCAAAATTGATAGATATAGTAAATACAAGATGTTAAATGAGACTATGCCTTTTTTCAATCCATAGAAACACTGAACTCTTCCAAGAATGGTTAGCGGAGCTGACTTCATCCTTGGTGCCAAGATTCTTGTTTCTCTTGAACAATAAATATTATAGTAAACTTCTATTTTTGCCAAACAGCATGACTGCAGTTTCCTAGCCAAAATTGAAATGGTTTTTCTCTTGACAATTAAGAGCAAAAAGGACTTCATCAATCATGGAACTGATGAATAACATACATGTACTTGTTGAGACATTCCTGTTAATTTGGAAACTTTGATAGGACAAATGTGAAATCTAACATGTTGTAACCAGAAAATTGGAAACAATGCAAAGTTGTAATATGTTAACAGTTGTAGACAAAAATATAAATTATTTTTTAACTATAAAAAATGATTCTAAATCATAATTTTATAATGGGTTATCTTAAACTTCCTGCAAGGCAATCATTTAAATAAAGGATATAATTTTTGTTTCCTACTGCAAGTCAACACAAGAATGATGAATCAAAGGAGTAAGTTTAGTAATTTTTTTAAAATTACATTAAATTTATATTCAATACACAGTCATAGAATAACTAGGTTAGGTATCAACAAAGATGTCCATTAATGGATTAAAAAACACACTATACTAAAATAATGGATATTATTAGCCTTTGAAAATCAAAGTTATTATTATCAGCAAAGTCGATGAAATTGGTCGTTTAGAGAGGTCATGGAGATGACTTAGGGTTCTAGGGATTAAATCTATAACCTAGAAAACCCTATTTAATCATGTGACCACTAGACTACAACATCTATACTTAAATGTAAATTGCTTATATAAAAATAATTTTTTATTTACTATAATTTTTAAGTATTTTACTTGTACCCAGATCCTACATTATCTAATACTTTCCCTATTTATTCTCTGAACAGTTACCTAGATCACGACATTAACTTGGAGCCTCTTGTGTAGCTTGGGTTACATGCCTATACTGCCTTAAATGCCTATGATAATTTTTATTACACATGATTATTATGAATGCAATCCTAGGCCCTTTATCTTCAAAGGTGTGTGGAATTACTTTAGTTGTAAAATCTTATGAGTCTTTTATACTTTCATTTCCTTTCCTCATTAGAATGAATAAATACCTTTCTCTCTAAATTGAAAGCATATTACATGAAAAGGAATCATTGTAAACATCTTGAGAAAATATTTTAAAATCTGTCTTCAAAGTAGGACTTCAGAAACAAGCATACATTTAGCAATTTTGCTAACATCTGTGAAATTTCACTTATATTTAACCATAGCTGTGAATGTCTCTCCAGGGCACCTAACATTCTATTTTAATTATGCCACTTTCTAAAAAAAAAAATCCTGTTTTAACATCTAACAAAGCTTACATGATGTGGAAAGACTTGTTAAACCACCTCCACATTTTAACAATAAGACAAACATGAGATCATCACACTTCTTAAGGCATATTAGCAGAGAATTGGTGCAGGGCATTGTTTTCAGAAACTATGAATATTAATGATCTCCTGTGCCATTAAGGGATGCTTTTCACAAACTTTCTTTACATAAATTCTATAGTGGAATTAAGTTTCATAAAGTAAAGTGGTATTATATTATTATTGGGAACAAAATTGCTCATGGAGAAACATAAATGAATTTCATTCTATTTCATTCTATCCATGAATGAGTTTAAGTCATATTTTTGTGACAAACTGCCAAACTAAAAAATAAATTATAGGTTTTTGCTCATTCATATCATACAAAATATCATTTGAATATGCCAATTTAAAGAAAACTTCAGAGTGTATGGATAACTTGAATTATAGTTACACTTTTCATGCCACTTACAATTTTTGCTCTTTTCTACATATAATATTCAATGGGATTCAAACAGTATACCAATCTCCATACAGTTATAATTACAGGGTTGGAGGCACCATTCAGTCAATAAAGTGCTTGCCACATGAAGTTTGAAAACTGAACTTGGATCTCCAATATCAGTGTAAAAATGACAGGCCTGTTGGTACATACCTGTAATAGCACTATGGAGACAGAGTTCACTGGCTACCCCCACCTAGCCTGATCAGCAAGACCCAGTGTCTGCTGAGAGACTCTGTCTAATTAAGGGAAAGGTTTTAGTAACCTGAAATCCCTCCCCTCTTTTATTTCTGTGTCTGATCGGATTTGATGCCTATTCTACAGGAGGGGATTTGTATATAGTTCTGTAAACTCAGCCAATAGTTATGATTGGGAATATCAGAGGCTGCTAGTGTTATTCCATTAACTGATATGAGGAGCCCACCAGCTTTCCTTCTAAATAACTACAGTTATGTCCATAACATAGTGCTCCTGTCAGCTTTGGCCAGAAAACTTTCTTTTTTTGCAGTGGTCAACAATGACTTTTGAGACTCACAGTGCTCAAAGTGCTGAGACTGAGTGATTGTTAAATGCCAAGTCATAAATGGGTACTGGATAACTCCCTCAAGAAAGCTTAATAAAAGAGAAATGAAAATAGAAGAATAGAAGGAAGTTGGGAAGCAGTACAGAAGGCTAACTTCCGGGCAGCACACAGTTGTTGCACACTTCAACTCAAAACAAGGGTCATTGCCTATACAAGATCACAAAGCTGGGAAAGAGAAGAGATTTGTGGGCCTTACCCTTACCCCCATGAAGATGTATGCAGAAATAATAATTGATAGGAGAGACGGACACACTCTCTCCATTGGTTCAATCGCCAAGGTGCATATGTTCCTGTAAATAAGCTCCTACACATGTTCCTGTAAATATTGCTAATAAAACTAATGGGTTCATCAGCAATACAATGTTATAAAATACCTCTTATTGTCTAAAAATCTGGAACTTTTTCTGAACCCTACAGCCAAAGTTAATAATACTCTTTGAGTTCCATTAAAACTTATGATTGATATCCTACTGTGTACACAGCCCATTTCTTAAACCTGCCTTAAGAGAAAAAAGTAACAGCCATCATGCCTTGACTTTGAGTTCCCACTGTAACCAACTTTTAAGATCAAAACTAATACATAGGTGTAATTTTAAATTATTTATCCTCCCATGCCCTTGACTCATGTGTAATCTATGTGCACATAAAACAAATATCTACTATAAATGTTGAGAACAACATATTGTTATTGTTTAATAGCATTTTTTGTTATCTGGATCAGATGTGGTCCATTGTAATCATTGCTATGATGAAACAACATGACCAAAAATTGGGAGGAAAGAGTTTATTTCAAATTCATACTCCATGACCAATTGAAGTCAGGGCAGTAACTCAAGACAGGGCATGGAGACAGCAACTGAAGCAGAGGCCATGGAAAATTGCTGTTTACTCTTTTGTTCCCATGACATGTTCATCCTGCTTTCTTATAAGACTCAGGACTACCAGCCCAGTTTTGGCACCACCCATAATGAGCCGGGTCTTCCCATATCCATCATCAATCTGCAAAATGTACTACAGGCTACCACAGATGAATCTGGTGGGGATATTTTCTCCAATGAGGTTCCCTCTTCCAAAATCACCTGACCTATGTCAAGTTAAAAGAAAACTAGCCAGCACAGTCATAAAGTTCTATCTTTTTAAAGATTTCTGTAATGTAATCTTCCTTCCCTCCTCTGATGTTTCTGTTCAGTAAAAGAGATAACAAGGCCCTTTGTTAGTAACATACATGGAATGGCAAAGAAAGTGATACAGGAATGGACAAGTTTAAAAAGCAAAGTAAGAGGGGCACAGAATCTAATCTTACATCACAGCAGATGACAGGGAGTGATGCAATGCATTGGGAGAGAAAGGTAGAGAATTAAATCTGAGTTCATGCTTGGTTAAATTATTCCAAGGGGACGTACTTTAAATGTTTTCCCTCAATGTGACATGATTGCATTATTGATGACTGAGTTTAACATTATCGTGTTCAAACTGACAGGCACACACATAGCCTGACATGAAAGTAGAAGAAGGATACACGGATGAGGAATATAATGTATGGAAATGGGTAGGGATAAGGTGTGTGTATGTGTGTGTGCCATATGGATAATTAATGTGTTGATAAAAATATCTTTAAAATATTAAAACATTACCATTTCTTTTTTATTTATTTTTCTTATTTTACATATCAATCTCATTCCCTCTTCCTCCCTCCCTCTCTCTATCCCACCCTCCCATCCCATCCTCCCCCTACTCCACAGATAGGGTAATGCCTTCCGGGAAGGGTCAACAAAATCTGTCAAGTCATTTGGAGTAGAGACTAGGTCCTCCCTCCTGCCTCTAGGTTTAAGGGAGTATCTCTCCTTGGGTTGTGAAACATCATCATTTCTACTAAGACCCAGTATGTCCTCTTATGTCCCAGGAAAACCAAATAACTTACTTAGAAAATGATCAAATTATAATATTTTATTTGAAAAAATAATTGTGTGACATTTCAACAAGTTACAAATGTTTGTCACTCATCCAGTTTTCTACTCACATCAGTCAAACCTGTAAATTATTGACTGAATTGGTAAGCACTGAAGTGAAGCACTAAGAATTTTTTATTCAAAAAGAAGAATCCTCAAGATCTAGAGATAAACATTTCTGGAATGAAATGACTAGAAAGTAATCTGGAGGAGCTGGAAGCTTCACATGGCCGAGCAGCTTGTTTCCAGCCGTTCTTCCTACAGACAGCCTAGAAACTGAGAGCTCCTCTTCACACTTGAGTTGATACTGACAGGAATGTTATATTGGAGCTTTGAAGTTGTCTATAATTTGTAATTAAATAAGAAAATATTACCTTTTCTATTATCAGAAACCCAAAAGATGATTATCTGATTAATATCTGGTTGGCATTAAAGTGTAAATTTTATATACCATGTGTCAATATATTTAAATTTTCAGTTTTCAAAAACATTCATTTCTCCATTTCTACCAATTATAATTCTAAACACTAGTAGAATATACATTGATTTTGAGATTAGTATGTGAATGTTCCTCCCTCTGATAGGAACCAAGTGTGTGTGTGTTGTGTGTTTAAACACGACATACAGTGACATAGAGTCTAATGTCATTGCACAGATACATTATACATAAACTCCTCTCTTCCTGTCAGCACTGGAACTCCTGTATTTCTTACAACTGTTTTCAACCAAAATCTAGTCTTTGAATTCCTCTCAATTTGATAGGCAGATGAGGGTGTAAATTTGAACATTTACTAAAAATTGAATAGAACCAATGCTGGGACTCCTAGGCACAATTCCATCATTTTACCTTTTTTCTACTTATCTATAATGCCTAGTTGCCTAGTACCTAGTCAATGTAGTAATCTAAGAGTAAGGTTGAGATACTCCTACCTTGCTAGTATTGAGAGAATAAAGAATTGAAGTGTTTCTCAAAGACAGAGGTTTTAATTTAGAAATTCTGGGCATAGAATTTATATTCAACCTAAATTAACTAATGATCCCTGAAGAAAACAATGAGGTGTTTTTTGTTTTGTTTTGTTTTGTTTTATTTTGTTTTGTTTTTCTGTCAGCATTTTCAGTTACAATAGCTGTCTTTATGGCCTTTGTAAGTTGTGTACCAGCTGATGAACTCTCTATTTAGACCAAGCAGGAAATTCCTCTGTATGTCTGCCAGGCTAGGGCTTCTGTGACAACTGGAGATCAAGATGCTAGGGCCCTTATTTAAAGATATTTGTCCTTCAAATGTTAATAGAATGTTATTCAAGTTTTTCTTGTTACTGCACAAATGAACATAAAATAAATATTTTCTATTCTATAGAGGTGACTAAAACTTCTTTACCATGAGGAAAATTTAGATATTTGTTTCTTATAACAATAGACTTTATAAAGAAAAAAATCCCTCTGAAAATTAATGTTCAAAATCTAGAAACAAACGGGGTAGGCCAATCCAGAAGGAAAAGAAGATAACAAACAACACCAGGTACCTGTGGTAGGGAGGTAGACCAGGTCCTTCCCTGTTTTCACCTGATGGGCTGCCACATCTCTTAATCAATTGTGAATTTTAGGCAGAGCAGATACGTTTCTACTGAAAATAGACAATTATGTCTGCTATCCTGTAAGTGAAGAAAATGCCAACAATTCTGCAAATATTTTGCCTATGCACAGCCACACCTAATGAATACTTTGTGTGACCTCTCAGCCACTCTACATTTCTAGCATTAAAATAAATATCTTTGTCAGTCAGCCATATACTGTGAAATTTTCCCATCACTTGCTTTTCTCATTTTCCAGAGCAAACCTTCCAATACCCAAGGGAAGCAACTGAAGCAGAACTGTACCTAAGTGCATTTCTAGTGTGGTTCAGCAGAAGTAATGCTCAACGAAATGACTGGTAGTACTGCAGGGGAAGTCAAACTCAGTACTGTTTGCAGTAGGTTTTTGACATTTGCTCTCTTTAAACTCTCAGTCCTAGAAGTTCCATTCATTCTGTTATCCTTAGAGCACATTTACATACAAAATATGTGATGTTTAGAATTACCTAATAATAATGACCTGGTTACAATGAGATAGGGAGTATTCAATTGTCACAGAGGATGACGGGATGAGGTCTGTAATTCATACAACCAGTCCATTTCAGCCTTCCTATCCTCGCTCAAACATGAACTGTGCACTCTTCCCAGAGAACCACAAGGAACATTGTGGCAAATGATACAGGGATGATACAGAATTCAGTCTTTCTAACATTAAAATAGTTATGTCTTTATATTACTCCAGGATTATGATGCTATTAATATGATCATACCCCTATCCATCCATAAAATAAAACAGTAATGCTCATCCTTTCAACTTTAGTGTGCCAACTCAGAATGGATGCTCATAGCTTTACGGCTTTGCAAGTAAGTTTCTGATGGATCCAGTAATCCCAAAGCAACTATGTCACTGCTGGCCAATCAATGGATTCCTAGCTGGAAGCATTACAGGGAAGTAATGGGAACTTTCAGAGGTGGGGGCACATTTTGTGGAAAACACTAGATGTGTGTTCTTTTCCAGGGCCTCTCTCTCTCATCTCTCCACTGTCATGAAGGACAATGCTCTGCTCCACTTACCTTCCCACTATTATCCACAAACAAGGAGGACCAGTCAACCATTGACCTTAACTTCTGAAACAATGAACCAAAATAAATCTTTATTTTTTTTAAATTGTTTCTGTCAAATATTTGTCACAGTGATGGACAAGCTAACACACACAGCCCACTAAAGCATCAAACTTGTAATGTTTCTCTGCTTCCTCAAACATATGACCTAGTCCCAGCAATTGTGTAGCAAGTTGTTGGTGGAGCCTAGAGGATCAATCTGTCTGTGAGAGCAGGGTGTCCCTAAAGCCTATCAGGAAAGAAGAAAGAAAAGTAAGGCAAACAAAACTACAAATTTGGTATCAGAAGGAAATGAGACACATATAATGATGCCTGTGAAAAATAGAAAACAAAAAAAATAATACTAAAGCATGAGTGATAACTCTTAAGAGACCTTAAGATAGCATGATTGATTTCTCTGTCTACAAAAACTACATGAAATGTAAGAGGCTGACTTAAGAGCTAATTATTTAGCTATGAATGAGACATCAGAAATGTCTGACTCATAAGGAGTAGCTAAGGTAATCATTTCAGCCAGAAAAATATTTAACAAGAAGAATGTGGTAAAGAGAGAGTCATTCATTTAATAACACCTAGCAGAGACCCGAATGATATATGGTAATGGTGTGCAGTGAAGATGCATGCTTTCCCATCAGCCTCGTGGGGTCTGTGGAGGAATACATGCAGATTCCAAGGAACAGGGTTAGGGGAGTGTAAGATGAGCTTCAACTGTCTGGGCGACCTGATGCAACTTCATGGGAAAGAACAAGTCAGGACATTCAGGATTAGAGTAGGCGATATGGCCCTGAAAGTAGTTTGGAGTAATGAAGGACCAAGACTCAGACTCAAGTATATGGGAAGACTCTGTACAAGGTGAGGAATGCGTTTAACTATTTCAGACTTTTCATTTTCCAAATTGTGTTACACAACATCAGCAGCTGTGATTAATGAAGGTCAATAATGTTTTTAGAGCCTTAATAGGAAACTAAGAAACAACTTCATAGGAAAGAGGGATCTCTGTCAAAAAGATTTGTGGGTGGAGTTGTTCTCAAGTTGAGTCGATAATATCTCATACTTTAAAAAGCTCACATTTGGAAAGAGAAATTCTAAGTTACAGATACAAAGATATGGTTCAAAATAAAGTTTGGAGTTTTCTAAATTTCTATGGAAAGAGACAAGGTAAAAAATATTACTATGCGCACAAAAGAAATTGTGCCTTGTAGTCTCCCTGAAAGAAAATGACTATGTTCTCATTAAAAATATGACGTTCTGTGATATGCTAGATTTTAAATGGGCCATACTATGGGAGGAACAAGAAGGAAGAAGAGGCTAATATGCTAACAACTTCAGGTGAAATCAACAAAAGTTTGAAACCTTATATGATGAAACCTTGATTTTATCCCCACTGTGACTAAATCCCATGAAACCTGCACCTATTTATGTATAAGTTTCCAGACTAGTGGGCCAACCAATAAATGTCTCTTCATTTAAGTTGTCTATATCAGTAATTTTGACAACAAATATACTCCTTCCAAGACCTGGTCTTTTTTTCTTTTTACTAGCCTCTCTCATGACTCAATAAAACCATTCATTTCAGAGAAAGTTCTGTCTCAGCAGATTTGGTTGAATAGTTCAGTGCTTGTTGACTTGGTTCTGGAAACTTTTTTGCCAGTCAAATGAGAAAGGAAGCTTCATGAATTTTATGGCTCAGTTGGAAAAGGCTCTGTAGCTCTTACCTTGTTTGCCTAGTCTACTGTTGCCTCAAGTCACTAAACAGGCTAAAGTTGCCATACTTGAGGAAGATGCATTGGGCCCATGTAAATATCTTCCTGGGAAATACCTTAGAAAACCTAAAATGACCAATCAGCTGTTCCTGTGTGGTCATCTTTTGATGTATATACTGCCATGATAATTCCCCAATAGATCCCCAAAATAATCTTCTTACCAAATATGTTTCAATAAAACTCAATATTAAGTCCTAAGCATGTTAAGAAGAAGTGTGTATGATAAAGTAGGTAGCTAAGTAAACCCTCCTTCCTACACCCTCAAAACACACTAGTTTATGCTGGTTACACATCTGTGGTAACACTTGCCCTGTACCAGAAAGCTTTCCCTCGGGATTACAGCAGAACTGCCTTTCACCATCAAACCACAAAATGTTTCTTTAAGATGACTATGCTGAATAATCACTCCTCACATGCTTCTTCAATTGTATTCACTGAAATATGAAATCTTCAATGAGGAGAGCCTTTAAAGTTTAAATATTCTGTGCTAGAAAACATCCTGGATATATGTAATTACCATAATTGGTGTTGTCTGACAAAAAACATTAACCACCAAACCGAAAACTTGCTTTTAGTTTATCAAACAAAACAGGAATGTTTGTTCCCTTTAAAAGACTTAAATCTTCATAATGAAGGTAGAAGTGGTACTTATGTTATTTTCACTATAACGCTTAGTTCCAAAGACTGAAGAAATGATGTTCTCTTTGGTTCATCAACCACCTTTAAGGAGGTATGGTGCAGCTAAAATGTAAAGAATGCTGTGTAGGACATCCACATGTTCACATGTTAAGGAGTAAGAGGATCTATAGCTCCATGTCAAGAGACAAATTATGTGAGACATTGAACTCCTCATGGGACCAAGTCAGGGAATTCACTGTGGACAACTGGCAACTACTAAAGGGACAGCATTGCAGGTCATTGTAGTGGACTTGGCTGCTCTACTAGGTACCAAAATAACCAAAATAGAATCATTTCTACTGAAATTTCACATACCAACAGAATGACACTAAGCTTTGTGTCATTTATTTTAAAAATAAAACAAAAAATAAATAAAATAAAATAAAAATAGGATTAGAAAGAGATGACTTGCCTAGACTCTTCATCTGGAAACTTGTAGCTGAGTGGGAATGAATTGCCTAAATTGTGAATTGAGGAGTTGAAAGAACAATTACACACAGACTGGGATGAAGGATGTAACTGCCATAGAGAACAGCAAGTGCCAATCTCTGTCTTTGCTTCCGTCAGAAATTCAGTTGTTTATCTGCTAATGATGAACCCATTTCTTCTCATCCTCACTCCACATATTCTGCCTATTCCATGACAATGGAACATGATTAAAATTTTTCTCTTGCCATAACTGGCACTAAACTAACCACTACATCAGTGGAGAAAGTTTGGGAGACACAACAAGGTGAAAGACCTCCTTCCTGACTTCCTGTGCTCTTTCCAGCAAATACCCACAAGGAGTAGTTTATTTTCCTGCAAAAACTAGAACTTCCAAAATTCTGAACTAAATATGGTCTGGAGAAATTTCTAAACAATCGGGCATACAATTTCCCGTCTTCCCTTTATAGTACAGTTTAGCAAATTTCCACCAATCAACCATGGCCTAAACTCTCTATAAGCTATTCCTTAAATCTTTTATTTACTTTCTTTGTATGCATGGTGAAGTGTGATGTGGAGTGATGTGGTGTGGTGTGGTATGGTGAGGTGTGTGTGTGGGGGTGTGTGTGGGTGTGTGGGGGGGTGTGTGTGCATGCCAAGTGTGTGTGTAGATATATAGTGGTAACAAATGGACTTCAGATGTCTTTCCCCATGGTTCTCTACCTTATGCATGGAGGAGACACTCAGTTGAACTGAGACTTGTTTTTACAGTGAGTGTGGCTGGTTGACTTGCTTTAAGGATCCCATTTCTCTGCCTGTCAGACACTGGAATTATGTGGGATCCAAACTCCCAATCCTCACACTTTAGTGAAAAGTACCTTATTCACAGAAACAGTTCACTAGCTCAACTCCTAAAGCAGTAGAGAATTCTCACTCCCTGATTGCTAATCAGTTAGTAGATTCTTGTACTATAGGTAACAATAACTAAGCATAATCTTTTGCAGTTTGAATTACCTAATGTGAATTCTGCCTCCTGGTGGTCCTTGGTTTATGTAAAATGTCAGCTATTTCTCTAAAATACTTTCAAGATGATTAGAAGAAAAGACACAAGCATCAGACTCTAGAAGTTATTCCCAGAACAAGGTTATAGAACTGGCCTGCAGCAGAATGAGTGCAGAGTAAAGAAGATATAGATGTAGTATCTAGAGCTGATACACAGACTGATAGACAAGTACTAATGTTCACTACATATTGAGTCTTCAGTGCAGCCCAGCACACTGTGATCCTTTTGAGCTTATAAACTTCCATCTGTTTTTTTCCATTGAGATTAGAGTAGCTGAATTAAAATCACAACTCTCTTGGGTTTTTTTGTTTTGTTTTGTTTTTTGAGACAGGGTTTCTCTGTATTGTTTTGGAACCTGTCCTGGAACTACTTTTGTAGACCAGGTCCCCCTGCCTCTGCCTTCCTAGTGTGCCACCAATGCCCATCTTAAAATCACAACTCTTTTTTATTTTTAATTTTTATTATTATTTTTTCTTATTACATATATCAGTTCCCTTTCCCTACCATCCTTCCATGCCCCCTAACCCCACTCCCATCCCATTCCCCACCACTCCACAGGGAGGAAGAAGCCTTCCAGGAGGGTTCATTGAAATCTGTCAGGTCATTTGGAGTAGAGTCTAGGCCCTCCCTCCTATCTCTAGGCTAAGGCAATGGGTTCCCAAAGTCCTTTCGTGTACCAGGAATACATCCTGGTTTCACTGTCAGAGGTCCCTTAGACTACCCAGGCCTTCTAATTGAGACCCATGTTAAAAGGGTCTGAGTCGGTCCAATGCTGATTTCCCAACTATAAGTCCAGGGGTCCATGAGCTCCCCCTGTTCAGGTCAGCTGTCTCTGTGGGTTTCTGTAGCCTGGTCTTGATCCCTTTGCTTATCACTCATCCCTCTCTGCAACTGGATTCCAGGAGTTCTGCCCAGTGTTTAGCTGTGGAGTTCTGCCCAGTGTTTAGCTGTGCATGGCTGCTTCTGTTTCCAACAATATAGCTACATTCCCAGCCTAGAAATAAGGTTTAGTTTTCAGAGTTTCAAGCATACATCCCTGGTCAAATACACAGATAAGTTGAGTGAAAAGTAGATATATCAGGAGTATTATAACTTTTTGAGTAAAACAGAACATAAAATTTACAACTATCACTGTATGTGTCTAGAATGCTCCACAAGGAACAGAATTCAATGAGTCTATAAAATTATTTTTAAAATTAAAACAAATAACTCCTAATTCTGTTGGTCATTTCTAGTTCCCCAGTTGATTGTGGACAAGAAAAATAGCCTTTCATCATTTTATCAGATGAAAGAAGTTGAGACTAAACTTAAGTCTACTTTTAATTGCTTCTTTCTGGACATTCATTCATTTAAAGAGCATTTATTGAGTGTCTACCACATTCCAGCCAAGTAAATAAACAAGTAATTAGGACATAGATATTTTAGTTTAGATACTGATAATTTTCCCAAAGAAAAATGAATAATAGGGGTATGTAGCAAAAGGACAGAATGAAAGGGCAGAGAATGAATATTCATTTAGAGGAGTGACACAAAGGTGATAGACAGAGTGGTCTACATAAGAATCTAAATGAGAAAGCCCATCCATGTGAATTAAGGTGTGTGTGTATCTGTGTGTGTGTGTTTGTGTATCTGTGTATCTCTGTGTGTGTGCATGTGTATGCTTGTGTGTGTGTGTTTAAAAGAAAAGGTAAAGCCTGAAGGTGTGTCAGTATCTGCTCTGCTCAGGATTAGAATTAGACCTGCAGTAGGGTATGCCAGAGAAAAAAAATAGAGAAAGCCAAATAGATTGCACCAAATCTAGTCAATCCATACACTGTAAGCACTAATAAGGGTGTGACACAAAATCTCCTACTGCAAGTATGAACATGGCACTAGTGTGGCACTATAACCGGAATTTTAGAAATTCTAGTACTTTTTCTTCCTGCTTAAATTTTGGTGTTAAGCAGGGAAGCAGAGGAGCAAATGAAAAGCGGCATGTTGGGAGACTATTATCACCATGTGAAAGTGATGGCCACACTGTAAGATGCTAAGCTAGGGCATAATTTGATGGTAATTCTGTAGAAAGTACAAAGAAACCAGATGACATTCATATGAAATGTATGTTGGTCTGAGCATATATTCATCAGGAGAGTGGGAGGTTGGATAAGATTATTGTATCATGATTTCCTTTAGAAAGTGAGAAATTTGAAGTATTCATCAGATATCCAAGTAAATGTATGGAGTATAAACTAGGGGCAGAAATGTGATACTCAAAAAGGCACATCAGGTATTTGTATACATAAGGGTTGTGCTCAAAGTTATGTGATGGGTGGAGTCAATGAAGACAGTGCTCATCAAGTCTATTATGTGTCAGCCATTCTGTTACTGTACCTCTACATGTAACTTTCACATCAATTCTCACATATACAAAAACTAAAGTTGAGTTTTAAAAAGCTTTGCATGTTTATATAATACATGAAAGCCACTGTTCTCAGCCTAGTGTCTACCTTAAGATAATTTCTTCCATGTTGTATAGACAAATAGCTCTCCTTGAACTCAGTGTACTGACTATTTTCTCTAATCTGACTGTCAAAACACTATTTGTAGGTATAAACATTACACATCAGCCATTTCTGTTTTTCTTACTTTCTTTCATTCTGACTCAGCAATCTGCTTTCAATTTTACTAAATCTTAAAATCCCATATCTTTGTTATTTTTCAACCTGGCTGTCCTTTATTAAAAATAGAGATAATTACCTACTGCTTCACTGGGAGTTGTCACTAAATTATTTCTGTTTCATAAGCAACATTCTTGGAAATGTATCATAATCACTGGCAATTTGAAAAAAACTTAAACTCATCACACCGCCCAGTACCAGTCCTCTGGTAGAATTTTCACTATGAAAATAAGGATCACTGGCAAAGAAGAGGTTTTATTCTGTTTATATATTTCTTCTTCGGGTTGTTTACATAAAAATAAATGTAGATGCATGCCCTTTTAATGAACTTATGAAGTCAATTCATACTTTACAATGTTATCATTAATATAACTCATAAGATTTCGTGACTAAATGTTTTATGCATACAAGAAAAGTATCTTAGTAATGGGGCGTCATGAGTACCTTACAATAAGCCTTCAGCAATTTAATTTTCAAAGAATAAATGGAATTATTTTTGAAAGATTATCTGGGAATAAATATGTCTATAGGTCGGGGGGCATGGGAGGGAGGGAGGGAGGGAGGACAAGGGAACTGGGACTGATATGTAAAATAAGAAAAAATAATAAAAATATTAATACAGATTTAAATGATAACTTCCCGCCTCTTTTTCTACATTTGGCTAAAGGAAGGAAAACCTTTTATTGTAAACAAGTCTCCCAAAAGTGTATTAAGTACAATTCTTTTTATTATTATATGTTTCTTACATTGTAACAATTTTAGTCAAAATTAAAAAAAAATGTGAAGTTACAAAATATTTGAGATGTATAAGTCCCAGTTTGAGGGAAACATAATACATTTGTTTTATTTCTAAAATATACCTTCTAATTAAAACATATTAGTCTAAGCATTGTGAAAAGGCATATTCTTTAGAGACATAACTAGGCTTGTAAATGTTTATCTGGTATTTATATAGACCTAGCTCTGTTTCCCAACACAGCCTAAATTTTGTTTAGTATTATAAACCTTTATCCTTGAACTCAAGAACTCAAAGCAAGAGGATCAGAAGTTCCAGGACATTTTGGGCTTTAAGGAGGAAGTTTAAGGAGCAGGTTTCCACAGGTTTTCACAAAGCTAGAAACACAGCAAACACCTTCCTTGGTACATCCTTTTATTTATTCATTGACTTTTTCCTCTACAGAAAGATGATGCAACTGGAGGTAAGTCAGCTGAATTACAGCCTCAGAGCAAAGGGTGAGGTGGCCATATCAGAATAGCCACTGAAAATTATGGTATTATACTCCTTTTAACAAGAAGCTACCATCATCCCAAACACCCCAATTCATGATTATTGGGGTTTTTGTTTTTGTTTGTTTGTTTGTTTTTTGAGACAGGGTCTCCCTATATATCCCTGGCTCTTTTAATAATAGAACTTGAAATATACCATACTGGCATATTTCCTGTTGCTGCTTTCAGACTGCTGAGATGGCATATGTGTGTCACCATACCAAGCTAAGAATTCTTTTTAAATATGAAAAGAAGAAACTTAGGTTTGTTTGTTACTGTTCCTGAATAGTTTGGTTTGTGGCAGTGGTGTACCTGTGGTTGCTCTAGTACAAAGGAATAAAAAGAAAGGACATTGCTTATAATTTTAACAGAACTATGCATACCTCTTGACTTCAAAGTCCATACCATTAGCTTCTTTGCATAATATATCTTTAATAATTGGAGGATAGTATGGAAAATGAGCAATTAAATTAATCAACTATTTAAGTTTAACAGAAAATATTTTAGTGTTTGGAAAATCTTGCTGAAATATTTCTAATAATGTATTTCTGTTTTCACTGAAGAAATAGATCAAACCGCTAACATATCTTTGTTGAGGGAATTCTTCTGCCAATAATTTTGGAGTACTGGCCTTAGGTTATGGCCTGGAGCTACCTAAGGAATTAAAAAGCTGGGGGAGAAATCCACTCTCTCTTGCTCAGGCTCATGCTTGGTGTGGTGCTCAGAGATCAGATGCTGCTTCTATAGACTGTAGGGCAGAACAGAAGATTGCAATTGTTATTCATGAGTGTTTCCTAATAAATCTAATAAATATGTTCGTTGATATATCTATATCTAAAGCTATGTCTAGAAAGTAAGGAAAGCTACGTATCTGTCTAACACACACACACACACACACACACACACACACACACACACATTTTAGTTAAGCTTAGGAACTAAATCTCTGGTATTAAACAACCAAACTTTCTTTCTGGCTTTATAATATAAGAACATTGAACAAGTTTAACAATGTTTAGCCATGGCACACTTTAAAAAAGGAAGAACAAAAAACATCATTAGGGTCTTTAGACATATTCAATTCTCTCTGATCAAAGGCAGCAAAAGAAGTTTGGTATTTCAATGGAACTTCCTCTTCTGCTTCCATGCTATCATCCTACAGATGATTCATTTTCTTTCTAATGCATAACAAACACTCACTATATAAGAGCTAATATTTATCATTTGTCCTCAACTCCTGCAGCTTTCTGCTATATGTTTTCACACCCTCTATTACAGATCTCATCAAATCTATGCTATAATCCAGCACAGAGATACTATGGAAAATCAATTCAGGTCGCATTAACTCCTCATGCTTCAAATACTTCCATATTCCTCATCTGTGTGATTGTTAAAGGGCCCTTTAAATCAATGTGATCTGCAAGCTGCCTGTGTCCAGATTCAGCATCTTCATGATGAACTGAATTCATTGCTTTTTAAGCAAACTCTATTTTCTCCCTCTTGCACTTAGTATGTTCTCTCATGCTTCAAGTTTCTCTTTCTCACTTGATCTCCTCCTTTTCCATCTTAGTCCAACCCACTTGTCCTGCTGTACACTGCTATTGCCTCCAGGCTCTCCAGTGATCTAGTCCTTCAGTGTGCCATGTAGTGCATAGCAATGCATGGTTTTGCAAGAACAGTCTGAGTGGTATGTACTTCACACATGCTTCAAACAAAAATGAGCTAAACATTATAATTTTCATATACAATATATCACCTGTGATTATGAGTTTACATTTTATTCTGTCTTGTAACACAATGTCCTAATAGACATGGTGGATACCGGTAAAATCAATTTGTCTTTGATGTTTCTGCCTCATCTTCGGGTGTTTTGGGGGCTTTATCTTGAATGACAAGAACAGAAAGTACTAAAATGTTTCAATTTCTTCCTTGAACCAAAAGAATCATTTTTTACTTTTTCTTTAAAACCTTGCTATAAAAAAAGGAAAATTGAGCCTCTATTTGCCCAACAGGTCAAAACAATACATATGTATACCTAGATTTTTGTCTATATGAACAATAGCATTTGGGAAGCATATTCAACTAAAAGGCTGAGTATGAGGGAATGTGGTGGGATAACTGGAAATTTATCTCTTTCTTGAAAACAGTATTCTTACCCCAAAGATGCTTTTGTGACTAGCTCAAGTAGAAAGATATATACCAGTGAGCCTCTGGGGCTTGGGTTATTAATGGTAAGGGTACAAAGGATAAGAAAAATATTAAGTAGCAATTGTATAAAAGGGAAATATCCAATCATAGAGTATGGAAAGAGTGGGATAAGACAGAGGCAGGGTACACAGAACCCACAAGACTCCATCTACATCTGCAGTCTACTTGAAAAAGTGGCATTTTAATCTTTGCAAATTATAAAATAAAAAGCTAGTAGCTACATTTCTGTTTGGTACCCATTGTCTGCAGTTTCTTAAGTTCTCATTGATTTATATATTTGCTATTTTTTATGGTGATGATAAATAACTTAAAAATTGAGTCTATCACAATGGAGATGAATAAGGTCATTTTTCATTTCTAATGGAAAGCCTGTCTTTCTTGAGGATATATAGCACATAGGTAGAAGCTGAAACTTACTCACACTATGAATGATGGGCAGCTACAGGGTCTGTTTGTCACAGTTCATCTGCTGTAAATGGGATGGCTACATGCTTAGAGTCCATCCATTTGTTTACAGAGAGAGATTATTTTTTTTTCTGTCTTTTGTTTTCTCCTTACAGCCTTAGCTTACAAACTACGGAAGCTGAAGTAGTCCTAACACAAACACTCTCTCTCTCTCTCTCTCTCTCTCTCTCTCTCTCTCTCTCTCTCTCTCTCTCTCTCTCTGTGAGTGTGTGTTTGTGTGTGTGTGTGTGTGAGTGTGTGTGTGTGTGAGAGAGAGAGAGAGAGAGAGACTAAAAATATGTCTTGTTAGGACACACAAAGATTGAACATTTTCATGGTCTAATAGATACAATGATTAGAAATTTGAAGATTTTGGAAAATTCCATAGATGAAATATGAATCATGTTACCCACCTCCATGCAAAGCCCATAAGACTCAGAGTGCAAAAGCTTCTGAAATTACACTTTCAGTTTATATTCTTTTATTTAGGGGAAGTTTGCACTGATACCAGGTTGAAGTAGCTAAAACATGATTAAGCCTATTCTGTTTATTCTTAATGCTTTGAATTTTAATAGCACAATGCTTGAGAAATGGTCTAATTCATTTGTATTGCTGAGCATTTTTTCAAAAAAGAATGGGGACATAATAAGCAACAGAACAACATAAAAATCAAAGGAACATCCACCAAAGAATTAGATCTAAGGAACTCATTTTGAAGAGGATCAGCCTAAGGAGCTAACTGACTTATGGATTACAAAAGAATGTTTTAAACGACACATCAGAAAATGTGGTTGCTTTGGGCACCAATTGAAATATTAGCAATTACCATAATTGAGTACAGTTTCAAAAATAAATATAATGCAAATCTGACATCAGTTGCAATTTATTTGGATTATAATGGGAAACACTTTTAATAACACATTAGAAAAATCATTAACTGGAGATCCATTTGCTAAGTGACAATAATAAAAATTGATGAGTGAACGTGAGCAGATTTATATTTGCATGCTAAATCTATGAAGTTATTCATAAATATCTCCTGACTAGTACTGTTTCTAAATATAGGAATTCCTCATAGTTAGGATGAGTAATATTCACTTTTTGAGACTGGTCATATGTGGCAAGCCTTCATAGTTTCTTTCCAAAAGAGTACTTCTCAGTAATTAGATGAAGAAGAAATATCTTACACACATGCATACATACCAGTGCTTCCTGGGTTTCATAGTGATGGATGGGACAGCAAAGTTTGGTGAAGAGAATAGATATCAAATGATCTCATTCAGAACTGGATACTATGCACCACATCGCTCACCTGTCAGGGAAGATGTGGCCTCTAGTACCACAGTTGCATGACCACCAGCTGATAATTAACGAGTCTAATTAGATCTAGGGCCTCCTCTATAAGAAGGGACCTCATTTCTTGTCAGAGTCTGTGGCTGAGGTGATTATAGACTCTAGAGTGGAACTTATTATTGTCAATTTTACTAAACAGTCATGTCAAATTACCTTCTTTTTGTTTTTGTTTTTTTAATTTAAATTAGAAACAATCTTATTTTACATATCAGTCCCAGTTCTCACTGACCCCCCATCTTTCCTTACTCCCCACTGACCTCCCATTCTACCCCTCGTCCACTCCCCAGGGAGAATGAGACTTTACATGGGAGATAATCAAAGTCTGTCACATCATTTGGGATATGGCCTAGGCAGTCCCTCCTGTATCTAGGCTAAGAAAGTATCCCCCCCTGGGGGAATGGGCTGGCAAAGTTCATTTGCATATGGTTCCACCACCAGAGCCCCATATAATATCTGGGCCTCCTAACTGAGACCCACATTCAGGGCACCTGGTTCAGTCTTATGCTGGTTCCCCAGCTGTCTTGTTGGGGTCTATGAGCTCCCACTTGCTCAGGTCAGCTGTTTCTGTGGATTTCCCCAGTATGGCTTTGATCCCTTTGTTTATTACTCCTCCCTATCTACAACTGAATTCCAGGAGTTTGACTCAGTGCTTAGCTGTGGGTCTTTGATTCTGCTTCCATCTGCTACTGAATGAAGGCTCTAGGATGGCATTTAAGGAAGTCATCATTCTCATTATAGGGGAAGGGCATTTAAGGTAGCTGCCTCTTCACTATTGCTTAGATTCATAATTTACAGGAATATAAATTTGAAAAACCCTTTGTTTCAAGAGACAAAAATCACAGCAAAGTCCTTCACAGTGGTTATATCAATGAAGCATTCCCAGCTACCCATGCTATATACTGTCAATGTAAACAGCTGAGGGGGGTATCTATCTTGGGAATCCATGTATTATTATATATTTTATTAGACCATTTATTAATCAGTTTAGCCTTCTAAAATCCTTGTGATTTATAAAAAAAATTCACTGTCTTAATTTCAATGAATTAAAATCTTTATCCATATATACCAAACATGTATAAATTTCCCATATATGTATAAATAATAGTAATACTTGCCTGACTAGAAAATAGGGTTACTAATTTAGCATAGAAGCATTATGCTATTATCATAAAGCAACTTTTCTTTAGTGGGCCTAATATGTCAGACTCCTGGAGTAGTGCTTAGAAGTAAATATAATTACTGAAATGCGATTATTATTCATAAATAAGGTAAAACATTAAGAATTACATGTTGATATTAACACTTCTCTTATAGTCTTATGAAGATTCTTTGCTATATTAAACTGAACATTGATTTCTGAAACATAAATAAAATATTTGATAATTAACATTTGATTTTAAGTATCAATAACTAAAGTTTAAGATTCCTAAGCATATTCAAATAAACAAATTCTTAATTAAGAAGCCATAGGTATCCCACTTTTTCTTTCTCAAGAACTTCAGTGGTGATTTCATGAAGAATTTGCATGTAAAATGTTATAATTATTCTTGGCTAGCAATTATCTTAATTAGATTTATATTACTTAGGCTTCAAAGAGTTTCTTGTACTTGAGTTCATAGCTAACTAATCATGAATAAAATTCAAAATAGGATACAGAAAGTCATTTTAATGAACATGAAGTTGGCAATGACTTGATATTAAATACGCTCCTTTTATTTAACCACCGTAGGATTTTTGTAATGCCAGTTTTCAACATGAATCACAGTTTGACTACACTGATTTGACACAATACCCATTTTGGTATTGTAGTACTAATGGTACTGTTAAAAATGAGAACAAATTTTGTTTAAACATTAATGGTTTCACCATGGCATGTAAGTTAAAATCTTCAAAAAAAAATAATAATAACAGTCAAGCTAATTATCATAGGGAATTGGTAGAAAAAAATCTATTAAAACATGCAGATTTAGATTTCAAGGGAACATAAAGCAAAGAATATTCACTCATTCATATGCATGCAATCTTTGTGCTGTGTAAGATATGTAATCATTGGAAGAAAATGATTTCACACAAGAAATTACTCACTTCTTCCTCATTTGATGACTTACTTTATGTTACAGAAAGGTTAAATGAGTATATACCATCTGTAGCATATATTAGTGCATATGCAAAAAGCCTTGGTATTTACTAAAAATCTAGATATTCTTGACTCAAAAAAAATCACAACTATAAACTTGATGAGAAAATAGAATTGTTTATAAATTTTGCATAGGGATAAACCCTGTGTCAGACACTCGCTGTCATACCCCTCAAATGAACATATGATATTTGGGCAGAATTGGAATGAGCAACATTTTACCTTTCATTCCCAATCAAGTCCTGCTTTCCTTTTACCTAAATGCCCTAATGTATTTCAGACAGAAGGCAATGTACTAGAGATGTTTGTGAGAGAAAATATCAGTAAGACATCTTTATATTTCTGAGTATGTCTTTATCTGTGAATCTTCTAATAACCTACATGTGAACTCATCATTAGAATATATCAATAGCTATTTCCCAAGCCCACAACTGAGAAAGCACAGAGGTTAAATTTGTCAAATGACCAAGTAGAAAGAGAATCTTCTAAATGTATCTATTTAAAGTATCAGGGTAAAATCTAGATTTAACATGGGTCAATTAGCCCATGTTTCTGTACTATTATTGTCCTCTAAATGTACATAATATTCAGTGCATGACAGTGCTTCAAACTGGAAGATCTGGAGGTGGGCATGTAGCTCATCCTAATCGTTAGTGTCCCTGAGTTTGATCTCAGAATCACAAGACAAAGCAAAATGTCACAAAAAGACTAGAAGACTTTACAGAGTAACTAAATATAATTATGTATGCTATACAGAAAAAAAAATGCTTTCCTTTTTGTAATTGTATAATGTTTTCTAAAACGAGGTTTCAAATATATATAAACTAGAAAAAGCGACATTAAAAACCATATGAAAGTAGATGAGAAAAAAGAAACACACTAACACATATAAAAATGCATGTACACACAAGCTTAGTTTAGAAAATGAAGACTGCAGCTGATACAAAATATGCAATATATGAAGACTGGGAATTTAGGAAAGAGGACATTGCTGGCAGCAGTAGAAAAAGCCAACTAATGCTTGCAGGTCTGAACTCAACACCAGAAAGCTGGCTGTGAACAATCCATACGGTTTAATCTCTACCACTAAACATTAAATACAGAAATTATTGAACACACAATCTTAATAACCCAATTTAGTGAAAAAGAAATAACAGAAGGTGGTGAATAAAGTAGGATGAACAAAATAATTAGTGGAGTGAGCCCATGCCTCAAATTCAATAGCTTTGTTGTGAAACTGGTGTAACAATAAAAATAAGAGCCAGTTGTTACCATGAGGAAAGTGCCTACCAATATTGTCTGTCTCATCTATATTTGTTGTTTACAACCTGGGAAAATATGAATCCACATAAAATAATTACATTTGGGAATGTGGGGGTTTGACTGAGAATATTCTCCATAGGTTCGGATGTTTGAATACTTGGCCCCCAGTTTAGGAGGTATGGCCTTGGTGAAGGAAATAAGCCTCTGGACATTTGCTACTTCTAATTTGTTCTCAGTGTTTCCTGCTTGCAGTTGAGGATGGTAATTCTCCACTTGCTGTACCAGCTGTCAAGCTTGTTTGCTGCAACACTTCCTTACCAAGAAGGTGTTGAACTGTTATCACTCTGGAACCATAAGCCCAAATGAACCTTTCCTTCTATATGTTATTTGGGTCATAGTGTTTTATCTCAGCCATAGAAAAATAACTGATACAGAAAGCTTCCAAGACTTTTACAAATTACATGTTTGGATACAGCACCAAGACTCCAACTTAAGTCACTCATTTTATTTAGAAGCAGAAGCATTCAATTCAACACCTTCTGTGTCAAATTGGACACTTTTAATTGAGAATTTATTGCATATGTTATTTAATATTCATATAATGACAGGAATTTTATTGGACTCTTCTACTGCTAACACATCAAATGAATGTTTGCATTTAAACTCTATTTCCAAAGTCAAAGTTCACATTGACATACTAAAAACTGAAAGACAGAATCAACTCCTTATTTTATGAGAAAATATTCATAAATCACTAAGATATGGATTGGTCACAGATCAAAAATCTAGTAAGTAAATAAATAGTTTCTCTTATGATAAACAGTTTATCTCAGTCATTCATACATTCATATTTTTACAGAAATAAAAGTCTGATAAAAGCCCCATCAAATTTGGTTTAAAAATATAATAAAAGATAATAAAACCACATATAATTAAACAAATAAACATAGTTGATCCTCATAACAAAATAATTTTCAAATATAAAAATATTCCATTTGCTTTCCATATCCCCCTAACCCGTGCTATTTAAATAGCAGGTAGGACGGTTAACACTGTAGCGCCCCATATGAGCATAAGAGGTAAGTGTTCTGCATTACACTAGATTGTAACAAAAAGCTCCCTTTTCAAAATTAGAATCACAATCTGTAGATAATTGAAAAAAAATAACCTCTATGTATGGTCAAAGCTCCTGTTCTTAGGTTGGGGACCTTCAGCCAACCCTGAGATCACTTCTAGCCAAGGATAGACCCTCATATGTATAGAGTCCAGAGGCAGTCAGCTATCAGGAGTCACTAGTCCCTGTTTATTATATATCTTCCTTGACATCCTGTAAGTGATGCTCTGCTGGAGACAGGGCTGGACCAGACAGGGTTTATCTATCTTCTAAGTAACAATGTACATTTTCCAAATCTTGAGTGTATCTGCCTCATCCTTTGATGAGCTGCAGGTGATGAAATCATTTTGGATGGTCAGAATTCTTCCAGGTGTTTGGGAACCATTGAAATACATTAATGAATTTGAGAAGTAGGGTGAATTAAAGCAATTGAGATTGGGATAGTGAAAGAAATAGTACACCCACTATATCAGTTTCATAATTGAGATGCTTGTACCTCTATTGTAATAATTTAGTTGTTTTTTCACTTTTTTTTTTACTAAATAATTATTCTCTGTATTTGTGTGTCCAGGTATAAGTATGCATGCCACATATGTTCTTGACTTTGTGGATATCTGAGGAGGGCACTGGAGTTACTGATGAGACATACCATGTAAGTTCTGGAAGCAAAACCATCGCCCTCTGGAAGAGCTGGCAGTTCTCTTAAGCACTGATCCATCCTTCTATTCCCCACTTTTATTATTCTTAATCCTTCAATTGTAATCACCTCAAAGGTGAATTTAAATGTAATTATTTTCATATACAAAATGAAAATAAGGCTCTCTAGTCTTGATTCCTCAAAGGGAGAAAATTGAGCAACATGGGTGATGCTTTGAAAAAGTAAAATGACAGACAAGTGTGAGGTGAGATAGAAAGGCACCTACGGTGAAGGTCAGCATCTCTTATTGTTGAAGAAATCTAATGACACATTCTGTTTATATGAAAAGTAAATAATCTGGAAAAAAATAAAGCTCTTGATAAAATTTCTTTCCCACCCAAGAAAATCAAGCTCAGAGAATCATAGGACGTGGAATTAAAGTGGAGCTTTCAGTTCTGATGCTGAGAGTGGCTTTAATCTGTCACACATTTTTATTCAGTTCATTAAAGAACAACATGCATAAACATGGATTTTTGTGTGCTTAAATCATCTTCCTGAAGATTCACATCAGTGAGGCATACATTACCAGTGTTCTGTTTAATATTCATTATGGTCTCCTCAGTTGTTCTCCCCCCTAATGAGAGTGCAGCATCTGAATTACTCACCTACTTGTACTGAGCTTAACAAACACAGTTCATTCCTGCTTAGCACATATTTTAAAAGTTCTCACAACACTAAACAATTACACACATGTTTATATAAACTGACATCAACTTTGCAAGCATATTGCTTTGATTTCAGTATATTGAAAAATATTTTTTATTAATTATTTTTGAGAGAATTTCACAGTATAACTGAGGCTGGCATGAAACTAGTAGCCTTCCCTTTCTCGGCATACTGAGTACTAGGTTATGATGTATGTATGCTTCTACAGATGATTAAGTTATGATTTTCATGAAGTATATCTCATTTACAATATTTAAAACAATGTTCTGTAACATTAAATGTTACATACTTAACGCTCGTTATTTTTGAGGAAGGGGGAACATTATGTAGCCAAGGTTCATGGTGAACATCCTGCCTCTGCCTTCTAACTTGTAGACATGTGCCACCATTCCTGCCTTCATATGCAAATTTGATTTAATTTACTTAGACATTTCAATTTAATCAGCTATATATTCACTGAAATACTTTTAGTTGTGCTATAAGGCAATGCATTCCTATCTGAACTATTAGAAGACTTGTATATTTGAGAACTGAAGAGTTCAGTAAAATGTTCACCATGCATGGGAACCTGTGTTCTGATCTACAACACCCATATAAGCCTGGTGCTATCAAGGCAGACACAAGATTCGCAGGGCCTGCTGGTCAGCAGGCCTGCATATAAATGAAAATTAAAAGTCAGAAGTAGCTAGTTGGAGAAAGGAAAAGTACATGGAACATGAGTGAACAAGCTGTCCAACTCCAGGGAAGAAATAAATTTGACTCCTCTCTAAATCGATTTGTTTATGGAGCCAGCTAGCCCTGTAAAACATCTCTGATGACTCCCCCTGATTACCATATGGTCTAAAAGTTTTAGTAAGCCAAGGAAATGAATCAGGGTCGACACGAAGGGGAACTTCAGGGAAGGATGGAGAGGATCTTGAAGTCTCCTGACTTCAAGAGGGTCAGTTCTGGGAAAGAGATGATCCACAGCTTCCTAAAACATTTCTTTTTCTTTGGGCTTGTAAGGGGCACTCTCTGTTGGGTGTAGAGTATTACAGAGGTATGATGCATATACTTTCTCATAAGACAGTCCACTGAGGAAATGACGTGTCAAATATTAGAGGTGAGAGAAATAGGAAAGGTTAGGTTCCCTTCAATTCCTGTCAAAGATGCAACTTTTGACTTCCCTTCTTAGTTAAGTTTTCATTCATCTACATTATCTGTTTTTCTCTTTATTGACTGCCTGCCCTAGGAATACCTAAGAATATCATAGTAAGAAAACATATTGAATAATGCATCTATGAACATAGCATTTGGAAGTGTATGTAAATATGTACTGATATGAGCAGTGAATCAAAACAAACAAAACTGTTTTATATGATTGGTCTCACAGTATAATGTAATATTTGATTTTATGATCAGTTAAATCAAATTATGTACAGAAGGAAGATGCATCCTCGAATTTACCTAAAACAATTTTATACCAAGTGTATATAACTGACTACATCAGCATTATATTGTCTCCATGTCACTGTGGAAATTAAAGGACTTGCCTCAACTTTTTTTTTTTTTTCAAAAATCTAGAAATCAAATCTAAACAAAAAGTTCAGGTTTTCTCTTTCATTTTGAGGAGGGAGCTGAGATAATGATTTTTTGATTGCTGATACATATATTTGGTCCATCAAAAATCAAATGAAGCGGCATATTTCCACCTGAAATAGCGTATTTGTCAATTATATGCTTAGTGCATATTTTTCTCTTCTCATATTATGTTGCTTTAATATGCTGATGAATAGGATTTTAAGATGAATTTTTAATCTGAAATATTTTAATGCCTTTCTATTAACCAAAAGAACTGCTTGGGGCTTAAGAGAAGTATTAAATGGATTTTAAAATGCTTACAAATCAGTATAAATGCCTGTTTACTAAAAATGACAATTGGAGTTAAATACAAGCCATAATGCCTCTGCTTAAACATATTAACATTTAACATATTACATGTATGACATTAATATTATGCCCCATCTTAGACAGTGCTGTGTTATATAATATATAATGCAATTTAATTGAAATAAACATCTCTAAATGTAAAATCATTTTTTACAGTTTCTCAGTTTTATATTGGCAGCAATGCCAATATCATTTGTATTTTTATACACTAATTATGAAGCTGACTACGCTGATTTAAACATAGAGAATTGGGAGCCTTTGGAACAAAAGTATTTTTTATTCTATTTTTGGGGGTTTAGAAGTAGTCACTAGATGTGACTCTCTCACCCCTCTTATTCAATTACTTATTTCTCCAATTATTCAGTTATCCTTATAATTATTTTTCTAAAAGAAAAGTAGCTCATATTCTGTGCAGTACATGCAAACAATGTAGTCTTTGTTTAACAAAAGCAAACTCATCTTTAATTAAAAACAACCTCTAATTCCATCACATGTGTATTGTTTTTTTATTTTTAAAAGTTGCATATTTATTTCACTTTGTGACTCTGTACTCGAGCTTTCAACACTTACTCAACAATTTTCTGCTCCTCTATTAAGAAAACCGACTTGATCTTGTCACGAACACACTTGGCAGGCATGGAGCCACCATAGGCCCTGTTGGCATACTTCTTTGTCTATACAGTCTCATGAGGATTTTTGGTCTGCCAGTGCTAACCCTTTGAAGTCAGCCTAGGAACACACCACATGCAGATTTCGGTGCTTTCCCAACCTTCTTGGCATAAATGTAAACATTCCTGTTGCCAGGGGTTCAAGACAGCCCCATTTGTTAGAGGTTGTATTGTAGAAAAGCCTACATGGGCATGTCAAATGCTGGACCATTCTGATTGCTGCTTAGGAAGCATTGCAATGATCAAGGGCTTTCAGAAACTACAAGCCAATCACCCACCCTCCACACTCCTCTAATCTCCCCTCACCCTCAAGCCAGCTGCAACTCTGTCCCCTAAGACATCCTGCCCACCTAACTTCTTAGATGTCTGCAGATTGTAAACAGAGCAAACACAGAGAAGAAACAAACAAGCCACCAAACCTCTCCACATGTGTATTTTAAAGCAAAAAATATGGTTTCTGGAGCCACTATGTCTGTGTTCAAATCCTACAGCAAATGCTAGCTACTGTATAGATACCACAGTCAAGTATGTACCTCAACCTCCATACATGTAGATGTGGACAATTATAATTTCTCTCTTGGGGTCATCTTACATAAGTACTTAGAACAATTTCTGACATAAAGGAAATATAAACTTAAAGAAAAGCACAGTTTCATATAGATATATATCCATTCTTATAAACCTATGCTTTTTTGGTATATTTGAGACAAGGTTTTGCTATCAAACTGGCTTGAGGCATTTTTTTTTAAATCATCTTCCCTCAGTCTCCTGAGTATTAGGATGACAGCTACACTATCATACTTGCTCTGATCCAGTACATATTTTAAATTAAAAAAATGACAGAGTTTATTAATATAATTCCATCCTATATAATGTGTTGTCATTTTAACTTAAACACCTTTCATAAAGATATTTATTGGCAGGTTTTTAAAAGTCTGTATAGCAACTTGGGATGGATACCCCTTTGTATCAATGTCTGCAGATCTGTTCAGCTGATTTCTCTGGAGAAATCCCTACCAGAACAGTTGAAAGATGCATGTCTATGTTTTGGAATATACACATACTTCTTAGCAGCGTATGGTCTAACACTTCCACTTACATCAACAGCACAACATTCTGTCATATACTATGTTTTAAAGAAAATAGAAAGCTGATCCTTCAATGTATAGACTGTGAAATTAGGCATGATACCATATTTTAACTTTTTGTTTAATAATTAATAATGTTCATTGCTTTTATTATATATATATTAGCTGGAGAGATGTCTCATCAGTTGAGACCACAGGCTGGTCTTCCAGAGGACCTGAGTTCAATTCCCAGAAACCCACCCAGTACTTCTCCACCAACTGTAATTCCAGTTACAAGGAATCTAACACTTTGTTAATGGTCTCTGTATATCCACAAGGTACATAAGTGTATATAGACACACATGAATTCAAAATAGCAATACACATAAATTATAGTAAAATAAAATGGGGGAACCAGTTGAGTTGTCTTTTTCTTAGTTTTTTTCAAAAATCAACTTATTTGAAATAACAATTGTTTTAAATTGCTGGTCAAATGAAAAAAAAAATAGAGAAACAGGCCATTGTTGTGGAATAAATCTTGTAAAACTGGAAAAGTTCCATGGCACCTGTAGTGACTGCAATGCAACTTAGCCTATGTTCATCTTTGGATTTGCATTACACCTAACTCTCCTCTGCTGGCTTTTGTTGTCAATGTCATGTCTGCTTAGGTCTTAATTTTGGTGTTACTCCTGCTCCTTGCTCTACTATATAGGTTACACAGGGCCCTGTCTGTTCTTCCAGCCAGGCACTCACACTATTATAATAGCTTCTGTTAGTCATGTCAAAAAGTAGTTCCTAGTCTCGATAACCCACTAATTTAATCAGATTGATTATATCTTGGAATTCAATATATCATCTCTCACCCATTAAAACATGGCCTGTATACTTGTCCACTTCATTCTACGTGACTACAAACTACACTTCAAAACTTACTTGAATATAAATGTATGTGGAAATGAACACTGACTGCATAGCAGAAGAAGTAGTTAGAGACACTAATATACATATATACAAATAATAAGTTATATTTGATTTCCTTGTCACAAGAAACCCTAGAAAAACACCACATCATTAGAAATATTGCTCACAGTATATCATCATTTCGATGAAGTAAACATTTTGGGAAATAAAACATTATCTTGTGTCTATGATAGCTAACATTTCACCAACCAATTTCAAAGAGATTATTTTATATCTTTCATTTAGATATAAATGTTCATGGGCATTTGGCCAAGGAACTGGGCTAAATAACAGCAGGATACAGGAAATAAAAGTAATTGAGTTTTATATACCCACTTTGATATAAATTTTCCAGACTGATAAACAAAACAATTTTAATACACTAATCCATTTTAAACTTTTTCCCATGGAGTTATTGTTTAATAAAATACACTTAGGAAAGTGAAATTTTTAAAAATGACTAAGTCATTTTTATTTGAAATACTCATCACCTGTTTGTTTACTGCAGTTTACAGTGTCAGCATATATTGCCCCAATTTACAAGATTTACAAATAAAATATCATAATGTCCTCTCCTGAATGTAAAAATGTTATCCAAATACAATAGTAAATGTAGTCAATAATGTATATCTTTCTATTATGTACACTATAGATAAAAGAAATGATACCTACAAATGCAGTCAATTGCCTTTGGGTATATTTAGAAGTAAAAGTGAAAGTACTTGTATACACAGACACATTTATCTTTTTTAGTACAAAATTTAGCAGGGCAGCCCCTCAAGAAAACATACCACTTAAATTGGAAAAACAAGGCGCTGGTGGCTGTTTGTTTCTGAGTTAAAAATGCAAACTACAGTTTCAAGTATGACATTTTTTCATAGTTTAGAGTGTGGAGTCATTTATGGTAAGGTAGAAGGCTCCCTTGCCAAAGCCAGCTGCAATCCTGCTGTAAGTTCTATTCTTTCTCTGGAGGTATCCGAGTCCTCTATATGTATCATCGTATTGCATAAGTACATAAACACTGTCCACCAGCACAAGCTCTGCTTTATCTCTGTCTCTCAAATGGTGGTCCCTAGTAACCCAAATAATACCAAGTATTGCACCTGGCAGTCAATGCTCTAGCAATACAGGCAAGTTTCTATCTCCCTCTGGTGGTGAATAGAAACCTGAACAGGCAGGTAAGAATTCTCCGGTGATAATACAGGCAGCCTGAGACTATGGCCCACACATTTGCCCGAGTTAATTTTTTTTTTCCTTTTGTACATGAATGGAAAATAACAGCAAAACTTTAATCTTGTTAATATTTTAATATCTTCAAGTAGAAGGCATAAAGAGGATACAGCAGATATACCCTGGTTTCCTATAAGTTCATATATTTATTCATTCCCTTCTATTTCCTTTCCTTTCTGTCTTCTTTCATATTTCCCTCCAATATCCTTCCTTCCCTCCCTCCCTCCATCCCTCACATTTTATCTTCCTCCCTTCTGTTCTTTCCTTATTTCTCCCTTTCTTTCATATTAATACAAATTAAAACACACATACTGGAAAACAATGAAATATAAAGGAATGACATTTAAAACATTAATTTGTTTGTTTGTTTGTTTGTTTGAGGCAGGGTCTCTCTATGTAGTCTTGGTTATGCTGAAAATAACTATGTAGACCAGAATGGCCTTAACCGCAGAAAGGTCCACATGCCTCTGCCTCCTGAGAGCAAAGTGCAGGGGTTAAAGTTGTGTGCCACCTCACCTAGCTTGATATAATTTCTTAATGCAAAGTATTTTCTACTTGGTATTTGATGATTACTATTGCTACAAAAAAAACAAATGCAAATTTTCTTAAAACTTTTCTCATAAACATTTCTTGTTTTAGTGAAGGTAAGTGATAAAACATATTCACCAACAATATTCTTCAAAGTAAAATAGTAGTGATAAATGAGTATCATGTTCATTATCCGGTGGGTGTACTTCAAGACCAAATATGTCAGGCAATAGTATCTTTACTAATCAAATATGCACCATGAGTCTTTGAAGGGTGAAAATGTGTCCAGATTATTCACCAAATCAAGTTGCCTTTTTTGACCACTTTGTTAGAGTATATTTTTTAAAACAGAGTATATTTTATAAAACAGATTTTTAAAATACTATTATTTCTTTTTCAGAAAAAGATGTGATTTCAAAAATTGAAGTTAAGCATTCAATACCAAGGAGTTTTATTTATCATAGACATATATATATTGAACTAATATTGTACAAGGGAACTACTTTAAGCCCATATAGTGTGGCTTCAGTACATATCAGAGTCTGTGTGCATGCCTATCTGCCTGTCCATTCCTTCAGTGTTCTTGGGTATCTAAACAAAGGCAGCTCCCTAGATGTACCTGAACAGACCCTGTAAAGTCCATCCTGAGAGCCTTTATGGAAAGGTAGAAAAGTTTCTGTCCCTCTTGTTCTAAATGATCCCACTAATATGAAGTTACATTGCACAAGTTAGTTTTTTCACTTTCTTTAAAAATGAAGTAAGTGGTTTTAGTGTGTCTAGAATAGTATTGGAAATTAAAATAATTCTATTTTCTTTATGTACCTCACAATAACTTCTCACACTGTGACCATCCATCCATTGAGAGGCTAAATCTCAACTCCCCTCTTAAGGAAATCAGTTACCTTGATGCCTTCGTGTGTTATCACTGTCAAGGCCATATTTTCATGACAAGTCTATTCTGGATCCATAAGAATTCTAAGAAATTTGGCCTCAGGTGAGTCCTGTGTATAATCCTATCAAAAGTTACTTTCTAGAATTCCACCTTCCCTCTTTCATCTTTTTTCTTATCTTCAAAAATTCTTGAAACTTGTGTATGTATCCACAAGTCTCAGAGTTGGAGCTAGGCATTTCTATTTATACATAAATTTCTGGATAATTCTATTAATTTTATCTCACTGTAAAGAAGTGTTTATATTATGGTTCCTGCAGTGTAACCCAAACTGCTTAAATGTGACTCCTTTTAGTTCTATATTGCTGACATTTAGGAAAATACTTTTGAAACTATTCATCTAACAACTACTTTCTTTCAAAAACTAGAATTCATTCCAATATGTCAAGATCAACATATAATACACTGATTATTACAAAAGTTTTCTGTTTATTCCATCCCAAGTGTCTAATCTATTTCACTTTCACTGCTAATTTCTATCACTTTGTGAGTATAATTTGAAAACCACACTATTACTAGAGTTTTAGAAAGTGCCACAGAGGACATCATGTATAACAGCAAGGTAAACTGGAGAGGATGGAGTTAATCCCATCCTCAGGAAAAGCTACCTTGAGAAATTCTCTATATGGCACAAGGCTTATTCAGCTCCAGCCAAGGAATCATAAACAGTTCCAAGGAGCACATAAACTGTGCCCATTCCAGATAAAGCTACCCCATCCAAGTGATCAGGCAATGTCTAATTTTGGTAAATAACATCTTCTCTCCACAACTGTCCTTGGGGGCAATTGTTAGTAACAATTTTGAAATTCCCTTAGCCCCCACATCAGTGAGTACAAAGGTCACCTACTCTTACCCAATCCCGAACTGCACTTTGCTTGCAGTTTTTTTCCTTTACAAACCCCTTCCTATTGAGGCCAGGCAACCTTTTCCTGCAGTTGCTGTGCCAGTTTGCTGGACAGGATACCTACCAAAGCTTGAAATAAAAAGGAACTTTGCTTATTGCAATTAGGGAGAGTCTTTTGTCCAGAAGCTACGGGGTTCTCATGACCTGGGCATAACATATAGAGCTGGCAACTTAGTTCAAAAGGTTAGTGTTTCCAGTTATATTCATATGTCATGTCTCTATAATATGGTTTTAATATAATATTTATTATATGTCTCCATTTATTCTTTAAATTATTTGTCTATGTTTTTTGTATTTATTTGTACATAGCTGTATAGAGTATGCCATGCATCTGTAGATCCTTTCAATGTTCAGAAAAGGTCGTAGATCTCTTATGCTACAATTCCAATTCTCAGCAGTTATGAACTGAGAGCAGAACTCAGAACCTTTGAAAAAACAACAAATACTCTTAATCCCTCAGCCTTATCTATAACCCCCTACAAGTTTCTATGTCTAATAGATGTGATGCTTTTTGCATGTGAGAGAGAAAGGAAAGTTGCATGCTGATTTTTGTATACTTCAGCAGTTTTCAAGCACCAGCTATCTCTATGGGGTCTTTTCTCTTTCACTGTATTTTCTCTATTGAATTGCTTCTGTGATTTCTAAAGCTGCATATTGCATGTCCCTGCCCACTCTGCAAAAGCTGTTCACCATTGAGAACAAGTTAATTATCTTGCTTAGGGCTCCTAATTAATTCTCTGGTCCTTTTTATATCTTTCCACTACATATCTAAGCTCTTTGGTGAGTGAGAATGCGTTCTACTATCTTAGTTTCCAGCTGTTCCAACTCATTTTCGTTATGATACAGAGATCAAAAGAAGTCAAAGAGGGAAAGAGGGAGGGAATCAAAATTGGGGTTAACTGAAAGTTGGAAAAGCTATAAAGCCACAAAGCCCACCCCCAGTGACATATTTCCTCCAGCAGGACTCCGCCTCCTGAAAGTTCTATGATCTCCCACAGACAGTGCCACCAACCAAAGATGTAGTGTTCACATACCTAAGCTAATGGAGAGATATAGCTCCTTCAAAGTACCACCATAGTGTACATTTTAAAAATATATTTTATTCCATCAAAGATACTCATGTGGCTAGACATGATGACCTACACCAGTATTTCTGGTTAACCAGTTATAACAGGTCTAAAACATGAAATTCTTCAGGATCAAAAGTTTGAGACTAGCTAGGTAAGTATAGCCACACTTTATTTCAGCTAAAGAGAAACAAAAAAGACAAAATTCAAAAACAACCTTTCAAGTTTCATCTGTTTATAGAACTAAATACACTAAATACACTCCTCCCTAGACATATGCACCTTTGCAAGGCCAGTAATCCAAATGATACTGGAGTACACTGCCTATGTCCTCTAGCTAAGCACCTTGAAGAGGTAGACTCTAGTCCAGTTCCACTCCAGTTTTAGGCTCTAGCTTATCATGATTCAAATGAGGAGCTTGAAATAGAGAATTGAGCATGCAAGAGACACTGTAACAGGGGATGAGTGAAGATTTCTGGGGTTCTTCTTTCACCCTCAACCTGATAGCTACCAGGTAAAGAAAGGAAAGAGGCAGATTGGATGATAGAAAACTTTGTTGGCCCTGAGCATGATCAGAGACTGCCATGTGGGAGACAGATTTCAGTGAATCAGCTCAATTCTGTCACAGAGTTAAAGGAATATACAGGACTGGGAAGCCTGAGGGCAAACCCTAATTGCATTAAGTGGCATGCTCCTATTACAAAGCTTAGTTATGGCAGTAGGGTCCTATAACAGCACAAGTCTTCTCAGCAGCAGTCTTGCCAAGGGTCCAGCTGAAGATCTGGTTTTAGTTTAGACACACCCTTTAGATAAGGTCAGTTCTCCATGACCAGGGACATTCTCCAGATAAGAGCAGGTAGAGGCAGGAAGTTCTGCTGGAGGAGTTTGTTGAGTTTACTGAGTTTACTGAGATAAGCTGCTAGGCCATGAGGAAGTTTCAACCCCTGACCAACCAGCAATGTTTTCCAACAAAGACTGGGTTTTGAAATAAACATTTCACTAAAATGCAGTTTAAGTTGATTGTAATAACTGAGTAAGAGTACAGAGTAGACTTTGGTCAAGGATGAATAAGCTACACTGAAGATCAAAGATGTAGATATGGAGTGGGAAGTGGAAACTAATTACCAATGTGAGGATTACTCAATAATAATCTTCTGTACATACACAAGAAAATGTGTGTGTTCTACTAAACCGTTATGTGAGCCTATTTGCTTCTTAGCTTTGTCCTGGAGTATGGGTCACTGAATAACAGAGTCCCTAGATACCTATAACACAAATATTACTTCACTCTTCTTATGCCTGTAATCTCAGAAATGTGTACTAAACAATGAATGCACTCTCAGTTTTCTGAATATTGCACTTGTACTGATTCTTTCAACTCATTTGAGAAATAACAGCATTAGAAAATTATAAGCTTCCCTCTACTTACAGTGATTTCTATGAAAGGCAGTCAGGACTATAGACAGCTAGATATCCCAAAATAAATATAGGAGTTTTAATTTTTTTATCTGATCAAGGACATATTTAGAAAGTAATGGTAATTTTCATAAAACTAATCAAATAGAAAGGTCTTCTTACAAAGTGCATATTGCTCTATTGCCAAGTATAGCTTTGACTAAATCCTACATCCCTATCCTGTCTCCTTTATCATCAATCTTAGGAGTGAGTTGTGGACTAATTTTGCTACTATGTCACTTTAAGGGGATGGATCTGGGAGTATATATTCCCCTTTCCTCAACATGACTGATATTTCCAGACTCTGTAGAACAATCCAAAAAACAGCCATTCATTCACAGATACTTTTCAGTTTACCTTCTGTTAAGGGTTGTGTAAAATAGACATTTATGTACCTCGTAGGATTTAGTCTCAACTTATTGGTTGCACTTTTAACTCTGTAGCCCTCAATGATTTGTGTATATTTGTGCTTTTTCCTCATATATAGTATAAAACTGACATGTAACAACACCTGCAGTTTTCCAGGTGACAGGCTGTGGTGGTTTGAATCACCCCAGGATCATGTATTTGCATGCTTTGAGCTGTTGGTGAAACTGGGAAGGATTAGGAGGTGTGGCCTTGTTGGAGGAAGTGTGTCACTGGGGATAGTATTTGAAGTTTCTAAAGACTCATGACATTCCCAGTGTATGAATTTCTCTCTGTCTCCTTCTCATGGATCAGGATCATGATGAGAGCTATACTCTTTTAGCCATCATGTCATTGTTTCACCATCATGGACTTCTAAAACCACAATCCTCAAGTTGCCTTGGTCACAGTGTGTTATCACAGCAATGGAATAGTGGCTAAGAAAAGTACTCACAATAAACAAGCCAGCTTCAAGAGACAAGGAGTGGAATAACTCAAATGAGGGACAATTTCCTTTGGACATTATCCGTGTGTGTGTGTGTGTGTGTGTGTGTGTGTGTGTGTGTGTGTGTCTGATTTCACTTTTGATTTGGAAGGTGTGCTCAGGAGAACAAACACACAGAAGCAGGAAGTGAATTTAGTCTACCAACTAGAGTAGTGACTGTGTCTTTTCCCTGTTGGCTGAAGTTCAACCTCATAGTCTTATTCAACTAGCTAATTTTAAAAGAATTGGCACACAGGAAATAAAGGAAGAAGGGGAACTCAGTCACTGACCCAGGCTATCAAATTCCTGAAATGCTTCAGAGAGCCTTCTTGTAAACAAAGGTTTTAAGTTTAGAGGATTAAAACCTTTGCATACAAGGTGGGGAAGATAGGAAGATTCTATTCCTTCTCCTAAACAAGTTTTATAGTATTTGAAAGAAAAGACTCATATTTAATAACTTAATAGCTCTTACAAATTCCTGATATTTTAAAACTTTTTCTTCAAATTCACTAAGATGTCAGCTTTCTTGGTCTGATCTTGAAGTAAGAAACTGCATTATGAAAGAGATACCTGTTTTGTAATAAATGACTCAATAAGCCTGAATTAGGCTCCTTGTATAAAGAATTAATTATTCATTCCATTTCATTACCATGAATTTTACCCAGGCCAATTATTAAAACACTCTTGACCAGTAGTATTCATTCTATGTCTCTATCGCTGCCTCTCTCAGTATAGTCCTTTAATATAACAATTTCCTCTTTATTTCTTTTTAATCAATTGTGTCATCTTGAGCACTCAATTATTGAGCCCACATAGTTCTTTGTGTATCACAGATATGTTACTTCTATGTATGTATTTATGAAATATTTATTTTATTTTATGCACACATATGTATAGTCTCTTTAGGAGTATGGCTTTTGACTTTTTCTTTTTTCTTCTCATAAGGAAAGTAATTTCTTGAAAATAGGTTTCTTTTTGTTTCCTCCCCTGCTACTTCTCCAATACCCTTCCTATTTCCCTCCCTATCCAAAACCATACCCTTTCTAGGTCTCGGTTTTCATACAGCTTCTAGATAAGACAGGAAGAGATATTTAACCACAACTTAATTTTTATGTTAAAGCAATAGTGGGCATCCCTTACTTGGCTGTAGGTACGGCAGCAATGAGCTAATGTTTGTGGTCTTGTATTTGAATATTTTTTATTTTTAAACCAAGAAACAATTATTAAAAGATAGTTGTCTAAATAAAATAACTTGGTGACTTATATCTAATGTCTGTGCAGTGTGATCCTTTAAATTGTCATTGGTTATAGTTTCTTGATGAGTATTGTTTGACTTTACCAAAAAAGACCAGGGAGCAAGATGCTGTGGGGAAAACCTACTAGCTCAGAGAGGCAGAGAAAGCACTCAACTGACCTTCCTTCTTCACTGAAATCCCAGAATGAGCCTTTCTCCTTACACCATTGCAAACAAGACTCCTTTAACTTAATGCCCATTCCTTGTAATTTTTGTGTATCTCTCTCTCCACCCTCCTGACTCCCTCTTACTCTCACTTTTTTTTTGTTCTTAATAACCCAATGTTCATTAACCTGTCAACTAGTTACTTGTTCCACCTCTTGATCTATGCTTAACTTTGTTTAATCCTGTTCACAATATTCAAACAGAAAGTACTCTGATTAAAGGAGTGTGCTAGGACTGAGCCACACCACAACTGGAAACAAGTTACCCAGTAAATAAGGCAATCTTGGGTTCACAGTGTGATCATATATTCCATAAGGTCAAAAGAATGATATGTGATGAACATTGCTTTGGGGAGATGTGAGAGAGGCTCCAGAGAAAAAGGCAGAGGGCTTTTACCTCAAGTGCATTTTGTTCCCTGGAGTATTCTTGAATTTAATTTTATTCCACCTGTGTTAAACATTTATATTCAATTCATAAGATGTGTTTATTTCTTTTGGGTGTCAGAACATAGCTATAGAACCATATCTGGCCACTGTATCCTGAATCTGGATATGGTCTTCTGCCATTGTTCATGCTTTCCCACATACAATCTATACTACATGCCAAGAACTTGTGTTTAATTTGCACATTTTTTTTTCTGATCTGGATAACTGATTTCTTTTGTTTTTTCCATTTGAGTGTAAAAGTATATGGAAACTGAAGCAAATCTGTCTACAGTAGTCTGTCCCATTGTTTCAGTTCCTCAGATTACAAGTTCAGCAGATAAGGTCTGCACATGTTGGCTAAAAGTAGACACAGGTGACCTCTTTTTTTGTTGTTTTTGATTTTGTACTATGAAGACTGGTTAAGGATCTAGTCTTTAGGGGATCACTTGGGCTTGAAAGGAACTTCTGGCTGCTCTATCCTTCCTTTTCTCAGTTCTGTGTAAGCATAAATCAAAGGTCTTGCTTGATCACAGCTTTGTTTGCGCGCATTTAGGAAACCTTCCCCCTGTACATTGCCACTCCTCCTTATAGCCTGGACATTAGTTTCAGGTTACTGAATGTTTCACTAGTACAGTTCAATGTTTGGGGTTTCTATGGCCTCACTAAACAAGAGAAGAAGAGTTAACTTTCCAAGTTTATGGCGTATTTTAGAAAATAGCCTAAAGTCCCCTTAGAACTTGTATATCTTGAAGGCCAATAGGAAAAACATTATCTTTTTCATCACTCTGACCATATAACCACATTAATATGATTTCTATATATAGTTATTGAACATCCAGAAAGTCAGTTATACCCGTCTGACACTTTTAACTACTATGTATTTTTAAAAAAAACAACATCAGACAATTCTAAATTAATTTTGATTATATAACCAGACTTTGCAATTGTTGACTTTGATCTTAAAGATTAATACTATATATATATACATGTATATATATATATATATATATATATATATATATATATATAATCTCTAAGCCTCATCGTTTACACACATACCTTAAATAACTTACTGAGACCTTCAGAACTTACATTAGCGCTCTTATCTTTTGTTTTCATTCTAGAAATATCTAGCCACCTTAATATTCACACACACACACACACACACACACACACACACTAATTTTTAAATCAACATCCTTTTTATCCTCCTTTTGTTTTCTTTTGTTTAATGGTTTTCTGTCTTAGAATCACAAGATATAATAGAACAAACAAATGAATTTTCCATCCATTGTGAAGTTTTCTCTTCAGATTTGAGAGACTAAATAAACAATATCTATTCCCTCTTGATAAGGTCCCAATGACAAACCAAAGATCGATTTCATCAGCATCACATTGGGGAGCCACTGAGTTTATTGAGCTTACTTATTGAGCCTGAGTGAAAGTTTATTGACAGGAGTGTGGGTACCAAGAACAGACACATTGGAAAATCTTCACCCAAAGTCTATAATGACTTTCCCATAGTTGGGTAAGAGGAGCACCCATTCTCTATTTTTTTTATTTTCTAGCTTCCCCTCTAAACAACGAGACAAGTGATTAGAAAAGAATTGCATGTAATTGATGGGAGAAGGGCTGTATACTCAGTTAGAGGTTCAATATCCCTCCTTACTCTCTCCTTCGGAACTTAACTGAGGTCAACTTTTGTGAGTAGGTGCAGCTGATTCTATGAAGACAGCAGTTGTTTGACTTAAGATAATATTGAGCAAAGCCAACTTAATAAAAGATAGGATAATATAATCAATTAACATTTCTTGTACACTCTGTTAAACTATGAGGCTTAAAACTTCCCAATAAACCTTATAGAAAACAAAAAACAGTCTTTGTATAGTACATAGCCATAACTGTCCTTTGGGATTTGAGTAAGTTTATGTAGCAAATACAAAGAAGAAACAACAACATCAATAACATCATCAAGTTGATGTTCACAACATCTAGCTAAACTCAACTAAAGATACCCTGTTAAAACTATAATGTGTGGAGCCTGAGAGATGGTCCAGTAGTTAACAGTACTTGCTGCTGTTGCATGGGAACCAGGGCTTGGTTTCTAGCAGCCTATGTAGTTATTTATAGCCTACTGTGACTCTATTCCAGGATATTCTGATACCTCTTTTGAGTTCTGAGGGCATCAGACATGATGCAGTATACAGACATACATACAATCAAAACATTTGTATATATAATGAATATCTCTTTTAAAAAAAACACGATGCTGGAGTTACTATTGAGAGATCTTTAGACAGATGGTCCTCTCTATTTATGAGTGTCTCATTAGATGTTTTTCTATAGAAAACTATATATATCCTGAAATAAATAATAGTATACTAACAAAGTACTATTCCTTTGTAAAACTGAACCAAATTGTTAACATTGGACAAGAGATTAGTTGAATACAATAATAAATGGCTGAACCAAAGCACCTATCTTTCTTATAGTCTATAAATTTGCCCACATGGGTTTTAATATGTTTTAATTGCACAGACAGAGCAATTGTTTTGAATGCTCATGCTCTTTATCATGAGTGAGTGGAAGTTAGCACCAGTAATTGAAGAGGATCAAAACAACACAAATATTTGCCTTTACAAATGTCTAAAGTAGAATCTTCCATGAGTAGACTTGGGATGACCAATACCCACAATAATTTTTCAAACAGATGCAATCAAAAACTTAGTGAGTACCCTTTTCCTTTAAAGAGATCAAGATGTAAAACAATATAATAATCTTATTTTTATACAGAGGTCACATTTTATGCTCTGGTTTATATTCAGGAAAGATCTATGTACTAAAATATAGCAGGCATTTCTTGATTAAGGACTGTGAGTGGAGGAGATTGCCATGGGCAAAGATACAGTGAAGGGAATCTTTACTGACAATTACCTATCTGTAAGACAAAAGAAGACATATTGGAAAATCTTCTAGATCTTCTTTGTCTCTCTTTACAGAGCACCTCCATGGAGAGTTCATAATTCTTATTCATTTTTTTTTCAAACATGGCCATAATAAAAGAGACACCTATCACATTAGTCACTATGCTAAAATATGGGCCTGGATATCTATATCCTGTCTTTTTTCTATTATCAGCCACGAAGATGAAAGAGTTCAGATTATTCACATTTACAGATGTGACTGTTTCACTTTTTGTGACATTAATGAATTCTATGTTTTTGTTTATTTGTTTTCTGGTAACTTTAAATGATTGTGTAAGTCAGGTAGGATTTTTAGCTCTCTAGTGAGTTAAACTTCCAATATTTCCATTAACATTCCCTTTGACCCTTTTCAAATTTATTACCTGCCAATCCCTATTATACTCTCACTAGAGATAGGAGGTAAGCATGAGAGCACTCAGGGTGAATTCCATTTTTTAAAGATGGTTTTCTGTGTGACTCCTTGGAATAGAAAGTATACTGTACCCATTGAATCCTAAATTCAGATACCTATTAGTTAGAGAATGTGGGACACAATGAACACCTAAAATCATTTGGAAGATACAATATCAGGATGTCTCCTTTCTCTAGCCTATTTATGTTACAGCAACTAGATCCTGAAAAGAAATGCAGGAGCCCAAGGCACAAGTAGGTGGGCAACAAGCATGAAGCAAAGAAATCCTAACTATCTTAGAGAAAAACAGGCTTGGAGATTCCAGGCATTAAGACCCAGCATCACCTATACCTCCAGTCTCCCACCCAAATAGACTGATGATATTGGCCTTAATTGTCTACTCGCAGCAGGTCCTATTCCTTTAAGAGGTCAGGGACTAGATTCCTGGATGGTTCTTCTTTTCATTTATCACACTTGTTTGATTTGACTTAGAAACAATTGCTAGGTTTTCCTCTTTTCTCCTATCCTCTCCTTTCAGGACCTTATAAATGCTTCAAGCAGCTGGTTTGTCTTTACAGCCACAGCTTCTCTTTGATGTCCACATATCATTCTTTGGAAATAGTTGCTGTCTTTAAGTTAGTGTCTTGTATTTTGTAATTTTTATCATACCTCAGTTTTTAATCAGCAGTGTTCATAATTTAATATTAATCTCTTATGGTCCATACTCAAAAATGACCTCTCATCAATTTAATTCATGATAATCATATTCAGGTCCTGCTAATGTTCAAAGGAATGGAAAGTTTATTACAAAAAAAAGGTTAGCCTTTACCTATGCATTAACTATGGGCAGTGAGGGCTGTTGATGAGACATCTTCTCCTTCTCTATTTCCTTTGTATTTTCCTTAATAGCTGGACTTCTGAGAAGAATTTAGGAAGAGAAGTATTGCTACCCATTTCAGGAAAGGCCTGCCTTTTGACTTAAATTGCTCAAAGACTACAGTCTGCATATCCCTGTGCTGAAAACAAAATGGAGTTAAAGATAATTGTGAGTTATACCTGAGCAGCATATAAATCATACAGTCCAGATTATAAAAAGAAAAATTGACTGCTACACATATGATGGACTGGAAAGGGCTGTGATGGTAATGGCATGCAGCAGTTATCAGATCTCCAGGACTAGGTGACATCTGAAGAAATTCAGTCAGAATTCTGCTTTCCTGAAATACTTGTTAACTGACATGCTGAGATTAAGTCAGTTCTCACTCAGCAAGATGACGAACTCATCAGCTCTCTGCTTTCTTGCTGTTTTTCAGACTCGGGGTATTACTGGAACAGTTTAATTTATTTTAGAGTCTATTTTATTCTATTAATCCTTGTGTTTAAAATATGTTGCATATAATAACATTTATTTGAAAACTCCAATTGTAGTCATCAGCACTGATTCTTTTTTTCTAACTGCATTAGTCACAATACCTCCTAACTTTTAAATAGCATAGTGGCTGTTTATCTAATATATTGATGAGGATTCTGGTTTGATAGTCTTAACTGTTCACTGTGGAAAGAAATGTGGTTCATTTTGCAATGTCTGTTGATTGTGATGGTGGAGAGTGACTAGCCTTTAAAGAGTTATTTTTTTATTTTGAATGAGAATTTTGAAGAATTCCTCACAAAGCCTACAAAATCTCTCTGAAAGCTTTAAAGACTTTAATGTCAGCTTGGATAAAAATTCCTTTTAAATAAGTCTTCATGTAATTCATAGAGAAACCTCATGGTGAGGACTGGCCAGAAGGTGAAACAAACACTTAAAATAAATAGCAACACTAAGTGGAGCTGCGAAGCTCACCTGGAGGATCACCTGAAGTGATAAGAGACACAAGGAATTAAGAACAGCAACTCTGCTTCTCCTGAGAGGAGTTTATTCTTAGCAAATTAGGAGACAGAAAGAAAGAAAGAAAGAAAGAAAGAAAGAAAGGAAGAAAGAAAGAAAGAAAGAAAGAAAGAAAGAAAGAAAGAAAGAAAGAAAGGAAGGAAGGAAGGAAGAAAGGAAAGCAGAGGTGTTTGTGTGACTGTCCTTATTAGAACAATGATTCTAATAAAGAAGTGGTAACCATAATAACAGCCTCTCCATCAAAAGTTCAGTGAATGCATGCAAGTGGCTTTTCACCAAACTGTGCAAAACAACCTGTTTCCTGTGTCTCAATAGGTGCAGGAATAAGTTAACATATATGAAAAGCACAATTTATGGAAAGCATTTCAGCCTTGCTGAAGACATGGGTTTTTGCATTGCTTGCATTCCAGCTTACTTCTACCCAGTGATAGCCGGAAGGATTGGAAAGTTGTACAGTGCTAGATTTCATTTACGATGTACACAGTTGGAGTGACTAATGAATTAAGTGAGTCTATGCTAAGTAAATTTCCTATGCCAATTAACTAAACGTTGCTAGGCTGAGGCAAGCACATATATCCCTGTCCCACAGAGGATGCATCTGTGAGTAAACACCATCTATTACTGAATATCTTTAAGGTTGTGATTAAAACAATTAAAAGTTAATGTTTCTGTTCTAAAGTCTCTCTAAACTTCCTAATTTTGCAAACTGATATTCATATGTATAGTTAAACCTGGATGTCAGTGCAATAAAATAGAAATTTTTTAAAGAAAATGATTTAAACAGTGCAGTGACTATGATTTTTCACATTTTATCTAAAAATAAGTTGTGGTACCTTCCAAATAATAGACTGTCAGCTCATATATTTCCCTAAGGAATGTCTGTTAAGCTCAGTACTCCATTTTTATCATCTTATTAGAATTTCAATATCTATCAATGTTTTATACTTATAAATACAAGTGAAATGCTCTATACACAACATTTTCTTGCTGTTGGGCTTTAAGTATTTTGCAGTAAAAAAGTATCACAGAGTAATTTCATTTATGAGTATACATATTCACTGGCATATTTCTTTTCTTTTAATTGAAAATACTTTTTTTCATCAGTTTACTCTGATTATAGTTTCTGTCCCTCAAATTCTTCTAGACCCTCCCTGACTCTCCATGTATTCTCTCTCTCTCTCTCTTTCTCTCCCTCTCTCTTTCTCTCTTTCTGTCATTAGGATATAAACAGGCATCTAAATATTAAATTAATATAAAAAGACACATTTCTTAGTGAGGATAGTAGTTGCTATTTACTGGGGACCATCTGAAAGGTTCTAACGGAAGGGTTGTCTCATTTTATTTTCAGAATAATTCCCATAGCTTGAATTTACACACATGGTCTACCATATACAATGCAATACACATGGTTTTATATGCTTTTCTTCTCTTCCATTAGTCTATAGTTTGTTCAGGTTGCCTACGGGTTTCATTCATCTTTGTTGTATTTTTCTTAAATTCTAAGCACTATTATGCATAACTGTAAATAAAATGCAACAACTGTATGTTGCTGACCATCTCTCATTTAGAAATTTAAAATCACCCAGTCTAACCTCCTGTGTGTCCTATACTTTTAAATTGTTGCTTTTGTATCATTTCCTATTCTATTTTAAAAATATTTTTTCTTTCTTTTCTCACTTGGAAAGTGGATTGCAATAAATGGCACATTTGAGTTAAGATAAGCACAATATATATCACCATTGTTCAGGTAACTTCTACACTCTTGGGAATATAGACTTAGTCAAAATTAAAAAGTTTCTCAGCACTGAACTCAGTAGTGCCGTGACTCGTGCTTGAATGAATCCTACGCAATGAAATTATTTTCAATGCCTGGAACAGCATAACATAGCAGTACTGCCAGCATGTCATTGTGATACTGAGGACTTCTTGTTAACAGTGAAAAGACCACAAAAATACAAACAGGAAGAAAATAGTAATGCTAAAGAGACTATTAAGAGAACACTTATTTTCATTTTAAAAGCTGACAAGAAATTTGTCTTTTTATTCAACTTTAGTTGGAAAACTGTATTGGGCAATTATACTGCTCTGTGTACACCTACAACTGACTGATAAACTTTACAGAGCAATGAATTTCAGGGAGCCAATTCCTTTTAGAAAGTTGATAAATTCACAAATATGGAATGGGTGTGTGGTGTTTATTTGAAAACACACAACACAACACACACACACACACAAAACACATAGGAGAGTCCAACCTATTTAGACACACATAATTTGCAAATAATGGGGGATTGTCTTGAGTGTTCTATGTTAAAAAGCATGGTGTACTCAATGTTCATCATACAGTTGGTATTTAAAGATGCAGTATGACTACAGAATGATTTTACAACTTCAGGCATATGAGAAATCAGAATTCTTACAAAGGTCTCTAGGTTTATTGAGTGAATTTTTTTCCTCACAAAGAATTAAAATAACATCATAAGAATGAAACAGAAATTCTTATTATCTTATGAAGCAAAATAGGGTTTATGCCAACCCTAAACACCGTATGCAAAATACCTTATACAAACCTAAGCAAAATCATTCTGTTTCTAGTTTTCTGTGTGTGGTGTGTGTGTGTGTGGGGGGTGTTGTCTTTGGAACAAAGCTGTGGAAGCTGTGGTAACTGAAGGAACAGTGTTTTTTTTTTGTTTTTTTTTTTGTTTTTTTTGTAGACAATGTAGTGAAAGCTGTTCAAGTGCGTACAGAGGAGTTTTGCATGTGGGATTCATCACTTAGCAGTTTTGTATGTTTATCTTAATCAATGTACTCTACTTTATTTGCTTTGTATGTAAGCCATGAGCCATGACAGTGTCTGTACTTTTATTATCTGCTATAAAGAGCAGTGCATACAGTCCTTAACAAAGCCTCAGGCATAGAGCACAAAGCCAACACATGCCATTGCAGATGTCATAATGCCTTAAGTGCAGTGTGTGCTCAGTCGAATCTAGATTTTTCTTTTGAAGTTTGCTCTCTCCCTGTAAGAGTGATAAGCAGTGGGTCTCTTCTGTGTCCAGGCTGGGTAGTGGCAGTGAGCTAGAGCTTCCAGGAAGTGTTGTGATCAAAACTCACAAGGAATTGACCCAACTCTATAGTGTGGATGCTGTGTTGTGAAACTATGCATTTGGTAGTTATGTGTAGTAACAGTACTTATGATTACTGGTATTTTCCACATAGAACTAGATCATTATGGTGTTTTCCAATTGTCATGTGAGAGAGATTTGTGTTATTATCATTATAGTTAATGTTAGCGGTTGTTGGGACAGGGTCTCCCTATGTCGTATTTGTCTTCCCTAACAGGCCACTATTTTGAACAGGTTGTACTTGAACACACACCAGTCTTCAGGCCTCAACCTCTTGAGTGCTGCGATTATAGCCATGTGCACCTTGCCTGCTATTGTTATTGATATTGCTCTTGCTCTGCAAATCAATAGAAAATAGATTTGAATAAAACTGAAATATTCACATCAGTTACAATATTTGTTTTCCATAACCATAAACAAGTTTTATATTACTTAGGTTTTAATTCTTTTTGTTCTGAATTCTTAGTATTTCACACTCTCTACTATCTTTTTTATAGTCATTTGCCGTGTGTGTGTGTGTGTGTGTGTGTGTGTGTGTGTGTGTGTGTGTGAGATGTCTGCATGTAAAATCTTTGGTGTCATTCATCAAATGCCGTATATTTAGTTTTTAGTTTTTAATTTTTGATGTGGAGTCCTTAATTGGCTGAGAACTTAATTAGCAGGTTAGTTTGACGAAACAAACAAATCTCAGGGATCTTCCTATCTCTGCCTTCCCAGTGCTATAATGACAATTGTGCATACCTCTCCGTACATGTTTGCTGAGAAGTGAACTGAGGTTTTCATACTCACAAAGCCCATGATATACTAAAGGAGCTATTTCCACACCTCTTGACAAGCCATTCTAATGTTAAGCTATTGTTTGTATGATTTCCCAACTTGAAAGTTTCTCTTTCTTCTAACTAGTTTTAAGATTTTGTCACATTGAACACCAGCTGTCTCTCTCAAGTCAACTCCAGTGACCAGGTTGGTGGATCATCATCTCCTAAACCCCATCTCACCCTGATCTCCCATTCTACTGGAATGGCTCTACCCAGGAAGAATGTGTCTTCCAGCTCCTGTACCTGTAGAAGCTTTTCTCACCAGCCAGCTCGGTTTCAGACCCTTTAGAGGCTGCGAGCTCCACCCACACTGCAATGTACTCGCACCCAGAACCGCAGCAGCCTGGTTCTCTAGAGGTCCATTGATCTGTGTGACTCCCATATCAGCACAAAGACATTGTTGCTGGCTGACTGCAACTGATGGAAATGGAAATTACATACACTGCTCTGCTAACTCAGGCTATATTACAGCTCAGTGATTTGAAATTTGGAAGTTGGTATTTCTTGTAAATACTAAATGGAAAGGGCAGTGGACTATTGTGCAGGTTCAGGTGCTTGTGTGACCTGGTGTTAATTATCTAACCTGCCTGAGCTTCGTTCTTCATTACTGCAGCATCTGTAAGATTGCTACACCTGTTTGAGTGGTGATCTTATTAGGATTGCTGTCAAGACTGAATTGCATGATGGTTATAAAAGCCCTTCACGAATAAAAGAGTATGTCTCAATGCAACATGGCTTGCTTCATTAGCAGCAGCTGTATTCCTCTGTCTCTGTCTTGGTCTAGAAGTCTATGTTCCCACCTCAAGCAAATATTCTTTCTTCAAGGTACAATATTTAGAATTTAAAACATTAGCAATGGTGTTAGCTGCTTTCATAAGGACTCTTAAATATGTTTGAAATTTTCACATTTAAATTATGATGAACCTAAAGCATTATATTTGGTGAGTTCTCTCCCCTTTAAATTGTGTCACTCACTGTTTGAAGAGACACTGTGCAGTCATATTAAAAGATTTTGGAAAACAAAACCATTTGTCTACTTCAGTGTTTCTGCACTTTGTATCATCTGCACACTGCTTTTCAAGCTGGTTTATCTTGTCTGGATAATCTGTGCTATAGCCATTTCAACTTTGAAATTACTGCAAAGAAGTAATTGATCCTCTGCTTCAATATTCCTGCTGTTTCATTAGCTCTCTTACAATTCGGGAGAAATCTATTTCTCACTGATGTTGAAAAAACATAACAAGGCCACAGCAGGGAGGCACTAGCTTCATTAAAGACCATTATTACAAAAGCAAAATGATCGAGGGCAAATTGTTTCTGGCCTTTTAGTCTGGTCCTGCAGCCCACATTATCCTGTGCATTTGGAACCACAGTCAATTTGTTATCTTCTCTTTATCATTCATTTCCCATTGGCAGCCCCTGGTGGTGCTAGGCTTGTCAACCCACAATCCAGAGGATTTCTTCTTCTGTCGATTAAAAACAAGCTAAGCTTCCTTGGAAGTGAGGGCTAAAGTCTGTCAATAACTGAATTAATTTCTGCTTTTCAAAATATCAGAATACTAGTTTCTAGTAATGTGGAGGCCAGTATTATTTAAAGAGTGATTGAGCAGAGAAAGCATAGAAATTTTGACCCACTCAGGCTTCCATCTATCATGGGAGGCTATAATAAGGAGCTGACAAAGAAGGATTTAAGATAGAGAATCAGTGATTGCTCTATTAATCTAGTTTAACTGATACTAAAATCTGACAGAGCGAATTACAAGTTGCAGGCAGTAACGCTTATCAATTCATTACTACTTTCAAGGTTCTCCCATGCTTTCTTTCTGCCTTCAGCTTCTGGCAAAGGACAGCCTTTTACAGTTCAATTTCTCAGTTTATTTTTGACTGCTTTTAATTAAGTTTGATGGCCTGCTTCTGCACTACTGAAGTTATTGGAGTTGCAAAGCACTTTGCTGTTATAATGATAGCTCCCTTGATGTCTGTTCATTATTAACTGCTTTGCAATAGTGCTGCTCTCAACTCTCATTTTATAAATATTTAAATAACTGTGAATTTCTATAACATAAATACCCATTCACAAAAGGCTGGAATTCTACTGCCTATTTAATAGGCTGGACATAGTAAAGTAGAAATCTTTTCTGTACTGTCATGTGTAATGTTAACTGGGAATGTTCCCGAATCATCCCAAATAGAGGGCTTAAATCAAATAGCATCACAATCTCAAAACTAACAATGATTGCGGACCTATGAGTTTATGGCAGTCACATATGAATTAACTATAGTAAACAGTTTGGAAAAAGGAATGAATATTTTATATCAATAAATCTCAAGTTTTAAAAAATATTTTAGGAAGTTGTTTTATCTTAGTCATAGAATAATGAAGACATTGAAATCTAGGAAAGTATACTACCAGGGATAATACCCAGGAAACCAAACAGAAGCAAGGAAAATGAGCAAGTCAGAATCAAAAACAGAAGGATCTCCCAGGGAATGAGATGTTCATTTTCCTTTTTGTGACAGAATTTGTGAAATTTTAATTGATCAGTTATGTCTACTGTAATCTCAAAATACCCTACGATAGGAGATGGAATGTCAATAGCTTTAACTTTAGGAACATATTTGCTGTTTTCACTAACGATTGCATATATACATGTTTTTGTTGTATATGGTATTATATAACAGTTACGGGAACTTAAATTAACACAAATCTACAATTTGATCACAAAGTGTTATATTATTTATTATTATCTAGTTGCTTCTTGATTAATGTGTAAAGTATGAGACAATTATTTTCAATACAAAGTGACATAAAAACATCTGTTCATTGAACAGAAATTTGCATCTTTGTATAAGAAGATGCCTGCATATATTGACTGTGTATCCATTTATGCTCTGAGCTCTAATTCAGCATGTCATCTCTAGCAGCTAGGTCAGATAGTTCAGCTACTGAGATTTTGATATTTCAGGTCTAATATTCTAAGAGACAACATTAAAGATAGTCTATGTTAAATAAGTACATGAATATTAGCTTACCTTTTATGATAATCCAAGCATAATTACTTTTATAGTAATGATTTGAGAACAATGTTCTTTTTCTAGTATTGAGAAGATAAAGGAGAATGTTATCCATTTAAAAAATTTAAAATACCAACACATAATATTGACTATATTCTTTAATCTTTTTCCTTTTATTTCTATCTGAGATTACTCCATTGCCCCTTCTTTAATTCTTTGATGGGAGATGTCAGTCTGTATATATGTTTCTCATACTGGATAATGAATAAAGCACTGTTGGCCAATGGGAAAGCTAGATAGACGGGAAGAGGAAGTAGTAAGGGGAGTCAAGATGGAGAGTCTGGAGAAGTCAGAACCACCAGCCGCCTCTCGCTGCTAACACCACGTGGAAATACATAGAAATGGGTTAATAATTAAGACAGAGCTAGCCAATAAGAAATAAGTAATGGGCCAACAGCATTATATCTAATACAGAGTCTCAGTGTGTTAATTGGGGCAGGCACGGTGGCAGGACAAGACCAGGCAGTGGGCAGGAAAAACCTTACTCCTTACAGTTCTTGCCTACTAACGTCTGTGTCATAATACAAATGCGTTCTGTGAGACATATATTTTTGTTGTTTTTGTTAGTTTGTTATTTTATGCCAAAGGAATGTGTGCAGAAAGGCAATTTAAATCTTTATACAAGGCCCAACTTTTTCAATCAGTCTTAAACATCTCAATCTACTCCTAAAATGTATTATCTGTAAGGAAATGTGTTAATTGTTTAATCCACAATTAATTGATTAAAGTTGAAAACTGTAGGAACGTTCCTATATAATGTTATTTTTATTCTTTGTGAGAAGAGGTCCCACTATGTAGCCAACATTGGCCTGGAGTTCTTCATCTTATATAGTACCATAGCACAGTTTGCAGTACCATGCCTTGTTCTTATTTTGGCCACATTTCTTATTAGTTCTTTTAGAATTTTGTATAGCCTCCTTCGATCATATTCATCCCCCCCACCTTGATTTTTCTCAAATATATATTGTCTTTCTTGTACAACTTTGAACTTAAAAAAAATTAAAAACAATTTGTGCTGCTCAAATGTTCTTGCATGCAGGCCACATGTTTACTTTACAATGGACTATACTCTTAAATGTGTCTCTCCTAACTAAGTAATAATGGTGCACATCTTTAATCCCAAAACTCAGGAGGCAGAGGCAAGTAGATCTCTGTGAGCTTGAGGATAGGGTTATTTTTGTGCCCAGTTTCAATATAATTGCTGGGATTTCATCCAGGTCAGGCTTACATATTTTTATGGATGCTGTCACCACCAATGAGAGTTCATGTGCATCTTACCTGCTTTGCTGGTTTGAAAGAAAACCCAAAGGAAGTGGCACTATTAGGTGTGGCCTTGTTGGAGGAAGTGTGTCACTGTGAGGGCAGGCTTTGAGCTCTCTTTTGCTCAAGCTTCCCTAATTGTAACTGTCAGTTGACTTCCTATTACCTGAAAGATGTAGCACTCTCAGGTCCAGCACCACATCTGCTTGCATATGGCCATGCTACCCATCACGATAATGGACTGAAACTCTGAAGCTGTAAGAGAGCTATCACAATTAAATGTTTTCTTTATAAGAGTTACCATAGTGGTGTCTACAGTGTCTAGAAGATATAATTCTTTTAGTAACCCACAATGTTTAGAAATTATACTCTTTTGCTACTCTTCTACAATGATCTTGAATCTTTGGAGGAGGGTATGCAGTGTGTATGTTCCAGTCACAGGTGAAGATTCTGTAGTCTTTTATTTTCATGTCTTCCAATTGCAGGTTCTCTATGTTAGTCATCACCTACTGCAAACAGAAGCATCTCAGATGAGGGTGGAGTGAAGCATTGGCCAATGTATGTGGTAGTTTGAGTAGGAATGTTTTCATTGACTCCTACATTTGAAAGTTTGGTCATTAGGAATTGGTGCTGTTTCAGTTTTCAAATGCACAAACTAGACCCTCTTGCCTACTGCCTGCCTATCTGAATGGAAAACTCTCAGCTGCTAACTGTTACACAATGCCTGTTTGCAATGTCTGTTTGTGTCATGCCATATATTCTGCCATAATGACAATGGACTAAACCTCTAAACTGTAAATCCAGCCCCAATTAAATTTATTCCTTTATAAAAGGTGATATGACCATAATGTCTCTTTACTTCGATAGAACAGCAACCGAAGCTATGTGTAAAACCATGTCACTAGGAGTCAGTTTAAATAGTAGGAGGTTTTCTTCTGGGGCCTATTATCTGTACTGTTGTAGGTTCTTGGCCATCACATTGTGCCAGGTATAGCTTTCATCCAAGGTGGAGTAGAATTAAAGGGAAATAAGAAAGTGGTTTATTATTCCCTTCGCATTCATGCCACTAAGATACCAGCAGTTCTTGCCAGGTCACTTATCATTGTAGCTCTCAGCTTTCATAGCTGCTTATGTCTGATTATTTTCTCCTCTAGTACTGTACATGGCACCTTCTGGTGCTATGAAATCTAGAAAAGAGGGACAAAGTTCCTAGGTCAGTACTAGCTTAAGTTCTCCATGTTCTGTGACTATCCTCGGTAATAGGACCTTACCATCAAGTTTTAGGGGACATCCAAGAACAACAACAATTGCCTATAATATTTTGGGGTCTATTGGACTTTGCAAGGCAGTTCCAAAAGTAGTGACCCACTCCTGGCAATGGGCCACTTTTTTCTGTTACAGCATAATTTCCCTTTTAATACTCTCTCTCTCTCTCTCTCTCTCTCTCTCTCTCTCTCTCTCTGTGTGTGTGTGTGTGTGTGTGTGTGTGTGTGTGTGTGTCTGCCTGCCTACCTCTCACTCTCTCTGGGTATGTCTGTCTGTCTCTCTGTAAGTTTCTATTGTACTATATTTCTAAGTTATTAGATTAATATAGTGAAAATGTTTGATAAAGTTGGTAAAAATGCTTTATGAAATCAAAGCTCTGTCTTTTGTTCTGAAAGGTAAAGCAAGTTCCTGAGCATTTATGTTACATAAACTTTGCATGTTCATCTATACCTTATTCAGTATCATGCAATCATAAGTTTGACTTTTTATTTGTTTACTATAGATGGAAAAATGCTTCCTTTAAAATACTGATTATTAATTTTAATGCTTAAAAGGGCTCCTAATTTGTGACATTAGGGCAATGTGTTCTAGAAAACTAATATATTTCAAAATTGTGGGAGAGAAATTTCTTCATTTTATCTTACTTAGTATACCTTAGAAGTTGGTTTACTTGTTTAGTCTGTGACATTAAATCATACTGGGTCTTCCACATATTTACATATAGTATTATATACTCTATCATAGAAAATATCATATATTTCCACATTTAGAAAAATACTGTATGAATTTTTTTAACTGGACATTTTGTAAGGCTTCTTCGCAGTGTATAAAGCACATGGATTACTGGAGGAAAGTCAAAACAAAACAAATATGATCTTGGAATAAAATTCAAGACCAAACAAGGAAGACACATATTGTTCTTTTTTCTGCATTACCCATTCTTACTTCCTTGAATTACAAATCCTCTAGAATAAACCATCCTGAGTTAGGTAACCCAGTCACAAAAAGACAAACACTGTATGTACTCACTCATATATGGATATTATTAGACATAGAGCAGAGGATTACCAGCCTACAATCCACACTGCCAAAGAAGCTTGGAAACAAATGGACACTAAGAGAGACATATATGGTCCCCTGGAGAAGAACAAATTGGGAGCATGGTTGAGGGGAGAAGGAGTTAGGACAAAGAGAATGGGAGAATAGAAACAATCTTGTTTTATAGGCCAATCCTAGTTCCCGCACCCTCCCTTCCTCCCCTGTTCTCCTCACCAACCCACATCTCATCTCCTTTCTTCTCCCCAGGGAGGGTGAGGCCTTCCATGGGGAGTTCTCAAAGTCTGTCATATCATTTTAAGAAAGGCTCAGGACCTCCTCCACATATCTAGGCTGAGGGAGTATCCCTATATGTGGAATGGGCTCCCAAAGTCCATTTTTATACTAGGATTAAATACTGATCCATTATCAGAGGACCCATGGACTGCCCAGTCCTCCTAAGTGACACCCACCTTCAGGGAGTGTGGGCCAGGCCTATGCTGGTTTCCCAGCTGTCAGACTGTAATCTATAAGCTCCCACTACTTCAGGTCAGCAGTTTCTGAGTTTTTCTCCAGTCTGATCTTGACCCCTTTGCTCACCACTCCTCCCTCTCTGAAACTGGATTCCAGGAGTTTGGCTCAATGTTTAGCTGCAAGTGTCTGCTTCTGATCCCCATTTTCCTGAGGAACCACCATAATCATTTCCAAAGTGGCTGTATGGAGTTTGCACTCCCACCAGTAGTGGAGTGTGCCCTTTTCTCCTCTCCAGCATAAACTGTCTTTAGTGTTTTTGATTTTAGCCATTATTACAGTAGTAAGATGGTATCTCATAGTTGTTTGATTTGCATTTCCCTGATGGCTAAGGATTTGAGCACTTTCTTAAGTGTCTTTCAGCCATTTTAGATTCTTCTATTGAGAATTTCACTTGTAATTAAATTTATAAAGATGTGCCTGTGTTGTCACATGTACATGAGAATGCAAAAATCCATGGCATCCAAAGAGGGCATTAGATTTCTTGCAACTGGAGTTACAGGTGGTTATGATCCAAACCTGGGTCATCTGCAAGAGTAGCAAGTGCTCTTACATCCCAAGCCATCTCTCCAGGTCATAATAGACTTTACTATGTTTTGATCAGTTTCAAATTTCTTTAGCTATTAAAAAGTCTGTGGTATCTTGTCTCATTTTATCCCCAGGTGACTTGCTGACTATTTACATTTTCTCTCACTGTGTGAGTAAAGGACACAGGAAACCTCATCTGGTTACTAGAATATAATTCACCATAATTTTACCATGTTACTTTGTTTTGAATATGACCAAAAACAAAATGACCTTAATTTATTCTACATGTGTATTCTTGAAGGACTGTAGCACCCACTATGTGAAAAACACTCTGCATCATCACATGGTTTTTTCTGTATTTTGCTATATTATGCAAAATATTTATAACAGGAAATACATTTCCAATGCCTAAGCTTAACATGACTATAATTGTTGGTAACGATGAATAATCTTTACTCCTACATGATATCTGGAGCTGAAATTTGAGATCATGGAGTGGTTAATATGTGGCTGGAATTAATTTCCAGATCAATGAGTCAATTCCGTCTTAACATCATGTGCCTTTAATTTTCAGATCACAGTTATTTTTTGAGAGGATTTTATGAAAAGGAATTACTTTATGTCATTATCCTGGGGTTTTCTGCAGGGATGAATTTCTTTTTCTAAGAGGAGAGAGACTCTTATGAACCATTGATCCCCAGCTGACTTAATGGGCAGCCCACATACATTAAGTGAGAAGGAGGAAAACATCTTCATAAACACCTTTCTGAAAAGGCTTTATATCACCACAAAAAGATTTCACTGCAGGGAGGAAAATAAAGGCATATAATGCTATAAAGTAAAAGAAAAAAAAAGAAAGAAATAAGAGAGAAATGAAAACCCAGAGAATATTCTGGCTCCTAACCCCATTAGAATGGATAATAACTCAATTCTATTTTACTTTTGAGACAAGGTCTTACTACATAGCTCTCTCTGGCCTGGAACTTGCTATGTAGATCAGGAAAACCTCAAATTCTGCCTTGCCAGTGCTGAGATTAAAGGCATGTGCTACCATTTTTAATTTCATTGGTGGAAAATCTTAAATCACATACAAAACAATAACAGGCAAAGAAATTTAGTATCTAATTCAGTAGTTTTGGGCTAGAGATATGGCTTAGTGGTTCAGAGAACATGCATGCTGCTTTATGGGAGGACCCACACTTGGTTTCTAGCAGCCACATCAATTGGCTCACACACACACACACACACACACACACACACACACACACTGGAAATAAAAGCAAATCTTTAAAAAATATCGAATCTAATTAATCAGTTTCTTCCTTTCAAGCTCAACCAAGGACACATATCTACATATCTTTTCATTAAATTACAATTAATTTATGTCAGCCATTTTTTCCTCTAAACTTGAATTTTAGACAACCTGCCTATCCTTTTGAATTACAATAAAAGTGTTTGCTTAAAATGTATAATACTTGAAAATTGATAAAAGTCTTTTACTTATATTAGTTGATTTAAATAAGACAATACATAACTTATGAGTAAATTAAAGACCAGAGGCCTGTAGGGAATAGCATTCTCTAAGTTTTGGTTTTTCTACATTACAGAGTAAGTATTGAAGCCCAATTAATGAGCTACAATATCTAAATCTCACAATTTTCACATATTGTGTAAGGAGTAAGGTTTTTCCGGCTGCCGCTGGTCTTGTCCCTCCACCGCGCCAGCCCCAATTAACACAAGAAACTCTGTATTTGATATAATCCTGTGGCCAGGTACTAGTTTCTTATCGGCTAGCTCTGTCTTAAGTATTAACCCATTTCTATTAATTTCAGTATTTCCACATGGTCTTATTATACCGGGGAGTGGGGCCAGTACCTGGTCTCCCCAGTCTCTACAGCTAACTCTTCCCTACTACTTCCTCTTTCCTCCTTGTCTCCTAGTCCCTCCTATCTTCCTTTCCTATTGGCCAACAGTGCTTTATTCATTAACCAGTATGAGAAACATATTTACAGAATACATCTACCATCATTATTGCATGTATTCTGCTATCCTTCTAGATTCCACTATGAATGACTGATTTTTCATATTTATCAAGTAAATGTTGGAAAGATATATAGATGAGCACATAATAAATTATTTTCAAAAGTTGCTTACTAATGATACAAAAAGTAAGGGAAATTATATCAGTGTAACTTGCACACAAATTCAGCTGTGTGTGTATTCAGTACAAAATGGTATATCCCGTCTGGATGGGTCATATTTAACATTCTTCTACGTGCTTTCCCAGACCTGATGCCAAAAAAGGGCAGAAAAAAAAATGATGTTTCTAATGACATTATAATGAGGATTAACTTTACTTATAATTAAATTTGGAATCAGAAGATGGAGAACTGTTTGAGGAACATGGTCTATTTGTATTTCTTCATGGACGGTGTAGAAAAATAGAGGAAGGAAGGGAGAGAAGGAGAAGAAATAAGTAAGAGATAGATGGAGGTATAGTGAAGGAGAGGATGTGAAGTATTTAGAGATTATAGTTTAAGAAGAATTAGTTTGTTTTCTTAATAGTTTAAGTAGAGATCAGTGTGATGAGCATGGTCCTCTTGTACCTCTTTAGACATACGCAATTTGGGGGGTGTGAGTTGTTTTGAAATTTTAGCCTGTGTATCTCTTGTACTGTTTCAATTTAGGATAATATGGGTCAGAATTTAATAGTAGACATACATTTGATCGATAGTTCACATGTTCAAGAACCTCATCAAAATGGGCAGGAGTCAGTCCTGAAGAAATAAAACAACATAAGTTTTGTGACAAGAAGCAGAGCTACAAGACTACCTATAGTTAAAGAAATCTGAGTAAGTATTCCTAAAAACTGGTACATGCATTGAGTATTCAAGAGAAAGGATACTTTACTTTTTAAAGCAATCAACATTGGAGAACGAAAGCTTAATATAACTATAAATTTCTAATATCGGGGTAATACAAAATTAGAGTTTGGTTAAGGTTAAGGTTATGGACTTGAGAGTATGCAAGTCTTTGGTGAAAAAAACAAAAAACAAAAAAAATGCAATGTAATTTGAATAATTGTAAATTGAAAAATTTAAGTCAAATATAGAATATAGACAAGAAAATACTGTAATATTCAAATGGGTAACTGTCTCTGGGGAAGACTGGAACATAGGCATTTGAGAGAACTAGTTACCAGGGTTTTCAGTAATGTTGGTTTATGATAATACACATAAATGTATACCCATGTGCCATAGAAATGCAATATAAGCAGTCACTGAAAGACAAGCCAGCAGAACACAAGAAAACTTCAGGGGTTTTTTTTTTGTTTTTTGTTTTTTTAAGGCAACATAGTCAATACTATGACTTTTTTTTTTTAGCAATAATTGCATCAGATATTGTACATTGAAATATGATGGTGAAATACTATGTAAATATCTCTTATATTCTAAGAAACTAAATCTTTTGCTGGACCTGACAGACAAAAATGCATAAATTACCTACATTTAGGTCATTTAAAGCTTATGACTGCTATCCTATTTGCATTTGATCTGTTTGTTTAATCTGTCTTTAAGGGAACAATGAACAAGCAACCTTAAATGCATTGAATTTTCCATGTAATCAACTTGTAAACTTAAGCTAAACCATAGCTATAACCTTAAGTTATTCATCCTTCCATGTTCCTATTCCAAGTCTAGTGCACATGTGTTGATAATACTTTGCAGAAAACAGCAAACAGGAGGAAAGAAACCTTTAAAAAATGAGTGCAAACTTGTACAGCCATTTTGGAGATCAGTATGGCAGTTCCTCAGGAAAATGGGAATCAATTTACCACAGGACCTGGCAATCCCCCTCTTAGGCATATACCCAAATACTCTGCATCTATGCAACAAAGACATGTGCCCAACTATGTTCGTAGCAGTACTATTTGTAATAGCAAGAACCTGGAAGCAACCTAGATGCCCCTCAACTAAAGAATGGATAAATAAGACATGGCACATCTACATAATGGAATACTACTCCACGTGGGCACGTGGATGGAACTTGAAGAAGCATTCAGAATGAGGTAACCCAGTCACAAAAATAGGAACATGGTATGTACTCACTCATATATGGATTTTAGACCTAGAACAAATGATCTCCAGCCTATAATTCATACCGCCATAGGAACTAGGATACAAGGTGGATTCTAAGAGATTTCATATAAGGTCCCTCACAGAAGGGGAAGGGACAAGTTCTCCACAGCACATGTGGAGTGGGGAGGGGGCAGTGAGGGGAGAGGAAAGTAGGAGAAAGAGAAGGGGAGGAGAGGAAAGCACATGGGACTAGGAATATTGAGTCAGGGGAAGAATAGAAGACAGAAAAGATATTGGGTACTAAGAGAGAGAGAGAGGAGAGAGAGAGAGAGAGAGAGAGAGAGAGAGAGAGAGAGGGCATAAATGAGGGAGCCATTATATGTTTGAAGAGAAAACTGAACCTAAAGAAATGTCTAGAGACCTACAAGACTGACTCCATCTAACAATTTGAGCATTAGTGGAAAGGCTACCATAAATGCCCTTCCCTGATAATGAGATCAACAACTAACTTATCCACCATCATGGAACCCTCATCTAGTACCTGTTGGAAACAGAAGCAAATACCCACAACTAAACATAGAGTCGAACTAGAATCCAAATACAGAGATAGAGAGGACAATACCAGGTTGCAGAAACACATAGAGACAGCTGACCTGAACAAGTAGGAGCTAACGGGCCACCAGACTGATAGCTGGGAATCCAGCATGGGCCTGACTCAAAACCCCTAAACATGGGTCTCAGCTAGAAGGCCTGAGCAGTCTAAGGGACCTCAGACAGTGGAACCAGGATGTATTGCCGGTGCACAAAAGGACCTTGCAGTCACATCCCTCATGGAGTGATACTCCCTTAAGCTAGAGACAAGAGAGAAGTTCTATCCATACTTCATATGCCTTGACAGGTTTAGATGACGCCTCCTGGATGGCATCACCCTACATGTGGAGTGGGAGTGGTGGGAGGGGAGGTTGGTCGGGGTGCATGTAAGGGGGAAGAGGGAAAGAGGAAGGGAGGGAGGGAGGGAAGTAGGGAGAGGGAACTGGGATTGATATGTTAAAGAAAATTAAAAAAAAATTTTTTTCCAATGCAGTAGTTGATTGCAACATACAGGTATTGCTTGATAAACATTGCTATTAGAGTACAATGTTATCTGGGTCAGTTAGAGTCATTGACTTAATCCCTCACAAAACTATGTGTTAAAGATTTCCATAAAGTAACTCTTGTGAGATTTCCTGGGCTGTTCAATAAGTATAGGAAAAAGCCTTTTGTTAGGGACAGACACATTCAGAAAGCACGACAGACAGACACACACACTGAGACTCATAAGACAGTCTTTACGGATGCACAGGTTCAACCTCATACTACACATAGACAAGGAGATGAAATACACAGGAAAAGTGAAATAGAGAATTTGAATCTCGGGAATACTTTATACAAGCTTAAAACATATATTAATATTCACATTTATGCAACAGATATCACTTATTCTATAATCTCCCAACAATCAAAAATCATACAATATATGTAAATATAATGTACATATTACCCACATTCTGTTTAATATTTGTAGAATTTACACAGTAACTGAATAGTAACATTTGTTAACATAAAAAGAAGTTATGTTTTCTTATTACAAAATAATGTGAATATATATTGATTTTATATAGAAATACATCAGTTTGCTGCAATTCTTGAAAATCTTTTTAGTGTCTCTAGAAATTAAAGTTACTCTTTTAATTATAAATAAATTTCATACTGAATTTTCTAAATAAAGTCGCCCTTTGGTTATAGAAAATTATCAATACATATCAACTATATATATATATATACATATATATATAAAATCACATATAATCATATATGACATGATTATATATAACTATACTATAGAGTATATAGTATAATCATATTATAAACATATACTATTGTATCATTTATATGGCATTAAAATCAATTTACCATACTTACCCCTTTGCCACTTTTTTTCTTTCATACATGGGAAAATAATTAAAATTCTCAGTTTTCTCCTTTATAAATATTCTTGTTACTTCTCATTGTGAAATCATTTTTTAAAACCAAGTGTTTTTAATTGTTATAGATTTCTACTATAGAAAAAAACCTCTATAAATTCTATAAGTTCTTGGAATGTTCCTAATTTTCAATGCCATTAAAACAGACTCTAAGAAACACCCTATCATTTTAGTCCTTATAGACATTCTTAATTATCATCTGACCTCCATTCACTACATATAGAATTACCGTAGCAGAAGAGAGAGGCATTAAAATAATTGACAAACAGATCAAGTCCTTACAGTGTACTTTATATCTTTCCATAACCATGACCATAGTATACTTGATAGTTTCTTTTTTCTTCAACTTGAAAATGGTTAAAGCTGTAAATCAATGGGAGTTACACATAAAACTGAAGAATTTTAAAGATTGCAACACAGGTCTTACAAAGTATATAACACTTTAAATTGTTAATATCAGTTTTCCCTTTCCTAACTCAGTAGTCTGTGGCTCTAGCTCACAAAACATTCATGCTGATCCTTCTGTACCATTGTATACTTTAGCTAAGGGGATCATGATTACGTGTCAGAGTTCAGAACTTTTGTAATTAAAATCAGAAATAAAGGAGTCTTTTGAGTAATTGAGCAATTTGCATGTTTGTTTTGTCTATTCTGTGAGTGATAAAATTTGTTGCCACTGTGGCAATCAGCCTTGTAGCATCTATTGTTAAAAGGTATGGTATGGTACCATGGACCATTGCTAGAAACAACCACCACTACTCTCTACTTCTGCAGGTATGTAATCATAACCTTTCCTTGTTGTTTAGGCATTTTGACCCTTGCCTTAAATCTACATGTTCCTACAAATCATGCCATTTAAAATTATGAGGGGAAAGCATGCATTGATTGTATACACATGATAGGATTTTAAAAGGACAATTCTCTCTCTCGCTTTCTCATTTTCTTTAACTATTATTCTTGTCTGATACATCACACTCCAACCTCAGTTTCCCCTCCCTCCAATCCTCCCAGCCACCTCCCATCTCTCTTAGACTGATCCCTCCAATGCACCCTCCCTGCCCCCATCAAAGAAAAAAATGAAGAAAAGATAGGACTAGCCACCCAGGGATAATCACTGAATATGTCCTAACAAGATCCAATGCGACTGTGTACAAATCCTCATATAATTTCACTGGACATTGCAACCCAGAAGGAGTAAAAGGTTCCCAACTGGAGGCAACAGATTAAGAGGCAACACCCCCCATACACACACAGTGGTTGAGAAATGACGTGTTTCAATAATAAATTGTGTTTGTGAAACTTCAGTATAAATTCTGTAAAATAATGATGGACAGAAGCAACATTGAATCATGGCCATATTAGACACACTCAACTCACCTGGAATCAAAACCCATGATGTCCCTCAGCACTGGGGCCAGCATACTGACAGGCTCATACTGGGGTTTCACAGGCCAGGAACTGCTTGCCTTTTATTTCAAGCTGGAACAAAATATAATGTCATTCATCTTTTTATTTCCTCTCAAAGTTAATAAAATACTCATTATATTATTTTCCTGTCATATGAGATGTTCATTTATCAGAATATTCAACACAAAAGGAATGGTGTGAACTCTTGACCTCTAAAAGTTACACCTCAATGGTTAATATTGCACCTGTGTCAAGGGACCATCTATATTTTATCTTCTATAAAATGGCTCTTGTAAAATATTACTACTTCAGTGCAATCATTCATACCCAATTGGTTTCAGTAAGTGATATACTAATTCAAGAAGCAAGTTTATATGCATTTAAAGACTATAAATTCAAATATATTTTCAAACCTCAAATGAAGCAAATTTTAAGGATAATATTTACATTTTTGCTATGGAAAGGAATATTGATGATACTGGTATCCTCACACAATTCCTACAGCTTTCCTTGATCTCTCCAACCCCATTACTTCATTATGAGAGATACTGTAAAGACTACTGTCTCATTGTTGTGAAACTTGTTGTGAACACATTAGGAAGTTATAGGCTTAGCAAAACCTTTAAGTTGACCAACTGTGTGAATGAAAGATGTCAGGCAGGATAGTCTACTGATCACTACTAAAACCACTTGATCTTCACTGCCTTGGGACATACATCTTGTGTCATCACAGTGAGGAACACTGAATGTACATCAGAGAAAGCAGCAACACATCTGATTTTTCAGAGTGTTTTTTTTTTTTTTTTTTTTTGTGGGGGGATCTATTTGTTGTTTGTTTTAAATCTTTGCCTTCTTGCATTTGTTTCTGAATGAGTCTCAGGGGCTTTTGCCATGTGCTGACTAATTATTGATGTTCTCGGTCGGTCATCCTACATGCTAAATTACACTCCTGCATGACCCACTTACAACATTCCCTTACCACTTGCTGCCTGACTTGACAGGAATTGGTTGGGTTGTCTGCATTACCATCTGATTCTGGTATTACCTTCTATAAGAGAACGCTCTACATCCGTACTTCAAACACTGACTTCTGGCAGCCATCTAGAATTTTTTTTCTCAATTCACCTGGTACTGATTACTTAATAATTACTTTTGGGTGTTTATGAAATGTGGTATCTTTAGAAAAGGACCCCTTGTCTTATAAAATTCCACTTCAAAATCAACTACTTTTTCACTCTTCCGAGTCACTTTTATAATTCAAGGATGTTGTTTTTGTGTGTGTGTGTGTGTGTGTGTGTGTGTGTGTGTGTGTGTGTGTGTTTCCCTCTCTCTCTGATTTCATTCTTAAACCTTCTTTTATCCCTTAAGTTTCCCTGTTCCTGTTTCCTCCCATAGTAGAATTCTATCAGATCTCACTTAGACAATAACAATAATGTTGACACATTGACTTAGTGCTATATAAAAGCAAAAGGCAGTTTCAAATTATGATAAGTTACTGACAGCCTATTAAAGAAATTGTTTACATAAATATGTCTATATTAGCGAAATTACCCCTGTGGACTGTCCTGGCTCAGGCTGAATGGAATGTCAGGGAAGGAATTAATGTTATTTCAGAAAAATATATATAGGGACCTTCTGAGGTGGAACAGTAGTCTTTGACATAGGATCCCAGGTAAAATAAGATGACAAAGTCAGATGGGTGCTGATCACAAAGCACAATCTTCACCCTTCCAACAAGTTTCCTTTGAGACAACACATTGAAGCCCAAATGCCAGAGAGGTTGGGGGGTTGCTGATGAGGTCCATCTGCACTCTTTTCTGCATTAGTAAAGCACATCAAAGGGATAGAAGGTGAGACAAAAGAGAGACAGAGACCATTCTTCATTCTTATGTGTGCTGAAGGGAAGAGGAAAGGAATCAAAAGCCAGATCTAGGTTTCCTTCCTGATGAAAAAAAAAAAAAAAAAAAAAGTAAACTAACTCATCTAGTAGCTGATGGAAACAGAAGCAGACACCCACAGCGAAACACTGACCCACACTGGAATCCAGATGCAGAGAGGGAGGACAAGACCAGGCTGCAGAAGCCCACAGAGATAGCTGACCTGAACAAGGAGGAGCTAATGTGCCCCCAGACTGATAGCTTGGAATCCAGCATGGGAATGACTAAGAGCCCCTGAACATGGGTCTCAGTTAGAAGGCATGGGCAGTCTAAGGGACCCCTGACAGTGGAACCAGAATGTATCTCTGGTGCACAAAAGAACTTTGGGAGCACATTCTCCATGGAGAGATACTCCCTTAACCTAGAGGCAGGAGGGAGGGCTTAGTCTCTATTCAAATGACTTAACAGATTTTGTTGACCTGGAAGGCACCACCCTCCCTGTGGAGTGTGTGGAGGGAATGGGCTGGGAGGGTGGTTGGGGGGGCACAGGTGGGTGGGAGAGAGGGAGGGAGGAAGAGGGAACTGGGTTTGATATGTAAAATAAGAAAAAATAAATAAAGATTTAAAAAAAATGTAAACAAATTACCCAAATTTGTTAGTTCTCTAAATAATCAACTGTATAATGGAAATGATCACACATGCTTCAGCACCTCCTCAGGCGACAGCAATAGAGGCCTCCAAGCACCCACTACTAACAGTTTCACTACATCAGTACTAGTGGCAGAACTGCCTCTCAAATGAGCAGATACAGAAAGCTTTAGAATGCTGAACTCCATAATGTCTTCAATAAACCATGCCTTTTCTAACCTTCATTTCCATGACTTCCCTCTGCTAAGGATGATTCATCTCCTGTCATCTCTGATACACTTTCCTAGAAAGCTCACACTTCATAGCAATAAAGCAATAATGTATCAGTTGCTTTTCTCATTCCCGTGACAAAATACCTGACAAAACTAGGTTGAGGAAGGAAGGTTTATCTGGGCTCAGTAGATTCATAGTAACATCAGCATGCACAATCTCTTCAGTCCAACTCTAACAGTCCCCTGAATCTTTAACAGTCCCAACAGTTGTTTAAAAGTCTAAAATCTAAGGCTCATTTTAGGGTCAAGGAAATCCCTTAACTGTTCAGTCAAAATGTTATATAATTTCAGTGCACAATGGTCCAGAGTAAGCATTCCATCCTCAGTACTGAGGGATGCAGAGAGCAATGAAAAAATTGGATCAAAGCAATAGTCACACCCAGCAGGACAAATACCAAATTCTCCAGCTCCACATTACACATCAGGAGTTCAAGATAGAATAATCTGGGCTCCAAGAGGCTAAGGTAGCCTGGCCTCTTGGATTGATCTGTCTATAGCAAATTTGGCTTATGTGGGCCAAATGCACTGTATTTCCTTAGTATTGTGGTTTCCTCATTACAACTGGGGAATCTTCACCACAGCTTTATTCAGTAGCTTCTGAAGACATGTTTGCCTAGGTGATGATGATGCTGTTCACTGTCTGGCTTAAGCTCCCTGCAATGAGTTGCATCAAAATCTATGTGATGACTTTAGAAGATTCTTTCCAAGATAGTTGATTTTGAGGAGCAGGGAAACTGTTCAGTGGCTATTTTAATTTAGGCTTTCCTTACTCAAAAATTTATATTTTCATAAGACAAAAGTGTTTGGTGGGTGGGGTCTTGCAGAATAGATTCTCTTTAACAGGCAGATGTTTTAATGTCTACATTCTCATCCTAAGCTATATATTTTCTCACCCACTGTTCCATGCAAAACCATATTTTTCTTATCTTTCCATTCTCTTTTAGCACTCACAACTTTAGATATGGATGAGAGCAGCAGGTAGCAACCATAATACACCTTGAATACTGTGATGTTTTAGAAGTTTTTCAACAGAAAAAATCATTTGCATTAAATACAGCCTTATTCAAACTCTTAAGACATGGGCATGGTACACCAAGCCCTTTTCATGGCTAATATCTGAAACCATTCTAACCAAGTATCCACTGTCCACATTTCTGGAAGCATTTTTGTCTTCTAATATACCACTCTGATGTAAGGTCTGCTAACAGCACTCTAAGATGTTTCTAGCTCAAAGTTCTCAAGCCTTTGATGATTTCTCATGCTGTCTGTAGCAGTCTCCTCAAATATTGAAACATTGTATTCCACAAAAAGGCTCTTTAATCCAGGTTATATACTGTGCTTCAGGTTTAGCAGCTTTTGTGAGCTGCCATAAGTGCTGAGGCCAGCTTTGGTGATTCAGCTGTCCTTGAGTCATTTCTGCTTATATCAGTAACCCATTTCCCATATTCCTATAAGTAACCACAATAAAACTCACTGTTTCATCTCATTGGACTTAGGTGCTATCTTACTTTGGCCTGTTGTGGCCTCTCTATTTGGCATAATAGACATGTGGAATGTGTTTTTACAGGAAAAGTCTTGTCATAGAACATTCCTTCTTCAAATTGCTTCCAAAGACATATGAACCACATGTTGACTATTAGAAGAGCAACAGACTCACTTGTGGTACCAATTTTCTGTATTATTGTTTCTCCTGTTGCTGGGGAAAATATGCATCAAAAGCCATGTAAGGAAGTATGTGTTTTGGCTCACCCTTCATGATGGGGAGTTTTAATGGCAAGAGTTAGAAGCGCTGGTGGAGAATGTTGCATGATCCTTCACAGTTAGTGATTTCCCTTGCATTGAGCCAGGCTCTTCTCACCTTAATCAACCTAACAGCTGTGGCCAGAGGCTCCTGTCCTAGTGATTCTAGGGCTCCCCACAAAATGCCAATCAATCAGGATTAACCATTGCATATGGGGAAGAAAGCTGATCGTTCTTAACTTGTTCTTCCAGGGGACCAGGAACACTGCATAGCAGTTTGTTCCTTGAGGAGGCAGATACCATAGCTAACAAGTATGTGCTCTTAGCAGTCGATCACTGCCAGCTCTTCAGTAGATCCCTTTTAGCTCTAACTCCCAAGTGCTGGGGTTACAGGAATATGCCCCCACCCTTTGCCACTGTTATCCTAATTTCAACATGGTTTATGTAATGCTGAAGCCCAAACCAAGAGTTTTGTGCACACCAGACAACAACTCTACCAACAGAATTGCATTACAGGTCCAACACACACTTCCATCCACCTAATGCATTTGTTTGACTAATGGAATATAATTAAAAGTTGAATTCATAATACTTTTCAATGGCTAAACCAAGCTTTTCCTCTTGTATTAATTAAAAATACTAATTTGCTTATGTGGCCAGATAATAAATTTTAATGATCTACAAATTTATGTGACACAGAATGGATTATAGGGGCAAATTTCACTTCCACTCTATCTTCCAGCATTGATCTTCCTCCTGTCAATACACCAGGACAAATCATCTGTGTAGGAATACAAAGACATACAGGGAGATGTACAGGTAAGTTTTCCCCACCACTGGTCTGGTCCCACTGCCACGCTAGCCCCAATCTAAGTATTTCCACGTGGTCTCATCTTACTGGAGAGGGGCTGGCATTGTGCTCTCCCTGGTCCCTATATACTGACTCCTCCCTACTACTTCCTCTCTCCTCCTTGTCTCCTAGTCCCGCCTATCTTGCTTTCCTATTGGCCAACAGTGCTTTATTCATTAACCAGTATGAGAAACATATTTACAGAATGACATCTCCCATCAGGGAGACAGACAGACAGACAGACAGACAGACAGACACACACACACACACACACACACACACACTCCTGTTTCTGCTTCCTCTTTAAAATTTTCATGCTTTACCCAAGGCTTTCATTTTATTATATGTTTATTTGAAACATTTATCGGTATATAAAAAGCATCTTAATTATCCAGTTTTTTTTTTTGTTTTGTTTTGTTTTTATATACCAAAAACCCTTTTCTTCCCACACAACTGATTTGATTCTTTTTAAAACAAATTATAACTTCGGATGAATGCAGTTTTATGTGGAGTACACACGTAGAAAAAAAATTATGTAAGTGTGGAGGGGGAGGTCAAAGGACAAAACAACATCCATTTTCAATTACTAATAAGGTTAGTCTGATATTTTTCCATTGAATATTAAATCAATTCATAGTTCTTCCAGCAATTCATCATATACTAAATATGAAACTTGCTATATTATATGAATGTAATTTATTAGGTGAAAATTATACCTCAGAGCCATTTTAATTAACATTTAAATATATGACAGAGATTGAGGATTGTATTTTAATGGATATTAATGTATATTTTCTCTGAAAAATGTGTATCTTCACCACTGTTATTATAATTTCAACCCAAAAGGATGTTTTTCCTTCCCCCCCCCCGACATGAAGCAAAACCATTAACTACATCAGCAAAATATTTTTTGTAGTTTGAGTTTTGAAAGCCTTTGTTGCAATGCTATGTTGGAAAAGTTCACACCATATAGAGGTCCCACAGTGCCCTCTCGTGGCATGTTGCTGTATCGCATGTTTCCTGCATTGGTATTCAGGGCAAACATCACAGAGCTAGACTGTCTTTTAAGCCTACTCACTTCGTGTCCCTTGGTCCTGAGATGATAAGAAATGTGTCCAAAGTAAAGCATTAGTGAAAACATTACCACCACGGTAACACTAAAGGGTGGAACTACTGTCTGCAAATGTTGAGTGTCCTGTTAGGATTTATTTTCTTACTTTGAACAAGCTAGATTTGAGATATTTAATCAGCAGTATATAGGATTTTAATTATAGCAGAGAATGAAAAAATTAAAAGAGAAAAATAAGTTGCATCTATATAGTATAGCACTAACTGGGAAGGAGAAAGGGATATCAGCATAAGAGTACAAGCAAGGTCTGGGGAGGGATTGTGCCTTTTGATTTTGGGTTAGGTAATTCCTTAGGCCACATGAACAACAGGTTGTAAAAGTATATATAGACAATTTTTTATTATTTTCCTTCTTTTGTGTGTATGGTATTGTGTGGGTTCATTATATGCTATTTTTGTGCATATGTTGCTTATATGGGTGAATATATATATATATATATATATATATATATATATATTGTTGCATACCAGTTTTTGCTCAGATTGAAATATTCCATCTTGCAGTGACACTCATTAAACCAGAAGGTGAATAACCCAAAGAACTCCAAGAAGTCCCTGAAACTGACAATATTCCTTAGACCCCCCCCCACAGTCCTAGTAAACAATAAAAGCTGAGAAACCACATCACACCAAAGGAAGCTGATTTTCTAGGAAGACTCACAAAGCAATAGAGTTGCCAAGATGACTCTCAGACCAGAGCAGCTGCCTTGACAAAGCAGAAACTAGCTGAGCTACATCAAGACATTGAGACCAACAATGGACCTGGAAAGGACACTCTCCAATCTGTTGAGCTGCCTGCAGGCTGTGTAGTGTACTCCAGGTTCCCAGCTTCCATGAGCTGTGAACATGCTAAGATGGGCATTGGTGAGGCAACTGTCTTTGAGTTATTCCTGTCCCTGTAAGTAAACCCTTACCCATATTCCTGTAAGTAACACCAATAAAACTTATCATTTAAGTTTGGTGGTAGCTGTACTTTGGTCTCTCATGGGTTCCCTATCTGTGGTATATAAATATATACATTATATCTCTGCAGGAAAATTCTTGTCACAAAACATAGGTGCACATGTATACTAGCTTGGGTGTGTGACAGTGAGAGACAAATATCAAGATCTAGTTCCTTTTTTCAATTATTCTCTATTTTATTATTTTTATAAAGGAACATTGACTAAACATGGAGATCATTGACCATCTAAAATTCCTGGTTAGTAATCAGGTCCCTGCCTTTCTAGTTCTGAAGTTATGAATTTTTAGAAGGGTTCTGGAGTTCTAACCACAGGCCCGTAGATTTCCCTGGAAAGCACTATGTCAATGGAACCATTCCCAGTCAGTAGACTGCGAAGCAGTATGGGACTCAAATGGTGAAGGAATAGTGTTAGAGGATTAAGTGATATGTCAGAAAAATTACATGGCTTCTTTGAGAAACTGGAGACATTGACTTTGATTCCAAACAATACTGAAAATGAATTGGTTATTTGAATATGAAACTGATGGAAGATTCTGGCTAGATGTTGAGAGGCATCTTGAAGATGGTAAAAAATGAAAAGCAAAGAAATACTGGGAAACTGCTATCAGGACAAAGAGGAACTATATGAATAGGAGGTGGAAGAGAGCAGAAGCAAGCAGACAGCAGGTGTCTAGGATATGCTTTGAAAAAATTCTATGTGAAGTCTCAGGAATGATAGGTAAATTATAGACTTTTCACTGAGCAAATGAAAACAGAGAGTGAAGAAGCATTTATGGGAGAAGGGAATTAAGCCAGGGTGAGCAGGGGTGGGGATTAAGAGCCATTATGAACTTGCCAATTTCAAGCTGCTTATTTTGCTTCAGATGTAGACATCAGAAAGTTTGATGCAGAATCGCAAATTTCAAATGAAAAAACATATGTGGAACCATGATTTTGGAAGTCAGTAAGGAAGAAAATGCTATCAACGAAGTAGGAAATACAATTAGGAAAGAAAGCCCAATGACGGAAGCCCCAAGTATGCAAGTTTTGGATATCAGGCCAGAAAAAGAATATAAACAGAGAGAATAAAGTAGATTTGCTTTCTCTGTGTAGGTAATTCACAGAGTGGAGTCCCAAACCATTAAGAACAGTGACCTAACACAAAAGAGACCACTGCTGTCAACTGCTGCAGTAAGCAACACACAAGGAAGTCAACATGGTCTGCTGTGTTCAAAGCACAGAAAGCATGCTGATCTGACATGCTCTGATGAGGTAGTGTTTGGGTGTGGTGGACTGTAGCTTCAAAAAGATCTAAAAGGACAGAAGTTCTAGAAGACTGTAACTTTCTCATAAAAAGCAGGATATCAATTAAAAGGAACTATGTCTATGTCAAAGAGTAGTTCTCACAAAAACTTCCAAAGACTGAAATCCTACAAACTATGGCTGCTAACTGTAATGAAAGCAAGATAAATTTAACTAAAAAGGAGAATCATGTGCACACATGCATGTGTACACACATGCATACACACACATGCACAAGTATGTGTAGAATATACTTAAGCATGTATAGAGGCTAAGAAAACACAGTTGAAAATAAATCAAGAAGTATCATTGTAGATAAATAAGCACTTAGCAAAACTACAAACTCTGGAACTCCTGAAACTTCTCCAATGCTTACCACAGTCACTAGCATGCTCCACTTCTCCTGTTGGGTACTGGGCACCACTTGCAGAAGTACACTTCTTCCTTACTGATAAGATGATGTAACTCTATGTCCATATGCCTCACTACTCTGTGAGCTGCCAAAAAGCAGGTATTATATATTATGGTAAATAGTTGATCAATTAGCATGCACTTGGTACTCAGCATGTGCCAATTGATTTAAAAACAATAAGATGGATGTTTGGACAGCTAACCATATTGAAATGTGAGAAATGCAGATGCATGTTTAAAATCCCTGGCTTAGTGAGTGCCATGTGGAATATCAGTCTTTAAATTGTGCTGAATTACTAACAAATTAAATCCACACACAAACAAAAGATGCTACCAAATTAAACCTTAAAATGTGTGATCAGAACAGGTTTTTCAGTCTTCCAAAAAGGTTGGTTTCTAAAGCTGGTATTAATACTTTGGCTTGATCTTACTGAGGCATCCCACAGTTGGAAGGAGGATGGTCTGCTTACAAGGCAAGTGCATCTACAACTGTCCAATGGCTTGCTTCTGGGATTCCAGAATGATCAGTGAAAAGACTAGAGAGATATACAAATACAGAAATGTGGCCTAAGTAATACTAGTCATCCAAATTCTGAAGTCACAAATGTTTTTCTTCAACCTGTTCCTGGAATATCATCAAAAGATATTTTTGCAGCAAAATTAAAGCCGACGCAATGGATTTCCACTGCCACTTAGAATGTGCTTTAACTGAAGCACAACGAGATGTGAGGCAGAACTATGAATATGTGCTGACTCATTATCATTTTTATAATACAAATGACAGAATGAATAATGATTATATACTAATATCCCTGCTTTGCAAACCATGCATAGTGTTCTATTTGCTTGTGACGACTAGAGCCTGCTTGAAAAAATAAATAAATAAAAAAGCTATTTAGTGCCAAAGCCCAAAAGCACCACAAAAGAAATAAGAATTTTATAAAACATTTTATACAACTTGGATGACCTGAAGAGTTGACACTTTTTCCTTTTCAGATATCCTTATATACAGAAATGCTTATTCAATATGCTGTGGGATATATTGGTGATTATTGGAAATTAAATCATTCCCCAGTAAATTTACCATATATTTTAGAGATGGATGTTGTCACTAAATACTGAAGCATGTAGGCCTGAGAAGCCAAGTTAGATTTTAGTATAATTATTGGTTCTAATTTGTGAAAGCCCTGGAATTTTGCTTTTTGGGGGTGACTACTTAATCTTCCAAGGCATCTCTTTTTCTAGTTCTCTTTTTGTCACCTGTAATACAAGTTACAAAGCAAACAATCTGGCTCTCCCCTTGAAGATATTCAGATAATACATAATAGTATTATTTTGTGACATTGGGCTTTGAGAGCAACACTGTCTATATGCACATAGAAAGCCGCATAGTGATCATTTTAAGGGCGATGAGACCGGCTCCAGTCCCTACCCAGGGTCCCAAAGGTGAAATACTTCTTAGGAACAGAGGGGATAAAAGATTTCTATTATAACTTCACACAAATTCTGAGGGTCATGCTCTTTATTGTTCTGTTTCTACTCTAATAATCCTGTCCTATTTCTAACTTCTCCATGCTTCTTCATCTATTCTAAAAACTCTTCTCCTTCAGGAGCTTTGAAGTGATAAAGAAATTCCTGTCACTGGTCAAAAGCACATTCCTACAGTAAACTATAAGGAGCTGAGCAGTTTTTACTGTGGCAGTGCATGGGTCCCAGGCCATAGAAGCAAAATCATGACCAGACACAGAAGGGCACAGTGTCCAATGCAAACTTTAAGGTACAGATCTATTGTTAGTAGACTACCAAGTGAAGAATTAGCATGCTTTTTTTAGTAACACTGGTGGACACTTGCAACTCTGACCTTGTGCAAACTGTAAAGTTTTCTTTTTACAAAAAGCATTAGTCCAGTTTGAACTTGCTCTGAGGTGTAGTAGTCTGTGTGTAGTTGTCTGAGCAAAAGAACAAGGCTGGCTGCTAAAAGTCCATAGGCCTTGTGGGACAAAGAGGTCCAGTTATGAAGCATGTCCCATCATATATTCTATATATAAAAATTATATAGATAAATGAAAAGTCATCTTCCAGACAAACCACGGAAAATGAATCCAATAATCAATTAACATACTATAGTGCTGTGAGAAGAATCCCCAAGCTGTAATGTGAGGGAAAGAGCTCTTCACAGGTGAAGTCTTCACTGACTATTTTTAAACCTTTTCCTAAGACTTTAACAATGGAGAATAAAGTCCAGTAGACATTTGCAGGGTTGTTTAGCAAAGAATGGATGAAAAGTGGTGAATACCATAGGTAAGAAATTAGAATTGGGTTAGCAATATATACTTGGAGAAGTCACTACTTGAGATCTATGTCCCATGAAAAGCCCACATGACCCATCGTCCTATAGAATTAGGAGGTACATTGGTAAAGAAGATAGGGCAAGATGTAAGAGCTCAATGGTAACTTAAAACCTACCAGGTCAATGCTCTCAAGGATGCCAAGAGCCTAAGTATTGTATCTAACCAGCAAAACAAGGTTTAAGCATGACACAGTGCTTAATGATATGAGTCATCAGCACTTTTGACAAAATTGGAAATGGTAATTGAAAAATATATAGCTGATTTCATTCATTACAATACAAATTATATCTCATTACCCATAAGTACTATAATAAGTAGGTGATAGGCAGAATTTATTGAAAGAAATCTATAATGAAAATGAATGGGCACTTGTCAAAGTATTTGTATGTATTTATTTTTTTCTTCCAGATATAATCCTGCCATCACTTTGCCAAGATAGCTGTCCAACTGGGAAAAAGCAGCACTTATAATAAATACATTCATGAATAGGCTCTAAGACTGAAAATGAAATACTTGAAATGCTATCAAGGACCTTTCACCTGTGTGAGAGCTTATGGGTTGCAGGGGATCAGTAAAGAAATGTTCTAAGTCTATAGGAGGAGTATTTTTATGAGTTAGAAATGACTTCTGCTTGTTGCTTTCCTGAAAAGTGCACATGGTTACATAGGACTGACATACTTGGCAACAAAAAGAATCCTCATGCGAGCTTCCACACCAGTGAAGTAAAGTGCATGATAAGAAGAGACGGGCTTTTATGCAGTTTCTCATCTTATCAGCTAGTATGGAGATGGCATGAAATAAAGTTTATACCATACACAAATTTCCATAAGACCTAAAAAATATAAATTATGATGTGATCCATGTCTATCATTCCATTTACCTGTTTTGTTCTTGTAAAAATAAGTGGAATTAGGATCATGATTCCAATAGCTATAAATGTGCCAGTGTGAAGTGGGTCGATGTGGGTAGGTTAGTCTGCGAAGAAGGCTGGGCATTGCTACTGAAGAGATAATTCTGTGAGGGTGTTTATGGGAGACATTGACATTTAAATTATTAGATTCCTGAATCAAATATATCTCAGTGGTGTACACCAACCTCAAACAATCAGTGAAATGATCAAGAACAACAGGGAGTTCTGACTATAGACTATGTTATGTCTTGGCCAATACCATCAGTTTTTCCTTAGTTCCATTCCTGATGACCATAACAATTAAGTTACAGATTTTGATCTCCATAATTTTAGAAACCAATTCATTTAAACAATGAATCAACTTCCTCCCTTTATACACATACCTATAACATCTCATTGGTTCTATTTCTCTGGATATCCTTGCAGTATGAGACAGTTTTACTATAGTAAATTAGCATAGTCGATAATAAGCCTGTATCACAAAAGCTCAATTAAAACCATGAGTCCCATGGTCACTAGATGTGCTGACTAGTAAAGAGCTGTCACTGAAGCAAGCAATTTGTGTACTTCCATTAGTGCTCAGACACAACCTGGTGATGCATTATGTTATGCATCTTCTATATAATTGTCTTTTCCTGCGCATGTGCACATGCTTCTCCCTCTCCCCCAAACATTTTGCATGAAGTTACATTGCTTGAGATGATGTTTTCTCCAAGAGCCATAAACTAATGAAACCCTTGTATCAAGCAGGTGTGAGAAACCTCCTTTTGAGTTGTTAGTCTATTGTTGTTGTCCTTAGCAACCTTGGTTGCACCCTGAGGTTGAAGGTAAGTTAATTGCTAAAGACACCACACTCTTAGGACACAGGGCTGGGAAGAGTCAAGCTAGGGAAGACCCAGAAGCATTTTCCCTAAAAACTAGCTAGCTTTCATCAAACTAGAAGGTAGAAGGAAAGAACTAACTTCACAAAGTTGTTCTCTGGCCTCCACAGAGGTGTCCCTCCAAACACAACACAATACAACACAACATAACACACACACAAATAATAATAATAATAATAGCAATGCTAATAATAATGATGATGATAAAAAGAATTAATTGAATGCACAGTCACATTAACAGTAACACACATGAGTGAGTTTAAAGAAAGAAGTGGGTGGCCTGTATAATGATGACAAAGACTGAAGAAAACATATAATAAAAAGATATGGACTATCAGACTTAAGGTTGTTGAAATGCCCATTAACATTTAAGGAAATTTTCAATTCAACACAGTACCCATAAAACAATGAAAGGCCAGTAAGATGGTTCAGATGGTAAAAAAAAAAAAAAAAAAAAAAAAAAAAAAAAAAACTTTCAGCATAGTATAACTTTACTCATAACCTCATTTTGATTTCTACACACACAGTAGAAGGAGAGAACCTAATTCTGCAGTTTGTCCTCTTACATCAACAAATATACTATGACATATGCATGCTCACACATATGAACATACATAGAAACATACATAAAATTTTAACGATTTTGAGGAAGTACCAGTATCATTTTCACAGAAATTTAAAAACAAGTCTAAAATGTACATAACAACACAAATGACTTAATAGTAAAAACAAACTTGAACAAAATGAATAACTCTAGAGTTAGCACAAAACTCAACCTCAAAAGACACTACAAAACAATAATAATCAAAAATGGCATGGCTTGCTTAAAAGTCAACATATAGAATAGTGGATCTGTGAAATAAATCTATGTATTTGAGATAAATTGATATTGGCCAAGGTATCACAAACATAAGAGTGTAGCAATTCAAAAACTTCAATAAATGAAACAACTGGATATGCTTATGAAGAAGAAATATGATGAGACCTCTCTGTCATTATATTCTAAATTCATCTCAAAATGTAAGAGCAGGCATTTTCTCTCATAGTCAGGGATCCACTTCCTGACTGGATATATATTCATGGTGCATTAAGCATGTTTAGATTTTATGATGCTGTGAGCCAACTAGTTCTTTCTATGTTCAAGCTGATCAACCTGAAACAAGGGAACAGGATCCATCCCAAACCAACAATCACACATAAGCCTATTGACTTCCCATGGAGAAAACAGATTTCAGTTTCTGGATTTGCCTTTTAATTTGTGATGTGTCTTTCTCACTGTGTGCCTTGTTATGTGCACTTCTTTATCTTTAATGGAGATTCTTATCTGTTTAAAAAGTGTTCAATAGTGAAGACTTAAAGCATTATAAAGAAACAGAAACATGCTCAAGATATTATCACACTCAATGTCAGTTTCACTAACAAATGTAATGATAGGCAAATGAGATGACAAAGGACAAACTGGGATTGAACAGGAAGTCTAAAGAATGTGTGAGCATACTACAATAGATATCTAGCAAGACAAAATCAGAATTTATAATGAAATAATTTAAGCAAATCAATATTATCTGGTAAAGGCCAACTTATTAAAAAAAAAAAAAAAAAAAAAAAAAAAAAAACCTACTTCTGAATATTTATCTCAAAGAAGTCAAGTGAGTATATTAAAGGAATATCCATCCATAGTCTAGTTTAAAACTTTTGCACTATTCACATCTATTCATATAAACACAAGGAAGCCATTCTCAACCTAATTATATAGCAAAACAAAAATATAAATAAAATAAAGGCAACTGAAGAAATTAATGACCTAAAATCTAAGAAACAATATGTAAAGCATTAAGAAGTCTGACTGTTTGAAGAAGTTAAAAATATTCACAGCCAAACTGATGAAAATAACAAAAATCCAAATTGTCCAAAGTAGAGGTTTGTACTATGGAAAGTTTATTATTTATTAAATCTTGATGGAGGATTCAGAAAAGCAGTCAGCCACAAGCCTTAGAAGCCAGGCATAGACCTTTAATCCCAGCTCCCAGCAGCTATGAGGTATTGGTACACACATTTAATCCTAGGACTCAGGATTAGGGACAGACAGATCTCTGTGAGTCCAAGCCCACCAAGATCTACACAAGAGTGATTCAGTCTAAGAAGGAATTATAACTAACACCTTTAATCCAAACATTAGGGAAATATGTAAGACAGAAGCAAGGTCTCAGAGAGGCATTAATTCTCCAGCCACACTGAGGAGAGGCAGCAATTTGAAGTGTGGTAAAGAGCTTGTGCATGGATCAACCCTTCCAGCCTGAGCTTGAGCTGAGAGCTAGTGGCCAGCTGCTTTGCTTTTCTGATACTCAACTTGAAGTTAAAACCCCAATCAGTTCATTTATTATTCTGTGTTACACAGGTCAGGGACGTGGAGGCAAGAGCTGATTCAGAGACCATGAGAGATGTTGCTTACAGGCTTGCTTCTAATAGATTGCTATGAAACCCAGGGCCACCAACCCAGGGATGGTACCACCCATAAATGAATGGGCCTTCCCACATAAATCAATCAAGAAAATCACCTACAGGCTTGCCTACAACCTAATTTTATTGAAGTATTTTCTCATTGAAGCTTCATCCACTCTGATGAATCTAGCTTGTGTCAAGTTGGTATAAAATTAGCCAGTACAACTGATCTTTTCAACTTGATGCAAACATAACACTTTTCAATAAAAACTTTCTTTTCTAACTTATCTCCAATATGAGATATAAATATTAATATCACAATATAAAACATAAATAATGTCAAAGGAACCATAGTCCTTATAAATTCAAACACATTTAAAGTTCAATCGCTTTAAAATATCAAATATGCTTTGTTATATAAAATTAAATAAAAAAATAAAATATCAAATATGTTTAAAGATCCAAAACCCTTTCAAAATTTCAAAGTTGAATAGTATACTATTAATCCACACACTTATGAACATCTGATTTTTTACAAAGAAGCAAAAATAGTATAATGGAAAAAGGAAAGCATCTTCAACAAATGGTGCTGGCATAACTAAATGTCATCATGCAGAGTATTGCAAATAGATCCATATCTATTGCCATGCACAAACCTCAAGTCTAAGTGGATCAAAGACCTCAACATAAACCCAGTTACATTGACCTGATAGAAGAGAAAGTTAGAAGTACCCTTGAATACATTGACACAGGATACTACTGCTTAAACCATCAACAGTAGCAGACACTGAGAGCAACAATCAATAAATGAGAATGCCTGAAACTGAAAAGCTTCTGTAAGGCAAAGAACATGGTATTAGTATTTAGGCATTGGTACTGGCCTGCCTTTGGAGTTCTGACAGGATACACCCTCAGCTGCTGCCACTCAGAGCCTATTCACTATGTTCACATTGTTCTGCCTCACTCATGGAGAAAAAGCCTACCAAAATTCTGATTCCCAGAACTTTCTAATCACTTCTTGGTGGCACTCTACCCAACTGCTTCACCCTCAATAGATCTGCTCTTTTCCACCTGCAACAAATCTGATTTTTCAATTGCTGATGAATTTGCCTTCCATTCAATACCTGGAACCCACTCTTGTGAAGTTATCCACTTCTGACCATTCCCCTGGGTGTGGGACTTTATTTCTCAAGCACAGTCTTCTGGCTTTTCTTGAAGTCCTGGTGCCAAGCAACTGTGTCTCTGTTGGGCACAGAGCCCTTGTTCATCATCCTTTGAGTGACAACATATTGGGTGGTCTATACCTGTCTCGAAATCAAACCTCTCTGAATTCCTGGGACTCTAGGAATTGCAGACACTTACTTCTATGCCTCATTCATGGGAGCTGTATCATTACCTATACCACCTTGCTCCAACTGAGGTGCTTTTTCAAACCCACTGACCATTCTTAATCAGTTATTGTTGTAGGACTACCAGCTGTTGTTTATAGAGCCTATGTAGGTGCAAGAACACCAAACATTAGTGGGTGATGCTGTGGTGATGAGAAAAGATCAGGTACTTTAAGCCCTAGAGAGTCAACTTGGATCACCTTGAACATCATCTTGCCAGGTCGATGTGCCTCCTGATGGTTCCATGGAGCCTGGACAGTTAAGTAAAACAGTCAGCTACTCCATGACTTGACAAACACCCCAGCTTTTCCAGGTCCCCCAAAGATGAACGACACCCCCCCCCATGTCAGTAGAAAGTAGTATTAAGAACACAGCATCCTCATCCCAGCCTCACATGCTACCCCTTTCTAACACCTCATCTCTTTATAATAAATAAAAAGGGAGGAATATTAGAACTTAGGCATTTGTATTTGCCTGCCATTGGAGTTAGCCCTTAGCTGCTGCCACTAAGAGCACCACCTGTGTCTATTCACTATGTTTCCTTTAAAGGGGCATGACCCATCTCTCAACTCTCTATCTCTTTCTCTCCCCATCTGTTGTTCCTCTCTTTTTCTCTCTCCATCTTTCCTCTCTTCTGATGCTTCTGTCCCAAGAGACCAAGCTCTTTCTCTCTTTTCCTCTTTTTTGTATGATCCTTCTCCCTTCTGCTTGAACTATGTTGCATGGTCTTTCTCTCTCAGCCACTTTTTAAAAATTACAATTCATGCTCAGTAAGACAAAATAGCAACCTACAAAACTGGAAAAGATCTTCACCACCCCCCACATCTGACAAAGGGATGATCTACAAAATATATAAAGAACTCAAGAAACTAGATATTAAAGTACAAAATAATTCAATTTTAAAAATGAGGTACAGAGCTAAACAGAGAATCCTCAACAGGAGAATTTCAAATAGTCAAAAGAGTATTCTGCAGGTCTTCATCAGATTGTGAGGCTACTAGCCCAGGGATGGCAGTACCCAAAGATGGCTAGTTCCTCCTACAATGATTCACTAATAAGAATATACCCTACAGGCTTGCCTACAGACTAATCTTATGGAGGCTCCCACCTCTCTGATGATTCTAGCTTATGTCAAGTTGACAAAACACACACACACACACACACACACACACACACACACACAAACACAAACACAAAACAACAGCAGCAAAACAAAAATTGTAAAAAGAACCCTATGGGCATCTAACTTTTGACAAATGTGTCAAAAACATGTAGTGTAAAAAAGACAGCCTTTTCAACATATAGTGTTGAAACTACCTGCAGAAAAATGATATTATATGTATATCTTTCATATGGTACAAAAATAAATTCAAAATGGATTGAAAACCTCAATTTACCAACTGAAACTGCTATAAAAAGACAAGAAATACTCTTCATAATATAGGCAAGAAATTCCTGAACATAAAAACGATAGCCAAGAAACTAACCTCAAGTATCATCAAATGGAACTGCATACACTTTAAAAGGTACTGCATAGCATAAGATCAGGGAAAGCAGGCAGTCCACACAATGATAAAAATATGTGCTGTTGACACTTTTAATGGGGGCTAATATCTAGAATTTATAAAGAATTGTAAACATTAAAACTAAGGATATGGAACTGGCAATCAGTCACTGGGCTAATGGTATGAGAAGAGTTCTTAGAAGAAGACTCATAAATGGTGAATAGCTTCCTCAAAAGCATTGCTGCATCTAGTCATCAGGAAAATGCAAACTGAAATGACATGAAGACATCATCACACTCTAATCAAAATGACTATTAAGACTTGTAACAGTAAAGGTTGGTGATTTGCAGGAAAAGAGGGAATGTTCCCCCTGCTGGTGGTATTGTGAACTATCACTGTTCTTGCAGAAATTATTATGAAAATTCCTTAAAGAATTTCAAGCAGAGGTAGCATATAATCCAGATACACCAATTCTGGACATGCACCTGGAGGACCCTTGTCTTAGGTCACTCCTATTTGTACATCCATGTTTATCACTGCCCGATTCACAGCATAATAGGATAGAACCACACTAGAGGTATGGGTAATGAAAATGTGGTAAATGCAAAATGAAATTTTAAGCTGCAAAGGAAAATAAAATTGTGAAATCTTCAGAAAATTGATGGATCATGAAAAAATAATACTGAGTAAGGTAACCTAAACCCAGAAAAATTAAAAAACTACTTGTTTCCTCTTATATAAAGACAATGACTTGCTTTCTCTCATATGCAGATATTAACCTATGTGGTGTATTTGTGTGTGTGTGTGTGATGTGTGCTTGTGTGTGTAAAGTACTAGAGAGAAGACCAAGAGTGGGTACAAAGAGATTCTAATGAAGAGCAGAGGACACAGTGAACATGAAAGAGGAAAAAGAGACTGTGATAGGAGGTGACAAGTAAGGTCAGGGTTCAGGCTGTAGGGAGACACCAGTTGGGGTGAAATTGCTAAAGTACACTTTGTGTAAAGTTTTCTTAATGACATTTAATGCCTTATTAGCTAGTTTTAAACTTTTAAAACACAAAATAAAAGAAATGGAAATGTCAATCATTCAACAGAGGCAGCAGGCTTAAAGAATGAGGGCTCAGAAGGTAAGGACAAGGAAAGTCAAGACAAGAGTGTTTTTTTTCTGTGATAAGTGCATCCTGTTGTCATAGATAGTACCAGGCACTTTTCTCTGAAGCCTCTCCACTGTGGACAAATGAAGGGCATAATTCTTTAGAGGTTGTCCAGCCCTATTTGAGTGCAAGCTTAGTATAAAGCACTGACAGTGTCAACCCAGATTATTTTTCTGTAGCTGATTCTATAATATCAGTTGCCCGGGAATAAAATCCCTACTCTATAAAAATTATTTTTTCCTCAATCTGCCTTAAATAAATCTGCTTGAATATTAAGGGAAGTATTGCTGATTTGTTTTGTCTCAATAACTCAGTTAGGAAGCTGTATGAATGTGGAGAAATGGTAGTTTGTTTCCATAAATATATGTAATTTGTGAAATGCTTTGAAAGTGAGATCCAAAACCAAGGCACTTTGCAACTTAAAAGCCTCAACAAAAGCCCCGGGTGAACTGGAATCAATTTGTGTTTTGAGATGAAAATAATCACAATGGAAGAAACCACAAGAGCAGTTTATATAAAGTGCATAGGTAATTTAGATGAATGAGTGTTTTATTCACATTTTACACTATACTTTGCATTTAGTTGCATAGGTAGACATAGAATCTTAAAGTAAAAGGATAAAAATTAAGGCTCCTCTATTGAAACTAATTTAATTTAATTAACTAAATTATCGGCCTATAATGGCTACACTCTTTCTATGTGAAAATGCTGTCTTTCACAATTCAAAAAGGACCTCTATATTAGAACAGAAGATATTAAACTTATTCCTTAACGTGTTTATTTTCTTCTCAAGAAATGTTGTTTTCTAACTTTTATAGTGGATACAAAAATAGTCAGTCTGTCTTTCAAATGTGTATAAGATATGCCCCAAAAAAGCAAATCTTTGATAGAAACTTTAATCAGATGAACTAGGAAGGAGAATAGTCAAACATGGGCACTTGTTCAATATTATCACTCCTCTTTTCATATAAATCAATATTTTATGCTCATTTCTTCCTATCTGAAATTCTAGATCACAGAAGAATAAAAGCATAGAAAACTCAGAATAAAATCAGAGGAAACATGAGATATCTCTTTAGATAACGACCCCACATTGAAAACAAGTACCTGCACTGGGGATTCTGTAAACATAATAAAATTGAGAAATGTAAGATCAGTGTCCCACAGTCACTGATCCAGCTGAATACCCAATATATATTGGTGTTCCCAAATCACTACTCAGCTATATTATACAAGACACTGCCCATCTGTACTCCCATGTGTCTGGTCCCTTTGGTATAACCAGAATGTTCTGATGTAGCCAGACAATCAGCATTTATGTTTGGATTTACTACTAAGTTTCAACTGTTCCCAAGATTCAATTATACTAATAGAGATAAAAACATAATTATTCCATTTCTCTTTTTTCACACAAAATTTATTGAAACATTTATAGGCTCAGAAAACAATAAAATGGTAAGATATCCTATCCTTTTATGACATAAACATGAAATCCTGTGTATAGAATAAAATGATGTCACATGAAAAAGAGTACAAAGTCTCTGCAAAAGACATATACATGAGACAGTAGAAAATCACAGATCTTGAGATTCCTCCTTGCGACCTTAAAACACTGATTTATAGAAAGGTCATTTACAGTGGATAGGAGATTGTGGGAAGAGCAGATGTACTATTGGGGTGTAATATAACATTTACCACTAGCTTAAAGAAGGAGAAGTTGGTAGTTCTTAAATATATTTTGCAAAAAAAAAAAAAATGATAGAAAATGATGCAAAGAGCCATATTGCAGAGCCTCACATTAACTCATAATTGTTAGGTATCTAAATGTGAGCACATTTAGACTTGGGAATAGAATATTATGAACAATTGCTTTCTTTTAAGACTTACATGTATTTTAGCCCTGTGACTTCCTCAGCAGCTCTGCTAGCTGTGGAGTATCACTACCACCTTTAAAATGAAGGTTAACTAGTGGCCTGTCTATATCAAGCACACATGCATATATGCTGTGAATGCAGAGGTGGTATATTTCAATAAATCTCACAGGCAGATATATATTCTCTCATTACATACATAATTGTTACCAGATAAATATCCATTATCCTACCAAACCTGTACATAGAATATTACAAAGAATGGAGAAAATCAAGCAAATCTTGATCATCTCCATATGCTGAGTAACAGAGGTACACTGAACTGACATGGTGATACTTTGTTGCTATTGTCCCTTCTATACTGGTTAAGTCCTGAATTCACAGGGAATGAATGATTCCTGCCCTCTGGCTCCTTTCTATATATTCTTTCAAATGTTGTTATCTGGGCAAGAGCAGGATGATGCTTCAGATGAACTAGAGTACCTATTTCATTAGTGATCTTTTTTAAAAAGTTCTTTTCCTGCACTCATTTTAGGGAGCCATCTCAGCTCTTAGAGTACATGATGTGCTCAGTATGCACAGAAGTCCTCCTAGCAAGAACTTGTCCTTAGCCGCCTGTTAGTGGCACTGCCTTTAGTCCCAGCATTCAGGAGGCAGAGGCAGACATAACTCTGTGAGTTCGAGGTTCAAAGCCAGCCTGGTTTACAGAACTAGTTCCAGGACAGGCTCCAAATCTACAGAGAAACCCTGTATGGAAAGACCCAAACAAACAAACAAACAAACAAATAAACAAAAAAACCCCACAAAACAAAAACACAAAAAACTAAAACAAAAAACAAACAAAAACATTGTCTTAACTTGCTTATGTCAATGGATGCAGACTAACATCATAAGTTATTCTGTTTTGGGATGGGAATCCAACCCTCCATATCTGAAAAAAAATTTTCTTGTGTATTTGCATATACATTGTCAAAGAAATACCCTTTCACTCCTGTAAAGGCCTAGAGAACATGTGAAGTACTTGAGCAGTTCTTCTTTGTCTTGGTCACTTTGATAAATTATTGAAGGAAGGTGGTTCCAGCTGGATGACTGAAATCACCCCTTTAATAAATAACTGAAGTTGAGAATAAAAACGCTTTCATACATACCTTTTGTTTTAAAACTTTAGTCACTCAAGGAAAAATACTAAGATATTCACTTGTAGGAAAGATTGAATCTTTCAAGGTCAGTATTGATGACTAGTTCAACAAACATTAAATGAAATCTATTGCATGTCAAGTATTATGAGCCATATTTTGAGGTTAAATCCTGAAAGAAATGTGTTTTGCTGGTCATAGGTTTGTGACAAAAGAGTATGGCAAATGTTAGGGTGGTGGTGGGAGATAGGATATAGGCAAAACCAAGTTCAAAGATGTACTCTCTTATACAACATGGAAGGTAATTGAGATGACAAATTAAGTAGAGTTTCTCCCATCTAATGTCTTCACACAGAAATATAATTAGATTTCTGATCTAATTTAAAATGCAAAGTAAAGTTATTACCACCTGTGTGTTCTACCACAAATTATAAGTACTTAAAAATGTAATTGCACAGAAAACACCATATTAATATAATTAGGTAGAAGAAAATAATGTCTTAGAAAATTAGTCAAGACTATCTCCTAAAATTACCCAGTCCTCAGAAAGAACTTAGATACCACATTCAGTGTTCTAGCCCAGGTTAAGAAACTTTGCCTGGGCATTCACAATCTCTAGGCTTCCACCAAAGTACACCCTTTGCCTGGCTAGCCCAGTCTATCTGCCAGATTTGATTACAGAGTATTTATCCAGCCTTCAGATTTAGTCAATCTTGCACCCTATTTTCCTTACATCTTCTGCATGCACTCATATTTCACCCTCAGTGTTCTGGCCATGTCTGAGGAGCATCCCTTGTACCTTTTTACCCTCCAAGCTTGGGCCAGGACACACATGCTACATAACAACACACCCTGCTGTGTCCATATCAGGCACACACAAAAAAATCAATAAATAGCTCATAAACTAAGATCACAAAATACAAACAATATGAAATATCAACAAAGTATGACATCCCAAGTCCACTAATTTTATAGACATGTCCTCCAAAGAGAATTACCTAGTTGATTCACAGGGTACAAATCTTATAAGTAACTTTAAAGAAGTCACAACAGCCCAATGAAATTAAAAAGGCCTAAGTCATACTCAAGAAATCACAAGCATAAGGCTGAATGAAAAAACAAACAAACAAACAAACAAAAAAAAAACCCAAAAGCAAACAGAAAAACAGGCAATAAAAGATTTGAAAACCAAATGTAGTAAAGGTATTGAAGAACACTGAAGCTGAAGGAAGATAAAATTGAAACACTCAATAACTCAATTAAAATTTAGTCTAACAAGTTGAGCATAAGCAGCAGGTAGAATATCATGTCTTGAAAACAAAGTTGAAAGTTTCAATTATGGAAGTAGATTAGATGAGAGATTATAATAGTTCAATGATATAGATCATACAAGATCATAGAAGAATGCTTCCCCCCAGAAATAAGGACATACATAAAGAGTTACAAAAATCACAGTACACTAAACAAGCAAGACAAAAGCCAACCAACCAAACAAACAAAACAACAAAACCACAGAAATTCCCCAGACATATTACAGTCAAAAAACTAAAGTAATACCCAGAACAAAGAAAGAATAAACAAAACTACTTATAAAAAAAAAGCAATCAGAGTAGCAGCTGATTTATTTACAGAAACTTTGAAAGTCAGGGATCCTGAGGCAGTATAATTCAAATTATAAAAGACCATAAATGCCAATTTGGCTTATGGATGATAGAGTCCAGCAAATGCCATGTTTGAGAGAGAAAGAAAAACTTCCCAAATATAAGCAGGCTGAAAGATTCCATTTCCAACAAGCTAGTCTTATAAGAAATATAGAAATTAATACTTCACAATAAGGAGAGGAATAACATAACCAAGGAAATTTAGAAAAACACAAATGAAACTATAGTTACTATAGCCAAAAGCATGACTAAAAACACAGTAAAAAAAAAAACAGCATTAAAATTACTTCATTCCACACCAAATTAATATATTAATTACCTTGATTTTTCAAATCAGAAGACATAGGCTAGCTGAATAGATTAAGAAACAAAATCTACCTCTTTACTATTTAGAGTAAATAAGCCATGAAGATGATACTACCTTAAAAGAGACCAGGAATCAAGCAAACATAGCTATCTTAATACCTGACAAAACAGACTTTAAGTTAAAACTGCTCAGAAGAGATCAAGAAGAACACATTGTCAAATTTAAAGAAACAATTTACAAATAAAACATTATGGTCCTAAATATATATTTTCCATAATCTAGTAAATTGAATTTCATGAAAAGCATGAAATTAAAGACATAGATTAACACCAATTCATAACAGTATGTTATTTCATATCCTCACTTTCTCTACTAGACATGTCTCCACTCAACAAACTAAACAGAGAAACATGATAATAAAGTGACATTATGCAACAAATGTATTAAACAGATTTCTACAGGATATTCGGATCAAGCATAAAGGAACATATATATTACTCAGCAGACCTTACGAGCATCTCTGAGATAGATCACTTCCTAGCATGCAAAGCAGATATTAACAAGTTCAGAATAATTGAAGCAATCCATGTATTCCATCTGACCATAATGCAATTAAAGTTAAAATTAACAATAAATAAATTCTCAGCAATAAACTCATACAAAATAAACTTCATTACTAAATGATGAATCAAAGAAGAAATCACAAAATATTAAAAATAACTGGAACTAAATGATAGTTCAAACTGACAAAAATAAATTAGTGCTATGAGGGAAATATATAGTTCTAATACCTATCTTTTTAAATATGAAATAAGAGAAACATACATAGAACAACTTTGCCCAAGAATGGTAAATGGACAAGATCTCCTGAGTAAATTTGAGGCATGGGGAGAGGGGAGAACGTGGTAGGAGGGAGGGAGAGAAGAGGAGAAGAGCAGGGGGAGGAGAACATGAGGGGATGGGTAAGGTCAAGTTGGGGGAATGACAGAGAGAGAGAGAACAAGGAAAGAGATACCTTAATAGAGGGAGCCATTAAGGCTTTCAAGAGAAACCTGGCACTACTGTAATTTTAAGGAATCCACAAACATGTGCCTGAATAAGAATCTAAGCAATAGTGGAAAGGCTAATTTAAATGCCCTTCCTCTATAATGAGATTGATGACTACCTTAAATGTCATCATAGAGCCTTCATCCAATATCTGATGGAAGCAGAAGCAAAAATTCACAGATAAGCACTGAGACAAACTCCTAGAATCTAGTTTTAATGAGGAAAGTGTGATGTTAAGAGTAAAGGGGTCAAGACCATGTTGGAGAAACCCATAGAAATAGCTGATCTGACCAAGTGCGAGCTCACTGACTACAGACTGATAGCTGGGAAACCTGCATAAGGCTGAACTAGGCCTCTGAATGGGAGTGTCAATTACGGGGATTGAGCCATTTATAGGGCCATTGGCAGTAGAATCAGTATTTATCCTTAGTGCATGAACTGGCTTTTTGGAGCCCATTCCCTATGGAGGAATACCTTGCTCAGCCTAGAAACAGGGGAGAGGGCCTTGATCCTGCCATAAATGATGTGACAGACTGATGATTCTCTGTGGGAAGCCTCACCCTCTCTGAAGAGTAGATGGGTGTGAGATGAGGCAATGGTAGGGAGAGTGAGGAGACAGGAGGGAGAAGGAACTGGGATTGTATATAAAATAAGATTGTTTTAAATATAATAATAAAGTACTACAAATAAGCTTAGTAATGAAGTAAAAAGGGTTCACAAGATGAATTTTTAAATAATAAAAACATGCAAAAAATCTCTTAAATAACACAAGTAAATGACAATGACAACACAAGTATTTAAAAAAAAACAACAGTTAAAACTCAAGGAAATTAGAATTGAAATTAAAGAAACAGATACAAAGAAAATAATACAAAAAAAAATCAGTGAATTTAAGAATTGTTTCTTTGAGAAGAAAAACAAGATTGAAAGACTTTTGGCTTAACTAACCAGAAACAAAATAGAAAATCCAAATCAGAATGTGAAATACACAAGGACAATTTCAGCTACATATGAAAAAACAAACAAATAAAAGCATAAGATATTGAAAACAATCCTGAATAATAAAAGATCTGCTGGAAGTCCCATTATTTTTGATTTCAAGTTGTACTACAATGCCTTAAGAATGGAATCAGGATGGAACTGGTAAAGAAAAAAACAAACCAACCAAACAAACAAAAACAGACACATTGATCAATGGAATCAAATTGAAGACCCTGATGTAAATCTACACACCTACGGATACCTGATTTTTTTTTTTTTTTTTTTTTTTTTTTTTTTTTTTTTTTGTAAAGAAGCCAAAATTCACACTGGAAAAGTGACAGAATCTTCAACAAATGGTGCTGGTCAAACTGAATGTATGTGTGTAGAGAAAAGCAAATACATCCATACTTATCATCCTGTACAAAACTCAACTCCAGGTGGATCAAAGACCTCAACACAAAGCTGGATACATTAACTTTTATAAAAGAAAAAGTATGGAAAACTTTTGAACTCTGTCACAGAAGACTTTCTGAACAGAACATCAATAATGTAGGCAATAGGGTCAACAATTAATAAATGGGATTTCATGAAACAGAAAGTTTTCATGGCAAAGGACTTTGTCATATGGACAAAGCAGTAAAGTACAAAATGAGAAAATATGTTTACCAACTCCTCATCTGATAGATAACTAATATCCAAAAAATATATAAAGAACTCAAAAAGCTTGTTATCAAAACAAGACAAACAAACAAACAAAAACAACCCTTCCAAAAATGGGTTACAGATCTAAACAGAGAACTCTCAGTAGAGGAAACTCAAATGGCTGAGAAACACTTAGTGAACTTTTTGGTATCCTTGACTATCAGAAAAATGCTAATCAAAACTACTTTGAGATTCCATTTTACATCTGTTAGAATGGCTAAGTGACAGCTTATTCTGGTGAGGACATGTGTGAACCAAGAAGAATACTCCTCCATTGCTGGTGGGAGTGCCACTTGTATATCCACTGTGGAATTTGGTATGATAGTTCCTCAGAAAGATGAGAATTGATCTCCCGTAATATTCAGCTGTACCACTCGGTATATACTCTGCCCTACCACAGGGACACTTGCTCAACCATGATTACTGTTGTTCTCTATATATATCAGCCAAATATTGGAATCATACTGAAGCCCCTCAGCAGAAACATGGGAAGAGAAAATGTGGTACATTTATAAAATTATAAAATGGAGTATTACTCAGCTGTTAAAATAACATCATGAAATTTTCAGGCAAATGGATGGAACTAAAAAAGAATTATCATCCTTATTGAGGTAATATAGTCACAGAATGACAAATCACTTATATGTGGATATGAACTGTTAAATAAATGATAACCTAGCTACAATTCCAAAGAACTATGGAAATCCCCAAACAACTTAGGCTGTCACCCAGACAATATAGTTTGCTCTTCAAAAATTGACAGCGAGGTTCAATTCCTGAAGGTAATAGCCCACAGAATTCATTTAAGATAGAAGAGTGAGCTAGTGCCTACATAAAACCTTCAACTCTATGTTCTATCATCTTTGGTATGGGAAGGTACTCTGCAGGTTACCAAAAGAGAAACATGCATACGAACCGAGCCTCAAAACCTTTGATCTATAATCTGTCCTGCCTGAAAAATATGCTAGGGCAATGGTGGCACAAAGTTTGGGGGAACACCCAACCAAAGTTTGCTTTGACTTTAGGAGCACTCCATGAAGTGGAACCCATAACTGATACTGCTTGGGTGACCAGAAATCAGAGGCTAGATACCCCAGAGACCTAGGTTAAAAACAATACTACTGGTCTAGAATATAATAAGTTGACTCCTACTGATATCCGACTATACTTACACATCAGCGACTTATTTAGCAAACATCATAGAGGCTTCCTCCTACAGAAGATTGAAACAAATAAAGAGATTCACAAACAGATATCATGCAGAGAAAGAGACCTTGGGAAACTAGTTATTCATCAGATATTTACATCAAGTCCTTCCCCAACCACTCTTCATGGAGATATCAGAGAAACAAGAGCCATACCTAAACATAGTAAAAGCAATATACAGAAAGCTGATTGTCAACATCAAATTAAAAGGAGGGAAATTTAAGGCAATTCTACTAAAATCAGGAACCAGACAAGGCTATCTACCCTCTCCATAATTATTCAGTATAGCACTTGAAATTCTTGCTAGAAGACAACTAAAGGAAATCAACGAAATTTAAATCAGAAAGGAAGAAGTCAAAGTATCATTTAGTTAAGAGCCCATGTAGTTTTTATGTTAGTTCTAAGTCTTCTAAGAGGTAGGAAAATGTCTTAATTAGTGGTTGATGTCATTGAGCCCAGGCCCTTGAGTGTATTGTCATCCCTAAGCTGGCGGTCCTGAGTACTATAAGGAAGCAGGCTGAGAAAGCCATGTGGAGCAAGCCAGAAAGCAATGCTCTTCCCTGGCCTCTGCTTTAGTTCCTCCCTCCAGGCTCCTGCCTTGTTTTAGTTTCTACACTAACTTTGCTTAGAAACATAGTGTGATATGAAACTATAAGATGAAGTGAAACTAAACCCCCCAATAAAAGCAGATTTGATGACCAATAAACCAAAGTAGAAGACCCCAACATGTACACATACTGTAGCCACATGATACTTGACACAGAAATGACAAAAATAACACACACTGAAGAAGAGATAGGATCATCAATAAAGTGGTGATGGGGAAATTGGATGTCTACATGCAGAAGAATAAAATTATGTGTCTATCTTTTCTTGAACAAAAATTATGCAAATGGGTCAAAGACCTCAATTTGAAATCTGAAACTACTAGAAAATAAACAAACAAACATAGCCAGTATCGTACAGGACATAAGGAAATAAAAAGATTTTCTCTATACCACCCCATTTGCTCAAGAATCAAGGCTAACTACTGACAAGTAGGACCTCATAAACCTAGAAATTTTCTCAGAGAAGAATTATCTGAGTGAAAAGGAAATCTAGAGTAGGATTTAATCTATGGAAGCTATGCATTCACCAGGAGATTTATTTCCAGTGTACATACAGTGCCAAAAACTCAGAGTAAAGAAAAAAAAATCCAATTAAAAAAGATGGGCTCTGAATCTGAACAGAAAGTTCTCAAAAGAAGAAAAAAAGTTGGCTAAAGAAATATCTAAAAGTGTTCATTATTCTTAGCAATTAGGAAAATGCAATTTAAAATGACTGTAAGATTTCATTTTACCCCTGTAAGAATGACAAAACAAACAAACAACATCAAATACAATAATTACAAAAAAGTGCAGCCAATCTTTCTTCTATACCTCCCTCTCTCTCCTTCCATCCATCATCTTTTCCTTCCTTTTTTTCTTCCTGACTGATTACAGTTTTGCTATATATGCTAAGCTGGCTTTGAACTCCTAATCATCCTATCTCATGATTCCTGAGTACTGAAGGTATAGGTATATGCTACCATTGATAACACTACTATCGTCTTAATATCAACACATACACATTAAATTATGTTACAATGGGAGGAGTAGACATGAATATCTCAGATACAGGGAAATAAAAATGAAATCCTCACGATCTTGACATACTCTATTGGCTTCGTTTCTATAAAAGCCTGATGGTTCTTAAGACAATTATAAAGTATATTATTTAATGCTTCTTTCTTTTATTATGACACAATGCCCTTAAAATGGATTGTTTTGGTTCAGCATGCTTCAAACATGTGATTTTTTATGAAACAGACTGCCTACCCTTGCTGAACAACTTCTCGAGCCAAACATATGGTGAAGCAGAGCTCTGTGAATCCTGTAATTGAGAAAGTGTTGCCAAAGTGCTGAGCTGTGCCATAAAAACTCTGGCTTCCTAAGCCTAACAAGGCTTTTGATGCACTCAGACACCAGTTGTCATAGTAATTTTGGTCTCCAAATAGATGCACACATTCCAAAATACATTCATATTATCACTTTGCAACAAGTGGTCTGTAAGCTAAAATAAGCATTTTGCAATCAGTGACTTGTGATATGAAAAGATTAACAAGTTATTTGGCAATTAATTGGTAAGATTTATACCCATGTATACTTGAATACAAGAATAATATAATAAATAATACTTTTTAATGTTAATTATATAAGACTTTTTTTCCAGGAAAGTTTCTGAGGTGGACAAGATAGTTCATTGGGTAAAAGATTTGTCATCAAGTGTAAAGATCTGAGTTCCATCACCAGGATCCACAAAGTGGGTAGGGAACAGATTCCTACATATCCTATTATATAGTCATGTATGCTAGGAACATCAGGTCTAACTTAGAAATAATATATATAATTAAAGTACATTTTTCTTTTCTTTTCATGTAGTGTGTATTTCTGAAATTCATACAAAAATACAAAAGCCATACACCAGTTTCTGAAATTATGACTTTTCTGTTCAGGTCTCATGTTTACAGGATCCCATAACAAAGATCTCACAGCGATACAGTCTCCATGCAAACAGGACAACAAATTTTCTAATTTTGAATGTAATGTTCTTTCTATAATGATCGTCTTCTTTAACTTCTTCTAAAAGAAAGCTTCGACAGGATGCAGCTGGAAGCATTATTCTACCAAGTGTGATTTTTGTTTGATTTCAAGTATCAAACAAACTTTTATGGGATCTAGATTTCCCCTTAAAATTAGCTGAATATGCTATACAGTTGGATACATTCCTTTCATTGGGAATAAATGCTTTAAATGAGCCAAACACAAAATCCTTTCAGTTTTCATTTTGAAAGTATATTATCATAGGGTATGGCTGATTTGTTTGTTTCATGCCCTGTGGTCATTTGAATAAAAAGATTCTCTGTAGAGATTGGCAACATGTGAAAGGATTAGGGCATATGGCTTTGTTGGAGAAGTGTATCACTAGGGGTGACCTTTGGGGTTTCCAATGCTCAAACCATAACCATTCTCTCTCTCTCTCTCTCTCTCTCTCTCTCTATATATATATATATATATATATATATATATATATATATATCCCCTCTTCCTGTACTTCTCCCTCTCCCCTCCCTCTTTCTTTCTCTTTCTCTTCCTGCTGACTATGAATCCAGATGTAGAGCTCTTAGCTCCTTCTCCAGCATCAAGTCTTCCAGTCTTTCCATGCTTTCCACCATGATTATAATGGTAATGGGCTAAACCTCTGAATGTAAGCAAAGCCCAATTAAATGCTTTCTTTTGTAAGAGTAGCCATGAACATGGCATCTTTTCATAGCAATAGAAGATTGACTAAGACATGAGTGCAATACCCACACTAGAATTTTATTCAGACCTGGCCACTTTAGAAAAGAAAGCATCATTTTGATAATCAGGAAGCAGAAGTTTCCTCCTTTGGGGTTAAGTTGTAGTAGGATAGAGGGTCCTGTTTGCTAACAGGGCCTTTTCTGGTTCCCAGAACCCTAGACTGAACACTTCAATCCAATCCTTTTCTAAGCAGCTATAAACTGTAGAGTAAATACTGTGTAATAAAGTGTCCCTACCAAAAAAGGGGGAAATAGGGGAAATATCATAAGTAATATGATTGCAATGTTGAAGCTCAAAAGATGACAATGTTTTCAATTTTTTCTTCCATTTTCATTGTACTTAGTTAAGTACTGCATAACATTTGCTCAATTATCCCTGGGTCCACATAGCCACTACTTAATATGGTTCAGAAACAAACATGAACCCAAAACATACATGAACATAGATCTGACGGATACATAAAATGACATTAATATTTACCTTCAATATAGTTGTGTTTAATTCTGTTTATGTAAGAAGAATTTGTTGTACTATCATACTTTATTAAACTCACTAATACTGAGTAATGGCAACTGTTATTGCAAGGCCTAATTCACCTATGTGGGTAGATTTGTAATGCAAAATAGGAGAGCTGATATATTATTCCAGGATGTAGGGTAAGAACACCCTTTTTAGTAGTAATAAGAGACTCACTCACTTATTCATTGAATTAAAGCCACACTTTTCCCCATTAATTTCTCTACTTACCATGCACAGGTAGGACTAAGGCTGTATGTAAAATTCCTGTTCTTTTGTTAACATGAAATAAGCCTGTATTAAGAAAATAGACGGCAAACTAAAACAAGGTATTTGAGAAAGAGGCAGGAGGAGACAATACTTACTCTTTTTTTTTTTTTTTTTTTTTTTTTTTTTTGAGACAGGATTTCACTCTGGCTTTGGAACCTGTCCTGTCCTGTTCTGGAACTAGGTCTTGCAGACCAGGCTGTACTTGAACTCACAGAGATCCATCTGCGTCTGCCTCCCGAGTGCTGGGATTAAAGACATGCACCACCATAGCCTGGCCACAATATTTTCAAACGTTCTTATTTTCAAGGTTTTTATTTTCAAAGAAACGTGGCCATTAGGGAATATTTCTAGAGCAGAGATGAACAAAAATCAAAGCACAAGATATATTCACTGAACACATACCTAGTGGTTATTACATTGTAGTAGTCTTTTTCTCAGGACTAGTAAATTATTTGAGCAGGGAAAGCATGATGTAAAGATAACTAAGTCACAATTCCCTAGCCATTTATGTTTCAAAATAGATAATACTCTGTTAAGTGCCTTATGTTGCTGAAAGACTATAGTGACTTCCCATATCTTCCTCTGGGAAGGATAACATTACAGAAAAAGTCCTTTAAAGATAACTGTTCTGCCCACTCTTAGTGTTCAAATAAATGCTTTAAATATTGAGGAAGCAAATGCTGGGAAGAATAATAAGTGTGCTTGAAGCCAGTATTAGACTGCCAAGTTGATCTGGTTAGAGGACGGTAAGCCTATAGGAAAAATACAAGTGTCACAAGAATGGCTGCTAAGAGAACCTCTGCCTACCTTTGGAGGGGGCCTTCCAAAGACCATGCCAGTGTCCACAAAAGTGGAAGGGATGATAGACCTAGCCTTCTGATTAGGTGAGGAGAGCAGGGGCAGTGCTTTGCCTCTGCCACTAAGCTCACTCTGCTGTGTGCTCTGGTCCACTTTCTGCCTTCACTTCCTTACTTTTTTCAACTACTAACTCTACATTATCCTGGTGGGAACCCTTCCCTCACCAGAACACCAGCAGAAGCTGGTTTTAAAAGAAATGTGGGAGTAAGGGTATCCCCATTTATGACATCATTGATGAGGGAGGTAGGTGGAATGATGAGTCAACATTTAAGACACTCATAATCTAAATAGTTGATTTATGATGAACTTAGATTTTTAACATGTGTAATTGCAGGGGAGCTTGACAGGGGGTTGCTGTAGACATTTCTCTTCTGCTATTTTATGAAACAGTTATTAATAAATATAATATATACTATATATACATGTGTGTTTGTGTGAAAAGATATCCATGAATATTTGCCATAAAGTACAACATTTATTTTTTATTAAAATAAATACACTGATAAATTATGCTTTGTGTATTATATAATATGATGTCATACTCCTTTCCCTTTCCTAAACCTTGGAGTGAGTCGGAAATTTTGAAAATGATGTGTAAGCACTGAAAAACAAAACTAGCAACTGGTAGACATTCAAGAACTACTTTACTCAGTAACATCGATTAATGATATTTAGAGTTTAATAAGGATAGCTTTAGAAAACTTGGTCCCAAACTCTTCACTAATTAAAAATTTATTCTTTACCCTTATACTTATACCCACAGGTAAGTGTTGATCTCCCATCTCATCACAGAAGCATCTTGTCGTAGAAGAAGCAGAACATACCATAAAGCCACAACTTATCAACATGCAGAGAACGAAGATGACAGGGGACTAAACCACAGCTGATACATCAGCAGCACAAGCCCTGTACATAACTTTCATGAAGTATTGTTTAAGATTACAGAAAACCTGTAACGACCAGAGGACCACGGAATCTGTTATGAGACATTGTGTTCAGATATGACAGGGAAGCTACAAACAGTAAAATCTCAGTAACATGATTGCCTAAACATAACCTAAACAATAAGAACAAAAGCTTGCATCTCAATATGGATGGGGAAAATCACACAGGGCCTCATCAATAGATGAAGTGCTACAAACAACTGGCGACCATCAAGAAAAGGAGCGTTTTCCCAAGGATGACATTATCTAATACAAAGTGTTCAGCCATAGAAACATACATACATTCAACACTAAACCAACTCTGCAGGTTGTATTTATATAGTTGTTCATGTATATATGTGTGTAACAGAAATAATTAGTGGCTGTTAATTTGAAAGTATAAGAAGGGCATAGGAGGGGTTCAAGGCAAGGGAGGGAAGAAGAACTGATGTAAAAACAAAATGAATACAAATGATGAGAGATCTTGTGTTAGTCCGGCTTGAGGAAATCAGGTTTGTTTTCTTGTTGCTAGAAGAGGAACTTGGCATGAAATTTGATGTGGTGGATTTACTCAATTCAAATATGCTAGAGGTATGCAGAGTGATATTTCTGGCCAGAAATTCCATGTCTAGAGAATAACTACATTCATGAAAAGGTAATATAGCATTTACAAAGAGAACAGGCAAAAGAGGTTCCAGGTAATTAACATCAGGGGAACCACACATGTACTAAACTCATACAGTAATACACTTGTGGGAATAGTTAGTTGTAATATGACATAAATATAAAAGCTTGGAGCAATAAAAATATCATAGCTATATTTATTCATGTATAAAAACAAAAACACAAAATAAAATCTGTAGGTAGCAGCAGCATTTTACCTCTTGATATTTGAGGAGCTTTAATTTCTCTACAAATGTGTATATATTTGCTTATTGATACATGCTATTTTATAATAATATAAAGAGTTAAGCTATGACTCAGTGGGTAAAGCTTCTGTTATAAGTGCACATAACTTCTGAGCTCAGATTTTAAAACTCATGCAAAGCTTGACCTGGTTGTGTTTAACACTGCTGCCCAGAGTTTCAATAGGAGATCATAGGCAGAAAAACAGTAATCATTAACTGATTGCAGGCCAATTAGCCTGAAAAAAGGCAGCAGAACAAACTAATAAAACAAAAAGAGACTGTCTCAGACAGGATGGAAGTTGAGGAACTATACCTGAGGTTATCCATTGAATTTCTTAGATGCACCATTGTAAGAAGTAAGGTTTTCAACACACCATTGTATATGTGTGTCAGCCTATACACACATTCACACAAATTCACACCACACACACAAACACATACACACTGCATACCACACACACCATACACACCATATACACACCAAAGAAAAACATAAAAATGTCAAAACATAAATTTTATGGCACAGGAAAACACATTACATGTGTTATCACATTAACTGCTAAAATTGTGTCACTGAATAATCCTCAGTTGTTTTTTATGTTAAATATTCTCTAGACTTACTGTTCAGTGTGCCTAGAGTTAAAGGCATATTAGCACTAAAGCTTGCTCAGCTGCAATAGACAAATAGTTCACAGTATTTGCATTGCATACTTAAAAAGTGATAGCAGGATAAATTTCATGTTATATGGTTTTGACTGTAATATAAATATCCCCTAGAGGCCTGGGACTGGAATCTTGATTTATTGTTTAACAAGGAGAGTATTAAACTGAAATTCGCCCTCAGGATGAAACAATAACAGAGAAAATGTGGAAAATTGATTAGATAAACAGACTGAGCTTTGTAGCAACGACTAAGCAGAGATTAAAATGTAAAGGAGGATACTTCAACAATCTTATGTGTAGGGTGAATATTAATAAAATAACAAACAAAGATAGGGAAACTCTTACCAAACATATGAATACATGCATGATCTGTATATGGAAATTAGCATCAAATGAATAATTTACTGGAAGAGAGTATTCCATCATAAGTAACTACATCTATAATTTTTAAAATAAGCACAGTTCCTTAATCTACCTAGCTATGCAGCTTCAGTCAATGCTGAATGCTAACACTGTTAGAATAGTATTTACTCTTTATACCGTTTGCCAATTGGTATAGTTGAATATGAAGTAAACTTGATTTCCATGGAAGATATATCCTTAGTACCAGATGGCAAACAGGGTGACAAAAACTGCTCTGTTGAAAGTTATCTGCCATGTTTCACAGGAAAAGTGTTATTTACTGTCATAGGTAATGGATCCCATGAGGAAGCTGGAGGATGACATTAAGCTGACAGACCTGCAGTAGCAGCAGCATCATTGCAACCTTACTGCTGTTTTCTTCTAAGAGATGCCAATAGGAAGGCATTCACACTTGCCCTCTGCTTTTACAATAGTTACCTGTGATTTTAAAAAGTAATATGTTGGGCTGTTTTAAAGATAAGTATACCATAATTGTTGCTTACAAAGTAAATTGTCCTCACTGATTACTATGGTATTTTGAAACAAATGAACCACATAATTCTAATTTGAGGGTTTCCCCTTCTTGTGCTTGTGGATCTAATGTAAGATTTCAGGCATGACACAGGCACTAGACCTGCTTGCCTGACGCCATGCTCCCTACCATGATGGTCATGGACTCAGACTTTGAAAATCTGAACCCTTAAAAAAGAATTTCTTGTATAAGTTGTCTTGGCTATGCTATCATATCACAGAAACTGAAAATGCAAGTAAGACAATTACTTAAACATAATTGTTAAATTCTCCTAGAAAGCAGAGAGATTCATCTATTGATTAAATCTGCTAAAAATACTTAAACATAATGATCAAGTAAGTCTGAAAATTATATTATATGAAATTATGCATATTACCTTCAGAAACTCCGTCCCTGTTAATTTTCCTGTCTCTACCCCATGATAATGGTGGGGATATTGATGAGTGAGTGTCATGGACCTCAGCTTTTTAAATAGATACTGAGGATCAGAACCCAGGTCCTTATGCTTGTACAATAACTGTTTTATTGATTGAGTCATTACACTAGCAATTAAAAACATTTTCTACAAAACCTTTGTGATGTAGGAAAGTATAAAAACAATAAACTTCTCTCTCTCCCTCCACCCGCCCCCTCAAAAAAATCTATGTAGGGTCCTCAAGTGGCTCAGCAGGTCAAGGCGCTTTCATGCAGGTCCAGTGATTTGAGATTCTTCCCTACATCGCACAGGGTACTGGGAACAAAGCAACATTCAAGAGTCGTCTTCTGATCTGCACATTTGCACCATCACATACATACAATCACATCACACAGAGTAAATAAATTAGCAAAAATACCAGAGTGATTTAATAATACAAGGAATTAGACTTCATATGCATGAATAACAGATTTCAGTACATAAATAATCTTAAAACATATTCTAGCTGGGCAATGGGTGTACATGCCTTTAATCCCAGCACTCAGGAGGCACAGGAGGCATCTCTGTGAGTTCTGGGCCAGCCTAGTCTACAGAGCAAGTGCCAGGATAGTATCCAATGCTACACAGAGTAATCCTGTCTCAAAAACCAAAACAAAAAAAGAAGTATTTTAAATCTCATAACTATTTCTTAAATATAAATGATTTCTCTCTTTTTATTTTTGCTTTAATTAAAAATGTACAAGAGAAAATGGGAGACATTTATTTTCAGTAAGTAGAAAATAAACAATTGATCTTTGAAATCTAGAAAAATAAAGAAAAATCCCAAACTGCCACAACCTGTAGGGCTCTAATAGTAGGGACTGAAGAAATGATGGACACACATGCAGAATAGCTTGGACTGGATGGTCCATTTCTTAGATGGAGAAGCAGGAGAATCACCTGAAAACTCTGCACAGTCATTGTATTACAATAGTAACAAGGAGGTGGATAGCCAATCTGGATAGGGCATTTTCATAGGAGAGCAGTGTGAGGCTGAAGTCTTCCAGGATGATGAAGTTGCTGTTAGTATTTTCTGAACATACTGACAAGATCTGTACTTGAACCAGAGGGAGGCTTTGCCATTCCCATTGGTCTGAGGCATTTGGCATCCTGAAAATGGCCATGCTCATGTCAACAATACATATTCATTCAATAGTTCATCCACTCCCCCAGAAAATAAAGTTTAATTACTTTCTCAGAGCTGATACCTGCATTTGAGAGTTGCTGCCAATGATTCTAGCTATAAACTGCTTAATTGTTATGGTTTGTGCCTAAAATTTTCCACAGATTTGTATTTCTGGTACTTGTGAAAGTGGTAGCACTAATTTGAAGTGTATGGAGCTTATAGGAGATAGGATCTGTCATGAAGCCACATCACCAGCAGCCTGTCTTCTTCCTGGCATGTCTCCATGTAGGTAGCTACTTCATGCTTCTACAGCCACAACTACCTTAATAGTAACATGCTCTTCTGAAGTCCCTGCAATTGTGAGCCAAAATAAGCATCATCTCCCCTAACTTTCAATAACAGCAGTATTAAAGAAAGTAATACATGGCTCCTGTGTCCTGTCCCCATCAAGAGCACCCTTAGAGCTCTGATACACCCCCACCCATCCCCACCATGAGCCTGCCCCCCCCCATCCTGTGCCCTACCCTACCCATGGGCCTGTCGCTCTGGTTGAGCACTAGGACAAAGGGTGGAGCCACCAGTCCAACGTACCTCAGGAGACTTTTCGGAGCAACTCTGAACAAAGGAGACCTGCCAATCCATGCAGGACCACCCGTAATTTCCACCTGTTCGGTCTCTTACCCCACCTCCAGTCCTGTGCAGGAGTCCCGGGCCCCTCCCAGAGATCTGCTTATCTCTGCGGATCCACTCTGAGTTCTTGCCCGCAAGATCCTGGACCCCCAAATCTGGGCCTCTGCTAAAGAAAGAGGCCACAGCTGGAGAGTTCCAGTTTCCAGTGAGATCCGACTATCCTGCAAAACCTTCGAAGTTTCAGCTCAGCCTTTGTCCTCCTCTGCCAGCTATTGGCCAGAGGCGAGTCTGGCCCCAATTGGGGCTGCCTCTCCCCTACAACCTCTCCCCCCCCCCGCCCAAACTCCCTGGGTTGGCCCCTGATCCTGCTGCTCCTGTGTCCGGTCCCCATCAAGAGCACCCTTGGAGTTCTGATACACCCTCACCCATCCCCACCGTGAGCCTGCCCCCCCTACCCTGTGCCCTGCTCTGCCCACGGTTCTGCCACTCTGGTTGAGCACTGGGACAGAGGGTGGAGCCTATAGTCCACCCTACTTCGGAGACTTCTCGAAGCAACTCTGAACAAAGGAGACCTGCCTATCCACATGGGATCACCTGTAATTTCTACCTGCTTTGTCTCTGACTACCACTTCCAGTCCTCAGGCAGAGTCCCGGGCCCCTCCCAGAGATCCGCCTATCTCTGCAGGACCACTGTGAGTTCCTGCTGGCATCTTCTATTTGATCCTCATCCTTGACCCCAACCCTGGGACCCTGTCTGTGGAGAGACCACCTAGAGAGCTTGGAACACACAGGGCTGCAGATATTGAATCTCTGACCCACATAAGCCCACCTGGGAAGTACCATAGAGAGAAGGGGAGACCTCACCAACACCTACTGGAAGAAGCTATGGGAAGAAGGCAATACAAGAAAACACCTAACAACAGAAAGACAAGCAAGACACCACCATTATCTAGGGAATCTACACCAATTAGAATGGAACACAACAACAAAGCAGAGGAAGCAGTAGGGAACGACTTAAAAATTACCATCATAAATTGATAGAGGACCTCAAAGAAGATGTGAGAAAATCCCTTAAAGAAATGGAGGAATGAACAAACAAAAAAGTGGAGGAAATGAACAAATTCCTTAAGGAAAGTACAGAAAGCCAAGAAAAAAACAATTAAGCAGGTGAAGGAAATGGTTCAAGACTTGAAAACTGAAATAGAGAAAATAAAGGTAACACAAACCGAAGGAATGCTAGAAATAGAAAAACTGGGCAAAAAGTCGGGAACTACAGATACAAGCATAACCAACAGAATTCAAGAGATGGAAGAGAGAATCTCAGGCGCAGAAGATAGAAGAAATAGATTCATCGACCAAAGAAAATCATAAAACCAACAAATCTTTAACACAAAACATCCAGGAAATGTGGGACACCATGAGAAGGCCAAACCTAAGAATAATAGGCATAGAGGATGGTGAGGAAGCCCAGCTCAAAGGTGCCAAAAACATATTCAACAAAATCATGAAAGAAAACTTTCCAAATCTGAAGAAGGACATGCCCATGAAAGTACAAGAAGCATACCAAACCCCAAATAGGATGGACCAAAGAAAAAAGACCCCTCGACATATAATAATCAAAACACCTAACATACAGAATAAAGAAAGAAAATTAAGAGCAGCGAAGGAAAAAGGACAGGTAACATATAAAGGCAGACCTACCAAAATTACACCTGACTTCTCCGTGCAAACCCTCAAGGCCAGAAGGTCCTGGATAGATGTTCTAAAAGTATTAAGAGAACACAGACGCCAGCCTAGGCTACTATATCCAGCAAAACTCTCAATCACTATAGATGGAGAAAACAAGATATTTAATGACAAATTTTCCAAATACGTGTCTACAAATCCGGCCCTACAGAAATTATTGGGAGGAAAACTCCGACCCAAGGAAGGTAACTACACCCACAAAATTGTAGGTAACAGATAATCCAACTACACCAGAAACCAAGGGTAAAGCAGAACAAATATATTCACAATACCACTGCCAACAACAAACCTAAATCAAACAAGCATCAACAATCAATGGTCCTTACCCTCAACATTAATGGTCTTAACTCACCTATGAAAAGACACAGATTAACAGAATGGATACGAAGACAGAATCCCTCCTTCTGCTGCATATAAGAAACACATCTAAGCTTCAAAAATAGACATTACATCAGGGTAAAGGGTTGGGAAAAGATTTTCCAATCAAATGGAAATAAGCAAGCAGGCGTAGCTATCCTAATATCTAAAAAGTTAGACTTCAAACCAAAATTAATCGAAAGAGATGAAGATGGTCATTTCATATTCACCACAGGAGAAATCCATCAATACAAAGTCTCAGTTCTGAACATCTATGCCCCTTATACAAAGGCACCCACATTCGTAAAAGAAACACTACTAAAACTCAAAGCTCATATAAAACCTCACACACTTATAGTGGGAGAATTCAATACACCACTCTCAACACTAGAACGGACCACAAATCAGACACTCAACAAAGAAACAAAAGAACTAACAGAAGTTATGTCTCAGCTGGGGTTAACAGACATCAATAGAACATTCCATCCAAACACTAAAGAATATACCTTCTTCTCTGCTCCACATGGAACCTTCTCTAAAATCGACCACATACTAGGTGGCATAACAAACCTGAACAGATACAAGAGAATAGGAATAGTCCCCTGTATCTTATCGGACCACCATGCTTTAAAATTTGAACTCAACAACAACACAAACAGCAGAGAACCTGCAAACTCATGGAAACTGAACAATGTGCAATTTCACCACTCCTGCGTCAAAGAAGAAATAAAGAAAGAAATTAAGGAATTTGTAATATTCAATGAGAATGAGGACACAACATACCCGAACTTATGGGACACCTTGAAAGCAGTGCTACGAGGGAAGTTCATAGCACTAAGTGAAGAAAACAGAGGATAGTGACATAAGAGAATTAACAACACAACTGAAAGCCTTAGAACAAAGAGAAGCTAATTCACCCCTTAGGAGTAGAAGCTAGGAAATAATCAACTTGAGGGCTGAAATCAACAAAATAGAAACCAGGAAAACAATACAAAAAATCAATGCAACGAAGAGTTGGTGTTTTGAGAAATTCAACAAGATAGACAAACCTTTATCCAAATTAATGAAAAAGCAGAGATAGAACATGCAAATTAATAAAATCAGAAATGAAAAGGGGAACATAACAACAGACACAGAGGAAATCCAGACAATTTTCAGGTTATACTTTGAAAATCTGTATTCCACAAAAATTGAAAATTCAAAGGAAATGGACAAATTTCTGGATAACTATCACTTACAAAAATTAAATCAAGAACAGACAAACAACTTAAATAGACCTATAACCCGCAATGATATAGAAGTAGTCATCGAAAGCCTTCCAACCAAAAAAAGTGCAGGGCCAGATGGATTCAGTGCAGAATTCTACCAGACATTCAAGGAAGAACTAACACCACTACTCTTCAAACTGTTCCACAAAATAGAAACAAAAGGTTCATTGCCAAACTCTTTTTATGTGGCCACAATAACCTTGGTACCCAAGCCTCACAAAGACACAACTAAGAAAGAAAACTAAAGACCAATATCGCTGATGAACATTGATGCAAAAATACTCAATAAAACACTGGCAAACCGAATTCAAGAATACATCAGAGAAATCATCCACCATGACCAAGTAGGCTTCATCCCTGGAATGCAGGGATGGTTTAATATATGAAAATCTATCAATGGGATCCACCATATAAACAAACAGAAAAAGAAAAACCATATGATTATCTCCCTAGATGCAGAAAAAGCCTTCCACAAAATTCAACACCCTTTCATGATAAAGTCTTGGAGAGGTCAGAGATTACAGGAACATTCCTAAACATAATAAGAGCAATATACAGCAAACCAACTGCCAACATCAAACTGAATGGAGAGAAATTTAAGCCAATTCCTCTAAAATCAGGAACAAGACAAGGCTGCCCTCTGTAGTGAGATAGTCCTTCTGTGGCACTGATGCCCATTGGTGGGTGGAGCCATGGGCGAAAGTGACCTGTGGAAGGAAGTCGGAGGAAGAGCCGGGAAAAGCTCTCTTGCTGGCAGGACTCAGTCAGGAGAGCATCGGGTAGAATTTCGTGGTGTTCTTCTGTCTAGGTTATAAGTTATTTCCCCCTGAATAAACATCTATTTTGCCTATTTGTTTATCCTGATCTTTATTTAACCATGATATCTGGTGTCAGAAGTGGGATTAGGATTTTCACGGGACCTGGGTTTCACCCAGGAGACAGACACTGCTTCTCATTTTTTGCCCATTTCTGCACTGCACTTTGCATTAGCCCAGAAAGGCTCAGCACCTGCTGTGCTTGCGCATTTTCTGCCCTTAGTCTTGCAGTCCTAGCAATTCCACAAGTCTCCTTTTAACAAAATTTCACTTGCCATAGTTTGTTAAGAGCTATTCTACAGGGACTGGAATCAGAAGGATTGTCTGCTGCCAGATAATATTTGGCGGTACACTTCCAGGCAGAACCGGGATCAGACAGGCCTTGGTGGCTAGGTGCTATTTGGTGGTACACCTCCAGGCGTTAGTACCACAAACTGAGATCTACAACTAAAAACATCAAAGTTCCAGGAAAACAGAATTACACCTAAGGTAATTGTAACATCCTTTACAATTTAAGCTGATATAATATCTGAGATCAATTGTTCCATAACTATGGCAGATAATTTTACAATGCAGGACTTTAGCAATTATTTTACTTCATATATAGAAGGGATTTTAGCAGAAGAAACTTATGACTGGAGCAATACGTACCTTTATTTTGTAATGGCAATGGGTTTCATCATTAATATAATATTCTTAAAGAAATGGTTTGAGATTACAGCAAACAATAAGGAACTTGTACAAACCATAGGAAACTTAGAGACAAGGATTTGAAACATTGAAAAGGATAGAATTCAAAACATAGAATGCTTATGAAAAAAATTTCAGAATATTGAAGATGGCATTGGAGAGCTGACAGGGAGAATACAAACCATGGAACATAAAAATGACCAAGTAGAAAACAGAATTTGTTCCATGTCTGATACCTCAATAACCAGAACAAAAAACAGTACAATGCATTAACATGCTAGCAAAAACAGCTCGTTCCTGGTCGGAGAAAGCTACTAATAAGTTTAAAAAACTAAAACATCAGATAGAAAGACTAGATGATAAAATCTCTTCCATGTCTGAGGATAATGACAAGCTAGCAGATAAAACATTGTTTATGGAAGGCAGTTTACATGCCATTCATATAATATCTAAGGATGAAAAGATTAAAAACATGGAATCATTTGTAGATGGAGAAAGTAAAAAACTGATTGATGCAATAAAGTCTCTAAAATATCATTTGATTCAAAAAGTTCATACACTCCAAAAAACAATGGTAAATAGATTTCAGGCTTTAGAAGACCTTCAGTCTAATACATCAAAAGAAGAACTACAGGTAACAGGACATGATAAAGACTTAAAATTTTCCACACCATTTAGGGTCAGGGGACCTTTCCCTTTATCTATTAATAAAAAACCAACAACAAAAAAACACCCAAAAGGTGTGGTTACATTTCAGTGGGAACCAATACATATAAAATATTTAAAAGGTATAAAGAAAACAGTACTCTCTTATGGCATGCACTCACCTTATGTGAAGCAATTAGTAGAGTCATGGGCATGGAATAACAAGATAACCCCTAAGGATTGTGATCAATTAATATCAGCTGTCCTTGAAAACTCCTCTCAATCAGAATGGAAGGCTTTATGGAGAGAGGAAGCAAAAGCTCTTAAACTTCAGGGCTTAAAGAAAGGTTATAAAGCTCCCCAAGATAAAATTCTTGGTGAGGGTCTCTATGCTGACCCAGAAACCCAAGCTGCCTATGATGAACATATCTTGTCTCTATGCAGTACAGCAGCTTTGAATGCTTGGGATAGGGTTCATGAATTAGGAGAGAGGATAGAACCCTATACCAAGATAAGGCAAGGACCTAGAGAACGCTTTAGTGTCTTTCTAGAAAGATTATTTAGGGCAGTACAATTAGAGGTAGTAGACATAAATGCTAGGTGAATACTCATAGAATCTTTAGCTTATGAGAATGGGAATCCTCAATGCAAACAGGTGCTTTGGCCTTTAAAAATGCGATCAGCACCCTTGGATGAATGGGTCATATATACAGGCAACATTGAGTATAATGACAATAAGACTAAAACATGGGTAGGAGAAGCCATATCTAAAAGTCAGAGATACATCAAGATAATAGAGTTCCTTACTATGATGACTTAGAAGCTTGGGTAGGAGAAGCCATCTCCAAAGGTTTCAAGAGATATCAACATGTTAGATGTTATAACTGTGGTAAGATAGGACATCTAAAAAGAAATTGTAGGCAAAGCTTCCCTAGAAATAACAGTCCCAGGAATGAATCAAACAGAAGGCCTCAGCCTCCTGGGTTATGTAGAAGGTGTGGCAAAGACAGACACTGGACAAATGAATGTAGACTGACCAGAGAGGCAATGATGAAATTGATCGTTTATTGATAGAAAGTATGCTAAAAGCCTCAGAGTTTCATAAGAAATACCATGTAAACAACAAAGGTTTAAAAAAGGATTTTTCTATCACTTGGGAACAAGCCAAGGAAACAGTAAGGAAATGTCCTACTTGATCATTCTATAACCAAACTCCTTTATCACCAGGCAGTAACCCTAAAGGTATAAATAAAAATAAAATATGACAAATGGATGTGTTTCATTTTACAGAATTTGGAAAATTAAAATATGTACATCACACTATAGATACATTTTCAGGGTTTCAATGGGCTACTGCTCTGAGCTCTGAAAGGCTGATTCTGTTATCACACACCTATTAGAGGTAATGGCCATTATGGGCATACCTACACAAATAAAAACTGACAATACTCCAACATATGTCTCCAACAAATTAAAACAGTTTTTTGAGTATTATAACATAAAGCACATAACTGGTATACCACACAATCCTACAGGACAAGCAGTAGTTGAGAGATCCAATCGTACTTTAAAAGAAATGTTCCATAAACAGACAGGAGGAACCAAGACACCCAAACACAGATTACATAATGCTGTATTAACATTAAACTTTCTTAATGGTGATAAAAAAAAAGCTACAAAAAGACACTAAACAATAAAAAAAAAACTTCTAAACTAAATCAGCCAATGTACTTCAAGGATATACTGACCTCAAAATGAAAAGGAAGATATATGTTACATTGGGGTAGGAGTTTTACATTTATATCTACAGGAGAAAAAAAAACTATGGATACCATCTAAGTTAATCAAGATCCAAGTTAAAAGAAAAAAAATCTTAATAAATAAAAATAACAAGTCATCAAACAAATTAGGTCCCATGAGGTGTGTGGAGGCCTCTCAAAGGTAGGGGTAGTGTTCTGTTCTTGTTCTTACAGGAAAACAGAGAAAACCTATCATCAAACAGCCAAAAGACACTAAACATGTAGGTACCTACAGAAGAGAAGACAGCTCTTCAGAAACACTTAATGAAACAGAATCTGATATATGGTAAAAATATTTAATTGTAGTAAACTATTTCTATACAGAAATCTATTTCTCTCTACTATCTAGTATTCCTAAAGTCCCAATTTATGTAAACCAATGCTGGCTTTGGAGTTGGATTTGGCTTTCCTTCTCCAAATTCAAGCATGTTGTTAAGATTAAATTCATGGTTTCTTCCTTAAATCAAAAACAATTGGTGTAAGGCAGAAGAAAACAAAATCTGGAAACTCATTTCTTATATGCAATTTTCTCTCTGAAATCCTAATTTTCTCACATACTTTTTAATGCTTATTATTGTCTTTCCTTAATGCATACCTTAAAACTTGAAAATTTTACTTTAATATTGATGTGTAACTTTTCCACAAGGCATAATAACGATTCCTAACAACAGTCTTTGAACTCTCCAGAAAGAAGATGGGCCCCCACATCATGGTTTCCACTTGACTCAACCTGATGCATCTAAACTACAAACATCACCCTAAAACCGGTTTGAGACTGTTTTGCTCGAGACAACTCATGACTAGCTAGCTGTAATGGTGCACCTTTTTATTACACCCTGGCCAGAGTTTCAAATAAAACTACAGTCAAGCATTTTCTGCCACACAGTGACTAGCTACTACATGTCACAGCCAGTTCTGTTGAGAAATTTGGTTACTAAAAATTTTCTTCCTACAGGATCCATTGGAACAATCATCGTCCCATTTCAGCAGGAAGTAACCTTAAGATAACGACGCCCCCTTTTCCTACCCTTGGAATTTTGTGATAATAGTCATCGTCTTTGGGTTGGTTTTAGTTATTTAGTGTTGGGTATTGAAGGTGATGCTTACTGTACTCTACCTCTATTTTAGGGATTTATATGTATTTACGTGTATATAGTTATATTGTTTAAGTATTTGTTCCTGCTTTACTCAGGAAAGTTTTAATCAGTTTTTTAGCTAAGTTCCTGAGTATTACAGATTATCTTCACTCATGTTTCCTGAACCTATGAGATTAGTCAGATATAGATGCTTAATCGTCAATCACTTCATAGACATGCAGAACATGGCATTTAAATGTTTTAATATTAGTACTCCATTGACATGAGACACTGTTGCTCCTGACAGCACCGTGAACTTTCCCGAAAATATGTTAGACACTGTTATTGCTCCTGCTTGAGTTCATTCTCGCCTCAGCGAATGGCCTGTTGGGCAAAGAATTGCCCGAACCTTGACCACTGATTTGGACATACAATCCTATGTGCTTACAGGAGACAAATATAAAAGACTGCTTGACCTTGCCAAATCAGGATAAGACATACATTCTACCTCCCTGCTCTTGTTGTGGTCTGTCAAGTTCTCTTGGCCTTAGCCAAAACTGGGTGTACCAACATTGCTGTGAGACCTAGGGTGACTGTCCAGGTGGCTTGCTGTTTCTGTCCCTGCTGTACATTTTGAAAGTTGACCATCCGCACTTCCTGTCTACTCTAGTATCGTTATTTTCCTTCTCAGGTCTTGATGAGGTTGAAGATTAAACTATCACAACTATTATACTCTCTTCCTAGTTATATATTAGGTACTAGACTTACGTTTTCCAGCTTAGGACAACTCTATTGTAAACTCCGTTATGCCTTCACCATAGGACTGGATATGTAGGTCATTTTGTTCTCTATTTTCCTTTTCTTAGAGCACACTTGTTATTCACTGTTTTGTATATAGTTTTGTATTAAGCCTAAAACTTTTCTTTAGACTAAAAGGGGAATTGTAGTGATATAGTCCTTCTGTGGCACTGACCATGCCCATTGGGGGGTGGAGTCATGGACGAAAGTGACCTGTGGAAGGATATGGGAGGAAGAGCCGGGAAAAGCACTCTTGCTGGCAGGACTCGGACAGGAGAGCATCGGGTGGAATTTCCTGGTGTTCATCTGTCTAGGTTGTAAGTTATTTCCCCCTGAATAAACATCTATTCTGCCTATTTGTTTATCCTGATCTTTATTTAACCGCGATAGCCCTCTCTCTCTCCATATCTCTTCAATATCAATAGGACTAGAAGTTCTAGCTAATGCTATAAGGCAAAAAAAAAAAAAAAAAAAAAAAAAAAGGAGATCAAGGGGATCCAAATTGGAAAGGAAGAAGTCAAACTGTTCTATTTGCAAATGATATGATAGTTTACATAATCGACCCAATAAACTCTACCAGGGAACTCCTACAGCTGATAAACATCTTCAGCAAACTAGCAGGATACAAGATAAACTCAAAAAATCAGTAGCCCTAATTTTTCAGATGACAAAGGGACAGAGAAAGAAATCAGAGAAACATCACCCTTTACAATAGCCACAACCTATATAAAGTATCTTGGTGTAATGCATACCAAACAAGTAAAAGACCTATATAATAAGAACTTTGTGGCTCTAAAGAAAGAAATTAAAGAAGATACCAGAAAATGGAAAGATCTCCCATGCTCTTGGATAGGTAGGATAAACATAGTAAAAATGGCAATCTTGCCAAAAGCAATCCACAGACCTAATGCAATCCCCATTAAAATCCCACCACAATTCTTCACCGACCTTGAAAGGATAATAATCAATATTATATGGAAAAACAAAAGACCCAGGATAGCCAAAACAACCCTATACAATAAAAGAACTTCAGGAGGCATAAACATTCCTGACTTTAAGCTCTATTACAGAGCTATAGTTCTGAAAACAGCCTGGTATTGGCATAAAAATTGAAAGGTAGACCAATGGAATCAAATTGAAAATCCTGATATTAACCCACGCACCTATGAACACCTGATTTTCGACAAAACAGCTAAAATTATACAATGGAGCAAGCACAGCATCTTCAACAAATGGTGCTGGCACAATTGGATGAGGGTGTGTAGAAGACTGCAGATAGACCCATGTCTGTCGCCATGCTCAAAACTCAAGTCCAAATGGATCAAAGACCTCAACATCAATCCAGCTACATTGAACCTCTTAGAAGAAAAAGTAGGAGGTACCCTTGAACAAATTGGTAGAGGAGACTGCTTCCTGAACATAACACCAGGGACACAGACACTGACAGAAACAATTAATAAATGGGACCTCTTCAAACTTAGAAGCTTCTGTAAAGCAAAGAACACAGAGGACAAGACCAAACGACAGCCCACAGACTAGGAAAAGATTTTCACCAATCCTATATGTAACAAAGGGCTGATATCCAAAATATACAAAGACCTCAATAAACTAGTCAACAAAACACCAAATAACCCTATTGAAAAATGGGGTACAGAACTGAAGAAGAATTCTTAATAGAGGAATTCAAAAAGGCTGAAAGACACTTAAGAAAATGCTCAACATCCTTAGCTATCAGGGAAATGCAAATAAAAGTAACTTTGAGATACCATCTTACTCCTGCCAGAATGGCTAAAATTAGAAACACCAATGATGACTCATGTTGGAGAGGATGTGGAGAAAGGGGAACACTCCTCCACTGCTGGGGGGAGTGCAAACTCATACAGCCATTTTGGAGATCAGTATGGCGGTTCCTCAGGAAAATGTGAATTAGTTTACCACAGGACCCGGCAATCCCCCTCTTAGGCATATACCCAAAGGATTCACATGCATGCAACAAAGACATCTGTTCAACTATGTTCATAGCAGCACTATTTGTAATAGCAAGAACCTGGAAGCAACCTAGATGCCCCTCAATTGAAGAATGGTTAATGAAGATGTGTCACATCTACACAATGGACTACAACTTAGCAGAAAAAAAAATAATGGTATCTTGAAATTCACAGGCAAGTGGATGGCACTTGAAGAAAACATCCTGAATGAGGTAACCCAGTCACAAAAAGAGGAACACAGTATGTACTCACTCATATATGGATTTTAGACCAGATCAAAGGATGACCAGCCTATAATTCACACCACCAGAGGAACTAGGATGCAAGGTGTATTCTAAGAGATTCATATAAAGTCCCTCACAGAACTGGGAAGGGACAAGTCCCCCAGACATCAGGGGAAGTGTTGGGGGGCAGCGAATGGAGAGAGAAGTAGGAGAAAACGAGGGGGAGGGAAGGAAAACATGTGTGACCAGGAAGACTGAGCCTGGTTAGGAGAGAGAGAGAGAGAGAGAGAGAGAGAGAGAGAGAGAGAGAGAACATAAAAGAGGGAGCCAATATTGGTTTGAAGATAAAATTGAACATAATGAAAGATGTAGAGAACTACAAGACTGCTGCCAAATAACAATTTGAGCTTCCGTGGAAAGGCTACCATAAATGCCCTTCCCGGAGAGTGAGATCAACAACTAACTTCTCCATGGAGCCCTCAACTAATGCCTGTTGGAAACAGGAGCAAACACCCGTACATAAACACTGAGTCGAAGTAGAACTCAGATGCAGATGGAGAGGACAAGTTCAGGCAGCAGAAACACATAGAGACAGCTTACCTGAACAAGGAGGAGCTAATGGGCCACCAGACTGATAGCTGGGAACCCAGCATGGGACTGACTCAGGCCCCCCTTAATATGGTCTCAGCCAGAAGGGCTGAGCAGTCTAAGGGACCTCAGAAAATGTAGCCAGGATGTATCCCTGGTGCACAAAAGGACTTTGGGAACACATCCCCCATGGAGGGATAACTGCCTTAATCTAGAGACAGGAGAGAAGCCCTAGTCCCTACTTCCCATGACCTGTCAGACCTATATGACCCCAACTGGATGGCATTCCCCTACATATGGAATTGGGGTGGGGGTATGGGAGGGGAGGGTGGTTAGAGTGCATGTGAGAGGGCAGAGAGTGTAAAAGGGAGGTAAGAAGGGAGGGAGGAAGGGAAGGAGGGAGGGAGGGAGGAAGGGAGGGAGAGGGAACTGGTATCAACATGTAAAATAATAAATTAAATTAAAAAACTGCTTTGACTCCAAAATTTAAGTTCAAGGACAAGTTCTACTGAAAATGAAAAGATGTGGATTCCTTCCAGAATAATGTGGTTTGATCAAGCCAGACCACCTGAAACAGAGTACCAGGTGATCCTACATTCAAAACAGCTGGACAAGCAGCCTTACAGACTACAGCCAGGATTTCTGAATCTTCTTTGAATCCCCCATTACAGCGCCCCTCACCAGCAGGAAGTAGTTTGGAAGGAACAACGCCCAAATTCCCAAATATTGTCTATAAATGTTTGTTTTCATTGAAATGGACTTGGTTATATAAAATAAAAAAAAGATAATAATACATGATCTAAACTCAGGAAATAATAAGTGATGAAATTACGACTTTAGCTTCAGCTACATGGCATCGCATGCAGTATTACATCTGCTACTTCTCATTAGCAGTATAATGAAATTAATTCTTTATTTTAAAAATTATATATTTATTATTTTCTCTTATTTTACATATCCATCCCAGTTTCCTTTCCCTCCCTCCTTCCCATGCCCACTGACCCCCCCTCCCATACCACACCCCCCCAACACACAGGGTGGGTGATGCCCTCGAGGAGGAGGGATCATCAAATGAAATTAACTCTTATTGCAAGTATTTTAAAAATTCAGTTCATTAATCCCAGCACTGGAGAGGCAGAGATAGGTGAATCTCTGTGAGTACAAGGTCAGCCTTGTCTACAGAGCTAGTTCCAGGACAGGCTGCAAAGCAATACAGAGAAACTCTGTCTCAAAAATCAAAACAAAACAAAAAAAGCCTCAGTTAAAGACTGTTTTGTAATTATAGTCTATACTTTATTTTCTGGTTCTTGTCAAAGAAATTTATCAAAGAAAAGAACAAAACCAATTCACATCAATAATGTAAAAATCATTAAGCATTTCAATATGTTTTTAAAAACATAATTATCAAACCTGATTTTATTTTTCTTTATTTTAATAATAGTTAAATATTTCAACTTAATATTAGTTACTTAAATATTAAGGACATATTTCAACTCCTTTATGAGTACATGGAGACTAGCTCTTTGCTCTATGATGACACCAAGTGGCCAAAAAAGGATAAAGTTGAAGTAAAATGAAGAACTTCATTTTCTCAAGATGTTATAAAACAGGGGAAATCATGCATATGGCAAACATTTGATAACTGCTCTTGTAACACATCTTATTAAGTGAAGGGTTAATAACCTAAGAGCTTCAGAACAGGAAAGGTGAGGTCACTGCTAACACCTGTGGGCTGTTCTACTGTACTTTTGGTGAGAGGATCACCAGGCTTCTGTAAATGGGATTTACCACATTAAGAGGTTGGGGGATATCATCTGAGGTGGATCTTCTAGCCCAATAATTCCTTCTTTCTTGTCTTATAAAACTCCAAATCCTTCATGGCACACACACATAAGCATCTGTTTGGCAGTCTATGACCCTTTAGTGGTTCAAATTAAAGAACAACTGTGTTTCTGGAGATGCCTAACAATAAGATCTACATAATCTGAAGTATACATGAATAAATAAGTGGGTACCCTATAAATAGAGATACAATTTTCTAGATGCTATCTCAAGTATGCTCAGTTCATTTGTTTCTCAGGATGTAGTTGTGAAAAGTTAGATCTCCCATCATTCTATTTAATAGAGGAGCCTGAGGAGTGAAAGTGAGAGAGCAACTAGAAGGAAAGAAAGCTAATTCTGTGCTATTTCATGTTTTTTTTTCTTTCATTCATTTTTATGGCCAATACAAAACACCTTGTTATAAGACCGAGATTCCTTTGCTTAAAATTGCATAGCAATTTATCATCAATATGTGATAAACCAACAATATAACAATAATAACAGCAAAAAACAATTTTTAAAGTACAGAAACTGAGACACTTTGCTGGCTATTATTTGTAGTTAAAAATACACAAAGCAAGACTTTATTCATCATTCTATTCTCATTTCTTACACTATCTTGTGCACAATTTAAGGTTCTATGTTAGAAACTGAACTAACAAATTCTGAACTGATCAAAAATAATCTGTTGTCAATGAGAATTCCTGGAAAGAATCTGTGTCTGCAAAGACTTATTGATTGGTTCAATAAGTGTGATGAGGCTGGAATGTTGCACAGCTAGAATCTAGTTACCTTATCTTGAGTAGCTTTGAGACCCATGAAAACATTATTTACCTACCTCTCTGTAAGACCTAACACATCTTGTTGCTAATAGATGAAAAGCATTTGGAACAATTAACATAACAGACCACAGTCTTCCATCAATCCCAAAGTTAAGGATGTTACCAGATATCCCAGACTTATTGAAAATCTCCCCTGACCTTTCTGTAATCAATTCTCTGTTGTACTAATAAATGCACTGTAAACCTGCCTTGGTTTATATTGTAAAACTATAAAACTTCATGGAAGTGTTTCCATATATGAACATGACATTTGGGATAATCTAAATCTCTGCTTCCAGATCATGATCATGGTCATTCACACTGGCTCAAGAATGCAAGCTGTGTTTTGTTATTGTTATTGTTGTTTGTATTAATCATATAGTCATCAATAATGAGGCTCCTACAAATTATAGTTATTTAAAAACTGATTGCTTTCTACTTCGTTAAAGAAAAAATCCTTCCATAAAGTTATGGTCTACCATATGAATCCACCACCAATTGCTACTAACTGACCAAGTATCAGTATAGAAGACATAGCCTACTGCCCTTCTGTCACTATAGGATAGAGATTTTTCTATAGATAATTTCAAGTCTAGTTTGTTACTGATATGTGTAGAAGTCTGTTAGGCAGATTTGTAAGAGTGATTGGATTCAGGCAAGTATTTTCTACCCTGTACATTTACTATTTTTTTTTATTTATTGAAGGTTTGTTCTCTAGATGCTCAATTATGTGTGATTTCTTCTTGTCACTTTTACTCAATTTATTTTGTGAGCTCTGTTGTTGGATGAATATATTTTGTAATTGACATATCTATGGAATATATTTGTTCTTTCATCATTATGAAAATATCTTTAAAATAAGAAAAAATATGCCCACTATGCAGATGAGAAAACTTGAATCCATAAAATATTAGAACTTTCCCACAACTGTAATTTCATTTTGACCTTTAGATCACCATGCTCAATTCTGTATTCCCTTTTCTAATAATATTATAAAAAGTGTTTATTTCAACCACACAACCCAATAACTTTGATGTATTTCTTGTGGGCATTAGCTTTGTGATTTCTGCTTGGGAAAAATCATGGAGGTATGATGAACATAATTGATTTATTTAGGAATAATTTGTTACATCACAAAATTCTATTATAATCACCTGTCATTAAGAGTTTCAGTACAGAATGACAGAGTTATAGTTACTCAAATCATTCCCAGTCTCAATTCCTTTCACTAAATGAAAAGTCACAGCTTCATAAAAAAATTAAATAAAGAAGTTGGCATCAAACACTAACAGTGAGGCATGAAGTAATGATAGAGCAAAGCAAGAGAAAATGTGAACACCTGATTTTTGAAAAAACAGCTAAAATTAAACCTTGGAAAGAGGAAAGTATCTTCAACAAATGGTACTGGCATAACTGGATGATGGTGTGTAGAAGACTCCAGATAGATCCATGTCTATCACCATGCACAAAACTTTAGTCCAAATGGATGAAAGACCTCAACATAAATCCAGCCACACTGAACCCCTTAATAAGCGAAAGTGGGAGGCATCCTTGAACAAATTGGTCCAGGAGACTGCTTCCTGAATATAACTCCAGTAGCATAGACATTGAGATTGACAATTAATAAATGGGACCTCCTCAAACTGAGAAGCTTCTGTAAGGCAAAGAACACAGTTGACAAGACCAAACGGCAACCCATAGACTTGGAAAAGATCTTCACCAGCTTTACATCTGACAGAGGTCTGATATCCAAAATATACAAAGAACTCAAGAATTTAGTCACCAAAATCCAAATAATCCAATTAAAAAGTGGGGTATAGAACTGACTAAAGAATCAAAAATGGCTGAAAGACACTTAAGAAAGTGCTCAACATTTTAGCCATCTGAGAAATGCAAATCAAGGCAACTCTGAGATGCCATATTACTCTTGTCAGAATGGCTAAAATAAGAAACACCAATGACAGTTTATTCTGGAGAGGATGTGGTGAGAGGGGAACACTCCTCTACTGCTGATGGGAGTGTAAACATGTTCAGCCATTTTGGAGATCAGCATGACAGTTCTTTGGGAAAATGGGAATCAGTCAACCACAGAACCCAGCAATTCCACTCTTAGGCATATACCCAAAACATGCACATCCATGTAACAAGGACATCTGTTTAACTATGTTCATAGCAGCATTATTTGTAATAGTGAGAACCTGGAAACAATCTAGATGCCCCTCAACTGAAGAATGGATAAAGAAAAGAAGGTACATTTACATAATGGAATGCTACTCAATGGAAAAAACAAAACAAAACAAACAAACAAACAAAACCACTGGGATCTTGAAATTCTCAGGCAATGAAGAAACCATCCTGAGGAGGTAACATAGTCACAAAAAGAAGAACATGAACCTTCATCCAGTAGCTGATGGAAACAGAAGCAGGCACCCCCAGCTAAACACTGAGACAAAATCCTGCAATCCAGTTGCAGAGAGGGAGAAGTGATGAGAAAAGTTGTCAAAGGCTATAGAAACTGCTGACATGAACAAGGTGGAGCTCAAGTACCCTAGTCTGATAGCTGAAAAACCCATTTAGGACCAACCCAGACCCCCTCAACGTGGTTCTCATTTAGAAGGGCTGGACAGTCTTTGGGGCCTCTGACAGTGGAACCAGGATATATCCTTGGTGCACTAAAGAACTTCTGGAGTAGATTCCCCATGGAGGGATACTCCCTTATCCTAGAGATAGGAGGGAGGGACTAGACAGACCCTACTCCAAATAACTTGACAGATTTTGATGATCCCTCCTGGAAAGCCTCACCCTTGCTGTGGAGTAAGTAGGGAAGGATGGGAGGGAAAGGGAACTGGATGGATATATAAAAAAGCAACAACAAAAAAAGAAAGAAAATGTTGATTTTGAATGAGAAATATATTTTAATTCTCAGTAAAGGCTATTTGATATATATTTTCAATATTGCTTTTGACCTCAACTTCTTTTTCAATAAAAGCCATTTGCTATGAATAAGCACATAGTTATTTCTACAACTTTTCCCTCTTGTAATTCAATAGAATTGCTGCCTTTACTCTACTTTATGGGTTTGTTAAATTGTGCTGCAGTTAGCACTTCCCCTCATTAGATTGCATGGGTTGAGTAAATAAAATGCCTTTGAGACATGAGGTTTGCAAATGATAATAGCCAAATTACATTTACCAGATAGTTCTATTGTGGATAATCAACTTGAAGTTATTCCTGTAGACAGGTGTCGTTCACATATGTACAACCCTTTCAGCATCTATCTGGGCAGCTCTTGAATAATTTACTTTTATGGCTTTCAGTTTCAATTGGATTTTATCAGTCTAATAGCTTGGGAGATGATTATGGTTAACAATAATTCAGAACTGACCTTTTCAGAATTATCCACTTTTTCATTGGATTTGCCACCAAGATTTGTAATGGAAATTGTAGGCAACACAAACTTGTCCACTAGCAGCTGCTGAGTTACATTTCATTACTATTGTTATTGCACTAGATAAGTATTTAAATAATTAAGAAAGTCATGGCAAAAGAGGAAAGTCATTCATAGAAATACATTATTATAGCTGTATAAACGTGTACAAATTAAATGTCCTTCTTTTGAAAAAATGCTTATGAAATAAAAGTTTAAACTCACTGTGATGTGATATGTTCTGGGTAGGCTGAGATATAGTAAGAATATAAGGATGCTTGGATATTTATATAGAAATTGGAAAAATTAGCCACAGCCACAATGCTCAAATGTACCTCCATGTAGGACTTAAATTATGAATCAAAGTACTAAAGACAATGCTTGTTACCTCACTTGTATTATTAGGAGAAGGAGGAGGAGAGGATAAAGGAAAGTGGATGGGCAGGTTTCCCAGTAAAGGAAGAGGAGGAGGCCATAAAAACCAATAGCAGGTGTAGACATCGGTAGTGTGGATAAATGTTTCTTTCAGCTCAGTTTAGAAATCAAATGTGTTTTATAACATAGCATAATATTCTTTTGAAACTGCTCAGTTTGATTCATAATCTGGCTATAAGAATAAAATCAATATTTTAAGAGTTCTTTGTGTTATTATTTTAAGCTCATATTGATTTAAGATGCAGATGTTACAAAAGATTGGTTTGTATTGTTAGTAAACCTAAACATCTCTTTATAGAATATTAGCTAATCTAATTCAATTTTCATAAAGAATACTCCTGCTTTGTTTGTGCATTCTACTATGGTTCGTCGGTTATTTTTGCAGTTGTAGCATTAAACCCAGGTCATGAGACTCCTTGGCAAGTGTAGTACCACTGAGTAACATACTCGTCTAATACTTAAATGAACTTTGTTTGGGTGGGGGGCACACTACAGTCCCCTTAAGACATGCTTGCCAAATCCCTTTGTTTTCTCAGTTTTTAGGCAATAGTGAATTGTGAGTTTTAGAAAATGGCCCCTTATATAAATGCACCTAGAAAACATTTTCTACACTTTGAAATTTGCTGCTTTTTTTGTTAAACTCTTTTCATCCATCCTCTTATGGCAAGTGTTTCTCATCTGAAGAGTTATAGATCGGATATTCACTGGCTGTTTTCAAACTCCACTAGACACAGATATTTTTGCCTCTTATAGGAGATGTTGCTATCAACCTCTGTGGTGTTACTTCTTCTTTTTCTCCTGAAAATTCCTCTTGCCATCGAAGACACTGAACTTCAGTCTGACCTTGCATCCAAATTATAAATATTCCTTGTTCTGGATAGTTGTATGTCATCTTGACACAAGCTAAATTCTATCTGAGAGATGGGAGTCTCAATTGAGAAAATGCCCTCTAAGATCAGGCTGTAGACATGGATGTAGGCCAGTTTCTTAGTGATGATTGATGGGGAAGAGCTCATCCCATTGTGGGTTGGGTCATGTATGTGCTGGTAATCTTGGGTTTTATAAAAAGGCAGACTTAGAAAACCATGAGGAGCAAACCAGTAAGCAGTACCCCTCTATGACCTCTGCATCAGCTCCTGCCTTCAGGTTCTGGCCCTGTTTGACTTCCTATCCAGGTTTCTTTCAATGATAGAATACAATGTAGAAATACAAGCCAAATAAACCCTTTATCTCAACTTTGCTTTTTGGACACGGTACTTTTTTTTAATTATTATTATTTCATTGTATTGTTTTTGTTTTTGTGAGACAGTGTATTTCTGTATAGCCTAGTTGTTCTGGTAATTGCCCTGTGGACCAGGCTGGCCTGGAACTCACAGAGAACTCTGCCTCTGCCTTCTGACTGTTGGGATTAAAGGTGTCTGTCACCACCATTCAGCAGGCATGGTGATTCTTAAGTATGGTATTTCACAGCAATAGACACTCTAAGAAAAGTCTTGATAGTCACTCAAGACTGAATACTCAGTCTAAAATCTTACTGTGTACTCAGCCAGTTTTAGGTTTCATCTGACCTTTAGAAAACAGGGTAGCCAACCTTACTTGGATTTCTCAATTAATCAAATTTTACAACCTAGAAAAAAAGTGTGAATGTGTGGCTTTAATCTTAAACTATGTAATATTCTGTGCCCCTGACCCACAAACTACAGACAGGAACAGAATTGTTTAATTTACTTTTGAGTTTACTCCTGTTATAAGTGATTCAAAGAGGAAGCCCCTGCTCGTTCATAAAGGTGACACAATAGCAATAGGATCATTTCATGTTCCCACTGGACAAACTGCTTTCTAGTAGATTCAGGTCTTCGTGTCTTAACATAGAATGTAAAATTCCAAGTTAATTGCCTAATACTGCTGTGTAAACATGGCATGATATTTGAGAGCATCTCCTGATGGTGGTGTCTGATGTGAAGAAGGTAACAGGTATGAGAAAATCAGGCATTCACAGAAAGGGGCCTAATGGCATTCACCTGGAACACTCTTATGACTGAGCAATACACCTGGGATAGCAATCTAGACATGGCAGAAGTACAAGAAGAACTACTCATCTTCCTCATGCTAAAGTTAACCAAACCTGGAGTCTGTTTGATAACAAAACTGGGTAACAAAACTGGGTAGTACTAATCAGGTGTCTCTAAATTCTTTCCCAAACACAAATGCCAGTCACAGCATCTTCACTCACCAGCACACCCAGTAAACAACAAATGCACCCTTGATGCATTGAAGCCATTGTGAACCACCATCTTTTTCATGCAGATATATCCTGACAATGCTGCTGCCTTAAGAATTAACTGAAGGGAAATAATGCACAAATTAAAAGCCAACGAACATGAACACAAGTTTTACACAGTGGGTATCTCATAAATTATAAGAAAAATCATTAAGCTAATTTACTGCAGTTTATGTAGATTGGGTAGCTATTAAGATTTACATTGGCCAAGTTTTATATTAGCTACTAGAATGAATAAAATGCATAAATGGGAGCTAAACCTCTGAATTCCCATTTAAAAATGATTTCTTCTGCTAATTGTTTTCATGTTCTCAATAATTCACCACCATATAGCAGTGAGACCATTGAATTATACAGATGTAATTAGGTTGTTCCTTTAAAATATTTTATGTCTCAGTATTTTTATGACTCCAAAAACCTTTATATTGGTTTTCTGCAAATCTGCCCTTGGATGAGATTGCATTCTATCTCAGAAAATGAAATTGCATAAAAGGATATGTTCTTTCCCCTGTTTAAAAGTTAAAGTAAAAATGATGTTTTACCATTTAATTATTGTTTATATGGTACAAAACCAGAAAGATTTTTGAAAATAACTCCATAAATGTATACTGTCAATGGCTATATCCCTTTAATTAATTAAACTAGAAACTAGATTAATTAAACTAGAAAATTTCTGCATATATAGATACTAGACACTTCCAAAATTTTCTGGAAACCACAGTGTTTAAAATACTATCATCATTAGAGTTTTAAATGTAGCTGGGCATGATGGAGCATTCCTTTTATTATTCTGAAGACAGAGGAAGGTGAATAATTTTAAGGCCAGCCTGTTCTACATAGTGAGTTCCAGGACAACCAAGGCTACACAGCAGGGGCCTATCTCATAAACAAACAAACATAATTTTAAATGTTATTACATGCTGAAAACACTACTTACATCCTATTTCAAAGCAGATTCTCAAGTCTCCTCTCTTGGTTTTCATATAGTAAAGCTATTTCTCTGTTCCATTCCACTTTGCTACAAATGTTTCCAGTACTGGAAGATGAACGCATCCCCAAGGTCAGAACTGTAGGTAGGTGTTTCTTGTAATTGTTACTATAAACTTAAATTAAGGACCCCTGTCCTTCCCCAGTCAAAACAAAGCCAACTGTGCATATAACTTCTCCCACAAACTTGGAAAAAAGGAAAACTGTATTTTCTCCAAATGAATCATATGCCTGTGCTTTTAACTTGTTGGCATCTTAAACACTGTTGTAACTCCTGTTATTCTTTCCTATGTTCTCTCCAGATGATCAGGAAACATATGCATGCTGCCAGATCTCAAGCTCAGCACTTCTCACACTGAGATAAAGTGTGAAAATCATGACAGCTTTGTGGAAAATCAGCTTTCTTGATTTTATTACTCTCTCTGTTGTCTTTATTACCAACCACAGCAACTCAATTACTACATTTCATTGAAAGTTAAGGCCAAAGTAAAAATGATTCCAAATTCTTCAGGCTCAAAATAAATACAGCCTGGACTGAGAAAAGCACATTTAATAAAAAGAGGGGCATCTGTGTATTCATAACTTCCCACCCATTCTTATAAGTCTGGGTCCTAGATGGCCTACCTCTGAATGGTTTGAAAATACCCATTTCTATAGCAGGATCTTTAATTGGTATTTGCATACTATTTAGTATTTACAGTTTTATAGATTATTTCACTCATAGCTTTTTCTTGAATTTTATGGAAGTACTGAATATTAAATTGCTTAAATAAGTAATTTCAAATGTTCTATGACTGTACTATTTATTTTTGGATATCTTAAATGGATTTAATATAAGATAACAAACAGTTTACAATGTGTAAATTAAGATAATGATTTATAATTTTATTTTCCTCTGTAATCACTTCACATAATATTTTATAAATCAAGTCTTGTAGATTTCCTTTCCTTTAAGAAGGTAATTTCCCTTTGACAACCAATCTATGTGTTGTTTCTTACGGTTTACTGTTCAATATGAATGTCTGGTGTCCTGAGTGGAAAAAAATGTAGACTATAAACACTTTATGATGACAAAGTCCCAGAACATTCGTTGTAAGTGTATAATGAACTCTAAAAAGGCAATGCTTTATGGAAAAGATAAAATTTGTCATTGATTCTGCATTGTAAGCACACCCTGCAGTTCACATTCCCCAAGTGTTTTAGCACAGTTCCTACAAATTGTCAGTTTTTCCAATCCTTCAAGGGTCTTGAAAATAATATTATCATTAAGTAATTTTATCTAAGCATAATATATATGAAATTATAAGCATTTGAAATAAGCATAATAACATTTCCACTAAATGTATTGTAGTTTATTACATGCTTAGCAACTTTAGTGGTGGGAGGATTCTCATTTCCTTTAAACTCTCTTAATGATAAAAGACGTATGGAAAAATCTAAGTATCTTTTAAATCCCTTACCTACTTAGGGGAAATAAGAAATTAGATTTCTGAAGACTTTCTTGGAGAGAGAACTGTGCTACAAGAGTACTCCATTGACTTAATGAATTTGAAGAGTGGTGCATGCATCTCAATACAAGAGTCAAGCAGATTGAGAGGGGATGGTAGATTAAGTAACTCTGTTAAAGTTAGTGTAGCATTTCAATATCACTCTTGGATAAATGTGAAGTGCAAAAACAGTGTTAAAAAGAGAGACAGGCAGACTAGTTTCATCAAAAAAAAAAAAAAAATGCAGAGGTGAGGAATGATGCATTTTTTAGGGAATGGTTAAGCAGAGTGTTTAAGTGTTTCCCACTGCCGTATCTCTAGAGATTGATGGTGTTTCTGAAAACACCCATGAGAAACTAATGAAACACCCATGAGAAACTTCTGAAAACACTAATGAGAAAAACCGCCTACAGGTCCTGGCTAAGACCATCAACTTAACACCTTACTGTAATCCATACTATTTTTGCTGTGATACACCACTCTGAAGCTACCAGTGGAAAATAGGACAGAAGGATAGAGAGACAGAAAAGAACCTAGTTACTTTGACCCACATGGGCAGGCAGGGAAGACAGGCCTCACCATGGGATAATGGGCCCTTAACAGGAATTCACACTGATTTAAATATTGAAAATTAAGATGAAATCTTTTAATTCTTTAAAAATTACAAGAAAAGTTCTGGATCCTGCCTAAGTTTCTCAAGAAGTAGAAAATCTATTCTCACAGAGTGAGCTTAAAATGGCTATAGTACAAAAATAAACTCCCCTTTTTTTCCTCTCATAGTAATAGTTTTGTCTTCACCAGAGAGCAACAATTTTACAACAGCACGTGACTGGGATGCCCACACTTTCAGAGAATCCAATATTATTTGTTTTAGGCTTGACATAAACAGTGTGGTGTGGTTTGGATTCCAGGTACATTATACATTTACAAGAATTCATTCCTCAGAAAAAGGAAGTTGTGGTCCCGTAAGCATGGAAGATATTTGGTTTAGTGATGCCAAACTGTAAAACAGATGTGAGAAGGATATGAAACAGTAGCACACCACAAAACCTACCCTTGTTCTCAGGTGACAGAGAGATAGTACCAATCGATGTTAACATTCCATTAAGACAACGAGCAAACCAGAGAATGCATTGTCTGCAATATGAAGCATTCCTCTAGAGATGTGGCCTTAGCAGAATAAATAAAAGGGGTAAATCCTTCTATTAATTCAGTTCCCTCAGACCATTGATAGGAATTGTAAAGTCAGTTTTCTGAAAATAACAAGAATGTTGGAGAGCAGTCTCCTGTAGATGAACATCAATGTAAGGGGATGCAATGATCAGTACATTATGTATATGGAGGAAAGAAAACTAATTAGTATCTGGAGTGAACAAACAAGAACTCCTGCTGTGAATTCAAAACAGTCATTTCAAATAGAAACAAGTATTAAATCTGGAGGGGAAGAGCTGTATATAGTATGTGGCTTTCTTTAGGATGACAGCGAAAAAGGAGTCTCTAATTTACAAATACAAACCAGTACTCCAGACAGAAGCATTCTGTATCATTCATGTCACATTTTGGTCATGATAAATTGCTGTACAAATATTCCAAAATACATGAGATAAGTATGTCATTAGACTTTAAAATTAATAGAATATAATAAGTTATTTATTAATATATGTACACACACACACACATATATATATATGTATATATATAGGCTCTAGAACTGTTATCACTGACATTACCGTATGTTAGAACATGTACAGCATGTTATAGGATGCAATGCAATAGTTCTTTCTCCTTACAATTGACTTCAGGATCTCTTGTGGATACCACAACCCATCATTGCTGAAATATTTTATAAAATTGTGCTGTGTGCAATGTGAATATAGTCTCACACATTATCCTATATGCTCTGAAGTATCTTTGGATTACTTTTAATTTTGATTCTAGTTTAAGTACTATGTAAATTGTTCCACTGAATTGTTGAATGAGTAATGACAAGAACAGAAGAGATTTTATAGAAGAATATTTTCTTTTTCTAAATTTCAATCCATGCATGGTTTCATCAGTCCAGTCCATGGATTTAGTCCATGGATACAGACTGTTAAATGCACATTTTCTAGGAAATATTTAGATAAAACTATTAATGCAATTGAAACTTAGATTAAAAATGACCCAGATTAAATGCTGAAATATCCCAGCATGACCTCTGTTCTGGTTAGTCTTTAGTAAATGTCATAAGCTCAAGTCATCTGGGAAGAAGTAACCACATTAAGAAAATCTCCTTGTATCGAGGTTAAATAAGGATCAGGATAAAAAATAGGCTGAATAGATGTTTATTCAGGGATAAATAACTTACAACCTAGACAGATGAACACCAGGAAATTCCACCGCATGCTCTCCTGCCAGCAAGAGAGCTTTTCCCAGCTCCTCCTCTGACCTCCTTCTACAGGTCACTTCTGCCCATGGCTCCAGCCCCAATGGGCGTGGTCAGTGCCACAGAAGGACTATCTCACTATGCTCCTGTAAGACACTTTGATTGGTGATTGACATGGGAGATCACAGCCCACTATGTAAGATGCCACTTCTAGACAGGTGGTCCTGGGATCATAAGAAAACAGGATGAGCAAGCAGTTGAGAGCAAGCCAGTAAGCATTCCCCTCCTTTGCTTTTGCTTTAATCTCTGCCTCCAGGTTTCTGCCTTGAGCTCCTGCCTTGACTTCCTCTGGTACAGAGTGTGTTGTGGAAGTACAATATGATATAAAACCTTTCTGCCCAAGTTGCTCTTCATCATGGTATTTTCTGACAACAATAGAAACCATAACTTAGAGAATATTCTTCTTGGAGTAAATTATCTTCTTGTTTTAGACAAATGTTTATTTCTTCATCTAATGGATAGATTTCAAGGAAGAATGTTGAACATGGTTTAAAATACATTGAACTACATTATAAAATTCCTGTAATATTTATATCCTCAATATTGGTAGCAATAAGACATCATGAGAGATTGCAAAATATAAAAAATATCTGAAGGGTATGAAAGGTTTCTTCTTTGGAAGGTGTGCCCCTAAATCCAGAGGATTAGGAAGGCTAAGAAGTTTTCAAGTTTTCAGGGGAAACCTAGAGTTAAGTTTCAATTTAGTAAAAGTTTAGAAATGAATGTGGTGAGAAATAAATTTGCTTAGTTCTCAGGAAAGAGATGGGAGGAGGGTATATTGATCAGCATGCTGTGAGCTATGAAACACTCACACTATAAGACTAGATGAGTTTATCACTGAAACCATTAAGTGATGAGGGTAGATACCTAAGATATGATCAGAGCAAATGTTAACCCTTGGGAGCGATGTCTTTAACAGGAAAAAAAAAAAAAAAACCCAGGAGCAAATGAAGGGTTAAATACATTAAGGGCATGTGTGTGTGAGAGAAGAGTCTCTATGGATTTCCTCATACTCAGAAAATCCTTATCAGGACTAGAGAAATGGCTCAGTGGTTAAGTAATCTTGCTGTTATTATAACAACTTTAGTTCCATTCCTATCACCCACATCTGAAAATATAGGTCCTATGTAGCTGTGTTGAGTGCTTTTAACTACTGACATATCTCGCCTTGCCCATAAGTGATTATTATGGCTGTACTATCTAGTTTGAGGTGGATTGCTTCATCAGAATCCTTGAACATTGCTGTGTAAATCACCATTATGTTCCCAAAGGGTGATAAACTAACTTGATGTGAGATAGCATTCATGCATGTGGCTAATAATAGACAGTCCAAACAACTTTGTTAAGTGTTTCACTACTGAGAATACTGAAAAGTGTATTCTCAAAATCAAGTAATAAAATTGATGAATCTGTTAGCCTGTTTAGATGAAGGCCATGAAGGGCCATTTCTATTACCTTAAAAAAGAAAACACACTTCAAGATGATATTTTTATATGCGAGAGAGTATGTGTTCTGACTTGGTAATACAGATATTGACTTCTGAAATGGTTGACTTTAGATGATCCATTTGTGTGCAGGAAATTGAGAAGTAGGAGTGACTGAGGTCTCAAAGGGTTGTTCTAGGATAATTTTATTGTTAAGTTTGATAAAGCAACATCTCAGAGAAAATATATCTGCATTTCAGTGAAATATGAGATTTCTGAAGGTATGAGATGGAAAACTTATTTCTGGGTAACAAAATATTTAAATAGATTTCAAATTGCTTTAGCAATGTTTAGTCCTGAATGAAAGAAAACATCAGATAAGTAGGATAGATAATCAGAAATATTATAAGATAATTTTGTCTAGATTGTCTGGATTATCCTGGATGTATCATTCAATATCAAAAGTGCTCCTTTTAGACTTGGGCAGGAGCTTGGCAATTGAAATGCAGGTTCCTGAAAACCATGTCAAGGTCCAGAAGACATTATCTGTTGCCATGTGAGGACAAACTCAGATATACTTTTAGTTTTGTCATGTGTAAAGACACTGGTGAAAGGATTTTTTACTGTACTCACCTGATGTTAATGTCTTTTCTTTACAGTATAACATATGCTCATTTACCACTGAAGATAAAATTGAAAGAGAAAAGAGAAACAACAGGACTGAGCTAATCTCACTAAGGAATCTTATCACACAGCAGCAGTAGTATAGATCTACAGATTGATTTAGACAGATACTTTGGAGATGGTTCTATGATATCAGGTTTCTCTCTTAATCATTTGGTCATTTGATTATCTGTAATAACAATCTTGGAATTCTCCTACTCCCTCAGCTTCCCAGAAGTGATATATGAAGATATGTTTACCAGGTGCTGCTTCAGGGCTCCTCAAACTTTTAATCACAACAACAATATCCAAATATAGGCATATATGTATATACATACATGTGGGGGGTATAGTTATATATGCACATATAGAAATACACTTTTTACCACATGTATTCTATCGATATCAATTACATTTAGTTTTTAAAAGAGGATTGAATGTATGTTGTTTATATGTGTGTACATGGTTTGCATGTGGGTAGGTGCACATATGAGGGTTTTCAAATAAAATTGTATGTACATGCACATGATGTCTGAGGTGCATGTCAGGAGGCATTCTCAATCACTTTTTTACCAAATTCATTGAGACAGGGTTCCACAATCAAACCTATAGCTTGTCTATATGGCTATTCTTGCTAACTGGCCTTGGGGATCGAGGCCCTGCTGGTCAGAAATTACAGTCTATCCATGCCCTGGAAGCTTTGTCCAAGCTCAGCAACATGAAGTACCTGCAGAGAGGTTTCCTGGTGTCTACCTGCCCTTATTTGGAGGATGTCTCTAAGCCCTGATGCATGACTTATATCAGTGATGACCTTTGACATAGTCCCCCACAAATGATCTTCCCCTGAAGCCAAATGACAATTATGTCAATTTTCTTTTCATTGTGATAGAGCCATGTTTCCACTAATCAAGTTACGTGATAGGATCATGCCACTTAATTTGAATTAGGGTTTGTCCCCAGGCTTTCTGAGCCTATATATTTCCTATACTTTGGAATAAAGTTGAGCTGTCTCACTGAAGTCATATTCTGGAGAGCTATCTCAGTCTGCACCCTTTTTCCTACTTAAGCTCCCTCCACACTGGGAGGAGGGACTGGCGGCTAATGACCCGAAGAAGAAGAACCACAACCTGTCTTACTTTATCTTCTGAACCTGGTGTTAAAGGCAGAACCACCAAGATCATTCAATATTTGTGTGAGTGCTGAGGATACAAACTCTGGTTTCCACACTTGTTTAGAAAGCATTTCAATTCCCCACGCCACTTTCTAGTCCCCAGGCCTAGCATTTATAATAGGTGGGTATATTTTTTTTCCAAGACTATAGAGATTAGGGAAGAAGAGGTAGCTAAGTGTTTGAGAGAGCACACTGCTTTTGCACAGACCCTAGCCAGCACCCATGATATATGGTGTGTATCTGCCTGTAACTACGGTTCCTGGAGATGTGACACTAACTTGAGACTCCTGAGGCATTTACTCTTGCATATGCAAATACATACACACTAAGATACACATAAATAAACATTGAATTCTACTTCAAAAAAGTTTCTGGAGGCTAGGGAGATGGCTCAGTGATTAAGATCATTGGCTGCTCTTCCAAAGGACTAGGGTTCAATTCCTACCATCCACATAGCAGCTCATAACTGTCTGTAACACTCTTTTCAGTGTATCCAGAACCATTATAGGGACATACATTCAGGCAAAAGCTCCAATGCACATGGGAAAAAGAAAAGAAAAAAAGATAAAAAGTTTAAGGCCAACCTGAGATAAATTGCTAGACCCTGTGTTGAAAATAAAACAAAGCACACATGTGAGGATAAAACATGCCTGGAATTGCTGTCCAGATCATTTAAGTAATGGCATTTTGAATGTGGTACTCATGACTTGTGAAGAAAAATGTAATTGTGACTCTAGCTTTAGCTCTTTTCAAGGATGTGGCTTCCACAGTTGCTTATAACCTAAGGTATTTGTGAATATACTATTTAAACAAAAGCAACCAGCAAAGACAGCATAATTATAGAACCAGAAAATCATCAGTATCTACTCTAGTATACAATTTAAATTTTACAATTGCAGGTTTCAAAAGTAGTTTTATTATTAGAATAATTGAAAATGGCAGCAAAGTTATCATCTGCAATTTAATATAATGCTGCAATTAGTGACTGATCTTAACAACTCTATTTCTGTTCTATTTTAAGATAGACACTGAGCTTTTGTGCTAAACTAAATTTACAAAGAGAAATATGTAAGACTTACCAAGGAAGAGCCTCCCCTGTAGAGACGTGGTGACTAGAGGATGGGAAGTTTGAAACTCCTCAAGATTGCCCTGAAGAAGAAAATGGGGACACCTTTAATTCACATCTGTGGGGACTATTGTGTTCCAAGTCTATGTGAGTAATTAAATGAAAAGGCCTGGGAGTACTTACAGACTAACGAGATTGACAAATTATTGTTAATAACTCAGTATAATATGTAAACCTATCTTAGTTGCTTAATATAAAGTACTACATCTCATGATATTGGAATATGATGTCTAATCCTTAAATATTTCTCTGTTCTATACTGTCATGCTATAGGACAAGAATACTACTTCCTTTTCCTGAAAGTTAATGTAATTTCTTAAAACATACTTTGAGTTTTCTGTGTGAGATCTGGAAATCTGGTTTTGATTTTCTGCATTTCAATGGGAAATATAGATGTCAGACTTTCCCCTAATGTTTGCCAATGAATATACAGAAGATTTCTCACTGAAACATGAAGCATCCATCTATCAAACTGTGATTATTATCTGCAAACTTCTAGTTTCATACTCAATTTCTAGCAATACAACTGGAAAGTTGACCACTCTGATGTTAACAGTATAAAACACTGAGGCCACAGCTAATGTCAACTATGTAAAGATAGTCCTCCAAACATCTGAAGAAAAAACATGCAAATCAGTAGCTGAATGTTTATCCATAGTTATCCAATAACCAAAAAAAAATCATTTACAATTAAATGGCTCACAGAATTTAATGACAAAAGGTCAAACTGTTATGTCTGAAGTAGTCAAATAAATGAAATCTATTCAGGGTAGACATTTGCATCTGAATACAAAATACTTTGTACAATTTTTACCCATTTCTGAGCATGAAGTTCAAGCCTCCATCACGATTGGCCACATGTAATTCCTCACCATGCATACCTAAACCTCTTAAAATTCTTCTAGAAGTTTTTCTAGGAATCTATTGTTTATTTACTACCTCTAGAGCTCCAGTCTGGCCCAGTGGGAGCCACAAGAATCTGTGGGTCTGGTGATCACACTAGTTTGTTTATTACTAACATGTATTACATCTATTTTTCATTTCTCGTGTTATGAGCCTTATTTCTTCTATGAAGTAAGTTCAGGTATTTCTTTCTATGTCTGTGTGAGCTTAAACTTTCATAGAAATTGTACTGTAGTTTCAAGTCAAATAGCACTACATATTGAAATTTAGGTCAGCCTGGGAATCTGAGACTCTCATACAATAACAAAATAAAATATTAAAAATATCTAACAAATTAGGATTATTTTTTTGGAGACTATTTTTGTGTTAATTGGGTGACTATGCACCAGATAACCAAGTCTAAACAAATTGGTATGAAAATACCTACTGGATGAAACAAATAACTTAGGCTTTGAAATTTGTTTTCTTTTAAAATTTATGTTGAAAACTATATCTTTATATATAATTTTATGATATACTAAATGATTTTCTGATTTTATTGTGTAAAAATTTGAATTTACATAATAATTATATTTATGTTAGGTTAGAGTTTAATAATGCTATTTATATCTACAAAACTTATAATCAAAGAAGCTAATGAAAGAAGGAAACTGTTAGCTGGATCATTTAGTAATTGTTTATCGGTTAGCTTTAACATAAAGGAAATTGGAAATACTTCATTTCATATACTCTTGATGAATTATGCTTAATATGTTAATTTTTTGCAATAATCTTCTCAGGAAGTTATCAGAACACAAAGCAAAATAAGCAAAATTTAGCAGTTACTATGTATCAACATACTTTATATTCACTCTCTAATTGAATGTGTGCTTTTAAAAATAAGTTTATTTTTATTTTTGTGTTTATCTATCTCTTTCTATGTGTGTGTGGATACTAGTAGACTCCAGAAGATCATGTCGTATAGCCTGGAGCTAGAGTTACAGGCTGTTATGAATAGCCTTAGGTGGGATGCTGGGAAAACTACACTTTCATTCTCTGTGATATCATTACACATTAAAAACTGCTGTATCATCTTTCTGCCCCCATCCCCAATAGTATTAATTTTCAAAACAATTTCATGAAATACAAGGTACTGTTGTTTTCTTATGTTTTCAGATTAAAAACTTGGTAAAGAGAATTTCACTTACTTTTCTTATAGTTTCTAAGTAGGTAGAGCTGGAGCTAAAATATAGGTAGTCTGACTCTCCCTGAAACTCTAGCTGCAGTATATTTCCTTACATGTCTAAAAGTTGCACAATGAGGTAGGTGAGGAAATGCTGGGAGGACAGGGCAAGACATGTTACTAGTTCTCCATTCTTCTTCCAGTGTACTTACACATCTAGATACTGTTGAATAAATGCTTTCTCATAAATGAGTATAGAATTAATAAATCCATGATCTATCTGTAAATGGGATTGTATGTGGATTATAGTCTCCTGATAGCTACACAATCATTGAACCTTATCAAACAATTTTAGTAATATATTAGCATTTAAAGCTGGGAGCAATTTTGCTGACCTGAAATATCACCTCTTGAGAGGCTGAGGAGGAGTTTGAGGGTACCTTGAATTTTGTAGTGAATACCAAGCTAGCCAAGGAATCTTGGCACTTGGATACATTTTATTTCAGTGTGTGTGTGTGTGTGTGTGTGTGTGTGTGTGAGAGAGAGAGAGAGAGAGAGAGAGAGAGAGAGAGTTTGTACATATTATAATTTATATTAGGGAACTTAACAAAAAATTTAAAATGTGTTGTAGAATATTATTTGAAGATGCGTTACATTGCTTTCGCTGTGAAACATTTGTTTAATGATGGAAAGATGTATTGGCATTCCCTTATATTTTATTTGCTTAACTCTGTGAAGCTGTATTACATTGACTGTCTAAAACATCTGATTGGTCTAGTATGGAGATGAATGGCCAATTGCTAGGCAAGGGAAAGGACAGTTGGGGCTGCTGGGTGACAGACTAAATAGGAGAAAAAAGACACCAGAGGCCAGGCTCCCAGATACATAACAAACCACTGAGTAAGAAGTAAAGAAAGGTGTAGAGAAATAGAAAGTTAAAAACCTAGAGGCAAAAGATAGACTGAATTATTTTAAGTTAAGAAAAGCTGGCTAGAAACATGCCAAGCTAAGGCCGTGTATTCATAAGAAGGAATACATCTTTACATCTTTGTGTGATTTATTTGGGTGCTGGGGATCAGCCCCCCAAAGAATAAAGAGTAAACAACAATAAAAATGAGTCTATGTATTCAAATGTCTATTTGAACAGCTGAAGCATATGAACAAAGTGTATTGCACATATACAAAAATAGATGAGTTCAGCAATTCTGGAGAGTAGTTTGAGTACTTTTTGTGATATAAAATTCAAGTTTCCTTAATCTAGCCCTCTATGTTTCAAAAATGAAGTAATATTTAGTGGTGGTCAGTGGTAAGTTTATGCATATGTTAAACTTTTCATTCCAGAGGCTCAGTAACAAAATTTCAGGTTATTAGAAAAACAAATGTCATTCAGGTTTGCAGCCTTCAAATTTTCATCTAAGAGATGATAGTGCCTTTGGGGTTTTTTTTAAATGATATTTTTTTATTTAAATTTTAAACAAGCTTGTTGTACATGTTAATCCCAGTTCCCTCACCTTCCCCTCCTCCTCTGTTCCCCTCCCAATCCATATTCCATCCCCTTTCTGCTCCCCAGGGCAGGTGAGGACTTCCATGGGGGAGTTTCAAAGTCTGGTACATCATGTTTCTAGGCTGAGAGAGCATCCCTGTATGTGGAATAGGCTTTGGTTTCTAAGGCTTTAAGAAATGACTATCAATCGAGGCAAATAGAATATAATGTTACACTGCTGACCAAAAGTATTTCCATTGCTTTCCTCTGCTCTTAGAAACTGTCTTTGCTATGGTTTCCTTTTATCTTCTGTCTTGTTAAATTTCTTCATTTTCTGGCAGTTTTTATTTACTTGTTTATGTCTTGCTTTTTTCCTTGATGGCAAAACAGACATAGACACACAAGCAAGCTTATGTGTAAAGAAACAATTTTTAACCTTATTATTTTCATTAAATACTGCTGTTACAGATTCAGAAGCCAATTCATCATTCTTCTTACACACTAATTATTTGAAAAATAATTGTCAAGTTGATCAAGGTATCAATTAAATTTATCCCATGTGTCCTATTTAACTTTAGCTAAGAGTCACCTGAGAATGCAGTCTTAATTAGGGAATGGCTAAGATCAGATTGACTTGTGAGAAGTCTCGAGGATGGTCTTGATTGTTAACTGAAATGGGTGGGGAGTAGCCAGGTGAGGGTAGGAGCTGCAGGTGGCCTTTGCTGAATAAGAAAGCTGGCTAATCTTGAGCCTGTGTGTAAGCCAGCATTTCACCATAGTTTCTATTTATGGTTTCTGCCTGAGTTCTGGCCCTGCATTCCTTCAATGATGGTCTGTAACTTGTGAGCTGAAATGAACCTTTTCTTTCCCTAAGCAGCTTTTTGTCAGAGTGTTTTATCACAGAAAAACAGAAATATTTATTCCAAGATTTGAATTCTTCAAACACCAAAGCCAACAGTAATTTACAAGCAGCAAAAGACATAATTGTAGGGAAAAATGAAAAAAAAATATGAAGTCATGTTCTGTTTTCATTACAAAATAAATTACGTAAAGAGAATGTCTGAGGATTGTGAAGATGCACAATTACAGGGAAAAGTAAAAAGATAAAAAGGAGTTCTTCTCTTGAATGTATTTTAGTTTTCTGAAATTAAAGGCTGCTATTAACATGTATTAAATGTACATTTTCTAATAATACCTATAATTAAAAAAATTATGCATGACTGTCTTTGTGAGTATAAGGCCACGTGGTTCATGGCCAGCCCCCTGGAGGGGCTACACTTTTGCAGACTCATATCTCATTATCTCAGCTGTACTCAATTATCAAAATTGTTTTGGTTTTGCTTAGGAATCTTGTCTTCTCTCTTTCCTGTCCAGCAGGTAGCCAGGTTGAACCCAGATGCATATATCAAATACTCTAAAACCCAAATCCTGATACTTCAAGCCTCTTCCAGACTCACTAACCCACACTGTCATTTCTAGATAGCACATACTAGTTCATTTCTTTCGTTATAACTCTAACAACTTGACTTCCTTATAAAAGAATTCTTAAATTATTGGCAAGACAGAATAAAGTTTATTATTATTTTTGACCTGTGTTCAAGAATCAGAAGCCTGTTATCATTTGTGTTTCAAAGGCAGGAGGCAAATGTGCCTGTTCAAATCATTACCTGGAATAGGCTCCAATTTCCTTCTCCTTTTGTCAGATTCACTCCAACCCCTCAGAGGAATTCAACACAAATCTGACAGTGCGCCATGGCTGCTCACCATCCCCCAAACACATGTGGTAATAGAATTTTGAAGACAGATACTGATGTCTTGATTCTTTTGGTAAGAATCAGGGCAAGTCCAGGCTGACAGTATGTGTGAATTAGTGAGATGTTTCCTGAAGCCTTTTGGGAAGGTTTTCCCTTAACATCTTTGACTTAAAAATAGTAGCTTGTAGACAGCTAAATGGTAACCAGTGCATTAACTCACTAATGTTTTCCCTCAGTAAGCTTGGCTAAACATTGTAACAGCCATTAACTTACAGAACACACACTTAACAGCTATAATACAGAGTGTACTAGCTCACCATCAAATGGGCAGAACACTTATATGTCATACAGGATTAGAAACACATGTACCCTGTGTTAGGAACTAGCAGCCAGCTGACCCCCGCCCCCGACCATGGGCAGGACGCTCATGGCCTTGTCATCACTATGTCAGCCTTACCTGGCGGCTCAAGCTTTACCTGGCTGCCAGAAGACTCAGTTATACATGTGCAAGCCCCCCCTTTAAAGCAAGTGCATCAAGCATGCCTCTCTCTCTGGTTTCTCTCTTGTGCCCTCTTGCCCCTTCTTGCTCTCTCTCTCTCTCTCTCTCTCTCTCTCTCTCTTTCTTTCTCTCTCTCTCTCTCTCTCTCTCTCTCCCTCTCTCTCCTGCTTTTGGTTGGCCACCAACTACCCCCTCTTTCTCTCCCTTCTCTCAATAAACTCCATGTGAGTCTCGTGTTTGTGTTTCTTAGGCATTAGCTGCAGCAAAAGAACAACACCCTGAACATGCATGAACACTGCTGGGATTCTACCAACTGCCCAAATGTATTTCCAAATGGAGAACTGACACATTTACTTTACAATTCAGGGATGATTCAGTCAACCAAGTTTGCCATAGCATTTGACTAACTTTTGTAATAATTTTATCTTTGTTAACAAGTCTGTTACTTATCTCATAAAAATATATAGCTTTAAATTTTACTGTTGGTATCTAAGTTCCCTTTGAAGAAAATTTAAAATTTATTTTATTACATCATGTTAAAAGAAAAATTATACAAAGCAGTCATTCCTGAAATCATATTTATACAGAAAATCCTAGTAGGACTTATTGGAAAAATAAAGCCTCAGTGTACTTGAAGAAATGAAATGTGAGATGAACATTTTTGGTTCAATTGTTAGCTACAATTAATGATGAATGCATTAATGACAAGAGAATCCCAAAATCTTCTGCTTTGTTGCATTTTGAGAATCTTGGATTAGGGATTCAATGAGTTTAGATTTTATGCATTGATGATATAACCTCCATCCAACAGGCAATCTTTCCAACATTAGTCCAATGTTTTATAAACAATAATAGAGCAGGTATGATTCTAATCTCTTACTCATCATTCTATTATGCACACAGATAAATCTCTACTACCTAGTTGCTATTAAGGAGATTATGGGATTCATCTGCTCACCCATCCTTGTTTGCTCCTAAATAAACTTTAGTGACCCTGTCTCTTTAAGAGAATGTCCAGCATTGGTTGGAGAAGCAAAGGGAAGCCATAGCTGGCAGTGTAGAAATTTGGGCATACATTTCTAGGTCTTTCAAAGAGAAAATAGTTTTTTTCTGTAGGTTAACAAACTGCCTTTTCGGGAGCTAAGCATATAACTAAAAAGATAAGCATGATGCATTTTAGATTAACTATTTCAAATCCTTAGACTACTACATTTTAAGAAGGGGAAATGGGAAGGAGCACACTCTTTCAATGCCTTCATACTGTAGACAGTTACAGAATTCATCAATAGTGAGAAATAGTAGAAAATTTTAATTTATATATTCACAAAGTAAGCTTTGTGTGAGTTAGTCATGGGATAAAATGGTTTAAGTATTTTTTTTCTAGTGCAAGAAAAGTTTCTTTTAAAGATAATAGGGAAAACAAAAACAAACAAACAAATGAGAAAAGGAATCCTACAAAGAAAGTACTAAATGAAAATTGTGATTGAGCTTTAAGAGCCCTCAAGGTTAAATGTGTTTAATCAAATTGAAAAGGATTCTTCCATCTCAGTTTCCGAAAATGCAAAATGCACTATTGTAAATTAGATAATCTGTTTAAAACACATTACTGAATAACTCCACCTTCTTGCAATCCAAATTTAATGTAGAATGGGTGAGATTGATTTTCTTTCACAATTTCTGTTTCTTTGATGAGTGGAGAATTTAAAATAATATTCTTCTTAGTAGATACATACCAACCTTTTTGAAAGTTAAGGATGGAAAAAAAGTAGATCATTTTCCATAATAAATGCATTCTCTTAGACACAAGATACATTTAAACAATTCACAGGACCACATTATAACTGTGGAAAGAACGTAGCTTTTAAATACTATTATAAATTATTTTTATAATTTTATTCTCTTATCCTCACAAAAAATGTGGCTTGCAAATAATATGGTTATATCTAAAGACACAGACAATATTGAACAGTTTCCAGTAATGATTTTATAAAGTAAAATAAAAAAAGATGTGAAATTTATGGAATTAGGAAAAACTGAGCAAAAAAGAACTGGCCTCTAAATCTTATCTGTAGAAAATATTTTTCTCAGGAAGTCAATAAGGCACTTACGGATCTAAAATTTGATAACTGGAAAGACAAGCATGTTTTATTTTAGAATTATTTCAAGTCCTTGATTTATGACTATCTAAAAATGAAGAGTGAGAAATATTTCTTACCTTTGTTAATTGTTAAAGATTTATTGTAACAAAAATTGTAGATTAAATTACATCTACACTCTGAGGGTCACTAGTATGAATATGTTGTCAGCATTTTTACTTTATTGAAACTACACATTTTTTTTTTACTAGAGGATAGGCATGAAATGATTGAACAATTAAAAAAAAGTTGACAAGTAAGCAAGGAGAAGCTTTATTTGTTTGTTTTTAAGTTTCTGTAACTAAATGTAGACTGTGACTCATTAGCAACTACCTTCTCTGAAAAGCCAGGATGTATTGGATAACCTCATCTGCTCACAGCAAGATCATATCCGCTTTAAAAGCAATACATCCCCAATGACAGCACTTTTACTGGAACGTCTTGCAAGCTAAAGTACAGCAGCTTTTGCAGGATTGTATGCAGTCCTCAGACGTATTCCTGCTTAGAAGCAGAGTGACAATGAATAATGGGAAGACACAGGGCAACACCCTCGGGGGATTGCTGTAGCAAAGGCAGCAAAATGCTTAAACTTCTTATGCCTTTCCCAGAGATTTAAACACCAGCAAATAAGGCCCTGTGGGCACATAAAATATAAGTGCAAATTTAACCCCCTTTTCACCTGTGGACCTGGCACTGGGTCATTTTCCTGGTGTAATTCAAGGATGGTTCTATTTCTGTCCCACCCACAAACACTTGTGAGCAATTAGCATAAAGAGACAAGGATAATTCATTGAAGCCTGGGATAAATCTTCATTGTTGATTAACCCATTAAACACTATCTATTCCAGCACCTTAGATTGCCAGATTTGATAAAGAGGGCTTTTTATAAAACAGCAGAGGAAGAAGCTGATTCATCTAGACCATTTTCTGACAAGCCAGAATACTCTGTAGGTCACTCATGGGTAGAATTTCTTCACTGTACACTGATGTTTAGATCATTATCACAGCTTCAGGAGAAGTAGCAAGCAGAACTATTAGCAGGACCACTAGTATGTTAGGACCCAAGGAATTTATGGTGAAGTTGCTATTTGTGGAAGACCAAATACAGATAATGGACATCCCAGGTGAGAAAAAAAAAATTGGACAGCAGGAAGCCTTAGTGTGTGTCCTGTATCAATGTTGGACATGCATGAACTTCTAGATGTGCTGAACTCAAAGACTCTGGTCAAAAGCAAACTGCCTCTGTGAATACAACTTTATTCAAGAGAGCATAAAACCTTGTTCTTATTCAGAATCTGAAAAGCTTGGTTACAAAACAAACCCATTATTCAGGAGGATTTTGAACCCAACTTCATATCTCCCCTCTCAAAAAAGTAGGGAGGTATGAGTTTGGGAGGAATTGGGGAAAGGGAAAGAATATGATAGAATTATATTGTATGAAACTAATGAATGAAGAAAGCATTAATTTGAACGAAAGCAAGGATGGATATATGGGGGGGTTTGGAGTGAAGAATGGGAAGATAGAAACAACATAATTATATGTAATCTCAAATACAAAAGAGAAAAGTAAAACTACCTGCATGTTAACAAACTAGACTGATCTTTGTGAGTAAAATAAAATTATATTAAAATAAACTTTAAATTAAAAAAATAGAAAAGAAGAGAAAGATTTTGAAACCCCATAGCATATGACTAGTTGATATGCTTAACATACTAGGTAATATAAAACATGAAACTTAAACTGGAGATAATTAATCTCTATCATTTAGCATAAATCAATATAATACTTAGTAGATACTTCTGTAGTCCAGGTAACCATTTGTTTCCTCAATTATTAGAAGTTATTAGTAGTTAATCTTCAAGTTAAGAAATCACAAAATGTTAGAAGCATAGGGCGATAGAAAATGCTTTGGTTGTAAAGAAAATATTAGTAATTGATTTTACTGTTTTGACTATCATGGAAAGTTTTGTTCATGGTGGTATAATCTGATTTGATATTTTTCCACTTTATTGCTACTTGTAAAACAGATGCCATGTTTCTGTACTTCCTTACACTCTAGAACCCCAAGACAAACAAATTTATGTTATTAAATTATTTATGTTACTTAAAAAGCTGTTTTTTTCTAGAATTTCCATACACATTTAATCCTGGTAGATTCTCCCCTCTGTTTTCTTTTACCAAGCCTCTGTTCAGTCTTAGCTTATATATCTCTATCTCTGGCATTTCTATCCTTTCCTATCATATATGTTGTGTTACCTTCCACAACCTCTTTCCTTAAAGCCTTGTTCTTCTCCTTTCAGGGACCCTTTATTTGTTTCCTGGCTTCTATATATATTCTGTTCCACATATAGACATGTATGTACAAGTTAGAAACAAGAATCCAAATGAAATACTCCAAAGAGAGAGTATGCAGTGTTTTTATTCTTTTAGCTTGTATTATCTCACTTATTTCCTGGAAATTTTATAGTCTCATTTTTCTTTAAGGCTGAGTAAAAGTCCATGTGCACATATACTACATTTTTATTTTCCATTCATGTGCTGACATACATTTACTTGGCTCTATTTCCTAGTTCTCTGATAGAGTTATGCACCAGTTTATTCACGGCACAAGCAATTTCTACAAAATGTTAGTTGAAACCACTCACACAAAATTACTCTTTTTTGTTCAAAATGTTCTGTTACTATTGAAAGTCCTTTAAAAATGATAGCATGAGCTGGGCATTGGTGTTGGCACAACTTTAGTTCCAGCACTTGGGAGACAGAGGTAGGCAGAAATCTGTGAATTTGAGGTCAGCCTGGTCTACAGACCTGGTTCCAGGACAAGCTCCAAAGCAATACAGAGAGACCCTTTCTCGAAAATGAGAAAAAAAAAATAACATGAAAAGAGTAAATTCCACTAGTAAAGGGATTTTATTTTCTGGCAACGAACCTTTCTGCATTCAATCAAGTGTTATTAGAGTTTTTGTCAACCTCAAGATGTTCACGATGTATGAGTGCATTTTTCTAAGATGGTTTGTCACTAAGATTTGCAGTTCATAATGTCTTTTCATAACACATGAGAAAATATGGTAACATTGTTCTTCTGACTAGTTACAAGTCATAAACAGACCAGACAAGACGCAATGGAAGGTGGTATCTTAAGTTAGATAAGAGACACCACCACAGAACTTCCCTTTCTCATCCTGATCTGATCCACCTGCATATATCTCCAAAATTCTAAGTTCCATTTGACTTTGGTGACATAAATACTAAATGTCTGTGTAGACAATGAACTGTGGTTGGAAAACTGTGAAATATGTAATGCCAGCATATGTCCTAAGAAATCCACCATTAGACAACTTCATGATAGTGTGTATTTATGTTAAGCAGAGGAGTTTTAATGAACTCATATTCTTGTAGAAAGAGAGTATATGACGTCTGAAATTTACCATACTATAACTATGGTGTAAATAGATGTATTTTGACCACACGGTATGAAAGTTGTGATTTAAAATATCTTTTGGGATTGATTATTGGTTATTTTCATACTTTGTAAAACAAGAACAAATTACGAGATATTCAACAAAAGCCTATGACTATTCAGAGAACTCTTCAAACAAAAGTGAGGTGGCTAGCCCCAGAAATGACAAGGAAGGTGGAAGGAATGTGTCTTCCCACTATTAAGGCAACTCTAACATACCAGATTGTGTGTGTTAGAGCAAGAAAAATTATGTTTAAGGATTTTTCATAAAATAATGTTAGGATTGCATAATAAAGAGGCCATAATACAAAAATCATCAAATTTAGAATGTGTAAATCATGCTTTTGAAATTTTCTTTTAGATAAAAGGAATAAATAAGGAAACTACTGCCAAAATTGTTTCTTTTGGCCCTATATTCCTAGAAAGTGAGTACAAATATAAAAATGGGATCTGACATGATATGAGATTTCCATACAAAAACAGAATCAGTGGGAATATTCCAGTTGCTGCTATGTGAAGCACAGAAGCAAGGAAAATAGTCACAAATGCAAACAGAGAATCTGTCATTTGGAATAATAAGATGATACGTTGCTATTTTCTGTTTTTAAGTATGTATAAACTTTATTTCATTTAGCATCAGTAGGTTCCCATCAGATCACTGATATATTTGTCAGTTTATAGATTAGGAAATTAAACACAGGAAGACTGCAAACTTTTTCAAGCCTGCAGTGTTAATCTTCAACAGGTCTGCATCTATAATGCAAACTTAAATAAATTATTACTTCCCCCGTAGATCAACACTGACTTCTAGGAGTCAGAGGCAATGTATGGCACTTCCCTGGGATGAACATAATTTTAAATCACTCAAACTAATTCATCAAGCATATCTGAGCATTCCATATTTCATCTTTCTTTTGATACTGGGAGATGTCCTTTTAATTAACCAACAACTGCATCCCAGAATTTCCAGCTATGCCAGAGTGGAATCTGTTCTCCACTGCTCTGTGGGGAACAAGAAGACCAAACAGGAAGCCAGAAAATTGCTCAAAGTATAGAAGCCAAAAACAAGGTGCCCATCATCTCCAAGTCAACCCTCTTTTCCTTTCTGTTTGCAGTACTAGGGCATGCTTGTATAAATACTTGCAACTTTTCTTTAGCCCCAAGGTATCATTATTATTTGTTGTTGTTGTTGTTATTTTTGCTCGTTTGTTTCTTTTGTTTTTTTGGAAGGGTCCAGATACCTCCTAAATAATAGGTATTACTTATATAAATTACTTATATAAATATTTAAAAATGTGAAAAGAAGTCCTTAAAATAAGGGAACTAACATTTAAATATAGAGGAGACTCATAAAGTGAATTTTATAGTCTTTGAAAAGCCTATTGTCATTAAGAAAATGTAGTCATGGGATCATCTTGGTTTGTCAGTGTGCTGAAAATCAGTGCTTGTTGGTTATTAGATAACATAACTTTAAAAGCAACAATACACATACACAGAATACTCATCTCAACAAGACATTCTTCTGTTTTCTACTGAAGCATACATGTGTTTACTTTTTCACTAACTATTTTGAAGATAAATTTTTAGCAGCATGGAATAACTGCAAATAAAAGTTAACACAAGACTTGGATAATTACCATTAAATAATTAAGTTATATGCGGTTATTATATTTACTATTTAAATATATAACTCCTTTAATATAAATCATTATACCATTCAGAACACATCTACAGTTGCTATAAACTACTGGCCACTAGTCTGTGCTGTTGTTCAAGAAATGTTCAAATAGTACATGCTATCTCTAAAAGAAACTTCCTTCATGTATTTGGTTTAGAATTACAAGTTTATGTTTCTATTTTATATGAGATAGGCTAAGTCAATATTGAGTAAATGTGATTCTGTCAATTGTTCCTTTTTCTATATACAGGAAAATAGCATTTCAGTCTTATTGTATGGCTCCTTTCTACAATATAAAAAAGATTAAGCCACAAAATAACCTAAATTGTATATATTACAAAAATTATTCATTAATTAGGTTTTTGCTAATCATCAGATAAATAATTTCACTTGGTACTAATAAGCCATGTGCTGAAGCACTTATTTATGGTATTTAGCATTTTATTTTAATATAATAGATTTGCAGTTTTATAGATTAAAATTTATTAAGTTTTTCTAGTTATAATACAGTTATGTTTTATGATTATAAATTTTTTTTTTAATTTTGAGATACTGTCTCACTATGCAGGTGCCCTTGAACTTACTATGGACTCCAATACTGGATTTCTTAAGCTTCAAGTTCCTCCGTGATTCTGGGATTACTAGCACATATACATGACTGGGTATGTTTTACATTCTTATTGTAGTCAATTTTGTTAGACTTCACCAAAGAACTTAAGAAAAATTGTTACAGGTACAGCATCAAAACTTATTTCAGGATTTGGAAAGATGCAATGTTTTTAATTTTTCTAAAATGATTTTTCTAACTGCATGACTGACTATTACAATGGAAAGAATGCCTATAAAGCAGAAGTTCCTTGGAATGCTTCTTCGGTGTTTCTGAGAAATGTGTTTCAAAGTTTCCTCTTAATTATTTGATATTGCGTAAGAGAAAAATAAATGTAACCAAATATGCACCACTTACCAGAAACGATTCAATGGTGATTGCATTCAGAGGACAGTCTGCTTCCCACTCAATTAGTGAAGATGAACAAGAAGATATAATTATTTGAGCAGTTCTTCTGGTGAAGGCAAGTTAAAGTAGCCCATAATCTACTTCTTTTCAAATGGAAATACTACAAAATATGTAAAGCTTAAGACCCCACTACACCTATTATATGACTTTTGGTTTTACACACCCCAGCAGTAACTATAAACTTGGAAACAAGCATGTAGACAGAAAAACATTGTAATTTACTTTTAAGTGCCATGGGGAATATTGTTCCTAGATTTGTTACTAGTCAAACTCCTTTTTGCAATGTTTCATACCAAAGAGTGTTCCTTATGAACAAGCACAAAGTTTGGGGATTGCTGACCATGAAATAAAAATTAAGGGTGTATATATCAGTAAGCTCTTGCAGTGTCTAAAGATGAAAATACAATGGAAGGAAACCCTTGTGTGAGTCACTGCAAGTACAGAGACTTATGCTGGAAAACCTAGTTTCATTCCCACATCCTTAACCAACTTATTTGATTCTGAGAACCAAGAAATAACTGAGTGCCCACAGGCAATTCTGTTCACTTTCCTTAACCACAGTTTACCACCTTCAAAAGGTTTCTCCTGAGTTCATAATTCTTACAAGCAAGGTCAAATGGACTTACACAAGTACAAAGCATACAGCAGAAGTGTTTACCACCACCCCATATGCTAATTACCACATGCATTTTCAGCAAAATTGCTAACTCATCTTCATTTCTGTTAGTTCCTATCACAGCCAGCTGGGCTTCCCAGTTTCCTAGTGAAGCATTATCTGTCTGTGAGCTGTGTGTTATTTCCACTCTTAAATCTTGCCTTCCATTCTTTGTTGCAAAGGAAAAAAAAAAAAAAAAAGCTTTCCTTTGAGACAAACCATTGTCACACTTTTTGTTGCTGTATTTTCTACTAAGTTGGTGTGTTCTAGTTTTTGACCTTTGTTTTACATTTCTTTTAACCTCACCTCTTCTATTATTTGAGCTATATTTTTTTAAGTTTCTCATCTTTCTTCTTAAACTCTTATAATCTTACATCATTCTTCTTGCCAAAAAGGAATTCAGATTCTCTAGTCTCATGTAAATTGAGTCAGTGCTCTGCTCCTTGCCTAGTTTACAACTTGGTTATACAGACACTGGGGCTCCTATGTAATGCTATCCTGACCTGTAGCCTGTAGTGGGTCCATCCTGGCCTTTATGCTCTAGCTTTATGTTCTAGCTTTATTCTTTCTTGTGTATTAATTGATTGAGGTTTGTCTTCATTTTGATTTCAAATGTCAAGTCAGGTATTGCTTGGTTCAAAATTATTATTCAACAACTTCATCAATCTTCATCATTAAATAACCCTATGAGCTTCGGGGAAATTTTTCTATAAGACAGCAAAATTTATGACCATCAATAATGGTAAGAAAGGAGTTTCTGCTAATCTTCAGTTAATATCTGTAACCCTTTTGCCCCTTAGGTCTTTGTTTCAAGGGCAAAAGAACTCAGATTAATTGTCACACATTCTGTAAGTGAATTCTGTTTACAGGTGTTTCTTTCTCTTAAATGCTAAGAGATTACATTAAGGTAAACCTCCCCAATCTGAGTTTTAAAAGGAATGAAGATGACTAAAGAACATCCAAAAAACCAGAGAGCTGGTAATGAGATGATCATTTAGGGCACTTTCCAGTGACTACAGCACAGATCTGACATAAGAATGAAGAACAGCCTTGAGCTTTGCTCCTTAACTGAATCGGGAGGAGGACTGAGGACAAGTTTGCAGAGCACATTGAAGTAGAATGAAATACATGAGAAAAGCAAAGCTCAGTGGAGAAAAGCAGTGATGTCAGTGCCGAGCACAGCATCACACCGCTCCCACAGGGGTGTGTGGCGAACAGCATGGTGCACTGAACTGGAAGGCCTCTTTGCAGTCACCTAGTATGGCCTCCTCATTTTTTTCCTGGATTTTAAGAATACATCATGTTTTTCCTGCCTCTTGTACGCCATACTTAGAAAGTTTGGCTCTGCATGTTCAACACTTTCAAAAATAGTAGCTGCTTCAGAACAGTCTGAACTGGATTAAAAGAAGAATCTGCTTCCCTGGGGGAGAGGGAATGACAAAAGTGAAGTTGCCGTCCTACATGTGAGTTAGCTCATGCTTTGCATCTGCTCTGCTTTCCACTTTTAGCTGGGCTCTTCCCTTTTGTAAAACTACAGGTGACGTAATGCTGCAGAAGCTCAGGGTCAGTGTTAGCAATCTGCAGGAAAATCATTTAAAAGTGAAGAATCCTAAACTCCATATTATGCAAGGGTATGCAAGGTTACTCAAGGACTATTCTGATTTTTTTTTCCACAGTAGGTCTACAGCTCAAGAGAGATACCAGAAACATAAAAGAGAGGGGAGAACACTACACCATTCAGTGTCAGTTTTATTTCAAGTTTCTCTCTGTCTTGTGTGTGTGTGTGTGTGTGTGTGTGTGTGTGTATGTGTGTGTGTGTGTATGTGTGTGTGTACACATATGTGTACTGGAGCTACTTTTAAACACCATAGCAATAACTTCATACTAGAGGGACAGGCTTTTTCAGCAAGCCAGTGTATTTACCTAAAGCAGCAAAAATATTTACACTTAACAATTCCTCCAGAGTGAACTGATTAGTCATGCTTCATCTGCTTGTATATGACTTCTCTCAGAACCCAGTACTTTCTTTTGGCACTGACACAGTCAGATCGTAGCCCTCGTGACAAGACATTTCATGTGTATGTTTGCTTTCTTAATATAATGTAACTGCAAGGAAATGAGCTCTCACTGACAGGGTACTTCTTGAGAAAGTATCTATTGCAGAAGGGCAAGTGAAAGTGTCATGAGATTGTCATATAAGAGGTGCCAACTAAAGGAGGGGAAAGATCAGAAGAGAAGCAAATAATGTGACATCTGAGAAGCTTGGAGTGCTTGGGTACATTAAAGTCCTATGACGCTATAAAATCTGTCTTCAAACAATAAACCGAAGTAAATATTCTAATAAATAATGTTCTAAATAAGGAAATGAGAGCTGTGATGTAAGATGTCAATAAGAAGAAAAAACCATCACAGAACCCTCCCAAACTATATATTCTTAAGTGTTTTTATTGTCTCTTTCATTCTTAATATTACTAAAGCTTCCTGACTGAGGCTTTGGCTTCACCAAATAGTAAAATATGGAAGGTACTCTATGCAAGCATTTATTAGAAAGTTACAGAAAGTCAAGTGTTATTTTCCTGTTCAAACTCCATGAAAAAGGAAAGTCAATGTAATACTTCTTTTTCATAGTTTTTAAAACTTCCTAAGTCCATGCAAAACATGCACTACTTCATGCCAAGACATGAGTACATTAGGAATAACAATAACAACAATAATAATAAACCTTGCTATGTTCTCACCACAGATTTGACACGCACATAACTCAGAACAAATCCTGATGCTGCTGAGATCTCTGAAGCTGGTACACTAATTTTATGAACATGGAGTGAAATCATATTTATATTTTAAGCAAAGAGTTTATTTTCTCTTTTAGGAAAGAACAAGAGGAGCACTGTCACAATTTTGAGTAGTTCAGGGAGACTTGGTTGTACTGTGGCAATGGTTGTTCTCAACTATTTCCTTGAAATTTTTAGAAACATTAACAAGGGCCTATCCTTTGCCAACTCTGAAAACTCTTACATCCCATAAATCATCTTTTATGGTTGTTGATCAAGATGTAACTTCTTTTCCTTCCAATATGTCAATGATAAAAGAAGCATCCTCTTCTGTGTCAAAGAATAATTTTCTCCCAGTGAGCCTCCAGTGTTTCCTCTAGAAAACCAACAAAAGTTTTTCTTCACACTGTTAACTTAGGTATTCGTTTAAACAACTTTAAAACCTATAACTAGTGTAAAGATAATATAATCTCAAAATCGTATATCATTTCGTGAAGTACCACAATGGCTGACATCTTTACCATACTCAATATTGTGATGTGCACAGTGCAATCCATGCTTCTGATGGGACATCACTGCTGCCTGTACTTTTTTCTGGCTTGGAAAATGGCAGAATAATATGGAGTACAAGGAGGAAACTTTCCCTAAAGATGAGCTCATTCAAACAGTGAGGTTAAAAAAGGCATCTGCTCAGTGGTAAACTCTGCAAAGAAGCAACACAGGAGGGAGATGTGCTAAGAGTTGGAACTGTGTCATTCTCCACCTTCAAATCATCTGTTCCACTGTAACTTAAAAAACTTTGAAACCCTTTATTTAAAGGTAAAATCAGGCCAAGGTATGCAAAAAACAAAATGTGCTGACATCTGTGGAGTACTCGTTATATTCCAGGTAGTGAAGCTGGACATTTTTTTCCCACACATTATCTGATTTAATTCTCAAAACAAGGCGGATATTACCCACTCTTTAAAAAAAAAAAAAGATATAAGAGTAAGACTACGTTATCTAGTTAACAACATCCAGGCCTAAGAACAGATGTTTCTCATTCAAAGTCTGTTTTTCCTAATAGAATACCACCAACTCCTACTTTCCACCCAGTTCTTCCTTCCTTTCAAGTCTATTAATTGAACTATCTATATCATCCCTTCTTTTCCTCCTCTCCCTCTTTCCTCATAGCCTATCATCTAGAAAGCATACAATCATCATCTGTGATGTACCAGCTGACACATTAGATATTTGTTACAAAAATAAAGAACATATTTTAACTTTTATCCTATATGGATTTGTTTTTAAATAACTTTATATAACTTATTTCATTGTGAAATTTGCATAAAACCCATAATGATTAGCACACACACACACACACACACACACACACACTTTATGAGAAAACAGGTATGACAAACACTGTCAATGGTGCAGTACTTGGATTCCATTCTTTGGAGCCCAAACATGGTGAAATTAGAGAAGCAATGAGGTATGGATAAAATCATGAGGGCTATGCCACCCTAATTGCATTAATGTCATTACAAGAAGAGAAGAGAAGCTGGGCTCTTATTCATTCCTATTTGTAGATATAGTGAGTTGTATTCTTTCCAGGAACTAAATGGTGCCTTGATGATTAGGGGTTTATTTGCTTCCAGAGCAAGACAGATGCTTAGATTTTATGCCAGCTAACCCCTGGTACTTCTGTACTAGCATCCTGTGCTAAGATACTTGTCTCTTTTTCTAGTCTGCTGCAGCTTTCTTTCACACCAGTGACATTAATGTGCTTCTACTGATGGACTAAAATTGACATTTAAGGATGTGTGCACATTAATTATTAATTGCATACTTGCTAATGTCTCAGTTCTGCCAAAGCTTTCCTTTAAGCGCATCCTCTCATCCTTGCTATAATGAAGTAGATGGTACTTTATTTCAGCATGTGGATGAGAAGTGTGGGACTTTGAGACTTGAATTAACCTATCTTAAATGACAGATCTAGCAAGTCACAAACATAAGTAAGAAAAGTAAGAAATATTTTTCTAAGGTCATCACTCTCGTTTACTTCCAAATGCCATGGGCATAGTGAGAATAAGAGTTTCTGAAATTTGATCCAACTGGCTACCATCAATCAGACAGTTTTACTGCCTATAAATATCTGATGTACACAACATAATAAAATTGATTTATGTATGTTTTTATGTGTAGTTCACATAATTATGGATAAAGAAGTTTCTAATGTATGTTCAGTGATGTAGTGTCTGGCATCTAAAAAGTACTGATTAAACTATCATTCACTAAGCATATCTGTTTTATTAGAGTATCTGAATAGCTGGAGGCTGTAAGTGCACAAATCTTTAAGAAAAAAAGCTGCTTTATAAAATAACCCCTATCATCAGTTTCTGTAGAGAGATCACTGCCCAAAACTTCTTTAGTGTTAATCTTTTCATTTCTAAAAGCTTCTAAACCAATCCCCTCTAAAAATATTTCCAACTGCTTTACTATTTGTAAAAAATATTAATCAGTATACTTTCTTTTACACAAGGACATCATGAAGTCAATACAGTTTCTGAACAGAATTGGAGGACCAAGTGGTATTATCTATCTTTGGAGAATGTTCTCAACCAGAAGGAAAGACTAGTATCTTCCAAAGAGTAGTAGAGATTCAGAGAAGTCCAGAGAAACAGAGTATCAACACCAAAGTATCCTTCTCTACTGGGAGTCCAGAAAAAGGGCCACATTTTCTCTGGGTATGGAACATATCCAAGCTACTAATTAAGTTCTTATGCAAGGTGATTAACTCATTAAAATCACTTGAGTCTTATTGAATACACTTAGCAGCATCTTAGCATCCTTTTTCTAATTTGTAAATCACTGAAACTTGAAACTTTTGTATAATTATTCATTTTCTCATGATAAAAATAGGTTAAGTTGAAGCAAATGGAAAAACTTAAGCATAAAGATATAAAAAGTCAGTAAACTGGGAACAATACAAAAAAAGCTTCTTTGGAACAAATCCAGATACATGGAAAGATCTCTTATGTGTCTTCAGTTTCACTATGTTTAAGTTTGCTACTCTCATGTCTCAAATTTCCAAAAGGTTTTACAATAATTGTCCACTGATAGTCAACATAATCTCAAACAATTATTACCAATAATGTTCTACTCTATTGATATAGGTTTAGTAAGAAACAAGGGGCACAGAAAACATGGCAGAAAGTCTATACACCAAGTGAGCACAAAGAGATGGAAGATGAGGCACCAGCGGACTAGAGGAACCACTACCTTGATAGCAGCAGCCATTTTGTCCAGACATTAGTTAGAATGGACCTCTAAGTATAGCCATTCCTTTGTTATCCTAAGAGAAGTAACAAAAGAAGGATTTTCTTAAAGAAGTATTGTGAGATTGTGTTTTTCATGTTCTTTTCTTAGAAAAACATATGATCTGAAGTTGGAAACAGAGATGACTCCTTCCTTTTTTATTATTATTATTTCTCTTATGTTACATATCAATCCCAGTTCCCTCCGTCCCTCTCTACCTCCCATGCCCCTCCTAAGCCTCCTCCCTTCCCATTACACCCCCCCCCCCCACCGCACAGAGAGAGTGATGCCTTCCAGAAGGGATCATCAAAACCTGTCAAGTCATTTGGAGTAGGGTCTAGGCCCTCCCCTCTGTATCTAGGCTAAGGGAATATCCCTTCAATGGTAATGTGCTCCCAAAGTCCTTTTGTACACCAGGATACATCCTGGTTCCACTGGCTGACTCCTTCCTTATAGCAAAGTTTGACACATGCTCAGGGACCTCAGAGCTTAAGGTGGGGACTATTATAGTCCATGCCAAGGCCTGAATATTTATTCAGTGTGAATACTCATGGAAGACACTCATGCTGTAAAACATATTACATAATTACGTGCACATGTTCTAGTGTCTATATGATAGAGGGGATGGGATTGAGGGTGTATCCTGGGATTATCACTCTTCCTTCCTAATATGAACATTGGCCATTTTAGATACAGCCTACTCCCTGAAAAACTCTTCTAATTCCAGGTAGTGAATAAATATATGAGGTTGTAATAAACCTAAGACATTAATATTAATCTCTACATATCTATTGTGGTAAACTCACATTTACCAATAGCTAATCATAGAGCAAGGCTTATGAAAGTCAGCACTTATCTCTTAGTATACATGCTCAAGTTTGGTCACATAAAATATGTTCTTTTTACACCATATTTATAAGAATTAAAGAAAGATTGGAAGGAAGGAAAAGAGAGAGAGAGGGAAGGAGGGAAGAAGGAAAGGACATTCTCTATTTTACTGGGGTAAAAGGGAACTGCTTTTGAGAATATCTCATAACTACATGAGAACAGCCTGAAAATTTAAGGCAATATGCCCAAAAAGAATAATAATGAGATATTGGCAGAGAAATGGCAGCAGGCCTCTAGTTACAATATTTAGATACTACTTACATATTTACTTAGGGATGGATGACCAACTGGCTAAAAACAGTAAAAATGTAATGTTCCGTGGCTGTGGAAAAGACAAGTCCAAAAACACGGATTTGGTCAGGCCAAGCTCCTTGTTTGTTAAGCTTCCACTAATTACCGTCTCCCCAAAACACATACATATTGGTAACTAGGATATCAGGTATGCTTCATTTTCTTTTCCTTCCTACTTTTGACTCTTCAAACTACTGTACCTCTACTTTTGTCTATTTTACATCAAAATTTCTTGTTATTTTAAACAAAGAAGTTGCTCATACTTTGATTAGAACACACACTGATTTCATTATCTTATTTTAAATCAATTAAATCTGTAAAAAAAATATTTCCAAATAGGCCAAATTTCAAGACATTGACAGACCATTTTTAGTGACCACTAACTTATTTCAGTACATCTGGATTTTCAGTCGCATACAAAGTCCTGAAATTAATACAAAGACATGAAGCTAGCTCACAAAAAGGACTCTTGTGAACAGCATTCACATACTCCCTATTCTGCTTAGAGAATCAAGAATGAATATATGCCACCATGTTCAGTTGCTGAAGGTAACTACATGTGCCATTTTTTGGGTTTTTGATTAATTCAGGGCCAAAAATTTTGGTTATGCATTTCAGTTTCTCTGGTTCTCATATTCAATGCTGGAATGTACATTAAGCATCATGTGCAATAATGATAAATGGTCAAAATAAATTTTAGAAAATAACTGTAATATGATATTCTGAAGTACTCTGAACTTTTGAGCAGTATTTTAGAGCTGTGAACTGAAAAAATGTTATTTAGGAATTAGGTCTAATGTAACTGTTACTTAAACATTTAGCTATTCTGCATCAATTGTGTATAATAAATAAAATAACAAAATTCTTAGAAGAACATTTCAAGACTTTAATTAAGTAAACATGTGTCACAAAGAAGAGACATGTATGACAAGTCTGTCTTCCATTGAAGATTTTATTTAGGTACTATGGGAGATAATGGCATTTTTTTGAAAGTGACTACTGTTAAAATTTAAAAACATGGGTACCTCCAGAGTTGAGAAACTGAAGCAAGATGCTAATTGGCATTTACAGTTTTGACTACTCAGCACCCTTTCTCTCCTGAGGACCTTATTCTATTTCCACTCATATTTCCAAGTGATTTCCATCAATCTCTGTAGTATAGCTCCTGCTGTCAACCTTGTCAATATTGACTAGGATATATGGATAGTATTTAGTACAATATGACCTCAAAAATATCTGAGAGAAATCTGAAACAATTCTAGAACTCAGGTTTTGTAGGGCAGTTACTTAGTGGAGCTTTTGGGAAACCAGCCATTTATAGTACTAACACCCTTGCTCAACTGCAGTTCCTATAGTCACCAGCTATTGCTTCTTAACTCCTACATTCATTTTCTAAGCTATTATCCCAGCATCCACTTCTTTTTGGTTCTAGATTTTAACATTTTTGGTTATTGATGTTGCTTGATTATGGGGGAAGTCCTTAGTGTTTATCTAATTGGTTTATCTAATTGGCCAATGAGACAGGAAGATAGGTGGGGCTAGGACAAGGAGAATTCTGGGAAAGTTAAAGAGGAGAGAGCTCTCCAGAACAGTCACCATGTAGGCCACCAAAGGAGAAACAGGTATGGACATTCTCCCATAAGATAAGACCACATGGAAATACTTAAATAGAAATGGGTTAATAATTAAGACAGATAAGGAGCCATAGTCATTGGCCAACAGATTAATAAATAATATAGCATCCATTTGCTTATTTGGGTCCAAGGGCGGCAAGACCAAACAGGACAAGAAAACTTTCAGTAACAGCTTGAAATGAAATTACTTCCAATGAAAACATGTATCTTTTCCCCTTTTTCTGTGTCTGCATTATGTTAATTGAAAGTACAAAATAATACATTAAAAAGATTCATTTACACTTTATAGGTATGTGTATACTTAGCTAAATTTAATAGAATTCCTTGTGTGTCAATCAGAGACCATTAGTGGAATTAAATACTTCAGGACAGTTTTTTTTTTTTTTTTTTTGATAGATATGCCACAGTATTGGACTAAAAGAGTAAATTCAATTATGAGATCAGTAAATCTTAATTCAGTCAAAACAATGAGCTAGAACTGAAAAATGGTGAGAGTAGAAATGCTTCAGACATGCTCATGTTCTGTTTCCTGTGAGTTCTCTGGACATACTGGAGAACACCTGAATGACTTCCAACACTTGGGAAAATGTAAGAGAAACATGGATGCATAGACTCTTGGGAAGCTAGAGTTGAAATTGCAAGCATCCATTGGGAGTACTCCCTCACATAAGATGCTGGAAGCATCATTTATAGCAATATATAAAACTCTGAGCCATTTAAACATTTGAATTGTTTCTTGCAACTTAAATTGATTTATAACAAAGTTTCAAGAAAACTATACTTTATCATGGACCATTATATTATCTGGTAGAAGTGCAAATATTTGAAGAGCTTATAAAGCCATTTTGTTTTATTTACTAATTTTGGCCATCAATATAATAACAGATATGAGGATAACCAAATTATTTACTCAATCATGCATAATTTGTAAGTATTATAAATGTAAAATAATATTTTATCTGCATCTGATCATGAAATAATGTTCAAGCAATCAAGATTTAAAAATCCTATGCTATATGCATATTTTATGAGTATTTTTATATTAACATTATTTTAGGAAATTCAAAACACTGCCTGAATCCCTACTGTGAAACATAGAACAACAAAAACAAACATCTTAGACTCAAAATCTCATTGGCATTCAGAAAGAAAAAGTACCTGTATACAATAACTACATTGCACATGCACTTTTACTCCTCATGCTTTGAGTTTTGTGTATTGACCAGTTAAAAGCATTTTTTTTAGATGATTCTAGTATGCCATTTACCAGACAATCTATATTCCAGCGACTGTCACTGTTGCTAAATAACTTCAGTGCCACAGAAAACTCTGTCCCACCTTTCAAAATCGCACACAATAACACACTAAATTATATTCTCAGTATTCAGCTTCAAATTTTATGCTCATGTAAGATAATGAATTGAGGAATTAACATTAAAAGAGAAAGAAAGGAAAAGGAAAGAACAAAGTGGCATTTTCTAAATGCAAATCATTGGCATTGTTCCATTCACAATGGGACAATAAATAACATTTAATCCCCTTAAGTAGCATATAATTCTCTCCTCATGCAAAGAGTTATTACTAACCTTTTATTTAAGTTAAGTACAGGTCAAATTGTGTTTGTAAAATTGTGACACTTTATAGAAATATGATGCATATCCGTAAGTTATCATTTTGGCCACTAGAGTGCAACATTGGATTCTCATAGATTCCTAGAAATGTGTTGTGTTTTTAATATACACAAAAGAGAAATACAGTGTTAAAAGCAAATTGCATTTCTTAATTGCCACCAACCTCTAAATACATGACAAATCGCATGCAAATTAGATTTAATTTACCTTATGTTTTATGAGTTCACAAAAGGCTTTAAAGTATTTGAAAGTTCTATGTCCTTTTCTCTCATTACCAGCATACTGACAACTGATCTTGCATTTCTCCCTAGCTCTTTACATGGAATGTGAAGAAACAGAAGAAAAACAATCCTTACACTTTTGGATATGGTATATAGTATCCATGCATGGGTGGAAGATTTTCCTTTTGCTTTAAAAAAGGGGATGCTTGTTCATTGTAATAGAGTACTACCCTCTTTTCTTAAAGTGGAAATGCAATTTACTTCTATGGAGACAATAGGGAAAGATAATGCTTATCCTGTAACAGGAAAGAGGAAAGAAGAAAAATATACTGCTTGTCCCAATGAGCAAATGAACATAGAAATTAGAATGGGATGGGCTTATTATGCATACAGTGTTGGAGCTTCAGGGAGCAGCCTATGACTTATGGTTTCTTTTCAGATTACATTTCTCAGCATCTACGCTATTTTCTCTCTATATCCATGCTTACTTTAAACACATCCTTCAATCCTCAGCCCAAATGACATTGCTCTAAAGACTAAGTTCATAGACTGGAGTAATTAGCTACATAATTAATCTAAAGTGAATCTTATTCTATCTTCTGTGATAATTTTCAATTCCATGCCATGCCACTTCAAAGAGATTGCCATTATTTCTAATGCCCAAGTAGGGAGACTTGATTTAAGCAGCTAAAAAGAAAAATCCAAAATGACTATTTACTTCTTTTCACATAGAGACCTAAAAGGAGTGTAAAATTTCAGATTAGTGACTAGACTGAATATCTTTCTACTGATCTAACAAGGAAGGATTCGAGGTATGATCAGCCTCAGTGACTACAGTACAGTTTCTACTACTGAATCCAGCCATATGGTCTGTGAACTTATAGCATGGTTACTACCAGAAACTTGCTAGAAGAGCAAATTCTTGGTCTCCTTCCAGAAATATTGAATCACAAACTCTTGAAGTAAAACCATGTGAGGTTCAATTTGTCACATTTTTCATGGGATTATAATGCACACTAGGATTTTAGACTCATTATAAATACTGTCAATATATTTAAGTGACAAAAATCACTACTCTGATACAACCCTTAAAATCATGTGTCAACTTATGTAACTGATTTGTTAACAGTGAATAATGATATTATAATGAGTTCAAGGAGAGTCAAGTAAGTGTACATATCCAAGCAGTGAAAATGCTGATATGAATTCAGGATAGAAAACTTCTCTCTCCATGGGATCACAATCACTTGCATTCTACCAGACACTATCCATTTCCTTTTCTATGGATCATTTGTAACATTATTGGTTCTCAACAGCCAGCTTTCTATAAGAGAGTTGTAAAGTAGCCATTTCAGAATATTTCATAGTGTTTTCCCTGACAATCTATTCAACGTATGTTTCCCCAAAGGTTTAAAAGTATTCATCTTGTGACTTCTGAGTCATGTCATTTTCACATTCTTATTTTGAAGCCTCACCTCCGGCCTATTTCTAGTTCACTCAATCCATCTTTTAAGTCTGAAATAACATGGAAATGAGATACACGGCAATACAGTGTTCTTGTCACTACCCTGTAAGCATACTCTTGCCCCTGGAATAAATATACCAAGAAAATACAGTGGAAGAAGAATCTCTTCATCTCAAACTTTAGTGCAGCAAATAAAATGAAGCCATCCTTTGTCTTCAGGGAAGCAAAATTCTGCTAAATTGGCATAGAAATATACCATATGAAGTCAATCTGTGTTACTTCAGTAAAGCAAGCATCCTCATGTGCTATGTGGGTAAGAAGGTTGAGCTCCAAAAAATTCAGAAAAAATTCAACCATTCCATTTTTGTCAGACTCTCAAGAAAGTGATACTGACATAAGTACCCAAGTTAAAAAGAATGAGCCTGTCCAATGAGAAGGAAAACATACAATCTTATGTCTCAAGGCTTGTCTCACTTAATATTAGTAGTCAATGCCAAACTTTATTAAATGATATTAAAGCACTTTTGAATAAGTGGAAGTTAAAGTATATTATTGTAAGAATCACACATTATGAAAGCCATGGGGTTATGTCATATCTATTGGTAACTACTGTGGCAAAGTTTTTAAATAATTTTCCTCTCAGTCTTCATGTCAATATTTATTTGAAGAGGGTCTTCTCAATAAATTTACAATTTTTATAACATTTTCTAGATTTCTCCTAATTTCAACTGTATAATATATAACCAATGGCTATTTTAGAAATAAGATGTCTTAAACATAAAGTGTAAATTCTGCATTGTAAAAGCACATATCCCATGCATAATAAAATATACAAATAAATAACATAAGGTAGTGGCACGCCCCATACACTAGGTCTAACATAATTTAAAACTCAGTAAACACTTTCTTCCAGCCTTCAGAAAGACACCCTGCATTCCTTTGCCTGTACAACTAAAGAATAATATTATAAGCTCAATACTCATGGCTCAGGAACAACAAAAAGCATTTATCTAGCTGCCTGAAAAGCTGCAGGCCATACTTTATATTCTTCAACCAATCATTCCTTATGATATGGTAGAATATTGCACACATATAAAACAATAGGATTCTATTCTATGAAGTTAATTATACACACCTGGAACTTAACAAATTATTATCCATAAAATCTGTAGCTTTCATTTATCAAAGTTGCCAGATACTGATACTTGAAATTGGTTGAAAATTACATTGCATTCATATGGTGTAGAAATATCATCCAATAAAGAGAAAGTATGAATGCCATTAAACTATAAGATGTATTATGAACAAATGCTTGCCTCACAGTTGTTATAAAACCATGTGCTAGAGATCCCCAAATGTACTCTCCAATCCTTCACAAAATTTCTGGATTATTTTGGTCTGAAGCTTTTCTTATCTTGAAAAGGATGTTCATCCCTCACTCTTCACTTACTCAAGTCCTTCACATATTTATTTATATAATTTAAATTTGGAACAAGCTTGTTTTACATGTCAATCCCAGTTCCCTCACCCTTCCATCCTTCTCTGTTCCCCCATAAATCCCTATCCTACCCCCTTTTTACTCCCCAGGGAAGATGAGGCTTTCCATGGGGAGTCTTCAAAGTCTGTCAAATCATTTGGAGCAGGGCCCAGACCTTCCCCCATGTGTCTAGTCTGAGGGAGTATCTCTGTGGAGTAGGCTCCCAAAGTTCATTTGTTTACTAGGGATAAATACTGGTTCTACTGCAAGAGGCCCTATAGACTGCCCAGTCCTTCCAACTAACACCATATTCAGGGAATCTGTAAAGGTCCTATGCTGGTTTTCTAGCGAACAGACTGGAGTCCATGAGCTCCCCCTTTTTCAGGCCAGCAGTTGCTGTGGGTTTCTCCAGTCTGGTTTTGACACCTTTGCTCATCACTCCTCCTTGTCTGCGACTAGATCCCGAGAGTTCAGCTCAGTGTTTAGCTGTAGGTATCTGCTTCTGCTTCCATCAGCTACTAGATGAAGAATCTAGGGTGGCCTATAACGTAGTCATCAATCCCATTATCGGGCAAGGGCATTTTATGTAGCCTCTTCACTAGTACTTAGATTGTTAGTTGGGACCATACTTGTAGATCTCTGGACATTTCCCTAGTGCTACATTTCTCTTAAAACCTATAATGGCTCCCTATACTATGATATTTCTTTTCTTGTTCTCCTCTATTCTTTCCCTGTCTCATATAATATATTCTGATCGTGGTTTCCCCTTCCTCCTTCCAGATCCTCCTTACATGTCCCCATATATAACTCTATACTTCCTTTCTTTCTCTATTTATAAAACAATCAGGCAAAACAACAACAGCAGCAATTGAAAAGCACAAGAAACACATATACACACAAAGATAAAAAAATCACAAAATTATTCTAAATATAAAATACATAATACAATAAAGATGCATAATATATAATGCACATAAAATAACATATACAAGAAAAATACCCCGAAAGATTATAAAATTGCTGGTACAAAGCAATATGAGTAAAAAGCCTCCAAAATTACCATTGAATTCATATTTTACTGTCCATGTATTGGGGCCTGCCCTTAAGTGTACTTTGTATACCCAGTGAGATTCCATTGAAGAAAACTAATTTTTATTTTGAAAGTGGTTGTCATTTGGAGATAGCTTCTTGGATGGTGATGGGAATTTGTGTTCAATTTCCCCTCTCAAATCTGGGACCCTGTTTGGCTTGAACAAGTGCAGGCACTATGCTTGTTGCCACCATCTCTATGAGTTCATTGTGAGCTTCATTGTGTTTGGAAGATACTCTTTCCTTCATGCCATTCATCACCTGTGTGTATTTACAGTCTTCTGAACATGGAGGGCAGGGATGTGTCAGAGACATGCCATTTAAGATGGAGTCCTCCATAGTCTCTCAGGCTCTGCATATTGTCCATTTGAGGGTCTCTGTATTAGTTCTCATCTACAGCAAGAGGAAACTTCTCTAATGATGACTGATCGAGACTGCTCTATGGATATTAAGATGTCATGGAATAGCAATAAAATGACAACTGAAGTGACTCCAGTCCTTTTTGGAATCTTCATTTATATTTTAACCCATAATATGAATATTCCTCTGTTTTCTCTGGCTAGCACTTAATATTTTTTTATTATTATTTCTCTTCGGTATTTTTTTTCTTCATATTATTAAAGGTTACTAGGGATTGAACCTAGAGCCTCACTTATCACAAACAAGAACTCTATCATCAAGTTACATCATCAGTTCTCATTTTGTCTTTGTGACTGGCTCTCATTAAATTGCCCAGGCTGACCTTGCACTTGAAGAGTTCCTAGCTCAGTGGCTTGAGTAGCTGGGATTAGAGATTTGTGTCACTAGATTAATCTCTTTTCTACCTTTGGAAAACTTCATGCTGACTTTTATTTAATTAGGTCTTATACAACAAAGAATTATTTAAACATTTCTTAATCCTTTTCTGCTGGAAGTCTTTGGGGAGAAAGGATATTATATTCTCATACCAGTGCTCAGCTGAGGATTTAACTAATTAGCAGTATAACAAATGTTTGCCAAATTTGAGTAATCGATACCCTATAATCCAGATGATCTAAAAAGAAATTACTAAAACTATGACAATGTGGGATGTCAAATGTTAACATGTTAGTAGATGTTTTATGCCTTCTTATCTCTGAAGAGGAGAGAGCATGTTCTCTAATATATGTAATGTTTTACTTTCATAAAATTCACATGGTTCATTAAGCCTAACTCTCTCCAAAATGCAGGTTTGTTCTCATTATTTCCAAAACATTGTTCCTTTTACAGAAAGGAAAATTCATTTCAGATCTATTTAGCAACTGGATTATAAGAACCAAAATCCAAAGCCAGGGATGCAATTTTATAGTCCCAGTCAGCATTGTATATATTTAAGCAGATGTTAACCTGCAATCAAAGCTCCACCCTGGATTGTCTTCCACTTAAAAGCTTATGCACCCAGAAGCTGACCTGAATTGTAACATTTAATTAACAATCAGAAAACTCCAATTGAGTATGAAATAAAACTGTTTCCCAATATAAATAGAAATGAGCCTTTTCTGGAATCCTGCACTGCCTTGAGAATTTTCACATGAATTACTTTGTCCACCATTCTGCTGTTATCTAGATATGTATGTATGTATGTATGTATGTATGTATGTATGTATGTATATATGTATGTATGGATGGATGGATGGATGTAAATATGTATGTATGTATCAGCTTGCACACTCTTACTGCTCGAGAACACAGGCCCAATCTATGTAGCTGGTGCAGAGTTGCACACAGTCAACTGGACCCATGGTTGCCTTCTGTCATTGTCTACCAGCCATATATAACACAATATTTTTTATCAAAAAAAGAAAGAAAATAAAATTCACAAAGTAACAAGCAGCTTTGTCATGGCAGATAGTTTCACTGTTTCTGTTTTGAAGCAGGATATACATTAGCATTTCTAGAAGTGTCTGCTTTATTTGTTTGCACCACAAGACCATTTGAATTTTTTCGTAATTCTTCACCATTTTCATGTAAATAACCTTCCCTGCACCTTTCTGCTTTTTGAGGTAGGACCCAGGAGCTCTTTTCTGCTGTAGCAATGCTCCACTGATGAGCATCATCCAAACTGAAATTATATTGTTGGTCTGATATATTTTTGTCCCTTCTTGTCTAGGGGCAATATGTTTTCCATCGCTTTGCAGATAGTTATGAAGGAACTGCTAATAACAATAATCCCTGCCAATATATGGGAAAGATAAAAGGGCAGCAAGAATAACAGAACTAACTCAGATACCAAAACAATGTTGTAATGTTGGAAAATCTTTTAGAGTTGGGACGAAAAACAAATACATTTTTAAGTGATCAAGAAATGAGGGAATTTCCAACTGAGGAACTAAGAAAACTGCTCTCCACTGAAAAATACTGCTTATTCTCACTATTAATTTGAGGTTAACATATGAAAAACCCATTGAATTTACTCTACCTACTACTTTGTAGACTATAGAGTATAGTCATGAGCCAAAATATTTAAACATTTATTTGTTTTTGCTAATGTCTCCAAGCAAAAATGTAATTTCTCTTGCAATTTAGAGTGAAATAATCTTCTCAATTAACAATCTATTAAATGGACGCTTAGAATTTCTGTTAATTTTATTATTTTATAATTTTGTTATAGTTTTGGATAGCAAGTGGTAATATGGTTAAGGCTCATAATAATTTTTGTCACCAGCACTACTGCAAACTCAAAACCACTGTCCACTAGGAATACTTTCCTTCCACATGCAAAAGAAGCACTGCTGAAGGGAACATCTATTTCAATGGCTTCTGGATACACAACCGTGTTTCCTTCCTTGAAGAGAGACCCATTAATTGCACTTCTTTACCATGCTTCAAAAATATGTACATGTCACAGGTGTGTCTCACTTTGAAAAGTTTAGTATCCAGCAGCTTGTTATGTGCAATTAATTTGAGATAACTCAGAGCTGTAGTTTTCAACATGAAATCATCATCGATGGAGGATTTTGCATGGATGTCTGGTTCTTTCCAGCATGGAAGCACATTGGTTTTCCTTTACATCCCTTTAATGAAATATATCTGACCAACCAAGCAAGCCACCACATTTGACATTTAGTAATTAAATACAAGTTTACAAGTTTTAATCATTTCATCATTTTATTGTTTGGTGCATGGCTTTTTTTTTTTTTTTTTTTTTTTTTTAAACCAAGCATTTTCTATATTCCTTAAAATTTCCTAGAGTTTATATTGTGTCATATTTTTTTTGTGTTTCTGGATGTTGTAATAAAACATCTATGAAAATTTAACTCCTAAGCTTCCATGTCAGTGTAAAGGTAGGCAGTTCTTTTTAAACCTTATGGTGGTGTCATAGCAGTTCTTTGCAATACATTCTTCTCCAAACAGGCAAAGGAAGTTTGGATGCTTGGCAGTGCTTATGAGGACGCAGTTGGTGGCACTATTCTCTCCAAGCAAGTATTGAATGGATGCCCCAGGATAAAATTAGGACTGCAGAGCTTGGCACTGAAAATCATAGGAAACAAACACACACACAAAAAGCAAAACCCGGTGCTTCCAACAATTTATAAATCTATGGATTCTTGGAGGGGAGCATTACCATTTACCTCCTGTTTCTTCAATTTGGCAAAGTAACACTCTCTTAGCTGGGTTTTCTATAGCCTTGTATTATGTAGTAACAGGAAATGGCTAGAATTACAATGGTACCTATTTCTAAAGGCTCTGACTTTTTTGTTTTTTTAAAACTGGTTGTGAACTATTTTTCTAATGATACACACCTTCTAAAATTAATGCAATTGACACTCCACTCATGTAGAAAATTAGAAACAAAAGGGAAAGAAAGAATGCTGCCTTTATAATCTTGCCATCAGTATCTAGTTCACAGGTTTACATTATCACTTAAATATTTAAAATATTTAAAATATTCACATACATGTAAGAAATATTAGTTGACTATATTAAAATAGCCAGTGACATCACAGACACTACTATGAAATGATAGTGTGATTTCCAAATGAGTCTTTTTCATTTCCTACCTCTAATCTTGACACTATTTATTATGTAAAGTGACAGTCTAATGAATGTTTTAAAACTATCTCTGTGTATAGTATTCCTATTTCTGTGCTATAAATACTCATGTCATAATTCAAACCAATGTGATATCAATGATTGTGGAATTATGAAGTGATGCATGTTGGGATTTTGTTATTGATCTATAATACTATACCACAATCTAAATTCCTCTTCTATATTTCTGACCTAAAACATTTTTTGTTGTGTGAGTATCTTTCTCTCTCTCTCTCTCTCTCTCTCTCTGTCTCTGTGTGTGTGTGTGTGTGTGTGTGTGTGTGAAACCTATGCATATGATATGCATGTAGCAAATGCATGTGCACAAGGAAGCCAAAAGAAGATTTAGGGTGTGCTGTTTTTTTACTTTCTACCTTGATTTCCTTGAAAGAGGGTTCTACTTTGAAATTGGTCTTATGCTGACAATTATCAAGCCCTGGCAACCCTAACCCTGCCCCATCCCTCATAGCACCAAGTTAAGGCATGTGAAACCGGGGGAGGGGCTTTTCACAAAAATACATGGGCTTTAAACTCCTGTCCTCATGCTTTTGAAGCAAGTACTTTTAACCAATGAGCTACTCTGCAGCCCCTATGCTACAGCCTGGGTCCCTTTGCTCTTTCAACTGTGGAAGTAAGGAACTGAATTAATTAGTTCCTAGATCATCAGCCATTTCCAGAAATATGATCAATTTATAGAGCTTTTTCTGTTTTATGGGAAACATGACCCAACATGGGAGAAAACACAGTTCAGATGAAGAATCTGTACTGATATGCCATTTGCTCTATGACTAAGTGTGGGGAAGATAATGGGGCATTACTATTTTTCTTGACTTTTGTTTTGTAATTTTTAAAGAATAAAATGTAAACCCATTTTGATTGTTTTTAAGGTGAATTACACCAAAGATAATCTATTCTGAATTGTTTTATAAATTAAATTATAAATATAAAATGTAAAACTGACAAAGGATTCTTCTTCTATTGCTCTGAATTGCCAACCTCAGACTCCATCCTTTTGCATATCACCATTTGAATTCCATTTGATAATATGAGAACGTATCACAAATGATATAGATTCTACAGTTCCAAGACCAGAATAAAGGGACTTTGACATGCAAATTCATGTTTCTTTGCTCTTTTTCTATTCTCTAGATCAACACTTGGCAACTGATAGGACTTCCAAATCTGGTAACAAAAACCCCACCTTTGTGTCTGTTATGTCTGCTGAGGTTGAATAAAGTTTCTGTCACAAAGATAGCACAGGTTTAATGGTCAGTAACAATGGAAATAGCATGAAATATAACCAGAATGTGCTCCCGTTTTACACCTTGTACAACATGCATTTGACCTACTTGGCATATGCAGCATTTCCATAAAAAAGAACTATAGCACTAATTAAAGTTACTTTGTATATCTCTGGTCCATCTTCAATCTTATTTCGGCTTCATCTTATTTCTATTAACCAGTTTGTTTACTATTTATAATATTTTACAAACAACAAAACGACTTCTTTTGTCCTGTTCAGGCAGCCAGTTTTCATTTAGTCCTTTCCATTTGGCAGTTTGGTTTTGTTCCATGCCCACAGTGCTTTTGTGACATGGTTTCCATGTCCTTGTTAGGCCTGTACCATTCTTCGACTTCAATTAATGTGAGATAGCAGAGAGATAATACATCTGCCTTGACTTCCAAGTGTTACTAGGCTGGAGATAATAATCTACTAGAAAGGTAACTACACTAAAAGAAGACAAGGTCACAAGAACCTCACAGTAAATAAAGTGCCAGCAAGGAGCCACCTGCTTTGTGACACACAAATACAATTCCAGACTGTTAGTACATGCAGGACTCATGCCATCAACATTAGCCCCTTCCTGGTTTGGGATGTGTTGCCTTGCCAGGCTCTCAATTGGAGCTGGATTGTCCCCTCCACATACCTTTCCAACTCCTTGACAATTTGTCAGTTGTGAATAGCTGTAGTGGAGATGCTCCAGAATTTCTTTTGAGAGAATTACATTTTCCCCTTTCTCAAAAAAGCAAATGTAGTTATTTAGAATTATAATGTGCAAATCTGGTAAGATTAGCACTATAACTATCCATGCACTCTGACTTTGCATTTAACCCCATAAAAAAGATTTCAATTTGAAAAAAAAAAAAATAGTATGTTTTCATGAGAAAAATGAAAACACTAATAATCAGTAAGTGGAAATCATACTCCTTGACAACTGTGGAATTTCTGGAGGAAACATTGAAGTTGATGCATCTATCTCTGTTGTTGGCTTCATTTTTAATATTATGATAATCACTCTAATAATTTTTATTATGTGAATGAAAAAAATGTACATAATTATCATTGGGTACATTTATATACAAACACCTAGTATTTAATAGACTTGTGGTAGTAATGATATTTTAATAAACCAGTGGTAAATAAGTCAATCCTGGCATTTTTTTCAAGTATATATTTCCAAGTCATAACAAGACCTAACAAGACAAATTTTTTGATATAAAGCTTGGTATATAAAATAATAACAAAAGGTGGTTGCTTTTCTTAATAAAGAATAAAATTATAGCTTTAGGTATAATATATGGGCAGGCTACCCACAATGAGAAAAATAGTTTGCATGGTTCCCTCGAGATCAACCGCTTCATTCTTTCTTCTACTCAGTTACTTTTCTCAACTCTTTTGCCAATTGCACTATTTTTTGTTCCTCTATATTTTCTGAATACTTTTATTCTCTTACCACTATTTCTATAAAGAAAAACTCAAAGGAGTGAATAGGCCAGGGAATCAGGATCCTGAGTATTTTTCCAATCTTATTATGTATACCTCTTATTTTGTAAAATTTATTATAGATTGTACTTTGAGATCAGCACCTCTGGAATTTACAATAAAATCTGGCACGGTGTGAGCATTTAAATGAAGGATTTTTATTCTCTATGTAGGAAAGCTATGGTAGAAAGCAAAGGTAAGAAGAGTGAAGATACATAATGTATAATAACCCATCTCAAGAACCCACAACAGCACAAGACAGATATAGAATAGTAAAATGAGCCTTATTAAAGAATATATTTTACTTAAGAATTTCCAAATAAATAATAAAGTAATTGTTTCTTTGGGAAATTTTGTTTGTGTTTACATGAATGTTTTTTCAGTAAAATTTTAATCAGCGTTACTAAATATTCTCTGGGTGTGAGATCTGTGCTAATCACAGCCATATGTATCATATTCTTTAAGCTACACTTATTTCTCTAGTTTAGAAGATTAAAAAAATAAGTCATGTATCTCTGAAACCCACAGTATCAAGCATGTGACTATGGATAGATAAAAGACATATTGCCAATATGTTAAAATTGTATTCCTGCATGGGAGGACTTAATAAGTAATATTTAAAAGCAAAAAGAAAGGTAGTCACTGAAATATAAAATCCATATTTTCAAAGACCAGGTGCAGGATTTTTTAAGAAAAATAAAAGAAAAACTCTTGCATGAAAGGAAGTGTTCAAATATGTAGATATTCCATATCCAAATATTAGATAATCAATGTTGCTAAGATACAACTTTTAAATGTGACCTAAAATATTATTACAAACTTTAGCAATTTTTTTATAGATTTGGCAAACTGTTTAAAAATTTACTCAGAAAGACAAAGAATGGGCCTGGCAAAGATTACAATGAGGTATTTTCTTGCTCTGTTAGACCTGAATCACACAAGGAATACCTACAATGAAAGCCAGGACTTGAAATTCACATGCAAGATCCATGCAAAAGGCAATACCTGAGTCTCATGTATAGCATCCACACCAAAAACTAGAACTTAATTCCTATGTTCAGTGTTCATGCAAATCCTATGGCCTGAGTTCCATTCTCAGCTTTAATGCTAAGTGCCAGAACTTGTATCATTCTTAGTACCCCTATAAAAAGGCAGGAAATGGAATATGCTACCATACAAGATGCAAAGTCTGAAGACAGTGGATCCCAGAAATAGCTAATCAAATATGTTTTATTAGATCTAATCTAATCTAATCAAAAAAACTAAAAGCTAATCTGAGAGTCCCAGGTACTTGTGAAAGACCTGGTCTAAAAAACTGAACTCCACAACTATAGCTGACATCTGACCTCTACATGTAGTCCCACAAATAGCCATAGTAACAGATACATACAAGGAAGCACACACACACACACACACACACACACACACACACACACACACACACGAGTGTTAGAAGACACAGTATAGCTAAAATAATATTAAGCAAGAGAAAAAAATGTGGATGTTTTACCATTCTTTACTAAATGTGATGTAATTTTCCATTTGTAGTTTAGCTATAATGTTTATGTCATTGGGATATTGCTGAAAGAATATACATGTATCAGTGGAACAAAGTAAAATTCAATAATGAACTAACACAGGTATGATCTAGTTATAATTAAAATAAAAGTAAATTCCTTAGATGGATATGTTAGAAAAATATTTTAGAGACAACACAAAATTTTAAGGGAAAAATTAACTGGACTTGATCTAAATTAATCCATTTTTTTCCCATGAAAGTCACACAGAAATAAAATTGGAAAAATATTTGCAGCATACATTTCACATGGAATATATGTAGAAATATAAAAGTCTATAACAACAAAAGAAACATTCAGTATATAGATAAATATATGATAAGATATGATCAGAAAGGTAGGTAATAAGGTAGCAAAAAAGAATATGATGCTATGTTTAACAATTTTCACTGTAACATCATTTCATAGAAAAGAGAACAAATTAAACCTCAATATCTGAAAATATCAATTACTACCAAAGATAACAAAAAGATAATTATTTATTTCAAGTAGAATTTCAAGAAGTTATCTTTATTTTGAAAAGCACTTTTAAGAAAAATGCTATGTGAAATCTTACCACATACTATATCAAAATTGCATGATTACAGAAAGTTACATGAAAATATTCTTCAAAATGTATGAAGGAAATCTCACTGAAGGGAATTTAGTTTGGTATGTGTACGTGAAGGTAATTATAGAAAACCTGTATGCTCTGCAAGTGAAGACAAAAGGAATTCTATATGATTCTTGTACTATGATTAAGAATTTGGTTTCCTTAAGTGGTATAAGCAACCAGAGTCACTATATTTGTATAAGGAAGTGAGTATTTAACTTTTGCTGAATAATGGTAATCAGATGTCTCACATTTGATGGAGAGGATTATGACCACAAATGCCTTGGTAGAATAGAGACTTCAGTATCAACTCCTTCCTAGTGAAGATTAAGCTGAGGACATACAGAAAATGGCTGCAGGAATCCACAGAATATAGAATACTTATTTATAGCCCCTTGTCTGTCAGCAGAGTGGGCAAAGAATCAACAAGAGCTTAGTTACAAAGTAATTCCAAAATTCAGCCTGACTGAAAATATATCAGTATAGGAGAAGAGAAAAATTCTCATGATAATACTTACTTCCATAACTTACACATGAGTTGTGCAAACTAATTTCCTCATCAATAGTAAAGCATGGGACATGAGGCAGGGAGCATCTAAAATCTAAGGATCTGTTATAGCTAAGAGAGGAAGTCTATGTAAAGTTATTGTGTCATGATGGGTGATGTCATTCTGTATATGTTTCTCATACTGGTTAATGAATAAAGTACTGTTGGCCAATAGGAAAGCAAGATAGGCGGGACTAGGAGACAAGGAGGAAAGAGGAAGTAGGAAGGAGAGTCAAGATAGAGAGTCTGTAGAAGGCAGATCCTCCAGCCGCCTCTCGCTGGTAAGACCACGTAGAAATACATAGAAATGGGTTAATAATTAAGACAGAGGTAGCCGATAAGAAACTAGTAATGGGCCAGCAGAATTATATTGAATACAGAGTCTCTGTGTGTTATTTGGGGCTGGTTCGGACCAGCAGCGTGAGGAAAAAAACATACTCCTTACAGTGTCATATTGCATGGAATTGTAAAAAAGAGAAAGGGCATCAGGCAATGTTTAAACATGCAAAAATTACCATGTGCTGGCCAATTAAAGATAAGGTCTAAATCACTATATATATATATATATATATATATATATATATATATATAAATAATTTGCCCCAGGCCACTCATCTGAGTGGTGGCTATCTCTGTGGAGCCTGATATCTAATGCTGAGCTCCTCAAGTAAAGAATCCACATCAACCTGGAGTTAGCAGTGGAATATTTCCAGGAATCACAGTTGCATATGTATGTGGAGATAAAGGGTATTTCAATGGTAAGATAGATCACTCTATTTCTTTTGTTGCAGTCAAGTCATCAGGTAGAAATAAAACACTCTATTGGGTTAAGATGATTTTTAAATGATTTTCCAAGTGAATAATTTCCTAAAATATATATGTTAATACTTTGTGTCTATTATGGTATAATATGTTTTTAGGGCAACGTTACTAAAAATGGGAAAATAAAATTCGATAAGCATTTATAGACAAGAGGTGTAGGTATACATAAAGTGATATTTGAATGCATTCGTATGCTTATCCAATACATATCATCTGGAATCAAACTTGACCTTTCTCTTGTAGGATCTGGAGAACTTATGCCAGTGCACACTGTCAAGGCTTCCTTAATTCAATGCAATTGCAAGCATTCAGGTGACCTATTTGCATCTCCACAAAATGTTTAATGGATTAAACTGTGGCATCAGAACATATCAGATTCCTCTCACTTGGTAATATTGACCAGTTATTTTTTTCTCATTGTACCTGTTCCTCTAGTCTTGTAGGAAGTTACATTTGATTAACCCCTGAAGATACATTTATTGGAAAATAGGGCTCAGAACATAGACAATTAACTGGAAACCAAAAAATTAGATAAATAAGTACACCAGTCATTTGAAATGTTTTCCCACATTTCATTTTCTTCAATCTCCATGATAAGATTAAAGTCTTAGTGTTGGGCCTAAAGAGGCCTGGGCTCGAGGCCTAGTGGAACTTCTTGAGCCTGGCTAAAGTTTGGCAACCTGTCTTTGGCCTGTAACATCCACATTGGAGTGTCTTAGCAAGGCCTGATGTAAGACTGCCCCCTGCCTAGCTAACCACTAGCTTGGTGGAATATTATTGGCCCTTTATCTTCATGTTCCTAAGATTCTAACCCCTTAACACAACCCTACTTAAATAACTAAGTCCCCTGCTTGATGCAATAAACCAAGTTCCTGTCCCTGACCAGGCTATCTGTCACATATGATTGTTCTTGTGTTGGGCAAGGGCTAGTGATCGGGTGGACAGCATGCTCACCTTTCCTTGATCCTTTTCTCTGAGGGAGGAATCGTGGAGGGATGACCCCAAAGTATAGAAAGTTTAAAAACCAATATAAGCCCATGACAAATGTAACTTGCAAGGGTTCGAACTTTACTCCGTAAGATCATTCACTTTCCATGGCACATATCATTTAATATCACACAAGTATATACCCTCTTCCTGTGTTCATAAGGGTTTGTTTTTTTTTTTTTGGTGGCTTTTTTTACTTATAAATCAGTTGTAGATGCTCAAAAAAGGATTGATGCATAAGGTTTAGTGAATATAAGCTTGATAAATAAGTTCTTTATTTCATTTTCTTACTTTTTGGAATGTGGGAGGGTGGTAAAATATGAACTTATGTTAAGTTAATTGAATATAATAATTTCATAAAATTAAGAATTTGGGTTTGTATTACTTTATTAATATTAATTTGCCAGTAAATAATAGCCCATGGCTGAGTGTCCTGTCATTCAGATAAATGATTCTTTTTTATTTAAGGTTACTACTTCAACATCCATAAACTATGCATTGCTTATTTTCATCTACAAGTCTCTTTCAAATCTTCACTATCACAGTTTTCTCTGTGTGGACTTGGGATGACACTTTCCTTCTTGTTTGTGCTGCCCTATCATGCAGAGTCACATGATCAGCTCTAAGTTCCCAGAAAAGGCCATTAAATTCTCTCCTCATAATCTCCAGAATATCTGTGTGGTTTTAATTTCTTTCCAGGATCTTCCTAGTCCTATTCTTTCAGTGTATGTCAGAATATGTCTCACACATTTTACCACCTGTCTGCCTTGCCTCCAGCTGATTTCCAGTATTTTCTGACATTTGTTACATACTATTCTTGAACCTGGGTACTCTTTGTATTTTCATACTGCTTAGTACATCAGGAGAGGAGCAGTAAGAAGCCAGAGCTGTCTTGGGTTTAACCTTCCTCTGCCTGTTTTGGAAATTAATAAAGGGTACTGTATTACCAGACAAAATCTGGGTAGTGAATCATTCTGGGAGGTCCCAGAATGAAAAGTCTATATGTTTATACAGACCACAAATTGTACATCCTCTACGTCTACAAGACAATGCTGCAAAATATGTCTTTGTTCCCCCTGTAATATTTCTTAAAGGAAAACAAACAAACAAAACACATGGGTCTTATGTATGCTTATGATTTTTCATGTACATTGGGATTACCCATGTAGTCTCAATCCTCACAGCTGAACATATTTCTGTAAGGTCCATTGTAAGAATGCTTATAAAATACCTACTTATAATGGTGTATTGCTGTAATATTTGCTTTTTCTTCTTATATTTTGCTGTAGCTAAACACATTACAATAAGTAATGATTTCTGAATCTAAAACAATATCAGTGTTGTAAAAAATGGGACGAATCCCATACCATCAATGAATATAACTTTGCTTAGCAATGTAACCTAGGAAGTGTCCAATCTGACTTCATTATTTCCTTTTACCTGTCAAAACAATTTCATAGCTATCACTGTAAGTAAAAAAAACATTATAGCCAGAAAAATTATCTTATATATGAAACTTATGAACATAATTGTTCATTATAGCCAGAAAAATAATCATATATATGAAACTTATGAACATTTTGTATAATATCTGCATCCTATACACAGTTCTTGGTATAATGTTAGGCCACAGCACTGTGAATGAATTATCTACAGAGAAACACTTGTGCCCTATTTTTTTTTAACTTTAAAAATCTTCTACCTTCTTCTCCTCTTCTTACCATCCATACCTAAATATTTCACTGTTCCATAGAATCATTCACACTTTTTATATATTCTGTGTAATCTAGGCAAATGTGCTTTCTAGCTTCTTCATTCATGGTTCTCAACATTCTCTATATTTAAGATTCATGAATGAAGCATTTAGGAATATTCTGTCCCTCAATTTTACGTTTAGATTCTAAAACTGGAGCAGTACTAGAGCCCAATAGTCTTTAATAGGTAGCTTAGCCCTGTCTGACAGTGTAGCCTGGTTTTCATAACTAACTATACCTGCCACTGACATGTGGCAGTCTAGTTTGTATCTCTTTTTCTCTTTACATTCAGTAACTGTCAATTTGCAGATTCACAATTTTTATTTGAATAAATTATCTGTTGGTAAATATTTGAAAACAAAATAATTCAAAGATTATTGACAAATTTTAAAAATTACCTTTTGAGTGATTAATAAACAGGAAAAACAATTAAATATAAAGGAAATTTCTAAATATAACTATCTTGTCAAATTAAACAGTTTCATAGTTAAAAGAGCTCCTCTACACATCTCTATTCATTCTTCTGTTTTGTGTTGACACCATTTAAATCTAGGAACTAATTCTTGCCTTAGTCATTTTTCTAATTTACAGTAATAAATGAAAATTCATATTTACCTACCTCATAAATTACTTGCATTAAGTTATCTCTCTAGAATTCTCTTTTGCTTAGGAATTTCTGTTGATCTTCCTTGTTATTTCTTCTATAAAATATCTGCTTCCTCTTCCAGGTGATAATTCTTTAAATATTTGAGAGATGTTTTTAGTATGTTCCCCCTACACAATTCCTTCTGACAACATTAAACATAAGACATGATTTTTCGATTCCTCACCATCTGGTTGTCTCTTTCTGTTTCTATTCTGGTTTCACAATATCCATTTTAAATTTACTTCCACTCCTCAACAGGAACATGAACACTTTTTAATTGATAAATTATTTGCATACAATTTTGAGTTTCTCTTTCTTTGACTTTTTCCCCCTTTGTTCTAAACCCTAACATGGATTTTAAATACCAGTTTGAGAGAAGAAAAGTGGGAGAGGCAAGCTCCTGACACTGTGTTGCCCAGTTAAGGCTGAGTTTTACTGACAGATAATAAATGATGTAATCTAGGTGCACATACTGTTATACCTATTTTGGTGGCCTTATTCTTCTGAGCTGAATATTTACCCTTGAATATGTGTGCAATATCTGCACTAAAGGAAATATTAATATGCTTTTTAAATCTGAGTATGCACTGGTGATATGCTGTATTTTTTCTAGGCTTATTGTTTTCTCTCTCTGAGCATTCGAGCCAGGCATATTTCAGAATCAAAATTCTGCTTTTTCTTTTTTATCCTCAAGAGTTTTTCACATCACTTTTCTCCACCTAACCAGTATGTTACTATGTGTTTAGACACAAACATCAGGATTGGTAGTTGGACTTTTCTGTCATCAGTGTTTGTGATGGGATCTAATACTGGATGTAATCCCAAGGCTGTTGTCCTGTCTTCCCATGGCTCAGCTGTTAAACTCAAGATCTCTTAAAACTGTGAGTCTCTGCTGTTCCTCAACTCCTCTGGGAGGTGTCCTCAGTCAATGCAGCCCTCCTGCATGCAACTGCAAATTAGTTAGTCTGTGATATTAATCCCGAAGGACATGGAGTGCACACCCTTAGGTGTTTTCTGTAAGTAGTTGGTGATGAATTCATGAATAAATCAGAGGTTGGAAGGTAATTCAATACTCTATTTTTTTTCTTGTCAAGCTGGGTGTGTACTGCCCTATTTCCAAATTATGACACTGCCAAATATGTGGGTAGAACAAATGAGAAGTTATGTGACAGAAAGGGTACTACTTAGGAGGAAGAAAACACAAATAGTGAAGGAGAAAATTCCACTAATGGTCTTAGTGAAACATACATGCAAAGAGGAGAATATACATTTAAATGATGTGGAAGCTCGCCGCAACAGCCTGACAGCATATCCTCTGAAGAAAGCTAGTTACAAATCATCACCATTACAGCTGGTGACACAGAATAGCAAAGTAGTTCCCAGTGAAGGAAAATCAGACAGTAGCAGGAAAACCCAAAATAGAAATAATGACAATTTTACTTCAGGACAAAATGCTGTAGCTCTTTTATTAGACTAAAGCTGAGTGTTAACAATCATATGCAGAGTAGATATTATAATAGGAGCCACTGGCATTCAAATCACTTGTCATAGCCACACTTTAATCCAATCATGGCACAAAGACAGAAGCAGAGAAATTAAGAGTGCACTAAAAGAAACAGGGAGGGTGTGGAGTGACATGTGCAAACTGCTCAACTGCTGATTCTCACATTGCAGAGAACTTGTGTTGGAAACCATGGAGAGAATATGTCCTACAAACAAATCACAGACCAGCTAGCACAACAGATTTTGCTCTGCCACAATAAAAAGTGTCAGACAAACTCTATTAGTACACTACAAGCATTATTCACATTTAATATCTAATAACCATAATTCTTTTTTATAAAAGTTCTTATTCCTTAATAGGAAAGCGAGGATAAAAAATTAAATTGAAATAATGCCTGACAACTATGAATCTTCCAACAACAACAAAAAAATGCATTTCTGAGTGTGATACACATCCTGTCTGGTGTCAGTGCTATAAATAAATTACAAAGCTCCAGAAACATAGGACTATACTAATGACAGAATAAGTGAATGCTGCCCTGCTTAAGTTTTCTTCATGATTTCTTATTTTTAAATAATAGATTTCATATTGTCACTTTGTTGTTCAAGTGGTTGATTTTTAACATTTTTAGTACATTTTTATTATTCATTAATTCATTTATGTAGTATGTATGTGTGTAAGTATGTGTACATGTGTATAAAATCATATAAGTGGTAGTCAAAGAACAACTTTATGGATTGGATTATCTTTGACCACATGTACTTCAAGTGTCAAACACAGGCCTTTAAGACTTGTTGGCAAACACCTTTACCTGATGAGTTGTCTTCTGGAGGTTTTGATTTGTTTCTTTTGAGATGATGTCTCACTATGTAGTCCTACCATCTGGATTTGAACCTGCTATGTGGTGTGCTCAGGCTACTTTCAAACTCATGGTCAACCTCTGTTCTTCATCTCTTTAAGTGCTGGGGTCGTAGACATACACCATCATGTGTGATTTATAATTTTTTTAATTATTTTTTTCTTATTTTACATATCAATGCCAGTTTCCTCTCCATCCCATACCCCTGACTCCCCTCCCATCCTATTCTCTCCCTACTCCATGGGGTGGGGGGATGGGGAAATGACTCATATTTTTTTAAATGAACTCAATATCTCTTAACCTGAATCTGTCACATAATTTCATGGAATACCCACCAACTATTTCTCCTTAAAATTGTTTCCTAGCTATTGATAACAGTGTTATAAATTTTTAAGTCAATGAGAGAAAAAGGAAATGGAGGTTATAATTGACTTAAGTCAGTGTTTTTCAACTTCCCTAATGCTGTGACACTTAAATACATTTCTTCATTTTTTTGTAACACCCAACCATAAAATTTTCCTGTAGTTACTTTATAACTTTCATTTTGCTACTGTTATGAATTATAATGTTAATACTTGGTACGAATTATAATGTAAATATTTGGTATGCAGGATATCTGTTTGTTACCCCTGTGAAAGAGTCATTCTACCCTCAAAGGGATAGTGACCTACAAGTTGAGAACCACTTTTCGGAATGCATGTGACCCGTTAGCATTCACATTTAGATTTCCACCTCTAAAGTGATAATGTTAGGAGGTGGAGTCTGTGGGAATAAAGTCATGAAAGCATTGACTTCTTTAATGAGACAATGAGATTATGACATGGTCACCAGATAGTTCTCTGGCTCCCTATTCAGCAAGTGAAAAGGTATCACTATGCAAATCAGAGCCTGCCATATTTCAGCCTGGACTCAGAGGCTCTGCTCTGTATGCTTGTTGCTTTGTTGGTACCTGATTCATGGTAGTAACAAAACTCATCTGTAGGACCAAAAGTGTTATAGTCAGCCTAGAATGCACCTGAAACATATGTTCGATTATAGATGACAAAATGCCACGCATTTGTGATTATTCAAGAGAAAAGCAAATGATGAGAGTTCCTCAATAAAAGTAGCAATAGCAATATACAATGCTTGAATTTAAGCATCGAGCAGCATTTTAACCATTCTAAATTTCTAGTTGAAACTTTTTGGTAGAAAGGTTCAATAACACCAAAATAAATACATGGGTCAAGTGGGAGAAGGCTTGGACAAGGTAGCTATCATAAAATCACACTTGAAAAACCCTATACACCTTGTGGAGTGAGGATGTAGACTCCTACCATTAACCAGGAAACCATCTGAAGTTGACATCTTGTTGCAAAGGAAATTTTGGTTTACTCTAATGATGTATCTTTAGGTATATTAAGCATAAGGGTCATTGCCAGCCCAAAGAGTAGGTGGTCAATACAAAATGAACTCAATGATATTTTTGTATTCTCTCATATTTCTATCTTGGGACTTTTTAATCTTACTTTTCTTCTACTTGCACACTGTGGCTTATGATTTTACATTTTTATGGTGAATGAGTTTATGTGTGTGTGATTCCTGTGGGTTTATTTTTGTCTTACAAAATTCTGCATTCTTTTGGTTTTTAGTTTGCCTGTGTGTTTGTTTTCTACATAGAGAAAGAGTTAGAATATAGCTGGGTAGCGAGGAAAGGGAGATCTGGAAGAATTTGAAAGCCATGATCAAATGTGTGTGTGTGTGTGTGTGTGTGTGTGTGTGTGTGTGTGTGTGTGTGTGTGTAAGAGGGAAAATAGATGTAAAGAGAGGGAGATGGGATAACAAAGGAAGGTGATTGAATAAAGGAGACATGAAAGCAAAACAAGGATCTATTCTTGCAGTGGAAGAGAACTGCGAGAAGGGTTGGGAGCATGGGGGAAATAGAGAGAATATCAGGGCAAAGCATAATAATATGTATGCAGAAAAAATGTCACAATGATATTCACTTTTTATGCCTGAGGAAAGTATATATTGAAAATATTAAGATTATATCTTGTCACAAGATAGAAAATTATTATGATAAAAGCTGTCATGGGAAGTTAATGCTAAACAATCTTACAATAAATGCAATATTTATATGTGTACCTCTGTTAAGAAAAAATTATACTTCACCTATATACATAGATTACATGCCTGAATTTTATTTATTCTGCTATTTTCTGACTTTGTGTACATCCTATATAATGTATAATGTATCTAAGTGTTTTAAAGGTGCCAGGAAACCTTTATTCTTAATAAAATTCTCATTAATTAAATGTATACATACTCTATGAGCCAGTAAAACTTAAAAGAATACGTGAACAATGTTATTACTTTTATGTTTAAAGTACAAAATTATTGTATCTGGGCATACCATAAACTCTATTTCCAATTCCCTGCACCCCTCACTGTGTGCAGTCACTTCTTCTGGTTTTTTGATCCCTCAAAACTCAACTCCTATTGTACTTTACATATCTTGTGAAACTTGGTTCCTTGTCTCCTTCTTTATCTCAATTTCTCTATTCTCTGCCATTTTGAGTTAGAGAGACATTGGATATGCAAATTCAAAGAAGATTCAGAGGAAATGTAAATTTCTAAATGTATTTAAATAAGTATAAATATTTGAAATATTTCTTGTTCCAAATTGAAATATGTTAACCGATGACCTTACAAAAGATCATACTTTCAAATTGCTTAAAAATTAACTGTTACTTATAAGGTAAAGATAACATATAAATCTATAATAAAGGGGAGACACCACTTAATTTCTGATTATCAGAATATTTTAAAAACATAGGCAACATACACATTTTAGGTACATGTGCATGGGCTTTTGATCAATATTTTTAACTACATTTGTTCCAAAACCATGTCACTTGTATCATGTTACTTGCATTTTTTCTAATTAATGATTTTTCCCCGTTTTTTCTATTGATTTTTGTCATGAATTTCACTGAAGACTTCTTTAAAACTAAAAATAATATGAGCAAATCATAAATTGTTGGTATTTTAAGTGAAATTTCCTTGGGGATATTTGATCACACTGTGAACCCTGAGTTCAGATTTGTATTAATTAAATAAAATTAACCTTGGCTCAGGAGGCTAGATTAGCAACTAGTTGACATAATGTAGTCATAGAGCATCACAGGGCATGGAGCAGACGTAGAAGCAGGCCTGCAACAGCAGAGTTGCAATCACTGGCTGAAATAGCAGTAGATTAAGGTGCAGCCATTGTGCCAAAGTTAAAGCAACAGAATTTTTTACTTGAAAATATTTTATTCATTATATATGAATGAAAAGCTTCCTCTCTTGAACTGGATACTTTTCTTGATCACATGAACCTATATAAAGTGTTTTTTTGTGGTTACTGAAAATACACCTTGTATAATTCATTCACTGTATGACAACTGAGGATATCAGTTTGTCTTTTGATACCAGATTGAATTTTGTCTCAAAATAGTTTAGAAGTTTCTTGGAGTTGGGCACCCATTTTGAATCAAAACAACACAAGAAAATATACAAACATACAGGAATGAAACAAAAGTGAGAAACAAGACCCTAAAAATTTGGTAAAAGTGAGGGAGGGAAGCAGGGAGGGAGGAAGAGAGGGAGAAAGGGAGGGAGGGAGGAAGGGAGGGAGAGGGAACTGGGATCGACATGTAAAATAATAAGTTAAATAAAAAAAGACATATTAGAAAGTGTAGATATGATGTTACCTTGCCTCTAAAAACTTTAGCATTCAACTTTGCAAAGAAAATAAAGATCTTATTCTTCTAAAAAATATTGTATAATAATTACCCTTTCTGAAATACTAAAACTATGCACAAAGATAAAACCATTCTTTTCCCTTATGACAATATAAGCTTGAAATAATGTCAGGTACTTGACTGAAATCTTTGTTGGTACATTTTTAAAGAACAAGATAAATAGATTATGTCTATTTTCATTTACAAAACAGAAGAAACTATTGTAAATACATATTACAAATGGAAATACTGTCAAAGCTCAAATTTATCATACAGTTTAAAAAACTATGTGTGCCTTTTTGCATGGGGTTATGTGTTCATGAGTACAGTAACTTTTGAAGCAAGAAGGAGAGCTTAGATCCTCTAAAACTGGAGTTAGTAGAAGTTTTGAACTTCCCTGTGTGTTACTGGAAATTGAATTGTCCTAATGTAAGAGACACGAATTGTTTCAATCCAATCAAGGAATCATCTATTCAGCTCCGGTTTCACTTTTTTGTTGGTCATTCACTCAATTTGCATGCACACTCATAATCCATGTAATCATTTTTTCCTAATATCTATGTTTATTGGCAGTCATAAATGACATGAATTTACTTTTAAGTGTTTTATGCTGGGAACAATGCTTATTCAAGGATTTGCAAACACTTTCTGTAAGGGTGTAGATACTAAAAGTATATTTGAAAAGCACGCAATCTCATCACAATTGCTCATCTCAATCCTATGAACTATGGTATGAAGCAGCCTAGGATTGTTTGTTATATGTGGATATTGCTGCGATACAGTAAACTTTGTATACAGACCTCTGTCCTAGGCTAACTACTGTGCACTACTGTAGTTGCTGTCCCTATTTAGTTTAACCTAATATATTCAGACTATGAACACACAAACATGCCCATAATCAATCTTAATAAAAGGTTACAGCTTTCCTTATTAATAAGCTAGAGGACAATGCCATCAGACATGCACACTCAAAGAAAATCTTGCTGTAGAACAGATTAAAGAATTAGGAATCTATTGTGGGATTTTTATATATGGTATTTGATCTTTCTTCAATTACTTCTGACATTTATATCAAAGAATATGAGATAGTGTGTATTAGTGTAAGATTCCAAGAATCAGATATAATTAAAATATTTATATAATTTCCAATAACAATATGTCAATTTTGAGAACATACACTCAATTTTTATAATTTATATGGAAGGAAATGGAACACTGATTATAGTGGAGCTAAGACAAACAGTTCATTCAAGTTTCTGATTACTATGAATAGCACATCCATTGATCTCATGGTAACTATGTTCAAATCAGTTTTGATGGATGAGACATTATTCATATAAAAGGTGTTGTCCTTTTTGTAACTGTGAATACTGTTTAAGCATTCTAAAATAGTAATAGCACTCCATATTTTGGCCTGTCATTGAAGAATCAAGCTCTTCATGGATAGGCAATAATCTTTGCTTATTTTTTTTTTTTGCATCATTTCATGGTGGTGTTGGTGGTAGTGTCCATTCTCATCTTCTTGAGAAAAATATTCTAGGCAGTAAAGTATGTCTTCACATGCAAGTGGAACTAGATAAAATGTGCTTTTATAAAGTGAAGATTCAGGAAGCAGAAAAGTAGAAAGAATTGATTGCATAAGACTAAGGCACCAAGCAGATCGTCTAAATATATATTACAAATTCCAGGTGTGTGTGTGTATGTGTGTGTGTGTGTGTGTGTGTGTGTGTGTGTGTGTGTGTGTGTGTGTAATTCCTACAAGTGATCTCGGAGTTTCTGTTTCTTATATTGGGTTGTTTTCCTTCTGTTCCTTTGTTTTGTTCAACTCTATGTGTTAGCTTTATACTTTATTTCTATTCTGTAGAAGTCTGTTTATATTCTAATGAGAGAGAGATAGTGGATTCAGATGGTAAGAGGTGAAGAGGAACAGTGATGAATGAGAGAAGGAAAATAGTAATCAGGACTTAATTTGTGAGAAAAAGATCTATTTTCAATAAAAGGGAAAGGTAACTGGGAAATTATTCAAATGTTTGGGATACTTAATAGAAATAAAAGTGGTGACTTCCACACATAAATGGTAAAAACTATTAATAAGATTGTAAAAATGTATCATTTATAAAAATGGGTGACATAGCATTCTTCCAATTTTAGCAACAACTCATCCTTTGTCAAAAAATATTAATCTCTATGATTGACACTAATGGAACTTCTCTTATTTTAGTTCTATGCATTTAAATGGTAGTTCAAACTATTGCCTGTCTCAGTGACACCAAACTGAAACATTTATTTAAATTACTTACCTATGGTTGGGGGAAACCTCTGTTCTTTTCCAGTTGTCTGAAGGTTGCAAAGTACTTTTAAATGTGGTGACTCTCATTTTAGTCAAATAAGAGTATCTTGATGGCAGTGAGAGTTGCTGCTGAGTTTATTTATTAACTCAGATATTATCTAATAGCCAAGTTTTGTAAAGACTGGCTTCAGCTCCCCCAATATCTACTATCTGTGCACTCTAAGCATCTTTATTAGGCCATTTTCTTTCCTCTTGAAAATATGGTGTCATTTAAAAAACTGGATTCACATTTCTGTTTTCTTCTTTATAATGTAATGACTTTTGCAGATCATTTTTTTGGGGGTTTGGCATTTAGAGACAAAGTTTCGTTATGTAGTTATGGAGTCTGTCTTACAACTCAACAGGTTGGCCTCAAACTCAGAGATCTGCCTGACTCTGCTTCCTGAGTGCAGGAATTAAAGGTGTTGACACTGCCATCCAGCCTTTTTGTGTATAATTATGTACATCTCTAACATGAGTTTCATTATAGAATTGAATGCGTTAATGTGTTTTTAGAAATATAACTACTAGCATTACCTTATTTAGTAAATGTATGATCTTTGAAAATGTAACTAAGATCTAAAAAGTATCATTTGTTTATTATTGAATCACCTTTCCAACAGCCTCCTTGATATTACTAGATGATACATTTTTATGTAAAAGTCAACAAATAAAGAAGGATGGTTACTCTTTCTTCAGAATATTTTCAGATTCAATTTGTTAAGAAACTGAAAGTTGTGCATATATTAAGAACATTAGCCAGTCACACTTGTAAGTAAATCTTATGAGCTCATGGATACCTGTGTCATTTGTTTTATTATTATAATTCTTCTTCCAAATTAAAGGTTTCTGATTACTGTGAAATAAGGATAGCACTATGATTGAATTTAAGCTACTAAAATTTGAATTTATCATAAAGTATTACATACAAGCATTCTTACTAGGTGTCTCACTATTTCTAATTATTTCTTTTACAAAGATATGGGCAAAATTTATTCTGAGTAGATCATTTTGAGTGCAGTTTATACAAGATATTTCTACAAGGGAAGGCTCTTTTAAAATCAGGGACTATAAAGAAATCTAGAGAGACTAATATTATAATTATGGGTTATCAAGTTGAGAACTCTCCAAAATTATCTCTTCACAAAGACCCAAAGGAAATTAAGTGATCATCATGCTTTATAGGTAGAATAGGTGACTCGACATTTTATAAATGAATGTAATAACAGAAAATGACTTCCTAGCCTTGTATAATTATTTTGAGATAAGCAGAATGTGCAAGTATGAAACCATACAAGCATCCACTAAAAGAGAAAGAGGTAATAGTATCATGGTACTTCTATGTAAAGTGTGTATCAGTAAATGTGTATGAAATTGAGGTTTTGATATAATTTCTTATAACCTAAGTATAATATTTTGTAGACTACGGATGTAAATTTACTTTGGTAAAATGTACATTCATTTCTAGTAACTATGAAATACATTTTATTTACCAATATTAATGTGTTTGCAGACACTGAATGAATTTTTTAAAGATAGTACAGTTGATTTTCTATTGTGGAATATTATTTAACAGGGCAAAGATAAGTTACATTTGTTTATGATGTGGAATATTTCTTTAACTATGTAAAGCTGTGTTACTTTTATTTATGCTGTATTTGTTTAAAATTGTAAGTATGTGTACTTAATTATGAAGAGATATATTTCATTTGTTTCACCTTGCCTTCCTAAGGTATCTGATTGGCCAACTGACTCAATGTCAAGGAATTAAAAAATTGTCACAGAAATTAGTGAAAATGTAACAAATAAAACAATAGAAAATATCAACAAATATAAGAGATATTTCTTTAAATGATCAAAAAAATTGACATACCCTTGACTCAACTAACCAAGAGAAAGAAAAACTGAACACAAATTATGACATTCAGAAACATTTTAACTTTAACAGACACCAAGGAAATTCAGAATAGTATAAGGAATACTGTACTCTATTAAGTTGTAAATCCTCACAGATATGGATGAAGTTTTGAATTCAGCCAAACAACTAAAATTGAACCAGTAATTCAACAACCTAAATAGCAAATGAGGAGAGATTGAATTATTGCTTGAAGCTTAACTGAAGAGGGTTTCAGAGAGGAGCATTAGGAAACTTAACTATAAACCATCCTTATTATACTTTTACAAATAATTTGGCTGCTTTTGGCCATTGTCCTAAGAACTTGCCTGGGGCTAAATGAAGCATTTGGGATTCAATGAATTGTCAGAGGAGAGTTCAAGACAGGCCAATACTATGTCACATGGTTGTTAGCTATAACTTTTATTTAGATCTACAGTGAAGAGGAATAAGCAGGGAAATAAAGAGATACAAAACTTGTAGTTTGAGTAGAAAAGGAGCACCTGGAAGTTTAATGTTGGAGCTATGACTTATTCTGAAAAAGAAAATGTGAAATGAAATAAGGGAGAGGTTCTCTCAATGTGTTACCCACCCAGTTAGTCATGCAACATATAAAAAGAAAGGCCTAATGAATTATCTCTTTATAGAAAATATTAACAAATCCAAGTGTATGAAAATATAATTTAAACATATGGGCAGGTTCCCTCTCAAGAAGACGGAGAATTTTCTTTGAACATCTGTCACTTGATTATGGCTTTGGAGTCACGAAGGAGACAGGAGTAAAGGGGTTGTGCTTTATTGCTCCATGGTTCAGCACCTCATAGCCAGGCATGTGGCAGAGGAATGTTTGCATGAAAACCTTGTGAAACCAATTCACGAAGCTGTGAAAGTCAACTATAAATATCACTGATGGGGGAATTCCTTCTGTATGCTGTGAATATAAGTTTCTGTTATTGGTTGACGAATAAACCTGTACCAGCCAATGGGAGGCAGGATGTAGCCAGGCAGGAAGTATAGGTATGACTACTAGATTAGGAGAATGCTGGAAAGAAGAATGCAGAGAGTGAGTCACCAGAGAGACACTATGTTGCTGCAGAATGAGAAAGAAACCCTGGCTTCACCAATAAGCAAAGACCATGTGGAGATACACAGATTAATAGAAATTGGTTAATAATTAACAGAGCTATCCAATAAGAAGCCTGAGTCAACAGCCAAACAATGTATAATTAACTTAAGCCTGTGTGCTTATTTGTGACTGAACCATTGTGTGATGGAACAGGACAGAAAATTCTGTCTATAAGACCTTGAGGTAGTGGAGATGCTACAGCTGGGAAAAATCTGCCAAGGAGAGCTCCATATACATGATAGGATCTATCCAAGAGCCCAGAAGTGTGTTCCAAGCAGCAAAGCTTGAAGGGAAGTGCACCTAAATCCTTTGACATCACACATGTAAACTGAGGATTTGATGTTTGCCCTGTTGTATTTATGTTGGTCTGGTCCAGTATTTCATCTTAAATCCATCATTTCTACATTTGGCAGTGATAATATATGTTGTGCTATCTTATGTTAAAGAGATGTAATTTGGGTTTTGATTTTACAGGAGGTTACAGTTCTGCAATTGCCTTGAGTTTCAGGCTTTGAAACTATGTAGAGACTGAAAGAAGATTGGTGCTTTAAAAGTGGAGTAACTATATTTTGTACTATTATGGTCACAAATATGGAAGCCAGAAAGTGGGGCGAGATGTTTTAAATAAGAATGATCCTTGTAGGCTCATGTATTTGAAAGTTTGGTCATCAAATGTATAAGTTTTTGGAGGAGGAGTAGATGTGGCCTTGTTGGAGAAGTTGTAGTACAGGGGATGGTTTTGAAGGTTTCAAAAGTACATGCTGTTTCCAGGGTCTCCCTCACCTTTTTTCTCAACTTGTAATCTGTCTGGTACTTATACAGTGCCATACCTGTCAACCTTCTGACAAGCCTCCTGCCATGATGGTCATGTACTCCAATGTTCTGAAACAATGGGATCTAAAATGAAGTGCTTTCCTTTTATAAGTTGTCTTAGTCATGGCTTTTTTACACAGCAATAGGAAAAGTAGTTAAACATATCTATCACTTTGTGCAATAGCTGTCTCCCAATAGACCATAACCTGAAAATGAAACTTGAAAGACTGAAATTACTAGCAAAAACATAGGCAGAACCCTATGTGATACAGTTGGAGAAAAGGACTTTCAGAATAGGACTCTATCTGACAAAGAATTAAGATCAAAATTCCACAGTTTGGGTTTCATAAAACTAACAAGCTTCTTCACAGATTTTCAGAGAATTTGTGCCAGCTGTTCATCCAACATAGAATTAATATCCAGAAAATATATAGAACTAAAAACAAAACAAATGATCCACTCAAAAATTGGTCTTGGATTTGAATAGAGAGTTGTCTAAAAAAATAAGTCATAGATTTATCTCAAAACATGTTCATAATCCCTAAACATTAGGGAAATATAAAACAAATCATGTTTGAGATTTTATCTTACACCAGTCAGAAGGTCAATGTTGAACAAAGCAACCAACACAATTTGCTGGAAGTGGTGAAAAAAAGAGAAAACTTACTCACCATCCAAGGGATTGCAAACTGATCCAATCTCTCTGAAAATCAGTATGGAGAGTTTTCAAAAGCTAAAGCAAATCTATCACATGATCTAGCTAAACCATTCTCTGACACATGCCCAAATAATTCATGTCTGCAGAGATGCTTGCTCAGTCATGTTTATTCACAATGCTAGGAAATGCAAAGAACCTCAATATCCTCAACTGACAATTGACAAGTAGATAATGAGAATTTGATACATATTATGGAATAATTCTCAACTATAAAAAATGAGATTTCTTGGTGAAAAACAGAACTAAAATAAATCATATTGTGTAAGGTAACCCACACCAATAAAGACATTTCTTGCTTGTGATGTTCCTAAAGATTAGATATGTGCACACACCCTAGATTAAATGCAGAAATAAGAAAAGTTAGAAGAAACCATTGTCAGAGTAGTGAGTGGGGGCCGAGCATTGATGATCAACACAAAAGGGAGTAAAATGCATCTCATGGAGAAGTGGATAAAATAGGGAGTGGGCTCTATTTAGTTGGACAGCTGGAGATAACTTGCTGGTGGCTGGTGGCCATGTCAGAAGATCAACAGGTGACATTTGAAGTTCAAGATCTCAGTCCAACAGGAGGAAACTCTCTGATTGATCATTCTCAGTTAGGAAATGCCCAAATCTCCAGACCCCAGAATGTTTTTTTGCTTCTGTTGTGCCCTTATATATTTGCTGCCATGATCTTTCTCTGGCATCTGGCATGGTGTGAAGGAATATCTGAAGATGCCTGTAATATAGTGTGTTTATCTCATGGACATTTTAATCCGTGGATTATCATGAAGATAATACCTCCCTTACCGTAATGTCTAATAATAATAATGTCAGCTTATATTGTTTTGATTAACAAAAATAAATATAAGGAAATGCTGCACAGCCAGAGCCTATGAGTTTCACCCAAGGAGTTGCATAGATTGTAACTCAAGTTAATAATTAAGGAAAATAAATGAATTCCTAGGAGCCAGGATGGCTTTAATTCTCTTAGTGCTGAAAGATGCACTCATGGGAAACATTCACTGAAACAAAGGTTTAAAATAACTTCAGGTTAGATCAGCTGTTTTGGCAATATCTTTAAGTTGAAAAACACCCTAGAAAACAGTCTAAGACATGTAGCTGAGGTCAAAACTACAAAGCACATCTACACAATGGAATACTACTCTGCAGAAAAAAATAATAATGGAATCTTGAAATTCGCAGGCAAGTGGATGGCACTGGAAGAAACCATCTTGAATGAGGTAACCCAGTCACAAAAAGAGGAATGTGGTATGTACTCGCTCATATATGGATTTTAGACCTAGATCATGGGATTACCAGCCTATGATTCACAGAACCAGAGGAACTAGGATACAAGGTGTATTCTAAGAGATTCATAGAAGGGGGAAGGGACAAGTCCCCCAGAGCACATGGGAAGAGGGGGGGGGCAGGGAATGGAGAGAGAAGTAAGAGAAAGAGAAGGGGAGGGAAGGAAAGCACGTGCAACATGGTTAATTTCTTACACCCATTTCTGCCACCAGTCTCCAGATATATATGTTCTGAAGTAAAGTAGAACTGATTGATTGATTTTAATATATAAAAGTAGTTTAGGTTTGTGATTCCTTTAAGATTCCTTATATGATTACCTTTCAAGAAAAGTAAGAAAATGATTAATTAAAGAAAGCAGCCTTCCAATAAAAAAACAAACTGAGATGAATACTTTGTTTTGCACACAGTTAATCTGTAATAAGTTGCTTACATGAGTACTTGGGATAATTTGTTTTTCACCTGTAAAAATGTTAAATCATGTAAGGGATATGGAAAACATGCAGCTTTTTAACTCTTTGTTTTGCATTTATTATAATCATTCACTTTAAAAACACAATATAACCACACTGTAATTTGTATGTTGCCTGAAAATTTTCATTGGTGTATATAAGCTCTCTATTATACAATAGAGAGAACACAGAAGAAAAGCATTGGAGAATAAAGAAAACGAATACCATAAAGAGAGTGTGTCTTTTTTTCCTAACCATCTCAGATAAAAAATAGTCTAGTATATGCCATGGATTTCTTTCAAGCCCTATATTCTCTAAAGGCTGGCATCCCAGGCAGCAAAAATAGATGAAGACTAAGGAATGAGGAGGGTAAAAAAAAATAGCAAGGGTGTCTGTAAAACTCATAAGGGATCATAATATTAAATATCTAACACATAATTCAAATGTAATGCATTTAAGTCAGGGTATTATTATACATATAATGAGAAAAATCTCATCTTGACTGACAATGTTCCCTTCCATGAGCCAAAGATCTTCCAACAAAAACTTCCACGCCAGGCATAAGAATCCCTCTTCTTGAGTTGTTACTTAGAATTGTTCAAGAAAGTTGCAAATATAGTACAAGTTATTGCTATTGCATGTCTTTGATCCTCAGTAGTGGAAAGCAAGCCCCATGTTGCTAAAGATACCATGCTTTTCAGACACAGAATCCAGACCCCTGAGCTCTAACTAATCTGACAGTGTATTCTCCGAGAAGTAGCTTTCATGTTTTCATAAGGTACGATGCAAACTTCCAAATGAGGAAAACAATAAACAGTCCTACCTATGAAATGTGTCTATGAACCATGCTGATGACCAACATAACACAATCCTAAGAGTGAAGTATTGGCTCACAAAATTGGTAGTAACAATAGCACTCTAAATTGCCTTAAGACCCACTCAGCAAGAGGGAAACCATGGCTATTACTGTAAAACATTGTCAACTAGCCAGAGCTAGTGAAAATCATGGATCTTTAGGAAGAACCTAACACCACCATTTTACTAAACCACAATAATTCATGACTACATTATAAATATTGTTTTTACTCCCACAGATAAGTGTAGTCCTAGCCCCACATCAAGGAAACTTCTACTTACAACAGACAATTACACAAATACCACAATCAATCAAAATGCAGAATTGTGCACTCCAGTACTAGTGGTCAAATCTCTATTATAAAACCCAAACTTAGAGCCCAGAAATTATTACAGAAAAGAGGAAGGAAAAATAGAAAAATCTAGAGGAATAAAAAGTATGTTATGTGATTGTGTCTCCTAAGAATATCAAAAACTACATCCATTAAATTTTGCCAATGTTAACTGCTTAAATATAAGTCTAAAAAGGGACACACTGAAGACTCATCAAAGAGGGCTAGTATTGAGATCCTACCTACTTGACACACTACTAATGAAGTAGGCAGTAGGAAACAGTCAGCAAAATTTTTCCAAGTATTTAGAGTTCTCATTTCCCCGGGTCAGCTAAGTTCTTTGTGTGTATTAGCTGGAATACATTTGGTTAGTTAGAAGGGTTGAATATGACTCTTTTACTATTGTTCAATCAAAATACACAACTTACAAACTTCTTGAAAAGTGATCATGAAGTTCTTGATGTTTTCCCTCTCTTTTCTGTTTCTTCAGTGATGAGTACATCATGGTCTCAATTCAGATCATTGTGTTGTATTATAATTATCTTTCAATCTAAATGGACTAGGAACAACAGTGGCAGTGCTATACAGTGCTATATTTGTGGTGTGTTCACAAATACATTAGTTATATGTTTCAAAGTGTAAAGTTTTGAGCGTGATATGACATCCCATTATACCTGTATGCTTACAAGCTTTTCATTCTCTGCATATTGTCCAGTTCTTTTTAGAAAAGCAGGCAGAATGATTTTAAAAGGCAGAGGTGATAGATGACTTCAGGGAATCAGAATTATCCATATATACCAGAGTAGATGCACACATGAACTCAGAGTGTGACAGCGTACACAACACCTGCATAATTCAAAGCAGACAAAACCCAGCATGGAGGAGAGGAGGTGAGCAAAAACTTCTATACTTACCAAGAAACTATTCACAATTTAAAATACCTGGGAGAGGGAAAATCAGTTTTCCTTCATGTTGTTTTACTGAGTGTTTCAACCATACTCTAGTACAAGTCCCACACCCAGGATTAATAGACCAGCTCAAAATGGGCTCTACTGCTTTCTATTGTTTCTTTAATTTGTTATGCCTTGTGCTTTTGAGACAAAGAACATAAATACGGTGGGTAAGGAGGGGATGGATTATCTGGGTGGAGCTAGGGGAGGGGAAATACTATGATCAAAATGTATTAAATTACCAATAGATTGAAAACATTTAAATTATATTTTTATGTGACAGATACCGGTTATAAGCAGAGTAACTTCCTAGACTAGAACCACCTACATTATCCTTTGAAAAATACAGGGCTTATTCATTGTTAAAAGAAACATTAATTGGGGCCAAAGTATAACAAGAAAAATAATTCATGAAAGTATTTTAATCTGTGCCAGTAGGTATATTGTTGTTCCTGGACATTAGATAAAGGAAGCTGAATGCCTTTAATCTCTTTCCAACTTTGTAGAAAAATAAAAGAACTTCTTTGACAGTCTAATACTTGGCAAGGCTTTGGGGAACTCAATGAAATTTGCTACTTCAAGGTAAGAGCCATTATACATTCAACTTTGTGAGCTACTGACCTATTTCAAAAACAAAATCTCCTGGACTGTTCTGAAACACATTAAAAATTAAAAGTGATAGATAAATTGTACCTCCCACTTCATGTACATTTCCCCTTAAAAGTATATTTCCCCTTAAAAGTGAAGGAAAATGGCTAAAAGTTTTGAAAGAAACTGTACAATCATGGACAGAGTGAAGATAAGGGCAGTTGAAAAAAACCACATGTCATTAAATCTGGCTGTATCTTTTTAATTCACTCTGTCTTCCTTATTTTTTTTTAACTATTCTACAGAACTTTTAATAGAAACTGTTAAGGTTTATTTTATTAAATAATTTAAATATAAACTCAGGGGAAAACAATTATTTTTCACCCTGTTACCAAAGAGTTGAGATTGTAATTAAACTAAATATCCTTCTATCAAGCATTTTTATCATCCAATGAAAAGTGATTAATATCAGTGAGGAATTATAATCAGATACTGATTTCTAAAGCAGATATTGTACATTGAACCAATGTATTTTTAATTTTTTTACATTTATTTATGAGGTGGTTCCATGTTTTCCACAGACCACGTACGGACATCAGAAGACTACTTTTGTAATCAGCTCACAGCTCACACCTTCTGCTATGTGGGTTCTGGGGACTAAACTCAGGTTATAAGTTGACAGCAAGCACCCTTACTGGCAAAGCTATCTCACAGGTAATTTCAGAGAGTCAAACCTGAACTGATGATCTTTTAACATCTCTGGGAATGTTTATCTATGTACCATGCTTCCCATAAAACTGTTTTTTTTAAAAGGTTTATTTATTTTATATATGAGTGCACTATCTGCATGTAAAATTGAATTCCAATAGGGGACATTAGATAACATTTTAGATGGTTGTGAGCCACTATGTGGTTCTGGGAGATTGAACTCAGGACCTCTGGAAGAGCCAATAGTGCTCTTAACCTCTGAACCATCTCTCCAGCCATAAGACCCTATTATTTTATTTTTATTAGTTTTCAGTCAATTACTTTCACTTGGTAGTAAAACAACTGGGGGAAGTACAAAAGCATTAATCATGAGGCCAAAGGTTAAAGTGCAAACAAATGAATACTCATGCACCAAGGAAAACACTATTTGAAACAAATAAGAGGCATAGGCTATTGATGAATTATTTTGGCTGGTAAGGTGTGTGTGTGTGTGTGTGTGTGTGTGTGTGTGTGTGTGTGTATTATTTTACAAATGGATCCCAGTTCCCTCTCCCACCCTTTCTTCCTCCCATGCTCCCTGACCTCCCTCCTGTCCTATCCCCACCCACTCCTCAGGGAGGGCAATGCATTCCAGGAAGGATCATCAAACTCTGTCAAGTCATTTGGAGTAGAGTCTAGGCCCTCCCTCCTGCCTCTAGGCTAAGGGAGTATCTCTCCATGGGGAATGGATTCCCAAAGTCCTTTCATGCACCTGGGATACATCCTGGTTCCATTGTCAGAAGTCCCTTAGACTGCCTAGGACTTCTAACTGAGACCCATGTTCAGGGCTGCTGAGTCCATATAATGCTGGTTTCCCAGCTATCAGTCTGGGTGGTTCATGAGCTCCCCCTAGTTCAGGTCAGCTATCTCTATGGGTTTTTGTAGCCTGGTCTTCACCCCTTTTCTTATCATTCCTCCCTCTCTGCAACTGAATCCTAGGAGTTCGTCTCAGTGTTTAGCTGAGTGTCTGCTTCTGTTTCCATCAGCTACTAGATGAGGGATCTAGGATGGCTTATAAGTTAGTAATCAATCTCATTATCAGGGAAGGATATTTAAGGTGTCCTTTCCACTGTTGCTCAGATTGTTAGTTGGGGTCATCCTTGTAGGTCTCCGAACATTTCACTAGAGTCAGTTTTCTCTTCAAACCTATAATGGCTCCCTCTATTATGGTATCTCTTTATTGGCTCTCATCTACTCAATCTTTCTGGTCCCAAATGCCGGTAAGATTTTTAACAAATCAATAGAAATTATCAGTGTGTCAAATTTTCACAATATTCTATTCTAAACAGTAATCACTTTAGTAGAAAGGATTATAGAAAAGTAAAAACAAATATATTTACATAATTTCAGAAATAGGTCAGGGAAACTAGCACCTAAAAATATTACCTAATTTCCTGACATTATTCAGTTCTTTCTTAATCATAGTTAGCTCAATCAAGAGGGGGCAGAGACTTATCTCTCTATGGAAAATATTCCAAGAATCACAGCAATATATACACATACCACAAAAAATACATAGAGATAGCGACTGGACTTCATGACTTATAGGAACTTACAGGAATCATTATTATTTACTGTCTAATATTTGATAAATTGTTAAATAATTTTTTTATCAAATAGAAGAAGTCAGTTTTTGTTAATGTGGTAAAACTGAGATATCTCTACTGTAAATTGAAACCGGCAAATGTTTCATTAAAGAAGATTAATTAGTTTAGATAATGTTCTTAAAACTGATACTGACACATTCAGAGCTGAAGTACTCAGTGCTAGAAACTGGACGTGGCCTTCTTGTGAAGATATCAGTATGTGGATTTATACAGAGAATGCAGTGTAGGCTGTGCAGATCAGATTGTACATATTTTTGACACAGATATGTAAAGTGCGTGTTTACTAGACATATTTTGTACACCTTGTGTCTTAAGTTCTTGCAAATTCATTGACAGTAGGTTTATTTTGAAATTGTTAACCATAGATCAATTAAAGAGAATATTTACCAAAATGATTAAGCTTAAAAGTATTAACTTGAAGATTTTCTAGTGGTTATTAGACATCATTGCCATTTATTTTCATAATTTCCACAGAGCAACATTATAATTGCACATCTTCTTTATAAATGGGATATTTTACTTTGTTTTCTAAGAGGGGTGGAAATCATCCAACTTGTTAAAGGCAAGTCATCACTAAGAAACATACTTCAAAGGTTTGAGTAGAGCTCTTCTTTGCCCTTACTGCAAGTGATCCTTGCCTTAGAAGATTCTTCTGAATGACACTATTTTATGGTTGAACTATACTACTAGCCTTGTTTGGGACAAATGCCCTAGGGGCAATGATGGTATCATGCACTTCAGCCTATACTGTGCAATGAGGCAAAGAACAAGGAAATGCTAAAGAAAGGAAATTGTTATCTAATGAATTTTCTGTTTTCAAAATCACTTTCAAAGAAGCAGAGGCCACAAGTTGGAGGCTAAATAAATGGTCATGTCTACCATTCATTTAGCACACTAACCATGGGAAAAATAATCTTGTAATCTGTTCACTAATAAATAATGCACAACTGTGGATATTCCTACTAGTCCATATAAGTAAGCACAGCCAGAAGAGAATTATGAAAACCAAATTAATAGCACTATGTTTTTTTTTTTCTAGAAGTGTCACCATAACTATCCAGATATGCACACCTCATTTTTCATTTCTGGCAATGGGCACAGCTGTCCCATAAAGACACACTGTAAGAGTTATGCTTTGTTCCTGTAAAACAAGAAGCATCAGAATTTAACTCCTCAATAGGAATTTCAGGAAGAGATTATAATAATGGTGTTCATGGCAAAAGACTGCTGTGATGACAGTTAGCTAATTTTCTAGGCCTGAGAATTTCAAAAACTGTTTTGACAACCAACAGTGAAAAGCTTTCATCTTTGTTTCACTCTTATACGAAGTGCCAGGTTTGCATGAATTTGTAATCAGGATTTCCTTAGATGCATGAAGATTAGCATCCCTGATTTGTTTCCCATTATCACATGAAGGCTCCTCACACTTTGAGTGTCCTACACTGTTTTAAAATTCCTTGGAATAATAATAAACTAATCAGAACACCACAAGCATTATCTGTATTTTTTTTTCCAAAATCTACATAACATAGTACATATGTGACATTTGATGCCTGTAATGCAATATTAGTGAAGGGAACATATCACAGGAACACAGTATCATCTCTATTCACTATTAATGATTATGCTCTGCATTTCAGCAAGAAAATTCAGCATTTTTGCTTTTTCTTAATACTAGGCTACCTGCAAGCATATCCTCTGCACAAAATATATTCAAGCCAAGTGTTATAAATATTTTTATAGCATGCTTAGTCTTTCACACCTCCCTGTTGACTTTCACAGGATCACCTCATTGCTTTCCTTTTGCTTCCTTGCTTCCTTCCCTCCCTCCCTCCTTCTCTCCTTCCCTCCCTCCCTCCCTGACTCCCTCCTTCTCTTCTTTCTTTCTTTCTTCATTTCTTTCTGTGACTCTCATATGCCATTCTCACTTGTTCATATGTTAGGGGTCAAAGGGCTGATGATAGATCAGCAGTAGACTTTTGTAGTAGGATTGTGGGCAGATCATTCTCAAAAATACCCAAACAACATTGTGATCAAGGTGGAGATGTGTAGAGAACTGGTGAGCTCTGAAACATTTTGTTTTATTTGTAGTTTATACTAGTTGAAAAAGGAATTTTAAAAGTGAAAGTAATACACATGTTGACAGTAAGCATGAGGAGATGAATGAATATGCATTTGCATATATCATCTATCTCTTCCTAATGTGTTCAGTTCTTCGGTGACATTACATGCATCATTTCTTCCCATGATCCTGGAAGCTAGAGATTATTGATATTTTGTAGCAAATTAAATTAAGCCCTGTGATTATTATTAAATAGTAATAGTTTTAATTAAAAGAAAGAAGGTTCCTGTTCAACTCCAATGAGACCTATTTTGGAGATTTCCTGATAAAATTTTCTATTTGAAATTGTTTGACTCATGGGTATGAGGGATCCCAGGAGCAAAATAGACTTTAACTGCAAAGCTAGCCAAAGTAATACTTGACTGTAGAAAGTGAGTTACAACATAAGAGAAGACTTAAATGGGAAAAAAATAAAAACCAAAAACCAAAAACAAAACCAAAAAATCAAACGCAAAAACATGCTTCACCAAGCAGAGAAAGCCCAGAAGGCACCCAATTTGGGGAGAATTACAACATGTCACGTGGTCCTTTCTCTGGAGCTAATGCATTTTCCCAGAATGCATTGCCAAACACTCTCAGGTAAATGGGCAGCAAGGCTGCTTTCCCATCATCATTCACTATTAGGTGCTTTTGAATAAGCCTCAGCTGGACAATGCTAATTGATGAGTTTAGACAAGAAGACCAAACATAAGATTGAACCCACAAGTGTCCTTTGATATTTCTTCCCGTTCACACAGTATGTTACCTACTAGACAGGCTTTGCACAGTTTCGTCACTGTCACTGTGTAGTATACTTTATTGTTAAAAGTAACCATGGAAAGGTAAAATGAAAATTGAAAAACATCAACCAAAGGCAAGAAGGACTTCAATGTGCTCAATAATAATTGTATATAATCATAGATCCTACAAACAGCCATCATAGATGTGAAATGCAGATGGCATCAATAAATAATCATAAATCCACCTGGGCACAGTACTGATGACCTGGATTCTGGTGCTCTGGGAAGTCACACTGGAAGACTGTTTTACAGAAGGCCACAAGGGAGTTGGTTCTTTTTGCCAGCAGCCACATGCTGTTTCATAGATATTCAAAAAGAAAAACAGCTTTATAATTCATCCTAATGCTAATTAATCACAGATATATTGAATAGTTGACTCAGTCTGATTTAATAAATTCAACTTTGTATAACAATACACCTTAGAGCTGTTTTTAATTGTGTCTTTCCCCTGCACTAATTATATGACAAGCTTGCTTTTTATGCTTTATATAATCCTCTCTCTGTAATTTTATAATACTCATTATTTTCTGAAACTCACACTGGTTCAAGCTTTTTCATCTAAATTTCACCATGGATCCTTCAATATATTTTGATGCCTGGGGTACTGAATTTGATGAAACATTCCCCGTGAGTGGGAAACAAAACAAGTGTAAACAAAAATCAGACACAGACAGCCTGAGCTTATTGCCAGAAGGATGTCAATATAAAGAGAACACTAAAATTATTAATAAGAAAATCCCTTAATCAATACCTGTGTTACTTTGCTTCTTAATCTCAGGTTGACAAAGTGGGTCACAAAAGGTACTGCGTTTTCAAGATTGTTATATATACTTACATTAACAAAGTACATATTATAGAATATGATTAAAATTCCAAATTGAAGAATTTCTGTAGTTGGCAATATGTTTAATATTCTATTAATAACTTTCAATATGGTGAAGCTTATGTGATATGTTTACTTCAGGAATGCTTAAAATGTTCAGAGGCTTTTTACTAAAGACCATTCAAAATGATTAGTATCAGAAATTATAATATATATCAGCATATTCTAAACTTGAGTTTCACTCTTGTTCTTAAATGCATGCATACAGACAATACATCATAGATGTATTATGTCATCAACTGTGCTAGAAAGTTCATGTTTTGAGCCAACTTCATAAATTATGTGATAGCCTTTATACAAGTCATTGTACGGCAGAGCCCTTGTGAACATAATCTCATTTGACTGCTATTATGCATATCATTTAAAACTTACTGAATAAACATCTATATAAGAATCACTATTTGTAGTCAATATCCAAGTCATCCCAATTCTAGTCCAAATGTAGTTTTTTTTAAATATTTTTTTTAAATTTCAATTTTAAACAAGCTTGTTTTACATGCCAATCACAGTTCCTGTACCCTCCCGTCCTATCCTGTTCCGCCGACCAACCCCCATCCCATCCCCTTTCTGCTCCCCAGGGAGGGTAGGCCTTCCATGGGGAATCTTCAAAGTCTGTCATATCATTTGGAGCAGAACCCAGGCCCTTCCCCATGAGTCAAGGCTGAGGGAGTATGGGTTCCCAAAGTCCATTTGTATACTAGGAATAAAGACTGATTCACTACCACAGGCCCCATAGACCTACCGCCTAGTCCTTCCATCTAACACTACATTCAGGGAATCTGAGCTGTTCCTATGCTGGTTTCCCAGCTAATAGACTGAAGTCCATGAGCTCCCACTTGTTCAGGTCAGCAGTTTCTGTGGGTTTCTCCAGCCTGGTCTTGCACCCTTTGCTCATCACTCCTCTCTTTCTGAAACTGAATTGCAGGAGTTTGGCTCATTGTTTAGTTGTGGATGTCCATTTCTGCTTCCATCAGCAACTACATGAAGGCTCTAGGAGGGCATATAGGGTAGTCCTCAATCTCCCTAAAATGGAAGGGCATTTAAGGTACCCTCTCCGCTATTGTTTAGATTGTTAGTTGGCATCATCCTTGTAGATCCCATGACATTTCCCTGGTGCCAGATTTTTCTTAAAACCTATAATGGCTCATTCTTTTATGGTATCTCTTTTCTTGCTCTCTTCTCTTCTTCCTCTAACTCAGTCTTCTTGCTCTCTCATGGCCACCTCACCCCTCCTCTTCCTCCTAACTCCCTCTCCCCTCCCAATATGCTTGGGAGATCTGTCCCTTTCCCCTGCTCTGTGGGGGGGGGCATGTATATCTCTTTTAAAGTCCTTGTTTCCTAGCTTTTCTGGTTGTGTGAATTATAGGCTGGTAATCCTTTGCTCTATTTCTAAAAACCATTTATGTGTGAGTACATACCGTGTTTATCTTTTTTGTGACTGGGTTACCTCACTCAGGATGGTTTCTTCTACTTCCATTCCAATGTAGTATTGTTTTGTTTTGTTTTGTTTTGTTTTTTTCAAGACAGGATTTCTCAGTGGCTTTGGAGGCTGACCTGGAACTTCCTCTTGTAGACCAGGCTTCTAACATAGTTTTAAGAGGAATTATCAATGTTTTTATGAGCCAGAACCTGCCCATGAGTTCTTAGCTTGCTGTATTTCTTAGCCACATTGGTTTTCAGCAGCTGCCTCATGTAGGTCAGTTCTCATTGACTATGAACACTCCAGGCTTTCTGGAAACATTTTCTCCCCTTACATAGCTTATACACTCTCACACTGGCTCCAAATGCCAACTCAGCTTGACTCATTTTGGATTCTTTTCCTGAGAGAGCAACTCTGCATTTTACAATTGCGGAAAACTTTGCCACATTACTGTGCAAGAGCAGCATTTATTACACATTCATTCTTTTGTGATGGAAGCTTTTTCTTAACACTTTACACACATAAGTATTCTTATAGGTATAGTCACCACAGTTTAACAGTAGTTCTGGCTGATGGATTCCTCTTGTCTAACTGAAACTTGATGTACTTTGAACAACTCTGCTTGTGTCCTATCCCTTGCTACTAACTTTTCTTACAATATATATACATATATATGTATATGTATATATACATATATATTATATTATTTATGTGTGTGACCCTTTTCAGATTCTATATATAGATTATATCTTCAAAATATAAAGATATTGTTTTTAAAAAAGAGAGAGAAAAAAATGTGGGAGGGAACTGTTCTACCACCAGGTAATCCTATATGAGCACCTTTCCAAAAAGTATGAAAACAGTTCCTTGAGGAGATTCCTGTGTCCTTTTACCTGCAACATCATACACAATAGCAGCAATGTTGAAACAAAAGTCTCCATTAACAGATGAATGGATAAAGAACATCTGTTATACATATTACAGTGACATATTTTTCAGCAGTATGAAGGTAATAAATCCTACTACGTATGATGCCATAGATGAACTTGGAGGATGATATGTTAAGCAAATTAAGACAAGCACAGACGAATATTTTCTGTTGCTTCATTATGGCTTATTTAGTTCCAACTAATTTATTCAACATGCTGCTGACACTCCTTCACAGATTCACTAGTTATAACACCTCAGCACCTTCAGTCTGATGGGATTAGCATATCATTTACATTTTTACACTTTAAATGTGTACTAAGATGCTACAATACATGACTATAGAGAAACTGGTGCAAAAATGAATAAAGGTAGAAAGCAGACATATTGTCTTATTCTGTAAGGAATCAGCAAAGCTGATCCCTAAATAAAATAACAGAAGGCTAAAAAGAGATTTTGTCCAAGCAACCAATTATTATACTTTTGTTGCTAGCCTCTGAAAAGTAAAAATCTTAGGAAAGACTTTTATAATTTCAGTAAGCTATAAGGAAGAGTTCTGGTAAAATAAACAAATGAAAAACACCAAGTTGAAATTGCAATGAGTAAATTTTTGATCATAGGAATATTGTGGTCAAATTAAATTTTTTATTAAAAATTCAAGGCATTTCACATAAAATGTGAAATGAAGTCATATATCATATAATTTAAATGCAACTATATTCAACAAATATCCTAGGAAATAGCCACACATTGCACATAGATTTCTTCTGAACTGATTTTTGACCAACATTTTGAAAACATTAACTAAATTATATATGAAATCTACCTTCACTTAAATCCCTTTATTATAGATTATTTGAGACACTGCCTAGCTATTATTGTGGTCAGTTTCTTTGACCCATAGCATATTCACTGGATGTGTTCACTGCTATTTTTGGTACCTGATAAGGAACTGACTGACAGGGTGTCAGACAGTGTCTCCATGGCAGGGCTTAAACAGCCAGGCCTCTAGGGTCCAATTCCTTAAATCTCAAGGAAACAATGGGAGCTGCAAAATGAACTACCTGCTTACATTTTTTTTTCATTGTTGAAAGGAGATTATTTTCCAGAATAACTGTGATAGGAATAAAGAGACAAAGACAAGCAGCAGCAAACTGTCAAATTGCAAAATCTCTGCAGCTGCTTCCTGATACATGTCAATGCCTTTTGCAGTAAAGTATGAAGTATGTAGGAGTGGGACGACAACATATTTGGTGTATTCTGTAAAGAATAACACAGATGTTCTTATTGGTTGTTGGCATGTTTCTAATTGTAAGGACTGATAATTTTCCTATAGATCAGAACACCTTGAAACTACGATTTATTAAATCCATCCTGACCCAAATAAGAAAGCACAGAAAATTATTCCCTTCTCTCTTCTGCAGTGTTTGGCCAAATTAATAAGAAATATGTAGATTCCAAACTCTGGACTCTAGTTGAACAGAACCTGATTTTTTTTTTTTTTTTTGTACCTCCCAGTGAAGCAGTCACTGTCACTGTCATACTTCAGGATGAGAAGATTGTAGTTCTGAAAGGTTTGGTCCCATGGTAACAGTCATGACTTTGAAGAGGTGTCACTGTGCTCTTAGATCTCCCTCTACCTAACTGAGAAGCCTTTCATTCATACCCAGGACTTTCCTTTCTTCCATCCCAATCCAAATACAACTGGGAGAAAGTGAAAAAAGTAGAACGTATATGAAAAAAAGAAAATATGCTAAAGTCTGCTTGTCTCCTTTTTTTATTGGAAAGATTAGCAATTTCATATCAATTTGCCACATTAAACAAAGTAGATGAGTGACTATATATTGCTAAAAGAAATCTTATCGGTTGGGCATTAGATCGTTCAGTAAAGGTTGGTAAAACTAAAGGAGGGGATGTTACTTGATATTGAGAATTTTGTTGTTGTTGCAGTTGTTTTGTTTGTTTTTTTGACACAGGATTTCTCTGTATCACTTTGGAGGCTGCCCTTGAACTAGCTCTATAGATGGGGCTGGCCTCAAACTCACAGAGATTCAGATTCATCTGCCTTTGCTTCCTTAGTACTGGGATTAAAGGTATGTGCCACCAAAGCCCAGTGCTATTGAAACTTTTTGAAAGAAATTAATTTATCAAGAAACTAATGGACAGAAAACAGTTAAAGTTTGCCATATAGCTTTCTTTTTTTCTTTTCACTTTTTATTTTTCCCCCTTCTTGACATGATTTTACTATCTCATACTGATATGGAATCTATGATCCCCAAGACTTTAATTTCTAAGTACCAGGCTTTTTCTTAGAGGCCACCAACAAGCTCCGAAGTCATGAAATAGAGACTTCTTAGTCATTAATGCTCAGTCTAGCTTAGGCTCATTTCTGCTACCTCGATTTAAATTAACCTATTTCTTTTTTTTACCTTTTGCCTCTCGGCTTCTTATCTTTCATTCTTTCTGTATGTCTTACTTTCCTGTTTCCTTCAATGTCTTTCTGTCTGACTGCTGCCTGACTTCTGGCTCTGGGCAAGTCCCTCTTTTTCTCCCTCATTCTCACATTTCCTCTTCTCTCTCTATAGCCTATATTTCTCCTCCTATTTATTCTCTATGTCTGCCAACCACACCTATCTTTTGTCTGCCTACCTATTGGCCATTTGGCTCTTTATTAGACCAATCAGGCATCTTTGGCAAGCAAGGTGAAGCAGATGCAATACATGTTTACATAATTAAACAAATATAATACAAGCAAATGTAATACATCTTCACATAATGAAAATAATATTCTACACCAACCAGAGACTAAAGTCAGTTGATACTATAACCAATTCCAGTTCTATATGTACATTGACTTAGAGATAGTGCATTTGGTTGATTTTAAGCTAGATAAACTTATACACTTATTTAATGAATTGCTTTAATTACACTTTTTTTGCATTGTTTTATTGCTAAGACTTTCCATGTGTATCACATAAACTTGACATAAACTACTTATTGGTGAAGGGTTTGGGTGTGGAGCTCAAGGTCTTAGATGATTGGTTCATAGCCTTTGGCATCATAGGTTCTGGGAAAGAATAGAGCTGAACATCATGGCAGTAGGTCTGTGTGTAAGAGGTTCATCACCTGAGGGTAGGCAAAAAGTAGAAAGAGATAAATTGACTTGATGAAGCTTCCAAAACCAATCTCCCACTGGCCTACTTGTTGCAGCAGGGTGCCAACTCTTAAAGGTTTTACTATTTCCAAAATTAATACCAGTATTTGGAAACCAAATAGTCAATTCATTGGCCTTGGAAACTTTCCACATTCAAGCCATTACTTTCAGGTCCTACTGACCAAAGGTTCATGCACCTCTCATTATGTAAAATCTTCAGGCAACCTCAAAGTTGTAACAATCCCCACATTGATCAAATGTTAGAGTTACAATCTTCTGAGATCCAAAGATAACTCCTATTATAGGCTTATGTAAAATTGAAAAATGAAAGGAACGTCAGGTACTTCTAAGAGATAATGTTTTCATCCCAAAAGGAAGGAAAAGAATTACAGCAAAGAAGGATCAACCAAGCATGACTAAAATCTGTCAGAGAAAACACAAAATTGAGCAGTTCCATTTCTGACATGTGGCACATGTGGTGTTTTTATGTAAACTACAACATTTTTAGGCATTGCTGTTACTCTCCAACATGGCCTTTTGGGCTGGATTTCTTTGACAAATTGTGTCATATTTATTTCTGGAGTCTTCTGCCTTCCAGGGTCTCTCTACTGATTAGGTTTCATAATTACAGCTTCACACATCACCATCTTAAGACTTTGTCTCTGTCACTTTTTTAAAAATTTATTTTCTGGCATCTGAGGCTTTCCTTAGGGATGGAAGCATCCAAGCACCTGTGGTTGTTTCCTTACCCATGCCTCAAAATCTAGTATTGTGAGGACTACTAACAGTCCAACCAAGCACAGTGGTAGTGGAGACTCCTTGAATCATGGCTGGAGTAGCATATGAGTACCAAGACTTTTCAACTGAGTGTGCCCTTGAGATTGTAGATAGCAGTCTTACAGAGATTATATATAAGGCATCTGTCTTATTTTCCCAAGGCAAAATACTAATATCTCCAGAGGCCATGCTTTTCTTACTCCCAAATTTTTACAGGCTTTTTTTTTTTTTTCAAATCACATGTTTTTAAGTCTTTGTTCTCTATTTATGATACAGAGTCTCAATATTTTCATAACTAAAAATAGCTGGAAATAGCCATGCTACAGTCCTGATGTTGGACTGCATTACAATTCCTTCAACAAACTATTCAACCGATTGCTTTCAAACTCAGCTCCCTTAAAATTTATACTCTTGGGTTTTTAATGCATGAAGGTTGTTTGGTTGAGTGTTGTTTTGCTTTGTTTGACAGAATATAACATGGACAGCCTTGCTTCCCCTTCTTTTCCCTTTACTAGGAATGAATACTCTCACAAAAGCAATGGAAAGGATAAAGTTTTGGTTCTCATTCAGTGTTATATTAGAATTCTAAAAATGTTATTATTATGAATTAGTTAAGAAATTAGGAACTTGGAGCAGCTAGTCACATTTTTCACACAAAAATCAAAAAAGAGAAGTGAGTGAATCCTCACTATCTCCATATATACACCCTACGTATTCTTTACAATTAAAATGTCTTCCCACATTAATTAACATAATCTAGGAAATAACCTACAGGCATGAGCAAGCAGCTCATCTGACAGGTGTCTCTAGTTTCTATTAGGCTTACAACTAACATTAATCATCATAAGCCTTGCTTCCATTTCCCATTAAAGTATTCATTACAACTGGAATCTCATATCCACAGTTATTGCTACCAATAGAATCTGAGTCCCATCATAGTCTGTAACAAAACTCTGCTTACAGCATAGTAGGCTTTTTCTAATCCAAATCTCCAAATATTTCCTAATGTTTCACACAATTCAGTTCCAGAGGCTTAAAGATTACATGGTCAGGATTAGCTATATTTGTAACTATACCTCATTGTATGGGACATACAATGTTGTGTGTTATTTATTTTGTAATTTTTGGATGACAACTCAGAGAAAGTATGAGAGAGGAATACATTTATTTTAGACCATGGTTTCAGGTTTAATATGTTGGGAAGACATAGCACACAGATTATTTCACTCATAGGAGCCAATAAACAAAGAGAAAATTTTCACTTGCTGGTACTTTTCTTTCCCCTTTATCCCCTCTGGGCTCTTTCCCTATGGGAGGGTTCTGCCCACATTCAGAATGGATCTTGGGTAGTGCCCACATTCAGAATGGATCTTGGGTAGTGCCCACATTCAGAATGGTTCTTGGGTAGTGCCCACATTCAGAATGGAACTTACCTACTTAGATAACACACTTTGAATTTAAACATATTTAGAAATATTTCATAGATATATTCTAAGGTGTGCCTTATTGATCTAGGTACTTGAGAATTAAATGATGTTGATGATAAAAATTAACCATTGCAGTTACTATTCTGTGCTTAACACATGGGGGCTGTGATCTCTAAAGCTTTCTGATTTCTGTATAGCTTTAAGTAAGCACACTTGTTGAGTTTCTTTAACATAGCTACAAAATTGAAGTATATTAGTAAGACTTTCTATTGACAGGATAAAACACTGGCAGAAACAAAACTACTTGGCAAAAGGCAGAGGATGGTGTGTAATTTAGCCTATGTTTTCAGAAGTGCTGGTTCAGTCTTCACCTGGGACTATAATGACATACTTGTCAAGGTGGTATGGTGGATAACAAGAGATTGGGCATCAAACATAACTTGCAGGAGCATGATCCCATTATATTTACAAATGGAAGGTGTTATTTTCTAAGATGTCTCTTGTATCTTAAACTAGGATCACTAGCTAGATATCACATGTACAACTCATGAGCCCATGAGTTACATTTTATATTTTTAAAAAAGCTAGTTACCAAAACACTAAATAATCGAATTAAAAAGTGGGGCATAGAACTAAATAGAGTATTCTCGATAGTGGAATCTGAAATGGCGGAAGACAACTTAAAAAGTGCTCAACATGCTAAGTCATCAGGGAAATGTAAATCAAGGGAACTCTGAGATACTATCTTACTCCTGTAAGAATGGCTAAAATCTGAAACACCAATGACAGTTTATGCTGGAGAGGATGTGGAGAGAGCAGAACACTCTTCCACTGCTGGTGGGAGTGCAAGCTTTTATAGATGTTATGGAGATCAGTATGGTGGTTCCTCTGGAAAATGGGAATCAGTCTACCACAAGATCCAGCAATTCCACTCTTAGGCATATTCCCAAAGATGCACATCCATGCAACAAAGAAATCTGTTCAACTATGTTCATAGCAGCGTTATTTGTAATAGCTAGAACCTGGAAACAATCTAGATCCCCCACTGAGGAATGGATAAAGAAGATATCATAATTGACACAATGGAATACTATTCAGCAGAAAACAAAAAAAATGAATAGGTATGGAGTTTGGTGGGGGGACATGGGAGGATGGGAGAGAGAGGGAACTGGGATCTATATGTAAAATAAGAAAAACCAATAATTAAAAAAAAACAAATACCAACCAAATAAAAACAAATGAAGTTAGGGACATAATGTCCTGAGGTTTTTGTGATGGTCAAATAAACACTTAATCATGTTGTTAATAATTTTATGACAAGAATGTGTTATTGTTCTGTACTTTTTGAGTTTGGCTTTTTTTTTTTCCTCAATAAAGCTAATTTATTATTACAGTAACTTATTGCTCTCTGTCCTGACTTTTTGATTTTTCCTATTTTACTCATACTACTTCCACCATAGTAATTTTAAAATTTGAATGAGCAGGATGTTGAGTTTTTTAGTATAACTTGTTATAATAGAAAGATCATGAAAAGGGAGTTGATAGTTTTACAATCAAGAGTGGCAAGTACATCCTTCCCTTTGCTCTTTCCTACTGTGTGATGATGGACGTTTCACTTACAATCAGATTTCTTCATTTATAAAGTAGAAGCATGAGGATATAGCAATATCCTCTGTGTAAATGTGATGGTACATCCAATTAAAAGTTACCCATTTTTCCCTTTGTCTTTAGAAAATCTATTGTTAAGCTGCCAAAAGTTGAGAAGTACTTTTAAATTTTGCTGTAGAAGCCTGATCAATTACAGTTATTTAAGACAATTGTAAATAAAATATTATTTAAATAGAGTGATGACTATTTAGGTAATAATGAAGAAGGATATTTGGTTGTATTTTCTCTAGAATCATCTGGAAATTCTGTTAGTATATCTGAGGGCTGGGTAGGTTACATCTCAGGATACCTAGATTAGGAAGGCACTGCTGTTATACAGGGCTACATTGAAGCTCAAAGCTTTTGATGAGGATCCTGCTGTCCACAATGTGTGACTCAATCATAATTTTAGAATATTGAGTTTTGATAAACAAATAACCTATTCTTATATGTTTATGAAAGGCAGATTCAATCTGAAGAGTTTACTGCATGGTTAGGAGCTATTGCTACTTTTTGCATTTGACCCAGGTTCCCTTCTTAGCACCTGCATGGTAGCTCACAATCATCTGCAACTTCATTTACAGGGCATGCAATAGCTTCTTAAGACTTCTGCATGAAACAAGTGTGCAAATGGTGTGCATGTATACATACAGGCAAATACACATTCACATAAGTTGAAATAAATCTAAAGAAGTAGGAAATAAAAGAAATGTAGATTCAAGAGTCTTGGATATTCTTATTTGTCAGAACAGTGGTTGTTACCAATAGAATAAATTTATTTTTAAAATAAAATAATTTTTAAAAATTAAAAAAAATTAAAAATTAATTTATGTATATGTGGGCTTATACTTCATGTATTTATGTGCACATTTGCATACCTGGTGCCCAGATGCCCAAGTTAGGGCTTTGGAGCCCTTCAAACTGGAAGTTACAGACATAGGTTAACTCCTGAGGATGTTCAGAATATAACCCAAGTACCCTGGAAGAGAAGTCAGTATTATGAACCGTAGAGTTATCCCTCTAGTCCCAGTAATCGACTTTTAAAATAAGTAATTCCAAGTGATTTCATTCTCACAGAAACAATCTTCAATTCAAATTTCTAGTTATAACTCCTGAAAAAGCTGTGGTAACGAAGAATTCTAAGTGTAGAAAGGCAGCTGCATGAATTACACAAGTCACTGAAACCCTTGGTTTTACCATACACAATCTACAAAGAACAGCATGCAGCATTAGGATAAAATGAAATAAGTCATGAAAGTGAAGTGCCACTCAGGCATTATTGAAGAGGTCAAAGGAAATAGCATAGGATCTAGCAAACAACCACTTTCAGACAAAGGACCAGAAAAGGATTGCTATATTTTCCTGATTCTTGGACTATAAAGGCAATTTACAAAATCACTATATTCATTCTATTCTCTTACTAGCTATCTAGAAATGATGATAGTCTATTATCAATGATAGAGTTCTTTCCTCTTTTTGTCTTAGTCTTATTCTTTCTTTTTGCTGCTCATCTCCTTTCTGTTCCTCCATAAATAACTTCAAGATATATGAATTAATCAATATATTTATTTCCATCCCATGAATTATGAATATATATATATGAATGAATCAGTGTGTACATACATGGTTTCAGCAACAAAATATGTTTTTATAAACATGAAAGTAAGTAACATATGTGTATGTAGCAAGATTTTATAGAGTTCTTAGTAACCTAAGAACATATGTAATGTAGTTAACCTTTCAAACAATGGTAATGTAGATTTTATGAATTACATTTTAACAGTTTTTAATAGTGGATGTTATTAAATGTTGAGCCATTTCATGTGTTATTGTTCCATCATTTTGATCTCAGCTTCTATTTAGAATATCAAGAAGAATTATGGAAAGATTCAGAATTTTATTATAGACTTTTCTGAGCATTACAGTGGCAACTATTACCACTCTGCTTTTCTCAGCTTCAGAGTTTAATACATTTAAAGGGAGGGGGCTCATTCTCTGCCTCAGACCATGCCTTATTGGGTTGAAAAAAAAAGGAAACCTTCAAAGTTTCATCTTTCACAGCCTGTGGCAAGGACAACACTTAGGTCAATGCCTATTACAGAGGCAGGAAAAAAAAATCTTTGGATTGAAGGAAAAGTCCCATATGATACATTATTTGCTCTATCTAGAAATTTTAAATGTGGATTAGGCACACAAAAATAGAGCAAGTAAGAGAAATTCACAACTGGCTGCTTCTATTTCCATGTGTTAAAATCACACACTTAATGCAAAGCCATTTCACAAACATCCTAGTAGGTGGCAAGTGTTCTCCTGTTTCTGGACACATGAAGTCAAGTTATGTTGTGATGCACATTGTGGAAGTGAGCTATTTGTGTACAATGTATAAAAATCTTGTTGCTCTAACAGTTGGGGCACAGGCTGTCTTTGACACTTTTTTCTGGCTTTTGGGACCTTGTTCCTCATATTGTGTTGCTTTGCCCAGTCTTATTACAAAGGGAGTTGCTTAGTCTTGATGCAAACTGATATGCCATGATATATTGATATCCATGGGAGGCATATCCTTTTGTGAATAGTATTGGAGGAGAGGACTTTGGGGCTGCAAAACAGAGGTGGGGGGACTGGGAGGAATGAAGATATGGCTAGGAGATAAAATAAATAAATTATAATTTTTTTTTCAAAAAGACTATTCTCTTAGTAGCAATCAACTGCCAATAGTTCCTCAGATAGTGATGGGCTTCATGAGTTTCTTCCACAACCACATTGATGTGTTGATTGGCTTGTTATTTTTTTGAAAGCACAATCCTTTGGTTCTCCTTGGCTTTATTTCATTCTGTATTATTAGCACAAGCAGCCTTCACAGCAGCTCATTACCCTTTCTCCAACCAAAAGTTATCGCCTAACAAATGTTTATTTTGTAATACATTTCATAAATAACCACATCCCTTCATACAATTCTGAATTTGTATAGTGATAAACACACTACATATTTACTTTAGTGTTTTTATCTACTTCTCTCTAGTGTATAAATTCCCGTGTAGCTGAGACTTATTGAGAACCATAACATTTTTAGATGCTCAATAAATTTTGTATAATAATAAAATGTGATACAATAATTAAACTTTTAGTATGATATGGAAATAGAATAAATTGCCCATTTTGTACTTGATTAGTCCCTTTAAGAACTGTTACATGGAAAACAATGAAGACATACAGGTTTGGTTGGTTGTGTTACTCAAACTACCTATGGAAGAGTGCTACCAGAATTTAACCTAACTTGCTGGCTATAAACAACCCATTAGAAGGTTCCATCTTTTTCATGTTCAGGGACAATCCTGGCATTGTGGGACTCTAGAAGTTTCACTCTGATGGATGTAGTCTGGCCTTGGCATTCTTTCTTCAGGAACATCTATGTATCCATTTGATCACATGGAATACAGTCAGGCCCACAGCAAATTCAAGATACAATTTTGATCCTTCCATGATATGTGACAATATCTTGTCTCAAATTACATCCAATTCAAACAGGTTGAAATTTAAAGGGTTTGTGGTGACATAGTTTTCTACAGAATATGAGAAATGATTCTGTTTTCGCTGTAAAGTATTTGGCTCATTGCATATCTCCAGTGTGGGAGGATTTGTTTTTTTCCCAATGCAATTCCATTGCTCCTGGAAGTATTCTTTTTCTATTTGACTTTGCATTTTTTTGTTTGTTGATTTGTTTATTTTTGTTTGTTTGTTTTTGCTTTTTTTTTTGCTTGTTTTGCTTTCTGTTTATTCTCATTTTTATTTACTCTTATCCTCCTTCCTCTTCTCCCAGTCTCCAATAATCCACTCTTCTTCTGTTTCCCTTCAGAAAAAGGGCAGGCTTCCCAAGGATAGCAACCAAATATGGCATATAAATTTGCACTGAGATTAGGCACCTCCCTTCATATTAAGGCTGGATGAGGCAACCCATTAGGAGGAAAAGGGCCCCAAAAGCAGTCAAAATGTCAGAGATAGTTTCCAGATACACTGGAGTACCCCAAGAACAAGCTACATAACCATAACATACATGCAGAGGACCTAAGTCAGACTCATACAGGCTCCTTGAATTTAGTACAGTCTCTGTGAGCCCCTATGAACCCAGGTTAGTTGATTCTGTGGACAGTGTTCTTGTGGTTTCCATTGCCATAAATTAATATTCACACCCAGAACTCTGACACTTTGACAACTAGTGTAGTTACAAAAAAAGAAAAAAAAGAAAGAGAGAAAATGTGGGATTTTCAATGGTCATGTTAGGAAAAACTCAATATAAGTTTACAAACCAATGCTATTAACAATTGGTAAGTAAACCTCTAAAATTTATTACTTCCTACTCGGTGGAAGTATTTAATAAGTATTTTCCTTGATCACCTAAGTCAATACAAGTATCTGCTTCAGCAAACTGTATTAAGTGAAGAATGATAAAGTAAGTGCTACTTCTAGTGCCTCCTTCCAGCAGGCATACAGCATTCTACATTGCACTGGTTATCACTACTTCAAAATGGGGCATACAAATCTCTTTAGGATTCAGAATGTGAATATAGTAGTAACAACAAGAAATAAAAGTAAAATGAAAAAGGCTAGAAACTTGTGGTTAGTTTATAATATAACAGGCTGATTCACATATATTCTAGAAAAATTTCTGTAACCTGTCCTTTGCTCAGTGGAAGATTAACACTTCATTTTAGTTCAGGCCACACTTGGAATTCAGCAATGAGTTCCAGCCAAATATTTTGAGGGTGACCTTCACAGGCTACAGGACAAATAGTAGCACAAGGAAGCTGTAAATACACTTTATGAAAAGAGATGAAGGCAGAGAGCATATTTAGCCTGAAGACAACAGTAAGGATAAAAGGATCTGCTATAATTTTTAAAGCTGAATGATGATCATGTGGATAATATTAAAATAAAAGCTAACTGAGCAAAACAGAGAATCAGACCAGGACAAGTAAGATCCAAGGAGCAGGATCAGCACAGCACTGAAGCACTGCCTTCCAGTGTCAGCACTGTTGAGCAGAGAAATGAGCTACTTTGTCAAGACACTGAGCTTTGTAATGACGAGAGCTGCTGATCATTGGAGAGCTTGGCACAGAAAGCAGCCTTCTTCCACTCTTGCAATCAATCCCCTGGGTAATCCTCTGAGGCAGAAGTTATTATCTCCATTTCCTGGAAGAGGAAATATAAGCCATTTGCTCATGGCTGCACAAGTAGAAACGCTAAACTTATTATTTTAACCACATTCACAGACTTGGCCTTCTATGACACACTGAGCTGAGAACAACAGTTAGGAATCTTTTAAAAGGCTATGATGTATCCAGCTAATGTATATCTGACTTTTAAATGGGATACATGAAAAATGCTTACAACAGTTCTCCTACGAAGAACAGCCAAAATGTACTGCCTGTAGAAGGATAAATTTTAGGAGAGTATATAATTATTACTCTCATAGATATAAATGAGCATGTATCAAAGGTTTTATTTGTCTCACTAATTATTTCTGGGTCCAAGAAAATATAACTCCCCAGCACATATTCACTCACCACAAAGACAAAAATAATTAAATGAATTGGCAGACGTAAACATGTGTTCCAAAGAGGAGAAACAAAATCAATGCATCTTGTTAGTTCTAAATTTCTATTTCCATGTCTATAGAAAATGATTCTTTTGTATGCCTATTAATTATCTCTAATGTCTGATGCCTGGAAATAGCTCCAAGACAATGAGACATAGTTATATTTCTTCAACACAGAAAAGGGAAAGCAAGGGGTCTTACCAAACGCACGGTTCTCTTTGAGAATAAAAATTTTGTCCCATTTCAATATTTCTCCTCAGGCTTCATGGCATTATGCATGTGTAGTACTTTTGGAATCCTGAACTCATTCAAATAAATACATGAATAAGTCCCACTGTTTCCTTCAGACATATAACAAATGCTTTAAAAGTGTACAGACATTTTAGTTAGCAGCAGAGTGATAGGAATCAAGATCTGTTTCAAAGGACAATGATCACAGTCTCTTTTAAACCAGCAAGACTCCTACAGACATTTACCTATTTCAGTGAAGCCAAAGAAACCTGAAATTATTGGATACCTACCACTTTAGGCACTATAGATTTTATACTTCATAAAACAGTAATTGCTGGCAATCTTCAGTGTAAAAGAAAGGCTTTCTCTGCAGATATGGTATTTCTTACTGGTCAGAGTAATAAAAGAGAAAGTCATATATACAAGCTGCATCATTTCTCCACTTTACATACACTGGCATTTAGAAGTCATATAGTTGGACTCAGAATTATTTATATTAATCTCAATCACTGATGATATCAGGCCCCTTTTAAGTTCCACTTTATTGATGAACAAATTGAGGCTTACTGTTCAATTAATTTTCAAGTTCATCCAAGTCATTAATTTTCTCTGAATACAAAGTCTGATGATAACTATTATATCACAAAGTAAGCCTAACTAAGCTGTCACTGAACATAATGCCAATATATTTCCAACCAAGCTCATGAGAATGCAAAATAATTTCTATATAACACCTTAGGGTGGTCAGGGTGCATGTGACGGGGGAGAGAGAGAGGAGGATAGAAGAGAGGGAGGGGGGGGAGAGGAAACTAGGATCAACATGTAAAATAAAAAAAAAAATAAAAGAAAAAAATCAAATAATAAAATAAGTTAGATCTTTAAAATGTCTATAGTTTTGAGTTATTATTTTATATATTTGTTCAAAATATTAATTTAATAGTATCCTATAATCAAATACAAAATATCCATTTCAGAAACCCCATTGAAAGGCTTAAGGATTGAGCCAAAGGTGCCGTGTTTTGACTCATCTATCTTACATAGTAATTGCAATGCAATTGGCATACCCTTGTTCTTTCTGTTAGTCCACCATGAGTTGCCCTAGCTAATTTCCATAGCTTGAAATAGAAAAAAACAAAATATAAAGAAGATATGAAAATAGCAGAGGGAGTCATATTTAATTACCCTAAATGAATGCTCATATGTATGTGATAAATTTATACATATTTTATTGACTGAATAAACTGTAGAATTTTGTTACATTAGATTATAACAAATTTTCTCAGAGGTTACAGGTGTTGTAAAAAGTACCAGTAATATTCCCAATACTCTTATTTAATCTTGATTATATGGTATTATGTATCAGAATTTTATTTACAGAAGATAATTTAACACAACACATGTTTTAATGATTAAGCATGTACAATTTATAGAGACTGTGCTTAAATTATCTCTGTCTAGCCATATAATTTGAAGGCAGCAGTGGTGAGAATAATTCTAAATGCTGATTTACTGCAAAATTATTTAGGGTTGGGTTTAGGATGCAATACACATAGGAACAATATTGATTTCCTAATTACATTTCACTATCCAAAAGTAAAAATAATGAGTAAACATTTAATAAGAAGATGATGTATTCTAAAATGTTGAGATTGCAGAAAAGACATTATACTGAGTTGCACACTCTATTTGGAATAACTAAATGATGTCAATGGCAAATGACTGAGGAAATACATAGCATCTACAGAAGTGTCCAATGTGTGTCAGCATTTAGTGGGGCCAAATTGTCATCAATTTCTCTGTGTTGTTGATATTTAAACCCACAAAAAATCTTTGTTTGCATTGCTTCATCTATGCTGTGTTAAAATCTTTTAAAATTACTTGAGAATTTCATATGTGCATATACTGTATTTGATCAAACTACTGTTCATTACCACTTCTCAAATTCCTCCCATACCTGCTCCCTGTTTTTCTTCCAGCTTCATGTGTTTTGTTGTTGTTAAACTCATGTTGCTTCTTTATGTTGCCTTTATGTTGCATGTAGGTCAATTACATGGAACATGTGTAACTTTTAAGGACTGCTATGTCTCTGAAGAAAACTGACTTTCAGTATTTCTCTAGTATCCATCAACTGTCAATAGCTCTGTAAAAAGGGATTGAATTTCATCAGCCCTTCTATCATTCATATTGGGATTTTCCTTGCTTTAGCTAGTACATGTCTTCTACAAGCTATCCCAGCCACTATAAGTTTATGTGTACAATGCTGCTGCCATATCCAGCAAATAATTTCTCGCTGGAAATGCCTGCTATCTATGGCGCTTCTAAGCTTTTCACCCCACTCTATGATGATATATAAGCCTTGAGAGAAGGGAATGTGATAGAGATGATCCACATAGAGCTGAACATTCCTGATTTATTATCAGAAAAATGATCAGCTATGTTTTTCCATTTTAATTGACATCTACTTGAAAAAGAATCTTCCTTCTGAAGGTTGAGGTATGTACTTATTGACAGGTATAAAGATAAAGATTTAGGGTTACTTTATTCTGTGTTTATTTAGCACAGTGATTCTCAATCTTCCTAATGATGCCATCCTTTAATCCTTCATGTTGTGGTGACCCCTGACCAGAAAATTATTTCACTGCTACTTCATATCTGTAATTTTGCAACTAGTGAGAATCATAAAGTAAATATTTGTGTTTTTCTATGATCCCAGGCAACTACTCAGAAAGGTTCACTACCCACAAGTTGAGAAACACTGATTTAATAGATTACTACTTCTAGGCCCTTGCTTAGGGCTTAGGATCTAGTCAATGCTGGATTTTGAGCTAACTCACCATTGTTAAGAATCTGCTTTGTCTTGTGGAGAGGGCTTAAAATCCAACCAGAAAGTGATTTGTTACTCTGATAACATTAGTGCCATTATTGTATTAACAGACATGTCTTTCCAATCCAGCCATTATTGTAGTTTTCTATGATTGTTGTTGGAAAAGAATGATAACATTTCTTTCCCAGGAGATCACACTGTATCATTCAGTGTTGTGAAAGTTAGACAGTAGGGATGAAAATTCCAGGTGGGCAACAGATTGATATTTTTCATATTGTATGAGTCAATTATATGTTGTCATAAGTGATAAAGTTTTACCATCAAGTTATTGAGGGTAAACAAGAACAATGGCAATAGCCATTGTGAATTCTACAGGACTCCAATGTTCAAGAGCTCAAAAAGAGATAATCTGAGTCTTATACAATATTCAAAAGTATACGACAAGTCCTATATCATTCAATGGGAAATAAAATTATGATTAAGTACTAAGTACCTACTGTTAGTACTCAGTATCAACACTGACCCTATCTTGATGTTTACTGCTAACAGAGAGAACTCCAATAGTAATTTTCTTTTGTTTCTGATAAGAAACACAGATGAAGAGTAGTAGCATTCTCTTTTCATATACTAGCATTTTTGTATTTTGAATTTGCTGTCTTTTTCTTTCTGTAAAACCAAGGAGCATAGACAATTCAGTTAGACTCCTAGGGTGCTATTTAAGTATCTTGCATTGAAAAATAACAAAATAGTAAAGGAATTATGATCTTACAGAAGGTTACATTACTTTTTGTTTTTCATTGCTGAAACAAGAAATCCATCCAAAAAAACAGATACAGTTATGTTCCATTGTACAACATAGCAAAAAAGTGAAACTAGGAGCCCATGACAGTAACAATTCCTACTGCTGCCTGCACTACTGACCTTGACCACATGCTCTCCATTTTTTTAGCATTTATTGTGTATGAACTATATTTGTTTCTGGAAAATTATTTGTCTTATGAAACAGAAAGACTAGCTTTGATGAGTTTCAGACAAGTGTACTCATGATGTTGACCACTTACAAAAGCTAAAACTTTAGCGTTAGTTCCTCATAGATGGCTTTGTGCATACTTAGGGAATCTTGGAATTCAGAGAGAGAGGCAAAGGTGAGTGGAACACACCAAGGAATCAGTAAAAATCTGAAAGAAGATGATAAAACAACACCAGGGCTTGTCTGCAAAGTATCCAAAACACTGAAAGCATATCTACATTCATAATTCTAAATTCTTTATCTTTCAGATATATATAGCAGAATTAATTTCAATTCATTAGAATCTATATTTGTCCAAGACATGTTTCTATCCTAAACCATGACACAGTGTGGTCCTTAGAACCCATGTCTCCTACTAGTGCTTAACTCTGGAAGATCACTGGCTGTTATCTGGAAAGAAGAGTGTGGTAATTATGTAACTATAAGATAGTAAACTCAAAGATATGAGAGAGTATAACCATTGTGAAGACATTAAAGACTAAAATAATAAATCCAATTATACCAATGGACAGTGGATGTACAATTTATCAGTTCTCTAAGGATCTGACTGAAATAATAAAGAAGACAAGAACTTTTGTAGAATGAAAGTGAAAATATTTTTTTACAATTAATATCACTGTAACATTGAAGTTTTATATCTGGTTGTAGACATTCTAAATAGTTTATTGTGTAGTAATAAGAATTTCAGTTCTTTAAATCATCTTTTAAAAAGCTTATATCCATATAGTACATATAGCTTACAATAATGTAATGTTATAGAGGTATAATGGCCAGATATTCATAGAGAAAGAGCTTTAAGTATTATTAACCATACCCAAACAAAGCAATTTAAATTATATCCACACTCTTTCACTTTGCTAGATAGTTATATGTCAATTTTACAAAAGCTAATGTCACCTGAGAGGAGGGAACCAGAATTAAGAAATCCCCCTATAAGATTTGGCTACAGGGAAGCTTATAGGACATTTTTAAAATTAATGTTTGACAGAAGAGGGCCTAGGCCATTGTGAGTAGTGCCATCTCTTGGTGGGTGGTCTTTGTTGTATAAGAAAGCAGGTTGTGCAAAACAGAAGAACAAGCCATTCACCATCACTCCATTGCGCCCAATGCCTCCAGACTCCTGCCTTGTTTGAGGTTTTCTCCAGGATTCCTCCAGTGATGAATAGTGATTTGTAAGCATAAACAACATAAACCATTTCCTCTTTTGCTTTGTGTATGGTGTTTCATCACAGCAGTGTAAAACCTAACTAGGGCATCCACTGACTATGCATTACCTGTCATTGGCTAACAACAGATATTTTAAAACATAATCTAATGGTAGAAATATATATATTTATTGTCTGAGGTAGTCTGAGAAGAATATTCTGCAGATACCATGGCAGATGTTAGCTGGCAGGTTGGCCTTAGGCATCTCTCTTGCAAACAAATGCACCCTCAAGTTATATGTCTTTTTAGCTACTCCAAGTTACCAGAGTCAAGGCAGATGGACTGAAAGGAAGAACACAGAATTCAAGTGTATCCCTTGTGGTCTAGACAAAGCATCATAAAAGATGGACATTTACAACAATGAAAAGCAAGGATAAGTCCCTAAGGAAAATATTGTTAAGAAGAGAAAATTTCCCCTAAAGGATCCTGCGGAAGATTTCAATGAATTAAAGCTACATAGCAGTGATTTCCTATTTTGTGAATTTGTACCATTGATGTGACCACCTTAAGATCAAATTTAATTGTAAAATCTTAATATAAAAATTTCCTATTGAAATTAATGACTTATCAACATAGTTGACCGGATGTCTTTGTTGCATGGATGCGGGTCATATGTGTATATGCCTAAGAGGGAATTGCTGGGTCCTGTGGTAAATTAATTCCCATTTTCCTGAGAAACCACCATACTGATCTCCAAAATGGCTGTATGAGTTTGCACTCCCACCAGCAGTGGAGGAGTGATCCCATTTCTCCACATCCTGTCCAACATGAGTCATCATTGGTGTTTCTAATTTTAGCCATTCTGGCAGGAGTAAGTTGGTATCTCAAAGTAGTTTTTGATTTGCATTTCCCTGATAGGTAAGGATATGGAGCACTTTCTTAAGTGTCTTTCAGCTTTTTTGATTTCCTCTCTTGAGAATTCTTTCTTCAGTTCTGTACCCCATTTTTTAATAGGTTTATTTGTTGTATTGTTGACTAGTTTCTTGATTTCTTTGTGTATTTTGGAGATCAGCCCTTTGTCGGATATAGGATTGGTGAAAATCTTTTCCCCATCTGTGGGCTGCCATTTGGTCTTGTCCACTGTGTCCTTTGCCTTACAGAAGCTTCTAAGTTTGAAGAGGCCCCATTTATTAATTGTTTCTCTCAGTGTCTGTGCCCCTGGAGTTATGTTCAGGAAGTGGTCTCCTATACCAATTTGTTCAAGGGTAAGTCCTACTTTCTCTTCTAAGAGGTGCAATGTGGCTGGATTGATGTTGAGGTCTTTGATCCATTTGGACTTGATCCATGGCGACAGACATGGGTCTATCTGCAGTTTTATACACACCCTCATCAAATTGTGCCAGCACCATTTGTTGAAGAGTCTGTCTTCACCCCATTGTATAATTTTAGCTGTTTTGCTGAAAATCAGGTATATATAGGTGCGTGGGTTAATATCAGGATTTTCAATTCGATTCCATTAGTCTACCTGTCTATTTTTATGCCAATACCAGGCTGTTGTAAGAAGTATAGCTCTGTAGTAGAGGTTAAAATCAGGAATGTTGATGCCTCCTGAAGTTCTTGTATTGTATACAGTTTTTTTGGCTATCCTGGGTCTTTTGTTTTTCCATATAAATTTGATTATTATCCTTTCAAGGTCAGTGAAGAATTGTGGTGGGGTTTTAATGGGGATTGCATTGAATCTGTAGATTGCTTTGGCAAGATTGCCATTTTTACTATCTTTATCCTACCTATCCAAGAGCATGGGAGATCTTTCCATTTTATGGCGGCACTATTTGAAATAGCAAGATCCTGGAAGCAACCTAGATGCCCCTCAATTGAAGAATGGATAAAGAAGATATGGCACATCTACAAAATGGACTACTACTCTGCAGAAAAAAAAAAAATAATGGTATCTTGAAATTCGCAGGCAAGTGGATGGCACTTGAAGAAACCATCCTGAATGAGGTAACCCAGTCACAAAAAGGGGAACATTGTAAGGAGTATGGGTTTTTCCTCTGCCAGCAGTCTTGTCCGCTACCGCGCCAGCGCCAATTAACACACAGAGACTCTGTATTTGATATAATCCTGTTAGCCTGTTACTAGTTTCTTATTGGCTAGCTCTATCTTAATTATTAACCCATTTCTATGTATTTCCACGTGGTCTTACCGAGAGCAGAGTAATGGTGGTTCTGTTCTCTCCAGACTCTCCATCTTGACCCTCCTTACTACTTCCCCTTTCCTCCTTATCTCCTAGTCCCGCCTATTTAGCTTTCCTATTGGCCAACAGTGCTTTATTTATTAACCAGTATGAGAAACATATACAGAATGACATCTCCCATCAGAACATAGTATGTATTCACTCATATATGGATTTTAGACCTAGATCAAAGGATCACCAGCCTATAATTCACACCACCAGAGGAACTAGGATACAAGGTGTATTCTAAGAGATTCATATAAAGTCCCTCACATAACCAGGAAGGGACAAGTCCCCCAGAGCACAGGGGAAGTGGGGGGGCAGCTAATGGAGAGAGAAGTAGGAGAAAACGAGGGGGAGGAAAGGAAAACAGGTACGACCAGGAAGATTGAGCCTGGTTAGGAATAGAAGACAGGAGAGAGAGTGGGAGAATATAAAAGAGGGAGCCAATATTGGTTTGAAGATAAAATTGAACACAAAGAAAGGTCTAGAGAACTACAAGACTACTGCCAACTAACAATTTGAGCTTCTGTAAAAAGGCTACCATAAATGCCCCTTCCCAGATAGTGAGATCAACAACTAACTTATCCATGGAGCCCTCATCTAATGCCTGTTGCAATCAGGAGCAAACACACATACATAAACACTGAGTTGAACTAGAACCCAGATGCAGATGGAGAGGACAAGACCAGGCAGCAGAAACACATAGAGACAGCTTACCTGAACAAGGAGGAGCTAACAGGCCAGCAGACTAATAGCTGGGAAGCCAGCATGGGACTGACTCTGCCCCCCCTGAATATGGGTCTCTCAGCCAGAAGGACTGAGCAGTCTAAGGGACCTCAGAAAGTGGTGCCAGGATGTATCCCTGGTGCACAAAAGGACCTTGCTAACACATCCTCCATGGAGGGATAACTGCCTTAACCTGGGGACAGGAGAGAAGCCCTCGTCCCTACTTCCCATGACCTGTCAGATCTATAAGACCTCAACTGGATGGCATTCCCCTACATATGGAATTGGGCTGGGGGGATGAGAGGGGAGGGTAGTTAGGGTGTATGTAAGTCAGAGAGGGTAAAAGAGACAGAGGAAGAGAGGGAGAAAGGGAGGGAGGGAGGGAGTGAGAGGGAATTGGGATCGACATGTAAAATAATAAATTAAATAAAAAAAAATGTTTTGACTCCAAAATTTAAGTTCAAGGACAAGTTACTGGGGAAAAGGATTTCTATTTTTTGTTCCACAGAAAATGAAAAGCTGTGGATTCCTTCCAGACTAATGTGGTTTGATCAAGCCAGATCGCCTGAAACAGTGTACCAGGTGATCCTACATTCTAAACAGCTGGACAAAGCAGCCTTACAGACTACAGCCAGTATTTCTGCATGTTCTTAGAATCCCCCCATGACAGCACCCCTTACCAGCAGGAAGTAGTTTGGAAAGAATGACGTCCAAATTCCCAAATATTGTCTATAAATGTTTGTTTTCATTTAAATGGACTTGGTTATATAAAATAAATAAATAAATAAAAGAAATTAATGACTTACCAGAAATTGCCAGTATGTGTTCCATAGGGTAACAAAACATTTAAAATTCTTCATGACCATATTTGTCTTTTCATATTTTGCCCACAATCATGTGTACAAAGATTTGAATTACAAAAAATAGTATTTTTAATTATGTCTCTTTTGTATCAAGTAAATAACAGAGGAAGGATATCTTAGATATAGACAATTCATTTATTATGTGCCCAAAGCCTTTCTCAATTACTGTATGTGGTCACTAATTCTATTCTTCACAAACTGTCTTTATACAGCTACTGTCAAAATTTTATTAAAAACAACTCATTATCTTTAAAAATCAAGAGATAAATAATCATGCAGGAAGAAATGGACATTGCTTCATAAACTAACACTGGAGAAAAATAATCTGTCAGTCAACTTGGAAATACACTTGAACTATTAAACTCTGAAGTCAATATTGTGTTTTAGTTACATGTGGTATAAACTTCTTTGTGGGCTAGCTAGAGAATCAGTTTCTTGTTTACCAGGCAGTGCATCCTTGGCAATACTAGATATCTCATGAATTATGTTGGACCAGATCCCGTATCCATGTTATTGAGAAATTCATCTTAATAAGGACCTAGTTTTCTACCCTGGTATCTTCACAGTTGTAATTCTAGAGTTCATGAGCTCCTACAAGCTTGGTTTATCTGTCTCTTTAGATTTCTCCATTATTATCTTTACCTCCCTTACTCATAACTTCCCTTCCCCATCTCTTTGAATGAATTTCTGGAGTTCGGCCTGGTTCTTGGTTGTAGAAATCTGCATCTTGTTCTATCAATTACTGGGTGAATGCTCATTGATTGGGGTGTTAACCAATCTGATTACAATGATAGGCCAGTTCAGGCATCTGGTACTGCTAGAAGTCTTAGCTGGGTTACTCTTTGTGGAATCCTAGGAATTACCTAGCACTAGGTTTTTCCCTAAACCCATAATGGCTCTGTCTATTAAGATATCTCTTTCATTAACTTCCACTGTATCCTGTCCTGGCTGGACTATCTCATTCCCTCCTGTTCTTATCCCCCTCCCCGACTCCTTATAACCTCCCACCTTCAGTTTATCATTTAGATCTCATATAATTCCCCTACTCAGAGTGCTCCATGTGTCCCTCCAATTGAAAACTGGAATACAGAGCTAAAGAGAGAATTCTCACCAGAAGAATCTCAAATAGCAAAAAGACATTTAAGGAAGTGCTCAATATCCTTAATCAGCAGGGAAATGTAAATCAATTTGACTCTGATATACCATCCTATACTTGTCAGAATGGCTAAGATTAAAAAATACTGATGACAGCTTAGATTGGAGAGGATGTGGATTAAGGTGAACACTCCTCCACAGCTGGTGAGAGTGCAAACTTGTACATCCATTTTAGAAATCAGTTTGTCAGTTTCTAAGAAAATTGAGAATCTTTCTACCTTAAGACTTAGCAGTACCACTCTTGAATATATACTTAAAGGACCTTCAACTATACTAAAAGACACTTGCTCAATAATGTTCATAGAATCATTATTCATAATAGCAAAAACCTGGAAACAACTTAGATGACCCTCAAATGAAGAATGTACAGGAAAAATGTGATATCTTTACACAATGGAGTACTACTCAGCTGTAAACAATGATGATATCATGATATTTGCAGGCAAATGGATGGAACTAGAAAATAAACACCCTGAGTGAGGTAACCTAGAACCAAAAAGACAAACATTGTATGTACACAATCATAAGTGGATGTTAGATATAAAGCATAGGATAACCAAACTACAATCCATGGCCCCAGAAAAGCTAGGTAACAAGGACAACCCTAAGATGTTTTCTTTTTCAAGAGATGTCGGGGACATGGTGTCTTTTCATAGCAATAGAACACTACAAGACAGCTACCAAAGTTAACAATTCATTTGAAGAAAGAGTTTCATGCTTTAATTATAATATAAAAATGTACTAATGAACTAGGTCATAGTAAAAAAAAAGGAAATAGAATTCAAGCAAAACTTTGCAAAATCATGTTATAATGAAGCTAATAACTTGACACAAAATATAATTTAGAAACTACTGTTTTAATATAAATTTCTCCAATGAGAATTAGTTCATATACATTTAGAAACTATAATATCAACTTTGACTAGTAAGGATTGATTTTGACAATAAAGTATATAATGTTAAGTAATGCAATAGGATCTGGAAGAATATACAATATGTTTACCACACCTCCCCCAATTAACATTTTGTTCGGAGTTTCAACACATGCTCTAAATTTACAAGTACTCAATTTCTCTAAAATCTCTGGAATTTAATCCTGGAATCCATGACTCAGCTAGTATAGCCCTTATTCAAATCTGTTCCTAACTAGATATGTATCCCTTTTCTTTAAAGAAATTTTCACATACTGTGAGTTATATTAGGGTTCTTTGAGAATCACTTTCGAGATATTATCTTTTTTGTTATAATCAGTTATATTGTTATAGTTATGATTTTTAGTGAAGTTGAAATGGTTTTGCATATTTTGCTGTGTAGTATTTTTTCTGTTGAATTTTATTATTTAGATAACAGCTTGATGGAATATCAAGTTTTTTTTCTGCAATTTATGTATAGTATTACAACAGAAACAAAACATATTTGTAGTAATATCAAACATTATTGGAAAAATGATCATGTCACCAGATGATATTTGTCTCACAAGTCATAGACACTAGT